>NC_138101.1:187688581-188951415 GCF_964146895.1 Miniopterus schreibersii
ATATAAACAAAAATTTATTCTGTCTTATTGTAGCAAATAGTAAATTACTCAAAGTGCCTGATCAGAGGGGATGTGGTCAGAGTTTGGGTGCTAGAGATGCCATCAGGAACTCTGAAGGCTGACCACATAGAAATGCACACACCAGAGCTCGTACAGAGACACGGAGGGAGTTAGTATTATCCACATTAGCTACACATAATGCCGTCGGAATGCAATGGAAAAGGGCACATTCTTCTGAAAGCCAAAACAAGAACAGACACAACTGGCACAGCAAGAGCCGCAGATCATCTGACCTGATTAACTTCAGCCGGCATCCAAGCTGATAACCTATCGCCATTAAGCGCCAGGGGTGCCAGGCTGTTTGCCTGTTCCCTCTGAGATCCTTTTAGGTTGTGAATCATCTTTGGTAAATCGATGATTCATTCATATTCAGATTAGCAATAATAGTCCTTAGAGCTTGGAAGAACGAGACAGATTTGATGATGAGGTGCGTGTTTTTTGTTTTTTGTTTTTAACCTGCTTTTCTAGAAATTTAGGAAAAATAATGTATTCGTTTCTGAGCAATTTAGAAATGAAATGTAGATTTTACCAAGGGCAGCTGCTTCATTTCCCCATTGTTTGTCAACAAATGCATGCAGTATTTAATCTTTAATTCCATCAACATCAGTTAATTGATTGGGCCTGACACTGTGCTGGGTGCTAAGAATATAGCTATAAAAAAGTTTGGGTCTTTTTCCTTGGGGAACTCCCAGATATAAATATTTTTCATGTACAATAGAAAGCCAAGGTTGTAAATAGAGGGGAAAAACAGAACAAAACAGGAAAATCTGAGGACCGGGTAAGGAGAAGGAACTAGGCAGATAGAGCAGCACATGGAAAACCAGAAGTTTGAAAGAGTTTGGCTTTTTATGGAATTTGAGAATTTTTTCTAGCAAGAGGTATTGACACTTAGAAGGAAGCCAGGGAAGGGGTGTAGTTAGTGCAGTTGAGTGGGTTATAAATTGTTTTGATGCCAGGATCAGGGTTGGAAACCACGCCAGAAGAAAATGGGGGAAGCACCTCAGGTGTTTAGCAGTGAACAGCAGGGTCCGCTTTGCCTTTTCAACAATAACCCCGGCAAGGAAGCCTTTCTAGGTTGGGAATTAGAGTATGGCACACATATGGGCAGAGTGCCAAATAATGAATGCATTTCATCTGCAGAGGGAAAGAATATACTCCTATTAGCCCCCACTCACCTCAAGTCATCATTAACATATTCCTTTGAAAAATGTGTATTTTGAAAGCTACTCATATCTCATGGACATATCCCAAATCCTAAATATTTATTTACCAAGCCACCCCAGCACTTGTTTCTGCTACCACTTATTTGATATTTTTGTATTGGTTTTGAAATTCAATAAAAAATTAGGTTCCTGTGTTCACTGCACAAAACCAGCATATCCTGGTGATGCCAAAGAAAATGCTAGAAGTTGGAGGATATCTAGCAAATGGTTTAATTACTCTTCCTCTACTTTCTGCTCTGAAAAATAAACAAGGGGAGGACAGAATAAGAGAAAAGCAGAGCAGGAAGGAGAGGAGCACACACAGGAAAGGAGGTCGGGGAGGGGATAGGAGAGGGAAAAAGCGAAGAGACTGATGGCTCAGCATTTTAGAACATCTTGGCGTGTGAAAAGTGACAAAGCGTGCTGGAGTAGACAACCTGAGATGTGTTTTTTCCTTAGGCAGGTTGATCTTGTGGTATGCCTAAGAGACTTGGAAACTTATTCTTTGTTACATATAAATTCAGCAAGATTTTTTTAAGTTTCTCTTTCCTTTTAGAAAGAATGGATCTTCTTTTTTTTTTTTTTTTTTTTTTACTTCTGTGACCACTCCCTCTTTCTATCCCCTTCACTTCAGCTCCAGCTAGCTTGTTATTTAGATTTAGAATTTGACTTGTTGCCACCAGTCTGACATAAAATATTTTTATGAAAGTTTTGGGTAAAGAATGTCATCAGTAAGAGCACATAAATGTGTAGATTATAGGCACTGTTTCAGGACACTCTGGTACTGTTTATTTGGATGTTCAATATCAGTATTATTAGACAGTAAAGGTACAATATAATAGACAGTTTACATTCCGAAACACTGACCATTGACTGCCACAATTATTTTATTTATTTATTTATTTATTTGTTTGTTTGTTTGTTTGTTTGTTTGTTTGTCTTTATTTATTTCAGAGAGAGGAAGGGAGAGGGAGAGAGAGAGAGAAACATCAATGATGAGAGAGTCATTGATTGGCTGCCTCCTGCACGCCCCCCACTGGAGATTGTGTCTGCAACCTGGGCATGTGCCTTGACCAGGAATCGAACCACGATCTCCTGGATCGTAGGTCAATGCTCAACTGCTGCGCTACGCTGGCCAGGTTATTATGTTTATTTTTTATTAAAGTAAGTTTATGTTAGATATGTTGGGAAATTCATTGGATTTAAAAACATTATGCATAATCTATTCTTTCTTCTCTGCCAAGTCCTTTTGTATAAATCATTCCTATCTTGGTTTTATGTGTTCGTATATCTTGCAAAGTAAAATTTTACTTCACTTATAAATAAGACAGACTCATATTATAAAAAAGTCTCATAAGGCATAATGTTTTATGGATGCAAATTACTCTATAACAATGATGTTCTCATTTGAAAAAACTCTATGAAACAGAGGTTATGAACCTGAGCTTCAGAGCCAGATTGCCTGGGCTTTAATCACCACTTTATTGCCACTGGCATGTGAACTTGACCAAGTTCCTTAACCTTTCACTGCCTCAGTTTCCACATATGAAAACTGAGAATAAAAACCATACCTGCTTCATAGGGTTGTTCTTCTAATTACATAGTTTTATGTACGCAGAGCAACTAAAACAATTCAATAAAACAATGCCTAGAATATGGTATATATTATACAAATACTAGATATTATTATTATTATTTATTTTTAAATCCTACATTGTTAGACATTTGGATCATTTTCAACTTTATGGCCTTTTCAATAATGGTATGCTTAACAAATTTGAGTATAAATCTTTCTAAGAATATCATGATCAAATGATTTGTGATTTTGATATATACTGCAAATTTGCCTTCCAGAAAAGTTATAAAATTTACATTCCCATCTGTCAGCTTGGAAGAAACTGCTTGATAAGCATTAAAAGTCTCCATATTTAAGTAGAATGTGTTTTATTGATAGCAAAATTAAATATTTATATTTTATTGTTTTCTATTTTTACAATCATATAGTTATAACTTTCCTTTTTTGAGTTTCTTCTTTTAGACACATTTTTAAAGTTTTAATATTCTATAGATGATAATATTTAGTTTATCTTATTTATTGCAAAAAAGCCAACCAGTTTTTTGGCTTATATTTAAATATCATGAGTTGAGAGTATCTGTCTCATTTATATTTTTTGCTTGTACACACTTTTTAATATTAATATTGTTTTATTGATTTAAGTGCTTTTTTGGCATATTGTGATCATCATCTCATTTTAGTTTCTCTGTGTCATCTATTTTAGACCATCTCTTGAAAATACCATACATTTGGGCTTTGTTTTGATCCAATCTGTCTTCTAATAATAAAATGTAACCCATTCACATTTGTTGTTTTAATTAATATATTAACTCTTGAATCTGACATTTTTGTCTTG
Source organism: Miniopterus schreibersii (assembly GCF_964146895.1). Lineage (NCBI taxonomy): Eukaryota > Metazoa > Chordata > Mammalia > Chiroptera > Miniopteridae > Miniopterus > Miniopterus schreibersii. The sequence goes on from NC_138101.1 coordinate 187,692,255, forward strand.
CTATTATACACTTTCCTTTTTATTCCCATTCTCTTAATTTTACAATTATTATAACTAATGTCTTTCTTTTCTTCCCTGTTCTCTCTGTAAGAAATTACACTGTTAGATTTATGGTTATTATTAGCTAAATCTATTTTTACCTAATTTCAAAGTCAATTCTGAAACCCTAGCAGGTCTTCTGTTTAAAAATAGTATTTGGCTGAAGTCTTTACTAAAACATCTTTAGTTTGCCACTAAAACACATCTAAACACTGAAAACAATCCTTGCCAGACAAGTGGGTTGTAGAACATTTGACGAATATCCATTGCCCATGAGTATAATCTGGCTGCCACAGGTGTAACTCAGGAAACAGACTGTAAGAAGAAAAGGGAGCTGGAAATGTTATGCACCTCCCTCCATGCTGACTGACACAATAGCTCAGACACTGAGCCACTGGGGAAATTAGGCAGCTGCTCATTGGAAATGAAAGAAAATATGATAGAAATAAGCAGAGAGAGTGTTACTTCTTTAGAAGAAAGAGAGCAGATGAAACAAAATTAGCATTTACGATAAAAAGCAACAACAACAAAAAATGTAACCAAGAGGACAAACAGAGATACTGCAGGAACCCTGACTAGCAGCAGTAGAGCCCTCACACTTCTGGGCCCAAAGAGTTTGATTATGAGAAAGTGAAGAAGAGAATGTTGGATAGAGCACAGACATGTACAATTTTATATTGTTGACAAATTTTTACTGTAGGCATAAAGTATAGTAGTAGTCAATAATGATGATTACTGAGACTAAAGCTGTTCGTCCTCTTGTACAAAATTAGCTTGAAAAAGCTACCTTCTCAAATTATCATGAAGAAAGCAGTAAATATTTTTGTTGTAATAAATTTTAAGCTATTTAGTCTCTCTGCTAAGTGATAAATGTATTTATTTATTTTTAAAGGTAATATATTGTGGTTCCGAGGAGATGGAATCATAGAATAGATGGAAAGTTAGCAAGAATAGGAGATCTGAACTTGAAGCAGTATGTAACTTGACATAGTGCAAAAAATCTAGTGGGAGTGCTTTATTAAACTGGCATTTCCAATCAGTATAAAACATACAGCATTGGTGTGGCCATTGAGGCCAATCAGAGAGTTGTGCAAGATCACTGAATGCTGTGGGTTGATCTTTTCGGTGAAAACTGGAAGAAAGAACCACCTCTCCTAAAATCTTTAAATCTCCATGACTTCACTCAGAAAGTTCACATCTCCTATAATTAGTCACCAAGGTCTTTTATTAAGGATAGTCAACTTCACATCTTCCCATATTGATTAGTTAAATCTTATAGGCTAAAAATGGGTGATATGATTATAATGAAAATGATAATCTGCCATTGAATGAGATATATATGTACTCGATTCTATGATAAGTGATTTATGCATACTGTTGAATTATACTTTATAACAATGTTATTAGTGTCTCCATCTCACAGATGAAGAAAATGCTGTGAGAGGGAAGTAATTCACAATGAGTAGTTGTAAAGAGACTGACCTGGAGTTAACATAGTCAGTTGATGCCAAACACCAAGATCTCAATCTCTTGGCTAAATTGCCTCCTGGTATTGTATATATCTTATAACCAGTTGACGCTACCTGTTTTTGCTCTCCATGCAAGTTTTGTTGTATTTCCAGAGAGGAGAATGCTATTGACAAAAGTGTACCTTCTTCACCTCCCTGGGAAAGACCTTTTAACTAAGCAACATCTCCATTCTATTGCTAGTATGGGATAGGTCTTTCACAAAATAGGTAGGGGCCCTTCCATTGTCTTTTTCTACACAGAGTATAATTGTGTTACCTGTTTCACTTTTTTTTATTGAATCAGAGTATTTCTTTAAACAAATTCCTTAAGGAAGACTGGAATGTTTCTAATAATATGTCATTAGGAAAAATCAGTTTTCTATCAATGAGATCTTATTTGTACTCAAGGTCTACAAGAAGGTTTTCTTGGAAGAGTGTGAGCCTGATTTACCAATATTTTTAAATTTATTTTCCCACTTCCTTTCTGGTCTTCTCACCATCAATTAAACTGCCCTGATTTTTTCCCCTCTTAATGAAACATGATGATTGGAAAACATGAGTTAAAAATAAATACTTTTAGAGTAAATTATTTGTATTTTAGTAGGAAAGTCTGGAAAACTATTCTGAAATTCAAAATTACTATACCTGGAAATGGGTATGTGGGTCTCTATAGTGGCATGGCAAAAGAGGCAATTTGGAGTAAAAGAATAATCCCATCACATAAGCAACCACCTACTTCTAATTTGTGGGTTACTAAACTGATTGATTTTCCTATTCATCAAAGGGGGAACGGGAGGGAGCCAGACAAGGTTGGAGTCTTACAGACAGCTAAGCAAATGGCTTAATTAACTAATACAAAATGAAACAACTGTTCACTGAACATAATTTTAGAGCAGGGAGAGTTAACTAAATGATCTTGATGACTAAAGCCCTAAAAGCTTGAGACATTGATCTCTATCACTATGTAATGTATTATTTTCCTAGGACTTCTATAAAAAATCACCACAAACTTCATGGCTTAAAGCAACAGGAATTTATTCTCGCACAGCTCTAGAGGACAGAGTCTGAAATCAAGGTGTTGGCAGGACCATACTCTTCTGAAGGCGTCTGGGGAGAATCCTTCCATCTCTCTTCAAACTTCTGCTGGCTGTAGGCATTCCTTGGCTTCCTTGGCTTGTGGCCATAAACCCCATCCTTCCCTCTGACTTCATATCACTTTCTCCTCTGCTACAGCTATCTCTTCTATAAGGACAGTCATCACTGGCTTTAGGGCCCATCTGGGTAATTCAGGATATCATCTCAAGATTCTTAACAAGATCTGCAAAACCCATTTTCTTTCCAAACAAAGTCACATTCACAGGTTCCAGGGACATAAACTTTTTTTTTTGAGACCACCATTCAGCTCACTTCAGGCACCATCTCTTTGAGAACTAGAATTTCAGTGGTCATTTATCAAGGTACTTTCTGCTTCTGTACTGAACACTTTGAGAGTATATGGACCATGGACATTTATTTTCTTTGACTTCCTTCTTTCTTGATTTTAAGTAGAACCTTCCCCTTTCATTAACTCATTTGATATGCTTTAGACATTGACAGAAGATATAGTGTAAAAGAAAGTGAGAGGCAGGAGATGAATTTCCAGAGGTCAGTTGAGCCTAGTTAAAGCAGCATCTTAGAGGACGTAGGGAAAAAAAGTGTAAATTTTATTCAAAGTACAATGGAGCACTTATAATAGTGAAAGCTGTCTACATTTTTACCTACATTTAATTATGGTGCCTTCATACTGGCCTCCATATGTCAATGTCTGTGTTCAAGAACACTTTATTTCCTGTGTAGAGGCATACTGGAACTTTCAGTACTGGGCAAGTTGCAAATACCTTCCATGGAGGCCAACGCAACATGGAGAGAAGATATATTTCTACTTTTGTTTCCATGTCCTGCAATTTAGTTTTTCTATTTATCTTACTAAGGTGCTAACTGGTGGTGGTTAAAGGATGAATGAATGGATCTTGTTGCAGAGACAGAGAATGAGGGAACTGTGTCAACATTTGCAGTTAGTTTTCTCCTGTTTACTTCTGAATCTCACATATTCTACATTCTATGTTGTAGACACCAGAAGGTACTAGAGCGCCTCTCCCCTTTCTCTCTAATCCCCACTCTATTTTATACACATTTTGTTGTTATAGTTGTTATCAAACCATCATTCCTTTTCCTGTTTTGTTACCTCCCCAAAACCATACGAGACAAGGTTATTCTCCTTCACATAGCCAGTTTGTAGAATCCCATTCCACTCCCCAACTAGTCAATGATTAATTAAAACACAGAGCAATGTCCCACATCTATACCACTCCTTTATTCCTCTGCCTAAATACCTCAAATTTCATCTTCTTGAACTTCCCTTTCACTCACCACTTCACAAAATATACAGATCTCAGTGTTCATATATAATGTTAAGAGTTTATTTTATGTTACTTTTTAATGTTTGTACAGTTGTCTGGATGGGGCCCTCCATCTTTCCACACAGATGAACAGTCATTCCACATTATACTGATGGGTTATTTCTAATGACCCAAACTCAGATGGAATGTGAAAATGAATCTGCAGAAAGTTTGATCCATATGTGCAAAAAGAGAACATTTATGTTAATACTCATATGATTACATGACTATTAGCAGCATGTATTAATCAATCCACAGTAAGGTGTCAGAAATTTTATAGGAAGCAAAAGACACAGCCTCTGATATTTGGGAGCTTACAGAATAAATGGGTGCACATCACTGGAAATAAAAAACCATGCAGAGGCCCTGGCGAGTGTGGCTCAGTTGGTTGGGCATTGTCCCATGCACAGAGAGGTTGCTGGTTTGATTCCCTGTTGGGGCGCATGCCTGGGGTTGCGGTCTCAATCCCCAGTGGGAAGCATGCAGGAGGCAACCAGTTGATGTTGAGCTCTCATATTGATGTTTCTTCCTCTCTCTCTAAAAATCAGTAAACTATTCTTTAAAAAAAAAAATGCAGAGGAAATTGGAGAGATCTGGGATCTGTTGGAATCAGGGTGCATGAATTATCCACTGACGTTGAGATCTGTAGAGTTTTGAATGTCACAGTATGCTTGCGGTTGGTATCAGGGGCCAGGGAGGAGGGGTACTGAAACTTGGCTCCAACACCAGTAACTATATATCCCTGAGTTTTTTGTTTTTTATCTGTAAAATGGGGATGTTTGTGTTTTCACTTTCTAGGACTACAATTGATATTAAGTACATATGTATATATAAATTATCTGGGATATAGAACAGTTACTTATATGTTAATTCTCTGCCATCCCACCTCACCCAGGATGTAGACCTGGTGTCAACAATACTGTATATATAAAGGGCTATAGAAGCACGCCTGGCACAAAGGATGCACTCTTTGTGTCAGCCACTGTTGTTATTTTGAGGACTATTTCTTTACTTATTAGATTTATTGTTTCTCATTCTTGTTCTTCACAAGGCTCCACAAGGGCAAGAATTTATGTCTGTTTTCTTCTAGATGAGTCCCAGGCACCAAGAACTGTGCCAGGCACCTGGTCAACCCCAGTCAATATTTATTAAATCAATCGATGAACATAAGTTCTTAGATGGTGGAGGCCACGTCTTTCTCTGTTAGTTTATTAAACATCCTTACAATGCTCTGTCTTATCTCCCAGTGTAGATGAAAGTTTCCCACTTTTTGTTGAAAATAATAGCTTCCATTTACAAAGTTCTTTTCACATCTATTTTCTCATTTGAGCTTCAAAATTCTTGAATAATATAGCCTGATCAAACAAGACTCAAACTGCTCCCAAATGGAGGTTTCTTAAGAATTTGACTTGAGTTTATTTAATATATGTTCTAAATAACTTTTACTATGTAGTAAGACAACAGACACATGCAAACTTGTTATGTTTTGATTTTTGACACTCTAGAGGTCACTACCACATTACCATGTGTGCTGCTGAAGTGACTCTCTTTGACTAGTTCTTGGAATAAATCTATTCTTGCCGTCTTTGTGCATTTATTTTATCTTCTTTAAATGTACCCTTGATTAGAAAAATTATAGTTCTGTGCTGATCTTTTCTTTAATTGAAGCCGGTGCACATCTGCTTTCGCATAGTTGTGCCAGGGAGTACACATGGGCACTGTTCTCAGTTAAGTGACAGGCTCAGAGTCGTCTGCTTGCCGCGTGTTCTCCTCATGGTGTCATAACAAACTGCACAGTAACAAGTGAGCATGTCACTGGCCACACAATAATAATGTCGCATTATAAATGGTATTGGAACTAAGCATTTAATTCCACCATTGGGGTGCTGCTTCTCTGACTTTGCAGTTATGATAAAAAATTTGAACAGTTATGCACCCACATTAGTGAATCAGGATTTTTTTCTGATTTTTTAATGTCTAACTGGCATTTTTAAAATTAATAAACTTAGTTTTTTAAGAGAAGTTTTAGATTCACAGCAAAGTTGAACAGAAAGTACATGGTTCTATTTATCAGAGTTGTATTTTATCTAGTTCTATGGTTTCAAAGACCAATCTCTAGGTTTATGAATCTCAGTTTATATTTCATCCTTGCCTCTTCCTTACAATCCAGACACACACCCAAATGTGTCTAAAATGCTTTCAAATTTAAAATATGTTCAAACATTCTTCCAGTCCAGTGCACTCATCAGAGTTTTCCTTGCAAAATAAATGACATCATCAGTTGCTCAGGCCAAAAATATAGAATTTATTCCTGTTCATTCATTATTTTTACTTCTCACACCATATCCAGTTGGCTCTACCTCCAAAAATATCATAAATCTTCCAAATGATAATATGCATATGTTACTCACACAATACTCTCTAACTGGTCCTATTATCTCCACTTTTGCACCTGGCACTCCCCACTGCCAGAGTTCATCAAGCATACATCAGCCACAGTGATCTTTCCAAAGGACAAATGTGATCGTGTGACTCCCCTGCTCCCAATAGCTTTCCATTTTACCTAGATTAAAATCCAAACTCCTTACCTTAGACAAAGGACTTTACATCACCCAACTCTGCTGTTTCCTACTCTCCAGGAAATAGGAAAAAAACATACTCTCCAAGAAATATTTTACCCTTTCTATGTCAATATCTCAGAGCTTTCTCTTTCCTTTCATTTATTTATTTTTATGTGATACCCTTATAGTGAAGGAGATAATAGGCATCCATATTTTTACCATTAAGAATCAAGTACTGTTATCGTCTGTCATGTATGTACCTTTGCTTCAATATTTCTTCAAAAACAATCACTTTGTTGCTTAGTAAAACATAGCACACACCTATTACAAAGACATCAAAGGATGCCGAAAAAAGTAAAAGTAAAAAAATCACTTTTAATTCTGGAAATGATTATTATTAGATTATGTTAACATTTCTTTAGACATAATTTTATATGTATATACAGCTAGAAGGGCAAATAGAAAAAGAGATAAATAGAAAATATATTTTTTAGACATAACTTTAAATGAGACCATGTTATAAGTACTAATTCTGAAGTAAGACTTCTTGGAGTCTCTCTTTACTGTATTTGTGTGGGCTATTTTCCTGGTCATCTTTAAGCGTAGTTTAGGAGATTCTGCCCTTTTTTACAATTGGTTGCAGATGGTACTTTCTTGTCCCCATTTTTATAGGCCTCAGGGGAGGGAGATGATCCAAGGACTCTTCTATCTCCCAAATCAGTGGTGAAACCTGCCTGAATAATGTTTATTTCCTCAATATGAATGTTATTCATACCCCTCCCACTTTGTAGGTTGGCTTCCTCCATAGGTTAAGGACTGTTTATGTACCTTTTCCCCAACCCTGCCGCCTTACCTCATGAAATCAGGGTCAGCAAGCTTTGGGCCCAAAGTTCTGAAAGAAAGAATGGGCCCTGAAACTAACTTTTTTAAAATTTTACTTTGTAACTTCGTACTATTTCCAGCATAAGCCCATGGGTGTCAAAAGAATGTCTGGGCTAGAGAAAAGCCTAGAAGCCATTTAATTTAAAAATCTCCTTGAATAAGAACCACCACCACTTTGTGACATTGTTAAATTATTTCCCTGGACCTGGGTGGAGATTTCATAGACAGGAATGAAACATAAAGAAATAATTTAAAGCTTTCTATTGCCTGTAGTTTGGTTTGTATAGATGATTTTATAGACAGAGGTAGGTTATTATAGTCAAAACACCTTTACTTACCACTGAATAATGGATTAATTCCATTTTTCTCTAGAGAAAATCATGGACAAGAATGGGCAATGTGGATGTCTGGCTTGCATGATAAATGGAAAGCCAAATATGGAAATGCTACTGGCTTCATATAGTATGCACTTGTATTGACACAGGGTGACTGCTTTAATAGATGAGCAGGCTATTTGTGTTCATTATGGTCTACCTATAGATTGATAAATACTGAGTCATGTTCAATCCTTTGAACAGAATAAACAAATTCTTCTTAAAGGAGCATCTTTTCATGCTCTGTGACCTACTATGGAAAATTTTCTTAAAATGTGGATATTTGGGCAAACAGTTCTTGACTACCTTGTGAAGTTTTTTGAGTGAAAAAATCACAGTAATTTGTATTAATAGCTATAACTTACTCATTTATTGAGCACATAAACGAGGACACAAAGCTATAGGGGTATGTGTGATGAGACTATGACAGCTTGTTCTGCTCATAATTGTAGCACTATTATGAAAACACTGCATTGATCATGACTTTCCAGAAACGTAAAAGGACCTGAGGTTTCCTTAGCAATGCCATATTAAAATGTTATTCTCTTGAAGTAATTACAGCGTATTTTTTTTTCTGGGGCTTTTACCAACTTTGCTGATCATTTTCCCTGTCCCCATCTTTCCTTAACTTCTGGACATTATCTTTCATCATATCCTTTTATTTCTAAATATAGTACTACGTAAGTGCTTGACTTGAAAAATTAAGGCAACATAAATTCACTGTGTATTTTAATCAGACTCTACTCTTCTTCCATTCCCAAACAGATGCTCTCTCTAATCTCTCATCTCTCTCCTCTGCCCCCCTCTCTTGCAAGACTTAAAGTCAATTGACCAAAAAAAAAAAGAAAATTAATAGAAAATTCCTACTTCTGTACCATTCAGCACTTTGCTTTAAATCATTTTAGTAACAAGGTTATAATTCAATGGAAACTAAAGACTACAGATGCTTCAAGGTTTATACCTGCTACAGGTATAACGTTTATTATTCTTTGTTTAAAATATTGACATAGTTTAAATAAATACATTAGTTAGAAAAGTAAAAAAAAATCATCGAAATTTCCTTATTACCTACTCTTATAGGGCACCGATGCAGTTGAATTGCTGTGGTTACAAAACAATGGATACTTGCACTTTTATTTTTTGTGAGAAGTCAGTGCAGTTGTAGATTTTATTTATTTATTTATTTATTTATTTATTTATTTATTTATTTATTTATTTTTAAATATATCTTTATTGATTTCAGAGAGAGGAAAGGAGAGAGAGAGAGAGAGATAGAAACATCAATGATGAGAGAGTCATTGATCAGCTGCAGCCCGCAACCCGGGCCTGTGCCCTGACCGGGAATCGAACCCCGATCGCCTGGATCCTAGGTCGACGCTCAACCGCTGAGCCACGCCCGGCCAGGCCAGTTGTAGATTTTAAAAGCCCACAGAATTTTTGGATTAGGTTTCTAGAAAGAGCTTAGGTAAAAGAAGAAGATAGGGTTTGCTGAGTACACGAGGCATTACATCCAAACTCCTGTATTGCTATTGGAATTTCATGCAAATCAATCTTTCTAAAGTGAGATTTCAGAAAATATGTTTAGGATGAGCACCATTTAATAATTATGCACATTTATTATTCTAATGAGTAGACCTCCTTGGGTTGGATTTGTCAGCCTTCCTGATGTTAGGGTTTGTCCTCAGGGAATCTCCACTTTTCTACCTACTCCATTTTCTGGGCCTGCTCCCCTCGCTTCCTGCCGATCCTCTGACGGGCAGCTAAGGACATCGGCCCTACCTCTGACTCGGGGGCAGCAGCTGGGAGAGGCTCTAGGAGCTTGTTTTGCTTTTGCTTTTCACGTTTATAACCAGGTGTTTTTATAAAAAAGGGGGCTCTTTCCTTTATAATTTATGAAAGGTCTACATTTCTGTTTAGTTTCTTTGTTTTATTTATTTTCCAAATGTCATAAAACTAATATGCATACAAACTCTAACTCCATAGTTCTCCCATTTACCGTGTGTTTTGGAAAAGTCCTTTGGAGACTCAGTTATAATAAATTAACATGGTATCGAACAAGTTCCAGACTCTGAGAGGTGCTGTGAAGCAGCTTTAATTGAATTAGATGAATTATTTAAGAAGAACATCCTTTGATGTACAAATGTGGCTCCTGGAAGTTTGTGTGCTACTTCTGGCAAAAGCAGTACTTTTGTCACTTCTAAATTTAAAAAAGAAAGAAAAAAAGAAGAGAAAAAATGTACACAAGATCAAACATTATAACATTTCTTAAATGAAAAATTAAAGCTATGCATTTACGTAAATAGGTTGACTAAAACAAGCCAAAACATGCAGCCGATTTGAACTTCAACAAGAAATAATAATAAATAATTACAATAACAATGACTCACATTTGTTTTATACTTTATGCTTTGCAAAATACTTTATAAAGAACATCTTGTATTTGAAGTTGGAAAGCACTCTGTGAGATAGACCTTATTAAATTCCATTTTCTGTTTGATAAATGAGGGAACTGAGACTCAGGAAGATCAAGCGAGCTAAGTTTACAGAGACAAGCCTGATGGCCTGATCTGCTAAATGGCAATACTCAGTGTTTCCAGAAACTGAAAATCGCTACTTAACTTACTGGCACTTTTCATAAATACAAGGTATTAGCTCTAGCACTTGCTGCCACTTTCATTTGCAAGTATTATTGTATCTTCCTTTCATCATCCCTAGTCACTGTGGTAGGCAGAATGCTGACACGCCCCTAGGATTCCTGCCCCATGGTGTATACAGTCTGCATAGACTCCTAGCCTGGGGACAAAGCCTGTGGATGTGATGAGATTTCACGTTTATGATCACGTTATGTTATATGGTAAAAGGAGATGATCCTGGAGCAGCCTGATCTAATGAGGTAAGCCCTTTAAATGCAGAGAGATGTCTCTGCTGGTTGCAGAGGAAGTCAGACAAACACTTCTGCTGGCCTGGGACAAAGTAAACACCCAAGTTGTGACATGTCTACAGGACCCACGTGGTAAGGAATTGTGGGTGACCCTCAAGAACTGAGACTGGTCTTTGATTGACAGCTAGCAAAACAACGGGGACCCCAGTCAACCTGGTGCAAGGAGATGAATTCCAGCAACTAGGGAGCTTGGAGTAGGACTCCAAGCCTTGCATTTTTCCTGGTTTACATCTTCATTCCAGCCTAGTGAGACGCTGAGCAAACCATCCAGCTGGCCCACACCCAGACTCCTGAGGAAGGGAAACCTTGAGATAATCCATCTGTAATGCTTTAAGCAGCTGAGTCTGTGATAATTTGTTAGGCAGTTATAGAAAATGAGTAGTCATCTTCCCTGATGCCATCAGCATGTACATCAAAAATAGCCTCATTTCCAAGCCATTATAAAGTTCAATGGAAGCTGAAAAGTCAGAATTAAGACACTATCTGATAGAGATTTTGAGTCTATGTTATCTTTTATTTATTTAATTAATTTTTAATTTATCTTTTTTTAAATTTATTTTTACTTAATTTATTGGGGTGAAAGGGGTTAATAAAATTATACAGGTTTCAGGGGTACAATTCTATAATACATCACGTGTACATTGTATTGTGTGTTCACCACCCAAAGTCAAGTCTCCTTCTGTCACCATCTGTCACCATCTATCCCCCTTTTATATTCTTTTACCCCCTCATATCCCCCTTTCCCTTTGCTAATCACCATACTGTTATTTGTGTCTGTGAAGTTTTTTTTGCTTTGTTTTTATCTTTATTGTTGAAAGTATTACAGATGTCCCCTTTCCCCCCCCCCCATTAATCCCCTCCACCCTGCATCCACCCCACCCCAGGCCTCCCTCATACCAATGTTATTGTTGAAAGTATGAGTCTACTTTTTCCATTTTCACTGTCATTGTCCATCTTTGTAAGGGCACATTTCCTGAAATCATATGAAAGTTTCTCAGTGTCTTGGCCTAACAATTACTTGAGCATTGGTATGGAGCATCGCCCCCTCTTCCTGTTACAGATTCCCTATACTTTTTTTTCTTTTAAATTTTTTTCTCTGGATATGCCTATTATGCTTTTCTCTTCAGTAAAAATGGATAATTGGATAGATCTGCTTTTTCAGTATGTTAGTTTGAATGATCCCTCCCTGGTCCAGGCTACAAGTTGCTTTGGTTCCCTCTTGTATGTGAAAGAACCATTCAGTGTTTCCGCGACGTGCGAACAAGTGGGCGTGTAAGTGGTATCAGCCTGCAGTACCTCTGGGAACAGGAGTCATGGGATCAGCACTTTCTCACACAAAGGTAGTTCTATGAATGTTTTGGGTGATTTTTATAGACTTCAAGACTAACCTGTTTATATTAATAAAGTTAACATTTATTGGGTACTTATTATATGCCAGGCTCTGTGCTAAGTCATTTATATGCATTACAATGTTTAATGATCAGAGGAACGCCGTGAGGTAGGTAATATTTTCACCCCCCTTTATGAATGAGGACCCTGGGAAGGATCCACGGCCAGGAAGGTGGTGGAGCTGAGCTCTGTATAGTCTCTTCCCAACTCCGATTCATCTTCACTAAGGGGCACTCACACAGAGTCTCTGGGGCCAGGAGCAAACAGAAATGCCCGATGAAAGCAAGTTCTCACTGGTCTGTGTTGTGCTCCCCCATAACCACTGCCTAGTTCCTTTACCTTTAAATTATGGCATTGACCAAACAGTTCTCTGAGGGGTAAGGCCACTCATCAATATCTGGGATTTTTTTTTCAATGCAATAATCTGTGTAATATTATTAAAACAAATGTTTCCATGTATTCCTTCTGAAACCCTCAGTGCGCTCTGTACCATATTTGAGATTAAACATATAGGCAATTGCCTTGCACGAAAGTCCTTCACAAAGTGATCATAAATTACCTCATATCTCCTGCTTGCCTCGCAAGATATGACTTTTCCTGATTAATTCTTTCCTTTAATACTGTCTCTCTCCAATTTCTGTTCCCTCTAACCTAAAATAACCTTCTTTTATTTCCATCCAGATAATGCCTATTCACTCTTTAAAATGCAAATCACATATCACCAGAACTTCACAAGCATTTTCAAGTCATATGAAAAACATCCTGTGCAGTTAATACTGACTCAGCATGATGAGTGTTATTCTAGCAGTAGAGACGGTATTGCCAGGCAAGTATAGACCCTCTGAATCTGTCCTTGAGAGGGAGTATTGTTTGAAGCAGTTTTCTCCAAGGAGTTCTATCTGAAGAAGTGTTTGAAGAATAAATAATTGTTTTCCCAGTCAATCTGATGTGTTGTGGGTCAGTGTCTCTATTAAAAAAAAAGAATCTTTGGTTTCCCTGAAATTTCCAGAGGGCAGTAGATTAAACTAGCATTAGAGCAATGAGAATCTTGATTCATACACCTCTACAGTATTGCTTTTGTGGCTTTGCAGACCAACATGTATATTTTTTCTTAATTTTATGTACAAATAAGGTTGAACATGGAACTTTAAACATCTAAAACTGTAAAAAACAGCATGGTCCTTGTTTTGTGTATATTTTTTATCAGTTTGTTGAACAAAATAACATTTCATTTCCCTCATAGAGTTAGAATAAATAGTAACATTTTGTACATGGCCTAGAAGAATCCTGCTGTCCAAATATAGCCATTGCTCTGATATAAATCATAGTATATGGCAAACGTTACAAAATCAATTATTTCTGAGAAACTTGGAACCTTGATTATTTTAAGACATACCAACTTGGAGAAAATCCATCTACTGATCACACAGTCATATTGAAAAGGGATTTTGCAGCAATAGAAGTTTGAAGCTAATTTTATATATCAACCAGTATTTGCCATAATGTTTTGTTTCACTCTTTCTAATACTCTTCCTTTCCCCATTCTCCTCTACCCCATTCAGGTAGTGATAAGAAGGTGACACAGAGGAGAAAGGAAAAAGATAATATGATATATATTCCTATATTCTGCCTGTCCTTTGTGTATCTATTTATCTATGCACCTATTTATCTATAGGGTGTTCCAAAAATGTATACACACACTTGGAATAATTATAAAGCCAGTGTTTATTAAAATACATTTCATTTTCAAAATTGAGCTATCAGCTGTTAAATGTGTATACATTTTTTGGGGGACACCCTGTATATGACCTATCTTGTTGAATAAACATAATTTAAGAAATTGAATTACAGCTCAGTAGGCTTGGCTCAGTGGTTAAGCATCGACCTATGAGCCAGGAGGTCACAGTTCAATTCCCAGTCAGGGCACATGCCCAAATTGCTAGTTTGATCCCCAGTAGGGGGCATGCAGGAGGCAGCCGATCAATGACTCTCTCATCATTGATGTTTCTATCTCTCTCTCCCTCTCCCTTCTTCTCTCTAAAATCAATAAAAACATGTTAAAAAAAAAAAGAAAGAAAGAAATTGAATCACAGAGCCATCATATTTTTTTCTGTCATGGTCCTTTTAAATATCCCTGGAGAGAGCTACTTTTTACTCTGACCTATTGATAAAAATTTAGATGACCCTATAACTTTCTTTGTTTCTTTTCTTTTTTTCTAGTTATTTATTATTTTCTAACTTTTATTTTGAAGTAATTTTAGTTTACAAAATTGTGGTAATAATACAAATATTTACATAATACAAATATTTCTCAGGTCACTTTAGTTTTTGTTTCATAATTTAAAATTACCAATTTCATTTAGTTATGAAAACATCAGCCTGGATTTAGTTTAAAGTGTCCCCCCACCCCCCCCCCCCAGGCTGAGGCCTGACATTAGCTGGGAGCCTGCAGGCTTGAAGCAGAGCTTCACTAGATTCCTCTCCCTCCCCCAGCCACTCTTCTCCACCAGCCCGTCTTCTTAACTCCAGTTCTGATTCTTCAGGCTTGGACTGAAGGGAGAGGGAAGCCCTTATTTCTGACTCACACATGGACAGCCAACTTCGGTGCTTTCTGATCCTGGCAGGTGTTTCTGATGTTTAGAGTAGACTTTCCCCTGAGCATCTTCATAAATTTTCCAGAAAGCCAATCATTTCTTAGCATAATATATGCGTTAACTTTCACTTTCTTCTATATTTAAATTATTTCACAATGATTGCATATTGATTTATTATTTTAAAATAGTATAAAGTAAACATAAGTTCTCAAAAATATGATAAATTGACTTATAATGTAAAATAAAGTAAGATTCAAAGTGAAAAGTGTTCTATTAAAATTCAATAATATAATATTAATTAATAATGTAATATATTTATAGATCATAGAATCTATGAATGTACATGTAACTCCTAAATGTTTCAAATGGTTATATATTAATGGTGGGGTAGTAGATTAGTTTTATTTTTCTCATATTTATTTTATTTTGTAATTTAAGATTATTATATATTATCTTTATAATCAGAAAAAAATCAAAATTGTTAATGGCATGCTGTAGAACTAATTGAATCTCAGAATATCTAAAAATCTAGTAGAATTATAGCTATATATAGCTGATAATGCTAGTTTGCTTTATTGAACTTAACATTCAGCACATACTACATTTCTAAAGGGATGAATCTTGCAGTCATTCTCCACGAAGTTTCTATAGAAAAAGACTGTAGAAAAGGCTCAGTCGTGGAACAAATTTATGTATGGGAGTTCATTTTTATTAGTTTCTTTTTCTTTTCCCAGAGTTACTGAGCTTTTTTTTTTTTTTAATACAAAAGTTGATCTTTTAAAGAAAATTTCAATCTCTAATAGTTTTAGTGTTTCACAGATCAGACATATACATCCTGCTATTGAATTGGAACAACTTTACCATGAGTGATGCAGTTAGCTGCTTTTAATGACTCTGCAGTCATGGCAGTGATTAAAATGAGTTAAAATAGGTAGAGAAAGTAGCCATTGGCCTGCCATTGTTTCATATGCACAAAATAGCCTGATTATACACTGCAAAACAAGTGGCTCCTTTCTACCCATTCAAATGACAGAGAAGAGTATCTATAACTGCTAATAATTTCCTCTAGTAAAACATTGATCCAAATGGGTAGAGAAAGTAAGATTTTAAAAATATTCAAAATTGCACATCGTAAGCTATCATCAATCCTATTATCAAAAATGGTAAAATGACCCTGGAATGTCACTTATTTTGTGTATAATCCTATTCTGAAATCTAGAAAAGATAATATGGTTTTGTTTAAAATTAAATTATATATATATGTGTGTGTGTGTGTGTGTGTGTGTGTGTTTGTTTGTGTGTGATATATTTTTAAAAAATATATCTTTATTGATTTCAAAGAAAGGAGGGAGAGGGAGAGAGAGAGAAACATCAATGATCAGCTGCCTCCTGCACGCCCCTGACCGAGGATGGAGCCCGCAACCTGGGCATGTGTCCTGACCGAGAATTGAACTCAGATTTCCCGGATCCTAGGTCTTAGCTCAACTGCTGAGCTACTCCTGGCCAGGCTAAAGTTAAATTCTTGAGTCTCAAACTTTACATGTACATGGAAGCTAAATTATTTCCTTTGGACTCCATCTCCTCTCATTGGTCCTTAAACAGAAAACAAAGACAATAACTACCCTTTATAACAAAGATATAATCATCTTAAATAACCTTAAGTGCATTTTACAGTGGTCTTTTTGCCATCTTAGTTAGAAATTTAATCAAAACAATTCCTTATATACAGGGTGGGGCAAAAGTAGGCTTACAGTTGTTCGCAGGCTAAATAATACAGTAATTAATAACTAATAATACAAGAACAAACTGTGTTTCGAGTACCTTTGCCCCGCCCTGTATAACCATGAACAAGGCTTGAATTTTAGTGATAGTTCCACACGGAGAAACAAGGGCAGTCATTTCTGGAAGCGTTAAGAAATGCCCTTACCAGGAAGAGGGGGAGATGGGGTGGTAAGGCCTGGCTTGCTCACCGCCTGGGTGTACCTGGGCCAGTTTCCTCACCACCTGGGCTTTAGTTATTGGCTTATTTTCTCTAAAATGGAGAGAACAGGAATACCTGGCTTTACTGAGTTTCAAATCTAAAAATGTAAGTGAAAGAATTCCGTAAAAAAAGGATACTACATCTGAAAAAGAGCCCTGCAGTTTTGTGGTCAGCTATAGCAGGCAGAATCACACTGCTATTCTTCAAGGATTGCAACTGTTTACTCAGTATAATTTGAGGTGTCATCAGAATACCTTTCCATGAATCAGAGTAACTTCCGTGAAGGCATAGTATCGATGTCTTACATTCTGCCAGAAGGTATTTATTTCTCCAGGACTTACTTATTTCCCTGGGTCAGCCACTGAAACCTCTGTTTCCCCAGAAAGGAGCAGACGGCCAGGCGTGGGCAGCTCTTTACTGCTTACTGAGATGAAGCCCGACAGACCTTTCCTCCAGGTAGATTTTGGAAATGGGGAATCGTGGGAACAGCGGAAGGGTCCCGGGTGTGTGGCGATCGTAGCACAAAGGGGGTTAGAAAAGGAAGACAAGGAAGCCACATGAGCTGACACGAACATTGATTTGGTATCACTGAGTGGAGGCATGAACTTGAGCAAGCCATTGGATCTCTTTTAATTTTAAATTTTTCATCTTTAAAATAGGGATATAAACAATATATTTCTCCCGAAAACCCGATTATTAAGTGAAATACAATTTCTAACGTGCTTACTATGTTAAACCTTTTTCTATAGCTGGGAACACAGTATAATACATTTTGATTGCCTTTCCCCTGATTAAAGGTAGGGATGTTTACTGACAACTAGCCGCCTGTGGATGACTGTACTTGAGACTCAGACAGAAGTTTTCAGTTATGTAAAAGCAACCCTTTTTGTTGGTGTCTTTCTTGGGTTTTTATAGGCAGTTTCCTGTAACTCAGTCGCATGTGCTTTACTTTTCCATAAACGTATCTATGTTAAAGTGTAGTGACATCGCATGGATATTATTTGGAAGATGCAATCAGTATTTACAACGTGGTTGAAGGTTAGGGTGGACATGTAATGGTCTCTGAAAGGTATTGTATCATGTAAGGCCAAAATAGTATTTAGAGTCTATTCAATGTAAAGTGATGTCCCATAGGAAAAGTTTTTTTGAAAAGTATAGAGTAAGAAAGGTTCAGATTCCTTGTGTCTCATGGAAGACAAAAGATTTCCCTTACTGCACTAGACATTGTTACTATGGGTCACATGTACTTGTCAAGTGTTGAGAAGTTCAGGTCATTATCTGTGACTCTTAACAGGTGTCATTTCTTTTTCTTCATTTTATTCTAAGCGGAGGTCATTTCATTTTCTCGCTGACTCTGCTGGCCCATTGGCAAATTTTTCACTGTATATTTTTGGAGTAAAGTCAGTTCTGAAGGAGAGTGTTTGATTAAGGTTGTTCAATGTTCTCATTTGATGAAGCGACCTGAAACTTCTCCACCTTTCCTACCTATTTGTCATGCACACTCTGTTTGCCCCAAAAAAGTTTTGATAATTTATTTTCCACAGCTAAACACTTCATATATACATGATTTTTGTTTGCGGGATAATTTGCAATAACCGTAAAATCATATGGATGAAGCGCTGCTTTTAGATGGAAATTGCTGGCTAGGAGGAGTCTTAGATGCCTTTCAGGTCAGGCAGTTGTGCAAAAATACATACACTCTGCGTGTCCCATGTTCTCCTGAGCTCTAAAGAGAAATCTGAATAATGCAGTCAATCTACAGAAAGAACTCAGCCCCATCTTCAAATTATCTAGCATCTAACATCTATAGAGATACGCACTCACATGCACAAGGACCACAATAACTTAAAATACACAGCCCAAACTTCGAGCTCCTGGGCTCTAGGCCCTTTGTAGGTCACCCCAGCTTTCCCCTTCTAATGGTAGCGCTTCTCTGTTCTCCTAACAGCCATTGCATCCTGCCTGTGACAAACCTGCTTGCTTACTGTTCCTCAACTGTGAGCAACAAATGAGGTAATGCCTGAGTAAAGTGCTTTCAAACCAATAACACATTATCTAGAGTATGAGTTATTATTATTTTTATTCATTGCTCACTTTTATAATCTAGGTCAAGTCCGATTTCCTCCACCAAGCTCTTTCTCAGCAGCTGAGGTCATGGCGATCAATCTTTTCTCTAACATCTCATAGGAGATATGGTCCTTATTTGCCTCTTATATGACTCATGGCCCAAAGCAGAGTGCAGGTTCAGCAAGAGGAGAGGCCAAATGTCATGTATCTCTGAGTTCACCATGTCTGGCAAGAGGCCTCCCATAAAGCAAAATGAATGCACATTTGTTGATAACCTATGTGCTGTACTCAGATGCCAATTAAGGCCTTTTAATAAACAAGTTACTCTTTTTTTAAAAAAAAAAGGTTTTTATTGATTTCAGAGAGAGGAAGGGAGAGGGAGAGAGAGACAGAAACATCAGTGATGAGAGAGTCACTGATCTGCTGCTTCCTGCACGCCCCCGACTAGGGATCAAGCCTGCAACCCCAGACATGCACCCTGACTGGGAATCAAACCAGTGACCTTCTGGTTCATAGGTTGACACTCAACCACTGAGCCATGCTGGCTGGGCAACAAGTTACTCTTTTAAATAGTTTATATGATCTGCTTCAGTAGAGACTTTTTTTTTTTTTTTTTTTTAACTTTCAGGAAGTTTGTCGTGGAAAACCAATACACAAATACCAAAAATAAAATATACCTGCTTTTTGTGTGATGTGCTTGACATCACTGTGATTTTAAAGTTCCCTTGTACCATTGCCTCAGCATCTGTTCTCATTCTACTTACACATTGTACTCAGTATCACACAGTTTGTAATCTCATGTTTTTCTGCTCAACCCATGCTTTCCAATGCCTGCGTGTGGATCAGTCTCATCAGGTAGCAAACTGGCTCAAATGAAAAGAGTTTCTTAATATCATTTTCTTTCAAAAACGTCCCATCTCTTTTGAGTGAGCACTATATCCCTCCAAAATCAATCCAGGCCATTTCATTCATGCTGTTATGGTTTTCTTTTAATGAGGAACTTTGAAACCAGAAATGCTTTTTCATATTCAAGCGTCCCAGAAGCCTCCTACCCTCTATTGTGTCCCCTTTCTTGTAGGCTTTTCAATCCATTTCATGCCGTCACCCCCTCCCTTTGCCAAACCAATAATCCTTTTAAGATGCAAATATTGATATTTAGAATAATGAAATATCTTTTGTAATTAGAATTGGGAGATTTACAAGCAAATGGAAATCTAAGCTTTGGAAACTGTATCAATAACTGTCTTTTTATTTATTTATTTTAAAAATAGGATTTCAGGGGTAGGAGATAATCCTATTCTTGTAAAAACACAGTAGGTAGCTTTTCACTTATGTCTCTAGATGAAATTCAGTCCTAGTGTGGACAAGTATAGACTATAGCTTTTTACATAGACTATATTGTTACAGATGGATCTCTAGATTAAAGTCTTCAAACAATTTTAAAAAATTTACCAAGTAATGAGATTATTATTTTTTTTTAATTTAAGCAAATTTAAAAATGAATAAATAAATAAAATGTGTCAAGTAATTTGCAATCTTTTGTTACAAATGATTTAAAAATTAGTGCCATTGCTTGGCCGGCATGGCTCAGTGGTTGAGCATTGACCTAAGATCCAGTTCAATTCCCGGGCAGGGCACATGCCTAGGTTTTGGGCTCACTCCCCAGGAGGGGGCGTGCAGGAGGCAGCCGATCAATGACTCTCATGACTGATTTTTCTATCTCTCTCTCCTTCCTTTCTCTATCTGACATCAATAAAAACCATTAAAAATAAATAAAAATAAAAATAAATTTAGTACCATAAGTTTATCACAATGTTTTAAGTACCAAATGCCAATATTTAACTCAAATTTTCTGTAAAGCTTCAGAAGCTGTATTTAATCAGCTCTTAATTAAAAACTGTTTTTCATGCTCTTCATCTTTAAAACAAACAATCATATTGAAAAAATAGAAATCACGATGTTACTGTTCTCTGATATTTTTATAGCTTTAAGATAAGAAATTTCTATAGGGCACCAACTGCAGAAAAGACTCCAATACATATACAAATGTGACAGACATAGTTATGGACAGAAAATAGTCTTACCTCCTTTGCTACCAATGGATTTCTTGTAGTTAATCTTCTTTTCATGATGTTGTCACCAGAAGTAGCACCAGGATCATAAATTTTACTTGACATTATTATGATGAATGGATTACTAAGACATTGTAAATGATGTAGACATCTCAATAGCATTAAGAAGTCAAACTCAAATGTTTATTGCAGAAGATGTGTAGTAAGTCTAGACATAGCAAAGCAATAAAGAGCCTCAGAGAATAAAATATGAACCCGACTCAAGTTCTAATTGCAAGAAATATGCATTAAATTGGAGCAAATAACTATACTTAAAAGTGAATTGAAGAGACAATAACAAAATCTTGAAGCCATTTGGTTATCATACATTTGAAAATGTTAAAATAGATATAAAGGGTGAATCAGAGGATAAAAATATTCTTTAAGGAAAAAGTATTTCGTTAAAGAATAACCCCAATGTATTACAGTATTATTTACCTTACCAAAATGTTATCTGTTTTGTAGTCTGGTCTAGAATTGTCATTGAACACTAATAGTAATTTGACTTCTGTTTCTGGTAAAGCAGAATTGTCCCAAATCATTTTTATGGAGCTTATTTTTAACTCTTAGAATCTTATAAATTGTTCCTTTTGCTTTAAACATTATAATGCTTTCTACAAATATACTTCGTGTTTTATTCCTATCCAAGCCATAGGAGTTGGTCCAGCCATCATACTGACCTCAGTATAAAGTAATATCATTCATCAATTATACTGTCTAGAGCAAAAATTAAATTTCCTGCTATTTAAACTCAATTGAAATTTAAATAAATGCAATAAACTACCATTACAGTAAAATCCCTTTCCCAGGCACTAACACTGAGAAGATAACATCTTTGTAAAAGAAAAAAAAAGTCATCCAAAACCCCAACCAAATGCTGGCTTACTTTAAATCATATTTAATCCAGTACAGGATGAGTCCGATCAAATAACTTAGATGCTAAGAAAATGTTGAAATGGCATTGTGACCTCAGGATACCCCAGAAGAGGCAGCAGCCTTATCCTGTTTTGAAATGTAATCGGCACAGATAGAATTGTTATTTTCAAGTTAAACAGGAATGGCTTGGGAAATACAGTCTTGATCAAATGCAACCTCAGACAATTGCATGAGGCAAATCAACCTTTCGGGATGTTGGGTCTGTGCTGATGTCAACGGTATGGTGGTTCAGAGCCAGACTTCGTGGGTTTAAATTCTGGCTCCAACATGTATCAGTTCTGTTTCTGTCCATAACTAGTTCTACCACTTTGAGCTTCCTGTTCCTCATGTGAAAAGTTGGAGTGATAGCAGGGTCCTTGTGAGGTTTCAATATGTTAACATACATAAAGCAGTTAGAAGTGTGCATGGTGCAGAGTTTGCGTTCATTCCAGCAAGAGCTCACTCTTACAAGGCTGACTTGTGTCTACCCAAAATTCGTATTTAAAGCCCTAATACTCAGTACCTAAGAATGGACTGTAATTGAAGTTAGAGTCTTTAAAGAGATAATTAAGTTAAACTGGGGTTATTTAGGTGTGAATCTGGTGTGACGGGTGTACTTTTAAGAAGAGGTTAGGACACAGATGTGCGCAAAGAGAAGACCATGCAAAGGCCTGGGGAGAAGACTGCCATCTAGAAACTAAGCACATAGGCTGCAGGGGAAATCAGCCCTGTTGACACCTGGACCTTGGACTTCTGTGCTCCTACTGTGAGAAAATAAGGTCTGAGGTACTTTGCTCTGGTCGCCCTAGAAATCTGCTGTACAAATTTCATTTAATCACCATTAATTATTCATTCTATTCTTGACGGATATTTGAGTTCTTT
The DNA here is from genome assembly GCF_964146895.1 of Miniopterus schreibersii. Lineage (NCBI taxonomy): Eukaryota > Metazoa > Chordata > Mammalia > Chiroptera > Miniopteridae > Miniopterus > Miniopterus schreibersii. The sequence continues at coordinate 187,714,937 of NC_138101.1, forward strand.
CAAGTGCTGCTGCAATCAGCATTTTTATAAATGACCTTGCATGAATATACATAGATGAATATACATATAATTCAATTTCTAGGTAGATGTTGAATATCTACCTAGAAATTGAATTATGGGGGCATAGGATATGTCTGTTCAGTTTAGGCAAGTACTCTGAAATGTTTCCAAAGTATCAATTTGTACTCTTACCAACAGTGCTTGAGATTTCCTTTTTACATAAATTTAGCCTTTCTGATGGGTTGATAGTAATCACCTATTTTTGATTTAACTTGAAGTATTATTAACACGAAACCAATTGCACTCATTTTAAGTATAGAATTTGATCAGTTTAGATACATTTATCCATGTAAACACCACAGCAGTCAAAATGTAAAACATTTCCAGAATACCCCAAACTCTCTCATACCCTTTGTAGTCACCCCCTCACCTTCTGTCACCCTGTTCTGTGACTACAGATGTATCTTTGCTAAAGTTTTACATAAAATAAAATCCTAAATATGCAATCTTTTATTCCTCTTCTTTCATTCTGGAAATTCCTGATATCCATCCCTCCTGTGTGTACCAGTAGTTCAGTCATTTTTTTTTTTTGCTGAGTCATGTTCCATTATAAAGATCTACTACACTGTGTTTATTTCTTCAATTATTAATAAACATTTGCGTTATTTATAGTTTGCACTATTATGAATAAAGTTTCTATAAACTTTCTCATACAAATTTTTGTGTTACCTATTTTTACTTCTCATGGTTAAATAAATAATTAAAAATGAAATGTTTGGGTTATATGATAAATATTTATGCAGCCTTCTAACACAAAGCCAAACTCTTTTTCAAAGTGGTTGGATCAATAGTGACGAGCTTGAGAAATGTTGCTCCAAGACTAGATTTGCCCTAGGTTTACTAAGCTCTGACATTTCTTTGGTCTATACTGAGTGCCTCAGGTGACCCAGGAGGTCTCTCTGTCTGGTTTTGTTAGCATCTCTTCCAAGCTTGTGTTAGGTGTTGGAATGGTTCACCTTTCTGCCCAGCCTTGTGCAGCGTCACCCTAAACATGCGAAATGTAATTTTTACCTGCGGGGTCAAGGGAACATTGTGAAGATTTCTGGGGCTCATTCTTTGCATAGCTTCTTCCTTTCTGCTTCTCTGCCCGTGACTCTCAGACACCTCAGGCTGTCTTACATTTCTCGGTGCTGTGTCCTGTTCAGACTCCCTGCCCAGGGACTGGTCTGGAAGCTGCCTTCCAGCAGAAAGCTGAGGAAATCCCAGTGTCCCCTCTTAGTATTCTCCTCCTCTCAGGTGTGACATTCTTGTGTTGTGCGTTGCCCAATAGCTGAAAATAGTTATATATGTTTTCAGGTTTCTAATTAGCTACAATGAGACTAAGAAGCTGTCTCAATTATTTTATTGAGGCTGGAATTTGAAGTACCTCATTTTGGTTTGAATCTCCATTTTCATGATGATTAATTATGTGAAGAACCTCTTTTTAAATGTCCATTTATATTTATATATCCTATTTTATGAATCACTTTTTAAATTTCCCCCCATTTATCTACAGGTTACTCTGTCTTTTAAATATTGATTCTTAAGATTTCGTTTTATATTCGAGCTGCAAGTTCTCTGTTGTAAAATTATATTCTCCCAACCTGTGACTTACTTTCTATTTTCTTTAATGTTGTCTTTTGATGAGAAGAATTTCTTAGTTTTATTAAAGTTCCATTGATTTTTTTTTTTTTGCTTTTCCTTCTTGGTAAGCATTTCATGTTCTTTGCAAGGAATCTTCCACAAGCTGAGGTCATAAAAATATTCTCTTATGTTTTTGTCTAAAAGCTTTATTGTTTTACTGAGCACTTTTATGTTTATGATCCACCTGAAATAGACTTCTATGTAAGATGTCCAGTTGCCATAGCAATTCAATTTTCCCAGCATCATTTTACTGAAAGGCCATTCACTCTCCATTGCACTTCAGTGTGTCATATGTGTGGGAAGCAGTGCCTGTAGAGTATTTAATTAAATTGTTCACGTCACTACATTTTTGCTGCTTTAATTGACATCACTTAAAATAAAGATTATATCTTGTATGTAATTCCTCATTTTTTATTCTCCCAGATATCCAAGATTGTCTTGAGATATCTAGGTCTTCCAAATTTCTATATAAAGTTTACAATTGGCTAATTTTCACATGTAAAAAATGGGCTATGGTTTCTTTAATGGGAGTGCATTGACTCTATAGAACAATGAGTAGAGATTTAACTTAGCAATATTGAGTATCCCATTACCTGAAAAGGCTATATTTCTCCAGTTATTTAGATATTGACATGTTTGGTAGTGATTAGGATTAGTCAATAGGGAGGTTTCACAATCTGGAGGTTTCACAATCTTTTATAAGAGTCGTTGGAAAATATTTAATATTTTTTGATGATGCACAGTGTATATATTTCTTAAAATTTTTATATGTTTGTGAGTAGTATATAAAATAAAATTGAATTCTCTACATTTACACTGTAACTTAAAATCTTTATAGATTATTAAATCTCATAATTTCTTTAGATTTGCTAAGCATGCATCATATTAAATGCAAATTGTGTCAGATTTATTTCTAATTTTCAAGTAATTAAACCTTTTATTTCTTTCCATTACTAATTACAATAGCTCACCACTAAGTCAGATGTTTGTTAAAGGTTAATGTAGGTGCTCTTTGTTAGACTAAGAAAGTTCTTTTCTAATTATAGTATGTTAAAAGGTTTTTAAAAATCTGTCATAGATGTTGAACTTTATCAAATGTTTTTATTGCATCTATTAAGATTGTCATTTTTCTATAAACATGGTAAAATAAACTAGTTTATTTGTTTTGATTTTATAAATTAAGGTACAATTTACATACAATAAGTTACATCCTTTTAATGCACACTTCAGTGAGTTTTGACAAATCAAATAGTTACCTAAACAACATCACAATCAAGATATAGTACATATATACAATAGAAACATTTTTCCTATGCCTCATCGGAACCAATCTCTCTGTACATCCTGTGGCAAACACTGACCTTTTAATGTCTGAACAATTTTGACTACACAGATGCCACGTAGAGGATATCACACAGTATGTAGTCTCTTGAGTCTGCCTTTACCAGATACATAGCTTGCAAATATTTTCTCAAAGTCTGTGGATTGTTTCAATTTTCTTAATGATGTTTTTCAAAGAGCAGAAGTCCTTAATTTTGATGAATTCTAATTTATTATTCTTTGCAGGGGGAGGGCGTGTATAATGATTTTGGTCTCATATCTGAGAAATATATATACATAGACCTAACCTAATATAATTTTCAAATATTGAAACCTACTTCCATTCTAGAATTCACATTTGATTATTTTGAAGATTACCATTATTGGGTTGTTAAAGTCCCCATTATTGATCTTTGTGTTCATTTTTTCCATCTTAATCATAATTTTACTGTCACTAGGCACTACATATTATTCATAAGTTTTCCCTCAATATTTTTTTTCCCACCACAGATCAGCAATTTTGTCTTCTTTAACACTTTTTCTGGTTCCCAGCTCAGAAACAAGGTCCCAAACATGGTGGACACTGATTGAACATCCTCTAAGTGAGTGAATAACTAACATAGTTCCAGAAAAATAGACAAGTTCATCAAAATATGCCATCTTATTTTGAATGTGTTGATTTAACTCTAGATAACTATATTTTATGTCGCTATTGTATCCTAACATTTGTTGGTAAGTAATTATAGGTTTAGTTTCTTTATAATTTTGATTTGTTAGTAATAAGATATTCTGTCACTATCTTATCTCACCTTATTACTGATACTTTTAAAAAGAGAATAAAAATGAAGACAAAACCCTGTTATAAACAGAGGTGTACTTTAAGAGATTTTCTGAAATTATATGCCTAAAAAATGTTTGTGTAAGTATAGGTGGGAAGGTAAAATCTGAATACCAGTAAATAAGCTCTCTCAGAAAATATATTATAATGCACAAATAATTTAGTTGCATATAATTTCTGTTAAACTATCTTGATAGATTTTCCCTACATAAAATAGTGCATCAGGAAACAGAAGAGAAAATTGCCTCCCGAAATGCTTTTATTTGAAAAGTATTAGTCAAATTGATTCCCCTGGTCACTAAAATCAAGGGTAGAGATCGACTAGAAATATTAGTCACAAAAAGAACAAAATGATCTTTTTATGCAATGTTTATTACTAGACCCTGACACAAATCCAAAAAACTTGAACTTTATTTTGAGTCCCTGGGGTAAGCAAGCACTTTTGAATTGGTATATTACCTTTTATTTGTTGAGAGTATAGCTAAAGAATTAATAATTACCATGAGACAGTGAATTTCCACTATCAGACAGAAGATACCTTAGTGGGGACAGGAATCATATAACAACGAACCTTAAACTTATACTTTCATGTTAAGATTTGATCATTTCACATAGTTCTAAGATGCTGAGGGTATGTGCCTGCATGTATGTGGGTAATATCTATTTTGTTTTTTTACATAAATTTTTATATATTTAATGCCTGGGAGAAATCCCCAATCATTGCTTTTATTTTTCTTTCATGTGTCCATTCTCACCTTGCTCTCACCATTGACATCACAGGCTATTACTAAATTTAAGAGAGTAATAAAATAAAGGAATTTTTCCTAGGTTTAACAAGTCAAAATAATTTGTCTGGAATGAGTTCTCAAAACTAGACTCCAAATTTTGCAGATTTCACAGCACAAGAGCTTTAATTTCACAATCTGAAACGCCTACCTGACCCTGGGTTGCTCATTTTAGATTATAGCCTTTCTGGTACCATTGCCCCTGGCGGCATAACTCCCTCCACTTTCCTGAAGCACCAGGCTTGAAGGGACCAGGGTTATTATTTAAGGACATTTCAAAAGGAAAGCTGACACTACCAAATAAACACATTTAATGAAGTGAGATGACTAGTCACTGAGGTGCTAATGAACTGTAAGATTAGCTGCAGCAAACAAACTCTCTCCCTGGCCCTCCTGCCAATAGCCAGGACTCCACCCGGAGAGATAAAGATGTAGAGTCCATCTCGTTCAATACCCCGACAGCTGCCAAGACAGAGTTTTCTTAATCTACAGCCCAGACGCTATCAAATGGCAGCTGTGTCCTGGATCAAAACGAATATGAGGAGAGACGTATGCAAATTGGATTTATTTTTGTTTTACTTTTACAAGGAGAGTTCTTTGGAGTTTTTGAAATACCTAGTATATAATTATATATCTCTAAAATTTTCTTCTATTTTGCCAATTGCCTTCACTTCCAGGATTCTGCTTAAAAGATATAGCATGATTGATTTACACAGCAGAAATTCTTCAGAATCTTCTAGGCCTATGTTGGGCAAATGTCATGATGAAATTAAACACACAGATGGTAGCAATGACTTGAATATTGCCAAAGAGACTGCACAGACTGCATCTTCTCTTAACACTACACACACACACACAGACATACACACACACACCCCTATCCCATGGCTGGCTAAAGACATACTCTTCTCCGTCTGCATGCACATTAAGCAAATAATTTGTGTGTTTTGTGGATGCATCCTTTGCCAACTGCCTGTCTCAGAGTGTGGTGGGGACCAATAAATGGATTCTTAAATGCACTAAATTGTACATGCATACATGCACAGGAGACATAGAGTGAGAAAAGAAGGAAAATCTAAGGAGACTGAGCAAAGGAGGGAGGGAGAGAGGTAAAGACAGAGCAGAGGAAGGGAGAAAAACACACAACACAGCGGTCTTAATTGGTCTAATTGGTCTACTCATCAAAGATATAGCCACGGCCTGTTGGCCAATTGAACACATTAAGTGGCAGTTATGCATATATATTTAACACACTAAGCGGCAGTTATGTATATTTTTAAAAAATATATACCTTGTAGTCTGTTCATTTTGGTTGTCTAAAGAATTGTTGTATAATCAGTTGGCTGCAGCAGGTGGTATTGATCAAAAACAGACAGATTGGCTGTACAGGAGCCCACCCAGTAAACTTGCTCAGTTACTGTGTATAGTTAGGGCTTATTTAAAATGGAAAGAAGTTATGGAAGGGTTCAGTCCATTAAAACAAAAACCCAAAAACTTTCTGCATGACAGTTAGGTTGCTAATGCAATTTTATGATCTAGTCTGTACCGAATTTATATTATCATAATGCTCACATGGCAAACCTACTATGGGCTAATACAAGTTACTCGCACATATTATAGAAGTGATGCAGGTCATCTTGGTTCATTTTTTAAAAAACTGGATCTTCGTTGTTGAAAGTTTTACAGATGTCCCATTTTTTGCCTCTCCCATTCACTGTCCACGCCTGCTCCCCTGGAGCTCTGTTCGAGGAGCATCACCATAAGGTGGTTTAAAATCATAACTTCAACACATTCTGGTTAAGGAGGCAGCGAGGAAACAAGCTCAGCATAGTCGCCCTGGGGGATCAGCAGGCTTTGCAAGATTTCAACGGTTCAGTTATTTTCATCCTGATGGAGGGAATTCAGTGTCAGCAGCACATTTGTTTGTTTGTTTTTTGTACAATTTGCTGGCCTCCTGCCCTTTGCTCTGCAAGCTTCCTGTCTTTAAGTATCTGCTTTTTTCTTGGGGAGTGGGAGGCTTCCAAATTAACACGTGCAATTGTATGCTAAAGATTTCTCAATCTTTTGAGCCTAATTCCAAAATTAGGCAAATCTTAAGACTTCTCAGTGACCTTCACTTCCTTCAAGGTTCCAAAATGACAGGATTTAAGTCTTTGTGATTCTCCGATTTGCTGTAGAAGCTGCTTTAATGGCTTCTCAAACGAGGCCTCATGTTTCACTTTAGCTGGAGCAGTTTTGGAAAGAAAACATGAGAACCGAAGAATACTTCAGCAGAATTTGAAATAAAAGGAAACAAACAGGGCTTTTAGTGTTAAGATGTCAGATAATAGCGTCTCTTTGTTCTTTCTGGGAAATGCAAGTGATAAATATCAGAGACAGAAGGAAGTATATGATAAACAAGAACCAAATCCGGAGAAGGAAAGTAATCTTTGATGCAGCTGATAGTGGCAATAAAAGCCCGCCTATGCTTACATGTAAAATGAGAGCTTCTTGCTAAAATATATGGAATATTAGAAATCACTCAGAATTTTTGCTTTATTAAGATCTAATGCAACTTTTCACATAGAACGGGAGATTATCTCATAAAGATAAATATTCCCTTTTATTTACCCAGGACAAAAACACAATCATTTTTCCCTGGTTATCCATCTAGCCAGAGCTTTCTCTGATCTCTAATTTCTATAAGGGTCATACCAGTACTTTGGGCAAATATTTATGATGTCAAGGTTCTCAAAAGAGCTTTTACACGTCCTTGCTTTTTTTCATTGTCCGTTTCCAACCCATCGTAACTTTATTGCTAAGAAATGACAAACTGCCTCCGTGCTCTTTGAGGGAATTCTGAGAGACCAGGAAACTCAGAGACCACAGAACACTTTTTTTTCCTTTAATTCAGTGAAGCTTGGAGTTTAACATATATCTGACAATTTCCTAATTTAGCAAGTGACTTACTTCTTCTTTGTCACAGTGATTCGCTTCACACAGTGAAAGTACAGTTAGAGGCGTGACTAAGAGGCAGTGTCATCTTTCCTGTGCGTTTGGCAAGCCTTTTGCTCCCTGATGACAGTGTGAGCAGGGGAGCCAGGTAGACCTTCAGTCTTGAGTCCACTCTACTGGCTGTGTGACCTTGGTTAGATTACATACAGTCTATGAGCCTGAGCTTCATCCCTCCATGACATGGAAGTAATTATACCTCCACCGTGCAGAATTGTAGTAAGGATTAAATTAATGACAAATATAGAAACCCTGGCATCGTAATATGCATCAGAATACTAGCTCCCTTATTTCCCGGTTTAACTCGATTTCTTATGTTTAAATTTCTGACAGATGCAGGGGACACGATGTAACTTTGGAGGGCAGGGTACAGTAGACACAGAAAAAAGGCATAGGTTGGAGTCTCCCAGACTCGGGTCATGAAGGCTTCACCGCTGACTTTTTAGAGTTGAGCAACCTGTCTGAGCCTTGGTTTCTTCAAGAATAAAATATAAATAATAACTGCCTAACAGGGTGGTTCCAAAGATCAAAGAAGACGATACGCAAGAATATTTCTGGCATATTGTAGTGGCTTAAAAACAACATATACCTCTTCTATAATAGGAATTTTAAAAAATTCTGGATATATATACTAGGTATTGCATAAGATTTCTCTGTCACACTTAGAATGACATCAAACCCCTCTCTCTGGACTGGCCCTGACGCCTCGTAGACCTCGCCTCCCAGTGCCATGTTCACTCTGTTTCAACCATCGTGGGCTCTGCTGGTCTTCTATCAAATCAAGCTCATTACCAACTTAGGATCCTGCAGCCACTGTCCTTTTCTGAGATATTTGCCTCCCAGCTAGTTTCAAGGCTCATTTTCTCATTTTGTGTATGACTCTCCCGAATATCTACTCCACCCCATTTAAAATAGCACCTCACTTTCAAAAGCACTTCATAATACTTTACCATGTCGTACATGTTTTGATATATGTATTGCAAATTTAAATTAAACATGTACTATTTGTTTACTTATTTATTACCTACCTCCCTTGGACAAGAGTGGGGTCCTTACAGTTTCATTTCTCTGTATTTCTATCTGTAGAAGAGTCCTTGATGTAATAATTAGTTGATATACATGTGTAGAATGAAGGAATTGATCAATGAATCAATCAAATAATACTTAATTAAATGTAAATCTAACATTCTTTTTTGCCCAGTCATTTTGCCAACATTTTGTCTCTGAACACATGTACAAAGAAACACTATATTCAACAAATAACATGTATAGCCATTTATCCTGTAAGACAGGTTTTTGTAATGCTCACATCATAGTCGGAGAGAGCCCCAGCAATAATACTTGCCTGTAAACACTAGTGTTAATGGTGGACTTGGAAGAAATAATTATGCTGGTAAATGAATTTTGACAACATAAGTGCATTTTATTGAAATACCACCATGCTCTCCTTAGGTGATGTTGAATCATACTCTTGGCTCTTAATGGTACCATTGAATTTCCACAGTTTTTGATTTTCCAGCAGCTAGGAAAAATAATAACTTTTTAGCACAGTGCCTCCTTTTCTCTCCAGTTTCTTCTAGTATAATCAGAGAAATATATATGGCATTGGAATTTATTCAGTGCAAATGACTTCTGTTCTAATCAAATGTCTCAGCTTTCTTTCACCATGTAGTCATCCACAAAAGCAGTTTATTGCCTTCTCTGCTCCTCTGCCATAAATGCTAAACTTTAATTAGTTTGGCAGCTCCTTAGGTTTGAAGCCCGGGTTTCTGCATGAATATTCTTTTCTATATTCTAGTGGTGAGTGAGTGCTATCCTACTTAATTTGGGAAATTGGCAGATAAAGAAAAAGTGAAAACTCTGGACCAAGGACAGCAAAAACGCAGTCAAGTGTAAATTGAAATCTCACAAAAAGCATCATTTTGGCAGGTTATTGATGTATATATTAAAGAAGAGTAGCTATGTGGCTGCTTTCAGGGAAAAATGCAGAAGTATATCACATCTACACGGGACCATATTATGAATGCTCATGTGAAGGAATGCTTGTAGGAGTCATTACACGTTTATTGAGCATCTACCATATGTGCTGTTTCAGGTGCTTTGCCTATGGTAATATTTAATTCCCTCTCTCCAAACCATTTAGCATATTATTATCATTCCCCTTTTTTACAAAAAGGAAACAGGTTCAAATAAGACAACAGGTATTAGGTTGTAGATCCTAGATCTGAACCCACCACACCCCAGTTTAAAAAATATAAATCTACTGTAGAGGAACTTAAACCTGGAAGGAGAAATATAATAAAAATTAATATTTGTACAAGAAGGCAATGAGTGAATGTGGGAGATTTCATAGAGGAAGTGCGACTCGTGCAAGGCCTTGAAGGATGGGGTTAAATCTGCTTAATGATGCAAAGTAATATCTACTGAATGCTGACTCTGTATCCACTTATTAATGTAATTCTTACAACAACCCTATGAAGTGGGTACTATTATATTTCCCATTTTACATATGAGGAAATTAGGCACAGTTACAGTTTATACCACTCCTGACAAGTTATCTCATCTCAATAAACATAGACTGTGGGGTTAATCTTCAGTCTATAAAATTTACTTCTAATTGGCCATCTCTGCCTTAAGATTGGACTTCAGAATATTTTAAATTCTGGGTAAATCAGCCAGAAGTGCCTATTAAATTCAATCCATAGGGCTGAGAATTTCCAATACATTATCAGGAGAATTTCTGCTTCAAATATTTGGCTAAAACATTAATTTGTTCCATATATAGATACTATGTAAATTGTATATACCAGGCTCTCTGAGAGGAGAAATTTTGCTGTGCATTAAATGTCATTAATTTTCCTTAGTGGTTACTAATAAATAGATCACAGGCATTTTCTTTCTTTCTTTCTTTTTTTTTTAAATTCTCTTTTCTTTGACACTGTATAGTAAAACAGAGTCATCTGATGTTTAAAATGCATTCACCTTGGGAAAAGCTGTGATAATTCTTTTATATAATATTTATTTATTTATTTATTTATTTATTTATTTATTTATTTATTATTTTTAAATATATCTTTATTGATTTCAGAGAGACGAAGGGAGAGGGAGAGAGAGAGAGAGAAAGAAACATCAATGATGAGAGAGTCATTGATTGAGCCCGCAACCCAGGCATGTGCTCTGACAGGGAATTGAACCCAGATCGCCTGGATCCTAGGTCGACGCTCAGTTGCTGAGCTACACCCGGCCAGGCTCTTTTACATAATTTTAATGATGTGACTTCCATTAGGAAGAATAAATTTCTGTTGTCACTAACATTTTTATAAAGGCATTAACACAGTAAAATGAGACCTTGGCCTATTTCCTACTCATGGTACACTTTTCATGTATGGAATTCTGATTGGTGTTTACAGTTGAGCCTATAGAACATGGGGATTATTCAGACAAAATGTGAATTGATCCATTTTCCTGGTATAGAGTAGATAAAAATACCTGCATCATTTAGCTGATTATAGTAGAATCATACAACTAAAACCCAAAGTTTTAGCAAATTTATATTTTAACAAATATATCATCACTTGATAATTCTTGATTGAATTTGATGCCAGTCAATGATATGCAAATAAGTACATTACAGTTTCTAGAAACTTCACACTTATCAGTAAAATTAGAAAAACAAACTGTATGTCCCTCACACGTTTATGAATAAACAAAAAAAGAAGAAAAAATAACAACCAAACCAAAAGATCATCTGAGCAGTGCTCTCCACTACAAACATAATGTAAACTGTATAAGTAATTTAAATGTTCTAGTAACCATATTAAAAAGTAAAACAAAATGGTGAAATTAATTGTAATAATGTATTTTAACACAAATTATCCAACATACTAATATAGAATCACTACAAAACTGTGGAGAGAGTTTACATATTTTCTACTAAGTCTTTGACATTTGATTATATTTTTTAATTTATAGCACATCACAATTCAGATTCTAAATTTTTATTAGAAATATTTTATCTGTATTTAGATTTTTTAAACTTATAGTTTGAAAATTAGTTTCATCTACTCAAGTTATTCTAAATACTTCTTATAGTAATCCAGGAACAGAAATATACTCTGAAAATAATTTTACTTTCTATTTGTATCCACATCGACATAGCTGGTTCATTTCCTTTAGAAGAATTGATTTAGTTTAGAATCAACAGAGTATTAGTTTCAAAATCTATCTTTTAAAGGTAAGTAACTCCTGAGTCAACTCAATAACATTAACATTGATTTCAAAAGAGGTTTCATAAATTAAAAATAAATTCTAAAGTTATCAATATCACTAAAATTTTTCTTACAGTTTCTCTACCAATTTTCTTAGCAATGTTAATTAAAATTAAAAACTTCTGCATATTGATCTTATTAGAAAAATGTGTAAATCATTATTATTGGTTTGTATCTTGAAAAGTTTCAGTATCAACATAAATTCACTTACCTGTTTAGCTAGTTCATAAGATTTTCTTTTTCTTGGAGCTCCAAATTTAGCTCACTTACATGTCACCTGAAACTGGTGATAAGATATAGCTCACACCCCAATTTTTTTTGCCATTGTTATGAAATATTGGGAAAACATTTCTTTTGTTTGAATTGTAGTTAACAATAGTACAGTAAATCTTTGAAAAACACTCCCACAACCCACTGAACAAGCCTTGTTACAGAGCACGCGATTGTTAACTCATTTTCTTCGGTTCCTTTCAATAGTTCCATGGGATTCAGAGCATTTTCAAAGTACCTACAGCTATAAATTACTCCTTTGGCCCTACTTTTGCTGTTTTCCATAAGTTTTGATATGTTGTGGCTCATTCATCTGTATTGCTAATTTCTTTTGTGACTTGTTCTGTGATCCGTTGGTTAAGAGTATGCTGTTTAATTTCTACGATATTGTGACTTTTCAGTTATTGATTTCTACCTTCATATTTTTTGTGGTTGGAGAAGATCCTTTTTAAGATAAATGCTTTAAAAAAATACATTGAGACAATTTGTGGACCAACATGTGCCTATCATGGAAAATTTTCCATGTACATTTGAAAAGAATGTGTTTTTTGTTGTTTTTTGTAGAGTGTTCTTTATACATCTGTTAGATCTGGTTGGTTCACTCTGTTGTTCAATTTCTCTATTTCTTACTTCTATCTAGTTTTTGTTCATTATTGAGAGTGGAATATTAAATTCTCCAACAATTTTTGTAGATTTGTCCATTTCTCCCTTTAATTCAGTTAATTTTTGCTTCATATGTTTTGATGGTCTATTATTAGAAGCATCCCATAGCTAATTTTTAAATTAGAAAAATAATGCATTTATAATTAAAACTATTATTTTAATTTAAATGCCAAATGTAATTTGCACAAGTATAATTGTAACTCAGGATCTCTGCATAAATTATTTAAATAAACACTTTACAGTGTTATATCAATGTAGGAAAATTTGTTCAATGAAATCAATTCATTAATATTATCTAGATCAGTGATGTGTTTATGTGCAAGACTATATATGATACAAGTGCCTGACTTACAGAGTGATAATAATGATGTCCTTTGCAATGCAGTGGCTAAAATGGAATATAGATCTATCAGAACATAAAATTGTATTTAACATAAGACATATTTACAGTGTTTCAACTTTTAGAGTAAAATTTCAGTTAATTGAAATAAAATAAAATTAAAATTTTAGTTCCTAGACTATACAAGCCTCAGTTTATGTGCTCAACAAACATGTTTATGGGATACCCTATTGTACCGTGTAGCCTTAGAGAATTTAAAGTGAAGGGGCACTGAATTTTTTACATGATAAAGTTGAAGTTGAGAAAACATCTCAATTGAAATTTTAGTCATTCACTCATGGAGTGGTTCATGGACAAGTAACACAATCACATTCTTGATGATCCTTGATGACCTGGATAGAGATCTTCGTGAATGGATTTGTTTCAGTGGTTAAGACGGAAGGTTCTGAGGACTCTTTGTGTGGCCCTGAATCATAAGCTTTGTAGTATTGCGGGGAGGGGTTAGACATATCTATTTTTTGATAATTATTCAATAAAGGGTATTGTTACAAGTATCATTATTGTCAGAACTATTTAAGAGACACCTTAATGAGACCTATGATATCATTTTAATGCAAATTTTAAAGCCTTTGCTAAAAGGCAAAACATCATATTGATGCATTAGCTTTATTTACCGTTATTTCACCACAAATCTTTATTTCTAACTTAGGTAACTTCCTTAGTTTCCTGTTAACTTTATATTTTTCTGATTTTGTTATTAAACAAAAATTTTCTCATGCTGCCAAACTAAACTAAATATGTGTATTCATTCTGGTTCTTTTGTGAATAATTATTTTGAAATATGCAGGGAGGGCTAGACAAATAAACCTTTGGATGGATAAACAAAGACAAGAGGTGGCAAATGGAGTTAAACAAGTCTTAAGTTGCTCTTTGGGAACATTTTTACTGGAACAGGCAGATTCTGGAACTTGCATGATTAATAGATACAATTAGTTTACAAAGGCTGAAAATCAAGGTTATCTAATGGCCAATTTACTTTATATGATAGCCCTGGCCGGATCAATAGGGTAATGATCATCCTTTTTTCCATTGAGAAGCGTGAAGTGCAGGATAGGTGTGGGGGTGGGTACGGGGTGGTGATGGCCTCTGTGGGTTGGGCTGGATCCAGAGCAGGACAAGGGCAGGCACCGCGTCTAGACTGCCCGCTGTTAGATTGCCAAGGCATTCGAGTCCTGAACAGAAAACACTGGGCTTATCTGTTTTGAGTCTAATTGCTGTGAAGCATAGTGAAAGATTAACAAATAAAAGATAATGAAAGCACATGTTCCTTGGGAAAAGAAGAAAAAATGGAACATTGACTTTTTCATTGCTGTTAGATAACCTCTGTACATTTAAGAAGTGAGATCTATTAACTGAAATCATTCACGTTTAATATCTCTAGCAAAGCTTCAAACTAAAATGGAACATTTAGTACAATTGCTACAAAAAGATAGAAATTACATAAAATATGCTTTTATGAAATGTTAAGTGTTTGTAGAACTAAGAAATAAATATGTTACATACTCTTCTGTTGACCCTGAGCAAATGACTTCATGTCTCTGAGACTTAATATTCTTATGTATTTAATGGTACTTCATAAGATTTTTTAGAACTGTTGTATAATTCATATATCAAAGAAATAGGCAGAGAATAAAGAACTAAAGTGTTTATTTTTGCAGCCTATATTATTATTATTATGATTTTTAAGTATTATGATTATCTCAAATATAAAGAGATAGGATACTATATATAAATATGTAGAGAGAGATGATAGGTGGATGGATGGATGAATGGATGATGAATGAATAGATGATGATAGATAGATGATAGATAGATATAGATGATAGATAGACAAATAGAGTGCAGTATATAGTACACTAGAGTATATTAGAGAGATCTCTTATACAATGAAATATAGTTAAAGAAGCTGGTGATTTCTCTAGGAAGAGGAATGTGGTGGCAGGATTATTACCCATTAGTTTGAAGTCTTGATTCCCACTTTAGCTCTGCTATTTGTTGATTTTATAAATGTAGGTAAGTTATCTGCCTATAGGTATGTTTCTTTTCTAGGAAAAGAAATAGAACTAACAATACCTCTTCTGGTCTTCCAAAAAGGATTATTTAAAGATTGAAATAAAAGATAAGTGCCAAGTATTTTATATTCGCGTAACTCTTTCCAATTTTCAAATGTTGTTATTAATAGAAATGACATATTAGGTGTTGAAGAAAGGGCACAGAAGTCACTAACACAAAATATTTAATGTAGAAATTAAATAAGTTTCAGGGAAAGTTAGTATACAGCTTGAAGAATGGAGGGGTTATGCTTTTAATCTCCTTAGACACTATCTGGTATAGCTCATGACCAACAGTAGAGAGGAAATCAAAATGGTCCCAGGTTTAAATTCAAGGGTAGCCATTAATGGTCTACTGCGTATAATACCCAGCTTACAAGGTTGCTTTAAGAGTATAAGAAAATGTGTTTTTAAAGCACTTAATGCAGTGGCTGGAACATAGTCTCAATAATTTTAACTAATGAAAATTAATTGTGGCATGATCCCTCATGCACACTTTAAAAAATAGATCTAGGGATTTGCCATGCTTCGGACAATAAAAAGGCAGAGTTTCAGAGATATTAGGATCATATGGTAATATCTGTCCCCATAATTCAGTACGGCAATACAGTCAGCACACCTATAATAAATTAAAGCCAGGGCCATAATACCCACAAAAGTAAATACAACAACCAGTGATAATGACAAATATGAATCACACTTGGAGAGTTGCCTCTGAATTGAAATTGCTTGGCCAGGTATCACCTCATTAATTTTCTTACCCTCAAGATAAATGAACCAATTTTATAATCTTAAGAACACTGAATTATATTGCAGAGAATAATCAGAATTACTGATAGAAAAGAACACACTTGAAATCTCCCCTACTCCATAAGGCTTCACATTTCAATGCAAAGTCACGGCTCTTTTAGAGGTTGAGTTCTATTTATGGCTGGACTTTCAAAAATTTCTTGATTACAGGGGAAAAGATTAAAATGCCTCATAAAAGGGCACGTGGACAACAAATGGGTCTCAGTTGACTGTATTTTTATGACTTTAGTATGAATTAATCATAGGCATAGAGGTAACATTTCCCTTGAAATACATATTTGGTTTTTAAATTAATAGGATAAAGTGCTTGGAAAAATTGCCTTTGGAGAAGGTAACTGTAAACTTCAAAGTGTTTTCAAATAGTGTCTTGCACCAAGTTTAACAAAAAACAGGACACATTCTCTAGAAGTAAACCTCTATACTACTGAGATTTGTCCCTTACTAGTGTTCTTTTGGGTTGGGTCCTGGAACTTAGTGATTAAAATTAGCCTGTGGAAGGAGAGATATTAATGTTATATGAAACCCGGGTAAACTTTGAAGATGCACAAGCTTTCGACAGAGTTCTGGGCACACTGTGCTTTGTGAGGTGTTAGGGAACCTGAGGGCTGGGGTAGCTGAGAACTGAGGGGAAGAGAGCCTTATACATGCAACATGCCAGCATCGCATATTATCTCTTAGAAGTATTAGATGTTCATGGAAGATTTTATTTTGAGAGGTAAAGAAAACACAACAACTTGCCAAATAAACTTGAAATCCATTGAATTTGGAGCTATAAAAGTAGTCCAAGATTGTGGAGCACAAGTCAGATTGAAAACTGGGAACTGGAGAAATCTTTTAAAATGCCTTATTAAATAATTTTCCATTTTATATTTTCATTGAATTCCCCCCCCCCATGAGTTTTCTGGCACTAATAATGAGGAGGAGAAGCGTGGTGGTGGCGGAGGGGTGGTAGTAATAACGGTAATACAACTTTAGCTCTGTTCTTTACATGCATTAGCCCATGGTAAGTCTTTCCACCTCAACCCATTTTTAAACATTCACAACTCTCCTTCCACAGAGAAATTATCTTTGTGGTCTCATTTCATTTATGTTTTTGGGGGGAATGCTCTGGCGGCAGGCTCATAACTGAAAGCTCACTGTGTCTTATTTTAAATATATTTTTATATAGACTCAACCATTTATAATACCTCATTCATTAGGAAGAGGGGGCCAAAGACATTTATTCTGTCATTTCCAGATCAGCCACCGCTTTGTATGCGTTGGTCAGCATTAGGTCCAGTGTGCCAGCTCTCTCTGCACCTTGAGAAACAGTATTACCAGATAGTCAGGTCAAGAATGCGGATCATGGAAGGGAACATGAACACATAAATGAGAAATTAGGAAGATGCAGGACACATTGCATTTCTCCATCTGTGGGACTCTTACTCAACTGAAAACATAGTTAGGAATTTACTACACTTATTACCAATACATATTCTTTGCCATACCCTTCTATCCAAATCTATTGTTTTCTTACCCTTCTTTTTTTTTTTTCCTCTTAGAAAAAAATGTCTGATAGTTTCAAGGATTATCATTTCCAGAAATAGTTGCATTTCCCCAGGGGATGAAGCCTATATTAAAATGATGAGAGAAATAACACATAAGCAGCGGGGTGTGGCATGTGGTGGATGTGGCTTTCGGTGATTTGAGATACTTTGAGGGGCCAAGAGGGGGAAGCTCATTTTCACCGTCGGGATTGGATTCCTGCCTCACAGCTTGATGGTCATGCACATGTAGGCAGTTGTTTGACTTGACGCTTCAGTGTGTCTTGCTGGAGTAAGCAGACAGCTTACATGGAAATACCTAACCAAGTCCCGCACGATGCTAGGGGCTCAGTAAACAAGCGCCCACTTCTTCCTAATACACTGTAACAGAGGCAGTTACAAACCCCGGCCTGTTGTTCAATTAGTAGTCAGAATGACCTCAAAATTGTCTTTTTGCCCTGACAGACAAATGATAGATTGGTTGGAAAAAGCCTAGAGATAGATGTGTCTTTTTTCTTGCTGTAAATAATCTGTAGATATAAATCCTGTCCTCTGGTTTTCAGTATTGCAATATAATTCATTTCTAAATTGTTGGCAAATTGTTCTTTCTGGTTGGGAGTGTTGCTCTGTATCCTTAGAATTAAAAAATTGGCAATGCTCTAGTCCATAAGTCTTTTGAATTATAGACCCAGCCTTTCTTCAGTTTAAGGGATTTATTTTTCACATATTTTTATTATCTGTCTCTTATGCTTCCTTTCTCCCTCTGGAATGCCTATTAGAGATGTTAGATTTCCTAGTTAGATCAAAGATGTATCACTTTCTTCATGATTTTCATCTCTATATACTTAGGTTGACCAGAATTTTCTTCTACCCGTCTAGTAAATTGCTCTAATGGTGAATCATGTTGTAACCTCTGGAAAGAGGTATTTTGAGAAGAATAAAAGAGGGCTGTATTTGAGTCTATAATATAAAATCTATAACCATCTTGCTAGTTTTCCTTCTTAACTTGCCATTGGAGTATAGCGCCAATGAAGTACATAATCACAAGTGAACAACTAAACTAATTTTATATACATATATATCCAAATCGTAATGAACACGTGGATTAAAATGTAGAACCATTATCCCAGAAGCCTCCTTTATACCCTGACACCCTCAAAGGGCCTCCTCAAAGATGCCATCCTGTCTCAGCCACCACTGAATAGTTTTGCCTCTTTCTGAATTTGCTATGAATAGTATAGCACACTGCATTCTCTTTTGTGTCTGGCTTAAATTATTATGTTTGTGAGATCTATCCACATTCTGTATGCGTAGCAGAAATTTATCATTGCTGTACGTTATTGCATTGTATTAATAAACCATACATCAGGAAAAACATCTTTAACTTAATGTTAATGGACATTTAAGTTGCTTTGAGTTTTTGCCTAGTATGAGCAAAGCCGTTATGAACACTTGGTATGTGTTTTGTGGAACACATATGTACTCGTTAGTATTGAAATTCTGAAATAAAATTGCTAGACTATTAAGGATGGACATTTTCATATTCTGAAGACGGTTTAAAGGATATTTTGTAAAATAATCCAGAAAATATTAAGAAATAGTCTCAGAAAGTTTTATTTGAGATATGGAGATGTAGCTGTTAAAAATTGCAGTTAAAAGAACACGTGTACACAGGTATCAAGCTAAGATAAAAAGACGGAACAAAATAAGAATGTAAGATGTGAAAACTGTTGTGCAACTAGGAAGAGCAGGGTCACGGCTGAGAAAATGCTTTCTAAATGACACCATAAAGGGAAAGTTTTCCAAGATTTTCAAAATTTTTGTTAGAAATTTAGGTCATTCTTAAGAAATAGAAACTGGGGGCAAAGATTTTCTTGAATGTGCAAAGGAAAAAAAGTAGAGTCATTTCAGAAACCATAAAGTAAAACTAGTTTTTTGAAGGGATTTTCATTAGGGTAGAGAAAATTCATGGCAATTATTTAGAGTGAGTGTTTTCTTAAAAAGACTTGGTTGTCAAAACATTGTTTATTCTAGAGATGAATACTGTGGACGGGCTTTGAAAATCTCTTCTATGACATGTCAGTCATTCCCCATGGGTGATGCTTAGACATTTTGTGTAAGAACATCTATTAAAAATTAGGAATCTAAAAATAATTTGCATTTCCTTTTATTTAATTTTGCCTTATTTTATTTTACCATATATTTCATTAGATTATTCTAGCTTTATTATTAAAGGTAGAGTTTTGATGGTAAAGGCACACTTTAAAGCCCCCCGAAGTTTAAGTCTCTTAAACTAGTATCCATTTTGCAATGTTATTTTATTTTATTCCTCTTCATGTACCTGAGATAAATGAATTAATGAATGCACTTATGTAAAATATTGCCTCACTCCTATGACCATCCTAAAGCCCAAATTTATAAAACCACCTTAATAATGATTGTTGACAGAAAAACATTAAGAGGGTAGTAATTAATTTGCTGGAGAAAGATTCAATCTGACTATTGAATTATAGACAGTTGCATTATTATATTAACAAGCATAGTGCTAGTGATATTTTACAGTTCTTCAGGATAAAATAAAATCTTCATAACTCTTTTAAATATTTTCTTATTTTTCTGAAAACTTCATTCTTTTCCAATAATCTGAAAGTATGTAGAACAATAATGAATGCTTACATTTATTGTGGGTTACATTTGGATGCTTCACGTTCATTATCTCATTTAATTTTCATTTAATGGATATTAACAGCCCCGCTTTACAGGTGCGATCTCTAAGGCTAAGCTGCCTGTTAGTATGTCTTACAATGTTATGTTGACAAAATATAACCTCTATTCCTATTTGATTATTTCTCTTGGTTTTAGTGCCTACCATCTGAAATGTGTTTTTCAATAGGTATTTTATGTTAATATTGCTTTAAACAAAGAAGAAAGATATCCATCCCTAACCTACCTCAAGAAGTTCATTCTACAAACTACCCAATACAGTGGTCCCAAAGCCTAGTACATAATATAGAATTTCAGGGTGCCAAATTGGCCAAAACAATGTGCCTCTTTTCGTATTTGTATTTCTCAGATTTGTGTATTTAGATCTAATTTAAAGAACATACCCCAAGAGATAATAAATGACAAAAGAGACTAGGGTATGTTTTAACCACTGTGCTCTACACTCAGCAAAAAAACAACAAAAACACACTGACAATCCCATGAGAAAAATCAGTGACTTTATAGATTCTGCTTCTCTGCTTGTCCTGAAATGCTTATTTACTACTTAGCATGTAGACTCCCACCAGGAGACTTTGCCAAGAAGTATGTAAAAAAAGGGGACATCTGTAATACTCTCAACAATAAAGATAAATTTAAAGAAAAGAAGTGTGTGAATATAAACTCAGCAGGGTGAAGCTGAGGAGTAAAAGAAATAAAGTTTTGAGATAGAAGGCTGTAATAAAAAAGCACACACGTAAATCTTGGAGCATTCCCTGAGTTCCTAGGTACCAGTTCCTTAATCGTGCTCCATCGTTAACTTCAGATGAAAAGTCAAGTGTTTGCCAAACTAAGGTTTTCAGCTCATCATTTCATAGTTTTGGGTAACCAGATAAATTCAGATAATGAAATTAGTTTTTAGCGTGCATCATGAATGATTTGCTATAGGGAGGAAGGAAGGGCGAGGAAAGGAGTGAATGAGGGAGTTTGTCATTAAATGCAAATAAATGAATGCACATTGTCCAGAATTTGAATTCAAATACTATAGAAGTTCAGAGTTTGGGGTTTTGTTAAATTGTGCATGTTTTGAATCACAGGAAGTGGAGATTGGACTTCTCTTAAGCAAATGGAATGAGCACCTCTGTCCATTACAAATTCCCTCAGTAAGCCTTTTCAAATGCTGGCTTCTATCATCAAAGAGGTTCTAAAAACTTTAGGGCAGCTCAGCATGTATTTCTAATTCCAAAATCCCTCATCCAGTTGTTAGGTTTTGAGAGCGAAGCTTGCACTGTGTTCACGTCAGGACTGCTGGGCCTTTAGTGGACGGTGCCCCCTGCAAAGCAGGATCAGCAAATGCTTGCTAGTCAACCCTGCCTTGCACAGTGCAGAGATACAGTACATAAAGCAGATGAGGACTTCTTATTAAGATATTTTTTTAGCCTTTTAGGTTCACAGAAAAATTGAAGAGGAGGTACAGAGATTTCCCACAAAGCCTTTGCCCTGACACATGCATAGCCTCCCTGATTATCAACACCCCCCCGCAGACTGGTACATTTGTTACAATTGATGAAGACACTGACACATAATCCCCCGAAGTCCATAGCTTACTTTAAGGTTCTCCTTTGGTGCTTTAGATTCTACAGATTTAAACAAATGTAAAATGACATATATCCATTATTACAGTATTTTCATTGCCCTAAAAATCCTCTGTGCTCTGCCTCTCTCCTGCCATGCACTATTTTTGTGTGTTTGTTTTTAACTGTCTCCATAGTTTTGCCTTTCCGAAACGTCATACAGTTGGAACCATACAGTATATACCCTTTTCAGATTGGCTTCTTTCACTTAGTGATGTGCATGCAATGCTCCTCCATGTCTTTTTATGGCATGATAGTTCCGTTTTCAGGCTCTCTCCTCTCTCTAGAAGGAGGGAGCAGGGGTGCAAAAACTCCAAGCTTCTAATCATAGCTTCGTCTTTCTGGCAACCAGACCCCATCTAGGAGTCATCCAGGAACCCACTCAGGGTCACCTCAGTAGAACAAAAGATGCTCCTAGTGTCCATATTTCTTAGAACATTGCATGGGTTTTAGGAACTCTATGCCACGAACTGGCAGCAGGGACCAACATGACATTTTGATTATCTCACACTGACACATGCAATAACATGGAAGAATCTCAAAGTCAATATACTAAGTGAAAGAAGCTAGAGTTATAAATACTGTATAACCCCCTTTATATGATGTTTTGGAATAGAAAAGATATTAGGTTGGAAAATAGATCAGTAACTGTCAGTACTTGGTGACAGGGGGAGAGACCACAAAGGGCCACAAGAGAGTGAGCGTACATGCTGGCCCGTCCTGTACATTGATTGTGGTGGTGATTGCACGACTGCAGGGCTTAACTCACAGAACTATAGTCTACCAAGAATAATTGTTATTATCTGTAAGTTATACCTTAATGAAACATGCACATATTATTTAAAATTTGAGATATAAGGTGAATGGAAAAGACAGAGGAGCA
Source organism: Miniopterus schreibersii (assembly GCF_964146895.1). Taxonomy (NCBI): domain Eukaryota; kingdom Metazoa; phylum Chordata; class Mammalia; order Chiroptera; family Miniopteridae; genus Miniopterus; species Miniopterus schreibersii. Next base: position 187,737,756 of record NC_138101.1, read on the forward strand.
TATTTACTAGTAACATATCCCTCAACAAATCTCCACGCTTGGTGCTCTAAAACAACAGAAATGTATTATCTCACAGTTCTGGAAGCTAGAAATCTGAAATCAGGGTAAGCATCAGCAGGGCCGTGCTCCCTCTGAATGCTCTAGGGAAGCTGAAGGCAATGGGACACCAGTTTTAGAATTTAGGGCCTACCCTAAAGCAGTATGAACTCATTGTAACTTAACCAATTACGTCTATAAAGACCCTGTTTCTAAATAAGGTCACCTTCTGAGTTTCCGTGAGGACATGTTTTGGGAAATTGGGGGGTGGGTATTCAATCTATAATTTCCTTTTGGAAATTATAGACATTCAAATATACTTTGGATGGCATAGATATTTCCAGGTATTTTTCCATACCATTAATTATCTTGAGAGAAATATAAGTGGCTGAGATTCCCATATCCTAATTGTGTGTAACAGATTTTAAATTGAGCAGAGGTGTGAGCAAGGTTAGGTAGGTTAGGTTCAGCATCCAAATGCAGCAGCTGGGACACAGTGGGCAAATGATTAAATTCTAAGCAGAAATTGCAAGAATATTTTGAATAATGTGAGCGCTTTCTATGAAAATGTCAGAGGACCATTTTATATTTGGTCAGAATTTCTCGGTAGCTTCTGTCTGGAAGCAGTGATTCCAGCAGTGCTTGTTCAAATGACTTCTTTTGCCAATCTCCCCAAATCCCATCTGGTTCTAGGACTCCGGCCAAATCCATACAGGAAAAATAATTATGGATGCATCACCCATCCCTGAGTAAGAGCAGATAAGCTTACTTCATAATAAGAATATCAACATTTTCTTATACTCACCAAACACTTATTCACAAATGCATGTTGCCTGTATGAAAATTCAACCCTAATGCTTGATATTTCGACAATTTCAAGCCTATGTCTCCAATGCTTCCATGCTTCCGCTCTTTGTCTCTCCTGGAACCAAGCCTAAACAAACCAGGGCTAAACTACTATAAAGAAAGAGAAACATATTGCCAGTTTATCCCATAATTTTCATTGACAATCAATTCCCAGATATGTCAGTTCGGCAATCCTTGTGCAGCAAGCTCCAGCCAAGCTGACCTTCACACATCGGAACAAGTAGAGCCAGGGATTAGCTTGGCCTAGATCAGCAAAACTGACCTGCTTACCCGAAGATGTGTGAGCAAAACCAAATAAATGTCAATGGTTCCAATACACAAGTTGCACAGTGGCTTGTTGATAGCAATATATATTGATACAATAGTATTAAGAAATACCCATAAGCACCATAAAAGTATATTTGATGAATACCTGTTAGATCAATTTTAATATGCTTCCATATTTTATTTTAGTAGGAGAAATGTGTGGGGGATCATTAGCACTTAATTAATGAAACCAAACTTTCCATAATCAATTCTTTTCTAAATCAATATACTCAATGGTCAATGATTTGCTTTTCACTGTGGCTCTACCATTTAACTTCTATTAAATTGAATTCTGAAAAGTATTTATGTTAAAACATAGAATTCATTATTGTTTTTCTGTTCTACATTATTGTGTATCTTATGTTCACTGTGACAATATCCACCAGAAACATTCAACAAAGGCCACCTGTAATCTCTGCAGTCAAAAGTTCTCACAGAAGTTGTGGTCATTTTCAGGCAATTTATTTACACCATTCAGTTCGTGTCCAAATTATAACAGCTAACTTGTTTTCTAGGCACCTTAATTTTAAAAGATTCTTTTCCTCGCAGATTATTTCTTCCATCTACCTTCCAGAACAAAACAGAACACAAAACTCACCAGATATTTAAGGGAAAAAGAATTCATTTCATTGTAATATGTCATTTCCTGATGATTTTGGGAATGAAACTTAACCACTTCTGAACCAGTATGTGAAATTACGTCCACTGGAAAGTTGACCTTCTTTGATGAATGGCATTTCATGATAATCATTTATTAGCAGGGTCTTTTCAGATATAAAATAAAGATGCCCAACAATGAGAGATTATTGATACATACACTATGGAGTCATACTAGGGTTTAAAAACATGATGATGGAATGTAGAGTTTTCAGAGAAAATAAGATGGACATTGCTTCCAAAGCCCTCCCTTGTGTCAGTAGTTCAGAGCAAAGGTACTCATGCTTAAAGGTCGATTGCTGTTTTATGATTATGGCTTAAGGAATAGGCTGACATGGTCTGATTCCAAAAGTCCATGAATCTATCTCACATATTTGACATTAATTGACTTCTGTGCCTTTACAGAGGCCAATAGTTGAATAAGCCTTGGAGAGTGAGCTTCTCTATCACAGGTACTATTCTTTGCTTTATTAGTAGATACAACGTGAAAATGTTCTGTCTTACTACTGTATGCAAAGCATACAAAATGAAAAATCACTTTCTGAGATGAAAATACAGCACAACAATGACAACAAAACCTCATTTTTGTTTAAACGTTATCTTTATTGATTTCAGAGAGAGGAAGGGAGAGGGGGAGAGAGAGAGAGAGAGACATCAATGATGAGAGAGTCATTGATCGGCTGCCTCCTGCACGTCTCCTACTGGGGATCGAGCCCGCAATTGGGGCCTGTGCCCTAACCGGGAATCAAACTGTGATCTCCTGGATCCTAGGTCAATGCCCAACAGCTGAGCTATGTTCAGCTAGGCACAAAAACCTCATTTTTAACCATGATCACTCTAAGGTTCTATCATCTGTTCCAGTTCTTTAGAAAATGTATGGGAGTCTTTTCCAACTGTTTATTACTCTTAAGATTAAGGTCTTCTATTTTAGGACCTATATGAAGTTCAACACCTCTTTTCAATCTTATTTTTCTAAAAAATAAAATAATCCAAGTATATCTTTATGTTATCTTATTGTTTGTTTTGTCTTTCTGTGACAACTGTTATCTCTAGCAATTTCAGATCTGCCATTATAGTCCAGAATGCAGCTCCAGGAATGTAGACTCATTGGAAATGCAGAGCAAAACTCATCCTCGCATGCTCATAGAGCACTTCTCTGAAGGAAAGCTTGAAAGGTCCCTATAAATTGATCTCAGCCTAGTTTTCCCAAGTACAAGGCTGCGTTACCTTTGCTTGATCCAATATGCTTCATGAAGGAGTGTAACAGGTTGCTCCAAGGCCCACTTATGATGCTAATTTGCCCTAATTACACATCTCTCAGGCAACTAACTTTTAGAAAAAAAATCATATCTGCAACTTAGGATATCCTTATTTCCCTTTCTTTCTTCAAAAGCTATACGGTTATTTCTTGCCACTCACTTTATTATTTTTTTCCCCTTCTGGCTGTTTTTCCTAATTATCCTCAAATTAGTTTTCATAAAATTAGTGTTTTTTGAAGTTTTGCATATTAAATGAGTTTTATTTAAAGTATTTTCTTCCTTTTAATTTTGAATACTTCTCTACCTTATTTAACATTCTATGAACATTCAAGACCAAAAAAACCACATGATAATTTAGAATGTTACTGTGGGTTGTGTCAGTTGTTCTAATTGAATGAGATTGTAAAATTTAGGTTGTTTGAGAAAGTTGCAGGGAAAATTTAATGCTTCACAATCAAAGACAGTGCATTGGTGCAGATCTAATAACAAAAGTAAGCCCAGATGAAATAGAATACTCTTCGAGTGACGCTGGGAGGATACATATAGCTGAAAGTATGTTTCTGAGAGTTACTCAACAAACAAGCAGAAAAAGCAGATGGGGGATTCGGCAAGGTGGCTTCTGCTGGAATTAAGAAAAGAGGGTGATACTTAGTGCTCTTATTATGTATGATTTTGTCAGTCTGTATTGAGGAGACACAAAACAGTACGGGTAGAATTCACTAGTATTCCGCAGAAGACTAGGAGAAAAGACACAATTGTTAAAATACCAGGTCAATCACTTGCTCTTTCACCTGAAAACCTTTCATGTAAAGAGATCCTAGGAGATAGATGCTACGGTGGTTGTGTTATGTTTTCTTTGGTATTTTTTTTTTTTACTATCATTGTAATGTTTGAATGAAAGTCTTATAGATTTGAACATTTAACCAAAGGGCGTCATAGACATAATATATAAAAATATAATGTCTATATTTAGAAGGAGAAGGAAGGGAAGGAAGGGAGAGTATAATACTCAAATTCCTGTTGTTTGTAGTAGCTAACAATGTGCAATGTTATAAAGATTTGTGAAATGATTTATGCTCATTAAAGATTTGCCGCTTCAGGAAGGGTAAATTATTTACAGTTTGCTTTGGCATGTATTTCTGAGAATATTTGTACAAAGTGTCTTATCTAATCTACACATTACAAACAATAGTAATTCATTTTAAAGCAGTGCCTTTATCTCTGATTCTATCCGCTACTCTTAAGAAAGCAGCAGTGTAAACTTGAGGAGCGCCAAGAAGTGAAGGCCTGAGTCTCAGCAGGAAGGTTGTATTCCTATTTGTGTAACTCAGTTAACACCTTAGAGACAAATCTGCAGAAGTTCATGGTAAAAACTGTACAAATTCACTTTATGGACCTGGCTCAGAATTCCCAAATTTAATATGGTTGCTGTCTGTACTGTAATTAGTGGTGAGGTATATCATAAATTAGATCACTCTTCATCTCAAGCGAGTTACTATTCTTAATTCTGCATTTTTCACCTATCATCTGCAAGCACTTTGCAGAAAGGCAGTTTATAGGCCACTCAATATAATCAATGATCTTCATAATGTGATGTACAATTAAAATGCATCTAACCTCTAATACCCACCTGGCACCATACATAGTTTTTACAATATTATTGACTGTATTCCCTATGCTGTACTTTACACCTGTGGCTATTTTATACTCTCCAGTTTTACCTCTTATATAAATGTCTAACCACTGTGCTGTACACCTGAATCTAATATAAAATTATATTGAATGCCAACTGTAATTGAAAAATTAATAAAAGGACACACCTTACAGTACTAGCTCTCAACCCGTGTCCCACTGGCACATCCATGATCAGTGACATTCACATCCAGAACACACTCCCTTCCATGAACGCTGATATGCATTCCCCATACGCTCCATCCTTGCCTTTTCTCTCAAGAAAGCCTATTCCAGTGCAAGTGAGAATTACATTAATACAGGAAAAATGTCAAATGTGAAGTTATTAAAAGGACTAATCATTTATAAAAAATAAAAATAATAAAATATACCTAACTTCAACTAGCTGATAATGTTCAGCTTTTCAAATTTTCTCAATTATAATATATCAGGTGTTTCATTTTTAATTTTAGTTATTTTACACAAAATTGTTGAAAGGAAGGTGTTCTTTTACCTGTTGTTGCTTTTGTGCATATAAGCTTACCCGAAGAATAATACTAGCTTCATATTCAAGAATCCACAATGCTTTTCCAATATTTCTTTTAGAGGACATGAAACATACTGTTATTTAGTCCTATTTTAAACATGTTAACAGAGGAACAGAATTGTTTCAATACATTGATAGAGCGCAGAGCCTTAACCCATCCTCATAAGTCATTCATTCATAGGGAGTAAGCGGTTAAGTATAGCTACTATATGAAAAAGACACAGAATTGGATTCTTCTCTTATCCGTGACTATGTGGGGGAAATTACGCAAACTAATACATGAAAACACAATTTAACAATATGTTTGTGATTTTTTTAAAAAATTCTGTAAGATACCTAGTACCAATTCTGTTACTAATAGCTATAAATTCTTAAATAAGAACTTTACCATTTCCTCAATTAAAATTTTATTTATAACCATGTTTTCAATATATATAACAGAGCATAATGAGAAGATTTCTAACTTCCATGAAATTGAGACATTCTAAGAGATACATGGACCTTAAGAAAAAATAACATATGTATATTTACATCAGTTCCTCTGAGGGATAGAATTAGTCAGGGTTCAATGGTATTGCTCTCGGGTGAACACTTCTCTCTTGTCTGAGTCTTCTCCCTGCCATATCCCATCCGTGTGTAGCTTAGATACGTCTGCTTGCCTCTGATCGCACTGTGCTCATTTTCACGTGAACATCTTCCACACAGTAGAGGCCTGGAACAGAGAATTGTTAACTACACACTGTAGTGCTAGAAACAGTTAACATAAAATTCATTCTTGAGTTAGTTACGTTTTTCTTTCCAGATAAATCTGACTTTTTATTGCTTAATTTACAGATCATGAGATGGATTCAGCTATAATGAAAATGTGGGAGAAACCAGAATGATGAAAAATAAATGAATTCTGGTAAACTATTTGAAATCAAGCACAAATTATTGAGAGCATCAGAAAACAAAAACAAAAAAATCTATCATCAAAAATTATTACAAGCATCATCAGTTAAGACTCAGGGAAAAATCAGTATCTCTTCCCAGAGAAGAGCACAGTGGCTTGTGCCATTGTATTGTCCAGGTATCACCCCAAAAGTCAACCTAATGAAATCTGTTGGGAGAGAAGTAAGCTATTCAAGTTACATTTCCAAGAACAACTGTACTTCAGAGAACAGTGAATCACATCCAGGTGTGATGTTCTTCATTCCGGTGACAAAAGTCTGTGACAAAGGAGCATGAAGGGAGAATTAGCCTCTCATTTTATGGAAGAACATTCCAGATGGAGAGTAGTCAGCAAGCACACAGGCTGTTTGTATGTGCACACGTGGGTTCACATTTGCACGTCTCTGTGTGTAAATTTTCCCTGCAAACTTACTTAAATCACTTTAAAACGAACAAGTCAGCCTTCTCCTGATATCTTCCCCTAAATGTATTCATTTCCTTTTAGTCATCAAAAACATAATGTTATCAGAAATACATTGAGCTTCAAGTTCAATTTTAACAAAATGCAAAACTAAAGGAGACAGACCACATTAATACCACATATCTTAAAGCCCAAAGTTTCCTTGGGGTGTAGGGTGATGAGGAGATGGAATAAATCTGGTAATTCGCATCCAAATATAGAACTGCCCAGTGACCTCAATACTAGGAGAGCTCTCTGGGCAGAAGAAAGAATTAAAACTCATCTCTGCAATTTCAGTTGACTGACACATTCGTCAGTGTCTCTTCTGATCCTGCTGACCCTCGTTGGATGGAAAGCCCAGCTGTGTTTTCGGGATGTGATGAAGGGCTGTTGTGTTGCACTGCGAAAGTTAGGGGCAATCTCACGTTTCATATTGTGGGTTAAACGGGACAGAAGCGGGTGTTGAATGAGGCTGTGGTTTTGTTTTGCCACCAAGGCTGATCTTATGACTTGTCTTTCAGCTGCTGGAAGGAAAACTTAAAAAATAATTTTAAACTTTTCATAGTTTGCCTGTATCTTTGACCCTACAGGATGAGAAACGGCTGCAATATTTTTCAAGATTATTGTCATTTGACAGTTTCTGCCAAAATAGCAAAGACTCCAAATGTCTCCGTCTGCACTTGATGCGGATACGTCTGAGGCTTTTATTCCCAAAGGACACATTTCCAAAAAAATGTGGCCGTATTTAATATTTTAAGACTAATTAATTAGAGTAGGGTTTAGGTTACAGCTGGTAGTTTCAAGTGATGGGTACTGAAGTTCATTTTCTACTGAGGACTGGATAGGTTTTTGCTCTACAAAATTGAAGGTAGGGCAAAATAATTCTAAGGCATGTTTTTAAATTTCTCTTGAGGTAGCTATTGTAATAGATGAAGTGCAAGTCATGGCCAGCCTTTTGGCTAAAAGTAAAACTACTTTTAGTAGAAATGCTATGTGAGTGTTATTTGGCTCTATTTTTTCCCTTCTTTCATTTTCCATTTCAAAGATTGTCTTTACCTCTGAGAAACTGTATCAGTGGCTCTCCACCTGAGCTGAGGGGAAGTCATCGGATTCTTTTCTCTTGAAATAGACTTGAAAATTCAGCTCAAATGGACTGAGATAAACTAGTCACCTGCATTATGAGAGGAGGTGGAAGGTGTCTAGGAGATGTTCACCCTGGGGTCAGCAAACTAGGAAAATTCAAAAAAGGACAATTACATTGAGCCTCCCTAAATCTCCCAGGCAGAATCTCTATCCAATATTTCTTCTCCATGAGCTATTGCCTATAAATTGGTTACTTTCACTCCCAGGTTATTTCTGTGGGGTGTTTATCCTATTAGGGGTCCTTGGAGGCTTCAGTGCACTTGGTTTAAGATTTCTGATGACAGCCACCGGCTAATTGGACTTCTTAGTCTTTAGAGTCTGATTCTTCCTGTGGAAAAAGTGCTCTTTTTAAAGAATACAGTACTCCAAGACACGCATCTTTACTCAACTTACTGAAATTTATGAAAAACAAATCACGCTCAACTATTGTTTCCTCTCAGAATGAATGTGGAACTTATTTCACATCCATCTGAAATCATGAAAAATGATTGGGATAAAAGGGACTCGTTTGTATTTTTATATTATTCAGTAAATGACAAAGTTGGTCTCTTTGCAAAATAAATATCATAGGTAACATGAAAAATATAACTACTATCTTGAAAGAGTGCAGATCATACAAAAGCAGTAATTTGTCTTTTCTATGCCTTTTTGAGAGTGGCTTCTTTTCAGATAATCGTGAAATTAAAGAAGTATCTTCTTTTTATATTTATTTAACAATTATTTATGAAGCACTACAAAGTATTCATAATACTACAAAACATTTATTAAGCATTTTCTGTCAGGCATTATATTAAGAATTTTCTAAGCATTGTCTTGTGGTACATGCCAATTTCATTATGAAGTGGATAATCCTTATATTAAAGATGGTGAAATTAGGCTTAGACGTAGTAAGTAGTATACTCCACATTCACAAAGCAGGGGCATGGCAGAGCTGAGATTGCGCCTGGGTGGCTGGGACTCCAGGTGCCGTGATGCCTTCCTGCCTGCCATGTACAGTGGTAAGTGTTCAATCCAAAACTGAGCAAAGTAGGATAGTATCTATCCTTATAAAGCAAACTGTTCTTAGGAAGAGAAAAATATTAATTATAAATAATAGAAAATTGTAAGTGATATGACAGACAAAAGTGCATAGTGTTATGGGAGGAAACAGAACACCTAACCCAGGCTTGTTGTTAAGAAGATGCCAGGGGAGCCCGGCCGGGCGTGGCTCAGCGGTTGAGCGTCAACCTAAGATCCAGGCGATCGGGGTTCAATTCCCGGTCAGGGCACATGCCCAGGTTGCGGGCTGCAGCCGATCAATGACTCTCTCATCATTGATGTTTCTGTCTCTCTCTCTCCCTCTCCTTCCCTCTCTATGAAATCAATAAAGATATATTAAAAAAAAAAAAAGAAGATGCCAGGGGAGACATTCACACCAAGAACCAAAATATGAACAAAGACCAGCTAATGGACTGGTGGGGGGGGGCGGAGGGCAGGGTGGTTGCATTAGTTAGGGCCCAAAATGAATGCCTCCCACAAAATAGGATAATATAAGGATAATTTAATAAAAGGATATTTGTAAACTGTGGGCATGGTGTAAGGAAACCAAAAGAATCGTCCTGTGTCTCAGGACTGTAACAGTGGGGCTCCATGGATGCCATGCAAACGGTTAGCAGCACCTTGCAGAGTTCTAGTGTCCTGTTCTTTAGTTACACAAAGTTGAGAAACACTGAACTAAAATGATATCCCTTAGTACTGGGAAAGTTAGTGTGATTTCCTATAGAGAAAGATGAAAAGGCAAAGGATATTTTGGTTTGGAAGAGGAATAGATCTCAGTGACCAATGACCAAGGTGTAATATTTATGGAACACATTCATCTGAGAATATTTTCTTCAAGGCTCACTTTTTTAAAACATCTAAAACTTTTAATGAAAAAGGCTGTCAACAAATTTTATGAGAGTTTCATGGAAAAAAATTTCAAACAATTGAATCATCACCACCGTTTTCTAACTTAGAAAACTCTTTGTGACAGACAGTAGTGTGGTGAAGACCTGGGGGGGAGGTGTGTGGAGTGGAGGGGACCAATTGGGGGGAAAAAGGGGATATCTGTAATACTTTCAACAATAAAGATTAAAATAATAATAATAATAATAATAATAATAATAATAATAAAAGAAAATCATTGAACTTACTTTCTCTCTAAATATGACCCAGTTGTGTAAAGCAATCTTATACTTGCCTCCTGATTGGCGGGAGCCATAGGCACATGATACAATGTGTCCAAACTTTACTTAGAAATGGTGTCAGACAATAAGCAAGGAATCTCTTCCCAACTGGAACTGAGATGCCTAAAGCAGCCGCAGTATTCGCAGGTTGAGCTTCAGCATTGCCTTTTGTTTTCTAACGCAGTTTAGATTTCTGGGTCGTGCCGGTGGCAGCAGCTCTGAGTACTCGGTTAGGCTTTGGCAGGACAGGGTAACAAGTGTAAAGGGGGGTGGGGGGGTGAAGTGAATTGAGCCAGAGGTGGGAAACTTTGGGTTGTGGTGGACACAGTGTAATGGGGCTTTCGCTGCTGAGTGCTGACACAGTAAAGCAGAGGGATCTTGTACCCTTTGGGACAGCATGGGTGGACCTGGAGAGTATTATGCTGAGTGAAATAAGCCAGGCAGAGAAAGACAAACATCACATGATCTCGCTTATATGTGGAATCTAAAGAGCTTAATAAACTGATGAACAGAATAGATCCAGTGACATGGAAGCATGGAGCAGACTGACAAATCTCAGAGGGAAGGTGGACGGGTGGGGAGAGATTAACCAAATAATTTATATGCATATATGCATAACACTTGGACACAGACCATAGTGTGGTGAAGGCCAGGGGCAGGGAGTGGGTGTGGGATGGAAAAGGGTCAACGGGGAAAGAAGGGGACAGCTGTAATATTTTGAACAAAACAAAAAGTTATAGTCTGGTGATCTCATCCTATTATTTGTAATGGGACAGATTATTAGATGGATGGTTTCCTTTTCATTGCTGGGCTGGTTTCACATGATGCTGGGATTTTAATACTGTATTCACAATTGTGTAGATTCAGAGCTGGAAGAAAAAGAGGAAATAACTAGCTCTGAGCATAGCTGACCTAATCCTGGGTTATATTCATATATATATAGCTTTACCTGGAACTCCATGGAGCAATGTGCCAAAGAAGAATGACTCATACACAGGAAGGTGTACAGTTGAACAAATGCTACAGTGTAGCCTGAGGCTTAAATTGAATCTGGACAGAGGCAAGGTTGATGGAGGCAGTTGAAGCTGCTAAAGTGCCCATCTGCACAGGGTCAGAAGAGCTTGGAATTAGAGAATTCTAAAGTGGTCTGGGAAAGACAGGTACAGGAAGCCCAAATCAGAAAAAACAAAATTTCTGCCTCAGCTTCACACGGAAATACCAAAATGCCTACTTTTGGGTTACCCAATTTAGCAAATAAAAGTACAGGCCCTTACCCTGTATTTGAATTTCCAATAAATAATAATTTAGTATAGTTATGTCTCAAATATTGCCAGGCATACTTATATTAAGAAGTCATTTGGTGTTTATCTGAAATTCAAAATTAGCTAAGAATCCTGTATTGTACCTGGCAACTCTCCTCCCAAGCAAATCCTACTTTCCTACAATCCATGGTTATGGGGGTTAGTTATCTGGGACGGCCTGAGAGGCACTGAATCTCTTGAGATTTTAACACTTCTCTGTTGTAGGGTGAGTCTAGTGATGCTGGGTGGAGTAAGCTCAATAGAAGATTCAGTGCAGTTAAAGAAGGTAATACAAATTGCTATTAGGAAACAGAAAAATTCACCTGAGTCCTCTGATTATGGAGCCCTCTTTTTAAATCAATATATCAAAGAATCTGAGTTAACTATCTCTATTTTATTTAAAAAATGAATTCTTAACGACCATGGTAGAAAATACCACATTGGCATGTGTTTCCTTCTCAGATGATCTCTTTGGTCTATTTGGCCATAAATACCACAGAAGAGCCTTATCTACAACATATATACATAGTTAAAAAAATTAGGTAGTTGGAAATATTTTAAATGGTCCCATTTTGGCCTATAGCCTACAGAGTAGAACCATTTGCGATCTCAGATAAATCACACAGTAATCACAATAATTCTGATCACAGCAATCTTGCCTTCCCACAGCCTGTATAAGTCCTTTAGTTATTGCTGATCTTACTTTTACTCTTTGGTGCCCAGAAAGACATGCAGATCCAGGTATGTGTGAAATAATTTTGCACGTCTTGACAATGAGACATCATCAGATATTCACTGATAGGCTAATGATTTGTGTAAGTTATAGTTGATCTGCAGGGTAACTACATTTTAACCCAGTTAGGGCTCTTGAGTAAACATTTATTGAGAAATCATTAATCTTAAAAGATTAAAATATTATTGCTTTGGTGATAACGCTAGAGAGACTGACACGACACAGAGTTTAAGCTGTAGACAGCTTTGTGGCAGAGACAGGAAATCACTGGCCCAGACCTGTGCGCTCTGCCCTGCTCCCTCTCAACCCACTTGCGGAGAGTGGAGAGGCAGTTTGTGCCATTCCCACGACAAGACACAGAGCTGCATCTGCCACCCACTCTGACTTTCCTGATTGAAGGGACATTAATTCTCCCAGGTGGCTCAATCTCTACTTATTGACAATGATATCACTTATCAGCTTGGGCTGTAATAAGCTGCCTTATTGACTTCTGCCTTGTCACTCCTCCAGCTAGCTCCCTGTCACAGGCACCACTGCTTTTGCTTTATTGGCTTATTGATAGTCCCATCCATCTTCTTCAAGGGCGCTGACAGGCTGGCATTTGACTCTCCTGTCTTTCTGCGATTTTTACAGCCTGCAGGATGGCTGCCCACAGTCTTTGAAGTTCTGCCCAAATGCAGTGTGCAAAATACTCCTCCTCACTACACCAAGGGATGCTATAAATTCTTTATTGCCGAATGCGGAATTGTTGACAAATCTTTGTCTGCCCAGATTGCCGTGCAAGGGAGAACAGATTTTTGACCTAGTAACTATTACGACGCAGCTTCAGGCTGTTGCTCCAGGTGCTTCCTGTGAGAGCTCTCTGATGGTGGCCCTGGCGGTGGCCCTGGCAGAGCCCTGTTTCCCCAGGTATTCAAACAGAGCCAAATAGCTGCAGGGGTGTGAGTTACTCGCTTCCACTTTGCACATCAAAACCATGTCAGAGGGGCTCTGACAAAATTCTTTGGTACTGATGGAAAGAAAAAACGAATTCCTAATACTAAACTCCATTGATTTCAAAGACAGAATAACAACTTGATTTTTTAAAATTTTTTATTTAAGGTCATTGTTTATGCCTCTGGCATGTGGAGAAATCATTTGACTTGTAAACTGAGTATGTTTGAGTTGGAACTAGTCGAATGATACAGCATGATGTAATGAGTTTTCATGGGGGGAAAAACACGCTAAAGAGTGGGAACGCTTTCAGGGGTCCATGCCATTATATATTAAACATGCATTTTCACTCCATACTTACTAGATCTTATGCATGTAAGTCATCTAGGCAGCATCTGTAGGAGATAAATTAAGGAGTTATTTCAGATGCAACCAAAAGTCTAGGAAAAAGTGTTCTTTAACTCTAATTGGTCTCTTTAGGATTTTCCTGTAGCCCATGGGTGAGCTTCACACCAAAGCTTTTAAAACATGCTCTTTTCTTTGAAGAACTACAAATGCCTCTTAGGAAACAAAAAAGTAAACAAATAAATACGAACAAGACCTTCCACTTATTACAGAATTATTATTATTCTCACAATTATTACATGATTTAATTCTCATTAAAGTTCTTATTGAAATTTGTATAAGGTAAATATCAATTTTCCATTACTAGATGAAGAAATTGATGCCCCATGAAGTTAATGAAGTTGCCAAAGATGCACAGTTAGAAAATAAGCTCATCTAGGAATTAGTCCTACGCTCTGTCTCTCCAAAGCTCAGGCTTGTAACTGCTGTGAGGCTTTATCTACACCCGGTGTGTACATTTTCCAATTTTTTATCATGCAAGTTTTAAAACAATAAAATCTAGATTATCTAAGGCAGGCCATGTTATGCTTGGCTAAGAACAATAAGCACAGGCTTTTAAATAATTTGACATTTGAGGATAGTTAGGAAACGAGGCTGATAAAAAGGATAATTATGAGAAACTGGTAAAATATCAATATCAAGATGGCAACATTCATTTGCTTTCAAGCCACTGCTCCATGTTTTTACAAAAACAACTAAGGAATCTCTGTTCCCACCTGCCACCTTTCAGAGTGTCTCTGTCAGACGTTTGTTGCACTCTGCCAAGCTTTTGGGAAGATAAAATATATTTCATACTCACTCTTTTCTATGCTATGAAACAAACATTTGTAATTTATTTGATATTTTGTTTCACATTTTGTTCTTAAGCGGCATAATAGGAAAATTTTAAGGACCTGGTGCACAGAACAACACATTATATGTGATTAGCTTAATGACCACAGCAACAGAAACGCAAAATTGTATATTCAACCATCCACCTGAAGGTAAGCATAGTATCTGGAGATCAGAAACCAATGTAATTACATGGCAGTTCACCATGTAGGGTTTCTAGAAAACATCGATAAACAACCACCATGACAAAAAAATAATAAATTTGCTCCGCAAAGTTAGTAATAGAGATCGTCAGGCCACGTGCGGGTGGAAATCCTGCGAGCACCTACACGCCACATGACCGCCCCAGCCTTGGCAGCTCTGTGCACCCTCATTTCTCTCATCTCCTCTCATGGTTCCAGAGAGCACCAGCTTAGGGAGCAGCACCCTGCACGTGTTTGCTGGGGCCGCCGTAATAAATCACCGTAACCTGGGGGCTTCACCAAGACAAACCCATTTCCTCACAGTGCTGGAGGCCGGGAATCCAAAATCAAGGGCTGAGCGGGTCCACGCTCCCTCGGGCGGTGGCATCCTTCCCGCCTCTTCCTGGCTTCTGCTGGTGACCCTCGATCGGTGGCATTTCTTGCCTCCCATCCTTGCCTCTGTCACCATGTGCTGCCTTCATGTTACCGTCCCTCTGTGTATGTGTCTTCGTGTCCAAATCGCCCTTGAAGGACAGCAGTCATTGGATTAGGGGCCCACCTTAATACCTTGTTTTAACCTGACTGCTTCTGTAAAGACTGGATTTCCAAATTAGGTCACATTCGGAGGTGCTGAAGATTAGGTCTTCAAGTGATCTCTGATGAGGGCACAGGCTAACCCACAACACAGACCACAAAGGGCACAACAAGTGCACTTCCCGCGCAGTAGGAGTGCTAAAGCCACACTTTGCTTGGAGGAGGTGGGAGAGTATGGGGGAGTGGGCCAGGCCTGCTTTTTCTACTTCTGCTGGTCTTAGAAACTTCCTGCCAAAGCAATCATGATAGCAGCCCTGGCCGGGTCGCTCAGTTGGTTAGAGCGTTGTCCCCTTACCCCCAGGATGTGGGTTCGATCCTGGTCAGGGCACATGCAGGAAGCAGCCAGTGAGTGCATAAAATGGACAGAACAGGGAGCTGGTGCTTCTCTTTCTCCCCCTCTCTCAGCAATAAATAATATATATATATAAAACAGTGGGGACACCTTTTTCCTGTGTGCTCTCTGCTCTCTTTCATGTGTCAGAAGATGCACATACTTCAGTGCATGCTAGAAACGAGGCCCTGTCCTCTTACATGAAGAGCCCGCTGTGTCAGCCCTCCCCCCTTGTTAATTAAGAAAATCCACAGTCTCATTCACTTCAGCCTGAAGCATAAGAGGTTCAGGGATGGACAGTGGAGGGATGCTGGGGACCAGGAGTCGCTAACACCCAGTTGCTTCTTAGCCAAGTTGAGGTAACACGATTGACTCTCATTTATATTGTGGAGAAATAATCAGTCCTTGAAGTGAGATGGTGTCTGGGTCATTTAACATGAAGAAATAATGGAAAGAGAAGTTACTCGGCTTAATCTGAATCGTGCTGTGTGGAACTTAGTTTTAGTTTGACCTCCAAAAAATGAAGGCCTGGTGATGAGCCCCTGCTTTTCAAACGGTGGACACCAGAAGCATGTTTACAGCAAGAGGCAAGAGCGAGCCCAGGGCCTGCACAGTCTCCAGCTGTCTCACGTCAGGGTAGACCAGGCAAGGATCAAATTAAAGAATAAATCGGAGACATTCAGATTCCAGGAGAACATTCTCATTTACTGAAATTGAATGAAGGGGAAAATTGATGATTATTAATATTGAATTGTAATTTTATTTTGGAAAAAGTGGCCTTGTTTTAAAAAGAGTGCAACATCTTTTAGAAACCACGTGTATATCTGGTATCTGAAATTAGGATTTGCTCTAAATCAGACTAGCACGTCCTTACTAAGTGCCTACTGTGTTCAAATTCGCGTACTTGGCTCTTAGCCAAAGTTGAAAGGCCTTGGCTCAAGGTCGGTTTAAATGTCTTCACCGCCTTGTATTGTGCAATGTCCATATTAAGTTCATCGGTTGTGATGACAACCAACACGGACAATTACTTTAAAGGCAAGGGGAGCAAATTTGGCCAAATGCTGCACTTATTCAATTAAAGACAGGCCATCTGGACAGATAATTTCTCCTGTTAGCTGGACTTCTAGAAATAAAGTCAAACCAAGCTAGAGAAATTTTCAGATGATGCGAGTAAAGCAACAATTTTCTTTAGCTATATTGCCTGTCACTTTGCAAATACATTCAAACTCTAGAAGGGAGTATTTAAATTGAGCTTAAAAACAATTTCCTGACTTTGGGGGAAAATTTATCAATTATTAAAAAAACATTTTATTGTGTAATTTTTAAAAATTACTTCTATTGTTGATTTTAAATCAAGCCCCTCCTCTTAAGGTTAATTGGGGATATAAAATAAACAAATGGCCATAATAGTGGGGAAGTAGGGTTACAACATTGTCGTCACTGCTGCTGGACACCTAATCTGTGACAGTCACAGTTATGCTACTGACTCTGGACCCTGTCTCCTGAGTCACCACTGTTGACTTGTGCTTAAATAAATCCTCTGTTCCTCTGCAGCCACTTACTCCAGGGTCAAAATTGTGACTGTGAGTGCCCAACTGGTTAAATCATGCCTATAATTTGCTGCCAATAGCAGGGAGACTGAGCGGTGGGCATTTGTAGTTTTTAAAATGAGAAATGAAGTTCTGCCTTCCACCAGCATTCATAGAGTAGTCAATTCCCCAGAGGCAGAGGGGTATCATATCACTAATGTCAGTGCCTGGAAATAGTCTGTAACATGGGCACATTTGCAGATATGACTAAGATATGCCTCTCTCCGTGAGAAATTCACAGTTCATTTGGAGAGAGTCTTACACCAACAAATCAGAAGGCGGTGTTCTTGTACATATCATGGGGCATTTCACAGATTACTTTGGGATGAGAGACTTAGGAGGAAAATGTCCAGCATACAGTAATCTGGGAAGACTTCACAGAGGACATCGTATTTGTTCAAAGTATAATACTTGTGCCCATTTAATAATTGTTATTCTTAATATTCTGATATATATAAATTCCTCACATATATTAACATTTTCTAACCTTCTCTTAGCAATCAGAGGTAGGTGTAATTATGGTCATTCTATAGATAGTAACCAAAGAAATTTCCACAAGATTAAACCATTAGCAAATGACCAAATTAGAATGAATGTAAACTCAGGTTTTCATAGATAGCCTTTGTCTTCTAACCACTATACAGAATAAAAGGAGAAAAAGAAAAGACCAAACCAGGCTTAGTGTTCATAAGGATAAATGTAAGAGCTATGAAATGGCCTGGAAAATTTGGGGAACTATGAAAAGTCAGTAAAGTAATCATAACAAATACTTTATTGAGGATTACTGTATGCTAGACCTGGATCTAAGAGCTATGCATGCCTTGCTCATTTAATACTCACACTGATACAGTGAATTAAATATTTGCTAATGAGAAAATAGAAACTTGATAAGGTCAAGTGATTCCCAAGGTTTCATAGTCAATATGTGTTCTAATAACCTATTGCTATCCAACAAACTAAACTAAACCTCAGTGGCTTAAAAACAAAAACAAATACTAGGCAAACAGACCAAAACCCCAAGCATTTTATTTATTTATTTGTCAAGATTCTGTGGCTCAGGGGAAGAGTTTTTGTTTGTTTTTGTTGTTGTTTTTATATTTGATGCCATTTTGGGGGATGTCTGGAAGGTGGGGCCTCCGTCTCTAGTCTCAGGGCCTGTATCCCTCCAAGCGGCCTCTCCATCTGGTCGATGTCGCCATGCGCTCTCTGTCAGGGAAACCAGGTCTTTCACATGGCAACTCAGGACTCCCAACAGCTCAAAAGCAGAAGCAGTAAGACTTTCTTAAGGCTCGGGTCTGGAACTAGGACAGCGTCCCCTCTACAGCGTTACACTGACTAAAGTGAGTTACAGGCCCAGATCAGAGTCCGTGTGCGAAGGGACTATACAAGAATATGAATCTGGGAAAGAAATGTGTATGGGGCCACCTTTGGGGAACTAGTTGTCGCAGTGTTGTGTAGTAAGACGGACAACCAGGTGTCCTGACCTGGAGCCTCTTCATTTTCACACAAAGCCTTTGGAAGTCAGGAATAGGAGAGGGTGGGGAGCGAAGGGGAAAGACAGGGGACAGGTTGTGGAGTCAGACTCAGGACAGTGTGCAAAGGATCTGTAGCACAAGCAAATTGTTCTTCCGAACTATGCTATATTTTGGAAATGAGGGAGGAATTTTTCAGGTTCTTAAAAATAGTCATCTTTCCCTCTTAAATTCGGAATGCTGCTTCTTTCTATAGTTCATATTCATGGAGAAACGAGCTGGGTTAGAGGTAAGAAAAGGGAAATGCCTTACTGATCAACTAGTTCAGGGAGCCGATTCCAATTTAATAGATCCCTCCTCTTTCTGTTTCATCTTTCATTTTCTGCCCTTCATAGCATTTCATTCTGCAAGTGGCAAAAATGTGTATTATTATGTTTTCCACATATAAGTGTGATATTCCCCCGGTGTTTATTGGAATCTCTATAGGTACCTAATTTAGGAACACATATTTGAAGGATTTCATTGGGAAAAAAGAAACAGTGTGGCCCGTGAGCAGCAGAAGGGAGAGTATTAAGGGGTCGATGATTGGTATGGCCCCCTGATAGAGAACATCAATACAGAGAATGAATAGGTATGCAATTAAGTTCAGTTGCCACACATTTTACATAAATATCTGATGGTTGCAGAGTTGGTGCAAGGCTGTGCTATAGATTTTTAGGAATCTACGACTTTTCCATTTGAGAATGCATTATTTTTAATTAGTGTCACCTGCTGACTCTGTGATGCATGAAATACTTCAAGATCATATTCTAAATTCTCACAATGAAAAAGGAACCATTTCTTCATTAATCAGCAATCACATTCCAAAACATTTCTCATGATTGAATACCTTTGTCTTAGTTCATTTAAATGTAATAAAATTTTAATTTCTTAACAGAATGAGTGATTATTTACCAATTTACCCTTCTTAGAGTAAAGTAGCTCAGAAGTCCTTCTAGATATTACATTCAAAAGGAAGCAGACCAATTTATGTTCATGAAGGAGAGAAAGTTTCAAACTGGAGAGAAGTATTTGTATGCGCTTAGTCAATGATGTATACATGAAATAGGTGGAATTGATTTGAAATAAAAAACCAACACACACCTTTGTGAATTTCCTGCTAATAAACAGTTCTATCAAGGAGTTCACTCTGTACTTGCAAACTCTATCAGTCTTTAACAATTAATTCTATAATAATTTATCCTATGCACTCAACTAAAAGATGTATGTCAGAGAGAGATTTTTAAATCACCCATTTTTTTTGTTGTTAGAAAAGTTATACAAATTGCAGTGGACTGAATCAATGATTTCCACTCAGTGTGCTGCTAGAATTTTAAAACATGCAATACCTGACTATTTAGTCAGGGACACTGACTTCTTTTCTTTTATATTGTCAAATAAAAAAAAAGAGAACAGCCAACACAAGAGGAGCGATTCGGTGTCAATGAATCAAAATTATAACAATTTTTTGTCAGATAAGCAAAAATATATTTTTTGGTGTGCCACAGAGTTTTTGTAATTAGTTTATGTGTGCCATGAGATGAAAAATGTGGGAAATCACTGGATTAAATGTTCCTATTCCTCCAAAATGCATATGTTGAAATCCTAACCTGTAAGGTGATGATATTAGGATATGGGGTCTTTGGGAGATAATTAGGCCATGACAGTGGTGCCCTCAAGAATGGGATTAGTGTCTTTATAAAAGAGACCTCAGAAAGTCCCCTTGCCCCTTTTTGCTATGTGAGGACACAGTGAGGAGATGACCAAATCTGTTGGTGCCTTAATCTTGGATTTCTCAGCACCCAGAACTATGAGAAACAAATGTTTGCTGTTTAAACCACCCAGTTTACGATATTTTTTATTATAGTAGCCCAAAATGACTAGTACACAATCAAATTCAGCTTTTTAAAAAGAAAAATACTGAATATGCCTAGCTCCTGAGAATTCTTAGAATGTTAGGAAGACTGAAAGTCAAGGGAGATACCAAAATATCAAGTCTGTGCCAGAAATTATATGGCATTTTCTCACTTTAGATTCTCCACAGTGTTTCTCCCTCGAATCTCTGAACCTTTGAATCTGCCTTTAGGAAAGATCCAGGCCTTTCAAACTTGATTAGGTTAAGCCCCTCCACCCAGGGCAATCCCCCCATCAACTGATTTGGAACCTTAATTATACCTGCAAAATTTCATTTGCCACATAATGTAACAAACACAGGAATGATATTTCATCATATCTCAAAGTTCTGTCCTCACTAAAGTCTGGTTATCATAGGTCAAGTGTCAAAAAGTCAAGTGTATGTCCCCCATTGCACATTGACTTGCTTTGGGTTGATATATCCATATCTTCCAGAGATAGATAAATAGCGATTGATAGATACAATTTTGAAAATAAATATATTCATAGTTTTATAATTATATGTATGATTTACAGTATGTATATAAAATCCTATAGATGTTTGAACTACATGAGTATATATAATAAGAAAATATCCCTATCTTCGATTTTAAAATGATTTTAAAAATCAAGACTTGATTCTAAATGTTATCAATTAACTTTTCTGAGGCTATGAAAGGTAATCAGAGGTTTTCAAATTAATCTATTAATATGTATATTATGTCAATAACTATCTTTCTTTCTAAAATTAGTGCCCCCCGTCGTTGGACAGGGAATGTCCATTGTTTAATGTGCCTCTAGACTATGTCTTAGTCTTTATTAAATATTTCTATGTCAGTGTTCATAAGTAAAATTGGACTTCAATTTTCTTTTTGTTATTTTTGTAGGATTTTGGCATCACTGTTATGCTAGATTTTTTAGAAGATGCATTTTCCCTACTTTTTTACTCTCTGAACTAATCTAAAGACACTTAAAGGTATTTGTTCCTTAAATGTTTAAAAAACAACAGTAAAAATTATGAGCATATTATTTCTTTTCTAGTTCTTCTTTGGAAATGATTGGTCTCTAGAATTTCTACCTTTCCTAAGGGACATTTTGGTGATTTAAATTTCCTTAAAAATCGTATATTTCATCCAGATTCTAAAATGAATTTACATACAACAGAGAAGATGGCCCCTGATGGTTTTTTAATTTCCCTCCTTTTGGTAATTTCAACATTATAATTTCATACGTGCATATTAATGCTTTCTTCTCATGTTCCCTTTATTATTTAAAGACTCATTTATTGTTTTCTGTTTTTGTTTTTCCTCAGTGAACCAGATCTTGGATATTTATTAGTTTTAAAGATATTTTTCTGTGTTGTTTCATTTCAGTTGTTATTGTATTAATGTCTCTTTTTTTAGTTTGTTATTGTTTTTTTAATGCTTGAAGTCTAATATTTATTTTCATAATTTCAAGCTTATTAATACATACTTTTAACTGAATTTTCCTTTTGGCCTTGTTTCATCTTCCCATATGCTCTGATTTTGTCATTTTATCCATATTAAACAATTTTGGTTTTCATTTTTACTTGAACCCAGTGATGCTGATGCTTGAGATGAGTGTTTTTTTTTTTTTCTGTTTAATAACTAGGTGGTAATATCTTAGATTTTATTCTTTTTGATTTGTATTTTGTTTCCAGTTCTGTTAATAATTTATAGTTTTATTGCACTGTGAATACAGGATACTGGCCATGCAATTACTCCAGTTTTGGAATTTATTAAATATTAATTCTTAATTGTACTACAATTCCTTTCAAGCCTTCTCCTCAAAGAATAAACATTAAAAATTAAGCGTGTCAATCTAAGAAGGGGAACCGTTGGTTGACACGCTGCCAAGACTTTCTTGAGGAAACTTTCCACCACCTACTCCTCAAAGCAGCTGCAGCTTATTGTACCCAAAGAGAAAGTGAACAGGGCCTGACTCTCACTAAGCAGCTACAAGGTGTCATTTGAAGAACATCAAGTTCACAACCACACAAAGACCTTCCTGGAAGTGCAGGTTGTCGCCTTTGTACAGATGTGACTTGACTTTGATTTCCAGAGTTATTTTTTCCACTTAAGGAGCACTTCATGTCTCAAGCAGGACATTGCAAGACAGAGCTTGATTTCCCAAGATCAGACAATATTTACTGTCCCCTTGTCATTCTGTCAACTCCGTCGCATTCCTTGTCTTAGTTTGAAGAGAAAGGAAGAAATAAACAAGAACCTCGTGATGATATGATGATAACTAAAAGTGCAATAGTGTTTTTCTATCACCTGCCTAGCTGTGATGGTCTAGGATAATGTTGGCATTGCATATTTCATCATAACTAAAACGATGGCCTTGAGCTTTCCAACTTCTCCATCCCACAGCATAATGTGGCTCGTAAACAAAGGGTGATAACAAAATTTAGAGAGGGCTTCAAGGCAGTTTGACCTGCTGCTCTTTATATGTGTTGTTTAAAATTACACACACACACACACACGCACACTATAGAACCTGAGCATGAATGTTACTACTGAAAAATAAGTTTAACTTCTTTAATATCTGGTTCAATGACATTCTGTCTAGTTGACATCCTTTTCATCTTTATGTTAAAATGCAGTAGCCAACTCTTTACCCTGTGTAGCTAAAACTCATTCTAATAAGAGAGAAAAAATCAATGATATTTAATCAAAAAATCCAAAGACAGAAGACTATTTGTGTTCCAAATTTAAGACTAGTTTACATCCAAGTCTATTCTTCACCTTCACTTTCTGGTAACATGAACCCATTTCTCCTACCCCTCGGATGCACTAATCTACCTCTTATACCCTATGAGAATTGACTGTATTTTGTTGCCTTAAAGACCAAAGAAAATCCAAAACTGGCTATTTTGTTCTGACCCAAACAAAAGGCTCCCATGACTTACGTAAACACAATAAACATGTATTGAGGAAAGTTTTATCCTGGAGTTTTAAAATTTTTCATGTAAGATTTTATTAGTCTCATCATTCACATATTGTAATGAAGCAAGATTATTTCTCTCGGAAAATTTGTTCCCAGTGAGGACACAATTATTAAATACCATCATCACTGATGATCATTAAACTTTATTACCACAGTTTGAACCCTGTCAGATCAGTCTTCAAAGGGGTGACTGCATGTGAGAGGCTTTAGAAAAGGGTATAGTGACTAGTACAGTGTTAAAACGAGCTGAACACCCGATCAGGGTCAGAGCCCGAGAGCCCAAATACTGTGCTAAAGGGCTCTTTGGCCAGGTTTGCAGCGGACTGTGCTCTGTTCTTGCTGCCTTAACCAGTGTCTGGAAAGGAAATTCCTTCCTGGGAAGAAATAAGAACCTTAGGTTTGAAAGTTAAAGCAGATTGGAAGGTGACAAAGAAGAGGTCATTAAGAGCCATTGTTTTTGAGATCAGCTCAGGGCTGGTCACTTTCCTCTCATACTTAAAACGCCTAGCTGGAGCTAAGTAGGGGCTCATAAAGATTAAGTGATTTGCCAGAAATCCACTTAGCTAATAACTGTTGCAAGCAGTATTCAAAACCAGGGCTCCTTGATACAAGGTACATGCACCTTTTTTCAACTACCCTGTGCTGTCTTTTATTGGTGGGAGGAAGAAACCATATATGTGAAGGTGTTGGTAAATATTTGGCTGCAGTTAATTTTAACTCAGCTGCTTAAAGTGCACAGTAATTAGCATGGTCGCCTTGAGGATAATCTTACATGAGGATGCCTGGACTAAGATTGCTGTTATGAGCAAACGTAATCAAATTTGTGAAGTTGACAACTATGACACGAGGTGAACAGGGAAAACCAAAGTACAATCTTGCATGCTGGAGACTTAAAAGCAAAACTCATCAACCTCACAGGGCAATGAAAGGCATGTTAATCCAGCCCAGTGGAACCTTGGGTACAACCTCAGCCTTTAGATACATAGGACCTCACCTGACCACATCAAGTTAGAGGCACAGTAATTATAGATTTACAATTATCCATGCAGCCCTTATTATTTGCCTTATCTGATGTGAACTTGTTAGATTCCTGCTTTCTTAATTTTCATAAAATTTGAAAAATCATTTGCTCAAGGAAGAGGGCCTTCACCAGAACCCAACTCTCCTGGAACCTTGGTCTTCACTTTCCCAGCCTCCAGAGCTGTGGGAAATACATTTCTGTTGTTTATGAGATAACCAGTCTGTGATATGTTGTTATAGCAGCCCAAACAGACAAAGAAAGTTTCCAAAATTATAGAAGTTACAAGTAGGAACAACAGATTTGGCAAAAACAAACAAACAAACAAATAAAGTAAGTAAACAACAACCAAGGTAGAAAATTCAATATGCTCAGTTAAATTTGAATTTCAGATAAAAAATGCACTTTTCCCCCCCCCCCCGCTATAAGTATATAACCATAAAATACTTGTTATGCAATACTTGGGAGCCTAGAACTTTAGATCTGAAAGAAACCTTAGAGATCATTTTGAGATTTTCCATTTTATCAATGAGGACTTTGAAGCCAGAAACATCCATTGTCTTACCCAAATTGATAGAGTCTTGGGTTGATAGTTGTAGGCCTTCAGAGCTAGTGTTATTTCCACTACATCATTATTCTTCCATATGAACATTACAACAAATTGTAAATTACTGCTTGTTTCTTTTTTGTGTTCTGATCAACCTATTGTTTTGTAGACAAAGCCTCCCAGTACATTCATGGGGGAGTAGAATCCAGGAGTCCACTTGCACTTTCATCTCTACTGACTCCGGTCACTACAAACAAAAGAAGCTGTCTCTGTGTCTGGAAGCCATCATAACTCATTATTTTAATGTCTTTCATTTTTTTGTTTTTTGTTTGTTTCTTCTGAAGAAAGTCTAACTAGCAGAGAGAGTATTTCTGTTTTGTTTGTTTGATTTTGCCCCAAGTGACACAAGCAGCATTGTTAACAGTAATTTGGTCTTAATTACCACAATATCAAAAGAAAACTCTTGTGAATGAGGTTGCTTTTTTTTTTTTAAAGAGATCAGGAGGAAGTTGGTAGCTATCTTCAAGCTTTTAATTCCTTGGGTTCTGTACTGGTCTCAGCATGAGACTAGAAAATGAAAAAACGAAACAAAAAACCTGGAAATAATGCATGCAATTATTTTGTTATTAAGATTTTATGGGTGGAATAGGGAGGGGGGAAGTAGCTAAGAAAACAAAGCTCAAGTTAATTCCAATTCATAACTTTCATAGCATTTGATAAATCTTCCTGGGAAATAAATAGCAGCAAGGGATAGTGAACTGGGACATCTTTTCAGTTTGTTTTGTAAATGGAGGCAGTATATTGGAGCCTAATTAAAAGCTTCAATAATATAATTAATGCAATTTTGAATGTCTATCACTAGATATTAATTACCTTGTAGCCACCAGAACAGAAAATGATGGTACCCTCCTTCATGACGAGTGTGGGGTACACATTCTGAATATGAATGCTGTCACACTAAGATAAATTGGTTGTCAAACTAATTTTTTTTTTTTTTAAAGCTGATATTTTCATTATTACTAGCTTAAGGTGTTAAAGGATGGTGGAATCTTCCAATGAAACATGTTTGTTTTTCTCCTGGGAAAAAATCAAGTTTATGGAAAGTCTAAGGAAAAACAATTAAACTTAATTTAAAGAATAAATATAACAGAAAAAGAACATGATGAACATCAATTAATTCCACAGGAGAAAAACACATGTCCTTTAAAGGTAAAGAAAAGAAAAGGGCTGCAGTTATTCATTTAAACAAGGAGACCATTAGATAGTGGTGGTTCTAATGCCTTAGCAGCCTATGTAAGCAAACCAAACCTAAGGCTGTGCATGCCTCAAGGTTAAGGACTTGAAACCTAAGGATAGCCAGTCACAACCAATTATGCTTTGCCAACAAGGCAACCACATAAGCTTTTCAAATAATTTCCTGGCTTTGCTTCCATGTCTTCTCTGACTTTGCCCTAGATCTGTCTGGGGAAGGCCCCTAACCACTTCCAGTTTGGAGCTACCGGATTGAAATAGATTTTTGCTCACTCTTAACGTTTTTAACATGCCTCAGTTTATCCTTTAGCATGTTAAGTCAGGAGAACAATTAATTGCTTTCAATTACCCTTTCATTTATTCTCACTATTCAGAGCTTGCATAATTCCTAGGATTTCATTTTGAGAGGAAGCCTTCATAATCTTTGAATTCAAGAGAAAAACATCTAGCAATCTTCACATGTGTTCAAACCTTTTAAAGACCATTTTAGGTTTTAAGTAAATTCTATAAGATTAAATGTTTTAACTTAACATAATTCTAGAAAGAGTGCTATTACAATGTGCTAAACTCTCTTTATATCTTTCTATATCCCACAATCCTGTGAGGTAGGAGGTATTGGAAAACATTTTACAGCTGATAAAGCTGATGATTTAGAGGGTAAATAACTGACCCAGAGCACTTGGTACAGAAAATTACAGATCTGGGATTTGAATTGCAGATGTTATTAAAGTTGGATGGTAAATTTCATGATACTTCCCTAGCTCTATTAAATGTTAACCAAATATTTTTCCCATTTATAAAATAAAATGCCTCAAAATTGAATTACTTTTTTACCACAAGACACTTTTATAGGCCCAAAGTAACAACATTATAGGGATAGCAGATACTTTTAAAGTGTTAGCTTTTACATAGGAAAGCTCTTAATGAAAACACGTATTCCTGAAGAAATGTGATTTTTCCCTCCACTGCCAAAGAACAAAATTATCAATGAGTCATGGTTTTCATGGCTTATTTCTTGAACTATTTAACAATCTATCACTTTTGTTAGACACTTGTCCCCTTAGCACTGGCCCAGTGGTTGTAGCTTCTGTGTAGAATGAATTGCCTGGTGCCAAATGTTGTTATTGTTACTTCTGGACTTCAGTTCTGCTACAATAAATCATTATCTCATCCCATTTGAGAAAGGAATAGAGTGGGGCTGTGGCTCATGATCAGCTGCATTGTTATTGTTTTTCAGGGAAGACCAGATTCTCTTTGGCTCCTTTTCCCCAAGGCTGTTCTATTAAAAGCAAAGTCTTGTCTTACATGGGCTTCTTTCCCAGGACTCTAAGAAGTACAGAAGTCTATATGCTCACTGTTATCTTACTTAAATAATTTATATTTAAGAATTAAACATTTATGACTGACTTCAATGATAGAACTGAATCCCTATAGAACACCAATCTCAGCAAGAATAATGAAAATAAAAACAAGAGAGTGATGCAAAGGGGTGTTGTCATGCCTGTGGCAGGATAGTAAGAAACTAGGAAAATTCCTGGGCAAGTGGAAGGGGGACTTGAGACAAGAAAATTAAACTAGGCCAAACAGTTTGGTTAGCTTGCAGCCAGTTTCCCCATCCAAGGACAGTTGAGAGGAAATGATTAATACCTCTCCCCCCTAACCAGAGAATACATAGCTTAAATCATCTTGGTCTGGAAAAATAAAGAACAAAGACCCAGTTAATACCATTTGTGCCAGCTAAACCCAAGGACAAATATCACTTGGGGGATGTTAGCCATGAAAGAAAACTGCTAAGGCAGGAGGTGGGGAAGGAGAAAAAAGGGGAGTTTATCTCAGCCACTGAACAAAGAAGTTAGCAATCTTGGGACTTGCAAAGATAAAAATCACCAAATGTTCTCATAAATTCTGGGGAAAGCCACAACAAAGTAAAAGGGGGACCTTGAAATCTAGTCTGTTGCTCAAGATATCAGGCAGAGAAACCTTGAAACCTGTAGACAGAAAAGTATAAAAACCCTAAACCTCCACCAGGTGGGTGCTCAGAGCAGCTGAGTTGTCTGCTTGTGCTTTATGCCAAGTGTATTTTTAATAAATTTGCTTGCCCTGCTCCCTTAATAAATTTGCTTGCTTTGCTTCAATGCTGCTGTCTGTCACTTGTCTAAAATCACTCTTATGAGATTGACAAGAGCTGAGGAGGGGACAGCCCTCCCCCTCCAACTCAGAGGGCTATCCAGTAACAATGTCTATATTCCACCACCATCAAACTGATTCAAAAAATGGCTTGTCCCTCTAGAAATGCAATGTAGAAACTCAGTTCCCATGTAGAATACAAGTTCTGGGAAGCAGATTCATGTCATTCTTCACATTGTACAGTTTCTAAGTGTAGCTGTTATTTTAAGGCAGAAGACATGATGGGTTCATCTCATGTGTCTGAGCTACAGGGTACCCTGAGCCATGAAAAAAATAATGCTGTATTAGGTATGTTGGAATACTAACACTGTATAACAAACATTGGGAATCTCAGTGATCTATAACAATGAAAGTGGATTTCTTACACATCTGCAGCATTCAGCATGAGGTAGTGTTATGTAGTCTGTGCACAACTGGGCAGCTATCCTTCACATATTCCTTATTCTCCCCCTGAGCTTAGTAGGCTGGTCAGGCATACTCATCTCCTGGCCATAGCCAAAGCACAAGAGTGAGTCCAATTGCATAAGTACTTTCTATGGAAGTACTTTTTCTAGTAATCTCATGGCTGCTGACATTCTACTGGCAAAAACTGGTCAAATGATTGAGCCTAGACTGTGGGAAAAGAAATGCACTCTGGGGTTTTAGTGGGAGGTGCTACAAAGTCACATGGCAAAGATCAGCTTTACAAGGAGGGGTGAAGAATCGAGGCCTCTAATATAATTTATTATAGCAAGAAATGAAACATATAAGCAGCCATAATGAATGTAAAGAGTCAAGAGTAATATTAAAATTATTACCAAAAGTATTTTTTTAAATCAGCCTATTATTAGAACGATTAGATATCATCATTTGCAGTTATTGTCAATTGTGACTGTGTCACAGTTGCAAATTACTCATTTGGGTACATATAGAAAATGTAGGTACTGTGCATTCACTTTGCTTCTGATTTTATCTTATTTTTTTCTACCTTTATCTTCTTTAATGCTCACTTAAAAATGTGATTTTTCTGTGTTCACTTCCATGAGGAACAACATTGCATATCTTGGAGAAATGAGGTAGGATATAAACAAACAAATTATTAATATAAAATCTTAGAATCAAAGCCAAAATAGAAAATAAAATTAGCGTAGTATCTGTTTTTCTCTCCGCACTTTGTAGATGACGAAACTGAGATACAAAGATATAATATGACTCATAAAGATTTAGATGGGATAGTTTGGAAAACAAAATCCTCGGTCAGTGACCTAATATCACTTTATATTTCAGTTTTATTGACCGAATTGAGGATAAAGACCTATTTTTCTTTGCTCTTTCTCTTATCCTACATCATACATAGCTATTCACCTTTATGTAAATGTCTAGAAAAATTATGAACTGAAAATGTTAATTATATTTTGTTGGATTTTATCAACACAATTACATTTGTTTGCAATGAAGTTTCTAGCTTTAAACTTCTAAATTCTAGAGGCTGCTTTTCTCTTTTTAAATATATTTCAGGGATTTGGATAAGAGTTTAGTCAAAGTCCTTTGGCTATATGACAGAGAAATTTTTGTTTATATACATGCCCAAAGCTAAAACCCCAAGTTAACAGATTCTAATGATGGAAATATTCTTTGGGACTATCATTGCCTCCTAGGGTCAGTGGAAATTCAGTATTATAAGAACCCATAAAGAAGAGCCAAGGTGCATCGTGATATCACCTGAGCAGGGACACAGGGACTCTGAAATAGCCATGGCATACATAGGTAGTTCCAATTATTTGCCTCTCAGACAAACAAAAACAGTGGCTGTTGAAATAATGGGGAGAATTGTTCTAGGGTTTTGCCCCATGGCTCAAGACAAGCATTAACATTATTTAGACACTCAATGTCTCTTCTGACTTATGATTGCCTTACAATCTATGAACTATATTTAATGTCCCCTTGGAAGCAATTACACATTGAAACATCAAAATATACTTACTTAGTAAACAGTATTTTCATAGGTCCCTGCAGTATATTTGAACAGTAGTGGAAGCAAAAATTTTGGTGCAATGTATTTTTTATCTATCATTCAGATCAAAGAAAACCCAGTACTGGTAAATTTTGGAAAGCAATTGAAAGTTTCATAAAGTTGTAGAAAGTAGTAACAGGGTAGAAGTTAATTAAAAGTAGTAAGGTGTAAAAGTAGGAAGTAGAACTGTTTTCTTATTGTGGTAAAATACACATAACATTTACAATCTTAACTACTTTTGATTGTAAAGTTCAGTGGTATCAAATGCATTCACATTGCTACGCAGCCATCACTACTGTCCATTCCCATAACTTGTTTCACCGTGTAAAACTGAAACTCTGTCCCCATTAAACAAACACTATTTCCCCATTCTCCCCTTCCTCCAGCCTCTGGCAACCACCCTTCTACTTTCTAAAGTCTATGATTTCGATTACTCTAAGTGCCACATATAAATGGGATCATAGAGTATTTGTCTTTTAATGATTGGCTTATTTCACTCAGCACAATGTCCTCAAATTGTATTCATGTTGTAGCATATTTCACTCTGTCCTTTATACGGCTAATTAATCTTCTCGTGTATGTATTCGCAGCATTTTGCTTATCCATTCAGATGTTGAGGGGAACTTGTGTTGCTTTCAACTTTTAGCTATTGCGACTTATGCTGCTATGAATCTGGCTGTACAAATATCTCTTGGATACTTTCAATGCATTTGTGCTTATACCCAAAAGTAGCATTGCAGAATAATATGGCAAAATTTTTAATTTTTTAAGGATTGCCATAGTATTTTTGACAACTGTACCATGTTATATTCCTACCCACCAACAGCGCACCAAAAGTTCTAAAGTCATATCTTCACGAACACTCATTTTCTGGTGTTTTTTGATTTTTTGTTTGCTTACAGTAGCCATCCTAGTGGGTGGGAGGCGGTATGGCACTGTGCTTCTGATTTGCATTCCCCTGATGCTAGTGATGTGGAGCATGTTTTCATGTGTTGTTAGCCATTCCTGTGTCTTCTTTGGAGAAATGTCTATTAAATCCATTGCTCATTTTTGAATCATGTTTTTTGTTGTTGACTTTTAGGGGTTCTCTATATAGTCTAGATATCAATCCTTACCTGATATATGATTTGCAAACATTTCTCTCATTCTCTGTGCTGCTTTCTTACTCTGTAGATAGTGTCTTTCGATGTACCATTTAAAAATTTTTTCATCAAGTCACTTTACCTATTTTTTTGTTTTGCTACCTGAGTCTTATTGTCACATCCAAGAAATCTATACCAAATCCAGTGCCATAAAGCTTTTGCTCAATGCTTACTTGTAAGAGATTTACTGTTTTACGTGTTACATTTAGACCTTCTATTCACTTTAGTTAATTTTTGTATATGGTGCTACATAAAAATCCAACTTCACTTTTTTGAATGTGGATACTCTGTTTTCACAGCATCATTT
Organism: Miniopterus schreibersii; assembly: GCF_964146895.1. Classification (NCBI taxonomy): domain Eukaryota; kingdom Metazoa; phylum Chordata; class Mammalia; order Chiroptera; family Miniopteridae; genus Miniopterus; species Miniopterus schreibersii. The sequence continues at coordinate 187,769,554 of NC_138101.1, forward strand.
GTTGAAAAAGACTGTCCTTTTCCCACAGTATGTCTTTGGCACTTTTACCAAAAACCATTTGTTCATATATGTGAGGGTTTATTTTCTGAACTCTCTATTTTATTCCACTTACCTATATGTATGTTTTTATGAGAGTGCCACACTTTTAATTACTGTAGTTTTGTAGTAGGTTTTATGGTCAGGCAGTGTGAGAACTACAGTTTTGTTCTTTTTCGAGATTGTTTTAACTATTTGGTGTCTATCGAAATTCCATATAAATTTTAGGATGTGTTTTACTATTTCTGAAAAAAAAAATCATAGGGATTTTAACAAAAGATGGCAGGAAATCTATAGATAATTTTGCATAGGATTGATATTTTAATAATATTAATTCTTACAGTCCAATAACATGGGAAATGTTTCAATTTATTTGTCTTTCATTTCTCTTAGCAATGTTTTGTAGTTTTCATTGTGCAAGTCTTTTACCTCCTTGGTTAAGTATTTTATTCTATTTGATGCCCTTATAAATGAAAGGTTTATGTAATTTCCTTTTCAGAATATTGATTGCTTGTGTACTGATTGTGTCTTCATATCCCGCTATTCTGCTGAATTCATTAATTAGTTCTAACAGTTTGGGGGATTTTTGTATGTGCAATATTTAGGGTTTTCTACATATAAGATCATATTCTCTGCAAACAGAAATAATTTCATTTCCTCCCCTGGAAGTTGCAAGCCTTCAGCGAACTCGCAAGTTCCAAAATAGTTCCATCAGACAGGTCCTGTCAGTGCCTCAGACCAATCCTAGGAGGGGAAACCGATTCCTAGGCTTCTATCCTGCCATCTTCCCAGAATCCTCCCAGGAGACTGATTTTAATATTAGGTTTCGAAACAGTTTTTATTTTAATATAATCCCAAAATGTAGAAGTTAGCCATTAAGTGAATTTATAGGTGATTCATGTTAAAACAGTATTTATTACCCAAATATCCAAGCCATTGAGTTGAAAGGCTTTAGTTATTTAGTCTACTCACTTGGTAGACTTTCTTAGATCTCTGTACATCCAGAATAAAATGCACATAAAGGTAGGGTTATCTCAAAGCAATTCACATCTCTATATTGAAGATGTCCACTTTCTGTCTTACAACTTAGGAATTTTTGATTATTAAAAAACAGTCAAAGGGTGAAAACAAATACAAAAAATATGTGGACATTCACTGGCATTAAGGCCTTCCATAATGTGTTTTTCATGGAAGATGTAGGTGATTGATTAATATGAGCTTCAGGCTGTGTTTTGCCTACAGGGTTTCTCCATTCCCAGAGCTTCTTACTACTCTAATCTGTTCTATAAAGTTAGCCATTTGGGTGTTTGTCTCCCCATGATCCAAGAGAAGAGGGGTTACTAACTGATTACCTATAACAAACTTGCTATGATATGCTCAAATTTGGGTTAATAAGAAGTCATTAAAGAGATCACTGTTTGAATATAGATTAAATGTTTCAGGTTTAAGATAACATTTATTGCATGAAATTAAGCCATAGTAACCCAAAAGCGAACATAAACTCATTTGCTAGTTTCTAACAATACCAAAAATGTTTTATTCGCAAAACTTGAAAGGCTTAACAGCCATCAAACAATCCAGAAAACATCTTGTATATAAAATTCTTGAGAAATAGTTTTTACAAAATGACTCCAACTAATGAAAAACCAGGACACCATTATAATTTACTTACTAAACTTCCACAAATTAGATATAACCTTAAAGTCCTTTCAGCAATAAAGATTCTTTATGAATAAAGATAAATTAATGAAAAATACAAGTGTTTATAACCTTTGTTTCAATAATTCAATTTCTAAGAATAAAATCTTAGAGGAATAATTAAAATTCTCATAGATTTATTCACAGATAAATTTAAACTATTTATACCCGATATAAATGCTCATTGGTAGGGGAAACAATTAAGTAAATTATAGTATATCCATACCATAGAATACTATGCAGCTACAAAATGGATGCTAATACTTTTTTAAAGAAATAAAAATCTTATTATATTGTTTGTGAGAATGAAGGCTACCTAGGTTTATGTGTAGTATGATATCAATTATAAAAATAATGCACAGAGTAGGAAATAGAAGGTCTTATATTTTTAAAGTGAGCCCATGCAATACTATTATTATTTTCAACATATTTTTAAATGTTTTTAAAAACCTTAACATTGGACGTCTACTAAATATAATTAACTGATTATGTGCTGAAAACAGCAACATTTTCTACACCCATTGCTCTGGATTTCTATTTTGTTTTCAGAAAACTGAGTTACTATGTATGATCAGAGAATGTAAAACATTACTCTATTAAATATTTATCCACTCTACCTAGTAACAATTTCAGAACTGTTATTTTTTAAGAACCTAGTTCATCCTGTAACTGAAAATAATATTTAAGGTGTTTTCTCCTTTGTAATTAAATATGTCTAAAGATTTACTATACTTTTCTTTTACTGTCCAAGGAACCCAAAATAATTACTTAAGAAAGTAGTTTCATAGGTCACTTGATTACTGTAATAATTGCTTTAGGTAATACCTATTAAGTACTCATAATGTACTAAGGTCTTTAAAATGTTTTTTAAACAGCAATTCCTGTCTTCTAAGTATTCCCACAATACAAAACAACTAAAGTTTCTTTCCTTACTTTTAATTGAGTTTGTCTACTTGTTGGAAAGTGGTTGCATTTTAGTGACATGCGTTTTTCAGGCATATTTACGATTATTAAGGAATAGATTGCATTGTTTTCATGACAGAGTTGAACTTCTGTCCAAATCGAAACCCAATTGAAAACTTTAGTGTAATAAATCCAAATATGATCCAGCCCCTTCTCTTTCTAGAATTAGGTTCTCATTGACTTCCTAAAGAGAAGAAATACAGGTGAGATTTCTGAAATCATTGGGACAGTGCCAGTTTGCCAGATTCTAGCAACTCAAATACCCTTGTTACCATTTTCCTTTGTTAATGATCGAGCCTAAAACAGAAACAATGGTCTGTAATGTTCTACAATGTAATGTGAGAAGATGAGGTGGGAGAGATTTAATGGCACTAATGCTGAGTAAGTTCACCCCTCAAGTGAGCGTAGAGAAGAGACCAGAGGAGATGCAACATCCTACGAGACCTTCACTTTCCTTGCTGTGTAACAGAGTTTTCTGCAACTTATGTTCCTAATGCGATTCTAAGACTACAGAGCTCTTGAGGTCCTATCACTGTGTGCTCAGGGAGAGAAACATCTTCTGCAGAACAACCTCCTTAAGATCACTGCCGAATCAGAGAATGCTTGAGTAATTGCCCTACAGGCAAGTGGAATTTTTATGAGAAAGGGCTTATTCACTTGGAATGAAAATAGTACACCAGAGGCTAATGCCACCAATCATAGCAAAAAGTATTACAGAGTCAGAACTGGGAAGAAGTGTAATTTATCTAGATCCTTCTTCAAGCTCCAGAGAGAATTATAATTAATTTGAGGGCTGTGAACTAAATATTGCTCCCAAATATTGTTGACCAGAGTGTGTTTGTTCCCCTATGATTTTGACACTAATGCCATGGACTCTGTAGGTATTCAATAAATATTGATTATTTAGTAATGCTTCTATAACCAGTGAAATATTGTCCAACCTACAATCCTTCCAGGGCCTAATGTAAAACTTTTCTGGGGCAACAAATGCTAATCTATTCTATTCTATTCTATTCTATTCTATTCTATTCTATTCTATTCTATTCTATTCTATTCTATTCTATTCTATTCTATTCTATTCTATTATTTTCTATTCTATTCTATTCTATTCTATTCTATTCTATTCTATTCTATTCTATTCTATTCTATTCTATTCTATTCTATTGTATATAAAACTTATAAATTAAGAATGACTAATGGCCTCCTTAGACAGTTACCTTTATATATACAGGGTAATATCATGGCCACTGTTTTCTCTGACTTTCAAATATTCACTATTAGTTTTTACTTTTAGTCCATCACCTTCTTCACCCTTTACTAAGTCAATGCCAATGAAACATCACTGAAACCTACTTGCTACAAAATATTCCCCTTCACTAAAGTCAGGGCATAAAAAGAAAAACTGATATTTATATTTTTGTTAATAACATTTAAGAAGGCCCTTCTGAAGATTTTAACCGTGTACCCAATATTTGCATTCCATTGTTCAATCATTATTTATTTATTGTTCTATGTCCATGAAGACTAGGCAGAGCTGTACCTTCTTAAATTGTGAACTCACCTGCCAACTTATTTGGGTCTTCTCAGACCTTCCTCACACCCTGAATAACCAGCTCTGGCCTTTGGCTTTTTCTATAGTTCATGCTGTGATAGGAGAGCAAGAACATTTGGCTACAGACTAAAGTAAAATAATCAAGATCTATTTGAGTGTCTTATAGATATTTCAAGGGAAAGAAAAACATATCCAATTGCATTACATAGAAAACAATGCTCTGGTAGTTTAATTCTTAATACCTTCAAGAAGTAATTCCATCCTAATTTTATCTTTAATATATGAATATAGGTCAGTAATGTACTGGGCATATATAACTAATGAGGAAGCATTTTAACTTTCTAGATTGCTATTAATAAATCTAGGGAGATGCAACCTTGTCTTTAACAGTTTGGAAAGTGATGTTAAAAGGTGATTTCTGCTCGTGCAAGGTTTTGAGGTCTGCAAGGCTCTTTGAAAACCTCGTACTTCTTTCCTCAGATTTATACATTTAGTCTAATTACGGTGGAGAAGGCACGAGGCCTGGCTTAGAACCAGATAGAAGCAGGCAGGTCTGCAGCTGCTTAGGAGAATCTGTCTTAGCCACACTGTACACTAGTATAGAAGGGCGCGGGTTGCCCTTCAGTAAATACGAGTGTTTATCTTTCTTAACCAGAGAATTTACATTGTATTAAATCTGTTAACATCCTATTATAACTGTGCTATTCAGGGAGCCATCTATAAAAGCTAATCCAAGCCAACATCCTTTTTGACACATAAAGAAAACAGAAAATAATTAGTTAAATATCTTTGTCCAAGATTACAGTTGGTTAACAGCATAAATTGATGTAACTCAGATATCCAGGCATAGATACAAATGTCCGTTCATTGACTTCGTGAGAACTTCATTACTCAGTGTTCTGTAATTGTAAATTAAGTCACTTTTCCAAGTACATTAGAGATTATTATGAAGTTATCTTCAGGTGGGCTCATAGCTAAAATCTCTGAAAGAGTTTTCACCTTTTAATAATGATACTTTTGTTATATTAGTAACTACATTACGTTGAGTGAGACTGATTGTCTTCTATTAAAAAAGTAAGTAAATAAATAAATAAATAAATAAATAAATAAATAAATAAAAGATACAGTGCTTTTCCAGTGAAGTTTCCACAAAACACAAAGCCCAGATATTTGTTTCAGTTCCTATATCTTGATTTGGACAAAGAACTTCACTCATATCATCAGATGTATGTCTAACCTCTGGGTTTATTTTCATTTCTGTTTTACCCATTTATACTGGCCTCTGAAACGAATCAAAACAGCCGAAAGTAGTGTTAGAATTCCCCCTTTTTTTACAGAATTATTTGGTGTAATGACACCAATTTTGGGGGGTCCACTTCCTGCTTATCTTTTTACTTGGACACCTCAGCCAAAGCTCCTTTTCCTGGATCAGACTAATCAAATATAATGAAGCCATTCTTATTTCTCTATATCTTATTGGAATAAATCACTCAGTGATGAAGCCATCCCCATTCTGAATGAGGGTTCATTTTAGGAGGAACCATTCATATGCCCTCAAAATATTCATTTTGTGTAATTCTGCCAGACTCTTGTTAGATATCTACTGTGTAGCAGTCACTATGCTTATGGAGATAAAACATACAAGCCCAATTATCAAAAATTCTTATTTTTAAAAGAAAGATGATAAATAAACGAATAAAATGTGGCATCAGAAATTGCTACAGCAGAAGTGTGCACAGGGTGCCGAGAGAGAGAGGGATTCTAGAGGAACTAATGTCAGGTCTGTGACACAATTTCAGCAATATTTCTCACCCCCCCTTCTTTTTATTAACTTTCTTTTTCTGTTTAAAGAAATTAGAGGAAAAGGTGATTAACAAATATGTACTGGACAAGCACGTGAGTGTGTGTGTATTTAGTAAACTTCAGTCTGAAGAATATTTGTTAGGAGCAAAACGTCCTAGTTTTACAAGTCAAAATAATAACTGCATTTTAGGAAAGGTCACTGATATTTTGCACATGAAAAAGCACCCTCACTCTTGGAGCTCCTGCCCTCATTGGCTTCTCCACAACCCCTACTTGGCAGTGTTAACAAGAAATGATTTTCTTTCCTTGCCTGTGAGTACATTCATCATGGATTTTATTTAACTTTCCCACAGGCTACGTGAAACAGAAGGAATCTAAGCAGAGGCTCTACTCCTCTCTCTTACCGATTCAATAAACACTCTAACCGGTCACTCATGGAGTGGGAGTGGATAACACGCCCTCTGCGGGGTTACCTTGCTGCTAAGGTCCAGACAGGGCTTCAGACAAACGCAAGCGAAGCCTGGGAAGTAGATGCAGGCCCTAGATCATTTAGTTCTGTTGGGGTCCTATAAACGAGAACTGCTTAACCGCTTTCAACTGTAAGATTCCTAATGACAGTGTTCTGCTCAGTAACTAATTGTCTAGAAAACAGAATAAGTCTCAGACATGTAAAATTTTAAAACAAATAGTAATCCTTATGGAAAATGTCTGCATAATGAAACAGACTTAGGATAGGATCATTTTTCTCTCCTCCTTATATATCTCTCATAATAGTAATTATAATAATATTAGAAAACTGAAAATTAGTGTGGTAAAAATGATTTAATTGCTAATGTTGAAAGTGCCTGCACCACTCATCACTTTGTTAGGGAATGGGATAAACTTATGTGTCTATTCTGAAATTCTGCATTCTCCTTCCGTCCCTCAATCTGTAATTAAGGTATCTGGCATTAAAATCAGCAAATAACCAGAAACAGAGGCCAAGCTCACCCCACACGACTTCCTTAAACCACCAAAATGTTTGGTGGCTGAATGATCTGGGCTTGATGTGTGTTTTTCCTACAGAGGATGAAGCAAGCATGGGAGAGGGCCGCAAGGGGAAGATGAATTTCTCTCACCCTGTTTCAACACAGTGAGGTGCAATGGGTGATATTTTGAAGAGACAAGACTGACCAAGGAATTTCAGCTTTTTTATTCCATATTGTGCCTCTTACTACATTCCCAAGTCTCTATCATAATCTATAAAAGCCCACACACACTTATTTCATCACATTTCCTTCAGGGTTCCTATTATATTTTGTGGTATATTATCTATATTTTATGTATATAAAGAGGAGTACGTTGTGAGAATCAGAACTTTACAGAGGACATCTAGAATATTTGCTCTCAAATTTGCTATTGTTTAAAACTCAGAGCTGAACATAAGGTAGAGGTCAAGTTATTTTTAGCTTTAAATAACAAAAAATATTTAAGTAACTTAAGCAGTAAAGTTATTGTTACTGGACATTGGGGTTAGCAAGCATCCGGTTCCCAGATGTTCTTTTATCTTCTATTTGACTATCCTCAGCATTATTGATCTTATAGTTGATTGGTCCTCATGTTTCCAAAAGGGCTGCCATTGTACACAACTGCAGCCAGAGGTGCAAAACACTGGAGCATTTTCCTTTATAAATGTGTTTGTTATACGGAGGAAACTGTTTCATCGGAGCCTCACCCCAGTAGACTTCCTTCTTGTTTAATGATGTCTAATGTATCTCATGGCCATGCCTAAACCAGTTACTGGTAAAGGAAATAAAATTCCATGTTTGGCTTAGAGCCATCATAATTTGTCTGCTCAAGTGAGCAGGACCCCCTTGCCCCAACCTTCCCTAAGTACATGCCCATGTAAAAGCAAAATCAGGGCATATAAACAAGAAATAAGACAGGGGCATTCACTGTTAGGAAGACAGAAAAATGATCTGTTCCCTGCCTCCTCGCATGATGTCAGATACTTTTTATCAGAACACAACATTCTGACCCCCGTGCCATATGTCGTTAGTTGGAGAGTAAGATAACAACTTTCTAGACAACAATATGGAATGTGTTTCAAAATCTTTAAGGATAATTGTTGATTTTTGATTCAACAATTCTATATCCAAGAACTTAAGATAATAATTAATTTTATGAACAAAGTTATATGAATAAGGTAATCAAATTGGCATTATTAGTATTATATTTGCCATTATTGTTAGTAAATAACATTAGCATTTGATTTGCACCACAATTCCAAAAATATAGGATTAGAGTTAGACTGAGATGCCAGTGGGGTGCCTAGTTACATAAAGCAGTAACCTCCCCCTGCCGTTGCCGGGTGACTGTTGACGAGGCCCCTGCTATCTTTGTGCGATAGCAGTGACCTTATCATGTCAATGGGGTTGCTGTTGGGTGACGGGATCAACAAGTGGGACATTCCAGAGTGAGTAGTTGCCTGTCCACAAGAGCACTCAGAAAAAGAAGGATTTATTTGTTGCCTGTGCTGCCCAAGTCTTATACACTGTAATCGCGTAACCTCTGGCCACCAGTATCACCAAATCACGAGAAACCTAAGAAAGTATCTTTATCATCAGAAATATATTAATGAACATTTATATGGACTCTCTCTCTGTCCTAGGCATGGGCACTTTTTATCTAGTCTCAATTTAGTGACTCAGGGGAAATCTGTGGGTCTGTTGAGTCCACAAATAACATGTTGCGTCACGGGAGATTTTTTCTTAATGATTTCAAGGGTTAAATATTTTAGTTCCTTAAAGCTCCTGCCAGGGTAGCTTCTGTATTCACCGAAAAGTATGAATTTCACTTTGCTTCATTGTGTGCTCTAGATTTCTGTGTCATTATTTCAAATGACAGAGGGTAGACATATGAACTTATAGTCCAAGGTCACAGTAGCCCTAACTAAATTGACTTTTTTATTCTTTATATGATCAGGAGTGTCCCCAATTTGTGCTTCTACTCAGTAGGATTTCTATTCTCTGTTGTGTCACTAAAAATGATACCGTTTCTCAAATCTTAGGATCACATCACTTCAAATTGTAACCTCACCTTTCTACCACCTAGTTTATTCAAATGGATCTTGGTACAATATTAACAGATAAAGGTTAAGAATATGTGAAATATATATATTTATCGGTGTCAAAATCAAGCCTTAAAAAGTTCAGTGAACTGAGTTATGAGATGTTTGTAAGATAGAAACTAAATATGATTTTTCAAAAAATCAATGAAAATTCAGTGAATGCCTGAAGAAAAAGTTAAATAGAGTCAACCATAATGTGTGGCTGTGCATTTTTATAGTATTATTCTTAACCAAAGAAAACACCAAAAGTCGCAATGCAAAATCATTTCAAATAATGTGGATAATGTTACCTGCCCACTCTGAGATACAGCTGGGCAAAGAACTGAAATAGATTAGCATGGAAACAGGCAAAATTAGACAATTCCAGTACTGTGGCCCATTGAGTTTCATATAAAACCTAGGTAAACCCCATTGAAGAAATGCTTGGAAATTCAGAATTATTACTTCTTGATCATTCACAAGGGGAAATGGCTGTTACTCAAGAAACAGAGACAAGATAGCATCAAACTCGAAACAGGATTCTGCTTACGAATTAGTTTTGTTAACGCCTGCGAGTCTCTTTAAGCTTTTTTCCTCTAAGGAAAGATGACACATTACTTACATCATGGGACTTATTTAAATTTTTCCTCTGTTCAATTTCGGTTATTACTAATCCAAAAAATCTGAAAAATCTTATGGTTCCAGGTTGCTTTCAAGTGTGACTAGCTTAACAACAAGAGCTCTCAGATTGCTTAAGGATACATGTTCTTTCAGATAAAGCCACATCCGCAGAGAATGCCCTCATCAGACACTTGGCCATTGCCCTGCCTTTTAAATAAGAGCCTTGCTCAGCATATGTGGAAATGGAGGGATCGCACACATCGGTTAAACTAGAATTCACATGGTCCACCAACATGTGGAAGACATCAGCAGAAGTTATTCCAGTGATCTCACATTGGCAAGTGTGGTGTTGCGACTGTTTCCAGAAGAAACAGATTAGCCTGCTTGGGGGTGCACAGCCGTGTGTGAACGCATGGAGACACACGGGGTTGCAGAAACAGTCAGGGGTGCAGAGCAGCAGCCCAAGGCAGAAGGAAACCGGGCACCACTGGCCGGCTGCTGTCCTGCATGAGACCCGGGACCGTTGCTCAGATCCATGAGTCAGAGTGAGCCACACTGAAATCTTGAGAGGTAGTTCAACCTGGGCTCTAAATGGCCATTTCTTAAGATTGGCCTTGGTAACGTGTGCAATCCGGGCTGCGAGTGTGAGAAGCGCGAGAATAAAAGGCATCGGCCGTTTAGATCACAACCACACTGGGCTGGCATTTCCCGAAGAAATTTGGCTGCCTCCTTCTCCTGACAAGTTCACTTAAGCATAATACTAATGTGAGAAGAAAGGTACTTGTTTATGGAAAGACCCTGAGCAGAGGAAGCAGGAAATACCTTGGGTGGAGCCCGACTTTGGACCCTCTACAAGGAGCCTTGAGAGTCAAGACAGAGGTTTGGCTTCATGCAAGGTATTTCTTATTTGAAACGCTATTTTTGATTTAGAAAGTCAGTTACTAATGTTACCAAGACTAAGAAAAAAGGTATTTTCCTGCCTTTTTACCATTTTCCTTTTTAAATATCCAAGTGATATCTTACTGATCTTTCGGGAAGAAGTAAAAAATTGCAACTGCAGTTTGAGGATTTACCTGAATTGAGGGGAAAAAGTGTTACCAAGAAAAAGCAAACACCAGTCACTCTACTGTCCACCCCCAGCTGTATCTGTGGCTGTAATTTTATATGTCACTCAGTTAATACTGCTTCAGTATCCACATGAGTTTATCTGTAAAATGAGGGTGATGATATTATCATAAATTTTTATAGTAGGAGTTTGGGCCGAAGTGCTTATTTGATTTCATTTAAGTAATTCTTAAAACAAGGCATCGTCTACAAATGAATTCCATATTTTTTAAAATGCAAATTCTAATAACAAGGAGAGTGGATGTGGGTGAGAGAAGTGAATATTTACTTTCTTACATCTATTGAGTTTTATTATTTTAATTATTATTTTTTCCTTATTAGTGTTGTTTGAAACAGAAACATATAATGTAGGAAATGCTTCGTGCAAATTAACTTTGCTTTTATGCTAAATTTCTCCAATAGGTGCCATAGCTAACATTCCATTCATTTGGGTGAAGGAAAACCCCAAATTTCCATAGCATACATAAGATAGGAGTGTATGGATTGCCCACGGTGATTAAGGTGAGCAATCCATTCCTGCACCTAAGAAGTGACTATGAAGTCCACAGGGACTCCATTTACTTTTGGCTTTTGTCTGTGCAGAAAGAGACAATGTTTATTTTCATGATTTCAAATTCCCCTCAGCCTTGAAGAGTACTTCAACATTCAGGAAAAGTAGAATAGAAAACCACAGGTCACCCATGTGCATGGCGTCAGAATGTCATGCGGGAGCTGGCGCTCCGAAGGGTGGGTATTACATTAGCCCTCTCACTCACTATGGAGGGTTTTGAAGATGCTGACTGCCGACGATTGCCTTAAACATTCTCTCTTCCTTTTTTTGAGTTCCATCTTTATTTCTGAAATCAGAAGATGGTGGTACATAAAAAGAAACTAGAAAATCAAATAAGACATAGTGCCATTGTTGTCAGGCCAGAAACAGAAGTGTAGCGTGGAAGTACGGGCCGTGACGAATATGTTCTGTCCCAAGCATGCAACTTGGCAAAGGCCATTGCATTTAGAGAGAGGACAGTGAAGGCCTGCCTAGTGCACTTGTATCTTCAAGGGCAAAAGCAGCAACAGCAGGAATATATGAGTGGCTCCTTCTTTCTGCTGGATAATTCTGTGTGCTCCTTTCAGAGACTAGTCCCTCTTGTTATCTGAGAGAAAGAGATTAAGTAAACTTATTCCTTAAACACCTATCACCCTGTTCCGAAAGAGTTTTCTAAGGCTTTGCAATGCCTCAAAGTTAGGGCCCTTGAAGGAAATCAAATAGCTTAAATAAGAGCTCTTTTAATTCCATGCCCCTGTCTGATTGTCAGGAAGCAAAGTAAATATCGTAAGACCATCAGTATTTGGTGATAATTCAGCTGAGATTCAGATGAAATGAAACTCCCAGTAAGGGTTGATGGCTGGGGGGTGTAAGAAACAGCATTTCCCCATGGAAACAGTTTCTTCACTCTGTGAGCTGACCTGGACGATAGAATGCATTACACACAACAGTGCACCCCTGTGTCACTTAGATCTACCTGCATAAGGTCTGGGAGTGGCTTCTCCAGGATGTTTGAGCCTCTGTTTTTGAAAACAAACAAACAAACAAGCAAACAAACAAAGAGCAACCTATGGTAGGAAGATTTGTACAAAATCTATTACTCTTACAGATGGAGCTGGCCAGGTGGTCGTAACTGATTTTCAGTGTTTCCACCTCCACTACCACTTCTGGATTCCCCTCGGCTTTGGTCCACATCTTTATTGACCTGGGTGACTTATAGTAGGGTCCCTAGACCTTCATTGACAAGGGTCTGACAAGGGTCAGACCCTCCTCTGACCATGTTTTCTGAGGCCACACCTGCTGCAGTTGCACATTTACCATCAAGACTGTGAAAGGGAATAAAACATCCTCCAGTGGATCAGTTGAGAGTCAAAAACTCTCCTCCTCACCTGGCCGGCGTGGCTCAGCAGTTGAGCATCAACCTAGGATCCAGGAGATCGCGGTTCGATTCCCAATCAGGGCACATGCCTGGGTTTCAGGCTCGATCCCCAGCAGGGGGCATGCAGGAGGCAGCCGATCAATGACTCTCATCATTGATGCTTCTCTCTCTCCCTCTCCCTTCCTCTCTCTGAAATCAATAAAGACATATTTAAAACAAAACAAAACCAACCTCTCCTCCTCGACCCCATTGTGTAAGAGAAGCCTACTTTAGCCGGTCTACTTTCTGGGTAGAGAGCAAATGATAGACCAGCGAGGGTGCAAGCAGAAGGCCGCTCAGCTGCTGTTCACCTGCAGAGTGGGAGAGAGGTTATGGGGTCAGGACGACAGTAATGAAAGTGGTGAGAGGTAATCAAACTGCGGATGTATTTTGAAAGTAGAGCTAACAAGATTGGTTGGTAGAGTGGGTGTCAGGTATGAGATGAAGATCTCGGTCCAGAACAATCAGTTTTGAAAGAGAAAAAGAGCCTCGAGGACTCCACTTTCTGGCAGTGAGCTGCTTTGATATACCAACAGATGCATTTTAGAAATAAGGTTATTCTCTGTGCCCATAGAGTGGGATTCTCACTTTAGCAACATGTTTCTAACGGTAACCAAGTCATATTCTCTAAGAATACAGGAGTACAATCTAGTTGGCTAATATCAGTTCACCTCATAGGAGGTCTGTTGGCTAAATGAATTGAGCCAAAGAAATTTTATAAAATAAAATGGAACAAGAAATTTCACAAGTTACTCCAGTGGACTGGTTCAGCGCAATCTCTTACCTCCTATTAATCTTTATCTCTTATTCTCATATACTTTCTGCTCCAGGAGCAAAAAACAGATTGCAGTGTCTGAGAACACCATGATCTCTCCCACCTCCATGTAAAAGTCCCCATCCCTAGAGCTTTCCTTGAAGACTGTGCGGTGATGTTAATGCCTCTTACTGTTCCCTGATGCTCTCATCGTATTGTGTCCTGACTTGTCTCAAGTCTCATGATATTTTTCTGATTGTGTTGTAACTGAATTATCTCTACATTTAGAGCTCCCTGAAAATAGAGAATCTATTTGATCAGTTAATGTTTTCCTAATACTTTGAGCATTTTCTAGCATAAAGATAATACCCAATAACTATTTTTAATACATATAGGTAACTCCTATTTTATTTTAAAGGAGAAACTACTTCCTACTTACTCAAGACTGTATCAAAAAATCACTTGGGATCAAATCTAACACAGAAATCTAAACTTCATTGTTCAAAATAATTATCTAAATAATCAATTAAAAAGTAAAGATTTAAAAAAACACATTTTAGGAAATTTTGAGTTTGTATATTTGAAGTGGGATCACTGATGATTCTTATGTTGATGTTTAAGAGACCAAACTTATAGATACACTGTCCTAGGGGTCTCAAAACAAACAAACAAACAAAAACAAAAATCTTCCATTCACTCGGGTAAGGTAGTGTAATTGAGTATAATTGGCAGTTGAAGTTGCGAGGAAGAGATGATCTGAATTCTGAATCTTTATTTTTATTTTGAAAGGTCAACATCTACTTACAACAAAAATGTTTACTAAAAAGTTAGGGCTAAAATTGATTACATATGAATAACATAAAAAATAGGCCAACTTCATATTCTTATGCCTATAAACTTAAGGACCTTTATTTTTAGAAGAGTTGATTTAGCTAAACGTTATTGAAAATTCCCATTGTTAAGTAGCATACCTTTTCAAACTTCAAAGGATAACCTTTTTACATAGGAATCGGCACATTGCCCACCAATTCTTCTTTCTTATAGTGAAATATGAAAGCAGGTGCTCTCTAGATAAATTTATGACTAGAATTCTGTTAAGTTCAGATTCTCTCTGTGTGGCCTTTCCAAGAAAGAAAATAATAGCTTTTCTAGAGGAAAATATTCCTAAAAATGGGTTCTTTTTAAAATGTATCTTTGAACAGGAGCAATAATGACAGGCATAACCACCCAGAGTGAAACACCTTGAGATATATGAGCTTCTTTATTTTTTAACAACATGAGAAGAAACTGAGCTGGATGTCCCTGGGGAAAACTGAAGTGCTCTATGTGCTAATATTTCTATTTCTTTTGTATCAATCAGTTCTAAGTAAATGGCCATGAGGTTTTAAGTTTACTTTAGTACACAAAGTTCCACCTCTAAATATTGTATCTTTGGGAGTTAAAAAAATATATCTCAAGGAAATATTTTTTCTCAAAAGGACAGAGCTCACATACTACCTTGAATTATTAAAACTATCTTGACTTGCCGATAATTTAAAACAAACCTATAAATATGTGGGCAATTATCTGGAGCCACTCAGATTTCAGTGTCGTCCTGATTCCTTTCCAGGTGCATTTTATTTATTCTTCTGCCGTATCTTAGCAGGTCCCACGCATCTGTCCTTAGACACAGTCATTCGGAGCCGTACCACCTTCATCCATTGCTGTAAACCCCAAATAAGTAAATGGAAAATAGGAGTAGAATTTATGAGGAATCTTCAGGTTCCTCACTTCATTACTTCTGCTTTATCACAGCAGGCTTCAAATGACTTTCCTGCATCTAGTTTCTCCCCAATTTATTTCCTCCTGTAGCCACAGGCAGATTAATCTTCCTCAGACTCCACTTTGATCACATCATCTCGGATTCAAGAATCCACAGGACTAGCCATTGCTTATAAACTAAAGAATATGCTGTATTCTTTTCTTGCTGTGCCTTTAATCACACTATTCATATAATGCATTCTTATTGAACCTCAACTGCAGTTGATTAAGAACCACGGCCACACAATTTTTCAACTCCTTCCCTGTAAAGTAGAGCAGTTTCGGCACTCCTTGAGCATAGGCTGGTGACACGGCCTGCTTTGATAAATTCATGCAGCGCAAGTGACATTGAACAGCTTCTAAGGCTGGGCTGTGGGAGCTTCACAGATTCTGTCTTCACCTTCTTGGAATGTGGTCCAGAGGACACCACATCAGGAGGCGGTGAGGCGTCCTAGCTGACACCAGCCCCAGTGGCAAGGCCCCAGTGCGGTTGTCTCGACCTTGCAGCTCAGGGGACCTTCCACACAACCAGCCACTGGAATAAGACTGGATTAGGATGAAGCTGCCAGAGGAACCGCACACACCATGCCCCAGATTGTGACGATAATAATATAATTTTGTCCTAATTCCCTGAGTATTTGCTGTTGAATGTGGGTAGTTAGTTCTGTGATCAAATAGGTAATACATCAAGCATGTGCTAGATGTATTTTTTAGGTTGCAGGTGGTCATTAGTAAACAAATATGCCAAAGAACCTTGATTTCATAGAGTTTAAAGCCTAGTAAGCAGAGAATGACAAAAATAACTAAATGCACGAGAAAATATCATGTGTAAGTATATTAAATAGTAATGCATTTTGCCTGGGGAAGTAAAATAGGGCGATATAAGAGATATGTTGCAGGGAAGGAAAGTGCATTTTGAGGTCATATAACAAATGAGGGGACTGGCACTGAGTCAAATCTGTAAGAAAGTCTTGGCTCACTGGCACAGTGTTTTATTTTCTTTCTTGTTATTGTGTCGCTTTTAACAAATGTGAAGGCTTTTCAGTGGAACATGCTCGTTCCAGTTAGGTCACAAGCTTCCCCAGCCCCACGTGTCTTAGATCTAGACTCCTCAGATATTTACTCTCTGCCTGACCCTGAGGGTGCCCTGTGTCTTGCATTCTTTGGTTTGTACAGTTCTCCCCACATAGGCCACAGCGTTTCTTTCTCCCTGATTCCAACAGCACTGCTCATCCTTTATAAAGTCCGAATCTCATTTCTTTCAATAAAGCCGCCTTTCCACTTCCCTAAGCCTGCTCTCAAAAATGCATTCTGTCTTCAAATTGTTAAATGGAGATTTCATCTCACAGTAGCCGCATAATACATATACTAGCGGTTCTGGTGAGGATTCGAGAAATTAATATAAAGCGTGGAAATGCAGTGCCTGGCACTGGGCATAATTAAGATAAATGATAGAAATTCTTATCATCATCATCATCATCATTAGTCTCCTCATTGTATTTAACCCTCTCTTCACTCAAAGATCACTTCTTTAGTGCCTTTAATGAACCAGTTATGGTCCTAGGTGCTGGGAAGACAGAAATGAGTTACCACTTTATCTGCTCTGTTGTTCACTGTGGGTTAGAATCATAACAATGCGTCACTGAGACCTGGATGCCGGGTCCCTATCATGGGCCCGTTGTTTGGAGGACCCCTATCTAGGCCTCTCCCAGTCATGCTCCTCCCCAGGGCCAGGAGTCCACAGGGCCAAGGAAACATGCCTGCCCAATTCACCCCACTATCTGTGTTAAATAACTCATTTTTTGTTTTTCCTCTAATTTCCAATCTGCTATGAACAAATACTTTTTTTTAAATATAGTGAAAATGAATTGCTAGGGAAATTAAATCTAAAAAGCTGGAATATTAAAGCAAGCCCCACTTTTTATTATTAAATTAAACAAACATTACTTCGTCAAATCACTATAAAAGTTTCTAAATCCTTCTATCAATTTTTTCCCTTATCCTGTTGCAAAGCAATAACAAACTTTTTTCAAACTGACAATAGTCTGTGCAATGCATTTTTAAAAAATATGTCTTTGTTGATTTCAGAGAGAGGAAGGGAGGGGGAGAGAGAGAGAAACATCAGTGATGAGAGAGTCATTGACTGGCTGCCTCCTGCACGCCCCTGACTGGGGATCGAGCCCACAACCTGGGCATGTGCCCTGACTGGGAATCGAACCAGGCCGTGCAATGCATTTTGAGTAGCATTGTATAAAAACTATGTTCTGGTTTCCATTCATTCTCAAATAAACAACACATAATAAGTGTTTACTATAGGGGAAAGGCAAAAAAATAGAATGAATTTAGGAATTATTACCGAAGTGGGAATGACAATATCAATTACTGCCTATAATACTTACTTGATTCCTAGCATCTAACTTTATTCTATTATCATACATATTTTTGTACCACTACAATGTGGCAAGGATTGACTCATATTTGTACTTAGAGAAGCACTGGTATCACTGAGAATCTCAAAGCAAATTTTGGACTCTTCCTTCCAAGCTTCTGCTCTTCCCTTTGCACAGTCCTGTCACTCCCCCAGTCTCCTGTGTCTATGCCATGGGCTCACTCCTAGCTTGGTTACCAACCCGGATGTATTTATTCCCAATGATGTGTACTACTATTTTTTTTTAATATATCTTTTTTGATTTCAGAGAGAGGAAGGGAGAGGGAGAGAGAGATAGAGACATCAATGATGAGAGTGATTGGTCGGCTGCCTCCTGCATGCGCCCCGCTGGGGATCGAGCCTGCACCCCAGGCATGTGCCCGGACTGGGAACTGAACCACAGTCCCCTGGATCATGGGTCGATGCTCAAGCACTAAGTCACCCCTGGCTGCGCTGTGCTACTATTTTTTGTGGACAGTATTTAACATGAGGCTATGAAACAGCAGGACGGTGAGCAAGGTTGGGGCTCCTGAAGTGTGCACTCAAGCATCCAGGGTGCCAGGGTGAATTCACAGTAACTCAGTGGCATCGTGGCTCCATAAGCCCTGTTTGCTCCAGGTTGCTCAGAAGTTCAAGTTCAGATGGCACTATTTTTCTTCTCGTGACAGCATAGCTTTGTGAAACTTTTTTGAAAGTTGCTAAGATTAAAAAATTAAGCACCACATGAAAGTCAGTGTGGAACAGAAATTAGGGTGATAATATCCAATCAGATTCTTTCAAAAAAATCTTTAATGTTGAAGGTACTTCAGATGTTTCCTCCCTCCCACCCCCCATTATCCCCTCCACCTGGATCCTGCCCCACCCCAGGCCTTCACCACCCTATGGTCTGTGTCCATGGGCAATGCATATGTGCATATAAACTCTTCCATTCTAAGCTTATAAAAGTTATAGAATGCCCAACGGGTGTACACCTCTCATCCGTGGCTAATTGTGGTTATGTAAGAGGAAATAAAGTATTTTTTCTTTTAGCTTATGCTTCTTATTTCTTAAGTAGCTACTAAGTTCAGAGGCCGTAAATACTAAAATTCTCAGGCAAAACCGCTTAACAGACTGAGCTGTTTATTCTGCTTCTTCTGTCCAGGAAACAATTAGTTGAATGCTAAGGACACCATGAGCAAAGAGTTTAAAAGCCTCTTGAATAGGGCCTTTGAGTCCCACCTTCATTACTTAGTGATTGTATGGGCTTGTGCATACTTTCCATTAACTATTCACGATTCCAAGCTTCTCTCTCGCTCTCTCGCTCTCTCTCTTTCTTTCTTTCTCTCTCTTTCTTTCTCTCTCTCTCTCTCTTTTCCTTCCTTCCTTCCTTCCTTCCTTCCTTCCTTCCTTCCTTCCTTCCTTCCTTCCTTCCTTCCTTCCTTCCTTCCTTCCTTCCTTCCTTCCTTCCTTCCTTCCTTCCTTCCTTCCTTCCTTCCTTCCTTCGTCTATCATCTATCTATCTATCTATCTATCTATCTATCTATCTATCTATCTATCTATCTATCTATCTATCTATCTATCTATCCATCCATCCATCCATCCATCCATCCATCCATCCATCCATCTATCTATCTATCTATCTATCTATCTATCTATCTATCTATCATCTATCTATCATCTATCTCTATCTATCTATCTATCATCTATCTATCTATCTATCTATCTATCTATCTATCTATCTATCTATCAATCATCTATCTATCTATCATCTATCTATCTATCATCTATCTATCTATCATCTGTCATCTATCATCTATCTATCATCTATCTATCTATCTATCTATCATCTATCTATCTATCATCTATCTATCATCTATCTATCTATCATCTATCTATCTATCTATCTATCTATCATCTATCTATCTATCTATCTATCTATCATCTATCATCTATCATCTATCATCTTTCTACCTGTCATCTATCTATTATCTATCATCTATCTATCCATCATATATCTATCTATCATCTATACCTATATATCATCTATCATCTATCTATCTATCTATCTATCTATCTATCTATCTATCTATCATCTATCATCTATCTATTATCTATCTATCATCTGTCATCTATCTATTTACCTTTCTTTTCTTCTAAACTGAATTTATTGGGGTTACATTGGTTAATAAAATTATATAAGTTTCAGGTGTACATTTCTATAATACATCATCTGTATCATATGTTGACTATCCCAAGTTCACTTTCAGTTTTTATTAAATGTGGATACTTGTACTTACTGCCAAGGCTTCTATAAATATTAACTGAGATAATGCATGAATATTTTCTGGTATATACTAGGTGCTCCATTAATTTTGGGTATTATTTTTTTTTTCTGAGTTTGCAACTTTAGTTCACATCCTTTCAAAGCACTGAAATACTTTGTAAACTCAGTATCACTTCTCATGCGTTGTGGTTTAAACAATTACCCTGAGACAATTTTCACAATAAAAAAATAATATGGTATATTATAACACGAACTACACATACCCCCTACCTGCTATAAGGTGAGATAATGCAGTCAATCTATGTAGAATACATTTTTATTGTTTTGCCATTTTTCACTGTACTTGAAAAAGATAGATTTAAAGAAACTGGCAGAGGTACTGTTGACACAGCTGGATAGAGCTATATCATGAACGAATCTATAAAAAGAGAGTTTCTCTACTTGTTGGAACCTCTCAGCTCTGTGGAGAGTGATGTTTAACAAGAAAGACTAAAAAAAAAAAGCATATATAAATAGCTTTTATGGAATCTACAGGCAGAATGCCATTAGCACAAACACCTCTTACCCCAGCTATGGTAAAAGCAACTGCTTGGTAGAAATCCTTTCTCAATCGGGACAAAGCCAGTGGAAGTGTAGGAGCTGAGCTTGCTTCCAGATGGGAGAGGTCAACAAGGGGAGCCACAAAGCACTCTCCCAGCCAGAGCCAAACCACTGCCTCCCGCTAAAATGTGCTCTTTTATTTTTGTGGCTGTCTTTATATATTTTCAATCAAATAAAAGACAGTGCTGAAAAGTAGCTATTCAGCAACACCTGTCTTTTCCTCCCACTGCCAAAGTTTCTTAACTGTCCTGGGTCCTCTGAAGTTTTACATCCAGCTTTTGCTGTTGCTCCTATAATGTGCCTGTTTCTGTAAAACGTGGGAGATTATGGCAGGTTTCCTAGTCTCTGTTGCAACTCCTTCACTCTGCAACCCTAATGCAAAAGCAGCCACAGGCAATACATAGTCCAGTGAGTGTGGCTGTGTTCCTTTAAAACTTTATTTTAGTAAAAATAGGTAGCCGGTTGGCCAGATTTGGCCCATGGGCTACAGTTTGCCAGTCTCTGTTCTAAGATAGGACAGAGTAAGAATCGGAATGAATTGGGATGACTACAGAAGTGGACTTAGGCTTTAGGATGTCAAAAAGATTTTGTAAATACATAAAAATTAAAAACCAGGATTTTTATTGATTCACTCATTATTGTAAATTATATATTACAAGCATACTATGAACAAAACACTGACTTGGGTAAACTCTAGGGATGCATTGGTGAGTGTTGGTGTCAAATATTTATTGTCTATACTCATGATATTTCCTTCTAACTGAGGGAGTTCCTTCCTTTCTCTTTCTGGTCATTCATTTCTCCCAGGAGCAGTGATTTAATCTGATTAGTGATTCTGGAATGAAAATAAAAGGGTGTGGGGGTATGTATAATTTAGCCCCTTCCCTTCCATATGTTTGGGAATGTGTTGCTCCAGGCAGCTTTTTCTTTTCTCTGCTTCTCCTGTGTGTGTGTTGGGGGTAGTGGGGGTAGATCTACCACAACTCGGGAGTCTGCCTTGTTTCAGAAAGGAGCTCTTATGTCTATAGATATAACCTATGCTGTCCAAACAAACTTTATCAAAGATAAGGGTGATATTTTGGTTTCCATGAGCCTTATTCTTTTGTCATATTTCTCAGTTAGTTTAGAACTCAAGTGAGAAAGAGGGATGCTCTGTACTGGGCTGACTCAGAGACCTCAGACTTGAGCCCAACACACATGGACTGTGTTTCCATGGAGACCACAGGAGGAGATAGATATTTCTTAAGAAAAGTTAAGATTTATAAACAGATAAGGACCAAGGGTGAAAAATAAAATAGCCAACAGGGAATATAACAGATGGACCTAATCTTTTGGGAGAGGGAAGGTAGTATTGGTGGTGGTCAGAAATGAACTCCCTGAAGAAGTAACATTTGAGCTGAGCTGTAATAAATGAGTAAATTAATTGGGTAAGACTGAGGCTAGTCCCAACCTGGTGTCTCAGTTGGTTGGAGCATCATCCCATACACCAAAAAGGTCATGGTTTTCATTCCTGGTCAATGCATATACCTAGGTTGCAGGTTCAATCCCTGGTCAGGGTGCGAACACGATCAGGAGGCAAGTGATCAATGTTTCTCTCTCACATTGATGTTTCTCTCTCTCTCTCCCTCTAAAAATCAGTTTAAAAACATTCTCTGTGAGGATTTAAAAAAAGACTGAGGCTATATAGCTTCCTGGGCATAAGAAATAGCATGTGTAAAGGCCCTGCTAACAAGGAGGAGCATATTAAATTCCAGGGCCAGTCTGGCTTGAAACATGGACAGAGATATGAGGTGAGAGATAATGCTGGAGAGGAGGGAAGGTGCCAGTCCATGAGGGACCTTGTAGGCCATTTAACCACTGTAGGTGATACTTAAAGAGCAAAGGGGATCTCTTGAAGGTTTTTAAGATACCTAGAACCATTCTCAGATTAAATTTTTAAAGTATTGGATGAAAAACTAATTAGATGCAAAAGTGGATGCTGATTAAAGACATGGAAACTCAGTAGCAAGTCTTAAACTCCCATCCCCTTCTTTTTTTTTTTTTTTTTTTATGCACCCTCATGAACTTCATTCGTATTTCACTGAAAAAGATTTTTAAAAATTTAGGAGAAACTTACACACACTTCCATCACCACCTCTATTAAATTCCATTTTTCCATATCTGTATCCTTTGCCTTCCCTTTTGATACTATAGAGGTATCGAAGTATATTTTATTTCCTTTGCTTTGGTCTAACGGTAGCTTTCATCTTCACCTCCTGTGCCATATGGTTACTCGTTTGTTTACTACCTTTACCTCCATTTCTCTAGAATGGACACTGAGGGTACAGGAGCTCTGATTTATTCAGTACTGTGCATTCCGCATTCATAAATGCCAGACACTTAGTAGTCCCTCAAAAGATATGCATTGATAAATAAATCTTCAGGCATGAATATATTCATGAGGTAGTAACCTACAGTGACAAAACCTTGTGATGGGTTAGATTTGAGGCATGAACAAGAAAGTTTCAAGGATATGTTCTATGATTCTGACATAAACATTTAGCTAAATCATGGTATTGTCCCCTAAGGAAGAACAGTCTGCTTCAGACAGATATTTGAAGAAAAAACACAAGTTTGATTTTGGACTAGCTGAGAATGAGCTACTTTAAAACGTCTAGAAGGAGACATCAAGGCCTGAGTCACCCAAATAAAATCTGCCCAGGTTCCACTCAATACATTCAAATTCGAAAATTCAGCTGCGGTCTGTCATTTTTGTATTATATTTTGTTTCTAATTTTTTCTCTCTACAGCTTTTTTTTCTTAAATCAGAAATCTAAGAATATAGATTACCCTCTTGTCCACATGTTCTAAAATATGATTGTACTTTCTGTTTTTAGGAGCCACATAAGATCACATTAAAAAAAACCCCAAAAACATATGGCAATGTGGATAAATAGGAAAAGATAAAATTTCCCTGACAAAACATTGGCATCTACCATATTACTGTCAGAGAGGCATTTGACTTTTTAAACTCTCAAATTGGACAGGGCAGATACAGGATAATTCAAGGCCAGGGAATTCTCAAGCTATTGATAGGAACATCACTGATTTAAGTCAACGCTGTGGCAATGACTGACGTCCTTAGCTTCCTGGCCAAAAGGGTCTTGGAGAGGGATTGTGAGTGAGTCCAGCAGTGACAGCCTTGAATATAATAAGCAGGGGATGAAGGTTATCTTTCAAGCCCAGCCACTGCCTGCCAGGCTATGCCTCTCTCTTGCTCTCAGTTTGCTTTTAATTAAACACTAAAAATAAGAAAGCAATACAAATAAAAGGTTTTGTTGAGAAGGACTTGAGGCAACATTCCCTGAATGTTCAATAATAGTAATTATACATTGTAGAAAAAAAATACCATTTTGATTAAATGTCTCTGAGAATTGCAGAGCTAGAGTCATATCTGTTGACTTACTCTAGGACTCTCCAATACAGGACCATGTGCACTTTATGTTGCCAAGAAAATTATCTAACCTTCCAATGATCTAAAACTTTTTGACAGTGAAATCCCTTTTTGACAGTGAAATCCCTTTATATTTTTTTTTTTAGGAAACATTTTAAGAAATTATTCATGGGACATATTTTGAGACATGCTGGTATGGATTATTTTGTGATGGCTGTTATATTAAAAATTACATTCTTGAAAATGGATATGTCATCAAGAAAGACCCAGATTATGTCAAAAAGAGCATTGACACCTACTTATTCTCATAAGTCTTGCTGTGAACATTGTAGTTTTATTTGTAAAAGGAGATAACAGTCATCATAGGGTAGAAAATTAAAAAAACAAAAAAATACTATAGTGTCATAGAGATTTCACGGCTCTGAGGATATCTAAGTCTTAAGAATTTTTTTTCACTAAAATTTCTTCCCATTCCTTCTTAATCACCTCTTCTTTTAACCTTTAAACACTGCAGAGTCCCTCCCCTTTCCTGCTTAGCCCAAGAATTATTGCTAGTGGACTCCTTCAGGTCTCACAGTTGAGGCAGAAATTGAAGACTTTCTGTACTGTTTTTAATATTTAAACACGACTTCTAAAATCAAGATTCAGTATTTGTTTAATATCTATGATTAGAAGTCTAATGGCTCCTCTGAGGGAAAATTATCTTTGTTTCAGTTGATGCAGAATCTCTCAGGAAAGCCCCCATGTTAACAAGGTAGCTCAGAAGAGCAGGAATGTCACCTGTGCGTGCCACAACATTTTGGATGTCCGGATCCAAATGCACTCACTGGGGACACAAAGAATCTGGTTGCAGAAGGAAGGTGCGATCACAGGACCCTGAGAGATTTTGTTGTTGTTGCTATAGATACAACTTCACAGTGCGAAGATAGCGGTACTCTGTATATCCTTAATAAGAGTGTCTGGTTTGCTTGAGGCTGGGAAGCTGGGAGCCGAGAAGTACATTTGTACCTCTTATGTTGTCATTTGTCACAAGAGTCATGTTTGCATTTATAACTGGGAAAAATTGTAGAGATGTTAATACATCTTTTTCTTTTGTAACCCAACTTATAAAATCCTGGAAATAAAATAGGTATTCAATGGTAGTTTTTAATTTTTTGTTACTAAATTTTAAGCAAATGACAATTTTCCAGATTAAGTACAGTTGTTTTCTGTTTTTGTTTTTAAGCAAACCAGAACAAAGTGGTTAATGGGGGGAAATTAGTGTCATTTTTTTAAAGGTAAAAGCTGGGGACGATGGTGGCAGGTGAGATGTGAAGTTTATGGAGGAACTGGGTCCACATCATTGTTGTAGAGTTTCAAGAGGTAAACTGATAGTATATATGCTACAGATACTGTAGCATATAGAAAATAGTTGTTATTTTCTAACTATGCTAACTCCTAAGCAAATTGCTATGCAGAGTCATCCATCACTGAGGAAAGTAAAAACTGTGACAGTTGATAAATGCATATCCAACGAAACTACACAACGCTAAACAAAGAGAGGAGTCTGCAGATCTACAGTGTTCCACTTGAGTGTCCAACTGAGAAAAGAACCAGACTGAGAAAAGAACCATCCGAAAGGCTTAGCAGGAAGAATGCTTGGTATTCACATAGGGCCTGGAATAGTACTGATCTCACCAGCCAGGCTGGAAAACCTCAGGATTCATGGGGCATTGGGAAGAGCCCACAGATGGTTTTTGCCTCAGTATTGGGAGAAAAATAGCCCTAGAATGAACATAGCTCTGGTCCCTACTAACAAATATTAAAAGCAAGACCTCCTCTTCATTAAAGTCAAACTATCTCCAAATTACATGATTATGCCCCAGAACATAGCTCGAGTATAATAAGAATTTTTAGAAATCTAGCTCTAAACAAGGTAAAATGAAAAATGTCTGATATCCAATAAAAAACAACAGCAGGTATTTAACAAAGAAAATATCACCCGTAACCACAAGATAAGTGAAATAATCAAAACTAGAACTGACATAGATTTACAACTAGGATATTAAAACAGGGATATATTCAGGTGAACTGGAGAAGCAGAATGAAGGAGGTGGAGCTCTGACTCAAGTTAAGTGTGTCCATCCACAGCACTAGTTTACCTGCTCTGCACTCCCACCAATAATAGTGGGAAATGAGTGGATTAATACCCCGGTTGGGAAAATTATGGGGCTTACTCTCTGTCTCCTAGGTGCTCCTTAATGGGAATGAGTTCCATTTTCACAAAGTGGGTACTGTATTGGTTATTTTTTTCTTTGCCTCTGGATCTCCCTTTATCACTACCCTAATTGTGTCTCATAGTACCATCTCCTAAATAATTTACTTAAATTCAAGTCCTTGCCTTGGGGTCAGCTTCTGGAGAAATCCAAGCTATGACAGTGACTGTTTTGTAAGTCTTATGCTCCATATTTAGCTGTAGCACTTTCTGCTGTTGTTAGGAAAACAAATGATGAACTGAATCAGGATTCACAGAATTTAGACCCAACTTTCCTTTTCTTTTGAATATTTGGATATTTTATGTAAATAAGTGATATTTAGCTCAATTTTCTTCTCTATCCTCACAAAGCTGAATTTAAATTTTTCTATTATATGCAGAGTGTGGGGACAGTAGGAAAGGTTCCTGAGCAATCCATTGTCTTTCCTATTTAAATACCAGGATTAAATACCAGCAAACCTAGGATTTAGAAATATTCTGATGGCTTTGAGGAGAAACACCCTATTGCAAACTAGGCCTTTCACCTTTCTATGAGTTTAATTTTTAAACAAAGATTTGACCATATATATCTTACTCTTGTCATGAAAATAAAAAAAGTACTTTATTCCAGCTACATATTTCCTCCATTTCTTCATTTTCCTATAGGCACCAGAAGTCTGTTGAGATAAGACTCCTGGAGTTATC
The DNA here is from genome assembly GCF_964146895.1 of Miniopterus schreibersii. Taxonomy (NCBI): domain Eukaryota; kingdom Metazoa; phylum Chordata; class Mammalia; order Chiroptera; family Miniopteridae; genus Miniopterus; species Miniopterus schreibersii. The sequence continues at coordinate 187,796,602 of NC_138101.1, forward strand.
TACAATTTTTTCAATCTAAGCTAAAATGTTAGCATTATTAAAATGGATTTCATTTTATTAATGAGAATTTCATCACTGTATTTCATCTAAGCAAAGGTGAAGGAGACGACTTCCTTGGGTGAATACTTGAAGGATGCAGTGGTGAGGATATTACATTGATAATGAAAAGGTCTTTTGTTGATAGAACATACAGTCAGACTTCCTGCCATGATCATGACTAACTGATAAGCACTTTCCTTATTTTTAATAAAAATGGTCTGGGAAGTCCACATCTCCTCAGGTATTAGGGAAGTCATTTTGAATTTTTGTTCATCAGAGAGAGTATGGTGTGTTTGGGATTAATTTGCTCTTAGATGGAACAAAACACTTTATTTCCACTTGGGAATTAACATTTAGTTCAGTTGCCTAAAGCTATGTCCTAGAGGAAGTTTTACAAAGATTTGGTGACACTTTCAACTCCTCAATAGATATGATATGGAATAGTGCTTTTTACAAGGCAGTGAGATAAGGGCTCAGAAATCTACAGGAGGCATTATTCAAAAGAATATTCAACTAAATTGTTTTATTATATAACTGAAATAGCAGTGATTAATGGTTATTACCTATACTTGTATTTTACAACTATTTATTTATTTATTTATTTATTTATTTATTTATTTATTTATTATTTTTTAAATACTCACTGGAGGATATTTTTCCCATTGTTTTTCAGAGAGAAAGAGAGAGAGAGAGAAACATTGATGTGAGAGAGACACATCGATTGGTTGCCTCCTTGATGAGAATTGAACCAGAGACTCTTCAGTCCACGGGCTGGTGCTCTGACCATTGAGCAAAACTGGTTAGGGCTACAACTATTTAAATGAGGTTCCTTTCCTTGAACTATTTCAAAGACCTGAGCAGAACTGGAGCCCCTACCCACTTTTCCCACCCATCGTCTTCGAAAGGATGAGCTGAGAGAGGTCCATGCATCATCTATCCCATGAACGTGATCTCATCACTACTTCCCTGCCTAGGAACAAGTGTATCTTTTCCTTTTATTCCCAAGATGACTGAGAGTGAGGACCGATGACTATAACTTTCCCTTACCAAGTGGGACAAATTATTTCCAGCAAATCTTCTAAAGCAGCAGACATATGTATATGTAAATAAACCCGAAGTCATACCTTGCAATGAAATAAATTAAGACTTATGGTGCCGAGCTCTCCTCCTAACAGTATGTAGCCTGTTTTCCCACAAATGAAGCAGAAATGGCTCAGGGGTACCCCTACTGGCTGATGCAACACAGATAGGAAGTTGGACATCCCCTGGCACATTCCATCATCTGAAACAAAGATCATGATGCTTCAAACATTAAATGAGTTCATTTATGCCAGACACTCAGAATAGAACCCAAAATATAGAAAGAACTCATTAAGTTAGTTGCTGCGATTGTTAACCTTTGCACTGGAGCATTATCCAAGGCAAAATGGAAGAAAGACGTCTTTGTCTTTCGGGCTTTTCAACAGTTAAGGGTTTAGTAAAATAATGTCAATGGCACCACAGTGACACATGTCCAAAGATGGCTGGTCTGGGTGTTTTTACAGCTAGCAGATTCAGAGCGTTTCAAACTGTTATTAATTTGGGTAACATATTTGCTTTGGAATTCGCTTTATGAATTAGATTTCCAACTTTAACTTTTTATTTTGTATTCACTTCTTATATAATGAAGATAAATGTATTTCATTTGGATTTCAACCAGATTAGGATTGCTTCCAATGCACCAGGGCATCACTCTATTAAATGTGACCCTTATGTAAGGATCACAACACTGTGTTCTCCAGGTTCAATCTTCCCCAGCAGCACTGGAGGTAGCTCATGCTGTGTTGATTTCTACTAGAATGGGGGTGGGAGCCTTTTTTCTGCCAAGGGCCATTTGGATATTTATAACATCATTTGAGGGCCATACAAAATTATCAACTTAAAAATGAGCCTGTTATATTTGGTCAGACATTTAATTAACTCACCCCCAATGTGATGGCTGGAACTGCTTCTCTTTGGTGAGGCCTTGGCAGGGCCAGACCAAATGATTACAGCCCGCGGGCCAGACGTTCCCCACCCCTGGACTAGAAGTAGGGGTCTCTTATCCCAGACCTGGAGTAGTGTAGCCACATATTAGAAAATATATATCAATTAAAGGATGTTTTATTTCAAATGATTATCAGGTCTTATGTTATATTTTTCATGCTGCATTCAGCCATAAAGTCAGTATTTCTTGGGTTCTCAGCAGCTGCAGTTAGTTCCCTGGCAGTTAATCTATTTGGCTAATGTGAGTTTTAGTTCGATTTTATTGGCCAAGGAGTGTACTATGTATACCCAAAGCAAATTGTTCTAGGGTCCCTGACACAAGTGGCGAGGGTAGCAAGGTTACAGTTATAGCAGCACTTCCCTCACCTGAGTGTGTGTCCACTGTAGTACAAGCACCGTTTCATACATATGCTTTCTAACTGTAACCCTATAAAAATGTGGGTTTCCAGACCCAACAGAATGAGAAATTAAAGTTACCATTTTACTGGATATTCATTGATCATAAATTGGAAACAAGAAGTGAAGACTGGCAAAGAGACAGACAAATTACAGGAACACCATGTCAGAGGCCCTGAATTTGTATCCTTGTAAACCACAATATTTCATTGTTATTTCTAAAGACAGAATTATTCTTTCCATTTCCAAATATGGACAGCACTGAAAGGTACTTTGTATACAACCTTTCCTGTCACATTCCCTCACTATGCAACATGCATTTTAATAGTCAGGCTCCATCCCACTTGACTATGATATAGTCACGCGGAGATGTATACAGTTATATGCAAACATCCACATAGTTTCCTGGTAACTAGGCAAATCATAGTGTGTACATCCATAAGAAGGTTATTAAATCTGATGTGAGAATTCGAGGATTAATCTAATCCTTCTAATATATATCATATATACTATTATTTTAATATATCCTCATATATATATTACATATAAAATATAATCCTTCTTATATATAATATATAATTCCTCTAAAGTACATCTACTCATTTTTATTGCACTGTTTGTTCTTCAATTCATGAGTGTAAGTTGTACTCTTATTTTTTTATTTCTTAACATATTTTTCTATTGTTGACAGTATTACAGATGTCCCTCAATTTTTCCCCTTTTGCCCCCCAGCCCCTGCCCACCCCAGGCCTTCACCCCACTATTGTATGTGCCCACGGGTTATGCATCTATGCATATAAGTGCTTCGGTTAATTCTTCCTGCCCCAAACCTCCTTCCCTCCGAGATCCATCATCTGCTCCGTGAATCCATGCCCCTGCACCTATTTTGCTTGTCAGTTTATTTTGTTCATTAGATTCCACATATAAGTGAAATCATGTGATACTTGTCTTCCTCTGACTGGCCTATTTAGCTTAGCGTAGTACTCTGTTTTTTAATTTTTAATGTAATTCTAACAAGAAAACCAAAGAAATATGAAGCAGCTGTGATGTATCTAGAGAAGCACTGAGCTTAAAATGTGAAGACATAAAACTTACAGTGTGAAGACCTGGACCCAAGTCTTATTTCTGCAATTTATTAATTAATTGTGGAACCTGGGATATATCATTTAACTTTCTGAACTTCAGCGTTTTCATCCGTGAAAGAGAAGTAGTACCTGGCAGTGCTGTGCAAGCTGCTGTTTAGCACTTAGTGTTGTACAGATGGACAGACACACTTTCTAAAACAACCCTGGTGTTCTTCCTCCAGGCCCAGGATCAGCAGATACACTGAACCTCCTGTGTGTTCTGACGCATGCTGGACACTAGCAATAAAAGGGGGAACTTCCCACACATCACAGTACACACTTTGTCATCTGATTTGTATAAAAGTACGCCTCCAGATACACAGACACAAACATGCGCACACATGCAAAACACGCCAAAATATTAACAGCTGTTAACCGTAGGTCAAGAGAGCATTAAATTTTTTTGTTAAGGCATTTTCTATTTCCTACATTTTATATTCTATACATATTTAAAGCTTTAGACTCACACAAAGAAAAACCATGGGGACTGATTAATCACTTAATAGGACAATTTTGTCACTAAGTAATTCACAGCATGTTTGAACTCATTTTATAACAGGAATTTCTAAGAAGTTTCATTCTTTCTTCCCTCCTACAACAAACAAGTCTCGGTATGTCATTTCTTCATCTCTAAAATTAAAATAACGAATATACCTCCTGCGGTTACTTGAGCAGGGAATGTGTTGTCTGGAAAGGTCTATGCAAATGTTCGTTCTCCTGTTTTCATTGTTAAAATCATTGGAAGAATTACGTTATTGCTTCTAAGGAGAAGTGAAATATTTTTTTAATGTGATTAGCAGTCTCCCCTCACCCACCCTCAGTGGTATTTTTATTCTTGATTTACTCAGCAGCATGGACCTGAGGGCAGAGATGACCTGCTTTGAGAAGCAGTGAACTCAGTGTTAAGCAACTGCTACAGTTAAAAGTCAAGTTTACTTGAATTAGCCAAATCTCAATGCATAATTTTGAAACTTAAATTGGTACAGATTTTCTGAAAGACAACTTTGAAAAAAATTGCATATACACACATACAGAGAGACAGACATAATCTTAAAATGTTAAAATAACTGATTTTGCACCTAGTCTTTTTACCTCTAGGTAATTTTCACAAAGAAAATAGTTAGCTGCTTGTACAAAATTTTTATCACAACATTTTTACATTGTTCATAAAACTCAAAATGTACAAAACACCTAAATTAATGGTTCTCAACAGGGTAATGTTGGCACTTTAGGTGGGCAGTTCTTCATTTGTGTGGCTGGCCTGTGCATTACAGGAGATTTAACATTAATTTCCTTTATCCATTAAATGCCAGAAATACTTCCATACCAACACTTTTGACACTAGAAACATATTTCTCCCCTTACCCCCCACCCCATCACACACATTTCTATCCCCCTAGGGGAGTAGTATGGCCCCTGTTTGGAAATCATAGCCTAAACATTTGCAAGACGGGACTGGTTAAATAAATGTTGGTAGATCCATTTATGAAGCTGAAGCTCATTGCTATGTTTTAGAAGATTATTTCTTGACTTGGGAGTGTATTTTGCATTATAATGTACAACACACACAGAGGCACATAAATGCACGTACCCAAACATATTGGAATTATATCTAGATGCCTCCAATACTCAATGTGATACACAATCAATAGGGTTTATTTTTCTGCTGCGTCAAGAAGTTTGTTGTTGGCAGTCTAGATAGTTTCTCTCAACCAACAATATTCGGTGGTTCCTTCCTCAAGGTCACAAGATACTCTCAAATTTTAGGAATCACATCCCATTCCAGGAAAGATAAATGAAAAAGTTAAAAAGCAAGGGTCAAAGGTACTTGACTTTGTGAACATCCCATTGGTCAGAATTGGGTCATATGACTAACCATAGCTGCAAGAGTATCTAGGGAGCTGAATCCTTGTGAAGGGTCCATCAGTAACTCAAACAAAATCAATATTTTGTTTTATCAGAAAAAAAGGATCCTTAAAGTCAGATAAGCTACCATCATTATTTCACTTATATGTTTATATAAGTTTCTTCTTGCCATTATTTGTCTTTTTCTATAATTTTCATTTTTCTTCTTGGTTATACAGACATAGCATGTGTTTTAGTTTCTTACTAACATCTATTCTACCTCTTCTTAGGGCATACATAGAGAAATGATCTTTGGTCAAAAGAAATCATTTTGCCTCATTAAAATGAAATTGAATACAAGCACAAGGAATGATGGGAGAGTATGGAAAGACTATGGTCCAAAAAGAAAGCAGTCCACCTCAACTCATATGAGAAAGCAAGTACCCTGGGGGTGGGAGTGAGAATGGAGAGGACCCAGTAGGACAATATGGGAACACTTCTCAGGCCAGGGCCAATTGCTACCACACAACACAGAGAAAATATTGACAACCTAAAAAGGAATGAGAAAGTGGTAAGACGCCACCAAGTCATTAGGTCTCCTTTGCAATATCTTTTCAACCATCTGAGAACTGGTCGCAAAAGCAGAGACTGAGAGAGCAGCGTTGTGGAGGCTGATGATGTTGGACTTTCTGAAACATGTTTCCTGGTTAAAATGTAATCTTATCACCAAATTTTATTTCTCATTTATTTCCCTCCCACTGAGGGGCTTCTTCATGAGTGGTATTTATGAAAATGTGATGTGACAAAATTCTGTTTTGAGAAGAATTTGGGGAGAAGAGTAAGATGGCAGCCTCTGATGTTTTACCCTTTTCCAAAGCTTCTCAGGGGGTGTTCAGGCTTTGAAACTGTAAGCCCATGACTTCAACTATTGTAAGGAAATAAAATATACATGCTTTCCTGTTCCTTCACAAAAGCCACAATATATCTGAAGATTAAATAAGAAAATAAAATTTACTTTATTATTATTATTATTATTATTATTATTTTTAAACATATCTTTATTGATTTCAGAGAGAGGAAAGGAGAGGGAGAGAGAGAGATAGAAACATCAATGACGAGAGTCATTGATTGAGCCCACAACCCAGGCATGTGCCCTGACTAGGATTTGAACCCCTATTGCCTGGATCCTAGGTCGATGCTCAACTGCTGAGCCAAACCCATCTGGGCAAAATTTACCTTTTTTATTAAGCTCGTTTGCCAAAAGGCTTAATTAAGCTCTTTACATTTTTAATTTTTTTCACTTTTGTTAATCTGCAGGAGGCAAAGAAAGGTTTAATCTACCCAAAAGAATGAAAATTTATGAGGAATGGAAGTATGATTAGAAGGCCCATTGGCGAAGGACTGATTTTGGTTCCTTACCCTTCTTTTCTAATTATTGGAGCCACCATTTGTCGTGTCCCTTCCTGACTCAAATTCTTCAGAATAACCTTAGAAAGATCGTTAAAGCAATTGGCTTTGTGAATGACATGAAAATTTATTTTAGTTTAACATTGCTGCTTCTTTTTCAATTCAAGTATATTTTTACCAGAAATTCTGTTTCATATCTTTTATTTTTCATTCAACATGACTCTCTCTCACTCTCACTCTCTCATTTTTAGAAGTCGCAATGAAACATTCTGTAATATATCTACTAGGAATTTTGGTTGCAAGTGACAGAAAAACGCAGCCTAGACTAGTTAACAAAGAATCTCTGACAGTACACTTCGAAACTATCCCTGCTTGCCTTGCCTCTGTTTCTTTGTGTTGGCAGAATCCTCACTCAGGTTCTCCTTCCATATGGCAGGAGACTATGAACAGCTCCAAGCTGACATCTTCCATGGTTCCAAGTTCACTGGGACAGAAAGGGTACCACTCTGTTGATTACTCTAGCCATTTCTAGTGTGTTTCAAAATTCTGGGCCAGTTGATTAACTGGGAGTACAAAACACTGGTTTAGGCAGATCCAGATCCCATTTATCCCCCTGGAATAGGGTGAGGTCAGCCTCTTTCAAAACATTATGGTTCAAGACAGGGAGTAATATGAGAAGGTCATTCCTTTCCCCTCCTCCTCTCAACTTTTCTTCTAGAACAAAAGTCATATTTATTGTAATTTCTTCTGAAGGTAAACCTGAATAAAATCTGATTTTGGAGCTAGGGGATCTTGGTTTTAGAACTTACTTGAACACTTGCTATCTTGACAAATTTGGTCTAGTTTTGTTTTCTGAACTTCTGGCTTATATTTAAAACTAGTACTTTGAGTACACAAACATTTTCCTTGAAAATGATGAGATTATTCTTGGTTTCATTAGAACCTCTCACTTCTTTGCTATAAACAGATTAGGGTCTTTCACCAAACTTCTATTTCTTCTCATCACGCAGTTCTAACAATCAAATTTAATGCTTTTCTGGGGGGGGAAAAAGGAATTAACTTATTTCGATTTACTGGTTTCCCTTCCTAGTTACATTGGTACTCGCTTCTTTTCTTACTAGCCACCTCCTTTCATTCTTTCCTTTCAAATAAAAGACTCCCAGCTCCCAACATGTGGTAACCGACCTGGGCTAGCTGAAAACTAATAGCTACAACCCTGGGTCTTTGCCCAGCTGAACCAGAGAAGCCCACACAATATGTTCCTGTCTTGGAAAAGCCTCTGGAAAGAAAATTAACCAAGTTAAAAGGAAAAATGTTTTAAAATTCCTCATGTTTGTTTCAAAATGTATAGTAAAATTTGGTGGGCATAATATTAAAACTAAGCAATTTGCTTCAACCTAGAAAAACGGTGCAAATTACTAAGGCAGCTGCCAACGTGCATGAAGAAAGATCCACAAGACTTCCTTGTTCTAACTTCTCAGTCAGAGCAGAGTAAATATTTTCAGTAAAAGTGTGCAATGAAGAAACATACTTTTGACACTTGAAGAACAAAGTTTGAGGACACACATTTCCTGGTTTCAAAGTGTAATCAAGACAGTGTGGCACTAACATAAGGATAGATATATAGATCAATGAAAAAGATTAGCAAGGCCAGAAATAATTTCTTCTATTTATGGTCAATTAATTTTCAACATGATAAATAATTGGGAGAAACATATTATTTTCCACCAATGATGATGTACAACTGTATATCCATATACAAAAGAATGGAGTTGGATTTCTTCCTTACATCATATAGAAAGATTAATTAAAAATGGATCACAGACCTAAGTGTAAGAGCTAAAGCAAAAAACAAACAAAAACAAGCAAAACCTTAAAAGAAAACGTAAAAGTAAATCTTTGTGACCTTAGTTTAGCAATGTCTTCAAAAGCACAAGGAACAAAAGAAAAATTAGAAAATTTGGACTTGTCAAAACTAAACTATTTTGTGCTGCAAATGATATCATTAAGAAAGTAAAAAGGAACTCACAAAAATGAGAGAAGATATTTCCAACTATTATAGCTGGTAAGGGATTAGTATCTAAAATGTACAAGCACTCTTAGACCTCAATAATTAAGAGATATATTACCCAATTAAAATTTTGGCAAAGGATCTGAATAGTCATTTCTCCAAAGAAGATATACAAATGGTCAATATGCACATGCAAAGATGCTTAACACCATTAGCATTAGGGAAATGCAAATCAAGAACACAATGAGATACATCTTTATACTCACTAGGAATTTATAACAAAAATAGAAATGGCAATGTTAGAGATGAGGTGGATATATTGGAACTGTGAAAGCTAAAAATATATTAATGCTTTTCCTCCCACCTTCTAAGTTCTTCTGGCTGGGCTACTTGTCATGTTAACAGAGACAGATGAACAGGAGAAAAATCAAAGTTTTAATGCACACAAATGGAAAATTCACATAAGCATGAAAATTCCAAAGACAGTGCCGTAACTTGGGGTAGATAAGACATTTTGGACAAAGGAGAAAAGGGGTGGGAAGAACAGGGTCTTAGATTTCAGAAGTGAGAATGGTGATTTACAGGTAGCTGAGGAAGAGCAGAACACACTTGGCAGGAAAAATCATGCTGGCAACTCAGAAATAATGGGACACGGGTTATTTAAGCTAATAGGCATCTGCCTGAAGCCCTGTTGTTTACCACACTTAATTCAAATTAGGCTAAGGTGCCACCCTAAGATTTCTATTCCCAGGCAGTTTTCTCTGTCTGAATCTCTTGGGCAGGGAAAAAAAGGAGGGCGGGGGACATCAAAGCTTCCTTCTGAGTCTTGTTTCTTAATAAACAGCTTAAAATCAATATCCCAAGGTGGGAAAACTTTGATCCCCTTCAGAACTGTCATATATTACTGGTAGAAATGTAAAATGGTGAAATTGCATTGGAAAATAATTAGCATTTTCTCATAATTTAAACATAGAGCTACCATATGACCAAACGATTTCACTCAAGAGAAATGAAAGCATATATCCAATCAAAAACTTGTACATGAATGCTCATTACAACATCATTCATAATAGCTGAAAGGGGAAACAATACAAATGTCCATTGCCCAGTGAATGGATAAATAAAATGGTATATACATACAATAAACTATTATTTATCTATATGAAAGCGGTAAACTACTGATACATACTACAAGATGGGTGAACTTTGAAAACATTATGGCAAGTAAAACAAACCAGTCACAAAAGACTGCATATGGTATGAGTCCATCTACATGAAATGTCCAGAAAATGTAAGTCTGTAGAGATGGAAAATAGATCAGTGGTTTCCTTGTGCTGGGGAAGGGGTGTAGGGTGAAAAAAGAAGGGGAAGTGATTGCTAATTTAAATAGGGTTTCTTTTGGGGGTGACATGATTTTTCTAAAGTTAGATTTTGGTGATGGTTGTACAACTCTGTGACTATACTAAAAATCATCAAGTTCTACAACTTGAATGGCTAAATTATGTAGCATGTAAATTATATCTCAATAAAGCTTTCATTATTATTTTTTAAATAATCAGATGGAAATGACTAAGGCAACCATCAATGCACAGGAAGAAACAGACATATATTACTTTAAAGCAAAAATATTTTCAGAGAAGTGTTCCAGTAAGAAATGTACATTTGGACACTTGAACAATTTAAACATAAATAATTAGTTTTTTACTTGTGGAATAGAAATTTTGTTTTTACTACTCTGCCATAAAGTTAACTGCTTTAAGCATTTAAAGCAGGTGGGACTAGACATTATACTTTGATCATTCCAACTTCTCAAGTTTGTTGAATACATCTACAGTCTAACTCTAATTATTAAATAGGTATAGGTAGATAGAAAGATAGATGATGATGATAGATGGATAGATGGATAGATAGATACATGATAGATGATAGATAGATGATAGATAGAAGATGATAGATAGATGATAGATAGATGATAGATAGATAATAGATAGACAGACAGACAAAAATGGTAAAGGGGAGGCTTGCGGAATGAAATCTGAAGTATTACTTTTGAGATATCTTTGGATTCTGATTTTATTAATAAGTGGCATTTTAAATGTCCAAAAGGAAATATCTTCATAGTAATATGGGTTCATTTTTATCAGTATAGAAACACAAGGACTTATGTAAAATTTTGTGAGAATAAAATATAGAATTCTGGAATCAATCTAGCCAGCGTGTTTCAATGACTTTGTTTAAGAGAATAGCCTTTCTTCAAAATAAGTCAGGCATTAATTTTGGCTTCAAATATATTTTTCTAGTCTGGGCTTTGCCACATGGCATGAGGCCAGGTGCAAGAATATTTACTTTTCTTTCGCTATGTGTTGAAAACTGGTTTAACCCAGAATTAGAGAAATAACACACAGGTGGTGGAAGATAATTTACTGCCTCAACACAAATGCAGCTCCTACAGATTTTTGAGGCACATTAATAACCTTGAAACTGCTGAGACTCTTGTTATGTTGACAGAGATATCTCTTCTTTCCTGCCAAATGCACACTCATAGGTTTTCTAGTGTATTATTCCATAGGCTATAAATATGGATAAAATCCCAACTCTCCCCCAATTTGGCATTAATGGGAAACAGGAGAGGGTACATTTGACTATCCCTGAGCCACTATTTCAAAATGAAGACAGCAGATAGATCATACCAGTTACAAAATACAGAGTCTTTCTTTACTGTTATGAGCCAGCATAGATTACACTGGCTACATATGAAGTAAAGTATGGGGCTGAGACCTACCTATAATTTAAACAAACCAATGAATAATTCACAATACTTCCCTCCCTTAATTGTGGAAGAGCAACTGGCATAATTTAACTGGTCTTTCGCTTTGTTTTAATATCTCCTCTCCCATAACCATGAACCCACATCCACAGCCCTGATGTCTCCAAAACACACACACACACACACACACACACACACACACACACACACGCACACCATTTGTCCTTCGTTCTGCCAGGGATATAGAAGCATCATCACAGAAAATGGTAAAATTCCTTTGGTGAATTAAATTCCTAAATGTAATAGATCTTTAGTTGTTAGTGTCCCTTACCTGGAAGTCCTGGAGCAATGAGAATTGGAATAATCACAGAACTTTCCTCTTACCTGGGACTAGACACACCGTGAGGATAGTCTCACCAGCAGAGGGCAGTGGGACACCACGCACAAAACCCAGCTGGGACCAAGCCTTCAAACTGGCCTTGCAACCTGTAGTTAATAAAGAACTGGGCAGGGGAACAAAATAACTGGGTTTAGAGATTTATTTCAACTACATAAGCAAGAAAGTTATACAGCTCCCTGAGAAAACTCCATCCATGGAATTCACAGCAGGACAAAGTGTGCCAGTGATCAAAGGCTACGTACGGGGAGGCTCTAAATCAAGGCAGCTCCATTTCTCTGGTGCTGCTAAGCCTCCGCCCAAATGGTGAACCCCTGGAGATGGGCCAGTTTTTATAATTTTAACAACAAAAAGAGGATTGACTTCGTGATCTCTGATTTGGAGAAGCAGATAATTTATAAATAAATCTGAGCCAAGAAGCTATGGACTTCCTCCAGACAAAATTTAAAAGTGTGGGTTATTGTACCAGCTTTGCTATGAACTAGCAATGTGACTATAGTGAAGTCTCTTAGCTTCTCTGGAAATCAGTTCAATGGTTTAAACGTGAATTGCACTAGACAATTCTGAAAGCAACTCCAACTCTAATATCGTTTTGCCTGTGCCTCTCTGCTGGGGAGTCCCTGTCAGCCTTCCTCTCTGCATATCCTACAGAAGAATACAATTGTGTATTCAACAGCCTTTGAACAGGTGCCGCAGGCGGTACATTTAAAGTGAGGTGCTGCTAATTTAGATTCATTATATAACTAAGAGGTGTTGAAACTCCCCTGGTGTTTCTTGGTGATTTATTTATTTATTTATTTTAAAAAAATTAGATCTTTATTGCTTTCAGAGAGAGGAATGGAGAGAGAGAGAGAAGCATTGACGGTGAGACAGTCATTGACCGGCTGCCTCCTGCACGCCCCCTGCTGTGGATCAAGCCCTCAACCCAGACACGTGCCCTGATGTGGAATCTAACTACAGTCTCCTGGATCGTGCTCAATGCTGAGCCACGCCCAGCCAGGCTCTTGGTGATTTAAATGGAAGAGATTCCTGCTTCTCCCCACTCCACTGCCTTTCTCTTCCTCCACTCTTGAGAGCTGGTTCCATATAACGCCTGACAGCTGAATCCAGTGCTGTCTACCTGACAACACTGGACAAATTAACCTCAAATATGTACATTTCATTAGGTGTAGACTACAATATTGATTGATTTTTATTATTATTTAATAATTGCCAACACTTAAAATTAAGAAACTTCCCATAAGAATCCTGATTTCCAACTTCTTTTGAAAACAAACACACAGATGTCAGGCAGCACTGGGAAGTCATTCCCAGGAAGAGATTTCCAGAGCTGAGGGGTGCTGCTTCATTAAGCGGCTGCTTCATTAAGGGTCTGCTTCCTTGGTGCACCTGTATCTTCAAGGCGTGGACTTCTGTCCCGCACATGGTCATTCCTGGCCACTCCAGGCATTACAGTGCGAACACTGGATGAGCTCCAATACCAGAGCCTATTTTCTGGTTGGGTTTGTTTGTTTGTAAGGAACTTTGCTCCTATTTTCTTCAGTCTATTGATCCAGTCAAAGTTTCCAAATTGCTCCCTCACCTCACCCCATTTGTCTAGCTCTAATAGAAGCTTTAGTTTATTTCCCCCACTGAATGATAATTGCTAACTAACCTGCAGGTTTAAGGCATCACTAGTCCCATAAACCAAAATCACACACCTTCATCCCACCAGAATTTTAGTGGTAAATTCTTAAAAGTTTAAGCTTTGGTGACAAAAGCAACAATTATAATACAATAAGAACAATAGAATTGGGGGGGGGACAAGGAACCCCACACTCAGCTCCTCTCATCTTACCACCAAGGATACCTACATTCAAATAACAAGAAATATTACAAATATGTCACCCATTTACTGATCACCTAGTATGTGCTAACCCTGTGCTAGGTCATTGAGATCCCCATTTTATGAGTGAAGTACAACTCTGGGAGGTGCATTGATTTGCAAAGACATGCAAACTAGAGGAGTAGGAGGGAATTTAGACCAGTGAGTCTAATCTGTTTACAGGTGAGAAAAATAAAACCAAAGAAGCTAAGATTTTAGAGAGAAGCCTGCACTGTACAGACCCAGGGATCCAACTGAGAGTATTGAAGGTGTCTCCTATTTACCTGTCCCGCCCTTGGGCATTCTATTCTACTAATCCCCTCTGTTAGTTATGTTTATGCCCATCTTCCTAAGGGAAGGTTACAGCCTTCGGGGGACATGTTCTATGTGTCATTCATCTATGTACCTCACCTCAGTAATTCTCATACAACTCACACCACAGTACTTTGTGATACTAAATCTTAGGCTACACCAGGGCAGACATCCAAAGGCTGTGGCAGAAAGATAAGTGGCCGTGTGGCAAATGTTGCAAAAGCAAACGGAACCTCTGAGGCAGGATGGCAGGGGCTCCGGGGCTGACAGCTGTACACACAGCCCCAGCTCAAATCCTCCTGAAGAGGAGATGGAACGAGAATGAAGGGACAGCATTTGCAAATAAAATGCCCCGTGGGCGAATTTTGTATATTCAGGTTGCCTGCCTGGAAAAAAGCAGAGTCCATTGAGAGAGGAACCTCCACCAGTCACCCTTTCAGGCCTCGTTGATTTTTATGCACAATATAATGACTTACATGAGGAAGATGAAAGTGATGGGGCCAGTGAGGAAGGGGGGGATAACTGCAAGCCACCAGAGCGGGTGTAATTCGTGTTGGGCTCCTAAAACCAGAACCGAGTTTCCCTATAAGCACGTGTTTCTCCTCTTACGAACCTGTGGGTACCAGCGCTTCCCAAACACAAGAGCGGCCTTGGATGAGTCCAAGGACAATAAAAGCAAGGGGAACTCAGCACTGCGAAGGGGTTGCGGGCTGCCTGCTGGTGTAGGAATTGCTCCCCCCACACAGCGAGTGCCTTGTGCACAGAAGGCGCTAGGTGGATGTCACAAATTCAAGAAGGCCTTTATTGTGCGACTAGAATATCGAGTACCGCTAACTTGACCCAGATTTCATAAAGTTAGTCTCAGATTTACACCTTAGTCTTCTGACCTCAAACCCAGTCCATTAGTACCTAGGTGGCAAATGCATCGCATTTCTGGGAATGAAAAGTATGAAATCTTCAAAAGCAAGTTAAACTTAAAGTGCTCATCTACTTGAACACCTTTGCTTCCCCAAGAAAAGCATGGCCATTTGTTTGGGATATGAGTCCAACATTGTTTCCCCGGACTATCCCCGAGCCACATTTTTAACATTTTAAAGCCTTAATACTTCCCTCTCCTTTCCTGTTGGGGAGGGATTGCAGAGAAGTGATCAGCAGCGCAGACCTTGGAGTCAGATCGCAATTTATTTGTTTTGTGACCTTGGGCAGTTTATTAACTTCTCTGTGCCTTGTTTCCTGAGCTGTAAAATTGTGATAATACGTATCTACTTCAAAGGGTTAGTGTGAAGATTAATGTGTATACATATATAAATTATATATGCATGTAACTTTATTACTTGCAGCTGTTATATATATATATATAAAACAAGTGTCTGGCACAGAACTATTACTGTATTAAGACGTATTTTACATAGGTATTTTAAAGAAGTTTTTTCCCCAGTTTGCAGCATTGCCTTAGCCTCAGAAGAGCTCATAGGACTTGCTATCACAGCAGTCATCATGGTTAATCCGCAAACAGTTCATTTCAGTCCATTTTTAAAAATTGCATTATATTTTTCTGCACAAACATATGAACTACTCAGAGGCACAGAAATTTGCTCTATCGTAAGAACACACTGAATTTCCTCTGCTACTTGGGGCTTGCTTTTAGTTGTCCCTCAGATGATAGAAGTCAAGGAGCATGTTCCAGGGACTGAAATGTAGCTTTATAGGACATAGAAGAGTGGGAATCTGTGGAGGAGTGAACATTTTTGGACATTCTAAAATTACACTAGTGTTCAAGGAGTGTTCTCTCTCTCTCCTCTGCAAATGTGCCAACACCTTTGACAAATAAAGCTGTAGTTCTCAGTGGTGTCGATGATGATACAGCAAGACATACTGTGAAGTGAGGGGTGTAAGTGGGCTGCTCAGAACCACCCCCTTCCCCCTCGACATTATTCCTCGGTGTCTGGTGGGGCCCAGATGTCAAGGGAGAAATACCGGGAAGTCACGGTCATTTCACCCTGTTAACCACAAAGAGTCATAAAGGGACTATGTGGATTTGGTTGGTGGGATAAAAACTAACAAAAAGTACCATTAATGGGAATTTAGCTGAGTTTTAGTTGAATCTTTCCTCTTTTCTTGGAAGTAGTAAAGCTGTGTTTCAGGACATGTCGTGCCCATAGGGAGATGACAGAAACACCACTGTGGCCACACTGCCACGTGGTCGGTAAGGGTGCACGCTGCCCAGTTCTTCAGACTACTCGGTCTCTCTCTGTCTGTCTCTGTCTCTGTCTCTGTCTCTGTCTCTGTCTCTGTCGCTGTCTCTGTCTCTCTCTGTCTCTGCCACTATAAATAGGAACATAACATTTTCAAGTGACTTTCATGAAGAGGCATGAGATTTTTTAAAACAACGGCAAACTGGTGCCACCCTACCTCTGACCGTCACTAACTTTGCTTCCTCAGGCAAGTCACTGAACATTACACACCCCACTCCCCCAACACACACACTCAAGGCTTCAGGTTCTTCTGTATCAAAGGAAGAGGCTGGGACTAGGTTGGTTTCCAGTTCTGAGGTCCTGTGACCTACACGACCTCCAATGAAGTTCTCCATCCAATGTGATTGGTAAGTGGGTGTTGTTGGTCAGGAGAGCAGGAGGGTAACGGCAGAAGGCTGCCAAGGAGAAAAAGACAGGGCTGGCTAGGATATTAAAAACTCAATTGCAGCACCTTGGGGATTGACTTGAGGTTTATAAAGTGCTCATACTGGGAAAGTTGAACATGGCCTATCCATTTGTTTTAAAGGTTTATGTCTGTTCTCGTGCAAATGAGTTATGGAGGTAAGAGGCAACTGATCTTCATCACTTCAATCCAAATGAGAATAATGTTTTTTACTACTGTCCATAAGTGTGTGTGTGTGTGCGTGTGTGTGTCTAAGCCTCACCTCCAGTGTGTGTATATCTGCATAAGTAATATCTAGGGTGGGGCGAAGGTAGGTTTACAGTTGTTTGTATGGAAAATAATACAGTAATTAATAAATAATAATACCCATAAAATATAATTAAACAACTTCCTTCTGAGTATATACCTTTGAGTATCTTCTGCATGTGACATGTGCAAAGATACTTGTATCTCTTCATAATAGCCCTTAGGAAACAATATGGTCCACAAAGACAAGCTCTGTTTTTCTTGTTTTTCTCATTTTATTCTATATTATGTGAAAAGAGCACTGTCAAGCTCTTTAACAAAGGAAGTTTGCTGGCTCCTGGTAAAGACTAAGGGAAAGACTTAGGGATCCTGGATCCTAAGCAGTAGACAGAATATTAAAATTGGGTAGGCAAGGGCTGAATAAAGCAGTTCCTGTTTCACAGGTTCGCTGAAGGTTGCTGGAGAAAGATGTGACACTGCTCCGGCAGCATTTATCAGAATGTGTCACTCAGACTTATGCAGGCGTCCCACCCGAAGGTCGTGTCTGCCTTGAGCACAACCAGCTAGTGGAAAACAAATGTTGAAATCATCCCCATGGGGCCTTTGACAAGTCCTCCTGTGATTTTTCGGGGAAGATTCTTTTTCTTCTACATCAGAAATCCTCTTACTTCTGTTAGGGATATTGTTCCATCTTTGAAAGGGGTTAAAAAGAAAAACTTACAGTAAAATATTAAAAAACAACACAGTCATTCAAGCTCAGTTACAGAAATTGGAATAATTTTTTTCAATTAGCATGGAACAAGTTTTCTGCTTTAACAATGTTTAGGAAAGATTACTACTATATGCAAGAGACTATTCATTGAGCATCTAGTCTATTTATCAAGATCAACTGTATTCTAATGTAATTATTTACTAGATCAAAGGAAGTGATTCTAAATATTATAAGGAAGGAGATAATAGATGGAAACTATCTGCCGCTCTATTTTATACATCCCATTAGGTATCCTTAGCACATAGGTCTCAGTGGCTTGTGTTTCTTCATAATTGTGGACTGCTTGTTTGTTTGACATGGAGACGTCTTAGAACGGAGTAGGAGAACCTGCCAAGTGTCTCATTGCACACAAAGCCTCCTTCCATAAAATATATTCATACGTTAAAAATATATGGGGTCAATTTTAATGTAATTCCATGCTAAACTTTTATAAAGAAAAGATTTGATAATGCATACTAAATAGCATAAATGAGCAAGCTTATCTTCTCTCGGCACTTCTCAGCCACTCGCATGGGGACTGTTTCTTCCTTCGCGCACTTGGCCGTGAGCGCGAGCGTCTGCCCACGGCCCCCGCTGTTGAGCCTGTGCCGGCGCAGCCTGGCGGCACTCAGCTGAAACCCTGCCTTGGTCTTCTACACCAAAAACATTTGAAGCCTGGATTCAGGAAACGTAAAAGCTCTCCTATGCCACAGTTAGATTTATTTCACATACCTATTAATTTAATGCTTTTGTTTACGCGCTTATTTTTCTTCCTGTTAATATTACATGAAAAAAAATCACAGGTCATAGGCAGAAAGCTGCAGGTGATGGGAGAGAGATACAATGTGGAGATTTCGTTTGCTACAGACTCAAGGCAAATGACAGCTAAGACATTTGGACCTTGCTAAGTGAGAGGCACCCAAAGGGTGGGGACGTGGGAAGGGACAATTTTATTGATCCTTGTATTTCTGAGTGACAGCACTGTCCCCATCCCCGCCTGAAACCGCACCGTAGACTTGTAACTAAGTTAGAGTTCCGAAAAGGGAGAGAATGCACTTTGAAAACTGTTTTGCGCTAATTTATACGCGATGATTTTATCATTTGAATCCTTACAAGTAAGATATTTTATTTTGTCCTAGTGATGCTGAAACAAACTCATAGAAAATCTATAAAATATGGAAAAAATATAAGAAATACTCGATTACAGTATAAGCCTCATAATTAGTCTTAAACATTTTGAATATTTTTAAAGACTTCTTTAAACTGGAAAAATATCCTTGAAAATTTTGAAACATCTTGTAGAATCAAAGCAGTGTTGCCCACGGAGCTTGCTGTTTTTCTCTTGTTCTTTACACTATGGTTATTTTACCATTGGATGAAATATTGCTTGAAATACGCTTTGTAGTGTCTAAATAATATTCTGTTTTATGTTAGTGTCATAGTTTATGTATGTTAATAGAAAACCAGTTACAACCTAAACTTCAGAACACTTCTTAAACATTAAATAACTGTGCCAAACACTCTTTAAGTAGATCAAAGATAATTAATCCACTCTCAAGTGCTCTAATTGCCTCAAATACGTTCACCATTAGTTAGAAGAAGAAGATGGGATCTGAGAGCACTGCCTTGTGCTGCAGCAGGACTTGTTTAGTGGACCCATTAATTTAAATTGTTTCTTTTGACTTTCCTATTGTTTAAAAGTTCTGTGCTTCTGGGGAAGTGTTCTGCTTACAGATTCTTTAAACTCTTATTTCTGGTCATCATTGTTTTGGTTTGGGGGGCATTTCCCTTAGAATATACATGGTTCGAAGTTTATAAAATGTGTTTAAATCCATTATCTTGTGAGTTTCACCACCGTTTGGCTTTGTCGTGGATATTAGGTCTTTGGGACTCACAGCATCAGTTTTCCCTTCCTCTTTGTAATGACCCTTCTATTTTGTACTGGATTTCTCCTCACCTTCAGACACTGTGATCTGAAGGAAGCTGATCCTAACACCAGCTCCAGGGGTGGCTAAGAAGCCCACTCCTGTGGCCCTACTGACTGCTTGATTTAGGTACTGGACTCATTGGGGACAATGACACCTGTGTAGATGTTTGCTAGAGCTATGGGAGAGAGCTTCTTTCCCCTTCTGAACTAACTGAAAAGATGCTTTCCCAGGGTGGAGATTGTCAAGCAGGAAGATCTAGCTACCAGTCCCCTGTGAGGATTCTCATCTCATGGAAGATGGCAAAGATCATAGCATGTCTACCCCCAGATCAGGAGCTCACAGACCCTGACCTGCCATATCTCCTACGGGAGGGAAGTCACCAGGGCGACTCAACAAACAGGCATGGGGTGGAACTACATTTTACTCAGAGAACGGAGGAGAGAGACAGCAATATCAGCCTCTGTGTGTGCACTGGTCTTCCATGGCCAGGGGATCCCTCATGATCGCCTGTGCAAAGTGACGGACCTCACCCATCCCCCTTCTACTGTGAAGGCCCGGTTCCCTTCCATCAATGGGGGTGGATGATATTCTACTGGTGGGGGTGATAGATGCAAAAAAGCAATGCAAAGAAATTTACTGGATACCCAGAAGTGGGGAAAGTTTTCTTTTAACAAGGAAGAAGAACCTGGGGCCAGGAAACAGCTTGGTACCCAGCTTCCATATAGGTGAATGATTCAGGCCCAGGATGCTGGCTGGATGAACCCAAAGAGGGGTGGTAAATCCCGTGATGTCTGCCTGCCCAACAGATGGCATTAAAGAAATGGAGAGTTCCAGGAGGGGCATGTTTGTTATTCCACTTCTTACATGTTTGGTCCTAGATTTCCCTATTGTGTCGTTACCATAGCAATCAGGGTTGTTAATATTGCCATTCTCCTTCCTTTCATTCCATTCTTTTGTTGACAACCATGTTGGATCAAAAAAGCAAAACTTACTGAGAAAGAAGCCAAATCCAAGAAGAAGAGGCATGAAATAGAGGGAGGGAGGGAAGGAGGGAGAGATAGTGACCCCTTCCAATGATTTCAACTGCAGGATAAAATTCTGCCTGAGGACTTCTCAATACTAAGAGCTAATGAATTTATTTTGCTGTTTAGGCCAGTTTGAGTTGGTTGTTTGACTACTTGCAAATCTAATATCCCCAATGATACAGACACTAAATTTGCAAAATGAGGCTTAAGTAAAACCATCATCAGTAGAAATGATCTGCCTAAGATAAGGAAACTAGAAAACGTTAGACCCAGGCTTCAATTCAGGACTTTTGGAGTCCAAATCTAAAGCTCGAACCTTCCCTCATACCTGATTGCTTGGTTAGGCATTCTTGGAGTTCTTTAAAAAATCTAATTGGGGGAAAAATCAAATTGAGATATTACTCTCAGAGAGAAGTTTTTGTTTCTTGTTTGTTTTGCAAATGCTTCTGTGAGTGCTCATGAGCCATTTGTCTATTGTGTGACTAAACAACTGTGCTCAAGATTATATGCTTCCCTGACCACCAGGAGCAGTTGAGCTAGGCAACAAGATAAGGCTGTTTTTCATCTTTTTCTTTGTAGGGGATGGAATGGGATTTGGTGACTTAGGTTGTTGTTTCCAATTTCAATAGCTAAAGCCTTAGACCTGATGATGGCCCCTCACGAGTCCTGTAATCTTAGTCTCTGCAAGACCAACAGACCAACGTACGCCAAAGTGAGCAGGGTTTCAGAGGGCAGGAAGGCTCCCCTGGTAATCAGCATCTCACACAGCCTATTCCTTCTTGGAAAGTAGTCATTTGTTTCCATTTTACTCTAACTCTGCAGGTAGCAACAGCAGTTCAAAGGCAGAAGGGTCTTTCCGTGCAGAAAGGGTCTCTCAAGCCCCAGTGCTGCTCTCCTGTACCAAGGCCAAATTTTTCTAGGCAGGGGCTGGGGAGAAGCCTAGGAAGGCGGAGATGTATTTTTCTTTCTGGCTGGAATTGTTTTCACTGAGAATTCAGCTAAAGCAAAGCCATCTATTATTGTCTGCTGGTTTTTAGTGTTGGCTGAGGGAGATGGCTAGACAGCCCAAGCTCCAACAAAGACCAATTTTTAAGTCAGGCAAACCCCACAACAGCAGCTCTAGGCTGACAGGTGTCTGTCTTGGGTTCTAGTCCTGTCTGAGGCATTATAACAATGGTGGCTGATTCTCTGAATCAACCTCTTCTATCACTGTACTGTGAGGTTTTGAATCTTATATTGGGTTTTATTTTGCTAATTCAAGTTGTTTTTGTCAAGTTTTAATTTATTGATTCACTCATTTTTAACACCTTTGTAATTTTTGAAGTCTATCCTAACATTTTATAATGAAAATGATTAAATCTACATAAAAGTTGGAAGACTTCACCATGAACACCCATATACATGCTCCCTAAATTTAACAACTTACTTTTGCTATATTTGCATTATTATATAGCTATCCATCCACTTACCTTTCTATGCACCCATCAATTAATCTATTTCTATTTTGGCGAATTGAAATTATATTTCAGATATCAGGTCTCTACACATCTAAACACATCATCAATATTTATAGGTTACAGTTCCTTTTTTTTCTTGGTGCAACATTTATATACAACAAAATGCACAAGTTGAAAGGGTACCATTGCATTTGGACAGATGCATACAGCTGTGTAAACCAACTCCCTCTTGAAACCCTGACAGTTCTCTTATGTCTTTTTCCAACAATGTCCACTTCATATCCTCAGAGGAAACTATTATTTTGGTTTATTTCAGCATAGAATCTTTTAGCCTATTCCAGAACTTCATATAAATTGTGTCATGCAGTAGGTATGCCTTGGTTTGAGGCTGATTTTACTCAGCATAGTATTTCTGAAATTTATCTATATTCTGTGAATTAGTAATTTATTTCTTTTCATTGCTGAGTAATGAATTTTAGTAAGTGAACATATTGGTTTATCATCATCTTATTGATGGATGCTTACTCTATTTCTAGACTTAGGCTATTAATAATAAAACTTCGATGAACATCCTTGTACGAGTACTTTGTAGACATAAATTTCCTTTTTGGGGAAAGGGAGTAAGTAAGTATCTAAGAGTGAAACTGCTGGATCACAGGGTTAGCATGTATTTAGTTTTAAAAGAATCTATCAGATCTTTTTTCAAAATGACCTTAATATTTTATACTCCCACCAAGAAGGGGGCATTCTGGATATTTTAGATACTTGTCAACATTTGGTGTCTTCAGTCTTTGTTAATTTTAGCCTTCTAATGGGTAATTAGTGGTAGTGCACTGTGGTCTTAATTTTATATATATATATATGTGTGTATGTGTGTGTGTGTGTGTGCATATATAATTTTAACTTATTTTTAATGGTTAATGATATTGAGTACTTGTTCAAGAGCTCATTGACTATATATCTCTCTTGTTGAAGTGTCTAGTCATATTTTTTACCCTCTTTTATTTTAATTTTTATTTAATAAATATTTATTGATTGCCTATGATATATTATTAGTCAGGGTTCTCCAGAACCAATGGAATATATAGAAACATATACAAAAAGCTTTATTATGGGGGATTAGCTCATAAGATTATGCAGGGTGAGAAGTCCCATGGTCTGCCACCTGTGAGCAGAAGGCCCAGGAAAGCCAGGGATGAAATTCAAGTTCAGGTTCAAGGCTTGAGAACCAGGAAAGCTGATGTCTGAGTCTGAAGGCCTGAGAATCAGTGGGTTAATGATGTCATTTCTGGTTCAGGTGTGGAGGCCTAAGAACCATGAGTACCAATGTCCAAGGGCAAAAAAGGATGGTTGTCTCAGCTCAAGCGGAGAGCACATTCACCTTTCTCCCCCCTATTTGTTCTATTTGAGCCCTCAGTGGGTTGGATGAGGCCCAGTCACATTGGCAAAGACAATCTTCTTACTCAGTCTACCGATTCAAATGCTAATTTCTTTCAGAAACACCTTCGCAGACACATCCAGGAATAATATTTTACCAGCTTACTGGGCATCTTTTAGCTCAGTCAATTTGACACATAAAATAGACGCAAATGGTAAAAACAAACAAACACACAAACATAGAGCAAATGAGCTGGTTGGGTAGTCAGAAAAATAAATAGAAAAATCAGTTGAGTGATTACTGGGAGTGCATGCATCGGTGGGGTATTTGACTCTATGTAGTCGGCAGGAGGTAGGAGAGAACGTCAGGACAGTCTCTCACTGAACCTGACATGATAGTAAGATTTGCCCATTATTGATAGACAATGTGTTTGTTTCCTAGGGTGGCTATAACAAATTATCAGAGACAGGTGGCATAAAACAACAGAAATTCATTCTCACACAATTCTGGAGGCTAAAAGTCTGAAATTAAAGTATCAGCAGGGCTGTGCTCCCTGCAAAGGTTATAGAAAAAAATATTTCCTTGTCAACTCCTAGCTTCTGGGGGTTGCCAGCAAACCTCGGTGGTCTGTGGTTTGTAGACACGTCACTCCAATCTCCACTTCCCACTTCACATGGCCTTCTCGTGGTGTCTCTTCTGAATCCATATGCAAATCTCCCTCTCCTTCCTCTTGTAAAGACACAAGTCATTGGATTACAAGTACCTTGTTTCCAAAAAAGGTCACATTCACAGATACCATGGATTTGAACATATCTTTTGGGGGGACATCTTCAACTAACAACAAATAGTAATAGAAGAGCTAATTCATGATGGAGAAGGAGAGTCCTAAAACTGGGCACCTCGGGACATCAATGTTTGCTTCTGTCAGGCTCTGAGGAATGGAGTAATTCATTTTATCCATCCATACCTCATATACTTCATTTGAAAAAGAATGACATTAGATTTGATCATTTCTAAAGTTCTTTCCAAATCCAGACTACACCCACTATCTTATCTTGCCCTTACCCTCTGTCAGCCACCTCTGTCCCCACGTCACAGCTTGAGTGCCCCTCCTGTCGGTCCTATGGCACCCTAGGCTTATCCATTTCACAGCATCAAACACAGTGTCATAATTACCAAAATGTAACATGCAAACTTTCCTTTGTAAGAAAAACACTGTTGTTATGTTATCCTAGTTCACTGAGGTTGCCATTTGTTTTGGATCAGTTCCATTGCCTCTCGCATTTTGTACACAGGGAATAAGTTGTAGAATAGTTGAATTCAGCAAATGCGCCCAACTCACCCGGCTTCGCATTGTTTCATGTGTATCAGTTACCTTCCTGTTCCGGCTTTAACCCCTTGAGAGTTTAGTATTCTGACTGCTCAAGCGAAGAGAATATCTAATCTAAACAGTCAACTCTCATCACACTTTGTTCTTTTATTTTGACAAGTGTGGTTTAGTTTATATTTATAAAAATGCCTCCCAGTCACCAGTAAATGTACTGCAATATATTGTGTGAAAATAACAGCAT
The DNA here is from genome assembly GCF_964146895.1 of Miniopterus schreibersii. Lineage (NCBI taxonomy): Eukaryota > Metazoa > Chordata > Mammalia > Chiroptera > Miniopteridae > Miniopterus > Miniopterus schreibersii. The sequence goes on from NC_138101.1 coordinate 187,821,803, forward strand.
CTGAGTAATAGGGGCCAACGCAATTTCCGGAAAATACCCTGGTATACATATCGGTCAGGAAGATTGATGTGGTTTGCATAAATTTGCAGTTACATTGCATATTTAAACTAGTCATGCAAATGCTCCTATACTTTATTCCTGAGAGAAATAAAGAAAATAATGATAAATTGGGGTAAATACTAATGAGGAAAGAAATAAAGGGCTAAAGTAGGAGTTAGTCAGGGATGGAACATTCAGAGCAAGTGAGCAGGAAAGATCTTGCAGAAGAGGTGGCACTAAAGCCGAGACGTGAAAGATGACCAGGATCTAGCCATGTGCAGTGTGTGTGTGTGAGTGTGTGTGCGTGTGTGTGTGCGCGTGTGTGCGGGCGCGCGTTGGAAGAGTATTCCAAAGGGTGGAAACACAACATGCAAAGACCTTGTGTCAGGAAGGAGTGTGACATGGCACTGATGTAGTTAGACTGAGTAAAAGAGGAAGTTGCATAAAATGAGGTTTTGCAAAAAGCAAGGGCCAGATTAAGCAAGATTTTTGTATATCGTGCAATAATTTTGATTTTCTTCTAAGGACTCTGGGAAGATGGGAAATGGTCTGATTTCAGTTTCTGGAGAAATGATGGTGGATTGAGTTGGATCCAGCTGTAGAGGTAGCTAAATTGAAAGATGGTTTCTAAAACAAATGCCATAAATGCTCAGAAACTGAAGGTTAATCAGTAGCCAACAGGCAAAGCAGCCTGGGTGTTGCAAGCCATGGACATAGATGTGTCCCTGGGGACAAAGTAGATGAGTAGAGTTTGAAAGTGCACTTGCAAAGACAAATAAAAACTATCCAGCCCGGCCAGGCGTGGCTCAGCAGTTGAGCGTCAACCTGGGATCCAGGCGATCGGGGTTCGATTTCCGGTCAGGGCACATGCCTGGGTTGCAGGCTCGAGGCAGCCAATCAATGACTCTCTCATCATTGATGTTTCTATCTCTCTCTTCCTCTCCTTTCCTCTCTCTGAAATCAATAAAGATATATTTAAAAAACAAAAACTATCTAGCACAATACCATAAATTTAAATGACCTAGTTTTCTTGATTTATTTTTTTTGGTTTCTATGTCCTCTCATTTCTAGTTGACTTTATCGTGTACTTATTTATAGTTTCTAGGTAATTATAAGTTCGGTGTGTTAATTTTTTCTCTCACTAATGGTTCCTGGTGGACTCTCCATCTTATGTTTACTTCCTGATTGCTTTGCTTCATGTCCTGTCCAAACTGCCCAATTTTCTGTTTTCCAATTCAATTCCCTAAGTAGAATCTGTTTGGACAAGCAGTTCTCTGTTTAGATAGAGCTTTATCATGCTTCTTAAGCCTGTCCTTTAAAAAGGACTGAAGGGTAACCAGATTTCCTCAGAAAGATGATTCAGAATTAGCACTTATAAGACCATATATTTATAGTTTTAAAGAGCTTTCATATGCATTAATTGTTGTATGTAAAAGATACATATGGAAACATACATGTTAGATGGCTTATCTAAAGTCTCTTAGCAAAATACAGCAGAACCAGAAAGATAGGAAACCAAGTTGTGTTTAGTAAAATTTCAGTAACACACCCCCCTCCCCGCCTTCCCTCTGAGATCCCTCAGTCTGCTCCGTGCTTCTACATCCCTGGATCTATTTTGTTCATCAGCTTATTTTGTTCATTAGATTCCACATATGAGTGAGCTCATGGGATGCTTGTCTTTCTCTGCCTGGCTTATTTTGCTTAGCACAGCAGGGGTGGTGGGAAGAGATTAACCAAAGAGCTTATATGCACGTATGCATAACCCATAGACACACACAATAGTGTGGTGAAGGCCTGGGGGGGTGTCGAGTGGGGATGGAGGGGGGTCAATAGGGAAGATAAGGGGGTATCGGTAATACTTTCAACAATAAAGATAAATTTTTTAAAATTTCAGTAATACAGCCTAGAAGAGTAAATTTGAAAAATATGGTGTTACAGTATGTGAAGACAAGGCTATGCCAAAAGAGATTATAAGGAGATAAAATGTTCACCCAGGAATTATGATCTCTGGTGAGAAGCCTGGACCCTAATCTAAAAGGGTTCAGAAGAAGAGAGGAGGGACAATGATAGACAAGTGATACGGACAGGGAATTGAACATCTCCTATGGCACGTAGCAAAATAACTTTTTTAAAAGCAAATCTTCGTCTTTCTTTCCCTCTCAATTTTTGATACGTTTAGGCCAAACTTGGATAAATAACTGGAAGGGACACTGTGAAGTTGAAACTCCAAGATACAGTGTGTCCCTATGATTGACACCCCCCAGCACAGTCACAGCCTCGTCAGTGCAAAGGCCAGCGGGTGCAGATTGCCTTAGTGAGGAAAGGTGGGGCGACACTGTTAGGAGGGGCCCGGGAAGCAGCAGAAGGGAAAGAGCCAGACTGTTCAGCTCATGTGCTCGGGGGAGACAGGCCAGGTGGAGAGGTCAAGGGCTCGAACCTGGGCCTGTGCCGCTCCTGAAAATGGGCCTGCCTGGCAAGTCTGTGAATTCAAACACGAGGGAGAGGGGGCAGAAAAGACGGTGAAAAAAAGAAGAAAATAAGAAGAAACGCAGGGAATGATGAGACTGAAAAGGCTCAGATAGTGTGTGCTTTAAAAAAGAATTCTAGCAATTTCTATTACATTGTGTACCCAGAGCTGGGTCCCATGCCTGGACTTAAAGGTAAGAACTCAGCTCAGTGATGTTAGGTGTTACCTTAGACATTTGGTGAATCCATGTTTACTGTGGCTGATTTGGGATAAATCAGGGTGAATTTTGTCTCAAGTGTCCCACCAGCGATGACAATAGGATAGGACAAATGGAATAAAAGGTAATTTATCTAATTGGCAATGTGTAATTACTTTGCCTTCTTATAATTAGGAATATTTCTCCCTCCCCCTCCTTCGTCCCCTGGGCGCTTTCGTTTGTCATAGGGCTGTAGGCAGCACCCTGAAGGATCCCTCATCTCCAGTCATTGCCTCACTCAAAGAAAACGCCCAGTCGGCCCTCTCCTTCCCTCCCCATTCATCTCATGTAATAATGCCGCTCGCCACTGGAAATGAGACATTCGTGGATGGAAGGTCAGTGACTCAGGGAACAACTATCGAGAGAAAAAACATATTTCTACACCAGTGGTTAGACTCCAGCTGGGCTGAAAACACAAAAGAATATTTGTCATCTGAGCTTAGAAAGTGCTGGTACCAAGGGTGTAATATGGTCTGAGCATGAATATGTTTAATCTAGTATTAGAAATGGTAGAGATGGGAAAGCAAAAGACTCCAAAAAAAAATCCCTATATAATTTAATTACACTTTGGAGCCCATTATTTCTCTCACGTCTCAAGTGTTTACCTTAGCAGATTTTTGGAAGCTGAGTCTTAATTCAGAAATAATGAATTGTGTCAATGATGGCAACAACTTTATTTCCCCCCCCCCCCAAATAACCTTTGTAGGTCTAGTCTAAGGTATTAGGAAAAAGTATAGTGACATATTCAAGTCATTTTGACATGCAAATATGATGAAAAGGCAAAAGGCCTTCAATACAATCCAAACGAGTAACCCTAACAGGTCATTCATCCAACACAAGAACTTAATTTGTCCGCAGTTTCTTTATCTATTAAAAAAGAGCTATAGGATCTCTTTCTATTTTTAGATTTCATAGTTCTATTTAGGCACAGGCATTTCTGAGTTTTTTTAACTGGTAAAGGCAGGAATATTTATAAATATTATGAAGATAGATGCATTTGTATTCTTCAAAACACCCAGATCCCCGGTTGACCCTTAAAGAAAAAGACCTAAAATGATCCATACTTAGTTGCTTACTGGTATTTGACCTATCACTTGGCTACGAAGGCAAGAAAGACCATGTCTCAGGGTAGTATTTTCTGGTGCTTTACTCTTTTTTTTTTTATGTAGAGTTATGTGTTTTGATTCTTAACTTGTAAATGTAACCTATATTTCAAAAAGCAAAGGGAAAAATAAGAAGAGTGGGCTGTGTAGTGAGATGGACACGGCTAAAAAAATGACAGCCAATGAAATGATGAAGCTATTTGTACTCCCCTTGAGGCCCTCCGCCATCAGCTGATTTACAGTTGGTCTCAAATTCTAAAGATGTAGGAAATTATTTCTCTTTTTTTCCCCTATGAAGGGAAAAGTTTGCTGCCAGTGGTATTTCTCAGAGCACATCCATCCTATGTTTCTGAGAAGCAATTTTTGGCTATTGTTTTATTTTCCCCTCTGGGATCTTGTTCCAGGAGAGGAAAAGCAGACCTGATGGGAAGTAATACCAAGGCTTTTATGGGCTGTAATTGATGAAAGAATGAAATGCATTAACTAATTGAAAACAGAAAATTGGAGCCCAGGATCCCATTAGAAATCTCTTCTACTTTTTAGATCTTTTAAAAGATTTCCAAAATACTTTTGATTGGCCGCCTCGCTTCTCTCCATCTGTTTTGTTTTTCTTGTTAGCTTCCCATTTACCCTGAAACAATGAATTTGCTCATAAAATCAAGTAGATAATGTTTTTCTCAGATAGATTAGAGAGAATGAAAGTGAAGGACTTCTTAATTAGGTAATCATCCATCACTTCATGCACCCGAGAATTTACCGTTAACTACTCGCAATACTAGGGCAGGGTGAAAAATGAACAGAATGCAGTATCACTGGGTTTCCCTGGAGCAGAAATGTGTGCCCTGGAAAAGCATTTATGGTTTTCAATCTACCCTGTATTAATCAGCTGTTGTGCTTTGGGTGAGAGCAGGACTGCGGATACAATACAGAGCGTTATAAAATATTTTACATGCTTTATTATAGTTAGTCCTCATATCAAAATAGCTGGTATCCATCCATTTTGCAGATGAAGAAATTATGGCAAGGAGATTTAGGAGAATCGTCCAAGGTTATCCTCCTGGAGGGCATGCAAACCCAGCACGGCTCTCTCTCCATCACAGAGGAAGATGGTGTTCTGACTCTTGGACTCTGGAGAAAAGAAAAGGGAGACTTAGACTTGTTCCTTAGAGTTCAAAAGCATGTGCCTAGGGCAACCTGCACTTGTTGCTGTCGTTCAGAAAGGTCTGCTCAGAGTGAATATTTTATTAATTTAAATTTCAGTCTTCCCTCTGCTTAGTTTCCAGGGAGTGACTCCAATTCCCAGGAGCCCCGTAGCCTGAAGTTTCACCCTGGAGAGTTGGCCCCGTCTGGATGTGCTTAGTTTGTGACATTTTTTTCAACCTAGATTGGGAAAGAGTATTGCCTAGCTAATAATTTCAGTTTAACGGGAGGTGGGATATAAGGATGTCTGTGCCACATTCTGAGTGCTAAGCCTAAATAATCAAGGACATTGTGGAGAGAGGGCTGAGTCTAATTAGAGCTCAACTCTAAAACTACAAGTATGTTGATTATATGTATTGGGATTTAACTTCTCTAGTCTCAATTTCTTTTCTTAGAAAAATATGGCAATATAAACCCAGCGAAATACCAATTGCTCTCTTGAAATTCAACTCACCTTCTATAGTCCTTCATAAAACCTTTCCTAAGTATCCTCCAGCCATAGTGTAGTGACGGCTGCCTCTTTTGTGTCAATATGCCCCTCACATGTATAACATAAATTCATAAGGGCTAATGTATACCACCATAGATAGCACGATTCTTATCCTCTCTACGGGAACAAAAATTCAGAAAAATCCAGTGACTTGTCCAAATGCCATATAGCTCATGTGCAGAAAGGTAAAGAATTAAACTCCACACTGGCTGATTCCAAAGCTCCTCCTCTTAGTCTTATGAATTATACTTATGTCTAGACTGAAACTTCCCACACACTTTTCTTAGTAATATTTATGAGCCTAAAATTGAAACTCACGGCTTATAACAAATTACAGTTTAAAAAAAATTAGATCAACAAATAAACTATATCAAAATTGTAGAAAAATTACATACTAGATCTGGAAACACCTAACAAAGGCATTGAAGGAACATACTTGTTGAGGTAGATCTGAAAAACCTTATTATAAACATAATACAAATGGGGAGTCGGGCTATTTTAATGAGCAGCAGAGGAGGGCTGTGGCGTCTGGGGGTAGAAAGGGCTTTCCCATTCCCTCCCATGTAGCAGCATTGCGGTGGGCACTCTCCAGAAACCTTACCTACTTTTGCCTGCATACGCAGCCAGTCTTCAATTCAGGAATCAGGTACAGGTGACTCATTACTCCCATGAGCAGTAGCATTTAACCTCAGACAGGTTCCTTAATCTCTGCACTTTACTTGCCCCATCTTTGAGAAGAGGCAATACCTAGATCTCTTCAGCCACAGTGGTTCTCAAACCCTATGGCAGGTTAGGATGATCTCAGAGGTTTTAAAAAACCACCCTGTTGCTTAGGCAATGACACATAACAAATAAGTCAAAATGTCTGGAGGCGGAACCCAGGTGTCAGTGTTTGGTAAAACTCCCCACAAATTCCAAAATGCAGCCAAGTTGGGAAAGCAGTGTTCTAAAGTCTCTTTAAACCCGAAGGTGTCAGGAGCGTTGTGCAAGCCCTGACAGTTGGTTAATCTCTTTTTGTTCTGCACGTGCCTGATTTGAACCGTGATTGCAGATGCACTCTTTGCAGAGCGGCACCCACTGCAGATGCCTGTGTCGAATAAACATTGCCAGCCAGAGAACTAAGGATTAGATAAAGGGCCTGGCTATTGTTTTAGCAGTCCTGGTTAATTTTGTTAACTGACCGTTTGAGTCACTTATTTTTCTCTTCCTTTGCTTTAAATCCCGGCCCTTCTGTTTTATTCACCAATAAAGCATGAGCCTGTGAAACCCTAGGCTCCCACCTTTGATGCCAATTAAAGCAGAACCCCAGGTCAGCACCCTCTCTCTGTCCTTCCCCACCTGTGACCTTCCTGTGTGGCACCAGGTGTGCCAGGTGCTTTCCAAGACTCGTGAGCAATAAACCTTGTCTTTTTTTTTTCTTCGAAGTTTCCTGATGGTTATTGCTGAGGGCATCTTGCACTCATAAGAACCACAAGGGCCTGTCCAGCCACAACATTGGTTATCAAGAGGCTGAGACAAGCACAAAACAAGGTGTGTATGGATCAGTTCAAATGATGGAAAGTTAACAGAATACTGTAGAGTAATTACCCAAATTATTTCAGTGATTATGGTGATAAAAGACATAGCAAATATACAATGGAATAGGAATGAACACATAAGGAAATTTCTCTATTCCTAATTTTAACCAGAAGTTATAAGAAAGTTAGCATGCTGGATTGCCAATCACCATGAGATTATATTCAAGCAATTGAGAGAGGGTGGAACTGGAATTCAATTTTGATTCTGCTAGTTAATGGCTTTGTTGTCTTAGCTAAGCCACCTAAACTGAATGGAGCTCAAAGAGAGAAAAATAAAGAGGAGATTAGAGTGTTTCTAGGTGATACGTGCTGCCTGTGATAGAGTCACATGCTCTGGAAGACCTTTGGAGAGAACCGTGCTCAAGAAAGGCTTCAAGGAGGAAGTAACGGCAGAGCTGAATCCTGATGGTAATTGGTATTCATCAACCCAGAGCAAAAATGGAGAGACGATGACCTTGACAAAGGACAAAACATCAAATATGTGTTCCCACTTAGAGGGACCAAGATCGTGACACGTTAGGTGGGACTAGGGTTTATTGCTGAATGAAGGAGAGGCAGTCGCAAGTGGAGCTAAATGGAACTATTGGGGTGAGAAGAGTCAGACGATGAAGGACCTTATGTGCTGCAATGACCAGCTTTGAATTGATTATGAAGCTAATCAGAGATCTCTGAATATTTCCAAGCAAAAGAAAGGCCTGACAACATATACATTCCAGAAGGATTCTTTTAATTTCAGTATAGAAAATGGATCTAATCTCTGGAAGAGAAACAGAAGGGAAAGCTGAGGCAGGAGTCCAGGAAAAAGACAATGGTGGCCTAGAGCGAGGAAGTATAGATGGACTTATGAAATATTTAGATTAGAATCAACAGGTCTTTGGTGATTAATTTGCAGGTGGTGACATTGTAGACTCCATTAGCAGACTGGGCATTCCTGTAGACAACAGGGTGTGCGATGCAAGAACTTGGGTCTGGAAATTGTCAAATTTGAATTTAAATCTGGTTATGCCACTACCGGCAACTTGACATTAGATAAATTGCTTAGTACAAATTAAGAATATGAATACTGCCCTTGTGAGGATGTTGTAAAGAACATAGGAGATATACTTGTAAAATGTTTAACAGAGTGCTTAGTGGATAAATGATTTTTATTGAGGTGGGTTGTTTAGTTTTTTTTGTTTTTTGCTTTTTGACATTATATTTTGGGGCCATGTCCTAGTTAGTCAAATTAGATTTTTACAGACTTGTTATACTCTTATATTATTCTTGTTTAAGGTGTGTGTGTGTGTGTGTTTAGAGGCTGGGGATATCATGGTAAGACAGTGACCTCTATCTGTGCAACATCTAAAAGTTAATGTTTCCACATCACCTAATACCCTGGATTATAGGGTAAATTGAGGAACATATGCATTAATAGCTGTGAATCGTTTGTAAAGATGTAAAGCTTGATTCTATTTCTTTGTATCTTGCCTCTCTTTCACTTTAAGCAGGTGGTAAACGTTAGAAAGTCTTCCTTTCTCTCTATATCAGGTTAGTGCAGATGCACCAACATGAAACAAAGTGAGAAAGGACCATAACTGGCAAAGAGAGCAGGACTGCAAACACAAAAGTTATGTGTTTCCAGGATTTAGGCTTACTTTTCAGGCAGAATATAAAATATTTAAGTTAAAAACATTTTAACAGTGATAGCACATGGGCTATGCGTTCTGGTTGATGCTAAACTAAACACTTGAAGGAGAGAGATTTGGGAGCTGTGCTGCTCTGCGAGCTCTCTTCTTGTGATAGCCTATGACAATCAAAATACAAGCCTTGTCAAGCCCAACAAATCCCCAGGACATGTGAGCAACACTGAAATTGGGTTTCCCTAACTCCCTCTAGAGAGGAGTGGAACCTTATGACAACATCATCCTTCCATTAACTCACCTTTTATTTCCAAGGTCTATGCAAAATTACTTTTTATTACTGAGCACCACAATCTAGGGATCAGTTAAATACGTGGAAATAAATTCAGCACCTCCCTAGGCATGCTCTACTCTGCAGTGAGCTCTGTTCGTGGCTGAACCCGCTCTCCATGACCATTTGGCACAGCTTTGCTGCCCCCCCCCCACCCTCCGTCTCCTCCGACACAGCATTCCTGGTGACTGAAGTTGTGCATTCATTTTTCATCTTCTGCTCTGTTCTTTGTTGTTTTCACTTAATAACTTTCTTGCTATCCTCGGTTAGTCGTTGACTGAAAGATAGTGTGTAGAGAGGTGTTTTGCAATGTTTTAAATGGGTATGACATTTATAGACAACACTAGCAGTTTACACCTGAAAGGATTGAAGTAATTGGATGGTGGTTTTTTGCTATTTTAAAGCACAGACTTTGCCCTTGAACTGACCAAAATGGAATCCTCAACTCTAGCAGTCAAAGCCAGGCAACTAGTAAGTTACATACTCTTTATAAACCTAAACTCTCCAAATTGTTATAAGGAAAGAAATCATAGATATTGTAGGGCCATTTTAGTAATTAAATGAAATAATCACTGTAAAGTGCTTGGCACAAAAACCTGGCAAAATATATCCTAAATAAATGATAATATTATCATTGAATCGTATTGCTGTAATTTACTAAAATTTATTCTGATTTTGTTACACAGGGAAGCATTAACACCACCCTTATATCAGAATAGTGTTGCAGGAACAGTGCAGAGCTAGTAGCCAGATTATCTGGGTTCTATTTGTAATTTTACCACCTACACATTTGATGACTTTAGGCAAATTACTTAAATTCTTTTTGTATAACACTCTAACAATAATGTTGACTTCTCTAAGGGGTCTGAAGCACATAAAAGACAAAGTGCTCAACTGTTTGTCTTGTACCCCAAGTAAAGAGGATTATAAGTACATGTATGGGCTCATGTCCCCCCACCAGTTGGTCTCATGTAGACAAACTAGTGTAAATTTTCATCTTTCCAATAGAAACTTCATTAGCTCTTCTGCAGCTATGCAAACCCATCACAGAGTCCTCTGCCATCTAGAGTAGCAGCCCCATCAATGAAGAGATTAGTCAGTGGTCTGATTTATTCGTTTGTCTCCAGCCGCGGTCACAGTGCCAGACTGGTTATAGGAGCTTCAGTGGCATTTCCCAGTGAATAAATGGACAAACAAGAATAACTATTGCCATTCTGCTAACTTGGCAGGCACACTTTCTGGATTTTTATGTTAAGAAAAATACATGATGGTCTGGCCTGCATGGCTCAGTGGTTGAGCATCGACCTATGAACCAGGAGGTCACGGTTCGATTCCCCGTCAGGGCACATTTCCAGGTTGCCAGCTCAGTCCCCAGTAGGGGTCGTGCAGGAGTCAGCTGATCAGTGACTCTCATCATTAATGTTTCTATCTCTCTCCCTTTCCTTTCCTCTCTCTGAAATCAATAAAAAATATATAAAAAAGAAGAAAAGTATATGATGATCTCCGCACTCCCCTTTTCTCCACTCAACCTGTCCTAGACCTTTGATCAAGAGAAGTGAGGTTTTTTTGGAGTAAAAAATGGACTGTGTTTCTATGCTTCACCATGTTGTGAATTAACTAAAGAGCTGAGGCAAGGAACTCAAACCTGTCTAGACTTCATGTGAAAATCAAAGAAGCTAACTATATTTCTAAGGCCGTTTCGGCTTCCAAATGATGTCATCATTAGTATTTCTTAGCCAGAGTTCAAAGTTTATGCTGTGGACCCAGAGCAAAGCTAAGTGACCAACCCAGAAGCCAGACTCTTAACCTCAATGTGGCAAGTCCTCAGCCTCTGAGATAAGTAGCCCTGCTCAAGGCTACTGACTTTTGACAGTTCTTATCAAAAGGCAGGAGATGTCATCAGTTCTCCTGTCTTCAAGCTCTGCCTTCTATGTACAGGCCAAGCTCTTTCTCAGAGAACGGCATTCTTTAATTCTTTTCATTGAGATAAATAGCAATTGTAGAAAAAATAGAGTACCCTCTTTAGAAATCTGCCTGTGCTGTTTGGGGATTGTCGATATTTTCTGTTATCTATTCTTCTAAAAGTTGAATGTAGAATATGCAAGGTTGAGGCTTTTATAGAAAAATCATCTCCCCCCTCTGAGAAATCTGTGCATCATAGTACTTTTCAGCCAGCGGTAACGAGCTGATTTGTCTCTTGCTCCTTAGAGCCTTCCTTGTGTTATTAAAAAAAAAGCAATTTGTTGTAAATGAAAGTAAAGTCTTAACAATAGAACATGCAATTAAAATAAGAAGATCCCAGAGTCCAAAAAAGACCAAATTAATGAAGAAAAAAAAAGCTACAAGAAACAAAGATGCTCACTTAAATGGTTTGGGATATGGCCTCACAATGGGGGAAAAGATATCTGTGTTAAAAATCCATAATAACATATGAAGATTTGTTACTTAATGGGCTATGTTTGTTTAGGAAGGGCCTGGAAATATCTCTTTACCATATTATTATGTTGACTTTATAGCTACAAGTTTTCATCCAAAGTGTTTTTACAACACCACTAAGAAAGAGAAAAGAAACTTTTATCCCCATTTCTGATCATTTCTTTTCATTTGGCTGAGCAATCCGTGTGGCGATTTTTATTTGTAAGAGATGGTGCCATTATTATCCATAATAAACTCATCTGGTAAAGAAATGCAATTACAATCACACAGGCCACAAAAATATAAGCCTAAGAAAATAAAATAGTACAATATTGTAAAACAATTGGAACTATTGGTAGAATCCCCAATAATGGGAATAATAAAAATCTAACACAATTTTTCACTTAAATGGAGATTCTTCTAACATAGTTAATTTTTAAAAAGCAAATGTTGAAGGTAAATAATAATCTTTTTTTTTTCTGAGAAAGGGGATACTAATTATTATTCCATAATTTTATTTTGCTGTGTTTTAAATTAGTCACTATAATTATATTGCTTTATAGAATCAATAGTTTAAATCACATAAGTTGTTTTAAAAGCATAGTTATTATAAACAATTTTAAAAATTAAAATAATTGCTTTGAATATTTTGCTTAAAAAGATGATACTATGTATGTAATTAGAACTCTAATTTTCCTTTTAAATAAAATGTTTACCCAGTGTTCCCAAAGGTGAATCAAGAATTCCTAGTAATGCCTTTTACAAATATCTGTGTCAGGTTATGATTTCATCTTGATGTCAGGGTTTGGCACACAATGTAATAGTTTAGAAGCACATGATATTTTCATTTAACCACTAGACTAGATTTCTTGTTTTAACCGGTAAATATATACTAATTTTCAGCACAAGAAATATGAGTCCAATGGTTATAAAGTTTCAGAGTTTTAAAAAGAACTAAAAGTAACTATTTTATAATGTCACCAGTGCCTGTGACCAGCAAAACAGAGAAAGTAACAAGAAATGATGTATGGGTTCTGGATTTTTGTTTTTTAAATTCAAAATTCTTTAAGTGCTTTTTGTCAGGCGTGGAGTACCACTGCAATAGTCACTTTCAACTTAAGGAGAGGGATTCTTAGTTACACAAATAGGTAAATGATTGGCATTTTTATTTTAAACAAAAAAAATCATGAATATACACTTCTATGATCAAGCCTTGATGTCTCCATTTAGGATATTTTGAAATATAAACAGCGTTTTCTTAGTAATAGTAATTCATATAAAAATATACTTAATCAAAGAACTTATATGTTTATAAGCATAACCCATGGGCACAGGCATTGGTCTGGGGAAGGCCTGGGGGGGTGCAGTGGATGCGGAGTGGAGGGGATCAATTGGGGTAAAAAGGGGACATCTGCAATATTTTCAACAATAAAGATAAAGAAACAACAAAAAAAGAATTTTGAAAATAAGAAAAATTTCAGAGGTATTAAGAATCAGTATATGGGACATATTTTAATGCAATTATTCATAAATAAATTTAAACCCTAAACTAAAAAAAAAAAAAAAAAAAAATACTTAAAGGGAAGGTGCCAAAGGTAAAATATAGAGTCAGAGAGTACTTAGCTCATCATTAACTGAATGTGTGTCACACAAAAAAATTTAAATGTCCCCGAAGGGCTTCGAAGTGCTAAATAAAGCATTCTAGCTGGGCTGCATTTTCTAACTCTACATTCAAGTCAATTGCATCCATGTAAAATTAACCCGTACATTATCTCATGTTCCGTCTGCAATTCAGGGGCTAATCACATCTCACCTTTTGCCATCGTAAGGGTTGTGCTTAACTCCCATAAACCATCTTAGCAGAAACTAAACAGCCTGTCATCAAGACTATAGTTTATTTATATCCTATAAACCTGAAATAGCATGAAATTAGCAGACTTAGATAGATAGCTGTGTGTTTCCAAATTAGGCTCTTAACATTTACACCCCAGCATCAATATGTTTTGGCCGGCTTTTATAATTATATCAGGCATTACCTGCCTGTTACTCTAAGGAGGTTACAAGAAGGAAGAGACCACTGTCCTCAAACTTTTGAAAGGCTGTGGAATTCGTGTTTAGAGATCTAGCGTGGAAATAATTACCTTTCATCATTATTTGTCGTGAACTCGGGCCTCTTGTATTTAGAGTATAACAAATTTGTTTGAACCAATAGTGATGATGATGGTGATTATTGTGATTATGTCAGTGTTTCTCCTGTTTATTTCTACTATGTGTTGGGTGCTATGAAGTACATTTATAAATAGATGAATTCTAGTATTAAAACAACCTGTAAAGGTAGACTTTTTCTCCAAGTTATGAATGCGAAAACTAACACTGAGAGATAATAAACGAATTCTCCAGGACTGGCCACAGGGAAAATCAGCTGCCTCTAAGCCAGACTTTAAGTATCCCCTGAATCAGTCAGATAGAACAACAGAACTACAACAATCTAAAGAAACAAAACTGAATTTAGACAAAAGTCATCAATTCACTCCCTGGTGATTGTTTGAACAGAGTTGAGCTCAGGAACAGTAAAGGATGGATCAGTGAAATAGAAATGTAAAGAAACCATTGCCAAATAATAGTGCTTATTTATGAGAAACTCAAAACATGACTAGGACAAAAGTACTTAAAAAGGTATTTCTTAAACATCACTTATTTCAATAGAGCCCATATTTAATGTTGACAAAGTTTTGAGAGCATTTTTTTCAAGTCAGTGAGGTTATTGCCAACATTGTAGGTGCACATGAAAGCTGTTCCAGCGTGTGAAAATGTTTCAGGGGTGTGGGAGAAGCGGCCGGCTGTGCCTTGGAAGGTTAGCGCGCACTGTGGCAGCCCCCAGGTTGAAATGACGCGCTCCTGAAACCTTCTTCCAGCTCTTTGGCTGATGGAACACGAAGCCTGAGAGGAGATTAAATGAACTCGCTTTGTGGAATTTAAAAACTAAAAATCAATCCATCAGTCTACATGAGCTGTGGGTTGTGAGCTTTGAAATTGTTCATCTTATGCCATAAAAGTCAGGAAATGGTGCTCGCCTAACCCATCTGCCTCTTTTCGCCTTGCCGCAGTCACATGAGCAGTTTAGGGAAAATGCTGACCGCGGGAGTATGCTACCCTTCAGTGGCACTGAATTAAATCCTTGCGTGTCCCTCTGCCGTCAGGAAAAGCAGGTTCGCGCAGCGTTCCACATTCAGGGGTAGGATGGCATCAATGTGAAAAGCGAGTATTCTGTTGCAAGACGGCCTGTGCACCTCCTGGGAACCTCTTTCCTTTACTAGCTCTACGATCTTGGGCAAGATGCTCCATCACTTGGTGCCTGCATGCAATAAAAATAATTAAATGTTCCCGCATAGGTTTGTTGTGATAATTAAATCAATGGTATAAATAAAGTGCTTTTAACATTGTTGGACACATTCAAATCGGTTTCCATTATTATCATCTTGCTGGGGCTCCTGGCCTTTGATACAAGTGCCTGAGCTGTGAAAACCCTGGGCAACACTGAGTCATTATAAGTCTCCATCAATATCAATCAATAAAGTGATTGTAGAGTGGCTGATATGCCTAAGAGTGAACAAAATGGGAGAGGCAGTTGTTGGAATCGGCTGAATGAGAGTAACAGGTGAAAAGGGAAAGATGTTTTCAGTAGAGGGGGAGGGGTGTGGCCACCCAACAGGGGGAGCAGGGGATGCTGCTGACTGCCAGTGCCCAGGGGCTCCCATGAAGAATAAATGAATATTGCTAATCTGGAGGAACATCAGATAAATACATTGCACAGCTCGGCAGTTTTTCACCAAAAAAGCACAGGGTGCAGAAGATCTTAACAATAGCATCATGTCTATATTTTTTATTCCTTTATTTTTATTTAAAAATATAATTGAAAGGAAGATGATGATGTTAAGAATAACAGATGCTCACAGTGAAAAAATAATTTAAAATGTACACAATTGCATAAAAAAGAAAATGCAAAAATTATCCCTGGTGAGGCAAACTCTGTTCAGTGTTACTCATGTAACCAGTATCAAGAGTGTAATCACAAGGTTTTGTAGGGAAACACATATATGCATGGACCTTTCCCCAACAGGATGCCAATATTGGATTATCTGCCTCTATTTCTGATGAGTTGCTCATACAATAGGGACCAGGATGTTAAAGTTAATATGATACAATCCCAAACACCACCGTATATATATATATATAAATTCCATATATATATATGGAATTTATTACAGGAAATGAGAAGAACAGTTTATGACTTTTGAACCCCATAAATCATTTAGAGACTATAGAAAGATGGTGAAAGTAGAGAAAGTCCTTTCAGGATATTAGAAAAGAGATTACTTTCACAGTCATGGACACATAGGTGAGAGAGTCAGCTTGGGGTCACTTATGGCCCTATAAAATTGAGCTTTGCTGGGACGCAGGGTGATTCCAGCAGATAAACACTGCAGGAGTATCACACGATGCTCAGAGCCTGAGGAAGGGCCAGCTTTAAGCATCTTCCTGGCCTACGGTGCTCTACATCTCATTGCATCTCGCCCATCTCCTCCCAGTGTCTCCACCGTATCTGGGGAATAACAGTCAGCTAAGGAGTAAGAGGAAAGGGGAGCTGGGGAAGTGCGGAGGTTCAGCAGGACCCCATGCTTTCTCAGCAGTGCTGCCTTCCAGGCTGAAGTAGCTCTTAACTGGGGGAAGGGGAGTTTCGCATGCGTCTAGTTAATAATTTCCATCAATACTTTTCACTGAAGAACAAACTTGGAGGACTGACGCTACTCCAAATCTGTACTTACTCTAAAGCTATAGTAACCAAGATAGTGGGGTGTTTGTGACAGAATTACAAATAGATCAAGGGAATAGGATGGGGTTCCCAGTAATAGATCCACCTAAATGAGTCCCGCTGATCTTTGACAAAGGGGTACAGGCAACACAATGGAGCAAAATCAGTCTTTTCAACACATAGTTCTGGGGAAACTGAACATCCACATGTGACAAAAAATTAATCTTGACAGAGGCCTTCACTACCTTCACAAAAATTAACTCAAAATGGATCATGGGCCAAAATGTAAAATTATAAAATTCCTAGAAGATAACATAGGAGAAACCTAGATGACCTTGAGGATGGTGATGACTTTTTAGATATAACGCCAAAGGCATAATCCATGAAAGAAATAACTGAAAAGCTGGATTTTATTGAAATTATAAGCTTCCATTCTATGGAAAATAATGTCAAGATTGGGAGAAAATATTTGCAAAAGACACATTGAACTCAAAACCTAACAAGAAAACAACCACCCTAATTAGAAATTGGGCCAAAGACTTTAACAAACACCTCAACAAAGAAAATACATGGATAGCAAGTAATCATATAAAAATACTCAACATCATATCTTATCAGGGAAATACAAATTAAATCAACAAGATACCATAACATGTCTATTAGAATGGCCAAAATCTGGAACACTGACAAGCTCCACAGGGATGTGGGGCAACAGGAATTCTCATTCATTGCTGGTGGGGATGCAGAATGGTGCGGCCGCTTCGTAAGACACTTGGCAGTTTCTTACTAAACTAAACATGCTCATATCATATGATCCAGCCATCATACTTCTTGGTATATATCTAAAAGAGTTTAAAACATGTCCACACAAAATTATGCACATGGATGCTTATAGCAGCTTTATTGATGATTTTCAAAACTTAGAAGCAACCAAAACATTCTCCAGAGGTGCATAAACAAAAAAACCCTATGTTACAACTAGACAATGGAATATTATTCAGCCCTAAAAGGAATTCACTATCAAGCCATGAAAAGCCATAAAGTAACCTTAACTGCAGTGAGAGAAGCCAATCTAAAAAAGGCTACTCATTATATGATTCTAACTATCTAAGATTATGGAAAAGGCAAAACTATGGGGACAGAAAAAAGGTCAATGGTTCCCAGGGCTTAAGGAGGGGAGGAATGAAAAGATGAGCACAGAATATTTTGAGGGCATTAGAAATACTCTGTGTGATACTATAATGACCGACACATGTCAATATGCTTTTGTCCAACCCATAGAATGTGCAACACCAAGAGTGCACCTGGAGGTAAACTATAGACTTTGGGTAGTTACGATGAGTCAGTATAGGTCATTAATGGTCAGAAATGTAGCACTTTTTGGGGGGACATTGATAATGGAGGAGCTTATGCATTTGTGAGGGCGGGGGCATGTGGGAGATCAGCATACCTTCCCTCAATTTTGCTGTGAACCTAAAACTAAAAGTTAAAGTCCTAATAATAAAAAAAGAACATCCTGGTGAAACGAGCACCTAGATTAACAGGATGTTACCAGAACCCAGAGGTTGTCTTTGAGCCTCTTTCCATCGAATAACTCAGTGGTGACTGTTACCTTGACCTCTAACATAAATCAGGTGAATTCTACTGCATGAGCTGTTTTATCTGTCTTTTTTCTTGCAATGTTATATTTGGGAGATGCATTCACAGTTTTTGTGTGTAGTTGTAGGTCATTTATTTTTATGCTGCATTGTATTCTGCTGTGTGACTATATGACATTTTAATTTTTAATTATATTGCTTATGGTATTCTTGTTGTTTCTAGTTTGCACTCTTACAAATGGTGCTGCTTTTCACTCCTAGTGCATGCTGTTTGTGGCACATTTTATTTCAGCCTTTAAAATTAATTATCTTTGGTAAAAAGAAGAAAATATTGTATTTGAATCAAATTGATGGATACTTAAAATAGCAGCCTTATGATGGCTTATTTGAATATTATTAAGATATGAACCCTAAATTAAACTCCTTAAAATTGTAATCTTGAAATGATAAAATAAGAACTCTAGTGAAAAGTCAAAGATAAAATCTACTCTTAAAATAACAAGTGCATGTGTCAAAGTAATATAAAGAAGTTACTAACATCTTAAATCATGACTGCCTCAAGTCTTAGCTCTTTAAAATTAAAAAAATGATCATAATTTCCCCTTGCCTCAGTTTTCCTATCCATACAGTGGGGAATATAGCAGTGTCTGCCCAATAGGGTGGCAGTACAAGTAAGCTAATACATCTGAAGGGCTTGGAACAGGACTTGGCACGTGGTGAGAGCTAATAAGTGTTTATTTCATTGTGCTTGAATAAAGGCTCTCAGTCAGGAAAATATTCTAAAGTTGTAAATAGTGTATGTGGATGTAGCAATTAAATATGAATTGTAAAGAAATAATTTCTTATAGTAAAATAAGACAATACTTTAGAAATTCTTTCACCTGACTCTGTTGTCTTCCAGTGCAGATTTTATTATTTCCATTTTAAAGAGGAGAGCACTCTGTCTCAAGGAATTTTTTATATTTAGTTAGAAGTTAACTTTTTCCCCTTAGATAAAAAAAAAAAAAAATTGAGATCCCTTAAAGAAATGAATGCAATATGTCAACTTAAAGATACATAAGGAAATCAGGATAAATAATGACAGAACTGTAAATAAAGCGAAAGGCAAAATTAGCTCATAAAATACCATATGTTAGTGGATAGTTACTAGAGATAAAATAAAAATCTAATTCTAAGGACCGTAGTAGCCAAATCAAAGAAAGAGTTATAATTGGTCTTAAGATTCATTATGCTTTTAAAAACACACACACTCACAGACACACACCTATTCTCACTTTCACACATTCACTTATAATCTCACACATATTCACACTCACGCGCACACGTGCTCATGCACTGACAGCTGCTGCTTGGTGTTTGCACGTCTCTTTGTACTGACGTTCCAGAACACACTCCTCCCTTCTACAGGAGAGCCACGGTGGTGCAAAGGGGCCCCCATGTCTACGATCATCCATACAATACACGAAGTACTTTGCA
Organism: Miniopterus schreibersii; assembly: GCF_964146895.1. Lineage (NCBI taxonomy): Eukaryota > Metazoa > Chordata > Mammalia > Chiroptera > Miniopteridae > Miniopterus > Miniopterus schreibersii. Next base: position 187,841,187 of record NC_138101.1, read on the forward strand.
AGCTACAGACAGGACAACGCATCCCATTGCGGTGACATCAGCTCTCGGAGGGGACGCCCTCGTCTATGAAAGACACAGCTCTCAGCTCTAGGATGCTCTGGCTGGCTGCAGGGCTGCTTCTGCCAGGAACCTTTAGTTGTCACCAATCGTTCACAATGGCAATGGAGAAATGGGGGTCCCTCACCCACAGGACATCCCATTTTGAGAAATGTAATGAATGCTCTGCTGTCGGATGAAATGCACCCCTGATGTGACATACCCGCTGTGTCGAGTGGCTGGACAGAAAACTACCAAATGGCAGAGAAGTTGGCTCTGAAAGAAGAGTGGTTGAGCCCAACTCCAAGCCTCACTTCTTCTTAGATTGTAGACTAGTTGGTTACCTGCATCCAACTTATTTCCTCACCTGTAAAATAATAGTATTAATATTTACCTGACAGATGTTATGAAGATTAAATGAGATAATCCATGTAAATTGCTGAACATAGTGACTCATACATACTAAGCCACTCAATAGTGGCAGTTGTTAATTTTGTTATTTGAAAAAAAAAAAAAAATCCTAGAGAAAAAAGTCATATTCCTCGGGCTGGGCATCATTTTGGAAAGTGAAAAAAGAATAGATACTCACCTCTGACTTTGAAGGAAGTGGATTCGGTCTTTGAACAACTACACTGGCCTTTGCCCTGTTTTACAAATGATGTTTATTCCTGTGGCCGTTATAGAGGATTGCCTTGTCATTTTAATAATCAGATCTGTAAATTTCCACTTAGCATCAAATCCAAACAATCCAATTGGAAGATGATTGACATCCCTACTTGTGCATCAACATCTATTAAACCAGATGTTCTACCTCTTCCCTTGCCAAGAGTGAGCATCTTTTTATGATCATTTGTCAAGGCAAGCCTGTCAATCGAGACATCCCAATGTTTACATAGGAAGGCCTAAGTCATTCAAAGGCGGTCATGCTTTATCATCTATCTAGATTGTTAGCATTTTGCCATTTGATTTTTTTTCAAGAGGAAAATCAGTTGGGGCTTTCCCTGAAAATATTTGCTAATGTCAAAAAGCACCTTCTGACCCTGAACAATATAATCTTCTAATTGCAATCAAAACTAAGTTTTTGTTTATGTGAGGGAATAATTCAGGCACCAAGACTGCTGGTGACTCTGAAATGTTTCCTCTCAAATTTAGAAGCCTGCAACGTTCCTTTCTCCAAGGCTTGTTTCCTTTTCTGATAGATTAGAGGGGCAAAAATTGGAAATACAGTTGCATAGCTAATGATTTTCCATAGAATCTTTTCCATTCTCTTCTTCCCAACATAAAGTAACACACTGTTTAATGAACACAAGAGGATGATATTTTAACATGGACTAGAATTATATAAATAACGTCAATAAGGAAAATGTATCTCCTATTTTTAAAACAAACTGAAAATATGACAGTCTTCCTCAAAGACTTGACAAAATAATAGATGGATAGTTAATCCCTTGAGAGAACATTTCATAGCTATCTGGAGGGACCTTTGGAAGATATTTAGTTCAAAGCTTCTTCTTGAATGAGATACAAACACAATAGTAACAAATAGCTCACTGCAGAATTTTTTAGGGTTAGTAAAAGGATCTTCAACAGTCATATTTCCCTTCATTTCAATCTTCTCAAAATCTAAATAATTTCCTCTTGGAGCATGCGCTGTATATATGTATATAGATTCATGTAAAATGTTCGAGAGAGTATAAGGAAACATAAAAAATAATTGATATATTTTGGAGGACACTTAATGAAAACCCTTAAATACTAGAGTAAATAATCCCGTTGAAGTTCAGGAGCGCTCAAGTAGTAACAATGACTGCCGTGCTCAGTAACAATATATGTCACCTCATTAACACCTTTATTTAATTATCATATATCAATAACCAGCAGTGGTTGAAAACATGCCAATTTTTTCTTGCACTAATGTAAGGAATCTAAGATTGTACTCAGTTCTGAGATAAATTGAAATTTGAGAAAGTTTTCCTCTGTGGCAGTGTTTCATTTGGAGACAGAGTCTGGGAAAAGATGACTGCATGTCTGACATAAAATGATAATTCTTAGTTAACTTGCACACTTAAAGCAGCGGTGTGATAGTGAAAGCTTTGTGGTGTTAATTTTCTTAGTCTTTACCTTTTAAAGAGTACTCTTTTTCTGTCTTTTCCTCCCTTCTCTTCTGCTCGTGGCAGGTGGACCAAAATCTTTGGTTAGAATTAAATCTGTAGAGAGGAAAGTAGCCTAACAAAAACAGATATCAACATGCCCGGTATGATGAATTATATTAAAGGTGTTTAAAGTTATCTGGACATATAGAATTCACATATAAATGAATTCACGTAAACCCATTCACGTGAAACGCAGCTAGCAAGTTTTAGTGGAAGTGCGGGTAAACTGAGATTTAGTGGCAGCAAAGCGTAAACTAGGTCTACATGAGAACAACCCTCTTTAGAGAGTTTCAACAAGAGTGTAAAAGCATTTCATACTTTAGCACGTTGCCTTTAGCAGGCCACGTTCCGCAGATACCCATGACTGTTGACGAGAGCCTTTATTTTACCTCTAAAAATATGTTTAGTGCTTCTAGACCATTCTGGCCTGTTTCTGTCTTCATTTCCTAAATTCTTATAAGTTTTCTGTCACTTTCAATTCAATATGAATATTTTATGAATCTTGCTGTGCCTTTAACCCACCTTGGAACTCAGTGCACAATGTCCGATTCAAATTGCTGTCAGAGACTCAGCTGGGAAAGGGGCCCAGTGACGGCAAGGGCCTTGCTTGTCACCATGCAGCTGGCTTTGATTGCTGGTGTCCTGATGCGTCCAGCATCAGCTGGCTGCCAGGAAGGACGGGGGTCACAAACCCTGGCTGTGCAGAATTCCAAAGAAGGAATATCCAGTGAGGGCCAGGCTCAAAATGGCCCTGAGCTCCTGCTACCCATGTGAATTCCTGGACACTAAAAGCTTTAGCACCTCTACCCAGTGCTCCCGTTTGGCTGAGTCTCCCCAGAGAGCTGAGGGAATGGGGAAGAATGTTTCGTTCCAGAGCCTTCCCCATGCCTGGGGCAACTGTTAGATGTGTGTGCTCCTGGGATGGGGAGCACTGGCTGACCCAGCTCACTCGGGTGCAGGGACCTCCAGTCCAGACCATGCCACAGGGACCCCTCGCACCGTGCAACTGGTCAAGCAAATCTGTAGGCCTAGGGCAGCCTCACTGGACTCCTCTGTGGCCTCCTGAGCCTCAGATGGGATGGGAGGTTCTCCTGCTGGGAAGTTAAGATATAATGACTCTCCTGGGGCAAAATTCAATACAACATAAAATGAAAATCAATAAGACCTCCCCCGTCACATTCATGGACCTGAACTATGGTTATTCTATCAACTCGCGTTCTTCCTGAGTCAAAGTTTATAATGGAGCTGCGATCTTATTTTTTTTATTGCTGACTCTATTACATATATCCCCCATTTACCCCCTATTTTTAATTGTTTGTTTCATTTTGTTATCTTTTCTTTGGGTTGCCCAAGTGTTCAGACCACCACAGTGTAAGCTAAGGTCTGAGTGGCCGAACATCGCTCTTTAAAAGGTTATTGTTCAAGTTATTGGATTTGAGGCATGTATGACATTCACATGTGGCAAAACTCCTAAAAAGTGCACTCGTCTTTCGCTGTTGTTTCTGTAAAAGTCACACAAGAGTGTTGCCTGCTTCATTCCTGTTGCCCCTTTTATTTTTGCGGTTTCTGGGTGAACTAATACCGGCCACCACTTCCACAGTGCTTACCGGTCAGCTCTCCCAAGGGCTTTTCCAGGATGAAGGCCATTACCCTTCCCACAGCCCTGTGAGGAAGGTACTGCTATATTCCTCACTTTAGAAATGAGGGAACTGATGCAAAGAGCAGTCAAGCTACCTGAGTAAGGTCACCCGGCTGAGCAGTAACAACCAGGCTCCGGTGCGGTTAGTCACTGCCTCCGGGCACCTCTGTGGAAAGCAGAACAGGCCTTGCCCTAAAAGAGCTCACCGCCCCTGTGCAGCAGAAAAGGCAGGGCCGTGCTAAACCAGCACCCCAACCTGGACATCTGTCATTTTCACCCTCAGATTCTAGGCATCCCAATGTTTTATGCATTGAGAGAGCCTATGACCTGACTGATTTGGCTCTGTCCCTGCACTTTCTCATAATGCAGAGCCCTTTTCACAAGACTCAGAGTGCAGGAGATGCTCGCTAAACCCGCTTGTATTTTGTGCACTCCTGAGCCTCGTCGGCTGGGGTCCCTCTGCGCTTGTGCCCATCTGTCCAGGGTTTCTAGGCCTGCCTGTCTTTCAGAAAGCAGCTTGGACTTTCTGACTCCCCACTTCTGCGCCACCTGCCCTGCACTGACTTTTGCCGCCAGAGCCCTCAGCCTCCAAATTCACTAATCTCCTCCATTCCATTATTCGTTGGAAAGAAATGTGATTAATGAGACAGTGGATTCAATATTCTACTCTCTGCAAAGTATTTTGTTGTTGTTATTGATTGTTTTAAAGAAGACTCTCTGGTGAGGCTCTAATAAAAAAGCACAAGAGCAGGTGACACGGGGAGGTTTAGGTAAGAGAGCATCTGGCTCATCTCTGGAACCGGCAGTGTGGTCAGCTCTCTGCTCTGCCTGGATGAACAAGCCCCGTCTGATTTCGAGGGCAGGGCTGGGGGACGAGCCCTGGAACTTCCGCTGCCTTTTAAGGCTCACAATCAAGCAAGCGATGGCCCTTGGAGGCTGAGTCACTTCTCCGCCCCCACCCCTATGCTTGGCTCTTGGTATTTCAAGATCTGGCCTCACCCTGTCGGCTGCCTTTTCCCACATATGCAGTGCTCCTGGGATAGCCTTCGCCTCTCACAGCCCGTCCCCAGCCCCCCTCCCCTGCTGAGGGCTGCGACTCATCCCTGGAGGCGGCATAGCATGTGTCTCCCTTGGGCTCATGCCTCGTGCTTGTCTTCGAAACGTCCCCATAGGGACAAGCGTGTACCCTGCATCGCAAAGTGTCAACTCATTGTCTCCATGTACAGTTTTTGAACACATGTAGGCTGTGATTTTACCTTGCATAATTTTTCAGATGTACTGTTTCTTTGCCTTATATTTGCCATTCTCCAGACCCAAGGCATTATCTCTCTTAAGATGTATGAAAAATGAACTCTTCCTTAATAACTCTAGATAAAAAAGGCAATTTAAAGAGAATTATTTTTTTACTGTGTTTTATGAGAGAGGGAGAAAGAATTGCCTAGAAAATTAACTCAAATGTATTGTTCTCCTTGCCCATTATGAGCTCCTACTAAAGATGCTTTTATTATTAAAGATGAAATAAGAAATAAAAACAACATAGATTTTATGTAATGTGTGTTTTAATTCTATCATATATTTTCCCTAGACTTTGGTGCAGATAGGTAAGCCTACCCATAGCTTATTTATTCGAGTGGTTTAGAACAAATCGCGCATGGTACCCTCCCCGACGGAGACAGGCTGGACACTAGGCCACTCTCCCTCCGTTTCCTGTAATTTTTGAAGTCGCTCAAGCAGCAGCGTGAAAAAGAAAAACTTAAACATCCTATCCTGCATGTTATACTCACAGGTAGACGTCACTTAAACATTTGCTTAAAGTACTTAAAACATCAACATAGCATAAAACATAAACCTAAGCAAGGTTTAATTGTATGAATTCATTTTTTTCAGCAAAGTTACATTGAGTACCTACCATGTGCGAGGTCATATTACTATTTTGCTTCTATCCTTTGAATAACTTTAGAATGAACTGAATCCAACTATCTTATCATTTCGTGTAAGGTGTAGGCTAATGACATCTTTCCCTGACTCACTATTTCCACCAAACAGCTTTCTGTTTCTGTAAGTCCCCAGAGCACAGAGTTTTGCAGTTACGGTTACATCTCTTGGCAACGCTTCCCCTCTCCCACCCCTGCCCCCCAGCCTCCTCCTTGAACGACTGGTTCCTTCACACACTTTACAACTGAACTCAAAGGCTACTTCCTCAAGGAGGCTTTCTCACTGCCTTATTTAATTTCTGTGTAACCTTTTGCATTAATTGACTCTTTTTCTGTTATTTGTTTACTTGTATACTGTTCTGTGCTTCTCAGCATTTCGGGAAAGTAATTTTTGTACGTATTTTATTCTGAATATCCAGTGGCTATCACAGAGTAGGTTTTCGATAAATATGTTTTGCATGTTGTAGATTCTAGGGATTTAATTGTAAACATAGGCTTAGGGGGTGGTTGGGGGTTGGCCTTAACAGACTTTATGATCTCTGATGAAGAAGATACAGTTTGTAAAGACATAGCTGACAGAGGGAATATTGTTGCTGTTTTTGTTGTTAGTGATCTACAGCAGCATCCACAGTGGGCCATGAGGAGTAAATATGCAGGGATGCAAAAAGAGATTTAAATAAAATTGCTAATAATGGCATCTGCATCGAAGAACATTTTTTTAAAAAATTTAATGTTTTTATTGACTTCAGAGAGAGGAAGGGAGAGAGAGAGAGAAACAGCAATGATGAGAGAGTCATTGATCGGCTGCCTCCTGCACGCCCTCGACTGGGGATCGAGCCCGCAACCCGGGCACGAGCCCTGACCGGGAATTGAACCGTGATGTCCTGGATCCTAGGTCGATGCTCTACCCCTGAGCCACACCAGCCAGGCAAAGAACATTTTTTTATTACTCAGGTGTCTCTTGTTTAAAAATATAAATTTGAAAGAGTGAGTTTTATGATCAACTTACATTTCTCTTGGGGCTTTTATCTATAGTTTGCAAAATGCTTGCTAGTTCTTCCTGAGAGACACCTGTAAAGGAGACTCAGTAATCATGGTCTTATTACTACATACAGTTTTGTTCTAATATATCGCAGATAATCACCACTGTAGCAAAAAGCATGAATACCCACAGGGAAAAATTTATGAGAAAGATATTTGTTAATAGGAAGAAACTGAATAAGTAAAAATAAAGCATAAATAGTTGATTGTTAGAAAAAAAACTTCAGTAGTTTCTCAATCAAGAGATAGCAACTATTTCCCTTCAGACTAAATCAGAATAACTTGAAATGTTCCAAACTGGTTTGTCTAACAAAAAGAGAAATACTGGCTTTTATAGTCTTTTGCAATTTAAAATGCATTACCATATGCATCTTATCATGTGATTGTTACAGTTTTCCTGTAATATATAAAGGCTAAGGATTATTATTTCATTATTTTACAGATGACAAAACTAAAACACAAAAAGGATGCTTGTCTAGAGCCACAGGCAGTAATTGGCAGATTTTGGCCTAAAGTCTAGAATTCTATTACTGAATATATATTTTTACAAATGCCACCATTAGCAGTTTTGTATAACTGAGCTTGAATAGAACATGGGATTTTCTGCAGTTTCCTATTTTAGGTTGTTAAGCAAAAGAGGTTTTCTTTGACTATTTCAGGGTTTCTTCCACTTTTATTACTATAGAATAATGCAGAGGGTTAAGAATCAACTTGCTTGCCTTAAAGCTGACAGATAATAAAGACAACCAAGAGGAAATAAAACTCTATCATCATCTAGAAATATTTTATAACTTGATCTGGGTGAGGATTACACAGGATATACACATGTAGAAAATATCAAGCTCTATGTTTAAGATTAGTATACTTTACTGTTTAATGTGTGTGTGTGTGTATATAAATTTTCACATCTGTAGTGACTCCACACATACATGGAGAACTTTTCTGTATATAAAATTAATGCTGCAATGGCAACTTTGTCCAAGGCTCACTTTGTTACGTAGCCACAAGAAAAGTTACTGTGTTATGGTACATATGATAAACAGTTCAAGAAGAATATAAAACCCATTGTTAGTCATGAGCAAAATAGTCAGTTTTTACAATTTTACCTTTTTAAGGTTTATTTTGCATTTTTCACTTCTAATGCCTAGAAGACCAGTGGGCACAGAAAAGATAATAAATAAATGTGACCTCCCCGGATGCCTGGCTGGTTAAGATCAGATGTGAGACCAAAGTCAGTTTCTTCCCAGCAGCGTGATTGCTGCATGGAGGACACTGTTCAGGCTTAAGGTTATGGACACAGATGTAGGAAATTGTCAAAGGGATATGACAGATTCTATTAGCTGGAAGTGGCTGGAATTTTTCCCCACTACAATAATAGTTGAGGACATAAATCTGATTAAGAATTCATATTGTATATTGGTTAGAGCTAGATATAGAAGGCAGTTAATCAAGTCACTGGGAAATGTTTTCAAACGCCATCGCCATCTGAAATGACAATGGCAAACTATGACGTGTTTGCAGTGTGCATCCTTGAAGGTAGGTGTCTGGCTCTTGTGGTCACTGAGAGCAATATAAACACACAGCCTCAGTGAAGAAGAAAAATAAATTATTGGGATATGAAATTAAATGATTAGTCAGATTAACTATTTTTCTTATTGTGCTTCAGGAAGGCTTTTGCCAAGTAATTTTATTCGCATATCCCTGAGCTCTCAGCGATTAGAGAGAAAAGCAGAGCCTCACCCACACCCATCCCAGAGAACAGTAAAAAGAAGTTTGAATTCTATGTTCTGTTTCCAACTAGAGGAAGAGCAGCTCCCTTCAAGTTCCCTTTATTCCCTTAGTGTGGCCAAAGTCTCTAGGTTGACCCTTTCTAGCCCTAATGTTGATGGGATTTTAGGGTTAGGAAGAGTTTGGCAGCTTAAAAATACGCTCCCTTTATGGTTATTTGTAAACTGCTCCCAGGATAACCCTCTAAACCCACAGCTTTAGACTATACTGTGAGGAGGCGAGAAAGTGCCACCAACATAGAGGGAAGGGAAGGGACCTTCTTTCACTGCCCCTTGCTATAAGAACAGCTGAGGCCTGGGCAAAGGATTTCTCTGTAGCCTTCCCATGGAGTGTCAACATCGTCCCTGCAATTGTCATGCATGGTTTACTTGCGCTTAAAATCTACCAATTATACGTAGGAGGACCTTTTGTCTGTTTCATTTGCAACTACGCAGCAAAGTATTTTGTTTCACAATGACTTTAAGCTATATTTGAAAAGTGAATAGTTTTCTCTATAGCTACTTTCATGATTATAATGCAATACTATTCTGAAATCCTTTCCATGTTGTTCTAATTTCCAGATCTTCATGAGTAACTAGTAAAAATCCTTGGTCCCTTAGAGCCTAGGCTCTTTCCTGACCTAACCCATTTCCCCTCCTCCTTCTTCCCCTCCCCCTCCTCCTCTCTCTCTTTCCCTTCGTCTCCCTCCCAGCTGAGCTAGCTGTCTTTCTATACAATGTCATAATACGGTTTCTTGCAACGGTGCCTTCACTACTATCTGCAGAATACCTCTAGTTGTATGCATCAGGTTTAGTGATTTCTAATATGCCTATGTGTCACGCAGCACCCCTAAAAAGTTCAAATTTGATGACAATCAGACTGTATGAATTTGTCCCTATATCTTTAGGCTGAAGTGTCTGGGAGACTAAGTGAGGATGGGTGAGAAGAGATCCAGATTAGAGCAAATGCAGGTTTCAGATTAGAAACAGAGGGATTTAAGGGGAAGACCAATTAGCAGGCAATTGATACAAGTGCCAGTGAAGGTCTTAACCTAGAGCAAAAGTACTTGGCAACAGATAGGCAACAGGAGAGAGAATATCTTGGTCTGCTTCGGAATAGAATAGCACAGAATGGGTGGCGTGAACGACAGAAATTAGTTTTCCCAGAGTCGTGGAGGCTGGGGATTCTACGATCAGGGTGCAGGCAGCTCGGGCCCCGGCGAGAGCTCTTTTCCTGGCTTGCAGACGGACGCCTCTGTGTGCGACCTCACATGGCAGAGAGAGCGAGCTCTCTGGTTTCCCTTCTTATAAGGGCACTAATCCTATTGGATCAGGGCTCCCGCCTTAAGATCTCATTTAACCTAATTTTCTCCTTATAGCCATCTGCAAACACAATCATATCGGGCGTTAGTGCTTCAACATACAAATTTGGGGAGGCCACGATTCATGTTAGAGCAGAAGAGAAAACCTAATGAACTGCTCTTTCTTTAGGCTGCTTCTTTGTCAGGAAGGCCAAAGTTTTAGGTCACATATAATCTTTAGTAGTTTGTTATAATCTTACCGGCAATGGAAAGAGCTCTAATTAATATTTGAAAAAAGTGTGTGTTTAACTTGAGACACATTCTTGTGTAGTACTAAGACAGGTGTGGTAAATACTGGAAAAAAATAGGGGAAAAGTTCAGGAAATTTGGAGGCAGACTCTCCTCATCTATGTGACTTTCTCACCATCATAACTTCAGCTGGAAGCTCCTCAGAGTCTCCAGAATTTTGGTAAAAAGAAAAAAATGGCCTTCTAGCTCTTTAATGCAGAGAAATCACATAGTTTTTTCTGTACAAGCTCTATATAGAGGAGGCCTGGACATTAGTTTAGACATTCTATGGTGTTAAAACCCCAATGAGGAAAGAAAGCCTTGCTAGTCATGTGGGGAAAGTTCAAGGAGATATTTAAATCCTGCCTCCAGGCTCAAGATAATCTGGCAAGAAACTGGCTCTGGTCTTAAAACCCGCAGGTTGTCCTGAGACCCACACTCCTCCACCTGTATCTTGGAATCAGGGCAGAATGGGTGTGCCTGGGGCAGAGACCTGCAAGCAACGGGTGTGCTTTTCAAGCCTGTTCTCAAAGCTAAGTGTTGGTCCCCACCCCCAATATCTCTGACCGAAAGTGAATGAGCATTGGACGGTTTCATGTCAGGCTTTGAGTTCAGTGTTTATGAGTCCCAGCTATTCAAAATGCTAACAGTGTCCCACATCCTTTCAAATACAGTGCATAGGAATAGATCTTATCTTGTCTAGAAACAATGAGTAATGTGACAGTTTTCTCAACCACTCTTTTGTCAGTTCCACACGGCCTGCGATTTTAAACCATGTAACACTTGCGTCATTCCGAGAATTTTCACCATTGATTTAAAGGTGTGATATTATGCAGTAGGCAGAGTTAGTAATCTGGTGGTTCCCTACATGCACCTCTCTTCTATTTCTGGGGAACTAAACTAGTTTGAGCTGCTAACAGTCAATGTCATTAGAGTCAATTGTGGGGAAATGTGACTCTTTTGAATTTAGTTTGGTCTTCAACACAGACGTGCATCTCGATTAAGTGAGCATTTATCTCCAGTACGTTGATTCCCTCAGGATAAAATGCAGGTTGCTTGAATAGCTAAATTATACTGATCTCATCAAATCAATCCATTCTTGTTATTTGATACAGAATTCATAGTACAGAGAATGTAAGTATGACTGAATTTTCATTTTTCTTCTTGCTTATTACATGATTGGGGGAATCATTAGAACATCCATTGATCTGGGGATCATTAGCTTCAATCATGCTACATACACCATGCATGTGGTCCTGAATACATCACATGTGTATCTTACAAGAGGATTTTTTTTCTAATTATCATTAAGCAGAGTTTATTATACATAGACGGTTTGAAAAAATTTATCTTTATTGTCGAAAGTAATTTTATCCCAGAGCAACTTTAAAGTGAATTTAAGGTAAATGGTTCAGGATATTTGTTCACTTTTACTAACAGCAAACCAATTACTTAATTGGAACCTGGCCATTTCATCAGTATGTCTTATTTCAATATTAAAGTCTGAGGATTTTGACTCCAGTCTAGCAGTGCCCACCCCATCTTAATGGACTCTGCTTCGTTGTGTTGAATTGCCTGGAGTAAAATATTAATTGATGATGAACGATGAAGTAAAGCAGTGAGTATTTATAACTATACTGAGAAATTTTGTTATAAAGAGCTGATGAGAAAGTAGGTAGTAGCTGGAGATGTAGGATCAGATAGGGTTTTGGTTTACTTTGTTGTTGTGGCTTGCTTTGCTTTTTTATTTTATTAATAGTTTTAATTTAAGATCGGTTATTATTGTACAGCCAGTTGGTGTGATGCAGAAGCGAACTCCAGAGTAGGTGAGCAAATGGGAGGGAATCCAGACTGCCACTGGAGTGTAATACTTCACAACTGTGCCATCGTCATTACTAACTACAGTCCTTTTCCCTGGTTGGCTATGCTTACATACCAATGTGTGGGTAAATTTGTCCCATTGCATTCCAATGAACTTCATATCTGTCTCAATGTTATATATAAGATTAGCTCATAAAGGAAATGAACTCAAAGACGTGCCACTGATTGGTCTGTTTAAGATCATCATTGCTCAGGTGACCTTGCCTGTGACTGAGTCTTTTGAACTTCGACACTATCATGGAGGGGAGAGGAAGGCTTGGGGAGGGACTCGGACATGGCCTTGCTTCATAGATATTCTGACACTGGACTAGATGTTCCACCTGCATTGCTTTATTTAATCCTCACAGAAGCCATGTGAGATTGTCAGTATCCCCATTTAACTGATGAGGAGACTGAGGTTCAGAAATGTTTCTTTCTTTATTGTTGAAAGTATTACAGATGTCCCCCATTTTTCCCTCCATTGAACCCCTCCACCAGGCATCCCCCCCCCAGGTCTTCTCCATACTACTGTGTCCATAGATCATGTATATATGCATCTGAATTCTTTGATTAATCTCTCTCCTGTACTACTCCCCACCCCCACCTTTCCTCTGAGGTTCAGAAATTTTGAAGAATTTGCTAATGGCTGCCCTGCTTGGAAATACAGGCTTTGCAATTAGAACTCAGGTCTTTCTTAGTCCTGTTCATCTCTCTGATAGATAAAGCTTTGCAAGACAATGGGAGGGGGCAAAATTTGGCTTAGTCAGGGCATAGAGTTTGGCACCTGGCTGAACAATAGTAGATAAATGATAGCTAACTGTTGACATCTAACTTTTTCCCCAACTAACCACTAACTTCTTTTTTTTTAATTGATTTTTTAATTTTTAAAAATATATCTTTATTGATTTCAGAGAGAGGAAGGGAGAGGGAGAGAGAGAGAGAAACATCAATGATGAGAGAGTCATTGATCAGCTGCCTCCTGCACGCCCCCTGCTGGAGATCGAGGCCGCAACCCGGGCATGTGCCCTGATGTAGAATCGAACCCTGATCGCCTGGATCCTAGGTCGATGCTCAACTGCTGAGCCATGCCCGGCCGGGCAACCATTAACTTCTTAATAAAATTATAGCAGACTACTTGATGATCTGTAGAACAAGTACGAACATTTTTTCCTAATATGCTATTATCATAACCAGCTACCTGAAATAATTACCAACATTTCTAATAAGTTTTATGCCATTTGATACACTCAGTACCCTGTTGTAGCTGCTTAAATATCTATAAAGAGTTAGTAGCATCGCTCTCTCAGATATGTTAGGCTCATTTATAACCGTTTGTTCTCTAAATTATATCGTTAAGAAAGTAAGAATAAAGAACTAAAATACATGGCAACATACACATCGCCAGCCATCTGTTATTGCAGATGCTTGGAAATGTGCCCACCGCCCCAGGTGTCCTCTTTAGAGCAGTGGCGATCCTGGAGTCCCTTCTCCCTTAAAGTCCAGGAGGCAGAACAGCAATTTCATGTTAAAATATTTCAGTTCAGTGAAGCTCAGGCCATGTGTGAATGAGAAGGAGAATTTCTTGAGTAGTGCAGAGGTCATTGCTTTTCTTTGTGTTCTCCATCGCCATGGTGCCTTATAGTTTTTATAATATTTGTAAGACATATTTGCAAAATCTTCCTTAGCATTTTACTTATGACAGAAGCACTGTGAGTGTGTATACAGTTGGGTCCAAACTGTCTCGATTATGAAAGAAATGTATGGATTTCAGAATGACTTTTTCTTTAGGATAAACCATGAAAAGTTTTCAAGGATGTAGGATTTCTTCTGTAAACATTTTCAGCTTTCATTTATCTGACTGCCAAGAACCTGGGGCTATTTCAGTGAATTGAATGGAGGTTTACTCTTTAAAATTAGCTCTTTGGGACTGTGGTTTATTACCTTACTGCCATGGTAGGATCAATATTCAACAAATGGAAATTTGTTGTCTAGTTTTATAGCTTGTGTTGCTTGGAATCAAAGATTTTTAGAGGGCAGTGCATCTAAAGAATTATCATGTCCGATCATTTCAATCTGTGAATGCAGGAGTCAAATCCCAGGGATGAACGCTGCAGTATGTTTTGACCTAAATCACAAAGCAGGGAAGTGGCAGAGCTGGGACTAGAACCAGCTCCCTTCAGTACTGAATTCATTTCTCCAAGCTACTCCTTCACGGTCACGACTGCTTTACAGATGAAGAGCTGAGACTTTCGTGGGAAATACAAACATGCAAAATGTTTATAAATAAACTATAACCATCCACGGAAGCTTGTGTTCCTGTGTTCTACTCTTTCTTAGAGAAAAAGCCCAAACTCCATTCGTCCATGTTTCATTCACTTAATAATTTTAAGTTTATTATGAGAATATAAGGTTTGTTCTATGAATTTTTTTTTCACTAAAATCTCCTTACCTAGAATGGTATTTTCATGGCTTATTTGTAGGTTACTTTTGATATGTCCCCAGAGCAAACAAAATAGATATGTTGTTGTAAGTGGATTCAATGGTGCGATGCCAGGAAAACTGTAGTACATTCGGCCCTAATGTCTTACACTTGAATTGATTTCTTCTTGATGTCTCGGGAGTCAGGTAAAACCTAGGGAGCCACTCGGTTCTGATGTGGTGGCCTCACGAAGGAGAGTCATATTCCACAGTGAGAAATTAAGCTGTGAGGAGGGAGCCTGGCTTACACTCCTTGCTCAGCTCTCATTGCGTGTCCTCGATCTACTTGCTCCCTAATCTGATTGGTGTCCTTCCACTCTCATGGGGACCTTCCTGACTATTTCAGCCCATGAAATAGACCTCTGTTCTCTGAATTCCTGCATCCCTTCAGGGGCTTTAAAATCGAAATACACTAATCCAGTTTTATGTTGGTGCTAAAAAATATTCCTATGTATTAGAAAAAATATTTATGTATAAAGAATAAATTTCAGAAAATCTTAAAATGGACAATTATCTTGCATCTTACTTCATGGAATGCTCAAGCACATTCTTGTGAAACCATTCAGTGGAATTTACACAGATATTTTAAAAGTATGTGAAGACTGCAATAGAAAAAAATGTGTGTTACATGAGGCAAAAAAAAAAAAAAAGCGGGACACCCAATTTTAGATCACTGTGATAATTATAGAATGAAACACGTTTGCCTAAAAGTGCTGGAAGCATGTACACAAGCATATTTACAGTATTTTCCCATGAGGAGTGGAATTCTGGGTGATTTAAAAGTATTCCCTACCTTTAGAACTTTCTCAGATTTGATTTAACTTACCTGTTTAACAAATATTTATAGAGCCCCAAATATGGATCAGGTTCCCTGCTAAGTGTTGCAGACAAAACTGTGATTAGCCAGGCAAAGGGTAAAGTTAGCTCACTGTGTGCAAGGACTAGCTTAAAAATGAGCAGTTCAAAAGCAACCAGAGCACAATGAATTAAGTTGGATGATGGGCTAAGCCTAATTGTGCAAGAAAATATAAGGAGAAGCACCCCGGATTTGGAAGGCAAGGTAAGGAGGGAGTATTGACTTGGGTACCTCTGGCTGCAAATAATAGAAATTATGATGCAAAATGTTTTAAAAAACAAGAAACATGATGATTCACGTGGGTTGGATTATGTCCCTGAAAAATATATGTTGAAGTCCTTACCCTTGTATACATGAACCTTGTATGGAAATCAGGCTTTGAGACAGATGTAATTAAGTGGATCAAGTTAAAATGAGGTCGCTCTGGATTAGGGTGAGCCCTAAATTCAATGGTGGGAGAGAGTTGCAGACAGAGAGGCAGAGGAGACACACACACGGAGGGAGGGAAGGCATGTGAAGATGGAGGTGGAAATTAGCACGCTGCAACAACAAGCTAGGGACCACCAAAGACTGTTAGATCGTCTCCGTTAGGGCCTTCAGAAGGAACCAGCCCAACTCACACCTTGGTTTTGGACTCCTGGCCTCCTGAACTGTGGAAGGACGCATTTCTGTTGTTTCCAACCATGCAGTTTAGGATGAGTCATTCCAGCAGCCCTGGGAATCTAGTACAGAGATGTACTTGGAGGTCCAAGATGTGGATGGGCTTCAGAGGTAGCTTCGCTCAACAGCTGCTCTTTCATCTCTTTGTCTCTTTTCTCAGGGAAAAAATGACTGTGGCAGAACATAAAGAGGGGAAAAGAGGTGTCTAGTTCCATGTCAGTTTCTTCAGAATGGGAAAAAATTTCCCAGAAACCCTTCAAAAGCTTTACATTGTGTTTCATTAGCTCAAATGAAATAACATGCCTATCTCCAAACCAATATCCTTGGCTAAGAGGGTGCTGCAAATAATCAGTTTAAGCCTGACTTCTCGCACCATTGACTGGAAAGACAGATAGCATGGCTGCTTTAAGACCAGGCCACCCAGGAGCAGGGCAGGGTCGTCTACTGAGGCACATGGACTCTGGGGGCAAGGTAGACACTGGGACAAAGAGCAGTGCCTTGTCGGGCAGGGGGCTGTGGGTGGAGATGAAATGGGTGTGTGCTGGTGAGGCAACAGAAAATGTCACTTTTCAGCTGAGGTCAGTTCCCAGCTGAGATGGGAAAATGGACAGGATTGAATGGCAAAATAGGGAACAGTGAGTGAGAAGGCTTATGGAGCTCTAGGGGCATTTAGGAAGAGCAATAGGATGCTGTGTGAAAAGACTGGAAGGCGGCAGGGTGGGGATGGTGGGTGCTGAGCAGGGCCTTTCAGACTCCCGATTTCAGATTTAGATTTAGATTTAGATTTAGATTTAGATTTAGATGATTTAGATTTAGATTTAGATTTCATCTTAAGAGCCATGAGAATATTTGAAAAGAATTATGCAGGCAGGTTATATTATCGATGTGTTTCCAATGGAGCTTCTAGTTTAACAACCAACGATGAAGATATTTTAGAATTTGAATCTTGAGACCATCCCATTGAGGGAGGGAAGTTTTTGCCATCACTAAGTAAGAGAGAATCATGGTCTAGTCTAGAACACTGGCCTTCAAGATGGAAAGAAGATGAATTTGGATCCGTACATCAAGAGTCATGAGCTTACTATTAAATATTACAATATAGACATATGTGACTTAAGCAAACAGATGTTTGGTTTGTTCATTTGTTACATTTGTTCATTTTTCCCAAAAACATGAGAGGTGGACATTCACAGGTCTTGAGTCTAGACATTCAATGATGTCATCTGGGTCTCAATGATGTTACTTCTGTCTTGTTTGCTATGTTGGTGTCACTCTCATGCAGGTCACATTAGTACAACCTCAGACATCAAGTTCATGTTCAAAGTCAGTATAAAAGGGAAGGTAGGCAGTATTTATGCCTTGACATTTATATTAGAAAAGGAAAAGATTACCCAGGAGACTTCAGTTCATCTCATTGAACACTTAAGGGTATCCCTAGCTTAAGAGATATTGGGGCTGAGTAGATAGCTCTCATAAATAAAATCAGGATTATATTAGTAAGGAATCTGCAGGAATGGTTATGGGTTATGCAACTGTGTTTCCAATTCACTAATTGAGAAATAAGAAAGGCAAAAAAAGTCTTTCCTAATTGTTTCCTATTACTTGTCAACAATCTTTCTTTCTTACAAGCCCAACCTTTACTTGTACACTGCTAAGACAGGACGGTAAAATGAGTAACTTAATACGGTTACTCATTGATGATGGATATTACATCCATTATTTGACTGTTTTCCCACTGCCATCTCTGTTTATCAAACACTGATTGGTATCAGAGCTTTAAGCTTTAAATAAAATAAAAAACGTCTTGGCCCTTTTCCTGTTTATTTTCTATTTATACTCTTTGAATTAAAATAAACTTCAGCTATGAGAGTAGCCATATTCTGTCAGGGTTGGTGAGTTTTGATAACACTGGACAAATTCTAAATTGAGAATGTACACTTGAGTGCTGATTGTGAAGCCCAAAGGCATAGCAGCGTAAATCTCTCTGTAGTTGTTCCCATATGTGAGGGGAGGGAGTAGAGATGGTGGGGCTTGGAGACAGTCCTTTAGATAGCTTAGTTAGCACCCTGTCATGGATGATGGTGTGTTAGCCAACTAAACTCTATCACACCTTGACCAAAATGTCTTACAGAAGTGCAGAGTGCAGGCAGGTAGCAGGAAAAAGAAAAGAGATGGTGTGACTTTGGACAGTTCCTCTTCCTAAGCCATTTAAGAGCAGTGATGCATGTCAGCCCTAAAGCTTGAATTGATAAAACATAAGTCTATTTGTTTTGCTCCTTTGGAAGGACAGAGGAGGCCAGTAAAATCTATGTCATACTCTGACTTACTTTGGTATTTACCTTAAGCCGAGGTCGCATTTGTCTGATAAATACCAATGCCTTTCTTGGAAGTATAGGCTATCTGATTATAAACTAACAATGTCATACACTTTTATTTTTTTATTTTATTTTATTGATTGGTGTGTTCAAATTTAGGCCATGATGAAAAAATATTCTCATTCTAAGTTGTGTGTATGTTTGTGTGTGTTGTTTGTCGTGGAATACGTGGCTATATACATTCATTCACCAATTCTTTCACTCAATCACCAAGTGTTTATTTAATATCCATTCATATGCTTGGTGCTGCAGAGAGTGTGGTTAGCAAAGGTTCCTGGCCTTCTGAGGCAATACAGCTCCTTGTTCATGGTCGCCTGGCACCTCTCCCCACACGT
Organism: Miniopterus schreibersii; assembly: GCF_964146895.1. Lineage (NCBI taxonomy): Eukaryota > Metazoa > Chordata > Mammalia > Chiroptera > Miniopteridae > Miniopterus > Miniopterus schreibersii. Next base: position 187,859,909 of record NC_138101.1, read on the forward strand.
AGGTTCAGTACTGCACCTAATCTACCTTTTCTCCCACCAGTCCCTGTCCTGTTCTGTCCTTGTAGTTATGAAGTACCAAAGACAGATCTCTATCTGATTCAGAAAAAAGAGGAAGTGGGTCAATGGCCTTGTAAATATAACTCGATTTTAAGCTCCTCGGGCAATGATATCATATCCTTTGTTTTTTTTAGCCCTAGCATCTCCCACATGACTTCAAAAATATGTATCCTAGAAATGAAATTCATTCTGTAATGCTTTGGAATTTTCGCATCTGTCCTTTATTGCTTTGTTCTTCATTTATTTACTAAATATTTATTTGTTTACTAGGGAATATGGAGAAGTATAGATGCTCTACCATATAAGATATTTTATAGTTTTCCACTACTCTTATTACAGTGATCCTAAAGAAAGGCCTCATTAGAATGGCAAAGGTGCAAGACAGATTGGAAGTTTTTCTGAAGGAGAGAAAAAGGGGGAAGAAATAAATCAATAGGTAAGACCTCAGCCAATCAACAAATTATCCGAAGACCAGGACCCAGTGTTCTAATGAGTGTTGTGTATACTCCTCCCATCTCTTTACGTGACCTGAAGTGAACTTGGTCAGGAAGGAGCCTGCCTTCCCTGAGCTACCTGCCTCCCTTCTCCCCTGGCCCCTGCCTTTAGTGATTAGGACACTTGAGCCTAAGTTCCATCCGTGTCCTAAAACAGATAAATAAAAACAAGCTCTTTTCAGTAGAGCTTTTCCCTTTGTTTGTATTTTGTTCTTACTCAAAACTCCATGATTCTGTACAAGGGAAACATGAATCGAACCACCTGCTTAGGGGTCGTTTCATCTTAATCATTTTCCACCCTCCATCTTCACTGGTATTTAACTGCCCACAAGACTTATTCAAGAGAGCTGGCTTTGTGACGTGTAGGTCAACTTGCTTCAGATCTCTCGTCATTTGGTGTTGCCTTAAAGGATTCTAAATTTGAGTTAAATGTATATAAAATGTTTGCACCAGAGAACAAGCTGAGCAGCTTTAGAGTGTGTTTGCATCATAGTATAATTCCCTTACTTGGAAAAGGAAAGACATTTCAACATTGTCTTAGATAATGACTTCAGAATGTTTTTCTATAGCTGAGATGATCTTGAGAGATTATCTAATTTGACTGCCCCCTTCAGGCAGTAAGTGATTATTACATTTTACACAATCGCTACTGAGGCCATAAAAGGTTAAATGCTTTGCTGAGGCCCACACAGGGTTTTCTAGTAACTGAAGGATCCTGGCCATGCGCCGCCTCCATGCCTCCTTCCCCTCTTCCTCCTCTTGCCCCTCTTTTCTCTTTTCATTACTTTAACTTTCTTGTACTAGAAAAACTTGTGTTATGACCTCTGATGAATTTACATTTGAATACTGATCCACTTCCTCATAGCCACGCAGCTTTCCCCAGGCTACATTTCTAAAGCCCTTTCAAAAAAGATGCCTAAATAATGATTATCCTTTTCTTGTCATTTCATACTCAGTATTTGTTGAGTATTTAGTCTGTGGCATGATACCAGACACCAGGGAAATAAGATGAGTAGCATACCGCCATGTGCAGGAGGGGCTCATAGTCTCAAGGGAGGGAAAACGCAAGAAAGAATTGCTATGCAATACAAGGTGAGAACTTCTTCAAGAGGTGTCCCAAAACCACTGGAGATGGTGAAATCATGCCCGTCTTAGCTTCTGCTTGGTAGCTGTAGTGACATCCAGACAAGAGAGTAGGACTCCACTTTAAGAATTTTATGATTGTCCCTGTGGCGGTAGGTAGTGGAGTGGCTCCTTTCACATTTTGTTTTTAAAGGTCGGCCACTTTCCCAGGGTTCTCACCCTGCCTCACTTTGACCCAGGGGAGTCTCAGTCAAGGATGAGCAGTGCTTACTTCTGCTGATTTTAATTCATCAACATTGCTGGTTAATGACTTTTGGCAAATAGTCTTTTACATCCTCTGATTTTAAAAAAGTTGCCCAAAACCAGGTCACTTACTTCTAAGTCAGTCTTGCTAAGAGAAGCTTGCCTTGCCTTGATGTAATCTAATGACCTTAATCTCACTGGATACTGAGAGGTTCTGCTAAAAAGCCCCAATTCTTCCAACTACATGTGTGCCCTCCAGTTCTGTGCCCCTTTGCCTGAGTGAATGGCACCACGGAACTGTCCTTCGTCACCTGGGGGTTGCATTGGCATTTCCTCTTCAGACCATCAAACTTTATAGCATCGTGAGGACTCGGAGCCAACCCTGGAAGAGTGTGCCCTTTCTGGTCCAGCACCTGCTTGTTTGCTCAGCTCCATAAACTGCTACTCACAGTGTGTGAGCCATTCAATTATTGAAGCTTAGCTGGGAGGGCTTAGCCCAAACAACCCATTGGCATTGGAAAGAGAGGGGTGCCAGGCAAAGGGGGAGAGCAAGTCAAAAACTTTGGAGCTACCAGAGCTGCAGTGCAGAATGACTGATTAAATCGTTTTTGTCTTTTCAATCAGAGCTTTCACATAAAGAGTAAAGAGCATCCCTACTTGCTGCAAATCTGGTATCTTGACAGCCGGATTTAATTTGGCCTCGCTTTCTGCCTGATGTGGGGTGACACGCAATCCGGGCTGGACTGGCATATCAGATGGATGGAATCACAGATGGGCTTTTCTCAGCTCCACCTCCCCCCTCTTTTCTGAGCTTAGACAAGAATGGAGGTGTGAGGTACTGCACCGGGGTGCCAGGAATGAAGATGACACCTTCTCTCTGGAGGGAGGCACATTCTAAAAGCAGAGAGTGGAATTGAATTGACAGGTGACATTACTTTTCAGCTTTACTCTGCAGCTCAGAGGAGTGGTAAAAAGCACAGTTCTGAATTGGATTCTGCCACTTCCCAGGGGTGCCCCCGCACTAACATTATTTCACTCCTGCTAGCCCCAGTTTCCTCATATCTAAAATGGGAAAAAAACAGTTTCTACTTCACAGGGTTGCGGTGAGAATAGTTCCTACCATTATTTTAGCAATATATCTCACACAGACTGTCGACTATTAATCAGTGTTATCAATCAGCAAAAATGCTGTAACTTAATAATAATAATATTGTCAACACCATACACTATTCCATGGTGCCTAGATTTAAACAATTTAGGCATTTGGGTGACACTATCATATAGATGAAGTCTGCTGAATGAAAACTGTGACTTTGACCTCTAAGAAGCCATCAGATTGCCACACTTTATTGAACATTAATGAGATTAGTATTTTGCAGCAGCCTCTGTGGGTTCTTTAACTATGAGCCTGTAAGGAATTGGAAAACTCTAGAAACCAGTCATGTTGGGTGTGGCTATGGGAGCCCAGTTAGAGATCTGGGTGAGATCCAGTTGAGCCAGTGTAGGGGCGTATGCTCATTCACTGAATCAGCCCTTCAGCAAACAGATAGGAAGGGGTGATACTAAAAGTCTGATCCTTGCTCACCTGTGTGATCCACTCACAGTGCCACTTGCTTTTTAAATGTCACCACATGCAGATTTAGAGACAGGTTTACATAGGAGCAAGGAGAGTAATATAAAGTCTAGGAATCGATGTGTAATTCTAACCAAAGGGAACAAACAACGTTGGGAAACAAATGCATTTTCTGCCACCTAGATTTTCGGCTTATTTAAGTTGGAGTAACATAGGTTTGATGAATTGAGTAAACTAACTAGAAAACAACAGACATAAAAGGTACATTTGTATAAAAACAGCTACATGTGTGATGTGCTTGCTTTAATGTGTGCGTGTACCTTACATATGTGTAATCTAATGTCCCCACCTCCTCTTGCCTTCTGGGGTCATTATTTCCTGTAGTCTCTGCGCCGCTCCCTGTGTGTGGTTTTACTGTTAACCACAGCCATGGGGAGTTATTGGGCCACACTGAGGAATCTCTGCTCATTCATAATGGACCAAGCCTTGCCTTGTGCCCCAAAGTCAACCTAATTGACTTGCCATTTGTTTTCTAACTTTTGTGCAGTAGGTTGTTTGGTGCAGAGAACCAGGGAGGATCATAGGTACAGTATATGACATTGGGAAAAACGTCTTTAAATATACAGGGGTCTCACTTCTTCTCACCTAGAAATTGGGTGAGCAATAACTTTCTAACTCTCTCTTATATCCCAGAGCACCAAAGTGGAATTTGAAAAAAATATGCAAAATTTTCTTGAAATTTGAAAACTCTGGAGGAATTCTTGCCACAGGCTTATTGTACTATTATTATTATTAGTCTTTTATATAGTTGCGCATATCTATTTATGACTGCAAATGACCAACCCGTCCATTTCCTTATCTTTCCAGGACTTTGTTACTACATTTTAAAAATCGCAATTCAATGCATACTAATTTTAGCAGAACGCAAAAGATTTGCATACTAATTTATGAAGAGAAAGCTATTTAGACACTGTTTCGGTAAATTCAATACCCTTTTTATTTGCATCAAGAGCTCAGTATAAGGCATGGTTTGTACTGCTCCCCTTGGCAAAAATGAGGAGAAGGGGCACCAGATAAGTTTCTGATTCTCTTTCACTTGTATTTCAGTAACTAGCCCATGGAAACTTTGTCTCTCCAAGTGCAAGTGTGCTGTTGGTCTTTGAGCTGATCGGAAGCTGTCCCCTACGTGCTAGAATTCCGGATTCCACCTGCAGACTTGACTTTCTGGGGTGAATTTCAAAGCAGAATCATCCTCAAACATCTGCCGGGGTCACTTTGAGTGTGTGTGAATATTAGCATGAAATCAGCATTGAAAAAAATCAAAGACATATGTCCCCTTTTTACTTGGAAAGGAAATGGATTTTTATTTCCATAGCACTTAATTTTATTTCTTTCAACCAATCAGTGTATCCCTTTCTACCAGTAGGAAGCAGAGAGGAGACCCAAAACTCAACCTCAATTAATCAGAGCCATTTCAAGAGCATTTCTATCAAATACACTGTCCCTTGTCTCTAGGGGCCACATGTCCTGACTACACATCTTCTTTCTTTTTTTTTTCTTTTTTTGTCTTAAATATATCTTTATTGATTTCAGAGAGAGGAAGGGAGAGGGAGAGAGAGAAAAACATCAATGATGAGAGAGTCATTGATTCGCTACCTCCTGCACACCCCCGACTGGGGATCGTGCCTGCAACCCAGGCATGTGCCCTGACCCGGAATCAAACCGCCGTCTCCTGGATCCTAGGTCGATGCTCAACCGCTGAGCGACGCCCAGCCGGGCCACATCTTCTTTCTTGACATGCCCATGTACTTACCAGGCCACATGCCTAAGAGATAGAAGCCCTGCAGCACCAGGCTTTGGGATGCGTAACAACGGTGTTGGTTTTAGTGGCTAGAATTACAGAGTGGCTTAGAGAGGAGCTGGGAGTGACGTAAAAGACCTAACTGATACCTGAGTGCCAGACAGTAGGACAAGAGAACAACCAAGGTTATCTGCTTAGCAACAGTTTGCCATTTCTGTGTCCCAACTGCTGCCCCACATTGGTGAGTCAGGTCTGAATTTCACCGTAGTGAAATTTGGATGTCTTAAAATCAAAGGGCAGAGGTGAGAGGAAAGATGCCTACATTCTCCTTCCATTGCTCCCTCCAAGTAGGACACCCTCAAGAATCATTCTTTAGAATAGATGCATCCAAGTGTGATACTGAGTGTGATGTCAGTGCCTCTGGAGGTTGTGACTTGGTTGCTTTCCTTGTTGTCATGTGAAAAATTACTGTTAAGTCAGTTTCCAATTATCAGCTGGAAAATTCACCCATGATTGGAGTCTCAACCCTATTTTCTACCTTTTCCCTGCTCCTGTTTGTACCTGACTGATCCTAAAGCTTTCTACTAAATCAAAGGGTTATTGATCATTGGCTTATTTGTTCCTAAGATCTAGTTGGGGAGGTAAGTATCTATAAACCGTCATTGACTCAACTGGTCTCTCTCACCTTGGAAAATAGTGTTTTACTGATATTCAAACAGAATAATTTTCTGATCAGATCATGGTAACCAGTACAGAGTTATTTTTGATGGACGCTAAATCTGACAACAAATGTACATAATATCTAGCCTTAGCATAGCTATTGTGACATTTCTATTTCTTTTTTAAAGTAGAACAGTCATAACAATATTCTGTAGGAAATTCCCATTCACAGACAGAATCTTCCTTATTCTTTTCACTAATCTGAAGGTGAGATTAAAAGAAATTGCCACATTGTGACAGCTGTGGGTGCTGTTGTTGTTGTTGTTTTTATGGGCTTTCCAAGAGAAACAAAACTGGACACTAGTAGAAGGTAGTAACAACAAATAGTATTCAGTAAAAAGCACTGCAGTAGGGGAGAGAGTCCAGGTTAAATTGAGCTCCTTTGCTAAAACAAAAGGCAGGAGACCTATGAAATGCTGGGGTGTGCCTGAGGGAGGCACCAAAGGGCTTTAAGGGGAATTGGGTCCATGTGACTCAGTCCTCTGGGTCTGTTACTGGTGCTTACCCAGAGGAGAAGCAGACTTCTCTTGTCTGTGTGACAGGAGGTAGTTGTTCAAGGTAGAGCAAGGCTCCAACTGAAGTTAGGCCCTTACCTTCCCGCAGGGATGGTGTGTGAGAACTATCTCCTTGAATGTTTCCATTTCAGAGAGATACCTCTAGGTCCTTGAGAAGACAGTTGTGGATGGTAGATGGTTTATATTTCAAAGGGGCAGAGGGAGGAATGAGGGGGTTCGAGAGTTTGCCTAGCCCCAGGTTTTGGCTGAAACAAACAGTAAATTCTCCCAGCTGTGTTGAGCTTTCTCAGGCAGGCATTTTAAGGCGGACTGGGGTCTTTCTAAGAACTCAGACTGAAGCTTCTAGAAGCCATGCTAGAGTTTGATCAAGCCTCTCTCTTTGTTTTAAATTTAAACAATTTTTTATTTATCAGTTACAAATCAAGTCTGTCTCTTAGTGCAGGAGTTTGGATGGAGTCATTTTGTGCCGAGAGGTTTTGCCGTTCTTCGACTACTCTTTGTCAGATATAGGCCTTGCTGGACAATTACATATAATATTGAAAATCATCCCAAAACCATGAGAGGAACTGTTTTCAATTCCTTTAAACATCCAAGATAATATAGGTGCATAGAAAGATCACATGATTATTGATTGTAGGCCTAGGATTTGAAGCCAGTCTGTCTTCAAAGGCAAAATCTTACTGATTCTCTAAAATATAAGATCTATAAAGCTGGTAATTTTTCAGGTTCTTGTTTGAAGAAAATTTTTCTGATGTAGTATTTTTCTAACTTACTTATAGCTACTATTTTGTTAGGTTTTTAAATTTAATATCCTTGTACCATCTGTCTTCTAAATTGAATTAGAATATTCCCGAGATCAATCTATGTTATCACAAATGGCAGTATTTTATCTTTTCTTATGGCTGAGTAGTATTCCATTCTATATGTGTGCCTCATCTTCTTTATCCAATACACTATCGAAGGACACTTTGGTTGTTTTTATATCTCAGCCACTGTAAATAATGCTGCAGTGAACAAAGGGATTAATATATCTTTACAAATGTGTGTTTTCAAATTTTGGACATAGGTGCCCAGAAGAGAGGTTGCTGAGTCATATGGTAACTCTAGTCTTCATTTTTTGAGGAATCACCATGCTGTTTTCCATAGTGGCTGTACCAGTGTACCTTCCCACCAGCAGTGAATGAGGGTTCCCTTTTCTCCACAACCTCTCAGACACTTGTTATTACTCCCCTTTTTTATAACAGCCATTCTAACAGGTGTGAGGTAGAACCATATGATTTCATTCATAGGTGGGATATAAAATTGAAAGCAATAAATGAACAAACAAGACAAACAAACAAACAAAAACTCATAGACACAGAACAGTATGGTGGTTACCAGAGGGAAAGGGGGGAGGTGGGAAAGGGGGAAGGAGATCAAATATATGGCGACTGGAAGAGATATGACTTCTGGTGGTGGGCACACAAAGCAACATACAGATGATGTGCTACAGAATTGTACACTTGAAATCTATTGGTTAATTTTATTAACCAATGTCACCCCAATAAATTCAGTTTAAAAATTAAAGAATAAACAAATAATTTGAGTAAAGGAAAATGAAGAGAAAATGAAGGCAGTCTTCTGGTTTTGAATCTTCTCTGTGCTCCTTAGCTTTAGTTTCTCTATGTATGCATGTTTTCCTCTTTGTTAGACAAAAAGGTGGTAAATAGTGGAGGAAAGAGAAAAAGGAAAACATAACTGGATGAAAGAAATGAACTGTATTAAAAAAATTATCCAGGATTCGATAAAATTCAGGGATCCTCAGTCTTAGCACTATTCACATTTTGAGCCAGATAATTCTTTGCTGTGGAAGATTGTTCTGGGCATCGTCAGATGTTTAGCGGCATCCCCGGCCTCCACCCGCTAGATGTCAGTATCAACTTCCCCTGCATGGTGATGATTAAAAATATCTCCAGATATTGTCATACATCCCCTGGGAGGCAAAATGACCCCAGGTGAGACTCACTGGGTAAACGTTAAAAAAAGAAAAGAAAAGATTAAAAACACTCTACTTATAATCTGTGTCCCAACTGCTGCCCCATTTTGGAGTCAAGTCTGGTGATAGTCACCATCTGCTTTGGATGTTGCCCTGTTTCAGGCTCCGGCCTGTATGCTCACGACCACCTTGGCCCGGCCCTGTAGTGACCTCCCTGCTTGGCCCAGGCAACATTTCATTGCTGAGTCTTTGCTTTCTTGGGTTCTTTGTCTCAAAATTCAATTTCATTTGTCTTTTTTTTTTTTTTCCACATTGAAACACCAAAGTACTGCTCTGCTTACCTCTCCAGCCTCCTTGACTGCGATCTTCATGTCACCTTCTCAGCCCACTGCAGTGCTGGCTGCCCAGCTGCCAGGTCATCCTCTACCCACCTTCTCTGCTGCCACGTCTTTCTGCTGAGGGCTCTCATTCTTGAATGCTACTTATAAATAAAGCCCCGCTCAGATATGCTTCAGAAATGAAAGTATAAGAGCCAACATCTGAAAGGAGTTAATTCTGGCAAAATTGCAGGGACTCACACACAAAAATAGCAGAATAGATTTGCAGAGGGAAATATGACAAATTATTCTCACTGAAGGGAACACACATTTCTGCAGAAAGAACTCTCAGGCGATATAATGCAGCAACCAAAGAAACAGAATTGAATTTTGTAAAAAAGACTCTCCATTAGTTGATTCCTATTTCAGTCGCTTTCCTTTTTCCTTTCTTATATGTTTTTTTTGCAGCCTCCGTCACTATTATTAATTGCTTCCCTGATCTTACCGGGTGCACTGTGCATGCTTTGTGGTGGTGGGATGTGTCAAGTAGGCCCTGGGTGGGTCTCACGTCCTTTGATAGGGTTGTGCGCCTGGTTATGAGAAGGCAGCTGAGTAGAACCCTGCGTTTCCATCCTCTAGTGGATTGTGCGTAAACCAAAGACATCTTGCTGGTTTCTGCCTGTTTTGGTTTTGAATGAGAAGGAAAAGATAAATCTGTTCTAATTCAGAATTCAAAGTATGAAGAAAACCCTAGGCATTGAATCAACAACCTTGGGGATTAAATCAATAAATAAGCAGATCTTTCACATGCAGGAACTCTAATTCAAAGCTCTTTTCCGTTCCTAGTCACACTTACCTGGTAACCATTTCTTTACCTAGTGAGTATTTAGGAAAATTAATGCCATTTGGTGGGAGTCTCCTTCATTGCAAAGGCTTCTCTTGATTTAAAGCTAGGCTGGAGTAATTCAGTTTAACAGAGGCTCCGTCTTCTCAGGGAAGACAAATGATATAGCATTTGTTTTGTACTTTTATCTGAAAAATACATGGAGATACTTACCAATCCACATGTTTATTTCATCTTTATCAGGAGGTCCTGTTCCATAACAAATTTAGAGCAGAATAGCTTCTAGACACTTAATGCACTTGAAGTAAAATATATTCACTGAGGACTCACGGCAGTTTGCAGCAATTGTGTATTTTGGAAAAGAAACATTTTTAACGCTTTAGAAAAATTGTTTTTTATTAGTGATAGAATTCTATTGCAAATACTTAAATTGGTGGAGTATTTCTCTCTGACCTTTTCATTATTGGTTACATTAGTGTAATAAGTACATTTCTTGTTCAGAAAAGGCCATTGCTCTACTTAGTCTGCAATAGGTTTCTAGAGAGCTTATCAAATATTTTTCTTCCTAAAAGAATTAGAAATCATTTAGTGATGTTACAAACTGCTAGTTAACACACACTATACATATCACATGAACTTATTGATTGGAATATGTAAACCTTTTCCTGATTTTTTTTTTTGGGGGGGGTTAGCTTGCAGTTGCCATTATTATTGGGTCGTGTACTTGATTTTTGCTTCTTTGTCCACATATATTGCTTATTAGACTATCATAAGAAAGGCAAAGTAATTTAAGAAGAAGATTCTTGAACATATTTGGAAGGACAGCAATATTTCCACTACTAATTAATTAAATAGGAGGTAGAAGCAAGATAGAATTTCTAACACGTCAGAATGCACAATTATATGTTTGAAACAAATCAGTGTTCCCAAGTGGAAGCCATAGAGTTGGCTTTTAGAGTAAATGTGAATTAATTTCTTATTTAAGAAACCCATTCATCCACTGATGGACACTTAGGCTGTTTGCATATCCTGGATATTGTAAATAATGCTACAATGAACATGGGGTTGCATATATCTTTTCAAATTAGTGATTTTGTTTTCTTCAGGTAAATACCTGGAAGTGAAATTGCTGGATCACATGGTAGTTCTATTTTTAATATTTTTGAGAAATGTCCACACTGTTTTCTGCCACTTGATTTACATACCTGCAGAGGACAATTTTTTTCCTGGCCTTTGATAAAAACTTGGGACCCCCCCCCGTTAAAAACAAACAAACAATGGTTGGTTACTTTAAGTCTTAAACACAATCTCAATCAAGTAATTAAAATATATATTTTCATGAAATAAGTACGGTCTAAGTTTGATTTAAAATTGAGTGAGGCTTTTTGATTTTCTAACCTGCATCTAGAAGGCATCTTGAAATTTGGCAAAGAGTAAGATATATTTTTCCATCCCTCTATCCAAGCTACTGACCTCTCTTTCTCTCTTCCCACTGCATCACTCCTACTGCTTGTCATCAGCATCTGCAACAAAGGCAAGGGCAGGAATGAGGGAAACAGGAAACTTCTCTGTGGGCACTAAGGTGGGGATTAACTGGTGCTTTCTGGGCTTGGCAGCTACTCAAAGCTGACTGACTTGGGTAGGCTCTTCAGCAACTCTCATTCTTTTTGAGGAATCACTCAGCTGCATTGCCCCTGAGAGAAATAAATACACCTCTTCTTCTACTGGTCCCTTCATCTTTTCTCATCACTGAAAATCCCTGTTGCCTCTCGTTTTTCCAGCTGAAGCCTATTTGTCTTTCTGGACTGGCTTTTGGACAAGTCCTAAGAAGAGCCATGGAAGTTGGCTCTCCAGTGGATGTTCTCTCTCATGATCGGCCCACATGTGTTTCACTTTTATACTGACAGTATCTTGGGAGAACATGTTACATGCAGCTGAATAATCTCTCCTTTACTATGACTTCAAAGCAGGTAGATAGGAATCCCTTGCCCTTAGATCTTCCTAATGTCAGTCAGACCTCAGCCTTTGTGGTCCTCAAAATTTAAGAACATACAGTAAGATTTAAAGAATCTTCTTGATGCCTCTTAATTTTGTGAAAGAGAAATTACTTTTGACGCCGCCCACCTTTTTGAATAGAGGAGACTCCAAGTACACCAACAAATCTCTCTACACGTAGTCTTTGAATAATTTCCTTCTCAGTGATTTTGGAATTTGGAGGCAGCAACCAACCTCCACCTCCTCCTGGGTGCACCAGGATAGGGAGAGAGATTTACAGCACAGTTCATTTCAAATAAATCTTGTAAAATCCTCTCTCAAGTTCAAAGTCTTATCATCTGTTACATCCTTGTTATGAGTGACAGGTTCAGAGGTTATCTAATGTATTTCAACAATTATTATAAACCTTTTCATTGTTCAGAGCATGTTCTTTGGAATATACTTCAACCGTTTTGATATTTTTCTCTATATTCTGCCTTGAATAAATTGTGGAAATTCTTTATAGTTTTAGAATCATACTATAGAAAAACCCTCTTACTTATTTATATAAATTATTACAGTAGCACAATTTCTTTCATTCATCTTTTGTTATAATTGTCAGTCTTATTAAATGTTCCAGGAATTCTTTTTTTCCTTGCATAGCCTCTAACTCTCTTAATCTTCATCAAAATAATATCATGTCTCATTATCAAAACTAGCCATTTTCTTTTAAAGTCTTTGCTTGTTCTCTTTTCTTCATTAAAACACCATCAATCTCATCCCTAATGCTAAGTCACTGTGAGTGAAGGAAAAAAACCTCCAACTTCTATAAGCAAGTTACAAAATTAATTGCAACTTGATTAAGGAAAGATTGATATAAATTGGAATGAGTATAAAAAATGAAATAATATTGAAATGATGTATGCCTTCTGTTGAGTAATATTTGACTCTACTAATTTTCTGGGAACACTTATTTTCTTACTATTTAAATTTCAAACAATGACACTTGAAACAAAGCACATCTTATCGTCATGGGTAATTCATTGCCTAATTATCATTTAAGAAAAGGGCACATATAGTGATATTTTAGACTTTTCTAATATGACATACCATTAAACTTAGCTGTTTTATTTGTTTAAAGCTTTTGGACAGCATTTGTGAACGTAAACATGAATCAGGAAGATTCTCCTACTATGTTCTGGGGTTTTGCTTTGGGGGTGGAAAAGCAGAAATGTTTTCTTTCTTGTAATATTTCTTTTCTCCCTCCCTCCCTCCCTCCCTCCCTCCCTCCCTCCCTCCCTCCCTCCCTCCCTCCCTCCCTCCCTCCCTCCCTCCTTTCTTTTCTTTGAAGATATATTTGTTTTAAGTGAAAAGGAAATTGATATCTAGATCTATGTCCTCTAAATCATTTCCATCAGCCATATACATCACATCTACTTCAAAGTTTGTTAAAATCCAATGTTCTCATTTACTTTAGGAAGTTAATTTTGGGGAGTTAGAGAGGAAAGTGACATCCAATCCATGCTACACCCCTCACTTTCCTCCCTCCACACAGAGAAAAGACATAGGAGTTTGCTCCAAAATGCTCAAATGCTTGAAACTGCTTAGTGTTTAGCCAAAAAATAAAAAATAAAAAAAGGTAACTGGGAAGTGTTCTTAAGAGAAATTTTTTTCTCTTGTCAACTGTCATCAAGATAGATTACACTCAGCTGCATCACAGAAGTAGAAATGAAATCTAACATATTTGCAGCTAAGACAATAGTGTGGATATTTTTAAATTGCTTGCGGTAGGATCTATTATTTAAGATTCGTTGCTTCTGTCATTGTCACAACATCCTGCATTATTCAGACCAAGCATCAATTCCATTAGTCAGTCTCTCCTTTGCTGTCAAAGATGCAAATACAAGTTTTTGTTGTTTAGAGTAAATGCATCATCTGAACAGAAATGTGTCAGGAAATATTAAATGGTGTAGGTATGATTCGTGAAATAAAATAATAAAATAGATGAGTCTCTCTCCTCTTTAAAAAGGGAAATTTTCTTACAAAAATTGTAACATTATGAGGAGTTCTTTATAGTCAAGAAGAGTAAGATAAGCTTCCCTACATTCCTAGTAAATAAGAAATAACCAGTACTCAACAGTCTGGTACTTAATAGGTGCTCAACACATATTTTTAAATAAATTACTCAATGAAGGAAGGAAGGAGGAGAGGGAGGAAGGGAAGAAGGGAGGAAAGAAGGAAGGAAGGAAGGAAGGAAGGAAGGAAGGAAGGAAGGAAGGAAGGAAGGAAGGAAGGAAGGACAAAGAATGCTTGTTTAGTATATTAGCAATACACTAAGAAAATAATTTGGCCTATTAACATTTTCTTGGGGGTTAGGAATATTTGAAATAATATACACCATTCTGAATTCCCAAGCATTCTATAATGACTCACATTTATGTTGACTTGCATGCTTGGGAACTGGCAATGCTTCACTCTGCTGAACAGAGTGAGGTGTTGCCATAATTGACTGTATTTGAATAGATTTTCTCATGTGCCTTCTATTTGTATGCTTTTGTCAACACATGTATCCAGGAGTTGAAAACACTAGAAGAAATTACATTTTTTTTGTCACTGAGAAATATTAGATCAAGACCCATTTCATGAATTAAGAATGAAAATTAACACTTTCCCGTAGCTAATCCTGAGGTTAGACATCAAAAATGCATATTGGTCAGCTGCTTTAAAAAAATGTTTAGCTCCAGGGTCACAAAAGCGACTCTCTTAAAACATCAAGACTTATCAAAACATCAAGACTTATCAGTTAAATTTAATCAGATTAATAAAATAAATTTATTTATTTAAAATTTAAAACTAAATACTACAAATATTTTATTTTAATTTTTAAAAATATATATATCTTTATTGACTTCAGAGAGAGGAAGGGAGAGGGAGAGATAGAAACATCAATGATGAGAGAGTCATTGATTGCCTGCTTCCTGCATGCCCCCCACTGGGGATGGAGCCCAGGGCATGTGCCCTGACCGGGAATCAAACCTTGATCTCCTGGATCATAGATCTATGTTCAACTGCTGAGCCATGCCCAGCTGGGCCAGATATTTTATCTATTTCATGATAATAATTCTTTCACACCGTCATATCTATGTAGTTAGTAAACAGTCTGATTATTTTAATTCTTTATAATTATTTATTATATATTTTTCTATTTTTGAAATTTGCATATAATGCCTCGTAGAATTCATGATAATTTGAACCAATTTGAAAAACATAATTTGTTTACAAGTAAAAGTAGAGCTATTATTTATGAAGGATCTATTATGTTTCATGTTTTATTTTAACTTCATTTCAACTCAGTGAGTTTGGCATTATAATTTTTATTTCAAAATTAAAGGAGACACATAAAAAGTTTGGGTAAATTTCACATGTCTAGACAACTAATAAGTTTTAGTGAAACCTTAGCCAGTCTTTCACTATATCAGACTTCCATTTATGATCTAATGAATTAAAGATCCTCTTATTCACAGACATCACTGCCAGGCTAGTCCTCTATTGCATCCGAAGCTATTCCCATACTTTCTCATTAAGGTCTCTCTTCAAATAACAAAAACAAAAGACAAATTTATAAGTAGATATGTAGAGTGTTGTGGGAAAGTGTGTATTTTTCACTCCTAATAGTTTTACCCATTTGAAAGAAGCTCAATAGGGTAGCATTCTTGACCTGTCTCTCTGCCTTTACTTACCCTGGCCCAGGACAGGTAGAGCCACTTATCTGACCCATACATTTGGAAGAATAGATTTGGAAAAACGAAGTTGGCTCAGCAACTTTCTTCTTTCTCTTAAGAGCAAGCTACCTACTAAGATCAGTTATCATGTTCTTTTATGTCTTAAATACTACACCTGGGTGAGCCTCACCTGTGGCAAAGTCTGCCCTGCTCCAGTGTTCTCACAGACACGAATGCCTGCTTATATCTGAGCTTCATATGTTAGGCCCATTTAGTTCCCATGTTAACCTATCTCTTTTATATTAGCTTTTATCAGAAATAACACTGAATAACATTTAACATTTAAATAAATAAGAGCATTTAACATTCCATTTCTTATTTCCCGATTTCTATATATTTAGGTAAAAAATAATGCTATTTATTAGGTCCCCTCAAATTATTCTGAGACCCCAATAAATAATAACAGGTAAATTTCCATACATATACACACACATACACAAGCACACAAAACAGGAAATTAGAAAAACTTACATTAAAACTGTATCAGTAGCTGTTTTCAGATGGTACTTTGCTGTAAGTAACCAGTGAGAGGCCTAATATCACTGGTCTCGTCTTATTCTCAAGCAGAGAAAGTATGAGTGTTTGTATGAGTAGTGTGAGCAGTGCTTTTCTTTTTATTTTTTGTATCTTCCAGATGATAACATATGTGTGCTGTTATTAAAATCAAACTAAAATAAACTTTTTTCAAGACAACTCGCATCAGGTTTTATTTAAGCAGCAACCTGCTGTGGTATAAACCTGTGAAGAGAAACATGGATGCATGTTATTTTTTCTTTTGGAACATGTGGGGAACCTACATTTAATTTCAAATAACATAAATATTGACACACAAGTGCCTATTCCTCTGTCTGGGCATGAACTATTTAATTTTAATATCCTGAATGTTTTTCATTAGCGTCTGTTTTTGCGAGCACACGCTTATAAATTACACTGGTATTTGGAATAGAGGATCTTCCTAAACAGAACAGGTTGCATAATCCACAGGGCCCAAATATGCAAGTATTGTGTTTATTTTGGAGATGTCTCATGTTTTTCTCAGTATTTCAATAGAGCTACTGTATTTTAAGTTAACTTTGTAGTAACAATATAACATCTTTAGAATACACATATCTGTAATGCTAGAATTTTAACACTAGAATAATTTACACCAAAAAATGACTCCTGACTATTCTGGTGTTTGCTTCTAACACAAGAGTGGAGACAAGAAAACAAAAATTTAGATGTGAAATCTCATGGAATCGCTTACTCATCAGATATGACCTATGCACGTTCTTTGCTTTAGCTCCTCCAAGCCTCTCTGCTTTTCTACGCCCAGTTTTTTTAGTCAGCAAGCATCAAATACATGGGGTAGACAGCAACTCTGTAACTCTAATTCTTACACACAAGTTTTGGCATGTGAGCAACATACACTGTCCAAAAGTAAATGTTTGGAAAATAAGATTAATACAAATTTCAAGTAAAAATAAATATGAATCTTTTCCAGGTGACTTTATATATGTCATAGGAGTATGAAAATTGTCTTCTTTCCTCATAAAAATACACGACTTTTTATCTTAGTTGTGGATTGCGAATTATGAGGCCAGTAAACACAGACCTACCAGAAATTTCCTATAGAAAATCTACAGGGGAAACAAAAATCCAGGGATGTGTAAAGATATGGCATGCACATGTGCATAAAATTACAAGCAGACACAAACTAAAAGAAACGCCTTTGAATATGTAAATTCAATGACAATGCATAAATATCTAATCAACGGATTTTAAAAGGCAATTTTTAAAATGAAATTTCATTTTTGAACAGGAGGGATTTTTCACATCAGCTCTACTATGTCTTTGAGAGATCACTGGTCTGGCCAAGAATCAGTAGTGATTGCTCAAGTTAACCTCCCACTGAAAACTGCTGTAGAGCTGGGCAAATTACATGTAGCAAAGACGAAGGCCGTTGGGTGGCAGACTCTGCAGGGCCCTGGTCCTTACAAGAACGGGAGCACACGCATGAACTCCACATTCACCCTGCGAGTCTGTTGGGGTTCACCGTCTAAACAGAGACAGTGAGGCCCAAAGGAAGGCAGCGGTCTTACCTGGCAAAGGAAAGAGAGGTCTGAGTAAGGATGCTGAAGACAGCGGAATGAGACACAGGGTACCCGAGAGGAGAAAGACAGAGAAAAGGGACTCCAGCAGTCTTCACAGGGGGCGTCTCGAACCTTTGACTAGATGTAAAAAATGCTTTGTATGCAAGGAGGGACCCAAATCTATCATCTATATAGATGTACAATTCCTTAATAGAATGTTAGTAGATTGAATTCAACAATATAAAATAATATTTTAGAGTCAAGTGGTATTTTCTCAAAAATTTTCTAATTATTAGTGTAATGTGTGCACAAGTTACTGAATTAAGGGGGAAGTTATATGATCATTTCCATACATATAGAAAAGGTGTCTGACAATATTCACCATCTATAATAAAAATGTTTCAGCATAGTAGAAACATGGAAAAACAACTTTAATCTGGACTGTACTAAATACACCTAAAAATACACGCAGCTAATATTATGGTTTATGCTGAAAAGTGGAACACTATCCCTAATATTTTAAACAGTACTGGGATATGTTAAATGCTTTATTGAGCTATTGCAGTAAAAAAGAGGGGAAACATGAAGAGCAGGATGAAATGAAGGCACCAAGTGTAGAAATGAAGTAAAATTATTTTTTTAAGAAAGGTTAAGTAGGTATGTAATATAAACACTGCAGAATCTAATGTAAGAGAAACAATACATTCAATTCATCACATCAAGGTGCTGCTGAATGATTGAAAACATGGATTGTCTACCTACTATGCACAAAAACTACAGGAAGTTTTTCTTGGTGTCTCACCCAATCCTTTTTCTGACAAGAAGACCTGAGCAATTTAAAAGCCCTAAATGATGTGTGATGATAAAAGACAGAGGGATAGATGGAGAGAGATAGGTTTAGAGATATATAGGTATAGATACATGGATATATAAATAATTATATAGAGATATGTATAAAACTCTAAGTGATCATAATTAAACATAGTAATTATGTATTATACATAAGCACCTATCCATATCTGTTTATCTATCTATCATCATCTGTCTATCTATATCACCTATATATCTATCTGTTGGTTCACAAATTGGCTGTTGTACACAGAGGCCAGAGAAACAGGGAGGTCACTCCAGATCAGTAGGTGACAGTTTTAATAAGCAAGGGAATTTCCATAGGAGGCTTATCTTGGGTGCCACCAGATGAGTAGATCTTCATACCTGTCACCAAAATCTTACAATTTTACCTAGAGGTCTTACCCTGGATTCAGTCATGTATCCAGTCCAGATGGTCTCAATAACATATTGTTCTCTCAAGGCTGCTTCTTTGGACATAGCTCCCACTGTGGGAAAGTGGGCAGAACTTACACTCTAAGAAAGGCGAGAGGGGTGAGGAGTCTGTCTCGATTGCCAGGTCCAGCTCCAGGGTCAATAGGAGGTCATGGTCTCTAGATGCCCTCCTCTAATATCTATATTTATCTATTATCTATCATCTATCTATCTATCTATCTATCTATCTATCTATCTATCTATCTATCATCGTCTATCTATCTATCATCTATCTATCTATCTATCTATCATCGTCTATCTATCTATCATCTATCTATCTATCTATCTATCTATCTATCTATCTATCTATCTATCTATCATCTATCAATCATCTATCATCTATCTATCTATCATCTATCTATCTATCATCTATCTATCTATCTATCTATCTATCTATCTATCTATCTATCTATCGATCCATCTATCATCTATCATCTATCTATCTAATCTATATTTACCTATCATCATCATCTACCTATCATCTGTCTGTCTGCCTGTCTGTCTGTCTATCATCTATCTATCCTCTATCAATTATCTATATCTATCATCTATCTATATCTACCTATCATCTATCTATATCTACCTATCATCTATCTATCATCTATCATCATCTATCAATATTTATCATCTCTCTATCATCGTCTATCTATATCTATCATCTATCATCATCTATCTATATTTATCATCTATCATCTATCTATCTATGTATCTATCTATCTATCTAGTCATTCAAACTCGGAATACAAAAAAGGAAATTTTGCTACCATTGAGTATACTAAAATTAATAAATATATCTCAGACTTTGTAGACTTAAAAAATAAAATAAATAACAAAGAAAGTTACCCTCATAAGAATAAACATTTGGCTTCTAAAAGTGAGTAATTTGAGGGGGAAAGGACTCATTTAAATGTAAAGTTTCTTATCTGCCTGTAGACAAAGGCAATTTATTCTTCTTGTTATATATGTTGAATGAATAATAACTGCCACAGCCCAGCCAGGTGTGGCTCAGCTGTTGAGCATCAACCTAGGATCCAGGCGATCGGAGTTCAATTCCCGGTCAGGGCACGTGCCCAGGTTGTGGGTTCGATCCACAGTTGGGGGCGTGCAGGAGGCAGCCGATCAATGACTCTCTCATCACTGATGTTTTTTTCTCTCTCTCTCCCTTCCTCTCTCTGAAATCAATAAAAATATATTAAAAAAATAATAATAAATTATTATGAATTGCTTTCGCTCAAATACTGGCTCTGCTATTTAGGGTTTTTGTTGTTTGCTCGGTTTTTCTTTCTTTAACTTTGATGAAATTAATTTATCTTTGCCTGAGTCTTCTCATTTATAAAATATGAGTCATTCTAGTCCACCTTACCTATTTTATTGGGTTATTGTGAGAATTAAATTGACATATTAAAGGTTTAATTAATATATGGAAAAATCACTTGGGGACCCATAGGAAGTTCTCTGTAAGGATTCAGCAGCATTTTTGCACCCTCTCTTTCACAGACCTGTTCTTTTATCTTTCATTTCTTAGAATTATATTAATGTTGCATTATTATAATTATACTAGTTATGATTAGTTGATCACCTAATATGCACAGGCTATGGGGGTAAACACTTTATTTTACTTTATTCCTCACAAAAGCCCTTTAAAAGAGGTATTTTTCAAGTTTAACTAACAGGAGAAATGAGGTTTAGAGAGCTTAATCAATATTACTTTCAAGAACTGAGACTGAAACTTGTTTGTCTAATTTTCAAATCATTCTTTCTTCTGTTAAGATTAATAATTTATCATATGTTCACTCTCTTGGTCCTCTCACTTCATCAATTCCTAGTTAGGAAATAAAAAGTTACTGGGAAATCTTTGAAAATAGGCAAGAAAACTGGAAGTGTTTTTTGTTTTGTTTTTTATTGCTCCTTTGTCTACACCATATAAGATCCTACCAATATGCTACTAATATTCTAATTAGCAGTAGCTGGTCCCTTAATTATGGTTAGGTTGGTCACTTTTATAGAAAATATTGAAAAGCTACACTAAACATAATATTGATTTTTTTCTAGTTAAAAGGAAGTTGTTTATCTAAAACCATTGAAAGGATAATGCTACCCGAAAACAAAATAAAGCAAAACTAAATTGGCCGTACTTTGTCCACACACTTAGTAAGAAGGCCAAGTCCAGTGCTGTGCCTCACAGCGTCCTCTCTGTGCTGGAGGCCCTTCCACAACCCCCTGGAGGGGATTGCTCGTTGCACAGATCCCTCCTCTGATAATTCAGAAATGATGGCTGACCTTTCCATTTATCCTCCCACAGAAGTTCCGATTTTCCATTCATAATTAGTACAATCACCCCATAAAGAGAAAAAATGCACCGGTATGACGAGATTTCACACCAAACCATGGATGAGTTACAGCCCTGTTTAACCTCAAGAAGTCCTGACATTTAAAAATTGAGCTTTTTAAGACACGTGCATAAATCTCTAATATTGGAATTTCAGAGGAAATGTTTTTGAGCTAAAGTTTCCTCCTGGAGCCAATAAAAGTGTTACATTTGGGTGAGAACAGTCATGATTCTTTTTAAAGATAACCTAGAGTTTTCAGTGGGCAGTTTTTCATGTGAAGTTCCTCCCTTACAACACCATTACTTGCCATGAAACATCATCAACCTAACTTTTTTCAGGCCTCACTTGCAGTTCAATCTTTTAGCAGAACGACAGACACTCTCCTTCTTGTTTTGCTATTTGTTCAAAATTCTGTTCCTCAAAAATATATGCAGTGTCTTCTCCACGAAGGCAAGGCATGGGTACTGTTAGCCCTCCCTGAAATGTTCCCTTTCTTCATTCGTCCTACACTTGGCCAACTCCTCTAGTCCTATCAGTCACAAACTAGAGGCCACCTCCCATAAAGAGCATTTCCAGAATCAGTAAAGCAATTTTGCATTTCAACAATGTATTAAAAATGTATTCTCCTTAATAATGTGTATCCCTTGATGGGAGCAACCATGTCATGCCCACTTTTGTATCCCCCACACATAGAAAATATGAGTAAAGTGAAAAAATAAGATAAGGGAAGATGCCGGAGTATCAAGAACCCTTATACTTTAGTAACACCTCTACTTTTGTTCTATTGTTACAACTTTGTCGTGATAAACATCAACATCATGGGTCAGACGCAGATAAAAATGCTCTGGAAATGTACAACAGTGTCTATTTCCAGTCAGGAATTTAGGAAAGTTAATAGCAATCATGCCTTTTCTTATCATATACTTATTCACCATTGTACTTATTTATAGGAGCCATTATAACCTTAAATAGTCCATAGGAACAATAAATAAAAGAGTTTATAGCATTAAATATATTTCATAGACTCAAGAGTCTTGGCCGTATTCTGTCAGGTGTGTTATCATCCGTGGGAGACAGTCTGAATGCACAAACCCAGGTGTGGCTGGACTTGTTGGTGTCTGTTGTGCAGTATGTGAGTCACAAAGTGGAGACATCCTATTGGAAAAAAATACGATGTATAATTGATGATACGTTAAGATAAGTGAGCAATTAGATAAATTAAGATAATTGCTCATCCTATAATCACGGTCACTGTGCATGGATGGCTATGTTCTAGCTTGGATGCCTTATTTGAAATACTAGAATACATCTTTTGCTGAACAATCAGCCTGATGTGAAGTCACCAGCAGCACGGAATAGTGGGGTTGATAAAGAATTATGCATTCTCACATCCTGGGATAGAAAATGTTGCACTGTCTGCATCTGTGAGAAAACAGTCAAAAGCACATTGATCCAAGTATGTAAATTGGGAAATACCTCATGCTTCTATTTCCTTTCTGATGTTGTAAACATTATCAAATTTCAATACTTAAAATAAAAAGTAAAAGAAAAACCACAAATACTGAGAATAATTAGACAAAAGCACCAAATTTCTGTCTTTATTGGGTGAAAAAATTGTTCCAAAAGTGAAAGCAAGGGGATATAAACCTCACCATCCAGGTTACGGCTCAGTATACACATGGCAGAGAAAAGTATGTGGGGACTGGGTACATCTTGTGGCCAGATGTACCCAAGACAGACCTAGATCTGCCTTGTCAGGTCCTAGGAGGTACACCAGCTATACAGGAGAGCTTCAGAAGATGTATGGCGATGGCACCAGGTGGCATACGAGTCTTATTAGCATAGGATGCCTTGGCAGGAGAGCCCTGGAGACCTCTACTTTATGAAGCTAACTGGATATAATCCTGGCAATTACTTTGTACAGCCAGGTATTAAATGGCATGCTGCCGATAGCCAAGCAAATGCCAATCATTTCAAACTATGCTTCCAAAGTCAACTCTACTCCTTCATTTTAGACATGGCATTGCACCAAAATTCACACTACTACATTAATGTAAAGTTTCATCATACTTCTTTTAATTTAGAGTTGCAGATTTTGACTCATTTACACGACAGTCAAATGACCTCCCAGAATAGGGTTTATTAAATAGTGGCCTCAGCTGGGGGAGCCCAGAACTGAATTGCAGGTTATCTTTTGGATCCATATCAATGCAAAGACCTGGACTTCTGGTCAATGGTCTATGTATATAAGCCACAAACACATCCTTTCCCTCTGCCCCATACACATGCTTCTCAAGTCGTACTGTATCTAACCTGGAATCCATGTTACAGGAGAGCAGGTCTAATAAAAATATCAGAAAAACAGTCAGCGCATACTGAGTTTTTGCTAGGTTCAGAAAGTGTTGTAAGCATTGTTTTCTGCTTTTTACTTTTAGAACAGTGTTAGAATTACAAAAATGTTGCAAGGATTTTACGAAGAATTTTCTTATACCCTACATCTGGTTTCCTCTATTGTTTAGATCATTTATTAATATGATACACTTGTCACTGCTAATGAACCCATACTCATACATTATTATTAACCACAGTCATACTTCATTTGTACTAATTTACTAATTTTTACCTAAAAATGTTTTTTTTTGTCCTTAGATTTCATCTAGTGTACCATATTACATTTATTCATCATGTCTCTTTATGTCACAGATTTTAAAACTTGGCTTGATTTTGATGACTTTGATAGATTTGAGGAGTACCAGGTATTTTATAGAATTTCCCTCAATAAATATTTATTTGATGTTTTTCTCACAGTTAGACTGAGGTAATGGGTTTTGAGGAGGAAGACTGCAGAGGTGAAGTGCCCTTCTCATCTCATCATATCAAGGACACACACAGTCAGCATAACTTATCTCTGTTGATGTTGACCTTGACCACATGGCTGAGGTAGTGTTTGTTAGATTTCTCTACTGTACATTTATTTATTTTCCCTTTCTCATACGGCGCTCTCTGAAAGAAGTCACTATGTGCAGCCTCCACTTAAAGTGTGGGAGCTTTGCTTCATGTATTTGAAGGGTGTTGTTTGCATTTCTTTGTGGATTAGCACACTGAATTTTCAAGATAAATATATAAGGAAAGTAATATTTTCCCATTTTATAGGTGATGAAAGTGAGGTCTAGACAACTTTCAATAAAGAAAAATTGTCCTCAATTACATAGCTAAAGGTGATTGGTATCCAATGTGAACTTGGACAGCCTGGTTTTAGGTCCTGAGCTCAAAGTCAAATGTGCCTGTGATTACCTGGAACTAGTGAAGTCTAAGTGTGACTGGAGCATGAAGTCAAGTGGTTGAAAGCCTCTGATGTAGAAGAAACTACGTATTCATACTGGGTATTTAAAAAACACAAAACTGAGACCAATGGATAAGTTTTACAAGAGAAACACTTCTCAACCCACATGGGAAAAAAAACTTTTCTCTGAAAAACGTTGAGCAATAAAATTCGAGTTAATAAAGTACCTGAGACCAGCAACATTTGGATGCTTTTTCAGAAAGAATAAAGTAATTAGAATGAAAACCTATATCACTTTGAATGATTCTTTAATACAATCATCACAATAACCCTACAAGGTAGCTAACTAATATCATCTCCATTTTGCGAAGATAAAATTGAGGCACAGAGAGTCTAAATAACTTGCCCAAGTCCACACATCTAGTAGGTGGCACAGTCAGCTTTCAAACCCAAGTATCTTGGCTCCGTTGTTGTTCCTGTTGCTTTTATCACTACAGGCTGCCTTCTGCATGGGACTGGAGAGGGATGGGTCTGGCTCAAAAGCACTTCCCAAATGCTGGATGCTGTGGTGTCTTATGTTTTCTTAGCCTTTAGTTAGTGAAGGTTTTCTCCTTATTATTATAAAATGTATAACCTTTTTTAATGCATGTTAATTCTCATAATTTTGAATTACAATTTACTTATATAAATGTAAAGACAGATAAGCCCCTTCAGTCTTATTTTAGGAATAACATTATAATATCAGGGACAAAAAAATAATCACCAGCTTAGAAAAGTAAGTATATATTCCTATAAAGAAAAAAAAAAAGTGTTAAATAATATACATCTTTACCATACCCAATGAATTTTTTCTAAATATAATAAAAGTCTTATTCCTGGAGATTAGAAGCCCTTATTTTCTTATGTTTTTGTAAAACATGTGGTAAGATTCTGTCCTTTATTTAACAAATTAATTGTTTTTGGACTAACTCATAGACCAGGGCCAGCAGCTGTGGTGTTTTTCCAGCTCCTTGGAGCTAAGGGTTTAAGGAGATCTCAAAAAATGTTAAAGAATATCTCCGTTCACCAAGCTGAGGCTGCCTAACTCGGGAAAGCTCCGATCCTGCCCAGAGGGAAAGAAGTAGGAGCAGCAGACTGAGAGCTCAGCTAGGCCTCAAAAAAGCATCACCTTCTAATCAATGTCACTATTGCACTTGGTTAAAAGGGGGAGGAATTTGAGTTCCAGGCAAAGAGAAGAGGGGAGAGGAATTATTTTGTGAACCCCTAGCAGCCCAGAATAGTGGCCTGAGCCACGTAACAAGCGGAGAAGTAAACGGGACCCTGCGGGTTACCTTTGATTTCTGTCCTGGAACATTAGTCCAGGTCCCAGGACTGACCTGAGCGAGGCCTGGAAACGGGAGGCCTGAGCTCCTTCCCCGCCCGCACAGTGAGCGGGGCTGCTGACAAAGTGGAATCCACTGGGTTTCTCCTGACGGACACGTGCGGTTAATTGCGTGTCACGTTGTGTTCCTGTTAGCTCTGTTCCGCAGCACACAGCAAGAGCGGGCCCCGACAGGGATGCCCCGGAGCCAGCACACATAAAGCACTTCACCGGTCCCGCGCCGGCTGCAGCGAGGCCCGCAGCCCACCTGCCGACCACCCCGCGAGCCCTGAGAGCGCTGCCAGCCCTGTCCTGTCGCTTCTTTCCCAATGACTTAGATTGATTTAGTGGCCACTGAAATGGTGCTGCTTTATCTACAGTAGGATCGTAGCCTCACCCTGCTCCCCACCCCGCCTGTGCCTTTTCCTTCATTAAAACTTTGCTGGTCAGAAATACACGCATAGGTGCGTGCCCAGGGCTCTTGATCGGGTCCCACGTGAGTTAGCAATAGTCCTTTTAAAGGCATCCAGGGGAATGGGTTGGAAAGCGAGGAGGAGGGGATGGCAGGGGAATAGAAGGCGGGCTATCGTGTCGGTTAAATGCTACAAGCCAGACATTGGCCATCAAGCCCTGCGGGATGCCCCCAAGGGGAGCTTGTCACGCTGACCACCTGTGTCACCACAGCAACTGGGCATATCAATTTTTATCTGAATTATCGTCTTGCGAGTAGACTCCTACTAGGCTGTGTGCTTTCTGAAAGCTACATTCGCATTGCTTCTTACTGGAGCCTTACAATGCAGAGCAAAGAGAAGGCCTTGACTAAGAATTTGGTCCAAAAATATGGCAATGATGAAAAAGTCAGCGTTAGCAAGAATGTGTAGTTTTTTTCATTTATATAAATTGGAGGCTCTCAAGCATTTTAATCTAAGGACCTCTTTACACTCTTAAAAAGCATTAAAGCATTAACCACTCAAAGAGCTTTTCTTTATATGGATTATGTCTATTAATATTTGCCATATTAAAAACGAGATTTTAAAAAATATTTACTTACTAAGTCATTTTAAAATAAGTGATAAACCCTTATATGGCTATATAAATACCCATATTTTTATTTTAAAAAATCTATAATATTTATAAGAAAACTAATTTATGGGAAAAGTGGTGTTATCTTTACATGGTTCTAAACCCCTAACATTTGGCTTCCTAGGAGACGGCTGCATGCTCATGCTGACTCCCACAATCACTCTGTTACAGCCTCACATGTAATGTGTGGTCTCTGCCCTACTCCGTGTACACCCTTAAGAGCATGAGTGTGACGAAAGCAATGACTTTATAGTATTAACACTGAAAGCGTTTTGACACCATGGAACCCCTCAGAGGGCCTCAAGACCCTCAGGTGCTCTGGGACTACACTTTGAGAAACTCTGATAAATGTTTTGAGTCTCTACTTAACGCTTCAATGACCACTAATTTCTAATGAAATGTCGCTTGAGAAAAGCTGAGGTACCAGATAAAAAGGGGGGGGGGGTGAGGGTTAGTAAAGGGTAAAGGAGATAAAAACTATGGTAACGCAAGGAGATTTGTCTTTGGGTGGTGGGCACACAGTGTAATATACAGATGATGTATCATAGATTTGTACACTTGAAACCTATATAATTTTATTAACCAATGTCACCCCAATAAATTTTATTAAGAAGAAAAAAAAAGTAGCAGTGATTGTAGACTACTATGGAACCATCACATGAATTTTTGATAATGATATTTGTGTGCTAATAAAATCACTATATCTAAAAAAAAAAAATAAGATGAGCTAGTTATGTGACATTGATGCTGAGGGGCTCATTGGTAAGTTGTAAAATTTTGCAAAGGTGAGTTTTCTCATAACTCTTCTACATCTCCATTTCTGCAAATTCTATGCTTAAAAATGAGTTTTGCTTCAAAACAATCCCCAGCATCCTCACCTCCCTCATCCAATGACTTCCCTGTCAGTATCCCCTTTTTGCCCACAGAATGGCCCTTACAAAACCTTGTCTTTCCAGCAAATCCTGGCTGAGCTGAAAATTTCAGAGAAATGAAAAGGTGTTCCTTATATAAAAAGAGTCGGGAACTACAGAGAAGATACAGTGCTTATTTGGAAGACTAAGAACAAACAAGATTTTTTTTTTTTTTTTAAATTTACCTGGAAGCCTCCAGATTGCAGCTGTCAATCTTGGCTCTTTGGTACTGCCTAAATCTAGTTCCAATTAAATAAAAATGTGATTGCCAGTACTCTTAATAGCAGAATCATATGGCTTCGTACAGCCAAGTAATACTTAGAAAGGAAAGGGCAAATCAGAAATTCCCTCCCAAGGACATGGACGCTAACCCTATGGAATTGACTATCAATAATTAAGGCCTTTGATGCCTCGAATCACTTAGATAATAAGATTGCTTTGAGGTCAATAAATATCAATTTAGGATTTGTGGCAGTCACAGGTGTTTGGCAGGGCTGGCCTATAATCACAGAGAAAATGAATGCATTTTATTCAGCATAATTAGAAAAAGAAATGAAGTTTATATGCAAATTGTAAGCCACTTTAGTCCAAGATAACCAGTCAGGCTGCTTTTGGTAATTTAAACTTTCATTTAGATGAGAACTTGGAAAGTATCTATTTTCAATGCAATTTGAATGCAGCTGGTTGCACTTTCTCAATCATCTGAGAGAAAAATTTAAGTGTCCCTGATAACCCTCCAGTTTTGTTTTGGTGCTGACAGAAAAACATACGCTTTTTTTTTTTTCCCACTTGACTTCTCTCATTCTTATCTGTACAGAATGTCAATTCCAGAGGGTTATATGGGATTTTCCAGCACCGAGCACCAACCCTAAATAAACTTGGGGAGGTGGGGAAGGGAGCCAGGACAGTAAAGATTAAAAAATTTATTTGAATGCAAGTGAAATTTAAGGGAACAAATTGGGAATGTAAACATTGTTGGCTGATTTTCCTTTTCTCACATAGAACTACAAGTCTCAATTTCTCTTAACTTCCTTCTTGGAATCTGCCATAGTGCTATATTTACCAACTTGGCAGATTACAAGAAGGAAGCATATAGGCCATAAACTGCTTAAAGCCAGGGATGCTGAGCTATTCACTTCGGTGAGTCTGTAGCCAGAACCATTCTCTACCCTAAATAACTTCTTGATATTTGTAAAGCCTCCTAACTGCAAAGTGCTTATACCCATTGCTGTTAAGAACAGTGGGAAGAGATAGACAAAATATGATAATCCGATGAAATTACCATCAAGCTAATTTAAGCTTCCCTTGAAGTTATAAACTTTCAAAGTATAAAAAGAAGTAAAGATCAAAGTAGAAACTGTCCTTCTATGTTTTAAAAATCACTTGACATAATGTTTCCAATGGTTAAAAAAGCAACTAGAGAGTTTCAGACTCTTGGCAGCAAAGCAACACTGCCTGCAGGAATTTTATTAACAGAAGTTTCTTTTTAGGTTAAACACCCAAACATCTCAGAGCACATTCAATGGATATATCCCAGTTTTTCTCAAAAGGTGAGGCTTTTTCTTATGGTTCTTACTATGCTCACCCCTTCATCAACTCACCATGCTAAACGGAGCGCAGGCCCCCTCAAGCTAGGAGCTGTGCTGTTGGGTGCACAGTTGTTACTAGAAATAGCCACTCGTCCCTCTGGCGCCAGGGCTATTGTTTCTGAGGGGGATTTCATTATTGCAGGTAAGATAAATCACATTCCCTAATTAACTGATCAGTGATAGTCAGTTGGCTTTAACTAAGTACGGTATTGTCAAAGAAAATCCAACAGCTGCAGTGTTTCTGATAGATACTGCTAATTATAATCAGAAAAAATTAAACTATGTGAAGTGAGAAGCATCAAAATAACATTTCCCTAAAAGGGGGCCCTGTAGCTTAGCTGGTCAAAGCGCCTGTCTGGTAAAATAGCATTTCCCTTCTTCTGTCTTTATGCGCCATTTGGTTCGCGATCTGGAAGCTGATATTCGCCATTGGAATGAGTCTCTTATATTAATGTGTTTTTTACCTGTGTTCAGTTTGTCCTTGTGTTACAAAATCAGCTCCTAGGTAGTCCTTAACTCAAGATGAATGGGTTTCTTTAAAAGAGAAAAAAAAAGATGAATGGTTTCTAAGCGGCCGAGCCTCCCAACTGGCAGGCCCAGGTCCGTGAGAGAAGCTCGGGCGCTGCCAGAGGCGAGGAGCTGACAGCAGGCGCCCTGCACGGTCAGGGCTGGGCCGAGGCCGCTGAGGTCGGGAGCCAGCCTGGGAGCGGACACCTGTCCAGTGAAGTCCCCTCAAAGCAGGGGGCGCTGTGCTGTGCAACCATTATTCCCTCTTTTAATCTGACTTGACTGCGATTGTCCTCCTGCAAGCATCTCCTTGTAACTAAAGATGCTGACCTTAACTTTTGGCCTAGAATTCATATTTTTGCAACAGATACTGAAACACATCACCTCCATTCATTCTTTTGTTTGCTGTTTCCCAGCAGATTATGCCAAACCCAGAATCTTCCATAATTAATTTTAGTGCATTTTCCTACCCAATAACCTTGCTTATTAAATTATACTTATATCCTGAGTTGTAGTTTTTGCATAATTAATATATGCAAATATAAAAAGTCGAATAATTAAAGGATTATTTATAATACAAAAGGAAAAGTGATTCGGCAACTCTGGAGAATTTGTTATTAAACCTTATTTGCGAATTAACTCTTCCTTCAGGCCTCCTGGGGAATGTCTAAGTTGTCAGGGTGTTTATTGTAGAAGCAAAGTACGATCTGGTGTTTAACACATTTGGCTTTCACAGGTTTCTGAACTATTCCTAAGTCTTTAGAACTACCCTCTGGTTTCCAATGTTTCTCATTAAAATAACAGTGGAAACTTCACTGTGATCAGAAGCTACAGCACACCTATGTTTCAAAGATGAAGCAGCTTAATGAAAATAATAGCTGATATTTATAGAGGGCTTAATATGTAGCTGGCTCTATGCAAAACACTTAATTTTATCTAGCAAATGTTACCCTTACAACGACTCCAAGAGACAGATAATGTCACAGTTTTTAGTTTACCTCTGAGGAAATAGTGACTTAACCAAAGGCATCTTGTGTGCATTGGACTTGACCCAGTCTATCAAATCACACATTCCAAGTTCTTACCCACTACTCTGCTCTACCAATCATATATCTTGTTAAGAAGAGATTATGTTTTAAGCTAGCTATGAATATTTGACAGAAAATGTTAAATTAATATTTGGAGAAACTTCATTGTAAACATGAACTGATACTGAGCACTTTGAACTAACCAGTCTCTTTTATACCATGACTTGGTCTCAGAAAATGGTACCAATGAATGTTTCCTGGGAAAACATGTGCATCAAAGGAAGTGATTATTTTGGGGGTTATAATAGATTGTTAAGGAGGTCAGACATTTGATTCCAGTTATTTCCCCCTGCCCCCTCTGCATCACGACCATCTGACATGAAACAAGAAAAAGAACAAGGGCATTAGATCATGTAGTGATGTCAACTCAAAGTATTTTCATGTTACCCGATGAAATCAACAGAAACATTAACTTTTAATGTTAAACCAGTTGCCTTCAGCAATCAAAGAAAGACCACAGCCCTGGCCAGTGTGGCTCAGCTGGTTGGAGTGTATTCCCACACACCAAGAGGTGGCGGGTTCAGTTCCCGGTCAGGGCACATACCCGGGTTTTGGGTCGGGGTGCATGGAAAAGCAACTGATTGATGTTTCTCTCTCACACCAATGTTTCTCTCTCCCTTCCTCTCTCTCTCAAATCAATTTTTTAAAAATGTTAATAAATAATAATACAAGAATAAACTCTGTTTCAGGTACTTATAACTGTAACCCTACTTTTGCCACACCCTGTATGTTGTGTATGTGTGTGTGTATATATATATAAATACACACACACGTATATATATATATATATATACACACACATATATATATACACGTGTGTGTGTATATATATTTACATGTGTATATGTGTATGTATGTGTGTGTGTGTGTATATATATATATATATATATATATATATATATACTTAGAGAGAGAGAGAGAGAGAGAGAGATGGGGTGGGGAGATAACAGAGATTGAGGACTTTGGCATGGAATTTAGGCACATTGCCTTGACCCACAGACAAATGCAACCAAATCTGAGAGAGCAAACTGAGTTGATTTTCTGCATTTTCCTTTTTTCGGCCACCCAAGAGAGCCAAACAGGACACAAAAAGGTCTTGCTGAAAGGGAGGCTCTGCAGATTGGCACAGGTAGGAAGCTGGGTCAGAGAAGGCTTCCTGGAATGAGCCACCTTGGGTCCAGCCAGACCCCTTAAGAGTCCTGAAAGGCCATGTGTGCCTGGGCCTGACTATAGGATGGGGCTGAGGGGGGGTCCTCTATGTAAGTACCAGATAATTGGCAGAATCACAGGGTGGTGCCCACTCACTTCAAGGTCCTGATGATCTGGAAGTAGCAGGAGGACAAAAGAAACCCTGTGCCTCCAGGATGCCCACTCACCTGTGGCTGAGGCTGATGCACTGGAGGGCTTCCTAGGCATAGTGGAAAGAGATGGATGAGTTTTCTCGGGCAACTGTGAAGTGGAGACTAGCATGATGATGGATGCTAATGCTATGGTGGGAGGGAAGACTCCAGGCTCTGACCTTGGAAAAATGACCCGAAGCTTTAGCTCAGGATAATCAGAATTCACCCTCCCCCCAGTTGATGAGAAGCCTAGTACATGACCATTGTAAGTCCTCATAAAGCAGAGGAGAGGCCAGATATTCTGTCAAATATTATATACAGCTTTATTGTATATACAACTTTATTTGGCATTTCCTCTTCCATGTCCTCAGATTACTTAAATAACATCAAAATATGAAATACTCAGGGAAAGAGGAAGAGGTTCCCTTTCTGATATTTAGGAAGAGAGGCCAAGATATATCACCCATGTTGTAGCAAAATGAACAGAAGGTCCGGGCAAAGACACAAGATAAAGTAAGATGATAAAGGAATCACATAGTCACCATAAAAACATATGTCCTTTCCCCCGTCATCAAACATATATATTGAAACAAATATTCCCATAGACAACAAAAGGAGCAAAGAAGGAGTAAAGTAGCATTAGAATTTATATGAGCGATGCGACCTGAAAGGAAATATAATGCAAGGATTGAGGTGAAAAATTCCAAAGAATGATTTATGCTGTGAAAAAACTTAAAAGCATAAATGCAATAAACACATAAGTCACACAGGTAAGACAATAACAAAATAATATAGTAATGAGCTAAAATGTGGCTCCCAAAGATATATTCACTCACATCCTCAGAATGTAATCTTATTTGGAATAAGAATCTGTGCAGATAAAATTAAGGTAAGGATCTCAGATGAGATAACTCTGGATCAGGGTGGACCGTAAAGCTAATGGGGAGTGTTCTTCTAAGAGACCAAAAATAAGGCACAGAGATACAAGGGAGAAGCAGAATTGAGCAACAGGAGAGAAGGCCGTGTTAATATGAGGGGAGTGGTTGGATGTATGAAGCTACAAGCCAAGAGATACCAAGGTTTACCAGCAGCCAGCAGGAGCTAGGAGAGAGGCAAGGAGCGGAATCTCTCTCAGCGCCTACAGGAAGAGCCAACATTGCCAGCAAGTCAACTCCAGACTTCTAGCCTCTGGGACTTGAGAGAATACATTTCTGTTATTTCAAACCACTGATTTTATAGTAATTTGTTACAGCAGGCTTAGGAAACTAAAACAGAGATGGAAAGTGAGATTGCATAGCTAAGAAAGCCAATCCAAGATGAAACAAGATTATAATAGAGCTAATAATTAAATTAGAAGCAGTGAGAATAGAGAAGCTAAACACCGAATTCATGATAGAACATGTAGCAAAAGTTCTTAATGTTGCCCAGATGCCTCTATACCCCTTTCCCTGCAAAGGGAAGCCTCTCAAAACACATTTCCTGGTCTCCCTTGCAACCAGGCATAGGGGTGTTGCTTAAGTTTTGGTTGTGGGGTAAAAATGAAAGTACATGTGTAATTTCTGAAATGTCTTTGAAGGAAGTCTGTATATCTTAGTCTTTCCACTCGCCTGGCTTGCAGAGCAACAAAACAAAAGCCAACTAGGCCTGGGAAGGTGCAGGGCTTCCACATCAGCCATGATGGTTACGTCAAGCTGGCTGCGTGATAAATCAATGAACTGTTATCTTCTTTAAACCCCTTACTATAGTTGAGCCTTTGTTACAGAAGCCAGAACTTTTATTTTAACGAATGTATCCACTCATGCACAGAGATATATCTGAAATTATATTCCAAATATATTAATGACAAGTATCTGCTTAACTTTGATTAGTATCTATTGTTATTTATGGAGAAGAAAAGAACAGGCTTGAAATTATCTGGCATTCGCATTATTGAGCAAACTTCCTACATAATTGATCTGAGATGACTCATTCTATTTGAACACTCATTCCTCCTTTATGAGAGATCAAGCTACCTGCTTAACCTCAGTTTTCTAAACTGTAAAATGGGAGCACCAACATTTCCTATTTCATAAGGTTGTTTTCCAGATTTAGCTGAGGTTCTTGGAATGAAATCTGGCCCACACTGAGCATCGTGTGGTTTCTAGTTATCATCATCATCATGACTGTCATGATTATCATTACTGCCTGCTGAGGTGTGATATTAAATGCAATACTGTATGTGAAGTGTTTAGCTTAATGCCTGGCAAAAAAATGCTAAGTGAGAGTCTCATTATTTCCACTATCATTTAGTAAGCCCATTAAGCCACATTTTCCCATTCGTGCCCTCATGTCATGGTGATTGTGGTCACTAGTGGAAGAACACAATCGTAGGTTCCAATATTCTTAACTCTAGTATCTTCTCTACTTCAATTCGTTCTAATCATTTCCGTCAGATTAATTCCTTTAAAGCTTGGCTTGATAAAATCGCTATCTGCTATGGACTGCATGCTGCATCCTTCTAAAGTTCTTGTTGAAGCCCTAATCCTCAGTGAAATGGTATTAAAAGGCCGGGCCTTTGGGAGGTAATTAGATGGTGAGAGTGGACCTCCAGTGTGGATTTAGGTAGATAGTGGGAAAGAAACAATAGCTGACACATGAGCCTCCTTCAAGGACGTAAGAAGAAGGCTTGGTAAATTTGAAAGGACATTTCAAGAAACTGGGAACATGCTATCAGATCCTTGGTCAATATGCTCTTGTAAAGTCAGGAATCATGTCTAATTTTATGATCATAAAAGATGATCACACAGTCTCAGAGCTGTCACTAACATTTAAACTCCATCAGTCTCAATTTCTTTGTCTGTAAATGAAACAGTTACATTAAGTAGACTCTACGACCCTCTCTCCTTTTATATTCCATGATTCTTGAAATAAGAATCATACAAGACAGGAGGCCACGAAGTGCCAAATTAAATAGGATGCAGAAGCTTCATGGGTGGGACATGCAGTTCTATATATAAGCAGGAAGTGGAGGGAAAAGCCACTGAAATAATTGGAAAGACCTCAAGCTCACCAGTCCTGGGGATGCAAAGCACAGCACAGTGACTGTGCTACACTTCAGTGTGTATTTGAAAACTGCTAAAAGAGTAGATCTTAAAAATTCCAAGAGCGTGTATGGATTTATACGTTCCCAATGACTTTTTCTAACTAGTACCCCACACCTTGCTGAAGTAGAACTTGCCCACTGTGAAACTGTGTTCCGAAAGACTCATTGTGAGCTAAATAACCCCTCCAGTTAATGACTGAATATCAAATGACCCAGATTTATACAAATTAGCATTTAATTACACATAATATGTGGTCATCTTAGTTCTCAGGGAGGAAAATAAAGGACTTTATTTTAAAAATACCCTCTGGTTCACAGAATGCAGGCAAAAAAGCCCCACACAGGACATTTCCCCTTGTTTTGTCACTAAAACAGCTATGAGTCATTTTGAATTTCACTCAGATCTCCCAGGGCAGGTAATTCTTATGGAAAATCTCCTCCAGAAAACAGCCAAATGCCTATAGGCACCTAAAAGAGAACTTGTCCCAAAGAGCACGGCTTCTCCCTGGAGGAACCATAGGTCAGATTCTTATTTCCCACCCTCTACCTGGCTGTGCTCTGCAGTGGTGGCCGGGAGTGGCTTTCCTTACAAAGCCCTAGGTCACAGGTGGTTCTGCCCTGGAGCGTAATTAAATTGTGCAGAAGGAATTAAATTGGTCTTGCAAATAAGGCCTGTTTATTGAGGCTGAATAGGACCACAGAATGCAGTGCCCCGTGCGGGCCACAGCCAGGCGGTGCTGGGCCCGGGAGATTCATCTGGAGGGCAGTCACTTGATGATCCCTGACTATGAATACTGGGTTGAAATTATTCCTCAGTCGCCCTGGGACGGGAAAAGCAATCACTCATAATTAGCAGGTCACTTTCCTTTGGAGGAATATTTATGCCAGGCACGGAGAGGAAGGCATAGGAGAAAACCCTTCTTGTTGAGAGAAAAATTGATGTGTGTGCTGGGGGCGAACGTGATGATCAGAAACCATTAAAGAGAGAGGGGACTTATTAGGAACGAAGATACCTACTTAATTGTGTGTTTCCACGTGTGCATTTTCGGGGGATGAAAAGTATTCCTGCTGGGGAATCTGTAGCAATGTACTGAGAAAACCTTTCCTCATTTTGAGAGAAATCAGCCCTCTCCAGCTAGGTTTTGAGGAAAGACACAAGTAAGTCCATTCGATACTGACTTCATGACCTGTTCTCTAAAGAAATAATAATTTTTATTTTTTTGCTTTTAGGAAACCAAATTTTATATATATATATATATCCCTGCCATTTTACCTCCTTATGTGTGTTAGAAAGTTTCCTTCTTTCTTTCCTTCTTTCTTTCTTTCCTTCTTCCTTCCTTCCTTCCTTCCTTCCTTCCTTCCTTCCTTCCTTCCTTCCTTCCTTCCTTCCTTCCTTCCTTCCTTCCTTCCTTCCTTCCTTTCTTTCTTTCTTTCTTTCTTTCTTTCTTTCTTTCTTTCTTTCTTTCGTCTCTCTCTCTCTCTCTCTCTCTCTCTCTCTCTCTCTCTCTCTCTCTCTCTCTCTTTCATTAGGTTTTATTTTTAGAGCAGTTTTAGGTTCACAACAAACTGTGAGTTCCCATATGCCCCCTGCCCCACACAGGCATAGCCTCCCTTGTTATCAGCATCCACCTCGAGTAAGGAAACAACTATTTTTAACATATGCTTTAAGATGCATTTAGCCTAAGTGTGTGTTAAGAGGACTGCTCTTGTACTTTTAAAAACTTTTTCCTTTAAAATCTTAGCTGACTTTCTTCTCACTCTCCCTTAGAGTTTACCTAGTGAGCTGTTTTAGAGCAAAAGGTTTGGTGAGCAAGGCTTATTCTAGCTCCCTTTGTTGGCAGAGTATTTACATTGCCAAAGGCATCTCAGCCTCTGCTAAGCGCTGATCTTAATGGATTGTGTTGGCCATTCCCAGCCCATCTGTGTGCAATAAAGCAGAGATTCCCTTCAAGCCCTATAGGAATTTCAGAGCTGCGAAATCTCCGAAAGGCCACCTGGGACATTACTTTACTTCCGTTTTTGGCAAAGATTAAAGTGTTCTTCTGGGATTGATTTGTGCTCATCCAAGCTTTTGAGTAGCTTACTTTTCCCACAACTTTTTAAAAATGTCCTTTCCAGTGAAATCCCCCCCCCCCACCTCTTGAACCCAAAGGTGCTGGAATGACAATAGTCAGAAACATAAACTAATGATCATCCTTATAAAAGAGAAATACTGTAATAGAACAGAATTTACCCTTAAACACCCTGTGTCACATCCTTGCATTTCTCTTTCATGTGCTCTGGAAGGGCATCTCCCAATTCCCCCCTGAATTTAATTAACTACCTTCCAATAAGTGCACGGTGTTTGGTTTTCTTCTATATTTCATTTCACTAGGAAACCAAAAGGGAACAGGAGGATGTTAACTATGAATTTTTAGGCAAAGGCCAAGTCTTAGCATCATCCCCTAACCCAGGTTATAACTCCACAATATTCCTGCCATCAACTCTGGAAGACAGAGGGGAATATTTCATTCTGAATCACCATGGGAACCTCCAGAAATCTGTAGGCAGATTATCCAGGGCAGAGTCAGTGGTGGCCTGGGTGTTTGGAAACAGGTGTAAATAGATTTCAATTCTTCTATAAAGTCTGAGACTCTGCAAACAACCCTAGGCTCTCTCTCACTTCCATCTTTAACCCTTAACCTCCGCCAGCTCAGCGGGAGCGAGGCTGACTCTGGGCCTCAGAGCTGCAAACCTTCAGCTGCTGGCAGGCTTGTGGATTTTACTCAAGGAAAACAAATGCCAAGATGTTGTAGCCACCGTGATTTATATGCCTATTCATTATCGTTAATATTTTTTTTCTCTATCATAAATGCCTAGAATCTGCCACATGCAATCTAAAGAATGTTATTGCTCCAGCAGCAAAAAGAATAGGGCGACTTAATGTGTTTTATCACTTTATAGGAGGCGAACGAAGGTGGGTAAGTACCATGCGTCATAAAAAGAACCATAATTTTTAAAAACCAAACAGAGAGGTGCTAATAAAAATGAAAGCTTTCCTATTTCACTCCATCCCCTGCAGAGAAAGGAAAGAGACACTTTGGAACCGGGGCGCTTGGCACTCCGAGCCAGGGATCCTTCACAGATGTCTGGGTGCTGCTTTCCAGCCTGCCCTGCTAAGGTCAAGTGGGAAACATGCCTAAATGGGGCAGCTGAGACCCCCCCAAAGGCTTGGAGGCTTATGTCAACCTAGCAGAGCATGAGTCAAAGAGCTGCTTGGGGCCAGGTATCTCCATTGCCAAAGGTCTATTGCTTTTGCTGGCAGAGCCTGTCCCCGGCCTGGTAATCTCGCAACTCACTTTACCAGAGCAGCCACTGTCTGTGACTGTTGCCATTAGAAACTCTTCCATAGTCCAAGCAGAACTGGCCCTCTAGCTGCTGACCCTGGGTGGGGGTGGAAGGATTAGACATGCATAGTTACCTGACAGTGGCTGTGGAGAAGGCGCTGGTTCCTTCTGAGGGAGATTTCCATTTGCACTCACATCACGACACACACGAGATGCTCTGCCAGCCATATGGAATGAGGCAAAGACCATCCAACTCATCTGATTTAGGACTATGAACTTGATTCCTATGGAGATTTCAAACACACAAGGTCAAGACTTCCAGTCTGAAGCAAGTCAGCACTCCTTTTTTGTTCAGCTGCAGAGTTCCGTTCGAATCTTTCATGTGAGGGCATCTATGGGATTGTGCTCAGCAGAGAGAAAGACACAGATGTTTTTTAATGCCCTGAATGCAGAGTTGACTGGTCAGCTCATCACATTTCGCATATTTTAAATCATAATGTGGTTATTATTTTTGAAAAAATTCCTTAGCAGGTCACTGAATATTTTATGTTAGTGATTCTCATAGAAGAATTGCCTGGATTAAATAGGGAAATAAATTATAATGTGTGTTGCTGCTGATCCAGAACCCAAGAGGGACATCAAGGAAAAATAGACAATTGAAAGAAGCTAAGGACAGGAAATATATCTAGAGAGGAAAGCTATGGAATGACATATTTGCAATGAAACCAAAGGGAGTTCATTTGGATTTCATACTGAAAAGATTTTTTTTAAATCTTTTTCTAAGGGAATACAATAAAACATTTTTGTATAAAAGTATGAAAGATGGCCTCAGCTATTGAACGGGACTGTGCATAGAAATGTGTGTCAGAGGCTGACATTGGGAAATCAAAGGATATATGTATGAATACAATTTAGTAAGTTCCTTTTATTGGAATAAATGATGAATTTTGGACCCCCAAAAAGGTACAGTCTGTGAGTTAATGAGCTGAATTCTCAGCTTTAACAACACAGTTTCGTATTTGGCCAGCAGAAGGCAGCCTGTGCAAAGGTCTGTCTGACAAACCAGCCTGGTACAGCGGGCCCATAAATCAGTTCAGGTGGTAGGTTGAATTATGTTCTTAATCATGGAAGGATACTTTCACTTGAAACTATTCTTTCTCATATTTCTAGTAGACTCTCTTATTTATGGGCATGCTGGAATGTGGCCAAAGCTTTCCCCCTAGGTAAAATGACAACATCTTAATTAGGAATGTTTGGTCTGTGGCCTGAGTTGCCAAAGAGCGGTCTCATTGTTCTAATGCACAGCCATCCATCAGCAGCCTGCTCCCGATGCCCAGAGCCTAGTGGTAGAAGCACAGGCTG
Organism: Miniopterus schreibersii; assembly: GCF_964146895.1. Taxonomy (NCBI): domain Eukaryota; kingdom Metazoa; phylum Chordata; class Mammalia; order Chiroptera; family Miniopteridae; genus Miniopterus; species Miniopterus schreibersii. Next base: position 187,899,943 of record NC_138101.1, read on the forward strand.
GGAGATATCTGAGTCCTTTTTTGAAGTCCAGCACTGTCTAGTTGTATAAAAAAAGGCAAAGCATACTTTCTCTGGAGCTCAGCCATGTCATCTTTCAAGTGTCTGTCCCAATTCCTAGTAGAATTCTGGTGAAAATTAAACTTAAATCAAAGGAATCACTTCCCCCTAAAAAAGGCATGGGATAATCAAATGTAAAATAATGTAGGTATTATTCTTCTATGGAGCAATATATTATAATTCACAGTGAGCAAATGCATGTTCTATTAAGATTTTATCTATTAATTCCTGAACAATACAATAGGAAATCTGAATTTCTTGTAGCATGGGGCAGGACTGAGGTCTACTCATCTCAGAAGCCACAGAGAATGCATATTACCTGTTCAAGAACTGTTTGTGAATGCAAAGCAAGAGACTTCACAGTAAAATATAAAAACAAGGGGGGAAAAGCTAACTAGAAATCTAAGGAAACTACAAAATGCCCATAAGAGATGCATGGGAACACAAACTTCCACTTTGGGTATCTGAAAATAACACTGTAGATTATGTAAGAAACTGAGCAAGGATCTAAGAAAAGCCTCAATATGTTATTTCAAACATCCCAAGTATAAAGGAACAGATCATTGTTTCTTATTAACTATAAATCTTCCATAATAAGAATTTCTTTGGACTTTTAAGAAAACTTAAAATGTGTGTGTTTGTCTGTGTCTCATATGTGTAGGATCGTGTGTGTTTTGGGGGTGGGAAGAGTTCATGGTTCAGGGCAAGTGTGAGAAAGTGCTGGTCTGTATCAAATTTTAGTGGTTTCAGAAATAAGGAAAATTCCAACTTTCCGAAACCACACTAAGCTGCACATCTTATGACAAAATATTTTGGCGTGGTGAAGATTGGCAGTTGTCAAACTTCTTTCAAAAGTATTTTCATCTTCAAGCCTGTCACCTCTGTCTAATCCTTTAGAAGTGCAAAGCAAGTGCTCTTAAGAGAGACCCTGGCAAATATGAAGCCCTGGTCTGCTGCCCCTGGCTAAGACTGTTCAATTCAGAAAGAACTGTCAAATCATGCCCTGAGTTACATTAAAAAATGATGCCAAGATCAAAAACATTAAGGTATGCTTTAGATTAAGAAGTCCGATTCCTTATTAGTAGTTGTTGTCAAATCTGGTACCACTTACTGGGATGGCCATAGCTAATACATTTAAAGTGCAATTTTGTTGAATTTAAAACATTTAAAGGATTTTTATTTAAATTTTTTTTTTTTTTAAATATGTCTTTATTAATTTCAGAGAGAGGAAGGGAGAGGGAGAGAGAGAGAGAAACATCAATGATGAGAGAGTCATTGATCAGCTGCCTCCTGCATGCCCCCTGCTGGGGATCGAGCCTGAAACCCGGGCATGTGCCCTGACTGGGAATCGAACCCAGATCTCCTGGATCCTAGGTGGATGCTCAACCGCTGAGTCATGCCCGGCCGGGCAAAGGATTTTTAAAAAGTAAAAGGATGCCACTTCTGCTTTTCTTCAACAATTTCTATTGCTCATTGTTTTTAAAGGTAAAGTGACTGACCACTCTTACCTGTCTTTGAGAATCATTTTTTTAAATTGATAGCTTAAGTGTTATTGTTTTAGCGCTTGTTATTTTGAAATAGATTAAGACTCACGAGAACTTAGTTGCTCAAACATTTCAGAGAATTCCTAAATACAATTCGCCTAGCTTTCCACAATGATAACATCCTACATGAACATAATGTTTTGTCAAAACCAGGAAATTGATATTGGTACAATGATATTAACTCGAATACAGGCCTTATTCAGATTTCACTAGATTTGGCATGGACTTTTCTTCTCCCCCTTTTGGGAACCTTTGAGTTACCTAAATCTCTAACTGGTTATCAATAATAAATATTACGTGATACAGAAACAAATCATTGACCAGCAGTGACACTTAAAATGAGCAAGGCTAAACCAGAAGTCCATCTGTTTTCACTTACTTCAGAAGGTTTCTGTCTTTAGTCTACTTAATCATCCCTACCCCCTCTACTCTTGAACCCTCTCTCCCCCAACACTGCTATTCAGAGAGCAACTGCCTAAAACAAAGTTTGACATTTTTTAGTGCTTTTTCTTTGATACGCTCAAGGGGGTCGTTTCCATAAATTCTGCAGATGCTTTCTGACATTAATACTGACAAATTAAAGAAATGAACATAATTTGTAAATCGAAGAGCTTGTCAAGGATAGAGCACAATTGTTTACTTCTACCTGGGGAACACCTGGTTTCAACTTGCTGAGGAACAATGAGCGCCATTGTTTGGAACAGAAAATTCAGTCTAAAGGAGGCTCTTCTACTGCTGCGTGGGCACCGAGGCAACTCTGTGGCTCACTTGGGAATGATATATTCTAAGTGTGGCATATTTTAAACAAATATGTATAGAGAGGGAAAGAGAGGGAGAGATCACAGCCATTCGTGACCATTAAATACATCATTCTTATTCCTGTGGTTGAATAGTTAAGCATCATTGCAATTCAGTATCCCATCATAAGGATTGAAAAGGTATATGTAATGGGATAATGGGCCATATGGAGGCCAGTGGATAGGCGATAAAATCATCACCATTGTTGCACAAATGGGGAGATATTTGACCTAGTCACCTAAAATTATGTGAACTAGATTGATAGTTTATTAAACAAAAGATGGCCATTTTATAGCCATTTCTATCAAATTTTCCAATGGAAAAGCACAAGACTGGAGCCACTTTTTCTAAGCCATCAGCTGAATGACTTAAAAGAAAGAAACTAAGACTTCCATAAATGAATACCTAAACGTTGTTTTAAAAAACTCCTAGAACACTAAATCACCTTATTGGGAGCCATATAATCTTCTTTAACTGCTGCTTATGTATTCAACTAATAAAGAAAAATTGAAAGAAATTATAAGAAATCACTCTTTCTCACCCCTACTTTCCCTAAGGTCTCAAGTTCAAACCAGACTAATTAATAGCATTTATTTTCACTTCATTCTTTTTGCCATAAATGAAGGCAAATGTTATTGAGCTCTGGCAAGTCTGGGTGGGTAATGCCTGCAGGGGAAGGGTAAAATAAAGTCAGTGGGCCCATAAGTTTAGATTTATGACTATGGGGCACTTAAGTAGTTTTCAGAGTGTACACTGGAAGGAGCCCCCAAGTAGCAAAAGCGAGTGGTTAGCTCTGTAGAGAGACTTTTGCCTACATTACAGTTTAGTTTTTCTCTTTGCTCTAAATAGTATTCCTGATGAGGTTGCATGAAAACATCCATGTCAATCCCAGGCATTAAGGACATTGAAACAGCAGAATAATTGAGCATCTTGATAGTGAAAGCAAATTTACAGAGCCCTGTCACCTAACTAGGTTTCTGTTCTTTGTGGGAAGTTGGGAGTGTACAAATATAAAAGATTAGGGCTTTCATTACCTCACACATATTCTCAGAAATTTATCCATCTAGTTTTGTTGGACTGCAAATATAAGGTGGTGAGTTACTGGGATCAAGAGGTTTTCTATTTTAGGCTGTAGAACTCAAAGTCTTGTAGACTATTATCTGAAATCTAATGATTAGCTATAGGCAGGCATGATTGCTGGCTAGGCCATTATGGCCATGATAGCCTTTATATTTGTGCTTGTCATAATTAATATATGGAAGTTCTTTTTATAAAGATACATTCATCATTTTTTAATTATTAAGTGAATGATAACTAACATATATACTATGTAATACAAAAAAATCAGATACTAAAAATAAAGAAACAAACCTCTATATGCCAGAGTTTGCAATCTAGGTTTAGATAGGCAGGAAAACACACAGTACCACACAACTTTCAATACAATGATAATACAGGATGCCCTGGGAACACACAGACAGGTTATCAAACTCCAGAGAGGGAGAACAGGATGCAGGGGCTTCCTAAGTTTCTGATACTCAGATGTCCACCATATACAACATGTAAAATCAGACTTACCCTCAAAGGTTTGTTCGTAATTAACTTTCTTCGCCCATCCCAGATCAATTGTTATCTCTAGCTTCCCCGGAGCACTCGCATGGTGGTATCTTTTCACGTATATCATTCTGTCATCCCCCTTTTGTGGAGAGCTTTTCGAAGGCAGGGATCTGCTTCCCCAGCCTCACCAGCTGTGAGTACAAATGAGTTCACGCAGGCACCAAATGTCACAGTGCACCGGCTGTGTAGGAGCAGAGAACCTGGGGCGTAACTCAGATTCTCCAATGGTGATTTCGGAGTATTCTTGGAGATTTTTGATAAAAGTGGACAATCAGTTCTCTCATCAATTCCCTACACTCTGCCCTCGGTGTGCCTGCTCTGTGGCATCCCTCACCAGGGCTGCCATCAGCCTGCCTACGACACACCGATGTCAAGGGTGCTGTCTCTTACCATTGCCCACAGTGCAGGGACCCTGTTTCCTTTGCTCCTTGGGCACTGAGGATGCTCGGTTGTGGTCCCTGTGTCTGAGTCTCAAGTGAAACAGCTCCACATCTTTGCATCCAGTCCCCACATGCTCAGCCCTTGAGGCAGGGCCTGGGGACTTACACCATGCTTTCTTCTTACACTCATGCCTATCCCCCCAAAAAACCATAACCACCTCTGAGTCCAGCCACTTTTCTTGCTCTTATAAATCACTTCCTGCAAATTCACATTGGAGGGCCACTCAATGCGCTGCTTTTATTAAGCACACTCCTTAGGTTCAGCCTGGACGCTGTTACACCTCCCTGCTCATGGTCATCTATGTATAATCTACTCTCAATCAAGAGAAATGTCTACTAATTGACTCATAACCCCATCCAACAGGAAACAGCACCACCTAATATCATGCAGTTGGGAACAAAAACAAAAAACCTTTTGCGTATACTCGGAAACCAAAGCAAATATATGTGAATAAATGGCGCGCAGTGGAAAATGCAACCCACTGGGCCTGGAGACTAACAACGTGGCAGTGTGTGTCTGCCAGCCTGCCATCTCCACAGATTAATTTTTCATTTCATCTCTGGATTTACTGCCAGGCGTCTGCGGAGAGCACCGTTATGACTGAGCTGAGATTCTTTTATACTCTTTCCTCATGCTGCAACATAATAAATATTTTTATCGCCGAAGTTTTCTCCATACATGTATTATTGGGAATCACAGAATTTGCCTCATGGTTGACTATATGGAATCAAAGGACAACATTCTTTAAAGTACAGGGTGCCTGAAGGAGGTTCACGTAGATTCCCTATGAATATGTGTATTAAATGCCATCACACACGCACGTGCACACACACACACGGAGTGAGCGCCTCAGTCTCCAGAGCTTTACATACCAAAATGGTTTCATTGCCTGCTTTCGATTCTTTCTCAAAGTTTCCCTAAAATAAATTATTTATCCTTCACTAAAAAGTTTTCATTAGCTGTTGACATTGGCTGAAATGAGAAGTAAAATATCATCCCCCATTTACTGAGGAATTTGGCATTTGTACATGAGTTTATTAAAAATAATGCCGTATTTAAGGACAAGAACAGTGCTTAATAATGTTTTAAAAATAATGTATGAAAATTCTTGTGTAATATCCATGCACATAGATTAATTTTACTGAAGGCGTGGCAGGCTAAATAACTGATTTTTTTATTCTCATCATGATGACAGAAGAAAAAATGGACACAGGAAACATAAGATTTCTTAAGGCCTAAGCTCAAAATTCAGCACTGATACTTCTGTCTCACCCTACGATGAGCACAAATTTAAGGATGAAGAATTATACTCTGCCCATGGTGGTGCCTTGGCAAGTGTATGGGAAACGGAAGAATGAAGACTGAAGGCCAATATAACAGTCAATCACACCCTAATTTCATTTCTTGTTTCTTTTTCTAGTCTGCTTTTCTGATGAACAAACATGATTAGAAAACTCAATGTTTTATTCTAGGTTTTAACAGTAAGGAAGACTATCTACTGTAATAATTCCCCACCGGGGTATAAGGAGCCTCTTGAAAAACTACAAATACAACCACAATTCCAAATTCTACTTTTTTTTAAGTTTTTACTGGAGTGTGATCACAAGTCTATGGACTTTTTGTTTTGAATAACATTAAGAGAGCAAGTATTGGTAAGCCATCCTGTGGATTATTAAAGTTTACTAAAAGCAGATCTTCCAAAATAATGTGGGCATTGTCCAATTTCATTGAGAGTTTCAAGTTCAATATTATTATAAGAAGTCTGCCTGCCATAGCACATTAGACAGCCTTCTGAAGCTCCTAACATACATTGCAAAGGAAAATCAGAATCCCCACAATTTGGGGCAAGGGGGCTTTGACATCAGTATTGTTTTGAAGCAAAAATGGTTTTCTATTGCTGCTTTTCAATGAAAAATAACTGTCGATTTATCTTAAGCATCATTAATTCTAGGTGTTGTGCGCTTACTGTTAATAATCTTATTTGCTGCCGTAGTATTTTAGGCTTTTTAAAGCCTCAATTTTAAGGCACATAAATGTTGTGGTTGAAATAATGATCACTTATAATTTTGTTTTTATTATAATTCTACATAGTTGATGCACCCATGAGCACACACATACACACACACACCCCCAGAAGATAAAGTAAAAATGTCAATTTTTTACGATAGAGTAACTTTTGTGTTAGAAAGTAAGAGTGGGTTGATGAGAATAGGTGTCATAGAGTTGTCTGTGCAGAAAAATGGGGTGCGGTTAGGAGCTGTTACTCTAGATCAAAGTACATGATGTGATCAGGGGAACTCAGGTTGTAAATGAAGCTCAATATCTGAAACTGGCCCTGCCATGCGTGGCTCAGCGGTTGAGCGTCGACCTAGGATCCAGGAGATCAGGGTTCGATTCCCTGTCAGGGAAATGCTCGGTTGTGGGCTCGATCAATGACTCTCTCCTCATTGATGTTTCTATGTCTCTCTCTCCCTCTCCTTTCCTCTCTCTGAAATCAATAAAGATATATTAAAAAAAAAAAAAAAATCTGAAACTGCCTTCAGTTTTCTCCGCAAAGTGGTGCTAATTTGACGTCCTAGTCTCAGGCACTGCAGGCAGCGTTCCCGGTTACATAGTTAATATTCTGTAACCTGGCAATATGCAGCATACAGGGTGTTATCTATGCAGTTCCAAAAATAAAACTATGAATGAAAATCCAATCATTTGGGCAATTGTCCAGCTGTTTCTAATCACACAGATGCATCTGGAGACATCCATGTCTGATAGAAGCAGTTGGGTTTTTCACTTTTGATCCAGATGTTTTGGTGCTAATTAGTCGCAGTTGTTATTAAGAATCTGATTTTCCATGTGCTGTGGTGTGTATACTAATGAAATCATTTCTTTTCTTTCTTTTCCTTCTCTTACCTTAACCTTAGGGAAACGGTGACAACAAACTGACAAAGATTTAGAAAGAAAAACTGAGATTTATAAAGCTTCTTGACAAGGGCAAAGAATTATGCTAACTGTGTATAACAGCTTGGGTATTTATTTACCTCTACATTTGAATACAACACTATATAGAATAGTTTGAACTGACTTGGTAAAGAATTACTTTATGTTTCTACCTTTAATTAAAGTCTTTTAAAAGTTGTGTGGACTCTTAAGCTACAGGATAAAATTTGCTATGTTGACGCCTCCAAGACATTAAATCATGTATTAGAATAAGTGAGTACAATGAGAAAAAAAACCACACCCAGGCTTTGGAGTGAGAGAGAAAAGTTTCAAATATCAGATTAAGAATTATGTAATGTGGGCAAGTATCTTAGATTTGGTAAAACTTTGTTTCCTCAGAAGTGACATGGGGAAAACACCTACCTTATAAGGTGGTTTTAAATATTAATGGTGCTATATGAACTATGATTTTTATTAAACTCTCTTAAAAGAGCTTTAAGTTAATTAATTTTACTTCCTCGTGTTGAGAAATGACTAGATGTTACCTAGGAGGCCACCGTTTTGGTTCCATGAATAGAAGAATGAATGAATGAATGAATGAATGAATGAATGAATGAATGAATGAACGAATGTAATTGAATGGCTACTCCTCATGTTTGCCCCTCCATCGCTTTCAGATCTCAATCTGGTAACTGCCAGTCCAGAAAATGTCATGGTGATGATAGCTGGATTATAAGAAAGACAGAGACAAAGATAAAGGGAGAAGGGAATGAAATCGAGTATGTAAGCAGTCAGTCATGATCGAAAGAGGAAATTCTGAGGTTATCCATAGTAAAACCAATGCAGTCTAGTGAGTATTATCTTTTCTTTTTATTCTCAGGAAAATATAGGCTAATTTTTCACCCTTTAGGGTTGGGACTTACCAATACTGAAAAAGCTAATTTTTTTCCCCACAAATGTGCTGTAAAATTACTAGGAAGACTAGTTTACAACTGCAAGGAATTTAAACAAAAAGCTAACACCAGACATTATTATTTTTTTCAACAGACATTTTTATGTGAAAAAAAATTAATTGATATTAATTTTTAGCTTCTTTTAAGTGTGTTCCTGAGTGGGAAAATACTGTGCAAGGGGCCATCAGGGACAAGTTATGGTGGTTGTGTCAGTGTTTTTAAATTTTGCTTGCTGTAGTTTCACAAATGCTAAAACTAAAAGTAAAAACAATGCTGTTGTTTTAAAGGGTGCTGGGATTCTGTAGTCATGGATCATTGTAATTGATGAAATGGGTTTGAGTCAACTGATATACTAACTGGTTACTAAGGAGTTAATTAAGTTAATCAGGTGTGGATACAGTTTTTGTGTTCTTAAACGTATTTTTCTAATTATATACACACATAGTCATGTGCATCTATCAAAACCATATGCAAATACAGTATGTATAGCTGCCTTTAGTTGTTAGGCTTCCTGGGCTTGAGGCTTAGCTAGAAGACTAGGATGGCTGGTCTCTACCTCTTCCCGTCCTGTCCACATGACCTCTTCATTTGGCCTCTAGCAGGGTGGCCGCATTTCATACATGGAGACTCAAGGACTCACCACCTAAGAACACTAAGTTGGAAGCTCCAGGCAAACAAGGCCAGGGACCAGTCCATGTTGAGGAGGAATATGGATTCCAAGGGGCAGGCTTCACTGTGGGCCACCCATGTAAGGGAAAGTCATGTCCTAACCAAAAACATTCTTCTTCCTCCAAGTTAGAGTTAGTCTTCTAAAATCCTCTTTCTAGATTTGATGTGCTCTTAGCCATAGAGGAATTTACTGCTTGATGGTTTCTAATTATCCTTGGGGAACTAACCCCATAGTCCAACCAGAGAAAGGTCGTGTGAGATGCCTTTTAAATTGTCAAAACAGAGCCATAGAAGTCTAATTTACATGACAGTGAGAGCTCTTTTGGGGGCTAATAACCAAGGGCTAGAAGGATTAATTATCCATTTAGCATTCAGGGAGCTGAGAACAACAGCTGCTCACACATCCCTCCTGAATAAATATTGTTCCTTTCACCTAGATGTATGTGGTGGGCAGGGGTAATTAATATTGATTAGCAGATAGAGGAGCAGGGCAGAAGTGAAAAGAGAAAGAAGAGCAGTCCAGTGGAAGAAGTCCATAGTCAAAAGAACCTGAAAACACAGTCCTCGGATACCTCTTATCTATATAAATGTTCTAATTGTGAGATGCTAACGCACTCTTGCAACATTCTTTTAAGTAATATTATATTCAGTTTTAAGGACGGTGGCAGATGGAAATGATAGAAACAATTTGAAAATATCAGCTATTTCTTCTCCCAAGTAAGCTAATCTGTAGTCAATTTTTGTAAATAAACTTTTATTGGAATAAAACCACATTCCTTTTCCTATTTTCTTTTTAAAAAATGTTTTTATTGATTTTTTAGAGAGAGAGGAAGGGAGAGAGAGAGAGAGAAATAGAAACATCAGTGATCAACTGCCTCCTGAACTCCCCTACTGGGGATTGAGCTCCCAACCTGGGCATGAGCTCTGACCAGGAACCAAACCCGTGTCCTCTTGGTGCATGGGATGATTCTCAACCTCTGAGCCACACTGGCCAGGACATTTTTCCTGTTTTCTGTGGCTGCTTTCTTGCTACAATGGCAGAGTTTAGTAGCACTACACAATCACATGTCCCACAAAGCTAAAATATTTGCTATCTAGTCCTTTAAAGAAAACTTTTGCTGACTCCTAATCTAGGCAAACTCCTGAAAGAAAAGGTTCACCCATGATGATCTCACTTATTGAACTATCTCCATACACCTCGGATGACTAAAATGCAGCTTGTTTTCTATATAAATGGTCTGTTATCCAGCTGAAACATAAGTGAAAAGCTGATCCAGGAAAGTATATGTCTTTGGCACTTGGACATTTAGTCTTTAATTCAATAAAACAAACAGAAAAAGACTTAATGACATAAACCAGTCAGAGAAAGGCAAGGAGCATATGATTTCACTGTATGTGGAATCTAATGAACAAAATAAACCAACGAAGTGGAGACAGACTCATGGATACAGAGAACAGACTGACAGGAGCAGGTTGGGGGCTGGGTGAGCAGGATGAAGGTGATATTAGAGGAGAGCATGCCTTGTCTCCCCCTGTTGCTGCTGGGAGTGGGGTTCTTGGGGCACCACTGGAATAAGCATTTCTGGAGGCCCCAGGGGAGGGTGAGGTATGGCACAGCGCATTATTCCCGAGGAACTACACCCCTGGGTTTCCAAAACCCCATTTCCCTTCATCCAGTCAGGCATAGAAGAAGTGTAGCTGGGGCTTCAGCAGAGCTAAAATCAGAGCAAGTGTCAGGGTTTCCTTTCCCTGTTGGAGCCAGGTCCAGCCCAGCATCAGGCCAGCTGCAGCCCACTGGGGTGTGGGGGTCCACATGGCCGTGGGCCTTATGGGAGGATGCCAGGAAGCCAGGCATGAGCCATGAGCCAGGCCTGCCCAGAGGAACCAGGAGAGTGAACTCCTTTGCTTAGGGGGTTATATATCTCAAATCTGCACACCCTTGTCCTGGCCATGTCCATTCTGGCCAAAGCCCTCTGTTCCCAGGTGTGACTGACAGACAAGCATCTTCCCTGTTATCCCGACGTTACTGGGCATGCGTCCGCCTTCCCTGTGTTTCCCTCCCCTGGTGTTTTGCAGAGACCATGCTTACAATGTTCGGCCTTCCCTTTGCTCCTTTTGTATTAATAATAACTGGTGAATTATAATGGTATCGAAGAAAAAAAAGAAAGACTCATGGACATGGGCAATAGTGTGGTGAATGCCAGAGGAAAGGGGGTGCGGGGAGGTAAAATAGGTAAAGGGGGGTAAACGGTGGTGGAAGGAGGCTTGACTCGGGGTGGTGAGCACACAATGCAACATACAGATGATAGATTGTAGCCCTGAAACCTATATAATTGTATTAACCAATGTCATCCTAATGAAATTTTTAAAATAATAAAATAAATAAGTAAATATAAATAAAAAAGAGCAAAAGACTTTCATAAATACTCTGGGTAATAGAATGTCTCAATTCATAATTTTATGTAGAAATCTTTAAAAATATTATGTTATACGGGCATGGCTATAGACTGCCAATGCTCAATACCATGGGAAAATTAATAAATAGAGAATTAATTAAAAATCTGGTTTAAAACCTAGTTTATTTTCCACTGTTAAAAAAGAGCCTTAAGACAGATTTGCCAATTTAATTTATTTTTTTAAATACCAGCTTAAGTAGATATTAATTGGTAAACACTAATTACTAAATTAGTTGACTATACACATGAATAAATAGTCTTATCCTGATTTATATTGTTTCTCAATCTGGCTTATTATTGAAGTATATAAATATAAAATTTGCAGACAAATAGTACATTTAATATTTCTTCTTGATGAAATATTTTTACAATATATAGAAAAAATATATATGAGTATGTTATGTGATAATTATAAATGTGAAAATGTATACAAATGCCAAATGTATTATTCTTTTTTGTTTTGTTTTGTTTTATTTTATTTTAATTTTTGTTCCAAATATTACAAATGTCCCTTTTTCTCCCCAATGACCCATTCCTGCCCATCCCAACCTCCTCCCCAGTCCCTCTCTATACCATTGTCTGTGTCCTTGGGTTGTGCATATATGCAAGTTCTTTGGTTAATCTCTCCCCCTCCACTCACCAGCCCTCCTCCTTCCCTCTGACATTCGTCAGTCTGATCCATGCTTCCATGTCATTGAATCTATTCTGTCAATCAGTTTATCAAGTTCTTTAGATTCCACATATAAGTGAGATCATGTGACTTTGTCTTCCTCTCCCTGGCTTATTTCACTCAGCATAATACTCTCCAGGTCCTTCTATACTGTCCCAAAGGGTACAAGATTCTTCTTCTTTACAGCTGCGTAGTATTCCATGGTGTGAATGTCCCACAGATTTTTTATCCTCTCATCTACTGGTGGGCACTTGGGCTGTCTCCAGATCTTAGCTACTGTAAATTGTGCTGCTATGAACATTGTGGTGCATAAGTTCTTTGCTATTGGTGTTTGGGGTTCCTTAGGATATATTCCTAGGAGTGGGATCACTGGGTCAAACGGCAGGTCAATTTTTAATCTTTTGAGGAACCTCCATACTGTTTCCATAGTGGCTGCCCCAGTCTGCATTCCCACCAGCAGTGTACCAGGGCTCCCTTTCCCCACACCCTCGCCGGCATGTCATTTGATGATTTGTTGATGGAGCCATTCTGACAGGTGTGAAATGATACCTCATTGTGGTTTTAATTTGCATCTCTCTGATGATTAGCGATGTTGAGCATATTTTTATATGTCTCTTGGCCATATGAATGTCCCCTTTGGAGAAGTGTCTATTCAGGTCCTTTGCCCATTTCTTAATTGGGTTGTCTTCCTCTTGTTGAGTAGTGTGAGTTCTTTGTACACTTTGGAAATTAGCCCCTTATCAGATTCATCCTTGGCAAATATGTTTTCCCAGACCGTGGGGTTCCTTTGTATTTTGAGGCTGTTTTCTTTTGCTGTGCAGCTTTTTAGTTTGATGTGGTCCTATATGTTTATTTTTTCTTTTGTTTCTCTTGCCCTGGGAGATGTATCAGTGAAAATTCCACTACATGAGATGTCTGTGACTTTACTGCCAATGTTTTCTTCCAGGATTTTTATAGTTTTGCGACTTACATTTAAGTCTTTTACACTGAAGTGCTGTGCCAAGCACTGTCCAAGGTCCTAGAAATACAAGCCAGCACCCAGAAAAAGTTAGAGCTTTGTGGATATTACATTCTAGTGGTAGAAAAAAAATTATTTTAACATATCAAAGAAATATTTAATATTATTATTAACAAAAGAAATTATCTGTTTTAATATCTTTATATAGTTTCATTTTTGTGTATCATTCCTTATACTTGGTATAAATTAGGGCAGCCTGCAACGAATATTCTTATTAATGCATAACACATCTGCAGCCTTAATAATAGCACACAGTTTAACAATAATATTTAAAACAAGTCAATTTACATACTTCCTATAAACCCTATGTTAAGAATATACGGTAGTTGTTGTACCTTTATATAGAATTATATTAACTTGTTTGGAGTAAATAATAACTGTTATAGATGCATTTTAAATAAAATCCTCTTATATTGAGAAAGGAATATATCTATATAGTGATTTGATAGGTAAAGAAGGAACTGACTAGTTCTCTGTCCTTCCAGTCTTCTCACATAACATAAATATTTGTGGATTTATCATGGACAATGTATCCTAAATGAATTTCCTTTTGAAATGACATGCACAGTTGTTTCTGCCTCTTTCCTTCATATTGAAACCCAATATAGGATATAAGCCCCAATGCAAACTCTATTCTTTTCTGTGAAGTTTTTCTTAATGACAACTCTCCTCTGAATTTTCATGACAAGTTTTATCCACTCCTCTCACTGCTTAGTCACCAATATCTGTTTTCACTTCCAATTATGACAAACAAACCTGGGACATTTTAAGCTGATCAACTGTTGTCCAAGAAGCAAATTTTTATACTTAACTATTCGACCATAATTCAGTGCAAGTAAGTGTTTCATATCGTCAAGTATATTAAGGAACAAAATAAAGATAAATTAGTTAATTAAAATTATTTTAAGGTACATAGATATCTTGCTGAGGACATGCTGTGGGAATACTAATATGAAGTTATAAATATTTTATTTTAAAAATGTAGAATACAACAATGCAATATGCTAGGAGACACTTTGAGGTATTCTTACCATTTGAACTTGGTTCTCAAGCTAAGAATAGCTGAGTAAGTCAACAGAATACGTTTTCACTGAGATGACTAATCCTCCTTAGTAGAATTCACAGGAAGCAACCCCACTTGATTGTCTAGCTAAAGGTTGGAATTTCTCTTTAAGCGATCAGAGCCAAGAGTCACATGTTCCTATGTCTTAGAGGTTATACGGCTTTTAACACTGCGGCTTAAAGAGGAAACGTTTCTTAGAAATGTGCAAGTAGATTTTAAAAAGGAGTCATGTTCTTTATTTTATTCCCAGTTCTACAGACCTGTGTTTATTACACCAACGTACATATTCTCTTCTTTCATGTAAATGCAAATACTTACTAGTGCTCCGGGGTATGTTAGCCTTGCACAATCTTAGCTCCAACTTTCACCCAAGCATGCAGCCCTCCGAGTAAGGTAATCTGCAGAGCTGCTTGCCTCTGTGGCTTACATCTTCTCTCACAGAGAATCATGGTTTACCAAGTTCTTTTAAAAATGTATTTTGAAATATATTGTGTAAAGGCTTATATACATGGTTTAAGAACTCAGACATGATAAATGAAGTTAGTGTTCCTTATGTACCCCCCAACACATTCCCTTTTCTTACTTTCAAAATAACGACTCTCCTAGATTTGGGATTTATCAATTTCATGGATTTTTAGTAGCCCAAAAAAATGAAGTGTGTTAACTTACTACTGCTGCGTAACAAATTACTCCAAATGTAGTAACACAAAACAACATATTTATCACATAAAAGTTTGTTTGTTTTTAAGTCGGGAGGACAGACACATTTTAACTGGATCTTCTACTCTGAGTCTCACAAGGATTTAATCAAGGGCGCTACTGGGCTGTGTTCTCACAGGGAGGCTCACTTGGAGAAAAATCTACTCCCAAGTTCATTCAGGTTCTTGGTAGAATTTTTTTGAGATGATAGGTCAAATGTCCCAACATCCTGCTGGCTGATGGTTGGAGGCCAGCTACTCCCATCTCTCAGAGGCTACTCCCACTTCCCTGTCTGTTTGGTTTCTTCAACATGGTTTCTTGATACATCAAACCATGAAGGAAAATCTGTAGATTAAGTCTGAGAGTGTTTATGTAGAGATTGCTAGCATAATGTAATCATGGAAATGACACATAATTATCTTTGCCATATTTCACTGGTTACAAGCAAGTCACAGGTCTCACCTGCATTCAGTGGGAGGGGAATAGTACCAGAATAAACACCAAATATTTGGAGATTATTATCCAGATATCTATAAAAATTTAAATAAATAAATTGTTGCTTTCCTTTTAATCAACTATGTAACTCTCTGATGCTACAGAAAGGCAGATTTAGATTTTTTGAATTTAAGTTGTGCTGAAATAAATTTCAAGTCATTAGGAGATACAACTCAGAGTGGTTGTGTAAATAATTAGCTTTTGCAAATAACACTTGCTATGTAAACGCACATGTCAATAAAAATAATTACCAGATGCTATCGACCTTTAGCCAAAGATTGTATTGGGTAATTTAAGAAAACATTTGAAATATTTGCAAACCATTCAGAGTGTTACTCTTTTTCTGGTTCTCATTGTTAATGGACCAAGCCAGCAAGGGTTCTGTACCAGTGTGTAAAAAGGGCGGCAGTGATAATTTGATTGACAAGTAGTGACAGTCCTCTTATCAGAGCTTTACTTGTAGAAGGTAAGACAATAAGTTGACTTCCTAAGGTGTCAGGGTTAGCCCTTTAATAATAAAAAGAATTTTCCAACAAAAAGTCTGACAAAGAGGAAATAATGTTGCTATAAGAATAGAAGGTTTGTCATGAGTTTATTTGTTTGTCAATATGTGGCCTTCACAGGGCGTAAAACGTAGGAATGTAAAAAGCAACACTTTTTTTTTTTTTTTTGGTTGTGAAGCATTCCAATAACCCTTTAATGATCCAGTCTGTTTCAGGCACTATCGAAATTCTCTTGGCTTTTTAATTCTTTTTCTAGCAGAGTTAAAAATCACTGTGATGTTCATCCACTTGAATGTATGTTAAATGAGATTTTGATGCTTCCATTACTAAGAGTCACCTCCATCCTTTATGACTGAAAGAGAATTTCATATCCTTTTATTGCAAGAAACTATCCATCAAAGGTCCCTATGGCTTCCTTTTGAGATGTTGACAGTCAACTTTATATCTAAAGATCTTATACTTTGAACTATTTTATTTACACTGCATTGAGGAATGTAGGGGAAAATTATGTTTATTCTAATGTCACATATTATTTAAATACTATATGGAAGGAAAGGAAGAAAGTAACCCCTATGTGATGTAAGACTTGTTTAGTTTTCCACTACCACCTCCAATTCTGCCTTCTCCCGCTCGCTTTTGAGGCTCATACTTTGCTACCCTTCCTTCAGGAATGGATGCTGTCAGGTATTTTGATTATTTATATGGAATAGTGCCACCCCCATACCCACCTGTTCCAAATCTGTGCTGCCTGTCTAGACAGGTGATTCTTACCAGGAGGCTGACATGATCTATAGATGACATATGGATTATTACGTATACATATATAAAGAATACAAATAGCGTCCTACCTTATAAATGTCACCCCAAATGATGCATGTTTGTATTTTAGTGAATCTTCTAACAAGAAAGACATATTATGCACATGTTAATAAAATAGTAAATAATAATAGCAATGATAAAACATTTTGACTGTGCGCTCTATGCTCTGTCCCGGGTGCTGGGCCTGAGTACTCCTCACCCATGGAGATGCTGTGCAGCCTGAAGAGAACATGGGCTTCTGTGTCAGACTCTGCTTTCCAGCCTTGGCTCTACCATGTCCCAGCAGTGTCAGTGTGTGCAAATGGCTTCACCTCTCTCTGCTTGGAACTCCCTCATTTGTAAGATGGGAATGATGGTTTAGCTACTCACGGCTTCATTGGGACATTAAGTGAGTTAAATGTATGTAAACTACTTTTTTAAAAGGCAAGGCACACAATAAGCACTCTATAAATGTTCATGACTATCCCTAATTCTAATCCTTACAACTACCCCATTTTATAATGGAGTAAAAGAAGAAAGTTTAGGTGACATTCTTATGTTCTAATAGCAGGATGATTCCAACTAGGTGAACCGTGAGTGCTGAGCTCCTGACTCAATTCACCACACCCCTCCTCACCTTGTTTTACGTGGTTAGGTGGTTTAAATTTGTGACTTACTAGAAACTTGGAGGATAGAGCAGGCCACCCCAACTCTAGACTTAAGCCCTAATATAATGTGCATGAGCTGCTCATTGCTGCAAAGAGACAAACTGCGAATCCTGTGGCATCAGGTTTCTCCTGCTGAGTAGACTGGAGAAGTACGAATAACTAGCTATGTGACAATAAGCTGGTGATCTAGTTTTGTGTTCCCTCAAATATAAACTGCAAACAGTAATGTGATTTTCTATTTTTGATTGTTAGAAAGACTTAGATAATGCATATTGCACCAAAGAAGTTAAATAAGCTAAGGTTTATTTGGGATTATTGCAATAGGAGAGGGAGATTGAACTTAATGGGATTCAGGATATGCTATCCCCCAAAATGGCATCTTGACATACTAAGTATTTTAAGCTAAAGGAGTTTTGAAAAATGGCAGAAGCAGGAGGGTCCTTGCTCTCTTCCTCTGCTCACCCTTCTTCCCAGAAACAGGTCATAAAATCCTCATGAGTGAGGTGCCCTCCCACCCTTCTCTCCAGAGACAAAGGGGCCCCAAGAAGAATCTAAACAAATAGGCCTTGCTAGGCTCCACAGTTTACTACATGTACCTCATACCCCTTAACCTGTCATATTCCTTCATAACTGTTTATTCTTCATCACACTTAGCATACATGGGTCTAACTCTTTCTTTGGGTTTTCATTTCTTTATAAGGCTCCTGTATCATGTTAAACTAATATTAAACAATTTGTACACTTTTCTCCTGTTAATCTCTTTGTCAGTTTAATTTTTGGACACAGTCAATGGCCCTAAGAGGGTGAAAAAAAACTTTCCTTCCCTACGAACTCAACTCCATTGAAACAAATGGTGGGAGAGCTTTCATGTCCTGAGGTGAGCCAGGACCTGAGGAGGGGAGATGTTTGTCTATGTGACTAGGCCATCTGTGCTTACTAACTAGTGTTTATCTACCCTCTCACAAAAAATGGAAGATAGGAGCACTGTCTTTATTGATGATTAAGAGATCAATACAATGACCAGTTGGCAAGAAGGACATTCCTGAATTTCCAAAGCAGGCAAGAGGCTGGAAGAAGACTTACATCTCAAAAGGCAGGAGAAAAATTTTACTAAGCTAGTTTTCTAAAGTAAATGTTCTCAGAAAAAGAATGTCAAAAGCCAGTAGTAAGGAAGAAACCTAACTAGTTTAATAGTTTAATAAAGTTGGGGGGAATGTTAAGGCCATCTTGGTCAATGTAAAGTACTTTATTGCAGATGGTTTACATTATGCCAAGATCTATATTCACCATTAAACATTATTATTATTGTTACTATGACTTTGAGTAGGCTTGCTTCCCTTCAGATTATTGAATTTCAAAGCATAAGTCAAATGTTATGCGATATAAACAAAGAGACTATAGATCAAAATGACCTTGTCCAGTTGGCCCATTGTACAGTTGAGGAATTGATCTATTATAACAATTGTTGAATAAATACATCATTGAATAGACATTTTCACATAGTCCAATAATTTCTCACTACAGCACATCAAAGGAATATTAAAACAAAGATTGCATTGGTTAAAGAAGAAAGTTACGATGTAAAAAACAATCAAACCTGTAGAGAATTTTATAAAGGTTTATTTGAGCCAAAACTGGTGGACTGGTGGCATATGCTAGGGAAAAGATATGAAATGCTCCCAAGAACAGTTTTGCAGTTTCTCATGTGCATTTGAAATTAAGGAGGAAACTTAAAGATTACATGGAGGTGGGAGAAAGCAAAGCATAGCTCTTATTATAGGACAATTTCATGCTTTAGAAGGAGGAGTCTGAAAGGATGGTGCGGTATTAGAAGGCAGGGTCCAAAAAGAGGCTTTTCAAAGATGTGTTAATCTAGATGTACAGAAACAATGGGCAGAGTTTGCTTGAGGCAAAGATAAGTCTTTTACTTAAAAAGTTATGACCTGGAACATGACTACCTACCATGACCTGCCCAGTAGGAGTTTATGATCAGATCACTCTGTGAGGTTACTTGCCATAGAGCCCCTTCTTTGTTTACAAAAGCAAGTGAAATAAATGAACTTGCAGAGTCATGTTGGTGAAGTAATGTTTAAAACTCAGGTTAGTATGAGTAGCTTGGTTGTACTCCTATATCCAATGGAGAGCCCTCTCAGATGAGTGGAAACTGATGTGTTAGACTAGAGGGCTCAGAAGTCCTTGCTCTCTGGCCTCTTATCAATCCTACTGGTGGCCACTGCTTACAAAAGGTGAGGAAGCAAAACTATAGCAAAAGATGGCCAACTTCCCTAAGTTCATTTAACTCTTTTGCAGAATAAAGAATAAAATTTTACAATGTCATTTTTTTCTACCAATTACCAGAGAACAGAGAAGGTTCCAGGAGTTGCTTTTTCTCAATAAATTGCAGTAACTTCTGAGCCAAGAAAATGACAGTATTGTAAACATGCAAAATCCTTATAATTTGAGATATTAGTATTTGAATACCTTTGCCATGCAAAGTTATTTCACCGTGAATAGACCTTCTGTTCCTTTCCATTCTCTATTCCTTGTACTTATCTTTTATTCTCATCTGAAATTCTTTTCTATCCATTATTCAGGTAAATGGGAACAGGAAGAACCACATCAGTTGGAGTTTCACTAGAAATTGTGCAAATGGCTTTATGTTTGTTAATTCAGTTTACCCTAAAAATATATCAAGTTAAGCCCAGTGAAGCATTGGTATTATTATTTTCATCTTTTATTTGAGGAAAGTGAACTTCAGAGACATGAATCATATGTCTATGACCTCACACACCATTCTCTCTTATGAAACTCCCTCCCTGGTCCTATTTTATCTTTTTACCTCCTTTTTATAGCTTCTAGAATGGCTGTAACTGACACAAAAGGGTTTCTTCTGGCATAATTTAGAGAAAATGCTATCATCTAAGAAACAAAATTCCCTATAAAAAATATATATATTTAAAATTTTATTTATTGGTTGCTTCTTGTATATGCCATGACTAGGGATCAAACCCACAGTCTTGGTGTATTGTGACAATGCTCTAACCAGCTGAGATACCCAGCCAGGGCAAGAAATATTTTCTTAGGCGAGTACTTTAATTAGCTACTTTGGATGAGAGGTAAGACCTCTAAGAAATTTCTTAAATAATACAAGATAGTCAATGAGCTAACTTCAGAAGTAAAGTGTGGCTACTTTCTTGACTTTCTTTACATAGTGGGGTGCACAAGAGATCAATGAATTGTTTCCAACATTAGAGGAGATTAGAACCTGTGATAAGAAAGAGGGAGGACAGGTGAGGTGGTTGACAACAAGGGGACCTTTGGAAGAATAGCATTTAATGCCTAAATGGAGATTTAAGTTTATTCTGTGCAGAATGGTTTGACTTCTCCTACCCATTTCCCTATGATATTGCCAACAAAATCTATTTTTCTTGCTAACATATTGAGAAAATGGATGTGTGTTATTTTTGGGTTTTTTGTGGGGTTTTTTTTGGCGTAGATGAAAGTACTGAGGGTGGCCCAAAGCTCTTTCAGGGAAGTCCTCCAACATCTACTTAAAACTCAGGAGGTGTTCTTATTTATCTGCCTCTTTTCTCAGTAGTTAGGGAGAAAAGTGTGTTCAAAGAGAAAATATAGCCAAGATGAGAGACATAAAAGCAGCATCTTTGTCTCTTGGTGAACTGTGCTACCTGGCAAATGTGTATGGATACAAAGACTAACTCCAAGGAAGCCAAACACAGAACTTCCAGAAGTCATATGCCTGTAAGTACTCAATGGCATCTCTCCTATGAGATATCTCATATGAATGTCCCATTTGAGATGAGATTTGGTCTCCTATGAGACACAGTGGCTCTCATTCATTAGATGTCACAGAAACATCTGAAGTTAAGGGCTTGTCAAAAATCTTTCCTTCCCTCTTCTCAAATCCTAAGCAGAACCAAAATCTGTATTTAATCCTTGCCAGATCAGTAACAATGACATTCTGGGACAGCCATCTGTTCAGTCTTCAATTCATCAAAGTTTTATTCAAAACAATATGTATTTATCAAATACCTACTATGTGCCAGAAAGAGTGAAGCTATAGAATACAAGAAATAGGGATGTGATTTTCTTTGTCTTACTGTATGCACTTCTACATATATCACTGCCTCAGCTCATGATGTTTTTTGCTAGTTTGTTCATCTATAGTTCTGGCTTTCTGATTCTGACTTATCTTGAATTATAATTACTTTCATGTCCTTTGCTGGATTAGATTTCCCCCCTTGTCCTGATCACTGATATATTGTTCTTTTGATTCCTGTTTGTTTACAGACTCAAATCTATCTTTGTCCTACTGTGTTGACCAATGTGTATCCTCCATGTTATGGGTACTAGCTCTTTAGTTGGCCTTAACATAAAGCTGATATATGGGTTCACCAGTCAATATTTACTGTTAGCTTTCTCCCCATTAATTCTTGGACAAGTACACTTCCCTCTGAGGATTCCCTCCACCTTCCTTCTCCTGAGCACAGTCCAGCAGACAGGTAAACAGAGCAGCTCAGAGTCCCTACTGAAGCATATGCAGATCCTTTCTGCAAGTCTTGTTGATGGGGTGTAAAAGAAAATAGCTTGGAAAAGTCAACATGTAAAAATGAGCCTCAATTTTTATTTCTCTTTTTAAGGTAATGGGGGTAAATTTAGCCCAAATGTGTTCCTGTTGTCTAGTTTACTTTAAGGCAACTTAAGAAATAATTCTTTGCTGTAAGGCACCTGTTCAACTTTGAAATCATCAGTTTAACAAGAGTCAGCTGTTATCTGCAAGTTAATTCAGACTCAATTTCAGTGGTTAAAGGTACATTGTAACTCAAATTGCCATCTTCCTGGTTCACAGTTAATTCTGGGAAAATTGGAGTCTAGATGATAGGAGAGCATTTTCTTTAAAGTTAATTTACATTAACAGATCCAATTTCATATGTGCTATGAGCTACCTGAATTTCCCAATGGGGACTGTAACATTTAAACAGAAATCCCACCCAGAAGTTATTGCCTACAGTGGGACACAATTTTGGTAAAATTGGGAGAAACATGTCAACACTGGTACAGTAGAATATAATTAGCATAACTTTCATGACAGGTGTGTCTTTACTAGGAATGCAGAAAGAAAAGAAAGGTATTGCTGAAGATTTCAGAGGTGCCATGATTCAAACAGACTTTTTTCGAATGAGAGAAAATTTTGCTAGTATTACTATTGGACAATATTAAATAATTATATTACTAGACAAGATAAAGCCAAAAACCCAATGTGCAATAGAGAATATAAAAAATTACTAAAGTATTTATAAGTAGTACATAAAATATAGCTTCTGAGGAGATCCCTTTACCTCATTTTTACAACCAATACCATAGTAATTAGCTAGTTATTAATAATAGAAAAGGAGAAAGGGGGGAAACCAGGTATTATAGGCATGTCATTTGGGCAGCTTCACCAGGAAGCTGTAATTTCACACTCCTCAGAGGACCACCAGCTATTCCCTGCAGGTCACTGGGGGAAGGGGTCCAACAAAGGGGAAATTAACACCTGCAAAATGAAATTGGAGGGATTAGGGAAGGTGACTGTTAGTCGAACTTGGGAATAGAGATCATTGGCCAGAATGGGCAGGGCCACTGCAAACCCATGAAAATCTGGGAATACATAATCCCCTAAACAAAGGAGCTCACTCTCTTGGCACTCTTGGCTCCTGGCTCTCCTGGCTTTCTTGGCTTCCTTGCATTCACCTGTGTTTCCTCCACATCCATGTATCCCTGCAGACCCCACAGCAATGTACTGATGGACTGCAGCCAGAACACAAACTAAGCTAGCCTGATGCCAGACTGGACACTGATCCAATATAGAGCAAAAACCCTCACTGGCTCTGATTTTAGCCCTGTTAAAGGCAAAATGGGACTCTTCCTTGAAGAAAAGGAGAGAAAGGGGACCCAGGGAATGCAGGGATTTAATTCCACACAAGTGAAAATCAGTCATTCTCCCTCATGAGTCTCAGAAAATTCTTTCTCTTTGGATATCACAAGAAGCCTACTCCTAAGAGCAACAAGTGGGGAGGAGGGCATTTCCCCATTAAAAACCCAACTATTATATGGTTTAAATATAGCAATGATTTTTGGCCCGGCCGGGCGTGGCTCAGCGGTTGAGCATCAACCTAGGATCCAGGCGATCGGGGTTTGATTCCTGGTCAGGGCACATGCCTGGGTTGCGGGCTCGATCGGTGACTCTCTCATCATTGCTGTTTCTACCTCTCTCTTTCCCTCACCTTTCCTCTCTCTGAAATCAATAAAGATATATTTTAAAAAAATAAATAAATAAAAAATAAATAAATAAATAAATAAATATAGCAATGCTTTTTAAAATTAGAATTGGGGAATTCTAGTTCTGAAGATATTTGATTCCCATATAATAACAGAAGAGATTTAGGAAACAGTAATTAAGAAGAAAAAATATTTTACATAAAATATAAACTGTAAAGATTGTATGTGTGGTAAGACAGCTACATTCACTCATAAATTAATTATAGTTTTCTACATCTTTAATTGTAATATGAACTGTTTTGTCTTTAAGATAAATTAGATTACACATCAAGATGATAAACATGATCAAGCACTGGGAAAATTAAAAATAAGATTGCCATTTGAACATGTACTATGTGCTAATTTCACATACATTTTCAAATCAAATTTCAAAGTGATATTTAGTCATTGACATCTTCGAAGCGGTAAATCATAATATGTAATGTCTGTACTTAATCTTACCAATAATCTAGAATTTATTTTCCAAAGCCATTTCCTTCTGTTTAAACATAGTCATGTAGAATATCCTTTTTATTCTGGCTCTTCTTTATCTTTATACATGCCATCAGTCTTACTTTATAATAGTTCAATAGAAAATCAATAGACCCAGCAGGTTGTTTACTGCTGATCTATTTCTGTTCTATACTGTCTAACAACTAATCTCCTTATCACCAACACCTGTTTTATCATTTTAACTAGTGGTATGCTTTTACTACCCTCAGACACCTATGGAGAACAAGCCAACAGAACCAACACTCACTGCAGCTCTCAGAAATGATTTCTATCTATGAATTTCCCACAGAGTATTATAGCATCTGTAATGCATGGGTAGAAGACCATAGCTAGCTTCCAAAGACAGTCTTTCAGTGAATTTTTCTTCCCAGTATTCCTGCCTTACTATGTTTTTTGCTTATTGTATCTGCATTGCCCCTTGAACTCTGAACCTAGAAAATAGATTATTGGGATATTTGGGGATATCCAAGGCCAAGTCAGAAGATCCCTTGAGGTTTCCAACTACATCGTTTGAACTGTTTTCCTTGGGGTGATCTCTCTGGGAAACCAACCTCCCTACTGTGAGCAGCCCAAGCCACATGGAAAAACTAAGTGCTGGTGTTCTGTTCCATACACCCAACTGAACTCCCAGGCAACACTCACTGTTAGCTGGAAGTTTGGCTACTGCCAGCCACGAGACTGAGCTATCTTGGACATGCAGCACAGCTGAGCATCTGACTGTAAAAACATGAGAGAGGAATCCCACATGAAAACTGCCCACTTGAGCCCAATCAAGCCATAGATCAGTGAAAGAAAAAAAATAGTAATTTGTCCTATTAAGACAGTAAAATATCAAGGTGATTTGCTAGCTAACAAATAGATAAACAGAACACCATGTAGGAAAAATAACTTTTCTAATATTTATACTGCTTCAATTAGCCAAAAATCTAACAAATAAGCTAAACATACACGCACATTTAGCTACTAGTACTAAAAGTCAATCATTTTACTCAAAAAAAGTATTCCGCTAATTTAAAAAATTGTATCAATTATTTTTGCCAGCTTCTTGTTGATGAGACAATGAAATCAACAGATCTCTAATAATGGTAAGCAAGTACAAGGAATTAAGTAAATAACCATTGATAGCAAGATACTCCATGACTTACTGAATAAATTAAATATATCTAGGCAGTCGTCCCTCGGTATTTATCAAGGATTGATTCCAGGACCCTTTGTGGATTCCAAATTCATAGATGCTGAAGGCCCTTATGTAAAATGGCTCAGTATTTGCAAATGACCTACACATATCCTCCCATATACTTTCAATATTTTCTAGATTACTTATTTAATACAGCGTAAGTGCTGCATAAATAAATGTTATACTATAATTGGTTGGAGAATGATGGCAAGGAAAAAAGTCTGTCCATGTTCAGTACAGAGGCAACCATGCTAGGCCTAGCTACGTAGTACACATCAGCAACAATGAAACATTTAAAAAATATTTCCCATCTGTGTTTGGCTGTACCCTGGGGTGCAGGACCATCAGATGCAGAGGCCCAGTTGTATGTAACAATGTCAAAATTGTTCAAAAGTCAGTAAAAGTAATTTAAACTAACCGTTAGCCATAATTTACACCAAATAGCTTGTTTGTGTCTTTAACCTATTTGAGTTATTTCTCACTAAATTTAGTTGAAACAGCATAGTTAAATGTTATTTAAATGATCTGCTTAAATACACATCCTTGCTATGGCTCAAATGCTATCCCCTAAAGACCCCTTATGAGGACACTATTTAAAGTTTGTGTAGATATGCACACACACACACACACCATCTACACAGTTTCTATTTTGTATGATTTCTTTCACAGTACTCGTAATTTTCTAGAATTATTTCTTTTTGTTTGTTTGTTTACTGTTACACCACTTTGGAATGTAGTTTCCATGTAAGGAAGGGTTTCTTCTCCCTTTTCCTCCCTGAAGTCAACTGCCCATTATATTCCTTATGGCTTGAACACTGCTTGGGAAAATTTAGGCCCTCACAAATACTTGTTAATAAATTAATGAGATTCATTTTCAAGCACTTTACATTTGGGCCTCTATATTGAAAACAGGAAAAAACAAACAAGACAAAAACAGAACTCTCTTGCAGTAAATAAATGTTTTTCCCCCTTGCTCTGCTAATTTTAAAGTCTATATCCTCAAAATATTCTTCTCTTCAGCATTACCCAGCAAGTTTGATGATTTGATAGAAAAGAAGACTAAAGAATATGAGACACGGGTTTTGGTTGTAGTTTTCTGATATAAGTCTATGGTCAAACCAGGTGGCAGAAGAGTGCTTTATCTAGTATTTTCATCATTATAATATGTAAAATTATACCTGTCTCTGTTGTCCCCAGTGCTGTTCTGAATACTTAACAAAACAATTGATACAGGTACTTTGAAAGGTTAAAAGCATTGTTTCTATACAACTTTATTTTTCTAAATAAAGTAGAATTATTGCTAACTTTTTGTATGTCCCTAAGTCAAATTTAAATTGATTTTATTACCACTCTCTTCAATGACTGTGCTACTTTCAACTGGTTTATGTGCCTTAATCAGTTTTTCACATGTGGTGACAACTATGCTTTTCAAAAAGAAATAGCTCCATTTTCCAAGTAACTGGCGTCTTAAATTTACACACACACACATATAACACATATGAGTAATTATTTACCCATAGCTATATGTGAGAAAATCCAAGTGACAAGCTATTTTCATTTAGAGAAATTCATTCATTTATATTTTCAAGTCCTACTATGTGTTTACCATGCACTGTTTAAGTTGTGTGAAATCAACCCAAAAACAAAACAAACACATGTACCTTGCCTTAAGAATTTTTATTCCGGTTTCATTTAAAAAATCTATCCAGGCAATGAAATATGCACATTTACTTTCATTTTTATCAGCAAATAATTTAGATGCTGTTAAAAGTGTCCATTCTGAAAAAGGCCATATACAGCCATTCATGCATTCATGTGACAGATTTTATTATCACCGCACCAGTTGTTTGAGAAACAAATGACTAAGACACTACCCGAAATTTGATTCTCACATTGTACAATGTGGGAGCCAGGGTAGAGCAGAGGCAAGAACAGAACATTGTAATAAACTGGTATTTTTTCTCACAGGCTATTCCAAGCAGCATTGGAACAAACAGCTATGCTAACCAACAGGAAAGATGGCCTGGTCCTGTTGATAGATTGCTAATACATGATTAATAATCCTGTAATTACTGATATTTGGCAGGTAAAAACATGTCTGAATGCCAGGACAAGGGAGCGAGCTGTACCTTAGAGCAGCCATAAATGGCCTTTTGGAAGTAAGAGTGAGATCTTTATCTTTATTTTTTTCCTTCCAGGTTTTAAATGCCTAGCAGCCCTTCAGAGGCAGGGTAAAATTGTTATTGGATTTAAAATCAAATTGGAAAGGGTGTCAATGTTGAAGGACATGGTTAATAATTCCTTCCTGAGGTTTAGACTTAGATTGTTATAAGTAGTTTAACGTAACATGGCAAAGGCTTAACATCTCAGAATTACAAGCCAAGAAACAATAATTTGTTAGGCAGTAAGAAATATCGTCAGGTGCATGGATTTCATAGATTGCTTGTTTTCACTTGATGTTGGAAAGTAGAAGAACAATCCTTGTGGTTACATCTTTTCCCAAGAGGGAATCTCTGAGTGTCTATAAACAGTTAGGAAATCAGAAGCATTAACACCTTACAGAGCATTTAGTGAAATCAGTGTAGACATATGTTCTTTGTGTACTTTAAAGTTCATCAATCACGTGTCATGTGCAACCTATAAAGAATAGCTCTTAAGATCTAAGAAACATTGGTTTTCAGAAACACTTTGCTCTTACTTTTCATAGTGGAGTAATTTGGAACAGTGGGGAATCCTGTCATTCCTCACTGTCCTGACAATATATAATTCAGGTGGCTGGAGCCCTAACAAAAATACCTCGAGGACACCTATATAACACTTCTCAAAATGTTTCTTTCAATAAATAACCCCTTCCTTCTTTTAAAATAGCTCCAGTTAAAAATGCAAAGTATTTGCTTTTGTGCTCAGCCTTAATAATTTGTAGTGAATTTCCAGGTGCACACAGTGAAGTCAATGTACATGTGACAGTTCTTTGTGAATTGCTAGGCTCTAAACATTTTTTCGATTAGTGGTCATTGACCGTGGAAGCCCCCGAGAGAACGAGGCACAGCCTTCCGATGCCGTCGCTGAAATGATGCCATTAAAAGGGGCTCCTGTGGAGGCCGAGTGCACCCCCCTGCAAACCTGGCTGTGGGCGGGCAGAAGGAACAAGCCCTGAACGCCAAGCTAGGACAGTGGGCAAGGGACAGGAGAGTAACCAGTAGTGTTTCCTACACGCCCGCTTCCCCACACTCTGCTTTGTCGTTTTGGCTGAATTAGGGAAGCAAGATCAACATCTTTCATGTTGTTGTACTAGGAAGGTTCATGAAAATGAGTGAAAAATCCCCTTGAAAAATGCACAGCGCTTACCACGGCTGGTGATGCGGCGTGACCGCATGCAGCCCTGCAGCCAACACCGCCGCTCAGGTTCGTCTCACCTCTCCGCCGCTCTGCATGTTCATGTGCTCTGGGCACATCCTCCCACTGACAGCTCAGCCCCTCGTAGCAGCCCAAGGCAGGCAGACAACTGCAAACATGTGTCTCGGGCCCTGCTCTGCCGGCGATGGGCGAAGTGACAACACGGGGATTTCTTCCCGCTCAAGTTGGGCGATACTCAGTCCTATACGTCCAGTTCTGTCTTAGGCCGCATGTCAGCTTACAGCATTCTGAAATTTTGAGACCAAAATTAAAATAATGTTTTGCAACACCTAAGGGTGGCTAGAAGGGAAAGGCCAAATGGAAGGATGTAAAAGAATTATTGTTTTTAAAGAGGAGTTTAAAATCGTTACTTTGGAGTTGCAAAATACAGAGGAGTCTGCAAGTTGCAATAAGATATAACTAATAATAATAGCTTATAAAATTTAATAGTAAATTTAATTAATATTTTCTTTATGGCTCATGAATTTACGTATTAAGCATAGGTAATATACAAGGGGCAATAAACTCACACCACACTATTGTCAAACATTCAAACAAAATACTGTTTCCTGGGAGGAAAATAGACAAACGACTGGAGAAGTAAATAGCAGACATGGAATCCCAGCTTGAGCGTCTCACAGAGAGATGCACTTACTTTTGGCCAAGCCAGGCTGCAAGTGCCATGGCCAGGGTGCCAGTAGGGAGGGACCACATGTTTTTATAAATGAAAGAAAGAAACTTGGGTGTGGCTCTGAAACAGTGAAAGTTCCTTACTCAAGGATGTGGTCTTCTTAGAAGGGGGAGGTATTTGAAGCTCAGGGTATTTCACTGAGCTAACTTAGACCTGGTCATGTCTACTGATTAAAGTGGGGAGGAGATAAGCCTTCAAATTAGAATTGATCTGTCCTCAGTAGGTCTTGTAAGCACTTTTTCAGGTGGGCAAATAGACACTCACAGAGGTTAAGTAACTTACCCGAGATAATAAAGCACTGAAGTATTAATAGAAGTAAGACAGGCTAAGACTTTTATGTTTTATTTATCATCTTTATAGAGTGAACTGGGAAGCTTTCTTTAGTCTCTTCTGAAATCATTTGAGTAAGAAGTGAGTTTCCTGTTTCTTGTAGGTTTTGTAAAATTTTTATGAGGAAATAATTGGGAGGTTATTTCTTTTCTTTAGTTTTTGTGCTTTGTTTCTCTTAGGGTGCGGCGGGGGTAGTCAAGAATTGTTGGTTATCAATTTAATTTCTTTGTCATTGGTTTGTTTGGCTTTTCTGTTTCTTCTTGAGTTAATTTTCATAAGTAATATTTTTCTAAAGGAATTTTTCATTTTAATTATGTTGTAATCTATATTACTATAAAGTTATTCTTATAAATTAGAAATAACCTCTACTGATGTGTATCCCTGTATCGTTTTCTTTATGTATTTTATTTTTTATCTTATTTTCAAAAAACCTGCCCAATTTGTGTCTTTTTTATATATATCTATTTTATGTTTTCCAGTCTTGTCCTATGTTTTCTTTAAATCTGAGACATGTTTATAATTGCAGTTTAGAGCAGTTGCAAAGTTCCTTGATGCTCATTCCATCACCTTTGTTTCTGTGGCTGTGTTTCTACGGACTAATCATCTACTAGGTTTTGGTTACACTTGCCACTGCTTCACGTGCCTAGTAACTTTTCAGTGGATTTCTGACAATGAATGGTGCATGGTTGAGTGTATGGGATTTGTTATCTTCCTCTGAAGAGTGTTGAAGTTGTTTTGGCAGGCTTTGTACTTTGGAGTCTTGGTTTTAAGCATTTTTCAGGGCAAGATTAAAGTGTTAGGGCTAGTCTACTCTTATTTCTTAAGTGTGACTTTTATGCAGTTTCTACTTATTGCCCTGAACATTGAAGAAGATTTTGGTTGCTTGGAACTTGGACATCTCCCAGGCCATGTGTGTATGTGTGTGTGTGTGTGTGTGTGTGTGTGTGTGTGTGTGAACTAGGTTAGAAGAGAAAAAATGCTGTGATGAAAGCTGCACCAAAAACTGATTTATCCTGTGAGCTATGTAAGCAAATAATGTGTAAAGCTCTAGAAGCTTGCTCCTTTCACAAAACCAGAAAATACAAAGGAAAACAACTCAATTTTTAATTTTATAGCACAAACTCTTAAGAGTTTATTCCTCTCTGTTAGGCATACACACCTGAAATTCACAATACTAAGCACCCTTCCCTTTGGATAAATGGATAAGATTAGTTCATCAAAAAGGAATGTACAAACAAGCAAACCATTGTAAGCTCAGGGCTCATCTTGAAATGCTGATTATCTTCCCGTTTCTCAAGACCCCTAGACCCACAGCATCTGCCTCGGTCAACATCCCCTCAGGAAATTGATTCCCACCCCGATGATACAAAAGGTGTTTTCTGAGAGACCCAACAAGAAAGGCTAGGGCAAGACTCTTCGAGACTGACGATAGCAGAAAGCCATTACCTCTCCTGGGCTGAAGGCCAAGAGGAGGGGCTGCCTCACGATCTACATCCCAGAGGACACGGCCTCGGCTATCAGCTCGACAGTGAGTCAGGAAAGGTCCAGGGGCAACTAGATCCAACCTCTGTCATCCTCCACCTTCTGAAAACTTCCCAGGACCTCACATTTGGCAAACTCAACTAGAAACCTGACAAGGGATGGTGAGAAGGAAAGGATCAGGTCCAGGGCAGAAAGAGGGGGAGGAAAAGGGTGGGGAATGGATTGCAGAGCGATGAGCGTACGAAGCAAACGGGCAATAAACAGCACGTTGAAGGGAAAATACACACGGGAAATCACTTCTTCAGGCGAGTGTTTTCTTCTGCGTAGATTTTTGTGGCATTGTCTTTCTTTTTTTGTTCTAAAATGTAATCGCAATTTTTTTGAGGAAAAGTTAATGAAATAATGAACTCTAAAAAAATGTATTTAGCTTCTTTCAAAGCATGTGCACTTAAGAGAAATCAATAAGTGGCACATAACATTTACAACTCCTATACTCTCTCTGCAAAACATCAGGAAGCCTGCAAAATGAAACATACCTGGTGAAAAGTGCCTTGCATAGAGCCTAATAAATCCGCGACCAGCAGACAGTTCAAACAGGAAGACCTGCTGAGCTCTGACGCGGGCGAGTCTAATCCACTGGATAAATTGTTCCAAGAAGAACTCATCCTCGTGAAAATATATTATCCTTATGACAATACCAAGGCCACCGTCCAAGGCAGTTATTGGCTGTGCAAATGCCAGTAACAGAAGTGAAATATACCAGGAGACTGAAGGTGAAGAAAGAAATAAGTGATGAAATAAAACACACAGAGCTAGAAATGCCCTTGTTGCAAATTCTGCCAGTCTTCTCTCTCAGACGTGGCCTCCCTGTGATCATCATTGGCTGGCACCACTGAACACAATGTTCAGATAAATTTAAGAGATAACTTCAGTCTGGGCAGGCTGGTGAGGCTCAGTTGGTTGGAGCATCATCCCATGTACCTGAAGTTTGTGGGTTTGATCCCTGTTGGGGTGCATATGGGAGGCAACCAATTGATGTATCTCTCACATCTCTCTCTCCTTTCCTCCTTCTCTAAAAAAATCCATAAAATTTGTAACCTTAAAAAAAATTAAATAGTATAAGAGATCACATAGGAGAATTTCCTTTATATAAGTTAATAACTGTATTTTGAGATAAATCAACTGAGAGGCCAAAAGAAGTCTTAAAAGGAATGACAATGTCCAAACGAACAAACAAAAAAACCCATTAAAGTTCAGAGCACAGAGTTTATTCCATTCGTGGAGAAGAAATCATTTGGCCCCTTGCTTCTTTTGGTAAACAGCTTTTAAAAATTACTCTAATAAAACACTTTATAAAATTGTGACTCACTTCAGTTACTCCCATATATATAAAGCGCAATATAAGGTAAATTAATTTTCTGGGTGACTCAAGCCAAAGAAGCCTAAAGAAAACAATTTTGCTTTCGGTGGAGGAGGGCTGCTACTGACAAAGTCAGGTAAGAGACCTGATCATTAACTCATCTAAATGAATATGCAATCTTTATTTTACCTGCACAGATACAGTTTCAGAACATGTGCTTTGCCAAAGCAAGGAGATGGCTAATCTCATATTAAATTGAAAACCAGGGTAAATCTCTGGATAATGTCACTAAAAATATCCACAAAGCAAGTAGTTGGGGCTATTTGTTTAATATTTTTATATGTCCATAAGTACATGTAAGCTAGCCCTTAATATTGGATAATTTAAAGATAGGAAAGGATTCAGACTTTTCCACCTTGAGAGACTATGCCCAGCACCCTGCCTTGGAAACACATGCTCAGTGATGTGGTTTGTCTCACTTCAGAGCCTCAATGTTACATTCATTGGCCCCTTTCTTCTAAATTGCCCCTGCAAAGTCATCTTCCAAGGCACGGTTGTCCATGGTAGGATGGAGGTAAAAATGGGACTTTTCAACCCTGATTGGATCCCAGTTCCACAGCCTCTCTGTGTCATGTCTATGAAAACTCATTTCAACAATTCATGTCTTAATTTATTTATTTGTAGGTGATTTATCTGTATTTCATTACAGATAAGATTCTATAGATACACTCTCGTAAAAATCAAAGGCTATTTTTATAAAGACCAAGTGATTGACATTCATGAGGCATAGTCAAAATCTCTAAAAGTCCTTAATTTTTAGTTACTTTTTAAGATAAGACTAATTTTTTTCTTATATTTGTTTCTAAATAACACATCACTTACAATTTTTTAAAGTAATACGTTAAAGATGATCTATAAGTATATAAATATGAGGAAAAAATGAAACTTTGTATTAATGAATAGATAACCTGGTAGGCTTAGTGTTTTTTTGTTTTGTTCTGTTTGTTTTTTCATGGACACGTGTTCTTTCTCACACATACGCACCCACCCTGCAATAGAATTAAACTATGTTATTTTATATACAATCCTCTGAAATAGAACTTGTCATCACTTTTCTCTTTCTCTCAGAACCATCTTCTTGTGATTCCGGAGCCTTGCCAAACTCCTTTTTATTTACTCCCGAGTCTTCGTGTTATTTTCTCACTAGCTCTTCTTCCACTTACTCTGAGAAGAGAGCACGTCCTGTGCTAATCTTCTCAATTCCTGTTTCTTTTGAATATGTGGGCATTCCTCTATTTATTCTATGCAATCTCGTAGCATTACTTCTCAGAAACGTATACAAGTTTTGCCGGCCTAGACCTCCTCTCCTTTCTAAATTTTGGAGCACGACTGATACCTGCTATTAGATATCTTCATAAGCATATCTCAGGGGCCTTGGATTTTTACTGTATTCACAAGCTTTCCTAACTCCTCCTGGGCTGGCTGTTGGCTAATGACGCCAATATGCTCTCAGTTATTCAGGTTTTATCTTGTTTATACCTAAACTTTACCTTTTCTTTTCATCTTGCCTCTCTGTCTTTATTTTCTTGTGTTACTCTTCAGTTCATTTCCTTATTAGCTTTGGTCCTAACTAGTTTTTCTGCTTCGGACCATCTCTTTCTACGCAATGTTCTCTTTCTACATAATGCCCTAGTGGTCCCTCTCCCAAAACTCACCCCTTATCGTGTAACTATCAGGCTCAAAGTTTTCTGAAGTTTTACATGAATATAAAACCAAATAGAATATCCCCCGTCTGGAATTCAATGTCTTACATTAAGGACTGAACTTGATTGACTTTTAGTCACATGTCTCTCCCTGTAATCTTTCCTGCCCGGGAGTATCCGCTCATTTCCATCCTATCCTTCAATAGCGACAGACGACTTAGCATTCTCCAGATACTTATGATTCTTGTCCTTATAAATTTGTGCAATTTAGTCTGAAATACACGCTTCCTTTTGTTTCAAGTGACAAAGCCATATTTCGAAGTCACTTTTACCAGCTAGTTGCTACATAAAAATACTTCTTAGACCTCCTAGGAGCAGTTAATCTCTCCCTTTGGCTAGAGTTCAAACTTCTTTGTTCCTTTGGAGAATCCTGTTCGTGTTTTTAAACCTATGCATTTTCTTCCCTCTTTGTCTTACCAGACTCTGAGATCTAAAACCTTTAAGCCGAATCATCTTAACTTGTCTCTTCAGCCCCTCACAGAGTATCAGGCACATGGCAGGTGCTCACTCCATACACGCATATTGGACTTCATTGAATTCCACTGAAACTTGAGTCACTGAACACTCTGAACACTCCAGGGGACAGTGGCACAGACACACTAACTGTCTCTCCACAGGGCAACATGCCAGCAGCCAGGCCTGAAACACACTTTCCAGATCACACTGGATGGCAGTAATCCAAAGGAAAGTAGACAGACGGAACCAAAGGGCTTCCTAAGTGGCAGGAGCAGCAGGCAGAGGGCAAGCATGTGTCCCCTGCATATACTCGCTGCCCTAGAGCTGCTCCTCCAGCACCTGAGAGGGGACGGCAGGTGTAGAACTACCAGGACTCAGGGACAGTAAGTAGTCTCCTCTTCATCTTGGGGACATATTCCAAGACCCTCACGGATGCCTGAAACTGTGGATAATACTGAATCCTATCTATTCTATGTTTTTCCTATACATACACACCTATGATAAAATTTAATTTATAAATGGGCACAGTAAGAGATTGACAACAGTAATAATAAAATAGAACAATTTTTACAACATATTGTAATAAAAGTTATGTGAATGTAATCAGTCTCTCAGAAAACTAGCACATATTTCTTTTCCCTTCTTCACATTTTCGTGGATAGATTTGTTACCATAGATTTTAGCAACCTCAGCATACGATTTTTTTCCCCCTTAAATAAAGCATTTTATGACTTCTCGTTGCCAGCATCACTGCTCTTGTGCTTGGGGCCATTAGTAAGTAAAATAAGGGTGACTTGAACACAAGCTCCTTGATATCATGTCAGTCAATGTGATAACCCAGTCAGCTACTAAGTGACTAAGCGGTGGGGAGTGTGTGTAGCATGGAGGCTGGGCAAAGGGATGGTTCACTTTCTGGGCTGTTCGGCAGGTTTCATCACACTACTCAGACTGGTGCAAATTTAAAACTTGTAAGTTGTTCTTTTCTGAAATTTTCCATTTGATATCTTTGGACCATGATGGACCGAGGCTAACTAAAACCAAGGAAAGCAAAATCACCAATAAAGGAGACTACTGGGCTGCAACCTGCTTTCACACCCGGCAGCTCTGGTTTTTTGTTTGGTTTTGTCTAGTTTTTGTTTTGTTTTTGCCTCCATTCACTTTAGGCTCACTGAAAGAGATACAGAGGATAAGTGCAATCAGCAGCATCCAGAGTGAAGACTGCCCCCAGCCTCGGAAACTGCCTTACATTGACTTGATTTTTGGATTTTAAAATTTTAATTGGGTAGCCCACAGTTAATGATCAAAATAGCAAACAGTACACAGAAATAATTGTAGTTAGCAAACCAATTTCACGTGCATGGCTTCATGTAATTTTCACAGCTCCCTTGGGAGGCTAGGAGAGCATATAATTTTACATTTTCATAGCGTGCTGCTTAGTTGTGCAGGTTGTGGATTTTAGAGTCGAATAACTGTAGATTTAAAGTCCATCTTTGCCTGTCACTAGTGTGTACTTCTGGGCATATTTCTATACATCTGTGGTAGATAATTTTATGTGTCAAGCTGACTGGATCTGTGGATGCCCGTGTATCAGGTTAAATGTGATTTCTGGGTATGTTTGCTAGGATGTTTTTGAGGAGATCATCATTTAATCAATGGGTAAGATGAAGTAGGTGGTCCTCCCCATGTGGATGGGCTTCCTCACATCTATTGAGGTCTCCATAGAACAAAAAGGGGGAG
This sequence comes from Miniopterus schreibersii, assembly GCF_964146895.1. Taxonomy (NCBI): domain Eukaryota; kingdom Metazoa; phylum Chordata; class Mammalia; order Chiroptera; family Miniopteridae; genus Miniopterus; species Miniopterus schreibersii. Next base: position 187,936,546 of record NC_138101.1, read on the forward strand.
GAAGGAAGGAGGAACTTTTCCTATCTTCTGTCTCATTGCTTGAGCTGAGACAAATCTCATCTTCTGTCCTCAGACTGAGATTTGCATCTTTGCCTCCCCTGGTTCTCAGGCTTTAGGACTTGGACTGACTTTCACCTCTGACTTTGCTGAGTCTCCAGCTTATAGACAGCAGGTCAGAGGACCTTTCAGCCTTCGTAGTCACACAGCTAACTCCTCACCATAAATCCCCTTTTATAATCTATTAATTCTGTCTCTCTGAAGACCCCTAACTAATCCAACATTCTCAGTCTCTTTCTCTCTGTTTCATTCTCTAGAAAATGGGCACTAACAACATGAACTGTCCATAGGGATGTTGTGAGGATTAAGTGACAAAGCTATTTCATGAGGTTAACTTGGATACTTCCGGTCAGTAGAGGATGCTGGGGATTATGAAAGAACACTAATTTGGAGGTGAGAGCTATGCTGATCTGACTGTGGAAACGTGGATACATCACACACCATTCTGAGCTGCATTCTCTTTATGTGTAAAATTGGGCATGGTCCTTACCACCTTGGCTTGTATGAAGATTAAATAATGTAACACAAGTCTACTCTCTGGTAGGAATCTGTGCTTGTTAGATTCATTCAATCAATAATAGTTTCCTTCATCTTTCAATAAACCTTTTATTTTTCATCTGTAAAATGGAGATAAATAATACCTTGCTTGTCAGTCTCATTAATTTATTTTTAAGTTCAATTAGAGAATGAATATGCTTTAATAAAATTTTAAAGTGCTTAGTTTATATCAGGCTTTGATACTTATTTGGTCAGTTTTTCTCCTTACTTGTCAATATATTCATTGGGAAATCTTGTTGACTCCCTTTACACAATTTTCCAAGGGTTTGGCCCCTTTTTACTTTCCCCTCTGCTCCCATGCTGTCCAGGTGCCTGCCATCTTTCCCCTGGGAGAACGTTCTCACCAACACCTCCCACAGGCCCTTATCTCTACCATGGGGGTGAGCCTCAGCCTTATTGTCCATGCTATGTCATACCTTTGCTAAAACCCTTAAAAGATTCTGCATTTTACCCAGAGAGAGAAAGAGACTTGCAATGCAAGGCTTTAAGTGATCTGTCCCCTCACAATCAATTATTTCATTACTTCTCTGATCTCATGAACTACAGTGCTCCCCTTGCTCATACATTTCTTTTATATCTGCCTCATTGCTTCTCTTTGAACGTGTGAGCTAGACAGCTGGCCCCTGCTGCGGGCCTTTTATAAGGGCTACTCCCACCTCCTGGGCGTGTCTTTCCTTAGATATTAACACAGTCAACGCCCTCACCCCCTTCCGGTTTTCACTCAAATGTCACCACTTCCTACACTATTTAAAATGACATCCCTCTGGAGGAAGGTGGGTGGGTGGAGGGGGAGAGAGTAACTAAAGAATTTATATGCATATATGCACAACCCAAGGACACGGACAATGGTGGGCAGAGGGACTGGGGAGAGGGATGGGATGGGGTGGAACGGGTCATTGGGGAGAAAAAGGGACATCTGTAATATTTTAAACAAAAATAAAATTTAAAATAAAATAAAGTAAAATGACATCCCTCTTCACTCCGTTTCAAGTGTTCTCCACATTCTTGTCGATCATACGTATCAATTTATAATATATTATACCATTGATTTATTTGGAATGTTTGTTTATTCTCTGTCTCATCCCATGGGAATGTAAGTTCCATTAAAGGTCTACGCTTTGTTTACTGATGAATTCCTAGCTTGCTATCAACAAGTATTTGTTGAATTAAGATGAACTGATAGAGACAGAGGTTCCCTTTTCTTTTAATTCAATTTGCAGATTATATATTGTCAAAGGCTCAGTGCTTAGGCCAGCATCATGCACACACGGAACCATGATCAGACCATCATCACTTATATTTGCTATGTTAATTTTTGGACCTTGCAGAAGCTGACTGTCCCTCCTGTAATTGTAGCTACTGTCCACAATTGCATTGGCTTCTCTTGAGAGAAACAGAAACATAGAGCTGACTTTTAAGAGCTTTTTTTTTTTTTTCTGATAAAAAATGCATTGCTCCATGGCTGAGTGCACTTAATTTTCTTATATATTAGCAGCTAATGCCTGCATCCCATATGAAGGTAAAAACCATATGCCAGGTAGTTATAGATCCCTGGAGAATGGTCCCCAAAATTGCAAGCTAGTCTGCATTAAGGATGCTAAGTTATCAAATCCCACTGACAGAAATGCATTGCAAATTTTTAAAGGGAAAGAGACATATGAATCCTCCATGTGAAAGTAGTCTCATATATTCAGTTTTAATAACTAAAAATCAAGCATATCTGCAGCTATACTTTATCATTTGTATTAATGATGATTGTCCGCGAAGCACTTCTGACTAGAAATGCATGCAGTTTTGGCATATCGGGATATAGAGCACACCCCGAGGTGTTTAGAGTGAGGAATAATGTAAAATAAATGGCTGTGGTGGAGAAAATGAGGAGATACCCTTTTAGCCAGGAAGTTAAATGTGAAAATAGGCAGGTAATGAGAGACTAGGGAACCAGCAGAAGGCATTCTGGCAGCTGCTTTTTTTTCTTTTCTTATTCACATCTCACAGTGATCCTATCGTTTGTAGTCGCCATTCCCCTGGTTGCCTTCTCCTGTCCTGTTTGCTCTGGCTCCACTGTGTGCGTGTTTGTGCCCGTGTGCACCCCTGTGTGTAGGGGTGGACATGGTGAGATGATCAGGGTTGAGAGCAGGAAGGAAGTGTTGACAGTGATTTATGAAATTGTGACAAGATTTTTAATTAATACACCTTGATTTCTCCCTCTACTTTTCCCTTTCCCTTATTTTTCTACTTTTTCCCCCCTACTTTCTCAGGACCGATCTGATATTTCTTCCCAACAGTAGAGAATGGTGAACACCATTGGTGTGACAGCTTGTCACGTCTTCCTCTCCCATACAGCAGCGATTCCAGCGCATAATTTCAGATATCACTGGAGAAATAACTTGTTTCAATTACTTCTGTCGTCTTGGACTAGAATGATTTCAGAAGGAAGATCAGGTCAGACATGAGAGACTTAAGAAACTACCCTTCTGTTTATTGTTTGCATCAGGTAAAACAGACCGTAGGCCATTTTTTAGAAGTAACCACAGGCATTAGGGAAACTCTTATCCTCAGAGCAGCCAAGGGTTGTTTAGTTGATTTGTTAAAACAATTAAAGTGGAAGGAGAGGGTTACTCTTTTTCCCTGAGCAGATGGGCATCACTGTTGACATTCTTTTTGGGGGGCACAGAAGCTCAGAGAGCTCTGGAACTGCCTCATTGAACCAGCAGTGCTACAGAACCCTCGATGTGACTGCATAGATCTCTATATAAAGATGAGCAGGAGACAGAAGTCAGCTGCACCATGGGGCTTGTCTTACCAAAGGCAAAGGCCTCCAATAACATTGGTAGATATATTGTCTTAATTATCTAAAATGAGGCTGTGTTTCATTTTACTCATTTTTCTGCAAATGTTTAGAGAGAAGGAAAAAAAAATGGTAAAGTACGAGACAAGGGGAGAGAGCAAATACAAACATGCCCTTAGTCAAAAAAGATTCTGATTAGACATTTTGATTAAAGATGTAATAAACAGATGGTGGAATCCATATATTGGAGAATTCTCAACAGTTCAAGTGACTGTAGGGCACGTATTTATGAAGTAATATAGCAAAGCATCGCTAAATGTCATTTTTGCTGAATAGAGGGGGCAGCATTCTCATTGCCATGGCGATTTCAAGAGGGTGAGACCGAGAGAAAATAAAACTAGGTTGTGAATTAGAAATCTTGTTGCCAAGATGAGAAAGCTGGGATGAGGTATCCAAATCTCAATGAATAAAGACAATTTCTAAGAATGAAATTTGAGGAATAGTGAAAAGACAGGCTGTACATCAACCAAGGCCAGGTATTTGTCAACTTTTCTCAATAAGAAAATTAAGCCATGCTGGCTCACATACAATGCAGTCTTGACACATCCACATTTCAAAACATAATTAAAGGACTGTCAATAGGCTATGCAAAATGCAAAGCACGATGCATTACTCTGAAGGTTTCACTCTGAAGGTTTGCAAAATTTTGATGGAATTCAAGGCAACATTTCAAAACAAGATAGATCTTTGCTTAAATAGATATACAACAAAATATCTATAAATATCTACTGAGAAATTCTTTCTTCTGAGGGTCCCATATATCACTTCATATTCTTGCCTCACCCAGAGAATCTATTGAATGAGGAAGAGGAATTTAGTTCTGAAATTTGTTTACAAATTTTGATAAGAAAGCCAGTAATAATTTTTAAAAAGGATTTTTTATTTTCCACTTTTTTTCCTGCCTGTGTGAAATAACATTGGTACCAGTTCCTTAAGCCAGCCAATACTTTGCAAAGTAATGACTTGACTTTAAGAACATCTTAAGGGATTTAACGAGTAGGTGTCAAAACTCAATTACCCCACCTGTTTATCTCTTTCAGATTATATGTATGTTTATGTGTGTGTGTGCATATATGTATACTAAGCACACAATTATTTTCTTTGCATAGTTCTAGTACCTTTTTAAACCATTTAATCTAAATATTAGCTCATAGAGTCCATGCCAATGAGTTCAAGATTGAAATAATGGATTTGACTCAACCGAGACAAGTAAGACTTATTCTCCTCTGTGGTCACTTAAGCTGCCACCTCGTCTCACATCTGTGCCTATTTATAGCTACTCTAATTATTGAGCATATGCTATATCCTAGGGACTTAGTATTATTTACGTGTATTAATATTAAACTTTATCACATACTCTTCACCAACTGTAATTTAATCTAAGTTTCAGCTAAACCAAACACTGTCTCTTCTAACAGCTGGCAGAACATGGAATCTAATTCAAGCCAATTTTAGTACAAAGCCTACAGTCCTTTCATTGGACTACACTGTCTGAAAACTGTAGGTCATAAGTAGGGTTGTACCAAATCTAGAATTAAACAAGAGATTATTTTTACATCTCTTCATTAGTAAAATAAAACTCAGAACCAATGTGTTAGATGTAGATTGTGGTTTGAGGTAGTAGATGGAGATATTAAGACCCCTTCCCCCCCACCCCCTTCCCTCTGGCAACCACCACATTGCTATTTGTGTCCACGAGTTTCAGCTTAGTTTCCCACATATGAATGAAATCATGTGGCTCTTAGTTTTTCCTGATTGACTTATTTCACTTAGCATAATATCCTCAAGGCCCATCCATGTTGTTGCAAATGGCAGTGTTTCATCATTTCTCACGGCTGAGTAGCATTCCACCTGTGCATGTCCCACATCTTCTTTACCCAGTCCTCTATCGCAGGGAACTTTGGTTGTCTCCATGTCTCGGCCACCGTGAATAATGCTGCAGTGAACATAGGGGTGCATATATCTTTGCGAATACATGTTGTTGAGTTTTTCGAGTATATACCCAGGAAAGGGTTTGCTGGGTTGTATGCTAGCTCTATCCTTAATTTTTTGAGGAATCTCCAGAATGCTTTCCATAGTGGCTGTACCAGCCTACATTCCCACCAGCAGTGAATGAAGGTCCCCTTTTCTTCACAACCTCTCCCAACACTTGTGTCTTGTGTGTGAGGTGGCATCTTATTGTAGTTTTGTATTTCCCTAATTGCTAGTGAGGTTGAACATCTTTTCATGTATCTGTTGGCTGTTTGTATGACTAAGACACCATTTAAATAACCTAAATGTACACAAATAACTAAAAGTATAAGAGAAGAAGACATCAATCAAATACAAGGATACAACAAATTCCTGGAAGATATAGTTTAGATAAAGCTATATTTACTAAAACCTGTTTTTAAGTTGCTATATCTCAGCATGTAGGATGGTCCCTGCAACATAGGAGATACTCAATACATTTTGTTGAATGAATCAATAAATAAAAGGTATGAGCTGGGGACTCAAAAACTTGCAGAAGGGGACTGAAGCAGATACACGTGCTGAGTTGCCCTGTGGTATGTCAAGAGGTCCCAGGATGAGAGTTGGGAGTTACAGAGGGCTAAAGGGAGACAGAAAATAGGATGCACGGGTTTCACCTGCTTTTCAAAAGGTTGTTACCTCATGTAAGATTTACATTAGTACCTGTTTTCATTAACCAAAAGAAATCCATAGAGGATTTTTGCTTTTACAAAAAAAGGTGAAAAGAGCATACAGCATTTGTTTTGCATGAGCCACTAGAGAGTCAGGGTGGACCTCGAACAGTGAGAGTGGCCCCACCAAATCCCTTCTTGGGAACCACACTCAGTGTCTCAGCATTAAGCCTCCAGAACTTTGAACTATGTGTGTGAGCGTCTGTATTTTATCCTGATTTATTTTGTGCATCTGTTAGTAACGTGTGTCTGAAGGTACCAGGAAAACCTAAAAGAGCTTGTATGGATATTACACTTTAGCATAGAGCTGGACTGAAGCGGTAAATGAAATCGAGATATTGTGTGTTTTAACCTTTCCTGACTTCATCATTTATACTATTGAAATGAAGGGAAAGCATCCTGAAAGCTGCCAAAGTTTTACTTTTGGCTCTGTGAGTAGAAAAGTGGTCTGTTTTAGTTGGCATCAATAACAGATAAAATGGGAAGTCTATTGCTTAAGTGAATTGATGGATGTAGGAAGCGTGATATGTATTTATCATATCATTCCTGTTTTTACTATATGTCAGTGTTATTTTAGGTTTTATGTGTTATTTGGTAGGTTATTTTGGGGAGCTGGGAGTGCTCAAATATTTTTCGATATAAGTTAATGGTGATAGCTTATTCATTTTATGCCATTTTGGCTTATGAATGGTTTCATTGAAACCTTCAACTTTCAGATAATGGGGGAAACCTGTTAGTGACAGTCTGTATGTAGGATATGTAGAGCAATTCACTCCACCTTCATCATCCCAGACACATTTGCTGAGGGACCAATGGCCTATTTCCTATTCCAAGGCAAAACCAAAGGTTTACTTTTCAAGAAATTGCCCAAACTTTTTGGGAAGGTTCCAAGACTATGACAATGAGAATTGATGTTTCAGAGTGAAGTGCTGGGCTCTCTCGTCTAAACAGATGAAAGAGATAAGGGGAGGTGTAAAATGAGAGAAAATAGGAGACAGATGATTGATCAAGGATATTTGACTACATGAGTTTTAGGAAGAGAAAACAAAAAAATGGAGGCGAGACAATAAAGTCATAATTGTAGGACATTCCCAGAGATATGATGACACAAATGATATATTGAAAGCACCTATCAAAGGCCAAGCCAGATGGATGGAGAAAGATTCAAGACTCTTTAGAGTAGAAGGAAAGAATGAAGGAAGATTCTAAAAGTTTCTAGGGGGAAAAATAATTTCATACAAAAAGATAAAAGTCAGAGGCTTCAGTTTTGTTTTGCTTTGTTTTTAATAGCGAACAAGAGTGGTTGCTGAACAAAAGGATAGGAAACACCCTGCAGCACGTTTTGAGGACTTATAATTTTGAATCTAGATTCCTAATAAGTTAGAAAAGCAACCGAGGCATGAAGATGAAGCATGTGTCTCAGACATGCAGGGACACAGTTTTAGGTTTAATAAGTCTTTATTGAGTAACTACTATGTGTCAAGGTTCTTGTTGGCACTGAAGGTAGAGCACTAAGTCTGATTCATCAAGCAAGGTCCCAGCTTGATGAATCACACCTTCTAGAGGCAGGGGACAAATAAACAAACACAAACAAAAAATAGTAATGGATAAAAGAGAAAACAATCCTTCAAGTTCTCTAATGATGAAAATAGCAATGCCAAAGGCCTTGCCTCAAATCATGGCTGTTCTTAACATCCTGATTCCATTTACAACGATCCAACGTCAGGTAAGTCAGAATGTCTCTGTCAGGTTCACAAAGCGCATTGATGTGTCTTCTCCCTCTCTCTTTTTTCCTCTCTCTCTCCCCTCACCCCCTTTGCTTCATTTTCATGTTCAATTTCTCTGACTCTGTGAGAGCTGAAGCACTATAAAGTCTCTCTTACATTAGTTTCTCATTTTGTAGCCCATTACACAGCTGCTCTAGACGCTTTGCCACCATTCTCTTCTGAACAAGTCCTGGGGTAACAACTGACTTTATAACTAAACCATTTTTCTGTTGCCATTTCTCTCCCTGAATTTAACTTTGCTGCTGTAGCTATGAGTTCTACTTTAATTCGTTATTTCATCTTTAACAAAATGTAAGGTCTATTATTTTCTTTGTAAAAATTAATTTCTTTTGCTAACTCCTCCTAGTCATTCTCTCCATCGCAGGGTCCCTTTGCTATTTTGGGCAATGCCTGCCTTTCTGCTCCCTGCTGGGATTCATAATTGTTAGTTGGCAGATGAATCCTGGCGTGCCTAATCATTGCTTTCTTCTTCCCACAATCCAATTAGCAAGCGGCAGTGGTGCAAGGGGTGCTTCTCGAGTAAACCTCAGAGCCGCCTTCCATGAGTCTTCAAATTTACAGAGACTCACTATAATTATAGTTTTTCATAATTAAAAATCATCTGTGTCTGTGGAAGGTTTAATTATGATATTATATTATCCTTATACCTCTGAATATAGATGAGGCCAGTACTTATTAAGGATCATTTACCTAACCCAGCAAATATTTGCCAGAGATTAGTTGATGGATTTCTTAATATTCCAAGCAAAGACGTGTTTGAGTCAAGGAAGATGGAAATGACAGAGGGCTAAACTTACAAAACCCTTTGCAAATAGTATTCAACCAGACAGTAACTAACTAAATGAGGCATAAAATAGTGAAAGGTTATCAGATTTCTTCTTTCTCTCTTCCCTACATCACACTGCTATTGATGTGTAATAGGTTCTACTTTATTCATAATAATCCTGTATGATGTATCCTTCTCAGATTATCCTGAGGATTTTACAGGTATGGCTGAGTTTGGGGGTAGTTTAACAATCTCTGTGTCAAACATACTCGTCAATCTTTTTACGCTTTATCTGGCAGGGATGCAATGTGGCATAGGGTGAAGTCCTAGGTCAGGAAACCCAGATGGGCATCCTGACTGTGCCCTTGACAGCTGGGCATGTTACCATTGTACATATTACTGGTATAAATCCGCTGCAGGCACCCCCTGTAAGGGTAAGTGTCTGCCAGGTCTTTATGGGGATTGAAGCAAATGTGAGTAGAGCTCAATGACACCATTATTTAGTGAAAAATTGTCAGTTTGTTAGCAGAGGCTTGTTGTTAGAAAACAGAGGTTTGAAGAAAAGAAGGGAGGTAATTTATTAAGGTTTTGGGTCATTTTTCTTTTACTTGACATAAAAAGACTCTTAAAGAGTTAAGGAATTGCCCTGACTGGTGTGTGTCGGTTGGTTGGAGCATTGTCCTGTGCACCAGGGGGTCTAGGGTTGATTCCCGCAGGGCACATGCTCAGGTGGCCAGTTCAATCCCTGATCTGGGAATGGGGGAGGTGGCTGATGGATGTTTCTCTCTCTCACTTCCTCTCTAAAATCAATTAAATTTTGTTTTTTAAAGTTAAAGAATTTAAGAAATGTGGATTACTATATCTAGGAAAGAAATCTAGAGTTTCACTGTGTCCCATGAAACTTTCTATTCTTAATTGGGGACTGACCTTGCTTAAACTTTCACAGAGATGGAAACAGCTAATAGTAATTGTCAATGTTGATATGGATTGATATGGATTCAGTGCAATCCCCATCAAAATCCTAGCAGGTAACTTTGTAGATATTGGTGAACTGATCCTAAAGTTTATATAATGAGGAAAAAGACCCAGAATAGTCCACACAATGTTGAAGGGGAAGAACAAAGTTAATAGACTGGAATTATCTGACTTCAAGACTTGCTATAGAGCTGTAATAATTATAACAGCTTGGTTTTGGCGAAAGGATAAATAGCTCAATGGAAAAGGATAGAGAACTCAGAAATAAACCAATGTAAATATAGTCAAGTGATCTTTGAGAAAAAAGTAAAGACAATACAATAGAGCAAAAGTAGTCTCTTCAACAAATGGTGTTGGAGCAACTGGGTATCCACATGCAAAATAAGGAATCCAGACACAGATGTTACACCCTTCACAAAAATAAACTCAGAATAGATCACAGACCTAAATGTAAAACATTAAAACTATAAAACTCCTAGAAGATAATATAGGAGAAAATCTAGATGGCCTCGGGCATGGAGATGACTTTTAAGATACAACATCAAAGGCATGATCCATGAAAGAAAAAATGGATAAGCTAGATTTCATTAAAATTAAAAACGTATGCTCTTTGAAAGACAATAGCAAGGGAAGGAGAAAGTAAGCCACAGGCTGGGTGAAAATATTAGCAAAATACATACTTGATAAGGTCTGGTACTCAAAATATACAGTCACTCTTAAAACCAAACTATAAAACAACCCAATAAAAAATATGGACCAAAGAATTTTATAGACACCTCATCAAAGAAGACATGCACAGAAACATATGAAAAGATTCTCCACATCCTATGTCATCAGGGAAATGCAAATTAAAACAATAATGAAATACCACTATAGACCTATTTGCATGGCCAAAATCTGGACAACTGGTAACAACAAATGATGATGAAGATGCGGAGCAACAACAACTCTTCTTCATTGCTGATGGGAAGGCAAAATGTTACAGCCACTTTGGAAAACAGTTTGGCAGTGTCTTACAATGTAAACATTTTCTTAAGAATCACACAACAGTTTTTCTCCTTGATATTTACCAAATGAAGTAGAAAACTTATATCTACACAAAAACCTGCATGCAGATTTTATAGCAGCTTTATTCATAACCACCAACACTTGGAAGCAACCAAGATGTCCTTCAGTAGTGAAAGGATAAATAAACTGTGGTCCATCTAAACAATGGAATATTATTCAGCGCTAACAAACCAGCTATCAAGCCATTTAGAGACAGGGAGGAACCTGAAGTGTGTTTTACTTAGTGAAAGAAGCCAGTCTGAAGAGGTTGTGTACTGTAGGAATTTGTGGCAATGCATGCATGGTTTTGATATGCTATGCCAGATTTTACGGGCTGCATAAGCCAGCCATGAGTTTCTTAGTGTTAAATTGTGAATAATTACTTCCCAGGTAAGCTAAGGCAAGGCTGACACAGTGTCAGAAGGAATGATTATGGAGAAGAGTAAAACATGAGTTAAAGTCTATGTGCCTTTAGAGATATTCCATCTCATCAGTTTGTGTGTGGACATGATTGGACTGACATGATGATGGGCTGACTGGCATGTGTGTGTGTGTACACTATGTGCCAGGCACTGGAATAAACACTTTACATGGATTAACCCATTCAATCTTATGATAACCTATGAGTTAGGTGAAATTATCATCTCCATTGTACAGATGAAAAAAAAGGAACTTTGTTTTACCCATATCCTTTATAATTATTCGATCATATTATCTGATTAATTTTCTCCCTTTACTATGATGGAAGTACTGTAAGAATAGATGACATGTTCATTTTCACTAGTCCTTGTGTTTCTGACACATATTATAGAGCCATGGACAGTGTATATGTTCAACACACATTTTATAAATCACTTATCATTTCACAGTTTGTTAACAAGTTTAGTTGTGGTATCACAGGTGTTGATGGCTTAGTGTCACTGCTTAATATATAGTCACCTTCTCCCAAAACCTTGAAAAAAGGGTTGGTTATTTTGGAAGTTCTGTTAACTTTTTATGGTGACAAGCTACCGTTTATTGACTTGAACATGTTATTTAATTAAAGGAGTTCACAGCTTATAATTACAACCCTTGATGGTTTCCAATGTGATTTTTTCTTATTATGATATATTTCATATACTATATCTCAGGCATTAAATCTATGAAAAATGTTTTAGTGACCAGAGGACCTGGGTGATTTTACAGTGACCCTTAGAATAAATATATACCGTGCTTTCTTGAGGTGAGCTGGACAATCAGAAGGGCTGAGGAGAGACAAATATTCACCCTGGTGACACTGACTCTTGCCACCATTCTCAGAGGTACATGGGATTGTAATGTATACTAAGTCCAGTGCCCTTTGAATTCTTCCAGAGTGAGACTCAAGCAATGTTGATATTTAGGACCTATTTCCCCAAGCCCAACTAATGGTGCCTACCACGTCTACCTTCCACTGTGAACTAATTGGTCACTGTGATTCAGAAACGAGGCCCACTGGGTTATTTAACTTAAAGCACCACAAATGAGGTAATTTAATGCTATGGAAAAAATATAAAGCTAAATTAGAGCCTGGGTTTCTGACTCTGCCTGGTGCTGAGAGTTTATTTAATCTTAGAAAAGGGTACACATATCTTAATCTGTAAATAAAAAAGTCTTGCCTTGCCCTTCTCAGGCTTTGTTATGAGCATTGAAGGAAATGTTACATCTTTAAGTTTTTTTATAAGCTATCAAGCATCATCCAAGGGTAAAACTTTTTTTACTAACTGTCCATGAGTGCAACAAATAGGCCTTAGCACAGAACAAATGTGGACAATTACAAGGAAAGAGAGAATCTGGGGTTGGGTCCGGGTGAGGTGGTGGTGGGTAGAAGGGTGGCTGTGGATGAGAGAGAAGGGGAGTGGAATAGAAATACATAGATTCATCAGGAACTTTGATTTCCTTCCTCTAAATATTGTAACTTCACATTAACTCTTTAGTGAGGACAAGGCCAATATGCAGAAAAGAAATCAAAGTTCTGAGGATGTCTCTTTGACACACTGTCGTCTTATCTCGATTAGTATGTCTAAATTCTTCACCATAACATTTTAGGTGCCCAATTTGTCCCTTTCATTATGACTCACCCCAAACTTGAAAAAGGCAGCATGTTTGGAAGGAATATTAAATAATTGAAAACTTTCTAAAGTTAGTTGCCAATTATGAAAGATGTTCTTAGTAAAAATATTTTTGAAAAGCAGTCCATTTCTTATTTATAGAGCTGTTTGAACATAGCTCAGGCAGGTCAGGATCTGTTGACCGATACTCAGGATTTTCTCTGAACATAGAAACAATGGTAGCCACCCTGCAGAAAAGAAATCAAGAGAAATGTCACATTTCAAAGGACAGAATGAGTTGTGTTTTTCCACTCAGTTGATTGCTAGAACTCTAGCTATGTCTAGTTAAAATGGACAAACTTGCTATTAAATATATATCTAGTACGGTTTGCTAATAATCTGTATTCCAAGTGCCTTAAATGCCTAATCACTATTTTTAGAATTTTCATATATTTAAATTACTCATGCCAATGACTATTAACATATCCTGATTATTATTTTTTTCTGGAAACAGTCTCTGAATATATAAACACACATATGTAGGAACAGGTCGTCCTGTTTTGCTTTTACTTTTACACTCATTTTACTTTTCTCCTTCCACTTATAAAAACCCATCCCTATAGATCTCATTCCAGAAATTCAGATTTTCATAAAATGTTGCTTTATTTGTTAACATTTTCACTAATGTCTTATTTAGAACATCCATTCTGCCTGGATGCAAACACGAAATCTTGGTACTGTAGGAATATGTGGCAATGCATGCATGGTTTTGATATGCTATGCCAGAATTTATTGGTTGCATAAACCAGCCAAGAGTTTCTTAGTGTTAAATTGTGAATAATTACTTCCCAGGTAAGCTAAGGCAAGGTTGACACAGTGTCAGAAGGAATGATTATGGAGAAGAGTAAAACATGAGTTAAAGTCTATGTTCCTTTAGAGATATTCCATCTCATCAGTTTGTGTGTGGACATGATTGGACTGACATGATGATGGGCTGACTGGCATGTGTGTGTACACTATGTGCCAGGCACTGGAATAAACACTTTACATGGATTAACCCATTCAATCTTATGATAACCTATGAGTTAGGTGAAATTGTCATCTCCATTGTACAGATGAAGAAAATGGACCTTTATGTTACTCTTACCCTTTATAACCATTCTATCTGAATATTTTTAAATTATCTTACTTTGCAACTATTATGATATATTTAAAAGTTCTGTCATTTAATGCATTGCTGTTTTAAAATAAAGTTGGACAACTGAAAAATGAAGCATAACAGGAACAGAACAGACAGTCCATGTATATATGAAACTGGAAACATGACAAATAGGACTTTTTAAATCACCAAGGAAAAGAAGCCAATTCAACATGGTAATGAGACAGCTGTTTATCCATATGACCAATACACAGAGAAACAGCCTAAAGAGCTTCTTAGGTTATCAAATAAAAACCATTTCTAAATGAATGAAAGGCATACATTTTAAATGAAAATTTTATACTTTCAATGGAAAACAAGAAATTATCTTCATGGCCTTATGGTATGTATGGGATTCTTACACAAGAACAAAGAAAGAAATGAATGAAAGTTGATAAATGTTACTATATCAACATCTAAAACATCAGTGTGAAAACTCTTAACATGAACAAAGGGAAGAAGGCTCTAGACTGCGAAAAGAAATTGTCAACTTGTATAACAAAAAGGCACTATTTTTACAATGTATTAATGACTCTCACAAATCAATAAGAAAAGAGGAACAACTACAAAAATACGTATTTAACAAAAGAGACAGTATAGATGAAAGGTTATTCAAATGGGAGCATGCGCACATATGCACATGTCAGTATCATTAATACTCAGAAAAATGCAAATTAAAGCAGCAAAATAATATAATTTTCACCCCATAAGACTGTCAAAAATTCAACACAGATACAGCAGGAAGCATGTACAAAATTTTTCTTTTCAGTATTGTTTATGATAAAAACATTAAATAATTAATTGTTGAATAATCAAGGAAATTTTTTTTTATGTATGATGACAGGCATTGAAAACTGGATACATCAATTCGGAACAGTAATGCGCAAAACCTACATCTCTACAGTTCTAAATGCCACTAAACAGTAAAATGTGTTAAGTTGTGAGATGTACATATGGGCAATTAAATTTCCATGGAATATTAAGGTTTATACATCATTTGACAAATTTATTCTTATGCTTTGTATATCACTACTTATGTAGGCTACATATAATAGGAAGGATTACAATTTGATACCTTGTCTGAAGTCATTCAGTTTTTTTTATTAAAATCGTACCGTTTCCATTCTGTGACAATAGTCTTTTTATATGTTGAGTTACAATTGTTTTTATGTGCCTTATATTTCTAACAATCCTGTTCTACAAATCAGTAATGGGTTTTCCCTCAGATTTTCCCTCATTCTCCAAAGCACCTTGGACATAGCAGATACTTAAAAAAAAAAAAAGTGTGTTGAATAAAATACTTGCGATGTTTTTGGATTGTTTGCACATGAAAGCCTTTTTTCAGTGATGTGATGAATGCTCTTTGCCAATGTAGGCGATGGAGAAAACCTAATCAAGTGTCATTTCAGTAAGTCAGGTACCATGGAGAGAGTAGAAATGGTAGAGACCGAATTTTCAACTGAAGCAGAGACATAAAGGGCCTTCTTGCTTGTCTCCTGCGCATCTTACTTCTCAGACAGAATTTCTGGAGGACTTGGTAAACCTCTGCACTTTTCTATCATTATAAACATTTCATAGGATCTTCCTTGAAATTTAGCCTTCAGGAGTTATCATTATGAAGATGTGATAATCATCTTTGCCTTGCTAATGTGCCCTAATCTTTTTCTCAACCAACCGTACATTGTATTTATGGGTCACAAAATTTCCATTTGATGATTTTTTAATGATTTGACATAGCTTGATGTTAGCAGAGTTCAGAGGGAATGAAGGACCCTGGAGCTTCGGAAGTGGGGGAAGGTAGTTCGTAAATCCAGTTAATGTGTTATCAGCTCTTCTTATTCTCCTTCCAGGAACACTAAGAAAACTGAGTTATTTTATTTTTTTTCTAAATTTAGTCTTAAGTAGGTTTAATAAACCAATTAAAAATTATTCTATTTATCAGACACTGACGTTAGAAGACTCCAGGAAAGGAATGTATTTTATACTATACACAGTTACTCTTTGCTTTTCCCAAACTACCAAAATGCGAGCTGCAGTCTTCCTCTTCCTGCAACGCCCATATCTCTCCATTTAGCACAGATAATATATTGTTTTTCCTCGTACAGTCTACGAGGTGGTCCAATTGTGAAGAATTCATTTTTTTTTCTTTTACTTCTTTAGTTTTAAAAACATATGTATAGGTTGTGATATTCATCAAACAAAAAATGAATTTTTGTGTTGATAAAGTTGTCCAAGTGTTGAATTACTGCATCAAAGTCTTCTAAAGTTTTTGACGTTGATACATTTTGAATAATAATTAAATAAAGCACCATAATCACTGGTTTCTAAGACAAAACTCAATCCTCAAAACCATCTAAAGTCCTCTCGGTGTTACAGTATACTTGTGCCATGATATGTGTTGGTAAACACAGTTTTGTTGTTTAACATCAATTGAAACTTTTTATTCTAACCTCCACGATTTTGAGAGGCTTAACAAAGCATCATTTCACCACTCGTTAATAAAAGGAATAGGACTTTTCTTACCGTATTTAAGTCTCAGTTCAGGTGTCACTTACCCAGAGCTCTCTCACTATACCATGTGTCTAAATCATCACGGAATTTATGATTCCATATTGGAATTACCGGCTCATAGCATTCTCTGAATTTTTGAATTTTGTTCCTGAAGTTAAGCTCCTTGAGAACAGCATCCATGCTATATTTTGCTTTGTGTCCTCAGTACCTAGAACAAAAAGATGTATAAAATCCTGAGAAAACATGTTATTTCCCCAGAAATGTGTTTTCTAAATCTCCAGTAATGAAACTCGGTGTGTTTTCTTAACATAGCAAGGTTGGTAAGAGTCAAGAACACACCTTCAATATTTCTCAGTCCTGTCATTGTCTTCTTTATAATAATGGAAATCATTTAATTAAAAAGTTTCCAAGAGAATTACAAGAGGGTGATTACAAATGGGGCCTGAACTTTGAGGAAAGCATGTGTCAGTGACACCAGAAAAGGGCATTTTTCCCCCTCTGTTTCAGCTCATGTACAGAATCAAAGTGCCCTGTTCTCTCCTTCAATAAAAGAAAACAAAAGTGACAAACCCAGGCACTCTGATTTCCAACTGCACAGAACAGAACCACTAGTATTAAAAAATATTTCTTTAAAACCGGGCATGGGAGGCTTCCACTGTTATCTATGTGAATCAGAAACATTTTTGTATTAACTTCATAGGGGGATAGAGTCTGAGAAAAAAGATCTTGTGTGAATGTTTCCCCCTTTACCAGTAGGAGGCATTTTGATTGCAAGGATATTGAATGACGGATTTCTGTAAAAATATTTATACACACATCAACACTGATACAACTGGTCTTTGAAAATTAAAGAGTTCATCCCATTGCCCATTAGAACTGACTGTGCATGCAATAATCACATGCATCATAAAACTGGATGTATAGAACAGGACCACAGGATTTAATTGTAAGCCTCTCTGTAATACTCATTGCAGATCAAATTAAGCATTTTCACTCAGAGTGAGATGGAGTACAATTGCTTGTTAGCCCTTCATTTCTCTGACCCACTGCAGAAAACCTTTGAAAATTCAGCTGACTTGCAATGCGGCATTTGGAACTCTGGATTTCAGCACTTAGACATTTATTTTATTGCATGCAGAAGATACTGCAACATTAAATGAATTGCTTTTATAATATATTTAGGTATGACATCTAGAATAATTTCAAGATATTTGTTCCAGGTTGTACTTTTTGGCTTGTGATCTTTACACCCCAGTTTTACCCTAAGTGTCTTTCACATTCAAAAACTATTTTATTAATGTGTCCACCACAGTTCCAGGATATGATTACATTTTTTGCTCTCACATATTTTTATCATTACTTGTTTCATTAAGGCAGATAGATCAATGATACATTAACTGTGAAGAATCTGAAGTGGTCAATATTTTTCATACAGTTGGCAATAGAAAATCCAAAGCAAAAAATGACTTCTCAGAATATACTAAACTGTTTTACCTCATTCTATGCTTTTATAGCATTTGGATTAAAAGCAAGACTCAACAGTCAAATCATTTAGGATGGAATTCAAACCATGCCAATAATCCTGCATGGCACTGAGTAATTTACTTAATTTATCTATACCTCAGTTTTCTCATCTCTCAAATAGGTAATCTATAATCTCATAATGATAGCAATTATGACATTATGTTGTCTAAATGTTCAATAAGTTAATAGATATTAACCATTTAGAATAGTGACTGTTGAATTTTAAGCTCCCAGTAACTCTCAGATGTTGCTTTTGCTTTGAGTAGCCCTGCAACATGCACTGTCCTGCCTTGCATCAGTATTTTAGCAGCTCAGGATATGGGACCATGCTTCTTTTGTGTGTATTTGTCAGTCCTGTAACAGCCACTTGGTAAATACATGTTTCATATGTAACCAAATTTTGTATACCAACCTCCAGTCGCCTGTTCAGTTATCTTGCCAAGAAGATTGTACAATGTCTCCCTTTGTGCCTACCCTGCTTGCCACACACCTCTCTCATGGTACTTTTAACACTTTACTGCATTGGTATGTTTGGCTGTGTATTAGCTATCTATTGCTATGTAGCAAATTATCACAAAATTAGGAGCTTAAACCAACACACATTTATTACTTGTCAGTTTCTGCATGTCAGGAGTCCAGGTACAGGTTAGCTGAGTCCTTTGGATAAGGTCTCCCTATAGTGAAATCAAGGTGTTAACTGTGGCTACCACCTCATCGGAGACTCAGCATTCTCTTCTAAGCTCTTTGGTTTTGGGCAGAATTCATTTTCATGATATTGCATGACTAAGGTCCCATTTTCTTGCTAGTTCTAGAAGACAGGCTTCTCTTAGTCTCCTCCTCTCAGGGCATTTCAGTTTACTCATTTGAAGGCCCTCAGAAAAGTAACTACTGTCACTTTTGTCTCCTTTAACTAATTAGAACAGGCCCACCAAGGATTATCTCCTTTTGATTAACTTAAAGTCAACTGATTAAGGCTCTTAATTACATTTGCACTTTTTTGCCAGTTAACATGATATAAAAGTGGGAGTGATACCCCATTATATTGACAGATACAGCCTGCATTCAAAAGGCGGAAATTACACAGTGTGTGTATAATCTTGTAGACCTTAAATTTCTGCTTACCACAGTCAGTATCTTGTGAACTAATGAAATGGAGGGTTCACATCCCATTTTTCTTTGTATTTCCAGTATCTAGTATAGTATCCAGTGAATATTTAAGCCAAAGAAAAAAAGAATATTGAATGCATGCATGCATGAGTGAATGAATATTATACTGATGGTAGTTTGCCAATGCTAAAAATAACAAGGAGTAAGGATCTAAGTTTTTTTTGTTGCCAAAATACATTGAAACCACAAATTTTGCTGAGATTTTGGACTTTGAAATGATGGAAAAATTGATCATTTTGAGGTTTTTTTTGTATTCTTAGTGATTTTGAGCAGTTTTTAGGGTCTTATTTTTCCCCATAAGTCAAAACTAGTCAGAATTTTTATGGATTCTCTAACTAAATATTCACTAGAACTAGGTTATATTTTTCAAGCACATCTTCAGGCTATTATCATTGTCTGAAATCCATCTCAGTCTGGATTCACAGCCTTTTTGACTGAGAGCAAAATTCCAAGATGCTCCAGGAGGTGGCTGGGGTCCAACTGGATTCCCATCAGAATATGAGAACCAGACACCAATGGGTTTTGATAGGTGAGCTTACAGAAATAAATACACATTTTTTTAAAAGCCCAAATTGAACACACTGGATGTAACTTTGTAGATAATTTAAAGTAGGAAAGGACCAGTTGAACCATATACATGATATGAACTTCTGCAATGTCCTATACCAGGTCTATAGGGCAAGTGGCTGGAATCAAACCTACTAGTTTTAAAGTTTCCTAAATGCAGAAGAGCTGTTTAATTTTTTGTTTTAAAATAGTCAGAATAACATTCACATAAGGAAAACTGAATATTGTAACTGCCTAGTTGTTCTAATTGGCTTCAGGATAGTTCAGGAAAACACTAACTCTTTCTCCTTGAGACACTTCTTTTGATCTGATTCAAAGGTCCCGGTCACAGCTCTTTCTTTATATTTCCAGTAACATTCTCAATCTAAATACTAGTGACATAGACCAAACCAATTTGAACAATGTTAAGAAAAACAATAGCACTGTAAAAACAAATAAAAGAAAGGGCGATAGTGCATGGAAGTGTTTTTTCTTCATGCTTTTGCATAATTTTCCTGCATAATTGGCAATTAACCTTCATTATCCCCTGAGTTCTTTACCTCCAAATAGCTTTCCTTTCTTTCATTTTTTTAAAATATGTTTTTATTGATTTCAGAGAGAAGAAGGGAGAGGGAGAGAGAGAGATAGAAACATCAATAATGAGAGAGTCACTGATCGGCTGCCTCCTGCACGCCCCCCAACTGGGAATTGAGCCTGCAACCTGGGCATGTGCCCTGACTGGGAATCGAACCCTGATCTCCTGGATCCTAGGTTGATGCACAACTGCTGAGCTATGCCAGCTGGGCCAGCCTTCCTTTCCAAAGAAGTACGTGTGGGGCTCAGTGTCTCCATTTGGGCCTTTTTTAAGTTTGCCCAGTGAGAGTAATTAGTATTTCCACTGAACAACATGCATTACGAGTTTACTCATACTAATTTGCATTTAGAAGAAGCCACTTGAGTAAAAATCAGTTTACTAGAAGGGTCTAGGTTGTACCATGACTTTGTTTTAGGCTCTTAATCAGAAAGATTCTAAGGAGGGGCAGCTACTAGGCTGCCTGCAATACTTTTTAGAATTGTGAATATTAAAGATCTAGATTCCACAGTTCCTTATCCCCCTTTACTTATTTGACAATTTTGCTTCCAGGAAACTCAACACTTCATGACAAATAAGTACATCAATGTTTGTTGAAAATCCTGTAAAATAATTATTTCTCAGGCCTTCCCTTGGCACCTTAGTAAATCTGGTTTAGAATAGAGTTTCCAATAAGCGGAAGCTTAAAGCAGTTATCTCCATAAGGCATAAATGGGGTTAATCCCATTTCCAAGTGATTCTTGAAATGATTGCTTAATCTGTATTTTCAGATGGCTTTGGCAAACAGAGAAATGCAAGTTTGAGGCATATGGTGACTCGGAGACCTCTTATAAATAATAATGCTTATCCTGTTAGGTCTTCCTTTTCTATAATTTCTCAGGACTAAAGCAGTACTTCTGAACATTAGCTGCACATTGAATCTTTTTTATGCAATGCCTATACCTAGTCTTCACAACCTACCAGTTAAATATGAAATACTAGGGATAGGTTCAGCTATTACAATTTTTTGCCCCCCCAGAGGCTTCTAATATGAAGACAGCCTTCATAATCATTGGAATAAAAAGCATGATTCTGGCATAACACACACATAATTGAAAATCACATTATAATCTATATGTCAACTTTCAGTAATACTTTTATTAATAATAACTATAACATTTAATAAAATATATCAACACAGTGAATCCAATAAGACATTGGGAGAAAAGGACACATTTTTTGCCCATAAGAGTGAGGCAAGTCAAGAACAGAGTAGACGCTCAAATGCTCGAGTTCTGTTCAAGTGCCTTTTTCTAGTTATCCAAATAGAATAACTCACTGTAAATAAAACTCAGTGGAAAACTACAGTGGTCCACAAAAATGGATACTAACTGATCAATACATCTAGCTCAGTGGTCTTCACATTGGGGCACACACACTTTTGAGAGTGCATAGAGACTTCCCACGAAGACAGTCTTTGGAAAATCTTTTTTCAGGCACTTGGCTTTTACTGTACTTTTCCCTAAAATGTGTCTCCCTGAGAATGACATCGGGACTCCACTGCTTCCTTTATCCCCTCCACTCTGACTTAACAGGAGGCTCTTGGCCTTTCACACATCCTGAATCTTGCTTTCATGTTTTTACAGTGTGTTGACCTTGTGTGTAAAATACTGAGTGTCCAAAGAAAGCAACCCAAAAATGTGCTATTCAAGAATGCAGAGCTTCCTGAGAGTCCCTGAAAGTAAAGCAAGGAGAGATCCTGTAAGAAATAGTAACTGGTTTTATACAAGAAACACAGTCATGCCAAGATTGTTTCTCTCATCTATCTATATCTATGTATCATCTACCTATCATCTATCTATCATCTATCTATCTATCTATCTATCATCTATCTATCTATCTATCTATCTATCTATCTATCTATCTATCTATCTATCATCTATCTATCTATCTATCATCTATCATCTATCTCTATCTATCTATCTATCTATCTATCTATCTATCTATCTATCTATCTATCATCTATCTATCTATCATCTATCTATCTATCTATCTATCTATCATCTATCTATCATCATCTGTCTATCTATCTATCCATCTATCATCTATCATCTATCTATATCATCATCTATCATCTATCTATCATCATCCATCCATCCATCCATCCATCCATCCATCCATCCATCCATCCATCCATCCATCTCTTAGATTTATATTTTTTAAATGAGATAATTGTCATAGAATTTGTATTAGCTAATTTCTTTGAATTGGAAAAGAAAACCTTCACAGGTCATAATTCTTACAAAGTCTGAGCTGACTGATGGGCTTCACAATGGGGTATGACTTCCTGTTGGAATTATATGGCAGCAGACATTCTCGTAAACTAAATTAGCTGAATCAGCCCTTTAAATTTTGATGAAGATATATTTGAATTATATGTGCATATGTAATGCATGAGAGAAATTACATATCTTATTAATATTAATCTTATGAAAACCATTAAAATGCCAACCTAAAGATCTACTAAGGAATATGTAGTTCTGCAAAAAAAATGTTTGAAGGCCACTGGTCTAGCTCATGCTACCTTGGGGGACTGATCGAGATGGAATTTGAGGGTGTTAATACAATGTATAAATCCAAATGAGGTGGATTTTTGTTAAACAGAGGAGAATTTTGTCTGCTTTGAGCTGGCTGGAGAATGTCTAGGGTATTGCTGATCTACATGGATGGGGCAGTGAAAATTAACAAACTATAACCCAATCTATCCATTCTAGTTAGTTCCATCTGCAAGTAAAGAAACATCAGCACTCATTTTCCTAGTGAATGCCTGCAAGAATAGGTTTATATGATAGCAATTGAGGCAGCCTACTGTTCTGAGAGCTTCCTTAGTATTTTTCTGCCTCCATGGAGATACTGGGCCAACCTAAGGGGGCTCCGACCTGTTGGAGGAGCTGTCAAAATCCATCAATTAGGGTGAACAGCTTTTACCACCTGTGGCATCATCGCAGAAATCATAGTTTGACACTGAATGTCCCTAAGTATCATAGTGTCTACTAGAGGACTTTGCCCATATATTAGGCCCAAGAGCAGCTCTTCCTGTCCTGATATCACCCATGCTATTTAACTAATGGAACTACTCAATGCAGGTTTCTCAAATATAGCTCACTTTGCCTGTGAACTGTCCTATGTGCTCTCCTTTTGTTTAACTTAGACAGCTCTTTAACTTGTTGAGCTTAGCTGATGCTGTATCCAATAGGCTTCCATAAGATAATTCATGACATAGTTCTTTCTATGTTTTCGCCTCCCCTCCCCTTCCCTTCTAATGCAGAACCCCAGCCTCTTGCAAAGTCCTGTCTTAAATCTTCCCCAAAACTTTCTGTGGCTCTTCAGTTTGTCTCTCGTTTGTGCTTAAAACATCTGGGTGCTAAGCCACTGTGTCAGGTGACTTGGGGACTTTACTGCCACTTCTGCTAGACCTCCCTTGCACCCATTGGACACCACCCATTTGTTGGGCATGGCTGTCCTTTGTTCTCTAGAAAAGCCAGCCATACCAGGGAAGGCTGGACAGCAGAGGTGCCCTGTTCAAGCAGGCGATGCTTTGGCTTTTACTGGATACTCTCCTCCCTCTGGGGTCTGCTACCTCTTTCTGGACACTTTTGCACTGAAGATCTTACGTGCCCGTGCTGGGAGTTAGCTCAGAAGCCGGACAACTCTCTTCCTCCCCTTTTTGTTAACATTATTAGAACTCTTTCCAGCTACTTGCATAACTTTAGATAAATAGTACTTTGCTTTTATTTACTTGCTTCCCTTTTAAACAGGCTGTGGGGCTGGGTCAGGATACATACTGGAGTAATAAATATGAAGCTCCATACAGAATTGTCCCTGCTCTCCAGTAGTCCCTAAGAATGAGTTCTCCTGGTGTAGCTTCCTCAATCCTTCTTGCAAATTGGCTAACAGGTAAGGCTTGGCTGCTGGAAGATTGATAGGCATATACTTCGGAATCTCAGTGATAGACACAAATTGGGTATAAATTGGGAGCCCCATGACATTCATAAAAAAATCTAGAATAGTTGATGTGTATAGTGGAGGTTCATCCAAATTTTTTTTCCTTCACCACTTCGCTTTTCTACTACAAGTTCAAAAATATTTTAGGAAAAAAAAACAAAAAAACAAAAAAAAAAACTTTCAAAATAAAGCACACATATAACTGCATTTTTTTTTAACAGCAAACATCAAATACCGAGTAAATGTGCAACCACAGCTCAATGGTTAGTTTCAACAAGCCATTACATAATTTTATCATCTAAAATTATGTGTACTCATTTTTTTAATAATAGAAAAATGCATAAGCTATAATTTTAAGTAATGGAGCAGGATACTGAATTGCCAATATGTTGTGATGTCTAATACCTAGCTAAAGAAAAGCATGGATGAAAACATGTTTCAATTATTAACATGGTTTTCACTGAGTAGTGAGATTGTGCATGGCTGCTATTATCTTCTTTATACTTGAGAATATTTCCCAAAAATTTCAGAGGGAAGATGCATTGTTTTTATATTGGAGAATGACTAATTTGATTCACAAACATCCTAAAAGCAGCCTGTTTGCTGGTGATGGCTAGGAGGAGGGATTTTCCTGATGATAAATTCCTAGGAAGCCTTTCCCCGATATATCCACCTTTCTGCCAGCTCTTTGCTGCTGCCTGCCTCTCAGGTATCTTTAGGACAAGCACAGGGGATACATTATTTTAAAGCCCTCATTCCCTTTGTCCATGCTTAATTTGAGATGGAAAATAGCTTTTTTCTAAGCTCCTCAAAACTCTTGCTTCAGCTACTAAGCCGTTTTTCTAAAGGATGTGCTATTCCTTTAGCCACTATTAGAGGTTTTCTTGATTCCTGCATATCTCATTATTATTTCTAAATATATTGCCATCACTGAGGAACGGTATTGTACAATTAGCTTGCTTGATTTACCCCTTTCTTTCTACAATAACCCTAATTCAGGGACATTTGAACTATCCACTAATTATACCCACCTGGGGAAGGCGGCTTACTCTCATATTGAAATCCAGCTCCTGAATATAATAAATTCTGTCTTTTCCTCAATAAATAATTGACAACTCTAGTTGGAGAGATACATGTTTCACTGATCTTGGTCAAATAGCACAATTATACTTGGCTGCCAGACATGATCAATGCAAGCCTGCCTGTCCAAGGCATGATCAAAGACTCGTTGGCGGCTTACATGGTTCTCTGAGCCCACTCTTACCCCCCAAGTGTATGCAGTCAAGTCTCTTCTTCATTCTTCCCTTTCATCTTTCCTCTCAGAAATCCATCTATTTATAATAAGTCTTAAATCATTATGAATTTATCTCTGAAGCTCTCAGTGTCTGAGACTTAGAAGCAAACTAATTTCTTGCTAAGAAAACCATACTGCAAAAATAATGGGTTTGGATTAATACCACAGTTGTGTAACCAAAGTTCCAAAATGTTTAAACAGATTCACTAACTATAATTACAGACGGCACCAATTTGTGAATGATGTTCCATTACCAAGAATTGTCATTTTCTTATCAGAGTGATAAAAAATGTTTGATCAGCTGGGTCCAAATGATACAATGTCCCTATCAAGTGATAACATATATTTTTGCTGTCTTTTAGAGGTTCTTAGTAGTGCAAGGAATGTGGAAAGAGCCTAAGTGAATTTTGCTGGGGTTTTGAAAACCAAGGTACTTATCTATATGGTGCCCTTGACTATGGTCTACAGAATGAAAGTTTTATGTGGCTGCCTGGAGAAAAGGGCAGAAGTGGAATATAGTATGGCTAGTGTTCTCTAGCCCACATACAAGAAATAGATCTCATTCCTCATAGAAAGAAGCTTCTAGAATAAATTTAAGGCTTCTCGTTTCTCTAGAATCTATTTAAGACCCAAAGAATAAGCAATGTTGCTTTGATACAACACCTTGCTTGCTGGAGAAGGTGATCCTGCTCATTTATGCATGAGATCCAGCATCACAGTGAAAATGGAAAATATCTCTGTAGCATCACAGCAGCTTTGGTATTGCAGCTTTGGTAGCACTGGGAACGGCCCTCTAGACAGGAAGACAAATAGTGTTCCCACAAAGAGCAGCAGCAATTATACTGTGCCAGCAGGGGGAATGAGGTGGGCCAATGTAGTTGGCCAAAAGCATGTGTGAGCTGAGCCTGGGCTTCTCAGAAATACCTAGTGATGCGTCATCTTCATGGACGTTTGAAATCTTGTGGTGTCTGACATAAAGACCTCATTCTTTCCATAGATCCCTGAGGCTGGTGGATGTTCATCATCCACAAATATATGCTAAAAACTCGACTTGTTTAATCTTCATAGTCCTATAACAAATGCAATGTGTCATTCTAATGTCAACACAAATGAATTATCTCAGAGAGATCAACGAATCGTATGTTCTCACCTAGCAAGCAGGTGATAAGGCAGGGTCTGAGACCTGGTCCTTTAATTGTAGATCCCAAATATTTTCACATATTAGATCTTTACTTGAAAGCTTTATCTGATTGAAAGACAAAGATGCTATATCTTCAAATTCTAGGATTACCTCTAGGATTTATCAGGTGTAGCCCCTTCATTCTGTCATGTAGGTAGTAAGTAAACCATTCATACATTCTCAAGGTCAAACCTAGAAACCAATTAAATGTAAGGAGGTGAGAAATTGCACATGTATTTTAGCTGAAACATAAGACACTTGATAGTCTCTGCTGTTTTCACCCTGCTTCAGGAGCCCTATTACGGAACTATGCTCTGTACATCATGACACCTCTGATTTTCAAGTGTTGGTTCATTGCCAACTCCTGTGAGACTGAATCTCTAGGGAAGCATTGAAGCCAAATCTTTTACTTCCCACAAATATAGCAATTCTACATATTTTAAAAGTATAATTATATGATTCTGAGCCAGGGCCAGAAATTGCTTGTTATTTGGAGATAATTTAATCATGTCCTTCCATTTCAGGTTGTCTGGTTTGGAACAGACAAATTATAATTTTTTAAAAATTTTATTTCTCAGTTTCATTGACACTTGACCAATTTATTAATGTTTTCACCAGTGATTTACAGAACATTTGAGGAAATATTTAAGTCTTTACATTAAAAATTCTGTATCTAGAGAGTAGCAGTATCTTACGTTTGCCAGATGTTTATGAGGAACTCTCATGAGAAAGTTCTCCCCATTCAAAGAAGAAAACAATGATAGGTATGCGATGCTAGGATATGCCAAGCTGGATGTGTAGTAGATGCTTATAAATCTGTGAAATATACTCGGTTGAAAAGGCAATTTATAGGTTCTGAGTGGAAAAGTACTACCAGAGTTCTGGGGATTCTAGGTGCATATGAAGAAACACAAGGGGATCTGGTAGAATTCAAGTTAATTTCTGTATGGGGCATCTGTTAAATCTGTGCCTAGTGGGATTGAATCTGTGCCTAGGGACTGAATATTGCAGTCACTGCCAGCTTTAATCCTACTAACCACAACATAATTATAGGTCAAGAACTTTCACAGCAGGTAGCACTAAAATTAACCTCCTTGTTTCTATTGTGCTTGAAACTGGAGTATGATGGGACTCTAAAGGAAAATCAAATACTGTACAACGCAAACACCCTCCAAGCAGAATGTATCCATGGATAATTAATAGAGATTTAAAAAAAAAAGAAAAAGAAAAAGAAATGGTAATCTTACAGTAATTTTCTTTAAAAAAAAAAAAAATCTCCATGTGCCTGTTGGAAAACTCTAGTAGCAAGACAACTTGACATTGCCTCAGGCCTGCCCTTTTAGGTCATCTAGTTGTAAGGTTCCATCTTTAATTCCTCCCCTTTTCTGTGACTCAGAGAAGATACCTGATGCTTCAGCAGTTTTAATAATTCCCAAAGCTCTCCTTAGTACAAAGTAAAAGAAAGCACAGGGCAGGTAATGCAGTGCACACTTCAGATGAAGCAACAAAGTGCCACTATCTGCCTGAGGTGTCAGAGACCTGTCACCAGGTTGCCTGGATGGTAGAAAGTCTCTGAATTAGAAGGGATGTAGAAAAACCTTTTAAAACCTTCAAGAGTCATTATTAAAGTACTCATAGATCCAGGATAAATTAATGCCCTTGGAAATGAGAACAATACTGATGACTTGAAATATATTTTTGCCATCACTGTAAAAA
The DNA here is from genome assembly GCF_964146895.1 of Miniopterus schreibersii. Classification (NCBI taxonomy): domain Eukaryota; kingdom Metazoa; phylum Chordata; class Mammalia; order Chiroptera; family Miniopteridae; genus Miniopterus; species Miniopterus schreibersii. The sequence continues at coordinate 187,965,049 of NC_138101.1, forward strand.
ATGTGAGGTATTTCTTATATGTACTTTCCTAATTTCTAAAATAATAAATGATCTTTGAAAACACTGAAAATCCCATAATCTCATCACCTAGAGGGAAATATTTATAACATTTTCTAGTGTGTCCTGGGTCTTCTCCTGTTGTACCTTTCTTTAGATAAACTTCACCGTGCAATGGCTTGCATGTAAGAAAACTAAACTAATATATATTGTGCATGGTTTTTTTTGTATTCTATTTTTCTTATTTACTTCAGAAAGACCACATCAATGAATATTAGTTGATGAAATAATTTTTAAAGGATGCCTAGTACATACATACACACACAAACACACTCACACACACATACTCAAGCAATTTTATACTCTTGCACCATTAGACATTTCCAAAGTTCTCCATAGTAATATAAACCATATTAAGTAACCTTCTTTTCTCTGATGCTTGTTGAATTTCTTTTCTGTTGAAATTCTTTTGATAAATTTTAAATTTGAATATTATAGTAAGTCAAGTGGAAATCAGCGATGCCAAGTTTCAGTAGGAATGCCCCAAGAATACTTTCACTATCAATTTGTGGATCAATTTGCTTTCTCTGTCAGTATCTAACAACTGATTGATTATTTGATGATAACCTTTACTATATTATAAGCTCCTGGAAGATATAGACTACGATTTTTCATCTCACCATCATATCAAAAGCATCCCTCACAGTATATGGCACATTGCAATACTTATTACTGATCAATACTTATGACTGATAAAGTAAGAAAAACAAAGACTAAATTTTCTGAGACAATAAGAAATATGACAATAAGACAATGTTTCAAAGGTAAAATCACATATATTAAGACCTATTTTTTAGACATTATACTGTTTTAAATACATTAGTATTTTAACACAAGTCAATGATGTTTTATAATTCATTTTATAGATGAAGAAACATAATCGAGCAAGTTAAAGAACATGGCTAGGTTTACAGAAACACTAAACAGCAGGTTCATGATGTAGCATAGAGTGACATATTTCAAAGTCCATGTTCTGAATGTTTATGCTGTCCCAGTAGTTTGCAATTTTATTAGCATAACTATTCCAAACCGGATTCAAAGTGCCTCAAAAGATCTAAATTGATATTGCTTATAAAATGTTTCTATATGCAAATAATTTTCATAAATAACTCATTAAACGAAGTTAGACAAAATTTTCTACTTGGGAACCCTGGGGACATTTCCTACATTATCATGCATAGCAAACCGTCATTCCTCCTCTACGCCTACCTTCCTGGTCCCCCAGATCCCTCTTTTTCAAGATGTGCTATAATGGTGCCATTATACATCTTACTGAATTTACATCCTTTGGAAATATGTTCTTGCTTTTGTAAGACTGGAGATTTAACAAAAGCAAAATATCTTTGTCTTCATTGCATTTTTTTTTTTAATTTCCCTATGTCATTTTCTTAAAACTTATTTCACCAGGCCGTAAGAGTATATGATCTAAGACTCTAACTCCAGTTATGACCACACATGAGGTCTACCTACAATCCTACTGAGGACCTCTATGGTTTTTCATTTAGCATTAACATAGTAGGGTTGTAAAATTTACATAATATAGAACCTACATCCAAATGGGTAGAATTAGCAGAAACAGCAACTGTACAAATCATATCTCAAATCAACATATTTGGGTTTGTTTATTTGCACATAGGATAGAGCGTGAACATCAACACCCTTACAGGAACTAGTTTTCCACTGTGCAGTGTAAAACCCATGAGTTTTCAATGTCTCATCTTACTTGCCCCCATTGTAGGGCTTCAAGTTGCCTCTTTACTCTCTTAATGTTTTCAGGTTCATTGTAATGAATCCTCTGGATTTTTATTTGACAATAGCCTTTGTCAACAATAGTTAATCAGCAGACTTGGCCTAGGAAGCATCTTGTTAAAAAAAGTCATCCATATACACAAGATGAAGCATGGACCTAGGCAAGGCAATCAATAAACCACTGTAAGCACAAGCCTTGAGATTAAAATTGAGTAGCCTTTTATCCTTGCCTTTGTTTCCAAAAGATGTGTATGTTTAAGTGTGGGGAGCTAATAAGTAGAAAGGTTGAGTGAAGATATCTTAGATAATTGTATATTGAATTAAGTTTGTGTTGAATAATCCTATAAAAATAAGTTATTTGTACAAGGTATCTGTGATTGGTTCCCACATATTACAGCAAAGCTAGTAGAGTGAATGTCACCCAGTTCACTGTCAGTTCTTAGATCTCTATGGTGACGTTCATATGTCCACTAGTCTAAGAAGACATGGTAAAGGCAGTTTTGGGACTAAAGTAACCCCTCTCTGGCTTCCTTATTTTGTAAACGAGCTAGACTAGGGCTACCTCCCCCTTCTCTCATGGGAAGTCCTCAGATAGGTGACTCATATCTCTTCCCGTAGACTAGCAAGGCAGAGATTCCTTGTAAGATGAGCTTTGTGCCCTGTCCTGATACTCCCAAAGCATCACACACTCCAAAGCCTCCATATGAATGTTTTGTTACATGTGTTGACCATGTCTCCCCCATGAGACTATGATGTCTGTGCTACACCCTTTTTTATCACTAAGGCACTGCCGGGCACTAAAGATGCTCTCTTCTCAGTAGACTGTGAGCATCCCTTTTGCATCTCCTTATATGTTCCTTGGAAACACTGTGAATGCTACAGATGATACTAAGTTGTATTAGAGAGCTCTAAATATTTTAAAATGATATTATATAGTATGTTCTCCAGCTAAATTTTCTTTTTTTTCTTTCTTTTTTAAAAAAATATATATTTATTGATTTCAGAGAGAGGAAGGGGGAGAGACAGAGAAAGAGAGAGACAGAGACAGAGAGAGAGAGAGAGAGAAAGATTAATGATGAGGGATTGTCTGATCAGCTGCCTCCTGCGCACCCCTGACTGGGGATCGAGCCCACAACCCGGGCATGTGCCCTGATGGGGAATCGAACCTCAATCTCCTGGATCCTAAGTCAGTGCTCAACTGCTGAGCCACGCCCCACCGGGCCAGCTAAATTTTCTTAATGCCATTTGTTTACTATCAAGGCATTGTACAACACGCTTCTCTACTCTTGCATTGTCAACTACATCATTAAAATCTTAATTATAAACTGTTGTTTACTTGGTGGACCTTGTCCTTCAAAATAGACTGTAAGCTTCCTGTGAGCAGGATGAGGAATTTGTATTCCACTTTCTTCCTCCATTTGGGTAATAATACAGTAGTACCAAGTTAAATCCACAGCAAGGTTTTTATTTGGTAACTGATTGTTTGACCAAAAGTAATGGAATAGCTTTTATTTTTCTTATAAGTATAAATATCATCCAAATTATGTGTAGTATTAGAAAAATAAAAACTCTTTTTTAAGTTTGCTGTTTACAAAGGAAAAGCGGCTTCGGTATGAACATCTATCTTAAATTTCCAAAATCTCAATCTATTTCATGAGACAAAATAGCCATAGTCAAAAAGCTATTTTTTCACTAAGATTTGCTGAATTATTTATTACAGAAAAATATTGCTAATGGTCTTTATCTATAAAAATTAAAGATCTCATTAGCAACAATGTTATTTTGCAATTACCTGGAAATCTGTCTTTAAATACTGAAATGTGAAGACTTTAATATTTTTCTAATTTGCTTCCCTAATTATGGTAAATATCATTAGCTGCAGTTTCACATGCTCAGACCTTTAAGGTAATTATATGGCAGCAAGTCTCATCTTTATGTCGGTGTTACTTACAGGAACCGATGTGGTGAGCGGACGTAAACAGGTGTAGATGCGATCTTATAGACTGTGTTTATATTATGACAGAACAAGTATTTTAAGGGTCTTGGAGTATTCAGTTACACTTTATGTGTACAGAGGACAAATACTGCTTACGTACAAAACAACCAAGAGCCAGGATGAAAGCAAAAATGGACTACGAGCAGCCAAAGTACAAGTCACATATTTTTACATTCATAATTCACCCTTTAAGACAATCCTAGCAGGCCCAGTCATACAATTTAAAAAGCACTGTTGTCTTGGGGCCCAGACACACTAAGTAAAGGCTACCACAGCCCAGTGGGTAGGAGTGCCAGGAGAAGCAGGTAAGTCAATAGGAGAGAAAAATCCAACGGGCAGACAGACGCCCAGTGGGGGGATCATCATATAAGAAAGGGGTAGGCAGGAGATTCCAAGAAGAGTCATTCTGCACTATTAATTTAGAGAAAAACAAATCTAGATGTAGTAACTGGTCCTTTATTTGATATTCGCCTAATGGTAACAAACAATCACTAAGAATATAATTTTACAGCTGAAGAAGAGATTTCATTCTACGCTCAGGGCCAATGGTCAGTATCCGTTCTGACTGGATATTTCTGTTTCCCTCCCACTGTTTGAGAAGCCTTTAGCGTTGTCTCTGCACGCGTTAGCTCTTTCAACCTTCACATAAAATCACTTAAACTTTACGTAAAATCTTGACTGTAGTTTTGCTTTCTGTGGCAAATAGAAATATATGTACTAAGCAGATTGTCTTTGTTCTCATGCTTGTCATTCCAAATATCACATAGGGTGACAGGATCCCCTCTAGCCCAAGAAGAGGGAGTCTTGTCTCTCATATGTGCTGTATCGGAGATAGATGGATGCTCTCCAAAGTTATTTACTTTGTCATAAAAAAAGATTACATTATGCTAAAGCTCAATCAGGAAATTAAATTTCCAGAACACCTTGTTCTCAAAGGAACAAGATATATATTTTTAAATTTGTAATTGGTTTTTAGTTTGTAATACTTGGGCCTATTTACATAGAGCTCTCCAGAAACACTTTGCACTGTTTCAATGGCTAAATTCAATGAAGCGCCGCTGTTGAGCTCTTGAGAAAATAACATGCCTACTACTTATAGCATAGAGATGAGAATATGATTGTTTCCTAAGAATGAAAAATTTTGAGCAACTGAGACAAGCACAATGCAGCATCCCATTTAGTAGGTAACTCAGTTGAAACTGAAGTAGCTGCCCAAGGTAAACAATTGTTAAAACATCAAGAAGAGCACAAGACAGTTTCAGTTGCTAGGCTCTCATTGAAAATTCTGGGTAAGGAAACAGAGAAGTGGGAATAAATAAAAAGAAATAAACATGAAAAAGTATGAAATGCTTGAGTATTTATTTTGACTGTTAAAAGTGCATTATTTGGTAATTTCTCCTTGGTTGTTGATTAAAATGACATTATAATAGCCCTGGCTGTTGTCACTCGGTTGGGGGTCGTCCTGTGCCCTGAAGGGTTGCAGGTTGGATTCCCAGTCAGAGTCCATGTTCATTTTCTGAGCTCTATCCCAGGTAGGGGGCGTGCAGGAGGCAGTCGATCAATGTTTCTCTATCACATTGATGTTCCTCTCTCTCCCCTCCCTTCCCCTCTCTCTAAAAATCAATAAAAAATCATTTTAAAAAATGACACTATAACATTCTATGTGTAGTCATGCCTCCAATGAGATTTGCGGCTACTAGCTTTGGGAGTGGGGAAAAGGGCCATCTATTTGAGAAAAATTGTGTAAATTGCTCCCATTTTATAAATGGACTTGGCTTTTACTAAATGGAGTACTGAGATTAATTATATGAAAAGGCATGTAATGTGCTAGCAGTTTTAGAAAGTGAACATCTTTGCTGGTTTTTTGATGATTTTAAATCCCTCTCCTCTCACAGTCAGCAAATAGTAACAATGCTATTAGCAAGTTAATTGACCAAGAGTTAACTTTATACAATGAAAGATAGAAACACATAGCATGTTATGATTTATCATCTGAGAATTTAAATGCTTAAGCTTGTACAAGTCATATTTTGATTGAGCAAAGAGAAATATATATATATTTTTGATTACCTATTTTAACACCTGAAGACAGCTTGAAGATAGTAAGAGCTGCCTTGGAGTCTCACCTCTACCACTACCTTGCTCTGTGATCTTGGGTCATGATAACGAAGCCAATTTCTATGTTAAATATTCACCACATCCCAGACACTCTTCTAATCACTGTAATTACATTATCTTATTTAATACTTACTATAATCTCATAGAATAGTTACTACTACTAGACCCATTTTAAAGACTGGAAATAAACTTTGAGTGATTGTCATTAGTTTCTGTGAGATATCAATCAGCAACAAGGAAAATAATGGATATCAAGTTTCACTTATGTCATTATTCAGTGTCACCCTGCCAAAAGGCCCCCCACCTGTATATACATAAATAAGGCTTTTCCTTTTTATAGTTGTTCTATATTTCTTTATGCTGTTTTATTTTTCTTTATTGCACTTAGCATTACTTCATGTTCAATGGTTGGCTCTTCTCTCTATAAAAAGATCAGCTAAACCAGGTCAACTGTCTTACTGATTTTCTTCCCGCTGCATTCCCTGAGCTTGGAACAGTGCCTTTATAGTAAGAGCTCAGTAAATGTGTATTAAGAAAAGCAGTATATTTTCTGGTTTGCCAAGTAACAAAAAAAAATTTAAACTATCATAATCCATAAAATTTTTGATCATAAAAGTTAGTGATGAAAGATTATGAAAAGCATAAGGAAACTTTTAGGGGGTTATAAAAAGTTTCACTCTATTCCTTTTGGTGATGATAGTCATGAGTGTAGATACATTATAACATATTAAATTGTATATTTAAAATATGTTATTTATTGTATGTTAATTATACTTCAATATAACTGTTAAAAATAAGGCTAGAAAATATAGTACAACAAAAGATAGAATAAATTAATTGAATTTACTTTGGGAAATTATCACCAAACTTTTCTTATTTTACGTTTCCTCCATTTACCAACAAACTACTAACACACTGAAATTTGGGATCCAGTGGATTAAATAACACATTCCCTAAAATAGTGATTCCAACCCAGAGACCTTTGCTTCAAAGTCACTGAGCTTAACTATTAAATGGCAAAATATCTCACCTTACATGCATCAGTTTCATTATATGTAGAATAGGTTACGAAGTCTCTTGAAATTGCTCTAGGTATCAGCTTCTCTTCATGCTCTGAATTGTGAGAAATCCATACACATATGACAGCAATGCTTTCATACTATGTGCTAAAACAAAGAAGAGTGCTTTGTAAGAAAAGTACACCATGTCTTACGTATGAATTTGCACCTGTTGTTACCTGTGGCATCTGTTTACAACTCCTCATTGTCATTATTATTCATTATATTACAGCAGCTCGTGGGACAGATAATCCCAAACAGAATAATGAAAAATCACTTGCATTTGATCTTAGAATACCATGGAAGGAAGGGAAATAAGTTTTGATTAAATATGGAAATTTAGCCTGGCCGGGCGTGGCTCAGTGGTTGAGCATCGACCTAGGATCCAGGAGATCAAGGTTCGATTCCCCGTCAGGACACATGCCCGGGTTGTGGGCTCAGTTCCCAGTCAGAGGTGTGCAGGAGGCAGCCGATCAATGACTATCTCGTTATTGATGTTTCTATTGCTCTCTCTCTTCCTCTCCCTTGCTCTCTCTGAAATCAATATATATATATTTTTTAAAAAGGAAATTCACATGTGGACAATCACAATTAGCTACGTGTCTAAGCTAACATAGGGTTCCTAACCTAACATCGGGCTTACTGAGTTAACTAATGAAGCTGCAATGAGAAAGGTTTAGGATATCAAAAGCATACTTGAGACTTTATTAAAGAGACTCGGGAACAAAAATAATGCACAATTTTTTCGTATTTCTGGATTCCCTAAATACAACTTTCATATGCCTATGCAAACCACTTCCACAAGTCAAATCATTCAGTAAGTGTGCAATGAAGAAGAAAGGATAGTTTTATTTTATCTTATTTTATACACAATGCTAGGTCCTGAGAATACAAAGTTGAGTAATGTGTGCTTCCTGCTATGATCTCCTGGTTGAGCATTGATGATGATAATATTCAAGAAAAAATAATGGTTTAGTCTTTCTATCATGAAAGGTAAATGTTTATGTAACTGACAATTTTTGTCTTTGTTTTGAAGGACAGTTAATACCAGAACATCATTTGAATTACCTAGTTCCTTAGCGTAAAATTTATGACCCTTAGCATTTACTTACAATTGGTAATGTAGCAAGTTTTAATCTTATAGGACTGATTGAACATGAAACCCATATTTAATTTCATTGGCTTGGCAGAATAGAAAAGTAACAAAAACATAATTACTGGATATATTAGCAGATTTTCTTACTCTTTAAAATCATCGATTAGGCAGTATCTGGTTCAAAAGTAGAAATGAGAAAGGCGTAGAATAGTCTTGCTCCCAATCCTGTAATAACCAACCCAACTCTCTCTCTCTCTTCTCCCCCCATCACACACACGCACTCCTCATGTGACCATTCATTGGTTTTTGTGTACCGATCCAGAGATTGTTTATGACAATATGGGCAAAAAGTACACATGTACTTAAAGTTATACAAAAGAAGTGCACTGAACTTTGTTCTCTGTCTTACCTTTGTTTTTACCTGATACAGAGTGCTCTTTTGTGGTAGGTACTTCATTGGTCTTACAGATGTGAAATCTGGTGATCATTCGCAGGATTTAGTCACAGGATTGGGAATGAGACTACACGGGTTCAATTCCAGGGCTGTCGTTTTCTACCTTTGTGACTAAAAGAAGTAACAATCTTCCTGAGCCTCCATTTCTTCTTATGTAATTTCCTTCTTTACAGAGTTATTGGAAAAAGTAAATGAGACAATGAGAATAATACCCTTAGCAGAGGGTCTGAACTAAACATCAGCTATTCTAATGAACACTAAGTATTGGAAGGCCTCAGGGTCAGTGAAGGTGTCACTCACACCTTTCCCTGGTTTTAAAGCAGCATCCAGCATCCTTTCTGGGAATTCTCGTGGTGGCTGCCCTACCACCATAAACCCAATGGGTCTCTGGTGGCCCTTTTCAGTGGACTGTGTCCTGACTGGCACACCAGGGAGGAGGCATACCCCATATGAACAGGTTTTCTCTGTAAACTCCTACCAAACCACAAAAAGGTTTTGTGGACATTAATGCATCGTGAGTATTTTATTGGTCTAAGCAGGTCAAACAGATTTTTTTCCAGCTTGTCCAAAAAACCACATAGAGGACAAGGGACAGGAGGAGTGGGCCAGAGGGATGGGATGGTTGGAACAATCATTTCTAGGGTTGGTCCCTGGGCAGGATCTGTGGCTCTAATTTTAGTATTGAGAACATATATAATTTTCTTTTTCCCACCTTTAAAAAACCCTTTTGCTTTCTTTCCCTTTTATCCTGGGGACTTTCTGTATCCTTCAAGTAAAATCCCTTTGAGATTAATTTAGCCAGAATTGGTTTCTTTACAATGCAAAGATTATATAATATTCCCCAGTCCACAGGGCTACAGTGTTTCATGCTTTATCATTAAACAAAAGCTAAGTTTAAACCAATGGAACCTTAGCTTGACGTTTAAAAGTGAGCTGTAAGTAAATCATACCTGATTTAGACATCTCCTCTGCAGGAAACTGCTCCGATCAAGGCCACTAATTCTATTTCAGGTATTCTACTTCACTGAATACCCCTGAAGAATATTGCCACAATTATTTCTCTTAAGAAATATATATGTGTTTCTTTTCAAGGCAACTAATTGCTCAGAAATAATGTACTGAAAACCTCCCAAGCAAATTTCTTTTATTTTCATTGCTGTTCTTGGATTCTGGTAGTAAGCTTAAGCATTTGACTAGAATAGGACTTAATTGGTGGTTTTAATTTTTTTAATTTTTATTTTTGCAGTTTCCACCATGACCACTCAGTTTGGCTGAGTTGCAAGCATTTTATTAAGAGTGAAGCCAGAGTCCCAGTTATTTGCTGATGACTGATACTGACTTTATTGTCTGCTAGCTGGCAATGCTTCAGAAGTCATTGTTATCTCACGTTCAAAATGAGCTCCAATGAATTTCCCCTGCTGCAGAAATGGCAAAAAAATCAATTAAAAAACCTAATTGGTTTAATAACACCTGGATTTTAATTACTAGCCTGGCTAGAGGCCAATGCTCCTTATACCCCTGAGATCGGACTGTGTGTTTCTTTGCAGGGAGGACCCCTCCTAGAGCAGGCCAATAGGAAACCTATGGGTAGGAGCAGTAGCTGTGCATTTCCTAGCACCACCTCAGGTCACTGGGTTTTGAGTCTACCGTATGATTCAATTATGTAAATATTTTGGAAAGTCTATGAGATAAAAATGTGAGGAAATAGCTGGATAATGTTTTTTCTCTTTTCCCTCCCAAAACATTGTCTGAATTTTCATGTGTTTATTCAAACAAATTATCTAGGTAATTATGGTCATGTTGACTTCTCCTTAAAGTGCCTTTTCTCAGCCTCCTAACATTTCATTGTCGTGACTTGTGTTACCTGGTAAAGAGAAAAATTAAAAAATAAACAGAATAGCCCAGCTGATGTGCCTCAGTGGTTGAGTGTTGACTCATGAACCAGGAGTTTTGATTCCTGGGCAGGGCAAATGCCCAGCCTGCAGGCTCAATCCCCTGTAGGGGGCGTGCAAGAGGCAGCCCGCTGATGTTTCTCTTATCGATGTTTCTCTCTCTCTCTCTCCCTCTCTAAAATTAATAAAACATATGTTTTAAAAATACAGAATAAAATGAAGGCCAAACAGCAACATATAGAAATGATTTAATATTTGCTTGCTTTGCATGCATGTTTGAGGACTCCACGTGGCAGTCCTTGAAGTTAGTGCATTTCCCAAAGTGCTACTTGAGGCTAAGCTAGGTGACGCTCCTCGTGACATTCAGAATCACCAGGGGCCAGAAATAAACTATTTATGTTTGACGTTGGACCTTAGAACCAGCCTCATCCAGTTTTGAAATCTTTCTAGGTGAATTCTCTGCCTCCCTCTGTAGAACTGTACAACCACCTGTTAATAAAGAAAACCCTTTAAATACTCCCTGTAATGGTAACTTGAGCAGATGTAAAATACAAACTGGGCATAAAGCCTGAGATGCTAAGTCAGGAGCCTGAGGTCACATCTGACTGAGAAGCTCAGGCAGATCATAATCCTACGAGTTAGTATCACTTAATTCCTCTGAGACTCCATTGTCTCATCTGTAAAGTGGGGAAGAAAGTCTACATTTTTGAGAATTAAGTGAAACATTTGTAAAGCAACCTAAAATTATATCTTGCTCATAGATGTGCTTGTAGTTATTTTTCTCAATCTCACAATTAAAAAAAAAAGAAATAGAAAATCTATTATAAATATTTCAAACATCTCAAAATAGGTTCTTCTAGTGATAATCTTAAAATTTTTAACTTTTATTGAGGATCGTCTTTTCGAGTTCAAATTTACAACCCCCCCCCCCCCCCCCAATCACAAGCATGCACTGAACTGAAATGCAATCTGGCTGTCTGAGGATACATAATTGGATCGAATCAAGGACTGGACAGGACGATGTTAATGGAATCTGACAAGTAAATTATTAACTTGTCAGTCTTTCTTTAAAAGGAGAATATTTGCATATTGTGTTGAGCAGTCAGATACAACTTTTTCTGTGCAAATCATTCATACTTTGGTTGTAACGTAGGCATGAGCCTGCACACGGCTGCTTGGCTTTGGTACTAAATTTGGGTTTAGAAAATTTAACGATTTGAATTTTTTAACACCACAGATGTCCTCAGATCTTCACAGTTGTTATAACTCAAAGACCCAAACAAACTGAAAAAGAGTCCTCAGGCTCCAAGGAAATTGCAAAGATATGTCACAAATATGAAATGGGCAGATAACAGGAAAAGAGTAGGATGCACCGCGAGAGCTGACACGTGGCAAAGCAGAATCAGAAATGAGTTCCATCAGAAGGAAAGATGAAAAATCTGATACGTTTCATAGTTACCTATTTTTGCTTTGAAGACTGGATGGGGAAAGCGACCGCCTTTTGGTTATATTAGGGTGCAGTGAGTGTCAGATATTCATCTGTACGCCGGGATTATCATTCCTTTAGCCGTGATATAAGGGGTCTGCTGGCTAGTAGTTGACACTGCAACCTCTTGCATGGGGCTGAAAAACTGTACTAAAAACCATTTCTTTCCTTTCTGGCTGTTTGACATTAGTTGACAATGACTGTTAATTTTTTAAATTATTTTTAAACTTCATTTTTATTGTTGACAGTATTCCAGATGCATAACCCATAGAACGTGACTGTTTATTTCTTTATTTCAGTTTTCATACCTGTAAATTAGGGATGCCTACCTCATACAAAACCACCTTCCAATGATGAAACGAAAATGATAAGTAGAACATTTAAGTGTTTTTAATTCGGTGCCTGGCAGGCAGTAGGAGCTCAATGAGTAATTAAATCACTGTTACTCTTCATCGAATTTTTACCAAGTACTAGGTGCCATATCTAGCATTTTATATAACTTATGTCACTTAACTTTTATATCTTTGGCTTGGTAGGCAATAATTAGTTTTCTTTTAAACAGAAGGAACCAGAGAACCAGACAACATGCATAATTTGCCCACGTTTACCCACAAGTGGTAGAATTTTAAACCACTGTCAGTGGGAGTTATTGAACCCATAGCCTCCTGACCTTCAAGCCTGAGCACTGCCATTTCCTTTTTTTCTACATGACCTTGCTGCAAGTCTATGCTGCCTGTCTCATTTTAAAGACTTACTGCTCTTTCCGCAGCCGTTAGTACAAATTATTTAAATCTACTTTAAAAAATTGTTCTGTGGAGTTTTCTATACGTTTGTCTTCTCCTCTAGACACTTCACTGATTACCCTAAAGAGAGGAAATGGGTCATAAAATATTTACATTGCCATTTCCCAGAGGACAGAACCTACACACAAGTGCATTATTACAGCTTCTAGGTAATCAGCCAAGCAATGCAGCTTCGGCTATATTTTGGTACACTGCAGTTCAGATTAGGGTTTACATCTAGTGCATCATTCAGTCTTTGGTGTCTAGACTACCTAGATGAAGGAGGAAACAATTCCCATTTAACTAAATGCGGAAAAAATCCCAATTAATTATAAAGAATATTACTTTATTCAATACTGTCTGATGAAAGAATTATTTATAAAATGTCTTCTCCCATTAAACATTTTTCTCATTTTTCCAGATAGTTATATTGATGTATAACTATTTTTATATACCTGAAATTTCTGGAAATAGAAAAACAAACAAACAAAAACCCTTGCATCAAACAACACTTATTCTTGTTTAGGCATAGTAATTCAGATTTACAGTAAGATTGATTAATTTCTTACGTTGCATTTTTCTCCCTACATTGAAGTTAACTTATATAAAGTTCTTGCAATAAAAATAGAGGAAGCAGGGCCTTTGACCTAACCAAACCAATTTCATATTTGGCTTCTGCCACTTGTGTGATGCTGTTCTTTCTTGTAGAGCTGTCACAATGATTGGGCTCTATTTTGGAGAGAGCCAGATGTTTAGATCATCTACACCAGCAAAGAATCACAGTAGAAAGACATACATTCTTGTGTGTGTGTGTGTGTGTGAGAGAGAGAGAGAGAGAGAAAGAAAGAGAGAGAGAGAGAGAGAGGTTACCTTTAAATAGTTACTTTCCAATTAACTAATTAATAAGCATTTATTTAGTACATATTCTATACAAAACACTGATAAATGCCATTGCATAGTCCACAGTTATTGCATATAAACCTACATTAAAGGTGCTAAAGCTTGACTAAAAATATATCAAGACTTTAAAATATTACAATTTTTAAACTAAAGCTGTAGTATTTAGCATGGTTAATTTCCTAATAAACAGTGTCAACACACTTTAATGGGTGTTCAAAAAAGGGGAGACTATTTTTGGCAAAGTGGTTTATGAAGAAGACCTGCATTTTCTTGCCTCTGTCCTTGGCCATAGCCAAATCTTTCCAGAAGTTCTTGATAATCTCAGGTGCTGCTTCCCTGCTTCACGTGAACTCTTCAAATCTATTCTCTCTCTGTCTCTCTGTCTCTCTCTCTCTCTCTCTGGTCCCGCCATTCTTCTCTGCCTGCTCCCATGAATTTGATGCCTTGGATCTTTCTAGCTCTCCAGCATTAGAACCATCGCTGATAGTCAGGCTGCTTTTGCTTTGCGCGATGCCCATTCTATAAGGCCATTGTGGATTTACCCCAGGTGGATGCTTTCTTTTCCCTCTTTCTCTAAACTGCATGCTTCCTTCAGAAAATGAAATAGTTCACTGACCTTGGGTTAAATGATCTAGGATTAGACATATTTCCCTGATCATGTCTTAATGCATATTAAGACCAAGCTAAACTAATTTAGCTGCTCTATCCAGAAAATACCTGCTTCTGGAAGTCAGACTCAGTCTAGGAACTAGTTTATCATTCAAGACTAATGACTAGCAACTTTTTTCTTAAGTATTACTCTTCAAGAATCTCATCCTACTTTGCCCATCAATAAATCTTAGTCTCTTCCACACATTTCTCCATTTTCCAAGACACACATTAAAACCATTCAGCTCAGGGTTGAAAACCCTATACATTTCTTTACTTTTGAGATACTAGTAAGACTGCCATGTTGGTGTTATCCATTACTAAAGTAGACCTAATAAACTTAGTTTTTGGAAAATCAGTAGTCAATACTTTCTAAATGGGGTTTCCTTTCTAATGCTCTACCTCTTTCAGCCTTTCATTTGATCTCAGATGGCATTGTCACCAACAATTCAAGCAGTAAAAATTTGAATGTTTATAAAATGATCACATCCTACAAGTCAATATGAAGGAAAGAAAAAAAATAATGCATGATAAGAGGATTCTAAAACCTATAAGTAACTGTAGACTCTGGCTTTAAGACTGGGTCATTTAGTTCTGAGTCTACAATTACAAGATGGAATTTTACGTGAGCATTATTTCCTCTTTAATTTAATATTTAACTGTAGTATTTATATACCTGGCATAAATCCAAGGGTCTTACATATTTTATTTTATCTTTACAACAAACATTTAAGGTTTTTATTTTTTCCCCATTTTAAAACTAAGAAAACTAAATCACCAAGAGATTAAGTAACTTGTATTTAGGTACAAAAATAGTAATTGTCATAGCCATGAATAAAATCCATGAAGTGTCACAAGAACTGAGACTTTCATCCTCTGGTGTACTACCTTTTTGGAATATATGAAGTTCTGGTTTGTCTTAAAGTGGCATATGAACACACTGACCATATTTAAAATATTTACCAGATAGGTGATGAGTGATTTGTTCTCTTCATATTATGAATTTAAACATAATTTAATAGTTCTCACTGTTATCAATTGCTCATGCTAATTTCTTGTATAGTAATTTTATGTTAAATGAATGAGCATTATTTGTTTGAAAATCCTGAATATCTCCATATATTAACACCATTTAACATTTTGTTTTTATATTTGTGTCAAATTTGAGTG
The DNA here is from genome assembly GCF_964146895.1 of Miniopterus schreibersii. Taxonomy (NCBI): domain Eukaryota; kingdom Metazoa; phylum Chordata; class Mammalia; order Chiroptera; family Miniopteridae; genus Miniopterus; species Miniopterus schreibersii. The sequence continues at coordinate 187,980,455 of NC_138101.1, forward strand.
GTTAAGATGAAAATAAGACATAATATATTTTTAAACTCTTGATTACAGTCATAACTATAAAATGCTTAGTTATTTTTTAAAAAACAAGGGTAATAAAAATGACTAGAATGGATATAGCAAAATTATTTTCATCACCCTGTCCTCATTTTCAAAGTCACCCTCCCTAATGTTATTATGACTTTAATTGTCTTTATGTTTATATTACTAGACATGATGGATTGAAAAATAAACCACAGTTATGATTAAGGTTTGACAGAGTAGCTTATGATTAGTATTAATAAGTGTGAAGATATATACACAGTGTGGTCATCATTTAATATATGGAATTGCACTTTTGAAGTATGAATATTTTATGGTATTTTTAAAACGTTTGAATTGTAATTTATCTTCCAGTTTACATTAAATGTTTGGTAAGAGCAACATAATCCATTTTAGAAGCAATAACATAGCCTGTGCTCAAAAGACAATGTCCATGCCCTTTCTCTGTGTTACTGCACTACTTCCTAACTGATTTCCTTGCCCCTAGTTTTTCTGAAACTCTCTCCACACTGGTGTCAAATGGATTTTCTTAAAACATAAAAACAATCTTAAATATCTTATTAAAATCATCTGCTCACCAAAACAAGTAAAATTTAAGTTTCCTTGTATGACCTCTGATGTTCTCCGAAACTGAACAATAATTACCTGATACTAAAACCGTTCAGGGTTTTTTCTTTGTCTGAATTAACATATTTTATTGGTGTCCTAGTGTTTTGTTCTTATGCCATTATCCTGGCATTTGCTCTATTCTCTAGTCAGCTGTACCTTCTATCATCAAAGTCTATTACCATTGAAAACTTGAAGATATCTACCTAGTCAAAATTAGGTATTTGGTCTTAGACCTTTTAACATCTCTTTACTGAACATGTGATTTTTTGGGGGTTTTGTTTTCTTGACCTACGATATCATTTACATGACTGCTCTTTATTCTTGAAGGTAGGAAAATATATTCTTCTTCTTCCGTACAAGACCGGTAACCACAGTACCTTGAAAAATCTGGTTTTCGTGAAAGTTAAATTATACTGAATGATGGATTGTCATTTATTATTTCTCAGGATTCTATGTGAATAATATGGGATGTACTATTTTCTAAAGAATACCTAACCCCCAAAAGTTTAAAACATTTTTACTATTAAATAAGATATATTTAATAATATATTTATTTAATCCATACATAAAATGGATTATTTAACTTCACTTAAATAAAACTATAAGAGAAATTAGAACTCCATTTCTAAAGATAAGTGTAGAAGGGAAAAACATAAAATATTTTTAAATAAAAGTATAATATGAGAAACAGAATGTAAAAAGTTTTAACATGTTATGATGTTAGTAAAGCAGACCAAATATCAAAGTTAGGATATTTACTTTTAGGACAGATAAAAAGTAAGTTTTGTTATGATAAATAGTTAAGTATGTGACATAGATGACAGCAACCAGAATATGTGTAAATTCTAGCAAGATTTAGACAAATGTTATGGGTCATGAATTCATATGGATAGTTATTCAGAAAACTTAGAAATAAAATAAGAAACTGTGTTTAAAATAATATATACAAAAGTATGTAACACTGAAGGAAGTCATAGTAATAGTACTGGTATTAATATTAAAAATTACCCCCAAATTTTTTAGAAATCAGTATTATAAATAGGCTAACTCCCAAGATGCCCCAAACAATGGCAGCAACCTAAATCCATGCCCCTCCTCAAATCCATCAAAAATAAAACAGCAAGAACAACACATGAAACTACCAAAAAGCCAAAATTTTATCCACTAAATGCCCATTCCCCAGTAAAGGAAACCAGGGCTCCCAGATGAGTGGCTGATTCTCTGTGGGGGAAAGGCAAGTCCAAAGCGAGCCTGAAACATCCTGTGGTCTCAGAAAATAAGTGCTTCAAAAATAATAAGTGTCAAGGCACTTTTCCTTCTTGCCACTGGACTTAACTGCCTAAAGGAAACAATAGCAACCACAACAAAACAGACAGAATATCTGAAATAATGATTTCAAGGTACTGGACTTAAGGAAGTGAGTGACAGTGACCCCTGGGTGATGGGAAACAAATAAGGTGAGTCCCGTATAATTGCTCCTGCTTAATGCTTTCAGGTGCTTTTCAGATCATGGCTGAGGAAGGGGGGAGATAGACAGAGCTCGCCAGACTCGTAGGGTGAAAGGTATGCCCCCCCCGAGAGTCCAGGGCAATTCAGGTGGCTCGAGTTCAGAGGGCAGAGTGTTGCTCATGGACCTGCCTGAGGCTGGCCGTGTGTTCACTATGCTGGAAGTGTGCAAGTGTTCCCCAGCTCCGTTTCTGTGGGGCTCTCTCTTGTTTTTTCTGCTCTTGCACGTGGCCTCACGTTCAGCCAGGAGTGTGCTCATAAGCCTCCAGTCTCCTTGTTGGTGGCCACAGCCTTCCAGGCTGCCCTGTTCAGGTTCCCACTAGCCTGCCAGTTGCTTGCTTTTCCCAGTCAGGGTTACAACCCCGGGATAACTGCAGCTTGGCCTTCTCCGTTCACTTTCCATTGTTGTTATTGTGGTTTCCAATACCCAGGGCCGTGGAGTTTTACTGCTCCACTGTCATTTCAAGCAGCCCCTGCATTCAGCAAACCTGTTGCTTTCTCAGCTCTGCATTGTCCACGTGGGGATTGGTGGGAGGGTCTGGGGAGGGTATGGAGCAGCCACAGCTAAGCCTGTACAGGTTTTCACCATTCTGGACTTCATTCTAGTGATTTGTATTGACGAATGCCTCTCAATTTGGTGCTTGCCTCAATTCCTAGACCCTTTTGATCATTTATTTCATCTAGTTTTATCACTGATTTGTGAAGAGAGGTATTTGTGTGTGTGTTTCTCTCTCTGCCATTCCGTAATTCTCTTTGTCTAGTCAGCATTCATAATAAAATCATGATGGGAAAACCTGAGAAGCCCTTAATTAAGAGAAAGCCAACCATCAAATTATTTATAATAAAGGCTTCATGCGTACAGCTTGAGAGACATCGTATTATCTATAGATGCTTTTTTTTTTTTTAGTTTCAGCTCAGCTCCAAACACTGTGTGTGGGCATAGATCCTTCACTCTATATCGCCAATCTCAATTTCCTTTTATAAAACAAATATAAACAGCTCCTCATGCAAAATAGAAGTGTTTGCCTAGATTTTTGAAAAGCTTTTGTCTCAGAAATTCTATGGTCTCAGGAGAAAATAGATAGAATATCAGTTTTCACAACCAAGATTTGGGAAGACTAAAATAAATGTGGCTGATGTGTGAACAGCCTCTATCCTAGGGAGGCAGAAAGTGGGAGTGAATTCCTATTGCTACATGTAAATATTAGTATTGTAATCAGTGTTTAATTTGAGATACATGTTGGTTATACATAACTAGATGTCAGTTATGGAAAAGGTGACTTGTCAGAAATCTTTATGTTTGAAGCATTATAAAATAGGGTGGGAGAGTATGTGAAAAGTACTGGGGTTATATCTTAGATGTAATGACATTGAACTGGCAGGAGATAGGCTAATATATCTCTTGGATGTTGAAACTCAGTGCTCCCCAGGCTAGGTATTGTGCAGCCAGAACATCATTAAGTTGAACAATTTCCTTTGAAATTTTCCTTAAATTATTTTAATTTCCTTAATTAACATGACTAAATATAAAATCATATCATGGCTTAAAGGTCAAATACTTGCTTTATTTTAAGAAGTGTAACACTATTCAAATTGAATGATTTATTATAAATGAAATTAAACTTAATTATTCACTTGAGGAAACTGCAAAAGTTACCTTTGGTATATATAGTCACTCTAAAATACTGACATTTGATGCCAAATTTGCCTAGTGTTGGTCTCTGGACTGTAAGAGAGTGTAATACATACATATAATTTTTGTTCTGGATGCCCAATATTAGAAAGAAATCAAGGTTTCCTAAACAGACTCCAAAATGGTTGTAATAAGAAATAATTAATATTTACATATGTTTATACTCTCCATTAATTCTCTAAGCAGTACTTTCTGTAATAAAGAGAAACAATGTCACTGTGTAAAAATGTAACATAAGTACAAAATACACCTGGGATCAATGCAAACCAATGGATCAAGTGAAAAGTTCATCCTAATAATTACTTCTGTAAACAGTCAACAATTAGTCATTGGGTTCCTAACACATGTTTATTATTGGGCAAGTTGCTACATACAATTAATAAGAAGTAAACAATACAAGCTATTTATAGTTTAGTTAAAATTAAATTAAGATTGTATAGTTTATATTTTCTATACATTGATTTTAACATGCATACAGATTATCTGGGGATTTGTTAAAATGAAATTCTGATTTAGTAGATCTGGGGTAGGATCTGAGATCTAGCATTTCCAATAAGCTGCCAGGTGATGCCAATGTTGATGATTCATGAACCAGACTTAGACTAACAAGAGCTAAAGAACATCTTCCATGTTCTTATGCAAAATGCCTCAAGAGGTCACTTTTAGAATACATAAATTATCGTATTTTTTGAAATTTTCTTTTATATCATATTCTTAATAAATGAATTTTTAGTGATATAAAAGAGAAAATAATTAGCAATAAATTATTCATCCATACACTTAAATTTTGTATTTTTTAGTATTTATGTTCGTTTAGTTGTAGTCTTTCCAAGTTAGAAAGTACATGTTATTCAGTTATTGTAACTTATACTTATTTTTTTTCTCCATCAACTAACTCATTGTTATATAAATAAGCATTCTTTAAGAGGGTAAATGCCCACCAAATGCAGAAGCAATTTCTTTGCCAAAATATGCATGAGAAATCTGACTTCGACTAGAAATGTTGGAAGGGACATTAAATAAGCCAAGTTCAAAGAAATTATTTTTCTTCCAAAAATAAATCAATCTGGCCTAATAGGTCATTAAGAAAATAGAAAAAATAGAGTTTGTTTCTATTTGAAATTAAAAACAGTAAAAAGCTTAAAAATTTTTTGGACATGTATCCGGTTTAATGTTTGTCACATGAATTTCTTAGGTTAAGATTGGTATTTCTGTTGAGCATTAATTTTGTTTTGTTATTGTTTGGGCTGTTTTCTTTCTTTTATTCTTTCTGATAACATTTTAATAATAGTCTGAATCCGATCAGTCTTGGCTTTTGCTTTTTTCCTTCCTCCTAGCTGGCTTGGGCACTTGCCTACAGTATTCCAAATCCTAAATATCACCAGACTATTTATGAATGGATTTTTCTCTTAGGTTTCATCTTGGTATGAAATATTAGAATAGCAGAGACACTGAAGAAAAAAAAAGAAAATCAAAACTTCATTAGAGTTACTTTCTCTCAAGGGATTGGTAATCACTTCAAAATTGGTAATCATTGCAAATCACTAAAACGTTACTCTTAAACAAGTTGATTATAAACAACAGGAAGTCATGGGGCAGCTTCCCTAATGAATGAGTTCACTTTACTCCCCCCATACAACCAAGAGTCAGAGGAGCTGTGGGGACAGCATTCTTTTCCTGACTGATTAAAAGATTGATTCTGTACTTTAGCCCCCCATGAAGATCCCAGTAAGACGGGCAGGTGGAGGACTCGACAAATGCACAATATCACTCTCTGGATTGGAGTAAGCGGTACTGAGAGAAATGTATCTTCTTTGAGGAAAAGATGGAGGGACACTGTCTGGAAAATAAATATATATTTTATAGCATCCAGTACTCAAATCAAGTACTTGTGTCAAGTTTTCAATAGAGTCTTATTCATTCAGACGGATGCAATTAAAATGTTGTGGTTCAATATGCAATATGAAGGAAACAAGAGGAAAATGTTAAGTCAGAAGAGAGAACAGTCTGGTCAGAAGGAAAGAAAACTCCATGCTGGGGTAGAGATTTGTTCCCTTGGGCAAAGGGATATTTTTCATTGTTTGTGTAGATCTAACTAGGCATTGAAATCCATGATTATGTGAAAAATCTGCTGGGTTTAATAAAGTCCTAACCCACTAGTGAAAGAATGCATACACAGAAAAAAAAATTCTGTTGATTACCAAGAAATGTAATGCTATTATCTGCTTCAAGTGGAAAGAGAGGAGCAATGGATTAGATCAGAGTGAGCAATTTGTGTTACTGTTTATGCAATAAATGACAAGGGGAAAAACAGTGACTGGTATTTCAGGTGAAAGCCATCTGTTTCCTTCCCTTAAGCAAAAAATACACATAGAGGTTAGGCCAATCTAACAGAATTAGGTTAGCAACTGCCTTAACTCAAATGTCAGCAGGGTCACTTGAGTGATATTAACCAGTAAAGCAGGCCAAATATATATGGAGGTTTTGTTCACATAGGAAGTCATCTGTAGGAATGTTACTCAATTCTGGACTACTCATTGTTTGGGAGTAGACATGAGATGGTCCACAAAATTCCCACCTTCCTGCACATGCTCTGTATAATCTCCATTTGCTTGTGTGCAGGGCTATGAAGGTGCTGAATTTCACACCCATAATTAGACTATGTTTTATGTCAATGTGAAGGGATTTGGCGAGTATTAGTCCCAATTCAATTGTTTTTGAGTTAATAAAAATTGATATTATCTTAGATGGGCCAGACCTAATAAGATGAGCCCTTCAAAAGCAATGGGATCTTCCTGAGGTCAGAGAGACTTGAAGCAGACAAGAAATTCTGATGGATTTGAAAAAACAAACAGCTAAGATGTGAGAGGGTCTGTAGAGGAGGTCCTGTGGCAAGGAGCTGCGGCAGTGTCAAGTTGTTGAGAGTGATCCTCAACCAACTGCAAACAAGAAAAATGGAACTCTGTTCTACAAGCTGCCAGGGATTAAATTCTGCCACCAACCTGAAGGAGCTGCATGAGAACAATGAGCCTCGGATGAGATCTGAGCCATGCCCACATATTGATTTCAGCACTGTGAGGCCCTGAGCAAGGACTCACCTAACACTTGCCAGACTCCTGACCTACATTATCTAGGTGATAATAAATGGATGTTGTTTTAAGCTTCAAAATGGTACCACCCTTTTGAAAGAGAGTTTAGCAGTGTCTTTAAGGGGTGAAAATAGTTTTCCCATACAATCCATCAGTTTTACTCCTTGCAATTTTCCCAAGTGATATGAAAATATATGTCCACACAAAAACTTGTATGCAAATGTTCATAGCATATTTATTTAAATTGTTATAAAATAAGAGCAACCAAGATGTCCTTCCATATGTGAATGGATATATAAACTGTGGTGCATCCATATGATAGAATATTATTCAACAATAAGAAATGAGTTATCAAGCCATGAAAAGATATGAAGGAATCTTAAATGCACATTCCTAAGTGAAAAAGCCAACCTGAAAAGGCTAAATGCTGTATAATTTAAAATATATTAAATTCTTTAAAAGACAACAGTCTAGAGATAGTAAAAAGATCAATGGTCCCCAGAGGCTTAGGGGACGGCAGGATCGATGAATAGATGAAGCATGGAGAGTCTTAGGGCAGCGAAACTCTTCTGCATGTTACTGTAATAATGGGTACATGACTATGCATTTGAACAAAACCCGAAGACATAGAACTGTGCAATGAAAAGAAGGAACCTTAGCTTAACCTATAGATTTTAGTTAATAATAATGTTTTAATATTGATTCATCAATTGTATTAAATGCACCACACCAATGCAAGATGATAATAACAGTGGAAATTGTGCACACAGTGGGGTATATTTGAACTGTATTATCTGTACTATCTGCTCAAATTCTCTGTAAATCTAAAGTTGTTCTAAAAGCAAAGTCTATATATTTTAAATGAAAAGCATCTGAAATGTAACTGAATTTTGGCCTCGGCAAGAGGGCATGGTGAGTCTGTGGCAAACTCCTCCAACTAGTGTTCCTGCTCCTCAAATCTGGAATCTTTGACCTACAGGAAAATGAGACCAATGTGTCAAGATATTCTGATTTCTCAGGAAAAACAAGAAGAAAATACATTTCTATGTACAATATCCTGGCTTTGAAATGTTGGAAATAAATGCAATTAAAAATTTAAAAGCATTACTGTGGAGCTAGATTCAAACCCAATCCAATAACTTCTTTCGATTATAGAAAATGCACCAATTGGTAAAATGGAAATAAATTAACAAATGGCTGTGGCAGATTTTATCTGGTTTGGTACACTCCACAGTGAAAATTCAATGCTAAAATAAATAAATGCATCCTGTGTCAGTGCCCTGTCTTATACAGGCCAACTTCCTATAAGTTGATCGCCTTTAAAGCAAGGACCCAAGGATGCTGTCTGGGGTATTTTCTTTTTGGGTCGTTCAAAAAAAATCTAATTTAGTGGAAATGAACCCTTTTCCTAAGTACAGGATATGCTCTTCCTCTGTCACACAAGTTACAAATTACACCATTAAAAAGATATGTTGTAGCTGCGTTAGTCAAATGGTAGGTATACTGCAGACTAAGGAGACATTTTCAGAATGAATGGTGACCTTTAAATCCCTTGATGTCCATCTTAGCATCAGTTAAGCAATAGCGCTATAGCGTGGCCTATTCACTGCATTTTTCTGGCCACAGAACTAACAAGAGAGAAGTCAAGTCTGAATTAATATAAAATGCAAATTGAAGACTACTCTTAAAGAAATAAAATTTTACTTCCAAACACATAAAGAAACTGCATGCAGTAAAGCAAAGAGTAGTGCTTAAGTGAGATTCTTTGCCCATTAGCTGTGGAAGGCAGGTAAACACAAATTTAAAAAAGTCATGCACTATAACTTGTGTAATTATAATAAATGATTCTTAAAGTTTTGAAAATATATACTATACTATATTATACCTTAAACATACACTTATATAAATACAAGTTATTCCAAATGACCAGCAATCTTAAAAATGCTTAGAATTTGATACCTAAAAATGTTTACTGAACATTTACTAGATGAGATTTATAGATAAAGTGACAATAAGATGTAGTCTTCTCAAGAATATTACATTTTACAGAAGAGATAGTCGGTTCACAGTTATATTAGGACAGAAGTTGAATAAAAAACATGCTTTGGGGACCCCGAAAGTGGAGGAGCTAATTCCAAAAAGAAATGTGAGAAGTTTTCTTAGGAAGAGATAGTATTTGATCTGCAGTAAAAAGGAAATGGATTTGTAAGAGATAAGGTAGGGAATGAACACAGGTAATGGTACAGATTTTGGAAAATATAGACAAAGCTCTGTGTCCCAGACAGATTATATGTTTGGTGATGGTGAAAAGGTGCAGTCAGGAAAATAAAAAATAAAATTAAAAAATTATGTTGTTTCAAAGTAGTCATCTTCTAGAAATGAAATCCAATTCTTTAGCATAAAATTTCACTGTCATTCCTGATACCTACTAGATCTTGCTAATTTAATTGATGTATATATGTGTATTTCCAAAGATGCTACTGTAATTAAATGTACATGACAAGGTTTAACAGAGAAATTTCATGAATATGAAACTAAGATGATATCTGGGGAGTAGTAGGTATAGGCCCATCACAGAATTTTGAATAGCATCTATGTCACCAAAATCTAATCCCCCCCCAAAAAAATTGTTATTTTCAGGTGTACAAGAAACCTAAGAAATGACCTCATCATAATAATTGGCAAGGTCTTACCTATACCAGAAGCTCAGGAACCCACAACCGGAGCCCATCAATAGAGTGAAAATGTTCTTGATCAGTCTATGGATTAATCAGATGTGGACACATTTGTGTACTGTGAAGATTAGGGTGGTTTCCCTCCTTCCTCACCATCGTGGCTCTTAGTGGCTAAAACTAATATTATGCCAAACCCAAAAAGTACCTGTAGATGTACATCAACAGTAAATCACCACCTAAGTGGATCTCAGGTGTGATGCTGAATGATTATGCTATATTTCTGTCTATTAACTGACATACATGAGTAAATAAGAAAACAAATGTTTGTTTGATAAAATGTACATGGAAAACTCAAACACATTTTAAATATAAAATAAATACATGTTAATAATCCCTAATAAGTTATATGAGCTTTATCTTGAGGATATAAGCTTAATTATGGAAAGAAATGACATTTATGAACTATGTAAATTGATATCCAATTAACTTGCTGCAGCTATCTTATTAAATGCCAATTAAGTATATTAACATTCCTTACAATTTCATATATCAATATGAATTTAACTGTACCTTCTATTGCCATTGTAATTTTTAGTTAATTACATAGCTAGATGATTTATCTTTTGCATAATTATTAAGCCTTACTGCCTGTTTTTCAAAAAAATAAAATTGATAGCTTTATGAACTCTGAAGATAAGTCCCCAAAGCATCAGTAATTTCCTGGCTTTGTAACAAATCTTTGTTTTGAAGCAAAAGGCAGACTGCATGTGGTTTGCGGTGGCTGGATAGCAATTTTAATTCTTCATTTGACATAGAATATGAAGTCTACATAATCTTCCTGAAAGACGTTATTAGGTATTTCAAGTTATTTTCTATGATGATTTTGGTTCATGTCTGTAGAATTATAAAAAGATATTCTGACAACTGAAAAGTTTCTTAATAAAACGAGCTAAGAAGTGGCCTGTTAGGACACAGATATTTTAGATCCTTTGGGTGAGATGTTTTATTTTGCTTTGACAGTTCCCTGAACATCTCATATGGTAACAGGCACTTACCACATTTGAAGTGGTTGAGAAAACCATGGACTTTGTAGTCTGATAATTTGGGGTTCAGTATCCCTCCCAGTTTCTATTTCTTTGGTCCTAGAATCAATGGCATTTATGGCTTTTGCCCATTTGTTCCTTAGTAAAATGTAGATTGTAACAAATCTTTCATATGTTTAGGCTGAATATTAAATTTAATTAAATGCATATATGCATAAAAACATAACACTATGAATAACATACATGGGAGCCCATACTTAGTAAAACTTAGCTTTTATTCCCATCATTTCTATATATTTGATTTTGGAAGCACCTTTATTGATTTGTGCAAGCCATGAACCTACTGCCAAATCATTTATATATGATTTATAAATGGGGTGGATCTCAGGGCATTTATTAGTCTTGAAAGGGGAAGTAAAAAACATTACATGCATGTGAAAGACAGTTTGGTTATTTAAACTTGGCACGGTCAGCCATCCATGTCTGCGGGTTCCACAACTGGGAATTCACCCGGCTGCAGGTGGAACATATTCAGGGAGCCAAAGCTGCCTTGCTGCTGACACGCACTCGGGAGGCAGGCCGAGGATGAGGGCATCGGTGCTGAGCACGTGCACACTCTCTCTCGTCGCTGCTCCGTAATAAATACAGTATGACAACTATTTACGTAACATCTACACATTTACGTTGTACTAGGTGTTGTAAGTAATCTATCTAGAGACGACTTAAAGTACTCGGGAGGCTGTAAGTAGGCTCTATGCAAATACTATGCCATTTTATGTAAGGGACTCGAGCATCCGGATTTTGGTGTCCTCGGGGGATCGTGGAATCGATCCTCACAGGACACCCAGGAATGACTCTACATATAGGACCATTGCCTTGCACTCTTTACCTTATTAAGATAAAAATTTAATGTTCAATGGTTAACTCTGTATTTATACAAGGAGAACCTCTAAGACATTTGTTTACGCATGGATCAGGAGTCGGTACATTGATGAATCGAAATCCAAATTATTGGAAACAGAGATGCCAGAAAAGCAATCCTGACTCCATGCTGACCGCGCGCGGCCCTTCAGCGAAGATATGCAAGTCCTTTGGCTGTGGTACCTTTTGCTTTTCTGCTTTAGTTTACTTGGGTTCTCACAGATGTGACCCATTTACCACTCCACGGCTGTGTGATATGTTCAGGCGCATGTTTCCAGTGGAAATTCATCGCTTTTTCTACAGGCTACTTGCATGAACCCCTCCCAGCTCCACCCCCCCCATCTTCTCAGCCTCCACACTCCCACCCTGGGGAAGGACTGAGTGGAAGCCACCTCCCTCTCTGTCCTCTCCTTTCCTTGCCTAAGCAGCGACGATCACTTCCCTGCTTGGCCTTGTCCCTTCTTCCTTTGTTAATCTGTGCCTGTGTGAGTGTTCTATAAAACCTCCAGGAAAAAAATCACCGACAGAGCCATCAGGAGTCAGGTTCAATAATAAATGTCTATGAAAACAAAATCGCCCTCCTGAAATAGAAGGAAACCTAAAATCTTTGCCCATGTGCTTCCAGTTAAAAATGTTTCCCCTCTTGCCATTATTTATAGCGCTTTAATGATGAAATTCACACTAAAGTAAATGCCTTTTTTGCTGGTGACTGACTTGTTCACGAAGCCCATGTGCATATAAGTACCTCGAACAGAACATTCCAGGCGGTGGTTGGAGATGGGGGGCCACTGGGAATGGGTGCAGGGGCTGAGGAAGGATTTTACCTGTAGCCTCACAATAGTTCTATTGAGCTCTGGGTCTGACTGATAAGGGTGAGCAATTGTCACCACTGGAGGAAATTTATGGAAATGAGTTGAACAATTCCAGTGTGGCTCTGGAATATCAAAATTACAATTTGTACAGATGGTGACCCTTTTCAGTCAGCTAAGCAATAAAAATAAAGCCGCTGCTACTTGTCAGAAAGCCAGCAGTTGGATAAAAAAAAGTCCTTGTAGCCCCCTAGCCCACATGGCAGGTGGGGAGTGGGCACGGGTCTGAGTTGAAAGCTGCCAGATTTTATTTTCCAGGATTTGATAGTCTGCCATCATATTTCATTTCTCCCCGGAGTTCTTAATTTAGATAGGAATTTCAAGGGATTCTCCCATTTCATAACTGCAACAGATACCCGTGGAAAGAGAAGATGATTAGTCCTAATGATTGCTTTCATCCATTGACTACTCTTCAGGCATTTTTCATATTCTTAGTGCACCAGTCGGCTCAGCAATGTCTGCATTTTTTGCAGTGATTTTACAAGTGAGAAAACTACACTTGAGAGACTAATCACTGAGTAAGCTATTATCCAGAGACCTATTTGTTTCTCGAGCTCATATGCCTTGAGCTACACCATCCTGCGCATGAGTTAACTGACTAACCTATGAGTTCATCTTTTCCACATCATCACAGATCTCAGTCCTATTAGCATATGTCCCCAAATCCCCACAATTCTCTTGCATAATTAAGTGAATATCTTCTTCTGGAAGAGTCTATATAAGTTTAGTCTCTTAAAAGTATTTTCTTCTGTGTTTCCAGGAATATTTTGTGGTTGTTTTTTATAGTCTATGAGTCCTCGAATTATCTGGTTTTGAAGTAATCTGCCTGGTAACATAATTCTACTACAATTAGTACAAAATGAACATATGACTGCTGTGGCGATTTAGCCGAACCCACTGTCTGGCAGTGCATGCATAGTATGGGGTGGTGAGGTAAGCACTTACTGTCTCAAATACTCCACGTTTCTCTGTTCCTGTGTTTGAAAATGTTTCATGAATTGAAATTGTCCTGCAAAGTGCATTTTTCTTTCCTTTTTTCAAACATGCTTTTGCCTTTTTCTCCCCATGGAGACCATACACGCCCTCTAAATTCTTAATAACAAGCCCTCTAAATTCTTAATATAAATTGAGAAATCATTATAGCAATGGTGATTGTGATAGCAAGATATTTTAATTTAGGGAACCATCCTTTTAAATGTATTTTATTTCATTCAAACATCCCTGAAAACTCTGTATCTTTAAAAAAACAACAACACAATACGATGTCCCTTTGAAGTTGCTAAAAACTTGCTCAATTTATGCTGCAAGGTTTACATTTTCAACATAATCTTCTCCCTTATTATTCACTATTTTTGAAATAATTTATACAGAAATTTAATTTGTAAACTCTTCAAATATTTCTCTTAAAATAAAAGCTTTTGTTAAGTAGTATTTAGTGGCATGTTCAACATTTCTCAGCAATGCTGAGCGAGTCTATACTATTATAGGCCAGTGTCTATGGTTTTTTGTGCTGAGGTAACCTACATAATTTTCCTGTGTATCTTGCTAAAGTTGTAAACAAAAGCTTTATTTCTTTTTTATTGAAGGTTTTATCTACTGCAAGAAAACAATGCTGATCCTGTGAAATGGCTTAGAGTAATGTCCTTTATTTGGTCTAAGGCCACCACCTTTCTTTTCTAAAAATTATTCCTTGCTACCATGGAATGATCCAATCACTCCTGCCTTCTTAGTTTGCTATTCTGGCACATTCCTGAAGTCCAGTCTTCCTACATTTGTAGATATACAATTTGGGGCAGGGGGTTAAGCCCAGGAGATAAGTTTGTCATCCTAGCAGAGGCATCTGGTAAAATCTCTTCCCACACTTTTCCTGTAGATTAGGGAGAGGTTTTATAGTTTTCATCTGAGTCTTATGGGAGTTTGTGAATAAAAATGGGCCGAAAGAATCTCTTATGCAGATATTTAAGTATGTTATAAATAATTATTCACTTAACATTTAATAGTGAAAATAATGAAGCTTACAGAAGGTAAGATAAGAGAATATGCTTATGACTTGGCGTTGGCAAATATTTCTTAAACAGAGCACTGTTAAAATACAAGAAGTGTATCATAAATTTGATATCATTAGAATTTAGAATTTTCTTTCACCAAAAGATACCACGAGGAGAAAAAAAATGCAAAGCAGGAAAAGATGTTTGCATCACACACACCTCACTAAGGACTTGTATCTAGAATATAGAAAGAATCCCAGCAAAGCAATAGGAAAGGACAAACATTTTAGAAGAAAAAAATAGCAGAAATAGGCAATTCACAAAAGACTTTATCAAATGATCAATAAGCATATGCAAAGTTTGTCAAAATCATTCTTCATTAGGGAACTGCAAATTAAAATCTCAATGAGATACCACTTACACTCACCATAATGACTGAAAACAAACAGACTGACAAATGCTGACGAGCATGTTGAGCAAATGCAATTATATACCTAATGGAAATATTAATTGTTACAAACACCTCACATAATTTGTTTGCAGTAGCTATTAAAAAAGCGCATGTATCCTAACATTCTACAAACACCACACACACACACACACACACACACACACACAGATAGATATGCGAGATTACTCTGTGTGTGAATCGATAGACATGTCCACGTTTGTGCATCACAAGAAATGAACAAAAATACATATAGTAGCTTCAATCACAATAGAGCCCGAGTTGGGTTAAACACTTTCAATGTTCATCATCAATGTTGCATATATGAACAGTGGTAGAGTCTTATACAGAATGCTGTACACTAAGGAAAACAACAAACTCCTGTTACTTGCAAAAACAGAGGTGACTTACATACGATTATGAGAAAGAAGTCACTCACAAAATAGCACACAGTGATGATGTCTACTGTATGTATTGCTGGAAAGCAAGAAGGGAAATCTCCGATGGTCAGAGTCCAGTAGTGGTCACTTCCCTGTGGGGGGGAATGACTGTGAGGGTCATGGGGCAGGTTCCCGGGCTGCAGGCAGTGTTTTCCATCTAAATTGAAAGGAAGTTATCTGAGTTTGCAGGTGTACATTCTGTAAAATTAATCAAGCTGTACAAGAGTTATTCGTGTACTTTATGTTTTGTGCTTTAATAAAATGAAGTGAAAAAATACCCAAAACTAGACACATAAAAATTATATCTCACAAAGAGGATACATTACCCAAGGGAAGAACATTCTCCATTTTTCTTATCTTTGTAATTGTTCTATGAACAGAACCAAATTACATATGACCCAAAACACCCTTCTAGCTACATCTTATAGATACCATTTGGGAAAAACAAATATATTCATAGTGGCTCATTCTGTCATTTACTTTCTTATTGATTATTACCAAGTTTCCTGATCTGTAAAATTGTATAATAATACATATTTGGTAAAATTATTTGGAAAGTTTAATAAAATAATGCAATGAAAATGCATATCACAGTGCATGGCACACAGCCTCACATATGTTGGATGTTACTGTTATGTTATCATCATCATCATCATCATCATTATCATTATTTTTTCTCAGGTTGTTATTGTAGGTACTCAGCTGATTTTGTCCAATATATATTTTAAGGTTTATTTTTAATTTTAAAATTCGTTTTATTTTCTTGGCTGTTTTCCAATTTATTACAGATTTCCATTTACACATGTTGGGAGAAACAATTTGAAAATTATTTTATGTTATACAAAACATAATTAAAATGAAACAAAATATCTTATAAATATAGGTTTATAAAACACACACTCATATTTCTTATCAGCCAAACAGTTACATATATTTTTTACTTCTCTAAAAATGTAAGCATCCTTTGACTAGGACCAACCGATTGTTTAGAATCTCTCAACAATTATAGTAATCTTATAAATTTGGAGAATTTTTAATATCATGGTAATCAATTCTAACGTTTATTCTATGGGACTATTTTGGTCAGCCTTTCTGGCTATATTAATGCCCACTTTTAGAATTAAAGAAAAAAACAATAACTCCTCTGTAGTAACATAATCCATTTCCTAGCACCTGGATGCTTTGAGAAGCAGTTGTATTTTGTCAAATGGAATGGTCCCTTGGACTTCAAATTTGCATCTTTTATTTATAGAAGAGAGATTTTTAGTATCAAAAGGCTAGTAGAGATATAATCTAATGGTTAGCCCTTGGGTCACAGAGAAGGACAATGAGCTCCAGAGAAGCTAAGAACTTGTTTTGGGCTACTTAGCACAGGACAGAGAGAGAACCAGAGCCCAGGTCTCCTGACTCCTGATGCCTTGATCTTTTCATTGCTATTTCTATGAAATAGATTTACAGAGTTTTCTTTGTAGTACGCTGCAGTG
This sequence comes from Miniopterus schreibersii, assembly GCF_964146895.1. Lineage (NCBI taxonomy): Eukaryota > Metazoa > Chordata > Mammalia > Chiroptera > Miniopteridae > Miniopterus > Miniopterus schreibersii. The sequence continues at coordinate 187,997,259 of NC_138101.1, forward strand.
ATCATAATACAAACTTGCAGGCTAACCTCACTGTATTCCACTTTTGCTTTAGATCACAAATCAGCCTACAGCGATATAAATATTAGTGTTGTTAATCACTCATAGAGCCCATCATCTCCTTTTATGAGGGCCTCTCATTATCAGAAGTTCAGCTAGTGACAATTTGGATGATGACTCCCTTAATGGGGAAAAGTCAAAGGCATTGAAAGGGAATATTTCATATAATTTCCTGAGCTTTGTGTTGGTGGTGGTATTTCTGTGCTAGAGGAGATAGAAAGGATCTCCAAAATAAATCCATTATGCAGTAGGCAATGAAGGGGGAAAGCCACTTTTTCTGTAATCACAGTTCTTTCTGAAGTCATATAGTCCCCATAAATGAGACGATAAAGTAACTCCACATTGGTTCCTGCAGTTCCCTGGAGTTTAAAGTGTATTAATGGCTATTGGATTCAGAATAAATAAACTGGATGGAAAAATCATTATGTGTGTTCTATTTTCCAAATATCAATTTGGTTCCTAAGCACTCCAATAACTTACCCTTAATTTCTAGCTTGAAGCTTCTGTGGAAAAGAGTGGAAATTTGGGGCATCATTTATTTCTCCCCTCTTATAATAATGGGATGTGAATGCAGTGGCTGAGTTTATTGAATTTGGCATTAGAAGTTGATTAATCTTATTTTTTTTTAAAGGTATTTTACATATTGAATTTTTATCCTTTGGGGATAGAAAACAATAAAAAAATGCATTGAAAAAGTTAGAATGGTTGGTGAATAGACCCTTTCTTCTCTTTATTGAATTCAGTAATATCATGTGAGCCCCAGTTCTCTCTACTAGGATTTAACATTGAGAATTAATGAGCAGAGCTGCTGAATACAAGTATATCTTTCCTGGGACAAATGATTACATTTTCTTGTTTTCAGTTTATGTACCTGAGCACCTTTATGTTTTGCAATATCCCAAACAGAAAGGTGAGAAATGGCAGATCACATTTAAATAATATGTAGGCCATGTGTGATTACACACATGCAAGTGTGTGGGTTTTAGGGGTGGCCTGCAGACAAAAATTTATTTTCATATCACTAAATCTCCTTTTCAAGGAAATGGAAGCAATTAATTGGCAAGAGGGACAAAAAGATAAATTGCAGCGCAGAACACTAAAAGGTCAGTAATTCATTCGCACAGTCTAAGGTCTTCAAAGTGGTCGAAATATTCACAAAAGTGTAATTTCCTACCTTCAACAAGCGGTCATTGAGCTTCTTCTGCCCCTTGTGTAGCTTTTTCTTGTAATTCAACTTTCTTGGTCAAATCTCCTTTTTTTCCCCCCACTTAGGCAAATTATGAAATAATTCACCCTTTTAACTGCTTTTTAAAAAAAAATCTTTATTTAAGTGGTAAAAATATTTAAAAAGTTACAGAATATAGGATGTCCCCAAAAATGTATACACACACATTGAATAATTATCAAGGCAGTGTTTATTAATATACATTTTATTTTCAAAATTGAGCTATCAGCTGTTACAGTGTGTATACATTTATTTGGACACCCTGTACATACATACTCAAATTTTTTTTTTGCTCTTTAATTCAAAAATTCAATATAGCTATTTCCTTTCTCCCTCCCCCACTTACTCTTTTTTCTCCCTTCTTTTCCCCTTTCCTTTCTTCTATGATTTTTGTAAATTACATAACTTTTGAAAAGCTAGAATTAAACAAGTACACATAACCTCACCCCCAAAGACAATAACTGATATTTTGATATAGTTACTTTCCAGGTTTCCTGTCTATGTTAAATGCTTGTTGAGTGTAAACATAAAGTTATGTAATAGATAAGATCAGAGAATATTTTGTGATCTTATCTATTACATAATATTTTGTATATTATAGAATATTTTGTATATTCTGTGATCTTATCCTTAATATTTTCCTTTATTAAATATGTATTTTAGATTATACACTTAAAAAAACTTCTAGAACTTAAATTGTTTTGTCAATTCCAAAAACGGAAATCTTGATTTACTGTTTGTTAGTCCATGTGATTTCTGAAGTGCTTTGCCTTGTTTTTAGTCTAAGGTGAGGTTTATAAACCCATGTGACTTCCATAAATACACACGTTAGGGCTGCACATTAAGAAACAGAGAGGAAAATAAAATGAAGTCACTGTAGTCAAAATGCTAAACAACTAAAATTAAGTAAATACATGTATGAGGGAGCAATTCTATTCTTGTTTTAACCAGCCTGGGAACTTAAACTTCTGAACTTTCCACAACCTAATTCATGCTTTCAGGGGTAAGGGGGGCAAGAACCCTGCCTTACTACTGCAATGGGACTTAGTTAGGGCTTTTATTGAGTGAATGAATAAATTACTGTGATCAGTGTTTATATTCAAGACACAGATAAAAAAGTCTTCTACGTTTGTGTGAGGCAGGAGAATTGATGAGGGTGAATTAAATAATTTAAAAAAAATCAAACTAGGCTAAGCAGAAATAAAATAAAAGACAATTATTTGAATGATTTGAAAATAATTTAGTGCATTCACTGCAGTCTGTGAGAGAGCAATGAACAGGGGCTTTCTTGTAGGAGGGGAAAGAGCAGGGCAGCAGGGAATGTGCTGGTTGTTAAGAGGTTAATGAAAAATGCTGACCTGCAGTTAAGTGGCCATCGTTCAGCTACTGCCTGAATATGTAAACACCCTCAGTTCTCCAGGCTTCTCTCTGCATTCTTTTAGCAAATTGTACATTTTCACAATGGGTAACGCTCACTTGAGCCCAGAGAGTCTAGGGTAACACCAGGTATTTTTTAAAAAATATATGTATTCAGTTTAAAAAGTAAGACATAGAATATCTATCTTCCCAGTCCCTGTGTTTTCCAGTGTTCAAAATGCTTGTGGTACTTTCTTATAAAAAATGTTACATTTAAGCAGAAATGAATAAAACTGTAGAGAAGAAAAATTGCCACAAGGTTAAAAAGTTAGGAAAAAGCTGAAGGAAACCGGCAGGGCTGCCCAGGACCATGGAGAAAAGCCTTCTGGGGGATCCATAATAAATGAACATAGGTGATTAAATTTAATTCAGTAGTTGATGGCTCCCAGGGGCCCGGCCTGCCTCTCAGTATGTAAAATATATAACTCTGTGCTGGCTCAAACATCCGCTGCCAGGCTGAAGGAAACACTTAGTTCTACCTCTGACCATCTCTCACGCGAGAGGTAATTTATTAACAACCTTGCCCTTGCTGTTGGTCCTTGCTTCAGATTGCATGTTTCTCTTCTATCATCGTTGTATTATTTCCTCCAAGAAATGGTGGTTTTGTCAGGGAAATTTTCAAGGGCCAGGGATGAGGCTCATTGCTTCACCCTTCTTTCAGGGTCGTGACCTCTTAGGCGAACTGAGAAGGGCCTTTTGCATATAAGTTAAAACTACCCAACAATAGGACATGTCATTCTTTCACTCCGCTGAGACTTTTTGAGCCCCTGCTATGTGCCAGGACATAGAGATATAGGCCTGAATAAGGCAGTGGCTGAACCTGAGGCAAGCTTATATTTCAGAGAGAACAGTGACCTGAAAAAAAAAAATAATAATAATGTAAAAGTTCTTTCTGTCCACGCAGAGTCTGAGCAACCGACCGCAAGAGCGCCCAGAGATTGACCTGCTTGTTTGTTTCCATTTTGTGTTTGTTGATTGTTTTGATACAGAAAAGTGGTGAGAAGTGATTAAAGATTTCACACTGCCTAGGTCGTTTGGAAACCTAAATCCCAAGGTCATTACCTAGTGTGACTGGGAGAGAAGTATGCCTAAGCTTTATCCTGCCATGGTCTGTGGGAGGGCAGTCGATTTCTGGGGACTGAGTTTACAAAGGTGGCGGGAACAATTAGCTACTCCCTGCGGAATGATGGCTGGATAATTGCCCGAACGCTTGTTCATATACCTCAATATTAGATCTGCCCCACCCCCTTTTTTTAAAAGATGTAAGGTCAAATTTTCCAAAATGAATCGTTAATCTATAATTGTTTTACAAATGGTCATGAAAACTGCGTTGCATGATTGCAAATACCTGAATGTAAAATTAGTTTAGTTCATCTGAATGTGTCCAAATGGTTACAGGTTTGAATTTGCATAGAGTATATCCCCCTTTCCCTTGCCTTGTGGCCACGTGTTATAGATACAGCTTAAAATTTCCCTGAATCTTAGGCATTTTGGCAATATAATAAGTTCATATCAGAAAAACAAACTGTGGCTCTGAGGAGTCACTATATCAGCCCTTATTCTTGGTGCCTCCATTTATATATCAAATATAAAGGATTATTTTTAAGATGCACTTTAGCAGTATAAATTCCCATAGATTTAGTGTTTTTAAAATGATTATATCAAACCCTCAAAAATCATATTAGGATATTAATTTGAAGCATTGCTATCAAGTCTGATTTAATTTCTCACCCAAGGATCTCTACAGAGCAATAAATCACATTTTTATATTTATTCACATAATTGTCATATCGGTCTAACATTCTAGCTCAGTGCTATCTCCTATTCCTGGTGCTTAGCCTAGTTCTGTGTTTCATAAAATCTCTTCTTTGTTCTACATTTATAACAGGATAAAGCGGAAAACATAAATGCCCTTCAAAACTGCTTCCATATTTTATCTTAAAATCTTTCCTGTCAACTCTTTCTCTTCTTGACACCACTATTAATTCCATCAGCCGCTTTTGGATTTATGAAAAATACTGATATGCTATTGTTATAAAAAAAAAATATGTGAGGCTCACCATTGAGTGATGAATGGAATATATTATCCTTGTGCAGTGCGCCCAGTGCAGAAGAGAGTTCAGACTCTGGGGAGTGAGGGTGAGGGCAAGACTTTGAACTGTCCCTGCCTCATTTCAGGAAAGCAAAGTCTCTGAGTGTCGCTGAGTGGCTGGCACTATCTGGACTTGTCCATGGTCTGCTGTGTATAGGGTGTGTCCACCTGGGATTGTGACATCCAGCTGTCTCATCAAGAGTGTGGCGGCCGGCAGGTTAGGCAGCCAGCTTACGGTGGGTCTACTTCTTTCACATAAAGTGAATAAAATCAGATATTCAAATGATCACGTAATTCTTGTTGCTCCTAACAATTTTGTTTCATGCCTTTGTTCTAGGAGCAAATAGACTCATTACCGTGATTATATGCATTTGTGAAAAATGATTTATTTTAATATATAACTCTCTTAGCTCAAATGCAGAGCAATCAAACGTGAGTGAACGTAAGCTACTTGAAGTATGTCTTTGCATCCACAGTCCTGGGTATGAAAAACATGAGATGCTTCTTTTATCGCCCTTCCCCCCATTTCCTTGCAATTGAATTAAGTAAAATTGAGAACCTTTGCTGCCAGGGCACCGGTTTTCCTCAGCATCCACACTATTGACGTTTGGGGCCCTCGCTTTTTGTTGCTGTTATGGTGGCTGCCCTGTGCACTATGGGATATTCCACAGCATCCTTGGTCTCTACCCAATAGAAGCCAGTAGCAACACCTCACCCCCAGTTACCACAATAAAATAAAAAAGAGTCCCCAGACATTAGTAAAAGTACCTTGGGAAGCAAAATCACTTTCAGTGGAGCATTACTGGGCTAAGTGGATAAAAATAGCAATTCCCCAGGAACCCCATGCCTAGGATCCTTCCCCCCAGCCCCACTCCCCGGGAACCCCATGCCTAGGATCCTTCCCCCCAGCCCCACTCCCCGGGAACCCCATGCCTAGGATCCTTCCCCCCAGCCCCACTCCCCGGGAACCCCATGCCTAGGATCCTTCCCCCCAGCCCCACTCCTGGGAATCCCATGCCTAAGATCCTTCCCCCCAGCCCCACTCCCCGGGAACCCCATGCCTAGGATCCTTCCCCCCAGCCCCACTTCCAGGAACACCATGCCTAGGATCCTTCCCCCCAGCCCCACTCCTGGGAATCCCATGCCTAGGATCCTTCCCCCCAGCCCCACTCCCCGGGAACACCATGCCTAGGATGCTTCTCCCCAGTCCCACTCCACAGGTATTACCCTCTGAGTCCTGTGTCCTCCCAGGTTATTGCTACAGAACATCACAGAGGCCCGTGAGCTGAACAAACTGCCAGCCCCTCATCTGTGAAAATCTGTCTCCTCTTCCTGCTCAAGATTTGACCTTCCCTCACTCCTTTCCTCTTAAAAGGTTCAGCAATGAGAGGGTAAGGGCCTCTGAAAGTAAGCATTTTCCTCTTGCAGAGTGCAAAGGTTCTGAAAGCAGAAGATTATAAAAAGTATTATCAATGCTTTAGAATGGCAGGAGGGAAAAATACAGAAAACACAGTTTATATAACTGGTAAAATTCGAAACAGGAGCAGAAATCTGTGGCTCAAGAGGCCACATGTAATCCCAGGGAAATTGTTAGTTTCATGCACTTAAATTGTGTCTGGACACAAGCCTCTTTCCTCCTTCCAGTCAGTGGGTTTTTAAAAAGACAAGCTTCTTATACCAGCCCACTGAGCAGCAAGAAGACAGTGGATTCCCCTGTCTAGTCAGAAGTTGTATTTGTTGTTGTTGTTAATGCGAAATGCATGTTGAAAACGCTGATGCTAATGAGACAAGAAAGCAACATGGTTGGAGATGCAAGCTGGAGCCAGCCTGCCAGGTTTCAACACCCAGTTCTGCCCTCACGCAATTTAAGTTAATTTCGCTGTGATTCAGTTTCCTTCATTAGACTAATAAAACTACCTCTTTAAAAAGCGGTTTGACAATTAAATAAGTTAATACATGGAAAGTTTAGAAGGACGCCAGTAGCCAGTGCTCCATAAGTATGTTATTAACTACATATTTTTTTAGTATAAAGTATTATGCCCTCTTAAAATGAATCAGGCCATCAGAAAGGACTAGAGAAAAGGCAGACACAGGATAGGTCACCCAGGATGACACAAAGAATGTCCTCAGGGAGTACTTAGAATCTCTCCATGCCTCTGCCCAGACCTCTCCTGGGCTCATTAAGTCAATGCCTGGTTTATGTCTGTGTCTGACCCACCATCCTACTGGCTTGACCTGTCAGAAGTGAAGTGCACTGAATATGAACCATGTAGCTTAGCTTTAGTGACGGCTGCCCTCAGATAACCCCAGCACCAACTTCTTGATCTAATTCCAATCAAATGTCAATACCAACTGCCCACTGGGCTTTGGGGCAGGCAGCTAAGAAGTTAGAAACAATAGATACTTAGGATCTAGTTAAAGATGTGTTGGAAAAAACAAACCTAATTTTTCAATCCTTATTTCATCAATGAATTCTTTTCTACATTGTTCATCAAGGGACTATCACCACCTCGTGGAATTGGTTCTAAGGACTAGGGTCAGGGGTGTGCATTCTCATGCACCCATTCATGTTGATTAGTGGGGTGCACTCCGGTCTCTGGTCATGTTTGTGAATCTCTGGGTTACCCTTTTATTAGCTTTTTGCCAACCTGCACTTATTATGGTTTTATCTCAGGACACATTTATTAAGTTGTCTCCACTGGTTTCACATATTATTATAATATCCAGTCTCACCCACTGCTTTTCCATGTAAGTCTCCTGAATCAGAGCAGCAGCCGCCTTACCTGCCTCTCACACATTATCTTTCTTTAGCTAGTTGTGTACCCCCTTCTCTCTTATTTGCACCTACCCCTGCGATGGAGGACATTTGGAGACAATTAGTGCTTTGCTATTTAATCGCCTTGGCTTTAATAATGGGTGACCATGAAAGGTTCATATTAAATTAGAACTAAATACTAAATGTGCCTTTTTGAAGCTAATGAGCTACTTGTGCCTCAAGAGAAGCAAACGAAAATACTGCTGGTTTTGTGAAAAAATGTTCAGCAATTTCAGCATTCCTTATTTAACGATCAGATAGAAATAGCTCAAATGTACTCATTCTTGAGATATTTCAAGATGTAAGATTTTCAGTAGCTCTCTTCTAGTCAGAGTCCATTTGATTTGAATTGGGATCGAGCCACTTGGGCATATAACCCAGGCTGCCAACTCGGAGGACCAGACCCTCCCAGTCACACTGGAGTGTTTTGGGGACGTTACATGTGATGGAAACCAAACCAATAAAAGTCAGCTCTGGCATTCTGCTGGGAACCTATTTCAAAATAAATGTTCTATTTTGCTGGAGTTGCTCAATTGATAGATATAAATAACAGGCTTAATGCCTGAATCCATTCTGTGTGAGAGCTTGATCAATGTGAAACCAATCTTGGGTGGAGGGCATAGCTAAAAGACATAAAGAGACTAGGTATTAAAGATATTGTTTGAATCTTTGTATGAAGCCATACCTCACAAAAACTATTGCCTGGACTGATCCAGTAGGTTTCCTTTTGTATTAAACTAACATTTAAGTGAATGTTTTTGTCACTTGCAAATAAAAGTGCCTGACTATACAGATTCTAATGTACACAATTTATGCTATAGGCACATCTTGAAATACAAAGCAACTGGACAATCAGGCAACACTTACAAGATCATAAAACTTAGTAACATTTACATGTAAAAGCATCTTCTAGAAGAGGCATTTTTTTCCACTTATATCCTGGCCTGTAATACTCATTGGTGTAACCGTGCGATTAGATAATATTTAAGTTGTGACATGAAAGAGCCGTTGTGCATCTTTGAGCCCTCCTCTCTGTAAGAAAATTATTGTGCTGGGTATTGTAAAAGGAAAGTCTTGAGAATTGAATTGGATCCTGGAAACTAATTTAGGTATAAATAAAAATATATTATAGATGGAACTATTGAAAATGAGGTAGAGCTAAGGAAAGAGGATAGCAATAAGACATTCACACACACACAGACACACACCCTCCACAAGTGAGCAAAAGTCACCTTTCATCCTGTTTCATGCTGTCTTATACTTCATTTAGCAGGAAGTATAAAGACTTCATGTTAAATCTTGCCCATTTTTGCACTCATCATAGAAAAAGATACTGAAATATAAATAATAATCCAATTAGACTGCATTTATATACAAAAAAATAAAATTTTCTTGAAAAAAATAAGAGATAAGCACTTAACCATAAAGAGTTCACCAAGGTGTAAAAATAGCCTTTTGTCATTGCCTTCTTCATTATCATCATCATCATCGGGCATCTTGCTCAAGGAATATGCGTTTGGCTACATGATGAATTTCAAATGCTCGAAGTTACTGTATGGAATAAAAATGCAACAAGTTAAATGGAGTAGATTAGTAATTGATAGGAGCATTTCTATTAATTAATTGTAGCTCATATTACTGAAAAAGAAAATGTGATAATAGATATCGTGGACTTAGGCTTTGTCAGATTTTAAGAAGGCCTCAGTTAGGGAGTTTCCCTTGTGATTCTTTTTTAACTGATTCACACTCATTGACATAATCGTCTACTAGTTATATGCATAGGGTTTCTCCCTCTCTAGTAATCAAGTGCATATAAACACATTAAAATAATATTTTTCTTAGACCAGTACACATCAACCAGACTGATAGCAGAGTTGAAATGGTTTGATGAAACATATACTCTCTCCTACTGTTAATAGGGGTATAGATGTCACCTTTTATGGAGAGCAATCTGGAATGATTTATCAGTTTAAAAATGGGCAAACTCATTGATCCAGCGATTTCACTTTAAAAAAAGAAGAGTGTAATGTGTATGTGCAAGAAATTTATTGTAGCATTGTTTATAATTGCAAAAAAGGGATACAAATCTCCATGTTACTAAATCCAAAGAATTTCACCAAGTGCTCATAAATTTGACTCCTCAGAAGGTATTAAGAGTGTTATTATTTATATCCTTGAAAGTCTTTCTCTAATTCTATGCTATTTCTCCTTCCCCTTTGCCTACTGCTTCTGTCTCCTTTACAGGATTACCTTAATCCAGTTGAGAGGCTATGGAGCCAGGCTGTCTACTCTGCCACTTTCTGGATGCAACCTTAGGGAAAGCACTCTTTTGCTCTTCTGTAGCCTCAGTTCCTCCTCAGCTAAAATGTGTGACTGTCTCAATAAATATAGGCTATATTATTATTTTATTGTCAAAAATGTTGAAATTCTCCAAGACTAGCTCTTTTTCTCTTTACACACTTTTATCTCTTTTAAACTCTTAGGTAGTCCCTGGATTCAGTTTTTGCCATGGAGCTGTTGAAAGTGAAGTGGTCATGAAGTGGTCACCCACTGATACGGTGCAGCTCCGCAGACCCAGTGCCTGCCCTAGGTCTTGGGGGGAAATAGGCAGGAGCGTGTACCAGGCTGGGGCGGCCAGTGTTAGCTGCTCGTGCAGCCACTTGACAGTGATCCACAAGGGAGGAAGCAGAGTGATACTCTCACCTCCCCTTCGCTGCTTCCCATTTCCTACCAGCGCTCCCCTTTGGTTAAACCCAGTGAAACGCAGGCCAAAACAGCCCCTTCCTGGAGTCCATCCCAAGCAGCGTCCAGGAGCACAGGGCGGGCACTGCGGGTGCAGAGGGACCCCAGAGAATGGGTTATTTCCAGCACAGGCGTTCCTATCTACCTGCTAGCACACTTCCCGAAATATCCTCATTTGAATGAGTAAATTAGGTAGCACATTCCTCAAGGACATCTTTTCTTTTTTTAAATCTCCATTGCTTCGTCTTTCATCCTTTGTTTAAGGCACTCTCTTCTTCGTCCCTGATTACTGCAAAAGCTTTGCAATCGGCCTCTGCTCTTTCTGCATATACTCAGAATTCCTTTCTTCTTCCCTCTCTGTCTGTTCCTCTCCCTCCAGTCCCGTCCCCTTCCCTTCCCTCCTCTTTTCCCCAAAGGGGGAAATTTTCAAATTGCAAATCAATTCTGACACCACTTTGACTAATAACCTCCCATTTGTTATTGCTTTCTATTGTTGCATAAGTAATGACCAGAAACTCAGTGACAAAATAATTCCCATTGATTATCTCCTAGTCGATAGTCCAGGCAGAATCAACTGGGTTCTTGCTCAGCGTCTCCCAAGGCCAAACTCAAGGTGAAGTTAAGCGGGGATCTTCCCTGGAAATCCTGGGAAACAAATACTTTTCGAGCTCGTGCCTGCTATTGGCAGCGTTCGGTTTACTGAATTCTTCAGCCTCATTTCACATCCTGCCCTTGTGCTGCGTTTTGTTGTGTGTGTGCTGGCTCCGCAGGTCAGCTCTCTCAGGGTCTCTGCGGGGTCTTCACTTCTCAAATGACAGTTGTATATTTCTTTGTTAATATTTCCCTATTCTCCAACCACCCCTCCCCCCACACAGTTCACAGTCCATAATGTTTTCGGACATGTATTTGTGCTTGTACACAGAAAACGGTTTGGGAGAATATACTGTACACTAGGAGGGGTTATCTGAGTCGAGGATTTGTTGGCAATTTTTCTGTTGGTGTAGGCTTTCTTCAGGTCTGATCTATTTTTTAAGCAAAATGTAGTTTTACAATCAGTCAAATGCTGATTTTATGTTAAGTATTTAACAAAAATTCAACATATACCAAATGTCTCAACATTTGTGAATCAGCAATCATTAGAACTATGGTACGACTTTAATATTTTTGTTTATATTATCCAGCTACCAGTAAGTTCAGTGATAGGCATATAGTAAAAATTAATAGATTAATGTTGATAAACCATCTAAATGCCAGTCACTCTAATAGTTTTTCTATAATCTTAAATCTTAAAAATAAGAATAAACCTTTTATTTTTTATTTTTATTTTTTTGTCCTTGCCTGAAGATATGTTCTTATTGATTTTTAGAGAGAGAAGAAGAGGGAGGGAGAGAAAGAGGAAGAGAGAGAGAGGGAGAGACATCTGTCAGTTGCCTCCGTAGGCCCCCAGATCAGAGAATGAACCCACAACCTAGGTATGTGCCCTGACTGGGAATCAAACCCTCAACCTTTTGATATAATGGATGGCTCTCCAACCACCTGAGCCACTCAGCTAGGGCATGACTTTTTTTTTTTTTAATAACACTGTATTAAATTTATTGGGGTGACAATGGTTAATATGAACATATAAGTTTCAGGTGTGGATTTCTATGTTACGAGATCTGTATATTGCTCTATGTGCCCACCACCCAAAGTCAAATCTCCTGTCACCATGTATTAAGAGCCCTTTCACCCCCCAATCTTCTACCCCCGGGCCATGCCTTTTATCTTAAATATGTGTTTTCATTATTTATTATCATAATTACTTATTGACCATCATAAGCTCAATTCCCAGTATCTTAAAGGTTTTTATAAATGTAAACAAGTTGGCATACTTGGAATTTTAGTGAGCTTTATACCATGGTTTTATGTAACTATGTGGGGCTTATTATAGACAACTGGGGTATTAGTTGACACAGAAAGTTTGAAAATTGAATAAAAACTGTAGAGATAAAGTCATGTCACATTAGATTTTACAAAGTTTTCTGGCCATTAAAATTTTCCCTTTGTTACCCAATATTATAAAGATAGATAACTTTTTTCTTTGTGAAATTGTCTAATAGACAGAAAGTTTTTATAGATCTTCCTTGAAGGAGAAGAAAAAGAAATAGGTGGGAGGAGAAAGCTACAATTTTAGTTTCTCAGTTCTTTGTCAGTCTTATTACGTACCCATAATAGAAAACTGCAGCTCAAGCAAAATATATTTCAATTGCTGGATCTAATGAGAAAGAGCTAATGGTGAAAAAAATAGAATCTTAAATACACAGTGAAATTTGACACAATCCTGACATATCTGACATATGCTTATTTATAGAATCAGAATGAAATTTTGAAAGTATTTGAATTTGAAAGGACAATAAAATTTTACAACTTTTTATCATGCCCCATGTAACTCCCCACCACCACCATTCTCTCTCTCACACTACAGGATGGCTTTCCTTAATGTTCTGTACTCATTTATATTAAGAAGGCATTTATCAAGTGTCTCTAATGTTCTAGGTATTGGGCTGGTCCCCAGATATGGCCTTGTGGTCCCAGCACTCATGGTTTACTATGTGGTGCTGAGCACTTGCGTGGACTCACTTACTCATTACTTCGATCCTATCAGTCGGTTCCGTACTTTTCCTTGGATGAGTAACTAGGTCAAGATCACTTCAATAATTGTCAGTTGTCTCCCAACTCGAATCTTTCTGGAGATACAAAAAGGTTTCAGGTTCACACTTGTTTCCTGTTGATTTATCTGCCATCTCCCATTTATGATTAACTTAAACAGAAAATCATTTTAAAGCTGAGAGTTTGTTCTGTTGGTCCAGTCCCTTTAATACTTTGCATAGGAGATATTTTGATTTACGTCTCTAGAACATGACATTTGCTTTTATTAATTTGTGTTTATTCTTTTCTTTCTCTTTTTATTAAATTTTTTGGGGTGACAATGGTTAATGTGAACATATAGGTTTCAATGTTACAAGATCTGTATATTGCTCCGTGTGCCCACCACCCAAAGTCGTATGTTCTCCCCTCACATCACCATATATTAAGACACCCTTGACCCCCCCACCCCACCCCCCTCCCTCTGGCAACCACCACATTTCTGTTTGTGTCCACGAGTTTCAGTTTTATATCCCACATGTGAGTGAAATCATGTGGTTCTCAGCTTTTTCTGACTGGCTTATTTCACTCAGCATAACAGTCTCAAGGTCCATCCATGTTGTTGCAGACGGCAGTATTTCACCCTTCCTTACGGCTGAGTTGGGATGGGTTTTATAGCAAAATAAAAGAAATTATAAGCTGACAGAATTTTAGATGCTTACTATGAAGACAGTGGAAAAGTAAGTGAAATAAGCATAACCCAGATGTCCATCACTGCCACTCTGCTCTTAAAATTTAAACCAAGACAGGCTTTGTTTAAACCTTACAGTACACAATTGCTGTGTGTTTCTTTGCATGTTTGTTTATTGACCATGAAGTAAGAACACCCCTTTATTGGAAATTATATCTTCTCGGAATGCGTCATTTTTTTCCAGTTGTTTTCATGTGAGAAGACTATCTCTGGCTCCAACTATAAATATATAGCTTAGGTCCTATACATATTGTCCAGTTCAGGAATGAGAATGTAGTTAAATTAAAACCAAAACAATTCAGTGGGTCTTCTCTAGAGCTGTTGCAAGAGAATGGATAATCTTGCCTTCTCAGTTTCAGCATGAGCAATGGAACATAGATGTCCCAGCCATGCTGTCACCTTGAGAAAGGAGCACATTCTGAAGAAATGGAGTGAGATTTAAGGTCCTAAGGCATGTTTGTCCCCCTGATTTTCGCTGTGCTGTGATCAGGACTGAACATGATTTTTAAAATATTATCACCTCTATCCAGTCTATGCCTTTCTTTTATTTTCCCTATAATTTCTTCTATATTAATCCTTCACCCCATCACACCACTTACATATAAGCTTTATATAGTGATGTTCAATGCAGAATATGGTCTAACTGAGAAGGGATATATTGTGGCACTATACACCATTTGGTCTGAAATTGTGCAGTAGATCTTATTTTCCCCTCCCCTGCCCCCACCCCATGGTTGATACGGCTTATGTGTCCTCTCTTTTCTTTCTGTCACAAACACTCACCTCTGCTTTTTCTTACCCAGATTCTAATCCAGGTAGGGTTTCCAGAATCATATAGGATGCCAAGTCAAATTTGAATTTCAAAGAAATTATACAATTTTTTGGTTAAAGTGTGCCCAAGTTACTGTTTGGGACATAATTATGTTAATTCAGAACCCTGTGTTTTTATTTCTTTGACAGGGCAACTCTGATTTTAGAGTCATTTGTGGTTTTCAACCAGCCCTTCCCCTGAAGGCCTCCTTATGAAAGGGTTCCCCCAAATTGTTGTTTTCCTATTTTACAGATTAAAATAAATATTAACATCTCCCATTAAATTACATAAGTAAAGTTATTGCATTATATGTATGTTCAATTAATGTTTTATTTCCGTTTGTTTTTAGGCACAGGAAGTGTCTTCTAAATTGGGGATGTAGGTTGAGACTAGGCCTATTTTCTTTTGTGCACCTCAGTGGAACTCCTTACCCTTCTCTGCACTCCCCTCTATTCCCAGCTCTCCCGGCCCCAACATATAATACACACATTCACTCTTCTTGCAGCCCATGTGTCCAGTGCTTTCAAACTTCTTCCTATGTCTATATCAACAACTTTCCTCAGGGGAAAGATGTCCCTGTTTTCCATTAAACTGGGCCCCCATCATTTCCATACCTATGCCTAAAATTTTTCCAAAAAGATAGTCATATCTTATAACATGAATAACTGCTCTCCAGACCTGAGGAATGTATCTGCTGTTAATAATTGGCCCAGAAGTCTAAACATTTTCTTTCAGACTAGTTTGGATTGATGGAGCAATCAACAACATGTATTATCTTTGTCTTTTCTAGAAGTGGAATGTGCTGGCCTCCTCTCTCTAATATCTTGCACATAGAAAATTTACTTAGTTATGTACCTTTAGCGCTCACTCTGAAGTCTAGTTCTCTGCAGTCAGCTAAAAAGCAAGAAGTAAGCAATCAAAAAAACAAAAGAAAACAAAAAAACCCCAAACTTTCTGCTCTATCATCTCTCAAATATTTGAAATTTTGTGTGTGTGACTGTCTGCATGTTGAGTTTTTTAGCTGAGAGGTAGATCCATCAACCTTTATACTGATGAGTGCTATGCGAGGATATTATTGAAAGTTTGCAGAAAATTATGTTTGCAATCTCCTGATAGCACAAATCAGGAGATAGCATTTCACTTAAAGATAGTGGCTTTCGATTTCGCTTATATATGGAATCTAAAAAAAAACCACACAAAAACAAAACAGAAAGAGACTCACAGATTTAGAAACAAACTGATGGTTGCCAGAAGGAAGAGGGTACAGGGAAGGCAAAAATGTAAAAAGAAATAAGAGGTATAAATTTCTAGTTAAAAAATAAGAAAGTCACAGGGAATATAGTCAATATCCTAATAACTGTACAGTGACAAGGATTACTAGTCTTTTCATGGTGATCACTTCCTTAGGTATATAGTTGAATAACTATGTTGTACAACTAAACTAATATAATATTTTATGTTAACTATATTGTAATAATACAATAAAATGGAGATTTATAATAAAAGAGGTAGTGGTTTTCGTGCCTCAAATTGCCTGACACCTTTTTTTTTATGTGCTTGTGGCTATATACAGGTTTCATTTATTTATTTATTGTTATTTATTTATTTATTTTTAAATGTAATGCTTCAAGGGTTTTCTAGTTTGTTCTTTTCTGGTAACTCAAGGCTGGAAGTGGGCTTGGCAGCATAACCATAACTCATCCATTGGCACGGGCTTTCCAGTAACGAACGGCCACTTGGTGGGCACAAAGTTATGATCCTCTCCCTGAGACCTTGTGGAGCATGGTTCCGTGTCAGGAATGAAGGTGGTTTGTTCTGAAAATGAATTATTATCATGTCTGCGGACTTCGGTGGCCTGTTATTAAGATCAGGCTGTCTGGATTCCCTCTGTGGGCTCTGAGAGCTCAGAAGCGCGTGTCCCTGGAATGTGTGAGTGACACAAGGAGTTTGTCGTATCGATGACACTAGAGCCCTGATTCTGGGAAGCTGCATTGATTGACAGATTTCTCCTGATTCTTAGCAAAAATCCCCCCAAACAAAAACTACTTTCAATATAGTTCCTAGTGTTATAGTGGCTTCTTTTAAAAGCATTTTTCCACCTGGTAAAGATAACATAGTAAATATCAACACCAATCATTTGAGACTTAGTTCTATAAAAGCATTCTGGATCGTTCCAAAGTAAGCAAGGCTCATTATCACAGTATCAGGCACATAGAACTTCACTTCGTTTCCACCCCCTACCAGTTCGGATGTTTTTGCCAATTTACAAACTCTAAAGATTTTTTAGTGTTCCTCTTACCTAAAATTCCTCTTTGAACAGCATCCGAGATCTTATACATTATTAATGCCAAAAACATTTACCAAGCACTTGCTGTATGAGAGTTATGGAGAGACCATGTCTTGTATTTGAAAGACTGAGACTTAGAGATTATATTTTCTACAACAATTTGCACTTAAATAGATTTTAATTTGGTTTAAGTCAAGGTGATAATTAAATTACTGCATTTTAGGCATTGATGCACCATGAAGAAGAGTGTTTTGTGGACAAAGACTCTTTTTTTATCTGCTAACTCAGAGATCATGCCATATGTGGAGCAGAGTTGGTTGGAAACCAGCCTACAAATGCACTGAGACAGCTTTAGGATCCACCCCTGTGAAGTCAGCCCAGGAAGGCTCTGTGCTTGTCCAAACCCAAATGAAGAGGCACAGGATTTTCCCCACATTCTTTTTTTAGCTTGTTCATTCTCAGAAAAGTGCCTGTTTTTTATAGTAACCATTACCCATCGTCTTACACATGGCTTAAGCTCTGATTAGAACATCTCTCAAGTCATCATCACGAGATAATGCATAAAGAATAATAAATCTTAAACTTTATTTGAACTCTCATTGGAACAAACATTTTATATATATTATTTTCTTACTCTCTGATTCATTTATATGTTCAATAAATATTCATTGACTTTTTAATATGTGTCAGATGTCAGGAACTATTTTAAACCCCCAAGATATAAAACAAAGAAGAGAAATTTCATGCCCTTTGGCACAAAATTTCTACAGAAGTCAGAAAATAAAGAAGTATTTAAATTATGTAACCTATGCATTATAAAAGATACTACAAAAACATAAAAGTTTATCATTTAATTTATTAAGCACATACCTATTATTCCAGGCTCTGTTTCATGCTAAAAGGCTAAAATTAACCTCTTTAAATTCTTTATGTCTAAAGTATGCAGAACTTAGTGGGCATCCAACTAATATTTTAAAATAATTTTTCTCTTGAGTTTGCAAGAAAAGGGGAAAAGGTCATTTTGCTTTGCTGGTTGAGAGATTACTTCTTTCATCAAATATATTTATTAAGTCATTTATTTAACAAATGAAAAGAAGTGGTCACCTGTTTCAAAGGCTACTGAGAAAGCTGAGTATTGAAAAGCATCCATTAGATATGACAGTGTTGGGGTTTATGGTGATCTTTACAAGAACAAACTCATTGGTGTGGAAACAGGAAAAGAGAAAAAATTCATGGATGGGAACAACTATGTGGTGACCGCAGGGATGAAGGAGGGAGGTGAAGGTGAAGAGTGCATAAGGGGGATAAATGGTAAATGGTGATGGAAAAAAAGAAAATAAAGAAAAAATAAAATAATAAAAAAGTAAAATTTTTGTTTGAAGTGTTTTAATAGGCTTTGGTTTTTTGATAGCTTTTTAATCAAACTATTTGATCATAATTCTTTCCTTTCCTAAGCTCAGTTGAGTCTTTAGGAAAATCTACTCTCCAAATGTTCTTAATCAGATAATAATAAAAATCTATTAGACCCAGAGAGCCATGTCCTAGAAGGTGATCCACATTATTTCATAACCTGTCTCACCTACTGGAATTATTTCACACATTAATTAGGGATAAGGCTAATACATTGCTAGCTATACTTTATTGAATACTATTTGAAGTACATTTCATATATTATCTTTTGAATCCTCTAAAATCACCAAGAATATACAATATTTCCAATTTATAAAGGAGGGAAAATGAGGTATGAGCTCATTCCCAAGATGGCAAAGCTACTGGGACCCAGACATGGGATTTGAACCCATGTCTTTCTGATACTAAGCCCAAACTTAATGCTATTCTACAACCCTTTTTATTCTCTAAGGCCAGATTAGTAAAGGATCACTGTCCAATATAGATAATTAAATAAATCCTCGAAACTATGTCCATTGACCATCCATTGCAGCAATCAGGTGAAAAGTTATACTGCTAGAAAATTATGTTAATGAAATTGTCTCATGACTTTGCAAGGAAAATGAGAGTAGTACATTATTGTTAATGAAAATTTCCTCCCTGGCTCTATTTTCCTCTTTACAATTAATTTTAATATTGTTTTATAAGTATCCCTTGTTCTGTGACTATTGCAGCAATCAGTGGCCAAAAGTAATACAATTCTGACTGAACCCCTAATAAGAAAATAGTAATATTCCCAATATTGAAGGGATTTTTCCAGGAGCCCCAGCTATGAAGACAATCTGTCAATAGACATAATTAAGGGTCAATTCTCTTAATTAAAAAAGTAAACAGAACTAAGAGACAATGGATTTTCTCTCCCAATGCCTGTATGTATATAAACTGTGGCCCATTAAGTGATTCTTTCTAATTTCTATGATTTGATAATGCTGGCATAGTCATGGTATCTCTAAAATAAAATCTGATGGTGCACATACTTAGTTTCCTTATAAAGCCATTCAATGTTCTATCAGGGCTTAATTTCTTCATGTAACTCCTCAATGTGTAATGCTATGGTAGATAGAATCTGTGTTGAGAAGACTGTGTTGGGAAATCCAAGGAGGTAGAGAAAAGCACCACAGAGGGTCTTTGGCAACCACATTTAGATTCATATCTTATATAGAAACCACTCAGAGTACTTAAATGAAAAACTCATCCAGCAAGAATCAGCATTATAGCTAGGCCCAGATATTTCCTCAAGGAAATCTGGAGAAGAAGACAATTTTGTTAAAAATAACACTGACTGTAAAAGTAAGACAAGAACTTCAGCTACCAGTAACAAACCCTTCCTAAGTGAATTCCAGATGTCGGTCCCTGCAACTCAGTTGTGGCCAAAGGCAATCTTTATACCTGAACACAGACACATAATCTATCCTTTATAACAGTAATACTGTCAGAGTGGCCTTAGTATTAGTAGTAATAATGACATTCACCCAAGATGCTTTTTAAGTGAAAAGCAAATGTGTCAGGTCCAAAAAAATATTATCTTTAATAACTGTAATCTTCTGGGATTAGACAAGAATACTGAAAATGTATGACTCTAGAGCCTGGGGATTTACTATGGATTATGCTTTTTAATCTTCTGTGGCCCAATTTCTTTGGAGTGCTCTATCTGTGCCTAACCCTCCAGCCCCAGAGTGTTGTAAAGGTTGTGAAGGGAGTACTTTATTTGATTTGGGAAACATATAAACCATTGCTCTTCTGTTATTCATAAGCATTAATTTTTACTGCTTGCTTGACAAAGGGACTGCTCCAATGAGGAAACAATTTTTCTGGTTAGAGATACCTGCCTAGTAAGTTAACCTTATTATTAATGTATTATTAAAATGTATTCTGAGATAATACTCTGATCTTGAACTAAAATCTAGGTCCATAAATTGGTTCAGTGAGATAATAAAGCACAATAAAATGGCAAAGATATGGCAAAAATGTGCCTAAATAAAAATAACCTTTTGATGTAAACTTTATAATTGTTTATACTTCTATTTTTGCCAGATGATTAATTTCCCAAAGATGTTAATTTTTGATTATGGACAACATTGGTGTCCCCCCAAAATGCATACATTAAAGCCCTAATACAATAGTATTTGGAGATAGAGACTTTGAGAGCTAATTAAAGTCTCCATCATTAAGTCACGAGGGTGGAAACCTCAAGAAAAAACTAGGCCCCCTAGAAGGAGAGAGACCAGAAAATGTGTTCTCCTCTCCATGAACATGCACTGAAGAAAGATCGTGGGAACATACAGGGTGAATGTGGCCATTTGCAAGCAATGAAAAGCGCTCTCAACAGAACCTGACAGTGCTGGGGCCCTGATCTCAGATTTCCAGACTCTAAAATTATGAGGAACTAAATCTCTGCTGAATAAGCCACCCATTCTATGTAATGTTATGGCAGCCTGCCCAGTCTAAGCCATGGCCTTAAGTGGATAAAAAAAAGTTAACTAAAAAACAACACATTTAAATATGTGGCTATCAGGTAATCTCAGCTGAGTTTACTTACCTGCCGGAGCTTGGAGTATATCTGTTGCTGCTAAAACCTTCACCGTTCCCTTTTTCACTGACCACCTCCCAGCACCATTGCTTTAGTTTCTGGTTTCTGAAATACATTTTTTCTCCAGATTGAAGAAGTTTTATTATATAATAGGCTTATAAGTTTAAGTAGCCATCATATTTAGGTTATGTGCTTTCTTAGATTAAAAATTAAACAATTATATAGTCAGAGGAAATATTCCCATTAGAGCCACCGCAAAGCTATTTGCCTTAGTGAAGGAAGATTATCAGGTTAAATCTGAGCATTGAGTACTCACCCTGAAAATCTGAACTATAGGTATGTGCCCATGACTTTGAATATATACCTTGGAATCTCTGCTAATAAAGTGTGTAAATTATGTCTTAGTGACATAAAGGAAAACATCACAGCCCAGATTCAGTAAGAAATCTTGGCTACTACGTAAATTCAATGACTTGTTTTTAGAATAAAAAACAAGATCCTGTTGCCAAAGTTGAACACTGGCCATTTAAGTAACAAGCTATCACCAGAAAAATCTGTAGGAATCATGAGGGAAGGTGAGGATGGTCTCCTTCAAAACATCATGAAGAGTTGCTTCTGGATACATGTCTGGTGGAAAATGTATCCTTAATAAGAATATTTCAGAGTATCATATTAAGGTACTTTGAGTCCCAGTCAATTCTTAGTATTAGAATTCAGAGGCATTTTAGGAATTCATGATTAACATAATAATGTGTTTAGAATGGACTCAAATTGAAGAGTCAATAAGGAATTATCCACTGGCAAATATAAACTCTGTTTCTAGCAAGAACCATAGAACAATTTAATGTTAATATTAATGAGTATTGAAAAACATGTTTATTTTAATAAGAAGGTCAAATAGTACATGTACTGGAATTAAACTGATTTTAAACATTAATTTCACCTTAGCTTAATCAATGGTAAGAGAATAGGTAACATTTATTTAAGCAAAGAGAAACTGATCTAAAGTACAATCAGTGGTGCTGAAATTGTGAACAATAATAGAACATGTTGAAAAGCAGCACTTGTTCACTGTTACAGAGAAATGATTTTAATAAAATACATTAAGTCAATGTTATTAGTAATAACAATTTGTGTAGCTGTTGAATTACTTTATTTTTATTAAATTTCATTTTATAAAGTACAGAAGAGGATATGTCTTATTGAAGTTCTATTTAAATAGAATTCATTTCTTATGAGGTTACAGGGAATGGATTGTTTTTTGAAACAATATTAACAAATGAATGAGTCACTCAAATCATTTATTGTTTTTTTATAAAACATTATATAGTCCACTACATTTTAGAGGATTTTTTAACAAATAAATGCAAAATTAAAATCAATGAAAAGTAGTAATAAGAGATGATTAGCTTATTGTGAGGCCTTATAAGGAATAAGAGCATGATGGATATATTTGGGATTATTATGTTAATGATGCAGTGAAAGTTGGCATTGTCAAAAGAATAATACATTGTATTAACAGTCCAGTATAAGACACAGCCAAGTGCATGAGATTTTCCCCAGACCTAGGTGACCTATGCATAACAAGTGTAAATGTACTATTGCATCACTATTGCATGAACTTTTGTCCAGAGGGTAATCAATGTCTGTAGCTGTGGCTTTGCATACATTGGCATACTAGACTTACAGTGATATATAGTTTCAAGTGAAAGAGATTTAAGTTGAATTTAGATTATTTCCTTTAAATTGTTTGTTTGCAATGGATTATTTTTAAAGATTTTGTCCAAGAACATTTTATGTAGTCACACAATAAGCATTGCATCATTTCTCAGAGATAGGTGACTTGATGCTGAACATTTCAATGATAGTGACTTACTTCTCTAGTAAATCTAATGAATTTTATTTAATTCCATCTGCAGTTACATGTTCATATTAAAACAAAATTGATCCTTTAATTGTTATGTTTTGTGATCATACCTGTTTTTTGAATATATGTTATTAGCAATAAATAATATATTTGGGTTGTTCTGGGACAGGAGAGAACATTTAATCTACAACTCTTTGACCATATGTTTCACTTACCACATATATTATTTCTTCTTCTGTGATTTTAAAGAAAAGTGCTCACAGGTGCCATAAATAGAAGAATAAAATAACTGGTACTATAAAAGGAAAAAATGATGACGTGCTAACTTATCTTATATTTTATTTTAATCTAAAATCACTTAACTTGAAGAAAAAAAGCAATTATGACCATAAAAGTGAAAACGTTTACTTTGTAAGAATAATTTTTGTTGCAAACTTTTTTATGGAGGAGATAGCACAATCTCTTAGTTTCACAAATTGGAATATTTAGCTTCTGAATCACTCTTAGCCTTTTTAGTGTTTTGTCACTTTGCACATTCTAGAAAATATAAACCACACCAAACAACTGGAAAATCACTTTAAGTGATGTAAAAACCATTAGAAGTGTAGCTTGCACTTCTAATACCATGTTAAAAGGCATGATCTATAAATAGGACATGATTTTGAATAATTGATGACATTCAAAAAAATATAATCCATCAGATCATGATGGATGTTTAAATCGTTTTAATTTGGGTGGAAAACCTTTTTAATGTAACATCACATACTCTTTTCAGTAAGCACCACTGAGTCTTAGATGGGAAGTGTGTCATGAAGAAATGGACAGAAATATGACCATGGCATGGGCAGTGCTAATTACTTCTTTATACCTAGGGAGAGACTAAAGAGACTTCTGTACAACTGGGTTTTTGAAGTTATATATCAGATTACCTTGTGATAATAAAATAGAAAAATATTGCACTTGAAATTATTGCAGAATTGAGAAATTTGCTGCAATTGTTAATAAGATCGTCAATGCAAGTTATGGCCATCAAATCAGCAGAGGCCATGGACAAGGACCATCTCTATCAAAGTCATCTGGATTGATGATTAAAACTAAAAATTATTAAAACTCTCTCCAGACTTAATGAATCAGAATCCCCTGAGGGGAGAATCTGGAAATCTGCATTAAAAAGTTTGTTCAGTAAACCATATACACTCAAACCTTGTGAGCAAACGCTGGAATTAGAAAACAATATTCCCAGCCACATTCGGTTTAGGATTTACTTATGAGGAATAAAAGGAAGCTCCTATGAGAACACCGTGCTGTGGTAGCTATAATTCGTGCATAGCATTTTGCTCATATTAAGTTGAAGGGAGTTGCTTCTCATGGTGTGGCATGTATTAAGCCCACCATGCTACTCCCAGCAGACTGACCAAGGTGTGAACCTTAGTCAAGCTTACTTACTCATGCCTGCCCCCCACTACACACTGTAGCTCAATTATTCACTCATACTCGTGGATCAAACACCCGGTGTATACTGCTCTTACCTTGATCACAACAATATTACACAGTCATGGGAAAAGATAATTCGTGAAAAATAAGGTATACTACTAGTCACTAAATAGTTAATAGAATCTTTTTTTTTTTCCCCCCAGAAGGTAAAAATGAAAGGGTAGTAATTTGAAAACTGTCTTTAAGCAGATGGTACAATACTGAGTAGACACAATACAGAGGGGCTCTCTTTGGTTTTCTCTTTACCCTGGATGGAATAATTAAAACTATAGGTAGAGATTAAGGGGCACTTTAAGATGCTCCTGGACAACAGAATCCAACGCTAAGGAATGTTCTCTGGAATATGAAAGGAATGGGAAGAAATATATTGATGACATGGTCCTTCCCTGCAATTGAGGACTAGTAATAAGTTTTTCTTCTTTACAAGCATTGCTTGTGCGACTGCTGAAAGTTAGTTATTTTGACATATTGTACCAAAAACTAAATGCGTAGGGGAAAAAAAGAGTGTTATTTTAGAAAGAGTTAAGCATTTGCTGGTATTGAAGTTCAATGATTAGGAGGATTTATAAAATATTTTGGTTGATTTCTTTACTATTATGTGATTCAGATGTCAGGCATACAGCATGAAATCCTGATAGCTCTGGAAAGCAAAGGTTTAGCCTCAGAGGTAGGACATTCCAGTTGATAACATGGGATGCTATGATCTTATTTTTTATATTTTTATTTGGGGTGTTAAAAAACTCACTTGAATCGAAGATCTTTTGACAGCTTTGCTATTCACTTATGTGAACAGAAATTTTGGCATTTTTTTACCATGTTCCTTTCTCAGGAGTCAGCTGGGGCCTTTTTTCTTGAAATACACTAAATCCTGGGTTTGATTTAAAGCTCTGGAGTTTAAAAGAAAGTGTGAGACTCTTACTGCCAGGGAGCTTCTCAGCATGAACACAACTTAGTAATAAGAACTCAGAATGGATGAACCACCAAGGGTTCCAAAGCTTAGTGTCAGTAAGCATGCAGGATCTTGGATACTCATTCACACTTCTTTATTTTGGAAATTTCCCAAGAACAGCGTCTTCTGGGAGATTACTTGCATTTACTAGCTCAGTAGTGGTGAGAAAAATCATGAGAATCTGACTGCCATGCAACCTTCTTAGCTGTTAGCTCAAATTGTCATCACCACAAAGTTTTTCCAGAGCATTTTCAGTTCACGGTGACTCAGGTTTCAAGTTTGTTCATGATTCTGAATATAATTCGAGAGTCTTCTATGTGAATTCCTTTTCCACTAATATGATGTGTCTTAACTACTTTTCTTTTTACTGTGCCTGGCTTCTCAGCAGGACTGTTCTGTCAAGCATCCAACAAAATCATTTTTAATCACATTTGCAATGTCTTCCTGTAGTTGGGGAACAGCATGATTGACTTCAAGGTGAAAAAAAAAAAAAATCAAGGCTCTGCCTCTCTTGTAGAAACCATGGGATACATTCCTTCCATAATGACATTTTCAGATTGTCCTGCACTTGTAAATAAAACTGGTTCACAACAAGCATATACACTAGGTAGTCTTCTTCCAACCAATAACACACATTCTTCCCCACGTGGCACTCAATAATCCAATATCTTAATCCTTTTACTTCTACTGGTAGCCTGTAACTCAAATTTACTGTGAGTAAAATAAATAAGTTAATAAGTAAAATAAAAATAGAGCTTCAATCAATCTCTTTGCAAAGAGGATTGCTTTGTTAGCCTAAATAACATGTAACAATTTGCATTAGATGCATGATATAGGCAATGGGTTAAATAAAGATAACTGATTTTATATGTTAGCTTGAATTAAGAAATATGAGCATGAGCGATAGGTATAGAGAGAGCTTGAAAGAGAGAGTATATGGAGAATCAAGCTTACCTGGCAAGCTTTGGCTCAGTGAAATGTAGCCTACAAAAGACCTGAAATAAATAAAAGCAAAATAAAAAACTTAACTCTTTAAAAAATCCATTATTATTCTAGACACCGAGTGTTTACTGACATGACTACATGTTGATATTCTGTGAAGGGGAACTAGTGACTTCAGAAGGCCAACTCTTCCCAGTCATGGTGAGAAAGGAAAGGGCTGAGAGGAAGATAAGATCCAGGGAGGAGGTGAGAGGTTCCAGGGAGTCACGGAGCCTTAGGACATTGGAAACCCCAGAGAGGACACAAGCTCTGAAGTCCACGGCATGGGAAACAAGCTACCTTCATAGTTTTCATTATGAATGCATTTTTTTTCTTAAAGACAAAATGATATTTATACATTCAAACAAGGTGAAATAAGGTACAGATTTGCCTCTCTGCCTGAAACAACTAAACAATGGTTTCCAGAAATATGACAGTTCTTCAAAATACAAATTAATTTAGAGAAATGGAAAGCAGGTCATTGTTTGCCTTGTTTTAAGGGTTGTAAGGAGTGTGAGGAGGTGTTACAAAAGAATATGAGGAGACTTTTGTTATGATGGACATGTTCATTATTTTGATTGTGCTCATAGTTTCAAGGCTACATACATATTTCAAAAATTATTACTTTCTATGTTTTAAATATGTACAGTTTATTTTATGCCAATAATCTCAGTAAAGCTGTAAAAATAGAGTTCTATTTATCTAAATTTATGAATAAAAAGATTCCAAAGTGTTATAATTCTGGGTAGACATAAGAGTAATAATAATTTTTTAAAATTAAGAAATGTAACAGAACTGATAAAGAGGAATAGAAACTATTCATAGACAGAATCAATACTTATAATATTAACAACTTTTTAAAATGATGTTTTAGAAGAAATGGCATAATTGCCTTATTGCCTTTTGCACATAAAGTTAATAACACCTGAGGGAAAAGTAAATGCTCGATCTCATTTCCTTCAATGTTTTATGAACTCCTTATGATCAAAGAACAGTCAGTGTTAATTTCATTATTTTCATGTGGGCCAAACAGGAACCATCCTTTGTTTTGTGGGATAGGGATTGTCAGATGGAGATATACAAAAAAACTAGATACCAAATGATAAGCGATAGTCCCTAACTCTTTCATAGTACACAGTAGTGGCAAGGAAGGCGTATACAATAACCATGACACAATGCAGGATAAAGTACTTGCTAACAAATGTACATTTTCATCTTTAAAATGTGCTAAGGCAATATCTACATAGGATCCATGAATTGTGGAATGAAGAAGGGCCCGAGGATGGGGAGAGGAGCCATGCACAGACATGTGGGGGAGCTTACACACAGGGATGGACGTGATGTCCACACACAGCAAGGGTTCAAGGACGGCCTTTACCCATGTGAGCACTCTTGGAGCCCCCTCCTCTTCTAGGCGGCTATCAATCCTAATGAGCAATAAAGGCCAATGCTTACGCTCAAACTGGGTGTTCTTTATTAGCTGAACTTTGGAATGAAAGGCAGCAGAAGGGCTGAAGTCATGTGCTTCAAGCCAGCTCCTTAAATCATGCGGGCACGAAATATTCTGGACATCACAGCAGTTCAAACTGCATGTAGCAGTAACTCACCAAGTCAGGTTTTTAATTACCTCAAAAACTTGGATCAACACTGAATTCTATCGAAGGCAAAATGAATGTACATTAATCACAGAATACTTTAGTCACATGGCCTCTTTCATCCCAGAAGGGTTCACAGCTCCTGGGTCTGTTTCTCATCACACTTAACCTATGGAAACGGGGTAGCTTTGCAGAGATGGAATGGGAGGAGGGTGAGCGTTTCATTGCAGAAAGCAAGCGCTTCTTTGACTGGGTCTCACTTCCAGAGCTGCTGTGTTATTTGGCCCCTGGTGATGAAAAAGTGGCCGATAACTTATTTATAAGTCCACTAAAACCCTAGGCTAAAAGTACGTCTTGAGAGGAACTTCTAACACCCACCTAACAGGAGACCCAATGCTGGGAAAATGTGGTAGTTTTTGTAATGGAAAATTTATGGAAGATATGTATAAATTGCTGAATAATTGGTTTACTAAGATCCCTGGCTTAGGGAAGCAAGTTCACGGGACTGTTTCACCCATGATATTGATTATTTAGAATAAACAGACCAGAAACTTTTGCTTTTCCACCCAAGATCTTGCTAAATTATCCTCCAACTCTCCCTGTCCCCATGGAAAAGTGAGCCAAAGGAAGAACTGAAGCCCTAATAGAAAAATGTCACTTTCCTGAAGCATCAAAGTTCTATTGATAACCCTTATAAGATATATTTACATGAACACAGCAATCTCCAGACTGTGTTCCCTGGACCCTTGCAGCTTGAAGACTTATTCCAACCCTACTGCAAATAATAGTTTCCTGCATAGAATCAAGTTCGCGGAGGACTTTCTGTAATACTTTCATTACTTTTATATATTGGGAACTCTTTTTAAGATTTTATTATGTTATCTACTAAGTAAGTTTTAAAATTATTCTATTAAAGAAAACATGCATGTGACTTTGAAAGAAAACATAATTTTATTTGATATGTATAGATAAAATAAGATTTGAAATAAATTTTATAGTTAATAAGTCAGCTCTAAGATTCATTCTGACTGAAACTTGACTTGAACAAATTATTTCTTGTCTAAAAGCAAGATTAAAACTATGATTCTATAATAAATTGAGGAATAAAAGAGAAGATTGGCTGTTTATCCTGAAATACTTAAGGGACACTTACTCTGATCCAGGCCCCACACTATGGTTGCACTGGCTCAATGTCTATTTTCTAGTGGATCTCAGGCTATGGACAGAGAAATAAATGTAAATAAATGCAGCTGTGACATTCTCTGGCTAATCACTCAAGCATGATGAAATTTATCTTTCTAAATTTAAGTCAAACTTAATTTTTATTTCAGATCCTGTTCCCCTGCAGACGTGATAGCTTCATAGTGCTCAACCGCTCTGCCCCAACAGCAGCTTTCCTCGGGCTTCTGCCTTGCTTTAGTAACTTATTTCCATGATGCTAGGCAGGGGGCATGTCCATCAATTACTTCATATTTCACCCACACTCACAGGCAGTTGAGGAAACCTCTATTCCTTCCAGGATGAGACTTCGACACAGGTTTTGTTAAATTGTCCCTTGTTGCTTTTCTCAAGGGCTCATTTGGTAAAGAAACTTTCTCTTCTCATTTTGTGTCCCTGCTGGGTGCACTCGGGCTTGGTTTCTGATACTCAGAAACCAGAGAGAGATCAGCTGTTAATTGGGGCCAAAGGCTAAGTGACAGGGACAGGAAGTAAAAGTAAATAACAGGTGAAGTATCTAGCAATCGGCTAATTATCTGAGTCATGTACCATAACATAAGGAACCGCAATTGAGTGAGGTAAGAGCTAATGCCAAAATGCTCAGGACGAGAGTGGCACAAAAGAAAAAAGAGAAAAAAAGATCAGCATTTATGAATGCAGAGGAGGAAGGCAGTGCTCAGAGAAGGCTTCCTAGAGCAAGAGCAAATGCCCATTAATGTCTGCGTCTTCTGGGACTTCTATTCTAGTTGTATTCTTCTGGGTTTGTTGTGCCTACATCATACATTCTTGCCCCAATTTTTCAACAGAGGAGTTCGTTCTTAAGAGAAAATCTTACTAGGCTTATTAGCCTTTCTACTGTAGAAAGTCTAATATATTATACTTTCTCAAAAATGTCCTCAAGGATTTTTCTATTGCTGTGGCAAGGCGTAGCTAGAAGAACATGGGGTCTGAAATCAGGTACATACGGTAAGTTGAAATCTTAACTGTTGTTTAGTAACTGGAGAATCTGACATAATTTAATTAATTTCTCTGAGATTCAACTTTCTCATCTATAAATTTTGGATAAGAATGAAAAATAGGGTAGTTGTTAGAACTCTCTCTCTCTATAAAAACTTAATACATCGCATAACATAGTACTAAAAATGGAAGTTTAGTGTTATGGATAGGAATAGTGCTATGAAAAAGAGTGTCTCCGTAATCATAAGATATTCCATGAATGTGAATCACTTGGGTATTATAAATTTGTTAAAGAAACCACAATTAATCTAATGATTTTATGGCCTCATAAAGTCATAAAACTGGAGAGGATCCAAATCTCTCACGTTTAGTAGTAATTCTAATAATTAATAGGCTTTTTTTTCATACCTCAGAGTAATCCAAAACTTTAAGTGCAGAATGAATTAGCTACTTTTCACTTTTGGATTGTTTGACTTTTATCCTTTTAGCTGAATGATCTGTAAAGTGTAATTATGTTGAATTTAGAGGAAAATATAATGGATTTTTGTTTTGGAGAATACATCATTAAGCAGTTCTATTCAGAATTTAATCATACATAGGATGTTTTTGATAAAAATGCAAACATATACAAAACAGGCAAAAATGCCAATATTTTTTTACTTGATGTATATCAAGCTCAAAATTTATCTAAATCCATTCCCAGTATGAAACTTAACCATCAGGCCCTTATCATCCGTGGCTATAATTAGTCTTAAATTAAACACTTTATAATGGATGGGGCCATAGACCAACACCTTATAAGAAGATAATAATAATCTAAAGAACTTTAAATTATTCACATTATGGTCTTAGACTAGTAGGTGAAGGGACCCTAGTAATCTTTCGTTTGTCTCTATTTTTTCTTCAGAATAATATCCCAGCACTTGCAAATTAAAAAACAAACAAAAAGCCCATCATGTCCAGACATCAGAAGTGGAAAATGAGCTGGTGGATGGGGTAAAGAGGAAGAGGCTGGTTGATAACAAACTTTCAGTTGTAAGATCAATAGGGTCTGAAAAGCTAAGATATAACATGATCATGATAGTCGATAACACTGTACTATTTATAATTGAAATTTGCTGAGAGTAGAAATTGAGTATTCTCACACAAAAGGTAAACATGTGAAGTGGTGGATTTATGGTCTTGATTGTGGGAATCTTTCATAATGTATGTGTATATCAAATAATCTGCTGTACACTTTAAATAGTTTACAATTTTATTTGCCAATTACACCTCAAATAAAATTGAAAAAAAATGTTTATAAAAATTATGGTAGGAAAGAGACTGAAGGAAAAAGGTCATGTTTGAACTAAGAGTATATCGATTTTGAGAAGACTATTTTAAAACTTCTTTTGAATTGAGCCCTGAAAGAAACCAGTTACAAATAAGCAATTTTAAATGCAAAAGTTACTCATTATATTCTAACCATGAGAAACATCCTATTGAACTCATACAGACTATACTTTTCAAGGCAATAAAAACATTGTTGAAATAGAAAAGTGTGTTCACATAGTTCATCATTTAAAGGATCCAGTCACTCATAATTTGTATGTTTTTCAAAACATTCTTTTTTTTTTAAATTTATCTTTATTGTTGAAAGCATTACAGGTGTCCCATTTCCCCCCCCCAATTGACCCCCTCCATCTCGCTCCCACCCCCTCCCCAGGCCTTCACCTCGTCATTGTCTGTGTCCATGGGTTATGCATATATGCATATAACTTCTTTAGTTAAACTCTTCCCACCCTCCACCCCCCTTCCATCTTCCCTCTGAAATATGATCATCTGTTGCATGTGTCAATGTCTCTGGTTCTATTAAGTTGGTCAGATTCTTTTGTTCATTAGGTTCTTCTTAAAGAAGACCCTTCGACATTTCCTGTCCTGCTGGCCTGGTGATGATGAACTCCTTTAGCTTTTCTTTGTCTGAGAAGCTCTTTATCTGACTTTCAATTCTAAATGATAGCTTGGCTGGTTAGAGCAATCTTGGTTGTAGTTCCATGTTTTTCATCACTTTGAATATTTCTTGCCACTCCCTTCTGGCCTGCAAAGTTTCTGTTGAGAAATCAGCTGACAGCCGTATGGGTGCTGTAATTAACTGCTTTTCTCTTGCTGCTTTTAAGATTCTCTCTTTGTCTTTAACCTTTGGCATTTTAATTATGATGTGTCTCGCTGTGGGCCTCTTTGGTTTCCTCTTGTTTGGGACCCTCTGTGCTTCCTGGACTTGTAAGTCGATTTCCTTCTTCGGGTAGGGGAAGTTTCCTGTAATTATTTTTTCAAATAGGTTTTCAATTTCTTGGTCTCTTTCTTCCCCTCGGGCACCCTGGGAATAACACTAATGTTGGGCCTCTTGAAGTTGTCCCAGAGGCTCCTCATACTATCTTCATATTTCTGGATTCTTTTTTCTTTTTGCTCTTCTGGTTGGCTGTTTTTGTTTCCTCATGTTCCAAATTGCTGATTTGATTCTCAGCATCCTCTACTCTACTGTTGATTCCCTGTAAATTATTCTTCATTTCAGTTCGTGTAGCCTTCATTTCAAATTGGTCCTTTATTATGTCATCAATTTTCTCAATTATTTTCATCATACTCTTACTAATATTCTTGAGCATTCTTATAACCATTATTCTGAACTGTGTACCTCTTAGCTTGCTTGGATCTATTTCATTTAGTTCCTCTTCTAGAGATTTCTTCTGTTCATTCCTTTGTGACATGTTTCTTTGCCTCCACATTTTGGCTGCTTCCTGGTGTTTGTTTCTATGTATTAGGTAGAGCTGCTATGTCTCCTGGAATTTGTAGAGTGGCTTGTGTAGTAGGTGTCCTGTAGGGTCCAGTGGCTCAGCCTCCCCAGTCACCTGGGCTGGGCCTTCAAGGTGCTCCCCTCTGTGGGCTGTGTGCACTGTCCTGTTGTAGTTGAGCCTTGGTTGCTGTTGGCGTCACTGAGAGGAATTGACCCCCAGACCAATCAGCTGTGAGGACCAGCTGCAACTACAGCCAAAGAGCTGCTGTGCTGGAGACACCCCTATGGAGCAGGATTTACTTCAGTGGAGCTTTGGTGTTCACCAAGTGTGCCCCTTGAGTGTGTCCCTCGTGGATGTGGTAGGGGTGTAATCCAGCGTGGCCAAAGCTGACCACCAGGTGCACTGTCTCTGGGGCCTCCTGGGAGGTGCAAAGTCAGCCTGTGCCAGTGCCTTGCCCAGGGCCACCCAGCATGAGCTACACAGCAAACCGTAGGTGGCTGCTCCTTGTGCTGGGCTTGGAGGTGCCCAGGAGAGGCCCAGCTATCAGCCAATGCAGCTGCCGCTAGTGCCAGGCCTGGGGCACTTATCAAGCCGTATGGGGCCCGCTGCTGCTTGTTTGAGAGATTTTAGGAAAGTCCTAAGCATGAGGCTCGAGAGGCCCCTTGCACAGAAAAGCCCCTGGAAATGGCCTGGATGGGCTGCAGGTGGGGGGGCGGGGCCTCCGGGAATCACGGGGCGGGGCCAAAGGTGAGTCAGGTGCTGGCGACTCAAACATGGCGCCTGCCTGCCGGCCGTGTGCGGGGAGGACTCGCCACAGGAGCCATGGCCTCCGCCAGCCCTTCTGCCTGGGAGGAAGCCGCCCTCCGCCTCTCGCCTGGATCTCAGGCAGGTTAGTTCCCCCCGAGTGTCCCGGGTCCTTTCCGGCTGCTCCCGGCGCTGGGCTCAGAGGGAGCGTCCGAGTGAGTCCGCGCCGGGCCCTTTAGAGGAGCTGCTGGGGCTCCCGCGGCCTCCGTGACCCTCAGGGACAGTCCCCGCTGGTTTCACAGCCCTGAGTTGTGGGGAAGACTCCTCCTGGCCCTGGGGCCCTGGGCTGGGGGCCTGCTGTGGGGCTGGGACCCCTCCCTCCTCTGGGAAACCCCCACCGCCGAGATTCCCTCCCGGGTTTACCCCGCGGCACCGGGTGTGGGCCCGCGGCCGTGTCTCTGGGATTCAGCCCCGATCCGCCCGCGTCTCCGCCCCTCCTCCCGGTCTCGGTGCTGCTTCAGCCCCTGGTTGTGGGGCTTCTGTGCAGCCGGATCTCAGGAGGCTCTGAGTGATGGTGGTTCTGGATTTAGTTGCGATTTTGATGTGGTCACGGGAGGCGGCGGGGCAGCTGTTCCCTACGCGCCATCTTGTTTCCTCTCTTTTCAAAACATCCTTAAATTAAACTTTCATCTTTGTGTTTTCTTTTCTCATGACTGACAAATTGAATTTGACATTTTTAAAATCAGTTATAATTTCATATGAGTTTAGTTTTCTTGGTCAAATGGCATTATACTCTATTTACTATTAAGATCAATTTTCTGGTTGAATGATAAAAAACCTTGAAAAACTAAACTATTTTGTCCAATAGTAAAGGTCTGTATATTCAGTGAGACCATGCTATTTGCAATTGTTTTTCAATTATACTTTGGACAGTCTTCTGATGTTTCATCCCTTAGGTGTGTTTTTTATGTCTGCTCCAGTCTGGTTTTCTTCCCAATAAACTCCAAGGAGTCACCTTTATTAATACTTGTGGTGCCTACATGTTGCCAAGCCCAGTGACCCGGTGACCAATTTTCAGTCATCTTACTTGCTATTTCTTCAACAGTTGATCATGCCATCCTTCCTTAAGTACTCTGTGTTATTTTTTATTAATTTAAATTGTAAATCACCCCACACTCTCAGCTTTCTTCCTACCTCACAGCCCACTCTATCAGTCTATGATGCAGGAGCCCTCCCACTCCACACACACACTTTTTGGCTATCTTTAAATGTTATAATGCTTCAGTGCATAGGACCTGGACATCTCTTTGTCTTTTTATACTCATTTTCCATGGAATGTGTAGCTTCAAAAATATCAAAGGCTTCTAAATTTTAATCTCCTGTTTGGATTTCTATATTCAGTGGTTTAACTACCTGCTTGACGTTTCTACTTAGATCTAGCAGGCATCCTAATCTTAATATGGCTGTAGCCTAAAATTTTATGTTTCTACTCATACCAGTAATTTTCCCTGTGTTTTCATTTTTAGAAAATGATATTGTCTTGAAATATATTCCAAATATATTTTTATCACTTTCAGTGCTACCTACCCCAACCAGGCCACCAAACACCATCTCTTGCCCTGATTATGCAATAAATAGTCTCTTAATTTTTCTCACTTCTGCCACTTTTATATAATAGTCAGTGTGAGTACTTAATATAAAAGTCTTCTTTCTAAGTCTCTTAACTTATTTCAGTTCCTTTCAATGAACTCTCCTATACAATCTGCTTCGGTTAATTTCCATTCCTTGTTCTTCTTCCTGTCACTCACTATATTGCAACCACATGGCTTCTTTTCTATTCCTCAAGCATGCTAAGCATGTACCCAACTCTTGTTGAAAATCTCTTTCTCTAAAAAAAAGCCCCACCCCCTTACCTGACACATGCCTCTCAGCAGCAGCTCCTCCCCTTACCCACCTGAACCAAAATAGTCACTATTTATTCTCTACCTACAGAAGCATTCTACTTATCACTATTTGACATTATCTTATTTATATACTTATTTTCAACTTTTTATTTATTTTATAATCTGTCTTCTTGATAAAAAATAAAGTCCAAGAAGGAAAAACATTGCACGGCATATTCCTATAAAAATGACTGAACGACAGACTAATTGAATAAGTGGATGAATGAATGAATGAATGAATGAATGCGTCATGGTCATCTATCTTGAATCTTTTCTCCATCTAACTAGTTTCCGTGATATAAGTCAATCTTTTGAAGCCTTGTCTTAAGAATCTAATCCTATAACGTGAGAATAAGGCAACTTAAGAGAAAGATGGGCACAGCCATTTAAAGTGACCCGTTTTCGTGTGACGGAATAGATAGTACTGGCACTGCTCTAGAAACAACTGTCTGGCTACCGTGATCTTAGAAGGACTTTTAAAATACTGTCCACTTCAGCAAAAAAGATTACTAGAAAATTATTGCCTTAAGATAAGATAATCAGTTTGTAAAGAAAAACTTTAATGTGATAAGGTGGGCTGATAGAACTTCTGAGGTTTAAAGATTTTTTTAAAGATAACTTTTAGTTATTATTTTCCCAGACCACTGAGGATTATTTTCTAAGTGTTAATTAAAAACTGTTGAGTCCAAGTATCTGAAGAAAACAGTTTCCCTATCTAGGTAGCTTTCAAGAACTTTTAGCTCTTTGGCATAAGTGAACTGCTATAGAATATGTTTATCGTGTTACCAGTATAGATACCTTCAATATATCCTGGGAAAAATTCCTGAAAATTAAATATCTAGTGGACAGAAAGGCTCTCATAAATATAACTTACCTGGAGAAAAGTGATAAAATTTGGTTAGCGCTCTCTGTGAAATGGACATTTGAGAGGTTAACAACAGGACAGTCTCTAGATATCATTATAAGTAAGAAGGAGGAATTAGCAAATTAACTGAAATCTGTAAAATACAGTTCCAAGAGGCAGAAACAAATGTAAAGATTTCTTTTACAAGCTTAGTTAACTGTCCTATGATAATCGGGTTTCTTTTACTTTAATTTCCTACACGGAGTATCTGCAGGTTTAATCTCTTCTGCAAAAGTTAGCACTATTAATTCTTTATCAATGACATTATTCAAAACTCTGGACTTCACGTTACTTTCATTTGCTGCCAACCCATAGAATCACAGCTCTTATCATGTAGAGCCACTGAAAAAATTATTTTGCAACTTGATTCCTTGACAGCATATGTAAAAATGCAGAAAGACAAGCATATTTCACAACGTACATGTACATTTAAGTCCATCTATATTATCACTGATCTTTTTTTTCCTGCCCAATTACAAGCTTGTTATACTCACAAAGGCACAAAGCTTTAAGTAAATTAGCTCATCAAGATGATTTTGATATGTCAGCATCCATGTTGCAACCACAGTGATTTTTCTGAGTAAATCTCCTGAAAATTTGTCCCTCCACGTGTTTTACCTTTCCTAGAAGATCCAAGACTAAGTAAAGTCTGACTTTATTTAAACAAATTTTATTATGGGGTAGACTAAGTATAATTCTCAGATGCTCAATCAAAAAAGAGATTGCATCTCTAACATATGCAATTGTCTTGTAGAAATCTAGTTTGCACAGAGCTAATAAGAGAACCCTCTGGCCACCTCTGCTAAGTTATATAAAATACAGAAATTCTAGCATCTAGAGGCTAGAGAGGACCTTAGGGTACTCCAGGCTGAAATGGTAGAGTGCTATACAGGAGTGTATGCCTTTGATAACATCTGCATTTTATCAGTAGTGGCTAATAATCTCTATGTCTATATTTAATTTTAAATGTTTCCAGGTTTTTAAAAATAAAATATGTATTCTAGATGGAATATGCAATTATAAACATATTTGTATATAAAATATTTCATTTTCACTTAATGAAGAACTCATTTCTCAGTGAGCTGATGTGCCTTTTTATTTGTGGGAGTTTATCGGGAGCTGTTTCCTTCCTGTGTAATGCAGTTTACTTTACACAGCCATCCAGCCCTCGCTGGCTGATTACAGTAATTTCTTTTTCCTAGCTAACCTTGGAAGTCTTTGATATTATAGAGCCACACTGACTGATGCCATAGGGGAAAGGTTTGTAAATCTCTGATATAAAATATTCTGCTTGGGATGAAAGGGATTCCCCAGAAGTGGATTTTAAATCCCTTTTAGACATTTTCTGCTGGCTGTTAATTCTACATTCATCATTTTGTCCATGACTATTATGTGACATACTTCAATAGAAGTTTTATTGTGGATAATTTTTAACACTGAACATTCATAGGTTAACACACTATCCTGACTATTAGGGGCTGCATTTTAATTGTTTGTTTGCTTGCTAGTGTTTCAGATTGCTTTTTACTGATTCACTTATATTCTTGCCTTAGTTTACTTCTTTTTAACAATTATATATATTGTCACCTGTGATGCCACCTGCAATGTCATTTGTTGATGAGCATAAGACAGTGGATAAAGTACGTACAACCCCATGTCTTCCACTTCTAGTGTAGGTGAGGTAAACACTACAAATAACTAATTTAATTATTTAAATACAACTATTATAAAAATGTTAAAGGGGCAATTCCATTTTACATTTTTTATTTTAAATAATGGTGTGTTTCTCTTGTCATGGTCAAATAAGACTACTATAGTCCATTGAATGAAGCAGAATTAATATTTCTAATCTCTTAAAAAATTGGTCATCTTAGGGTTTTACTTAAAATAACTAAGCTGGCCCCCAAAGGTAAAGGAAAATACTATCTATGCCATGGTAGACACGAGGCGCAGGACATTTTGTGCAGTGATTTTTCACTTTAACAAGCTTTTTGGATCAATTAAAGGTACCTAATAAATCCCACGGTGCTTAGTTGTTTAAGAATGAAATTGAAAGAAAATGGGGGACATAGATGCTGCTGGCTTTAGGTTGAAGTTGGTGGGACTTTAATGCAGATTTAACTAATTCCACTTTGTCAGTTTTACTTGTTTATGTTTTTGTTGTTTTAGATGTTTTTATTTTCTCCAAAGCAAGTGTCATCTCTGTAGGCATTCAAGTGAACATGGGATGCTTCTTATTTTAATTTATTCTCTAGTAATATCAGAAAGTTTAACAAATGAAGAAATTATATTCATTTTTAATAACTTTGGGCTTATTTAGTTCTTGACACTGAAAGATGTACCTAGCTGCTTATATAGAAAATGAATTTTAAAATATAATGTAATAATAAAAAAGGTAAAAAGACTCTTTTTTAAAAATGACATACACCATGAAACAAAGATCTGTTTTCCAAGTTCAACCTCTGTAAACACAGCTTAAAGTGAATCTTTTTAACAGAATTTTTAAAAAGAAAGTTAAAGTGTTTTCAAATTCAGGGGGTAGATACCCTGAAAAGGGGTTGCTGAATATCATGCTAAGCAAAACAAATCAGACAGGATAAGTTAAGGACCATATGATGTCACTAATATGTGAGATATAAAACTGAAAGCAACAAATGAACAAACAAGAAAATTAAACAAAAAGTCATAGACACAGGCAACAGTGTGACGGTTAGCAGAGGGAAGGGGCGGCAACGGTAAAGGGTATGGGGGTCTTACCCCATCCCAAAAATAAAGAAAAGAAAAATGAACTTGTACTGATCAGCTGAAAAAGATTTAGAAAACTTTATATTGAGTTTTTAGTAAATCGAACGCAAACAGAAAAAACCAAAAGCACGTTAGTAGAAAAGCAATATAAAATAAAATATGAAATGTCATGTGACATTAACACTGAAAATATGCTTCTATCGTGAATACAGTGTTAAATCACCATTAGGTCTGGCTGCCTCAGACTTGCCAACATTATTTACTGTAGCACTATTTTTCCCCAATCTGTTCATTTGAATCTCTGACAAAACCTGAATTTTTTTCTTTATAATAGCAATTAGAAAATATCAACGGTATTAGATGAATAAAACATTTTTTTAATTTTTAAAATATTTCATTATAAAGCTGAGAACACATATAAGGACAATGTCTGGAAGAGTATGTAGCTGGGGCTAATTTATTTCTTCAAAGATCCCCTGAGATCTGAGAAATAACCTAACCCTTGTGAACTACCTCTGAATATATAATTATATTGAACTTTCTCTGAAAGTAACAGAGACATAGAAAATAACAAAAGTTCCAGAACACACAGGGTAAGTTAATTTGTTAACTCTCAGGACTGGATTAAAATTCTGTCAGTCCTTCCGAAATTTGAGAAATGTAGAAAGTCTGATGTCAAACTGGGATAATTTTAGGAAAACACTGAAATTCTTTGAACAAAATGAAGTAATTCTAAACAAAACTCCAAAGTTGTTAAGCAGATTAGCCAACAATTTCCCTAAGTGAAGAATTTAGCAGAAGTATGTGCCTCAGAGGCTGTGGCTTCTCTGTAAGTGAGCCAGGTGGGGGAGAAACTGAGGAACTGGCCAGTTTCAAAACTGACAGCTTCTGTGTGCCCAAGACGCAAAGCCTGGAGGCATTTCCTGTGGAAACTGGTTTCTTATCAGCTGATCTGTGCTTAAGCAGCTCATCAGCTACTCTTTCTCCCCATTACCTTTTTCTTATATATTAGGCATCTTCCTAGAAGGATGGCCCACCACATATACTACAAAGAAATTTAAAACTAGAAAATAAAATCATCTATAGTATCATCATCCAATAAGATTTTCTTCCTTCATATATTTCTTAAAGTCTACCCATGTGAAAATATATTTTATGTAGACAAAATATTACTAAACTACGATTTTATGTGCTAATTTCTTTGAACAGACTTTCATGTTTGTTGCCACATCTTATTTTATCACGTATTATTATATTGTTATTACATAAGAAAGACCAAGAGGCAAGGTCAGAAAAATACATAAATTCTTTATTAATTTAGGAGACCTTATCTAAAATTTAGTCTTCAGTTAGACTAGATTATATTATTTGGTAATATAAAGCATCTTGTTCCTTGGTTGTAGGTAGGTCTGTAGACGAGATGAAAAGCAGTCTTGGGGTTTTACTTTAAGCCCACACTCTAATCTTGGGCCTTGAACTCTGATTTGCCTGTTCATGTTGAAGAAAGTGCTCACAGGTCTCCTATAGCGTAACCGGTATCATTAGATATCAGAGATATTCCGGTTTCTCTCTGTCTCCTTTAGAAGAAAGAAATAATAGGCATTATTAAAGTCCTATTATTCTATTAATATCAGTGTTACGGCAATGAGCAGGCTAATGGGAATGCAGATCTTTTAAAAATCCTGTCTTGATAAGAGAAGAGGCCAGATCTTTATAATCCATCAGAAATCAATAATTGAAATTGCCTACTCCAAAATACGGTATCTCCAAAATACTGGCCTTTTGCTCAGAAAGATCATTTTCTTCTTTCAAAAGATTCTGATGCTGCTTCATCTCCGCACCGCCTGCCTCCCCTTTCCTCAGAAGACATGCTAATTTGATGCTTATGTTGCTGTTCAAATCACTTATTCTATTTTTATGGAATGCTTTGATGTTCCAAATAAATCTCATTATACTGGAGATCAAAGAGGACAATGCCTTTCACCAAAGAAGTACAATACACCAATTAGCATTTCATCTCTAGGGAGATTTTATATATATATATAATGTATGTGTGTGTGTGTGTGTGTGTGTGTGTGTGTGTGTGTGTGTGTATATATATATATATATATATATATATATATGGTCCTAAGAGTGTGCCCAGAATATGTGACAGGACTAAGTGGGTGTGACAGTGACAGATGAATAGACCTGAGAATAGTAAAAATGTGCTGAGAACAAAAGGTGTTAAAGTTCTATCATTATCATAAAAATGCTTTGTATCATTAATAATACTAATACTAATAACTATTATTAAACAGCTATTTTATTCCGTAGCTTCTTCTCCTTGGAAATATATCATACACTAAGATAAAATGTTAAAATGGTGAAGCTAATTAGAGGGGAAACTGTCCTGATTCTTCCATAAATGGGGCTGGAAATCTGAGTCTAAGGATTTAGAATCTGGCTCGGGAGAGGAGCACACTGGTTAGGCGTGATTTGCAGTTGTCTTGCAAGCGGGATGGCTGCATGCTGGCGGCAATACATCCGAAACTTTCCCTCTGGCTGTGTCTGCCCGTAAGGACTGTCTGCACAAGCTGCACGTCACTCCCCAAGCCCTTGGGGTCTGCTTAAGCAGCCCGCTATTTTTGACTAAGTTGTGATGGAAGTTTTTGGTCTGTGGTTTTATGATCTGCATAAATGTTCCATGAGTCTTACTTCAGTTCTATTGTCATCTGAAGGACTAATTCTCTTGGGACAGTAGAAGAATCTTTAGAATTTGCCATTGCCTGTGTTCTCCCATCTTGTCTTTACAAAGTACTGCAATACTTCCCTCCAAACCCCCATCTGGTATGCAAATGAGTATCACATGACACACACCTTAATCCTTTCTTGGAATTAATCCTTAATTCCACTTGAAAATCCCTAGTAGATTTGTACAAATTGAATTGCTTTGTTCTATATATCCAAAAGGATTTCAGTATAATTTTTTGTTACATCTTAAATTTAGGCAGGAAGCCTCAGTTCCTTGCTCGTGGTTGGCTGGTTCTTTGCCACATGAACCTCTCCTTAAGGCCACTTGAGGGCCCTTATAGCATGGCAGCTGACTTCCCCCAGACCAAGCCACCTAAGAGAACAGGAAAAAAAATGTCTTATGATCTAGTTTCAGAAGCCTTACACAAGCTCTCATCCACCATGCTCTAAT
This sequence comes from Miniopterus schreibersii, assembly GCF_964146895.1. Classification (NCBI taxonomy): domain Eukaryota; kingdom Metazoa; phylum Chordata; class Mammalia; order Chiroptera; family Miniopteridae; genus Miniopterus; species Miniopterus schreibersii. Next base: position 188,039,411 of record NC_138101.1, read on the forward strand.
CATTAAAAGCAAGTCATCGATTCCAGTTCTTGTTCTTGGTGAGGGGAATCAGGCTCCACCCTTAGAAGGGAGGAATACCGAAAAAAGTTTGTGCCCTATTTAATTATTTTATTAATTTTTAAAATTTATCTTTATTGTTGAAAGTAATACAGATGCCCCCCTTTTCCCCCATTGATCCCCTCCACCAAGCATCCACCCTGGCCCGCCCCAGGCCTTCACACTATTGTCTGTGTCCATGGGTTATGCATTTATGCATATAAATTCTTTAATCAGTCTCTCTCCACTCGCTCCGCCATCCCCTCCTTCCCTCTGAGATTTGTCAGCTTGTTCACGCTTCTATGTCTCTGGATCTATTTTGTTCATCAGTTTAATTTGTGCCCTATTTTAAAACCATTGCATGATAGAAAGAGCTGGTTCTGCCTTAGAACTGGCTTGTGTAATATTCTTGTAGCCTGGAGGAGCTCCTTCCCTCTCTGACTTAGTATTCAGAATAGAACATTTACACACCACGTCAAGACATTTAAATGCATGAGATTATAAATGTATGGATTTAATAGAAACAGGGCACAAGATGATGTACAGAAATAAAGGTTGAGTCCATAACAGTTTACCATATGCTATTTCCAGCATCAATAAGATGTAGTTCAAAAGGCACTTATCTTAGTGTTGAAGGCAGAAATTTAAATATATGCGGCATCTTTCCTGGTTGGGAGACCTTAGGCAAGCTACATAATCACGTCCCCTGTCAGTTGCTTCATTTACTTAAATGAATTCTCATAATAACTCAATAAGGTATGTAATATTAGCCCCATTTCATAGAAAACAAAATTGAAGCTCAGAATCATTGCAGCTAGAAAATGGCAGAGTCGATATTCTGAGTTTTGTTTATTGATGTCAATACTGCTTTCCTTTCTCCTGTACTTTCTGGGGAAGAGAGAAAGTGTATCACTTACTCAATGAGGTAGCATGTATGAAAGTGTTTAGTTTTTCCTTTTTAACAAAGTTGGCATCCATACAAAAAAAATAAAGTCTTATAAATGCAAAGTTGTTCTTACTGAGAAACAATAAATATGTGTTTATGTTAATCAACAGGATTTTAAGTATCAGTGGTTTCTAAAGATGTTTTTACCTTAAAGCTCTGAGTCAGGGTAAGCAACCAAGCAATACACTACATTACAATTATCCAACCCTGTGCATTGCCTTGCTCTGTGATTCTTGTCAAAGATACGATCGAGAGTAGATTGACTGCTTAGTTCTAGTGACACCCCCTTCCAAGCCAATGTCAGATCAAGAGTGCTCTTGGGTAGTTTATACCTGCCTTCTTTCTTCAAAATCCAGATTCATCCAGTATCTTAATTATACTGTAGATAGAAAAAAAAAAAAAAGATATAGGAAAGGTCACCCTTATATAAAGATGCCCAATAACTGCTCACTGTATACTGCTTTGAACCAAGTATTGAATAGTAAAGTTGAATGGCCTTAAATGAAATCAATCAAATCAAGTCATATTCATAAAGCTTAGATGGATTCCTGATAATTCAAAATCATTGACTCTGCTTCAAACACTGAAATTACTGAATATTTAAGCCACTAAAAAATTTTAAACCCTATGTATCCAGATTGGAAGTCTCAGTCACAGAATCAAATTTTATCAGTGGAAGGGGCATTAGCCAAATAAAGCATATAAAGATGGATACCATTCCCATGAATGCTGGCCTGTTTCCTTCAGGCTGCAGTTAGCTTATATTAGAGTTTAACAAGTTACAGAGCTATCGAGTATTTAATCCAACTGTAATTTATGACATGACAACATATTGAGGCTAAAAAAGTAATCAGTTTCAAAGTTTTCCCTTAATATGTAAGAAGGAGGTTGTACACCGGGCAAGCATGAATCACAAGGTAATAAATGTCCTAGAAGATATTAACAAATGTAAATTGCTATATAAATATTAAATAAATTACACCATATTTTAAGGCTCTGAAACATTGAATCACTTTGCGAAAGACTAAATGTCAAACTAAATAATGCATGTTTATACATATTTCTTCAGTGGGCCATTATTACAACTTTAGCAACACTGTTTGTTCTAGGGTGTTTATGTCCAGCACACATTCATTTTTGGCATTTACCACTTAGGGCTTGATTTTCTGTGTTTCCAGCACCAACTTCATTCCTGCAGGAAACAATCTGAAGCTTAAAGCTTCTGTAGCAACTGGTCACTTTCCCTGCTTGGAGAAATTGCTAAAGAAAGTTGAGGAATGGGAAGAATCTTACCATAGGATAAGGGTCCTGGGAAAATAGAGCCTCTTAACAGTTGTGTACAGAAGGAACTGCTTCAACTGAAGTTCAAAGGCGGCCTTAGCAATTAAAAATTCATATATTGACAGTCTATGTCGTGAGGGTCATATGTGGAAGGACATGTGGAAGGAGGAAGACTGTGCTGGTGAGAAAGGAATTTGGGGCGGAAAACAAGGGTTATACAATTCGTATTAGTAGCTATTGTTGTGTTATTATCATTATCACTGGCATTGTAGATACTTAAATCTCGTGGCAGTTCATTACATGAATTGTTTCACTACTGTTAAACCTCACCCCCAGGGAGGTAGGTCTCTACCCTCCCTTTCATCAAGGTGGAATTTGCTCTGAGATCCCCCTCTGACTGAGATCATACACCAGGTGAGCAGCAGTGATTTTATGTAAACCTAGAATGATCCACACTAAAGAAGGTCCCACAGGTATCCCACGTGTCTCCTGACTGCTTCTGTGCCTTGCTCTTCGAGACAGTTTGCCTCTTGGAATCACTTTCAGTGTCAAGATTGCCTCGCCTGCTGAGTCACTGATGGACATAGCGTGATTGCTGATGACTCGAACACACTGAGTTTGGTTGAGTTTCATTACCCTTGCATCGCTTTGGTTGAGCAAACAGTATGTGGCTTCATTCGAGGCTGAGAGGGAGCGGGGTGCTTATTTTTCAACTATATCTGAGTAACCCACCAGGATAGGACTGGTTTTCTGCTGAGGATGGGTAGACCTCAGCGAGTAGGGCTTTAGAATGAAAAAAGTCATGAGAGGATGATGTAATCAGGATCCTGATTTTCAGTAGGCAAGAAGAAAGAATCCAGGAAGGAAAGGCAAATGAGTACCATGAGGGAGATTTTCTGCAAATTTCCAAAATTGAGCTAACGGACATCACCAAGGATGTTTATGGAGATGCACTGAAGGGCTCCAGAACATTATTCCAGGGCGCAGGAAGAAGAATTAGCAAAGTAAGAGAGGTCTGAGCAGGAAACTAGGTCAAGGGCTGCTTCATTGATAAAGACTTAGTCCACAAAGGAAATTTCTTAGGAATAAAAATGATTTCTATTCCTAAGAAATAACTGAAGCTGTCAGTTCCTAGAAAGAGAGCATAGACTCAGAGAAATTGCCTTGATTCCCCACTGTTCCCTATACTACCATTGATGGACTTTTTATAGAATTGCACAAATGTGGGATATTCTTCTTTCACAGATGGAGGCTAGAAAGGGATTAGGTGGTTTAGCTTTAGTGAGACAGGCATCAAAGGAAGGCGGTTATGCCATTAAACATCTTGGTGGTAAGTAAACTCAGTTTCTTATTTTGACATTCAATAATCGACAGATGTAAGCTCTTTGTAAATAACACCTAAAATGTATAAGCATTGTTTACAATTTTTATTTCTTAATAGTAAATATTTGGATGTTTGAATTTAAAAACTTCTGTATGCATTTCACATGTGCAAATTCAAATCTAACATGATCATTTCTATTATAAGTCCTTCATTGTCAGATTTTTGTCTTTGGTCCTAAACTCAAATGCTTTTGTTTTTGTTTTAGTTGTATCTTTGCTTACTAAATCTTCATCACAAAATAATTCATGTGAATTAGTAAAGGTTAACAGATGATAATGCTAATAAAATAACAATAGCTCTCACTTGAGGATTCAGTGAGATTGTGATGAAAAGCACCTCATATGAATCACTACATTTAAGCCTCACAGTGGCAAATCTGGAAGGTTGACTTCACCAATCCCTAGAGAGATTTTATAAAGTTGTCCCTGGCTACAGGTAAGGAGAAAGCATATTGAGACTCACACCTAGGCTGCCTAACTTAAAAGGCTTGTTCTTACCAGCAATGTGGATACACCTGCTACTACTAGAAAGCTCCCCTTTGCCTTCCTTTCATTTTGCAGTAGTGTGGGAAAAGTTTAGTTTTTCTGGAGTGAGAGGGAGGGTAACTTTGATTGCCAAGCTGTCCTGTCCTTCCACCCACTCACGAAAGCAACCCAAGGTTTCCTTAAAATATTCTCATTACCTCAAGTCAAATGATGTAATCCATGATTTTTTATTTTGACATTTTGACCGAAAATGTCTTGTATTTTAAAATTTTCAATGTTTTTGTTCTTTTTAAAGAAACATACCAGAAACATTTGAAGTTTTGAAAAATTTACTGTGAGTTAGCTACAAAGTACTACAAGGTGGCTGAAAATTTTGCTTCATCTGGAAAAGAAATCTTAGAACTTAAGCCAAAAATAAATAAGTAAATAAATAAAATAACAGGAAAAACAAGATAAGCCTACTTAAATAGGCTATATTTCTCATAATAACTGATTTAGCTCTCTCAAAAATATTTGCAAATATTACACTGATGGGCTTGGTCTACACTTGCTCAAACAAATGCTCAATTAATAATAATAATAACCTTCATCCAATGCCTCCTTCCCCCTCTCCATCACCCTGGCTCCTAACTTTGTGATGGCAGTTTCTTTTCCACAGCAGATGCTGTATGACTCTTGGAACATGGCAACCTTGGCGAAGGACAATCCTGGGGTTCAGTACTTTGGTACAGATTCTCCCCAGATTCTCAGAGAGCCTCTTTGCTTTGTCCCTTGAAGACCATGTTATAACTGTTCCTGGGATTAAAAACAAAAATGCTCACAGTCAGTTCATGGCATAATATACCTTAGAGATGACAGGTGCCTTAGTCACAATCAGTTCAAATCATTTTATTAAAAAGTTGGAATACTGCAAAATGATGGGATTTATTGATTTTTACTCACACACTAAGTGCAGCTAGAAACCACACTTCCTGACTCCCAGACAACAATTAAATTGTATTTCCTAAGTTTTCTTATTGAAATTGATAATCAGAGTTCAACAATGGAAGTTTATCTTATGAAGTTTCAAATGTGTATCCCAAATAATAAATAAAGCAGATTTTATGATGACCTGTTATCTCAAACAGAAGATATAAATATGACATTTTAAGGATTTCTGGCCCATGAGTAGATTAGATTGATCCTTTAGAATTAAATAGAAATGAGGAGGAGATGTTGGAATAATGTCAAATGGCATTAAAACATTTCCCTCCCAGAACAGTGTGGATGCCAGACTTTGTGGAAATATGTAATATATACCATCATATTTTTTTCCATGTTTCTTCTCAAAAAGAAAAAGAGACTATGTCTACAGGCATCTGAATTTCTTTTGGGTTTTCTCTCCCACTCCCCAAAAAGTGTTTACATTTATGCATTAGTTTGCTATTGTTGCTATAATATCTTACCACCCATAGAGTGGCATTAAACCACATACATTTATTCTCTCAGAGTTCTGCAGGCCAGAAGCCCAAGATCAGCCTGGAGGGCACTGAGTTCAGTTTCCTATGAAGACCCTAGGGGAGAACACATCCCTTGCTTTTTCTAGCAGGTGGAGGCTGTGCACTTGAGCTTTGTCTCCTCATCACCTAAACTCTTGATTTCCTTCCTTTTGTCACATATCCTACTACTATGAATTGATGCTTAAACTTATTTTAGCGGTGCTCCATGGATTTCACAAGTATCAATGTCTAAAGCTAGCTCAGTTCCCTGCCGGAGCCCCGTTGGCCCTACAAACTACAACACTGCTATGAATGAGTGATAGAATATGTTGTGATAGGAAACTTTTGGTAAAAGGTTAACAGTAATCCTGTAAGCCAATGTATTATCTTAAAGCATTGTTAACAATCAAAATATGCCCATGAGGTGAGACATATGAGCCTGCATGCATTCTCTCATTGGAAGCTGACTACTTCAGGAGCTTGTTAAATCCTCAGCATTTTCCAAATTCATATAAAAATGTATGCTAACTAAACCAGGTAGCCAAGAAGTAGGTGGAAGTGATAATCTAATGAAAAACCTTAAAACAGGCATTATATTCCATAGCCAAATATTTTCAAATGCATATATTTTAAGTACCGATTTTATTCCTAGAGAAGCATTAGCATAGTTTGTCTTTTACTATTTTCTATGCTCTTCATTTACTGTATTGATATATATGATATATATATATTATATATAATCAAATGAGAAGTATAAATGTCTATACTAATTTTTTGTCGTTGTTTAAAACACAGACCTCTTAACAAGAACATTTACTGATTACATTTTGAACTATGTTTTCTTAAAACAATATGAAATAATATATTTATGAGTATATTCTATGGGAATTTGTCTTTAATTTTCAAGTGTCTTTAAATCTCATCCAACTAGCTTATTTGATATTAGACTATCCTTTGCCTAGAAAAGATTCATTCAGTTTGAATTATTTTTAAGGGACTAAAAACCAAAGGAGAAACAGAATGCAGAGTGATAAAGCTTGTTTTATCAGAAAAAAATATATATATAGTTTTAGGTCAGAGCAAGGAGTATCAAAACTCAGATTATTAAAGTCACTGCTGAAACTAAATTCAGGGAGAGTTTCTCCTATTAAAGAGGTTCAGCGAGTCTCAGTTCCAGTGTCACTGGGTAAGCAGTCAGAAGAGCAGTGAGAGGTATGGGGATGGTGGGTGGTCCTGTAATCCCGAGAGACTGGTAGCAGTAAATTCCACGACTTTCCTCCTATATGTTTTAAAAGGATATGGATTGCAGTAGCTGTATAAACCAAGCAACACCATATGCCGATCTATAACAGCCGCTGTAAAGTGGTGTATGGTCCAATTTAGCTGTGTCTCAGTCCATTATCTTGCTGCATTTAGACTTGAGCTGTGTGAAATGGATAATTGCTGCAATTCTTCACACAATTCAGGAGGAAAGCTCCCTTCAAGGAACACTTTGGCAACAAAAAAGGGGTTATTTTAAGCCTGAGTTGAATGCCTAAATTTGAACTGACTAAATAATTTGGGTTTCCAGGAAATTTTTAATTTCCTGCAAGATTTTATTTAAAATTCAAAACAATGGTGTGAAATCTACATGTCAGGCCCTATGACCTGGTGATACCAAGTTGAATCCCTACACATAATAAGTTTGTATTCTGGTTGACAGTATACACATTTTTAATAAAGGTGATTTATTAATTGTGCTTTAATTTTATAAGATTGTAAACCTGTTCTTATAAATATTTCACAGGGAATAAATTGTCCAACCATATGCCCCAATTTTTGTTCAAAAAATAATTTCACCCTACCAACCTTAAAATACATATTACTTTTTGGGAAATAAAATCAGTGCCCATAAGTGTCAGTTTCTTCATTTCTCCAACATAAAGTTTCTTTGGATTTTTTGTTTTCAAACCAATGTGATTGACTTTGGACTACTCCCATGGTCCCTCTAGTACCATTAACACCTTCTTTCATTCCAGATAATAATCATACAGAGGGAATAAAAAAAGTTAAGTCCAAATTATACAGTGGACTTTGGAAAAGGATATGTAATAATCCAAATTATAGATAATTGTCCCCCCAAATTTACACTTCAGTCTGTCTGTGTTGATTCAGCTTCAAAGCCTGGAAAGGAACCAAATTTTGGTCCAGTCTAAATAAGGTTTGGCCAAACTCTCACCAGTTCAGAAAGCCAAGCTTCCACATTTGTTTTTCTTGGGTCATGTATAAATGTTTTCAAATTATGTTATTACTCATTGCTAATGAGATAATTTTTCATTAGCACAACTCTCCTTTCTTAATTTAACACTTATTCAGACATTATCCTGCTCAATTTTGTTTTTCAATGGCAGTTACTAACATACCATATAATTAAATAGATCCTAGTTTGTTATTTTTAATAGGTTCCCTTGTATAGCCTTTTGACAGCTGGGTTCTTGACTACTTCTAGGGAATTTAGCAGAAAGTTAAGAATTTGACCATTATAGTCATTTTTATGTCTTGAGCACAAAGAGACTATTTTGGAAATGGCTTGAGGTTTTGTTAAGATTTTGGCAGAAGGTGATTAATGAGGCCATATGACTTCAATAGCTCCTTCCCAAGTTATAAGAATGTTTCTCTCCCCATCAAGGTCTCTTACCTTCAATTCAACTTGCTTTGCCTCTCTTTCTCTCTCTCACTCACTTTATGTTGGTCTCTCTTTGTCATTATCATCTTTATCTCCAGCAGAAATATAATAAATATATTTAGATAAATGTTGACTTTTCCAAATTTGGGCACTTATTTATAGAATTTGTAACCAATGACCTTTAAAACAGTTTCTTGCTAAAGAGTATTGAGAAGATGTATTTCTTCATGTGAGATTTTTCAATCACATCCAATTTTCACTTGAATTGTTATGATATGTGCATGTTACAGAAATAATTCAGTTCACCAACTAACAATATGAAAGTCATTTAACTCATTAAAGAAGGTATAACCCTCTGTAGGTTAAAAGTATGATTTAAGTTTAAAATATCCAACATTATTTCAAAAATGTTTTTCTTATTTTCAGTGTCCGATATATATAATAGTAGCCAATAATCAATTGTTGAACCATAGAATGCAAAAGGTAAAGATGTTAGTGTTAAATGCCATTCATATTCAGAGTAGTGAATGCAGACAAGCTGACATCAGTGGAGCCCTTTAAAAGTGGAGCTAGAGCAGCCTTTCCAGAAGAACTGCCTTTCCCAACTTATTCCTTGAAACTTTGCACCATTTGAACTACAACACACCTTTTATTGGGCCAAACCAGCATTGCCTTCCAAACAACTGTTTGTAAAGCTATGAGGAATGCACACATTCTGACCACAAGAACTCTTGGATATGGATATTCTAATTGAAGGCAGAATCAGTAAGCATCCATGTATAGCTACAGAATGACCCCATTTATTAACACCAATAGAAATTCCTTTCTTCTATTTATGTACTTATTTTCCTTTTTTTCATAAAAACTTCTTGAACTCACCCTGAAAATGGGACACAGTTTGAGTCTCTGCCTGAATCTGTGCCCCTGGATTGCATTTCTGGGATCTCAAACACTTATTGCCTTTCATTTGGGCTTGTCATTTTTCAGTTACCAGTACACATGTCCCTGCTTCTCTGCTTAAAATAAACCTGTATCCGTTTGATGGTAATTTCTCTTCATGCATGAAAATGCAGGGCATGAGGTTTTCGTGTCATATTACTAGTTTTATTTGCTCTGCCATATTGAAAACATAAATAGCCATATATGATTCAACCACCAGCACTTCACCAAATTACTAGCTTTGATTTATTTGAACAATTGACTAAGTGGGGATGTAGGCAATCCATGCTTAGAGAAAAGGTAGAGCAATGAGAGGTTACTCAGAACTTGAAACAGGAAGAGCCTCTATCTGATTCTTCCAATATACTGTACTTGTTAATTCTTAAAAAGATTCTAGGGACTGGAGAGAGATAGAAAAAAAGAAAACAAAACCAAGGTGCTACCCAAGGACGACGTTGGAAGGAGCTAGGCAGGGGAAGAAGATTCTAGAAGATTAATTAGCCATAACTCAAGACTGTTACCAAAGGGGAAAGTGGAAATTTAAATATATATAATATAACCCGGAAAACATGAAAAAGATAATGGCTGATATCTCTGGTGCTAAAACTACTGCTCCATGAAAGCCAATAGGGTCCTGAGGTTCATTACTGGCATGTGGAATACTGTGTTTTGTTGCTAGAATGTCTGTTCTTCATCCTAGAATCTACAATGTATTAAACTTCTATTACAGGAAAGGCACTGAACTTGATTAATTTACTATATTCTTAAATGTCATTCTCAAAATACTCTCTATGGTATATTATTATCCAAATATATTATCCCCCAAAATTGTATTTTATACACATATATGTAATTTTTAGTGATTCAGTTATGTAACATATCTATAATAATAACAACAACCCAAATTTGACCCCAGATAGACCCAAGTCCAAATCCTGGTCTTGTCTCTACTAAAATTGGGAGTAAACCAAATCTTTAGTCAGAACCTTTTATTACATCAATAATTCTAAATTATATTCCCTTGAAATATTTGCTGTCCAAAATATTGTCTGTAATAAATAAAAGACATAAAAATATTATTAAATCATACAAGCTTAGAAAAAACTCACATAAATATACTTCATTTGGAGATTTGTAATAAACATTCATGTATCAATGGTCATAAAAAGTCCTGCAGCAAACAAACTTCTTTTCCATTTTCTTCAGCCCCTTTATTTAGGTTCTATGAGCTTTCGACCTCCGTGCCAAATTTTGTAGTAAACAAACATGTTTGATCTTTTTTAATCCTGTTATTAAGGTTATTAGGCCTTTAAACCTCTGTCAAGTAACATCACAGAGAAATTTCTTGGGAAACCCTTTAGGAATTTTAAAGTAGTACCTAACACAGTTCCAAGACATGTATTAGCTTTCAAAACATATTTGTGACTCAGTTCACTTTGAGTAAATTACAGAAACAAAATGCTTTCCATGGAAGAATATAAATAAAGCCATTTCTCTCTCTCTCCCTCTCTCTCCCTCTCTCTTGCTTATGCTCTTCTCCCATGTTTTTCATGGCTCTTTTCAGATCTGAAACTCCTGTTGCCTGACTAATTGTTAAAGACTTACTGTATAACTATCTAACTGATGCCCCTATAAAAATGGGCTCCACATGGGAATTTCTAATTTGACACTCAGTAAAACAGGTAATGAGAGCTTGATGAAGAGGTAAAGCTTAATAATAAACTTGTGGTTATTCTAGCAAAATAGATCAAGTGAGTAGAGTAGCCTCCTTTCCTTGATGTGCCATCTGGAAAGGAAACCCTCATCATCATCAAATTGCATGATCAGAACTCAGGAGCCTGGGCCTGGGCCAGTCCATTATAAATTATTCACAAGTGGTGTGATTAGAATTCATGAATGAAATGTTGAACTGCCTCCATATCCTGAAGCAATCAAAATAAAAAGTTCATCCCAGCCAGGCATGGCTCAGCAGTTGAGCATCTACCTGGGATCCAGGGGGTCGAGGTTTGATTCCTGGTCAGGTCACATGCCTGGGTTGCGGGCTCGGTCCCCAGTCAGGGGCATGCAGGAGGCAGCCGATCAATGACTCTCTCACCATTAGTGTTTCTATCTCTCTCTCCTTCTCCCTTCTTCTCTCTGAAATCAATGGAGATATATTTAAAAAACAAACAACAAAAAGTTTCTTATCATACCTTCTAGTAGAATTGATTTTAAGGAAATACTTCATTGAGAATATAAAGAATGACAAAGATGAACTTGAGCGAATTTATGTTAAATTCAGTTTTTTCTGATGGAATTTTTTAAGTTGATATGTTTATCCTGATAACGTGGTAAATGTCATCTGTAGGAATTTATAAATTAATAAAGTAAGGTGTGTTTTTTTTAATATATTCATTTCAGAGAGAGGAAGGGAGAGGGAAGGAGAGAGAGATAGAAACATCAATGATGAGAGTCATTGACTAGCTGCCTCTTGCACACCCCCTGCTGGGGATCGAGCCCACACCCTGGGCATGTGCCCTGACCGGGAATCAAACTTTGACCTCCTGGTTCATAGGTGGTAAACCACTGAGCCACAATGGCAGGGCAATAAGGTGAGGTCTTTAAGACACCCAGACCACTCTGACGTATCAGGAAGGCAGTAAAAGAAAGGTTTCTACCTCTCTATACTCAGGTGCTATTTAGATACAAAACAAAACAAAAAATTCTGTGGTGTAGAGGAACAGATGAAGAATAGTTTTGTGATCTATTTTAAGGAATGAAAGGATTCTCAGTTTGTAAGCTATTAAAATTTTGCATTAAAAATAACCTCTTACTAGAAAACATTCACTTTTAATTACAATATTTAGATTTAAATTATATCCAATATATATTTAATATTTGTATATTTAATATTTACTTTACAAATTACAAAGATGAGTGAAGTAAATAGGTTAATTGAAATTTCTGGGTTTCTAAAAGTAATTTCCACAAAAATTATCTCACCTTCTTACCATCCAACTGAGAGACATATCCAAAAAACTTTTCTTTGATTTTTTAAAATAATAGTTATACATGCAACAGAGTACATAAACCATTGCTCTTTTAAAAACAATAAAAATAATAATAAATATAATAATAATAATAATAAACATCTACATCCCCACAACAAAGATTTACCAAAAACTTCCAGGCATCACATATACCTGACTAGTCCCATTACTCTCTTGCTATTGAACATTCTTTTCTGTATCCTAAACAGTATGTTATTTAGGGGTTTTTTTGTTTTTTTTTAATGTTTCTTTATCTTTATCATTGAGACCATTACAGATGTCCCCCTTTTAACCCCACTGATCCCCTCCACCCCACATCCATCCCACCCCCAGGCCCTCCCCACACCAAGATCCATGTCCATGGGCCATGCCCATGAACATACACGTTCCCTGATTAATCTCTTCCCACCCACACCCCTTCCCAGCCTTCCCTCTGAGATCCCTCAGTTTGTTCCAAGCTTCTATGTTACTGGATCCACTTTGCCCATCAGTTTATTTTATTATATTTCACATATAAGCGAGATCATATGGTACTTGTCCTTCTCTGATGGGCTCATTTCACTTAGCATAATACTCTCTACTTCCCTCCATGCTGTGCCAAAGGCCAAAAGGCCCTTCCTCTTCACCAGCACATAGTACTCCATGGTGTAAATGTGCCACAGCTTTTATCCACTCATCTACTGATGGGCACTTGGGTTTTTTTCAAATCTTAGCTATTGTGAATTGCGCTGCTATGAACATAGGGCTGCATAAGTTCTTTGTGATTGGTGGTTGGGGTTCCTTAGGATATATTCCTAGGAGCGGGATCACTGGGTCAAATGGCAGGTCAATTTTTAATCTTTTGAGGAACCTCCATACTGCTTTCCATAGTGGCTGCCCCAGTCTGCATTCCCACCAGCAGTGTCCTAGGGTGCCCTTTCTCCACAACCTCACCAGCACTTGTAGTTTGTTGACTTGTTGATGGAGCTATTCTGACAGGTGTGAAGTGATACCTTATTGTGGTTTTAATTTGCCTCTCTGTGATGATTAGCGACGTTGAGCATTTTTTCATATGTCTCTTAGCCATCTGTATATCCTCTTTGGAGAAATGTCTATTTAGGTCCTTTGCCCATTTTTTAATTGGATTGTTTGTCTTCCTTTTGTTAAGTTGTATAAGTTCCTTATATATTTTGGATATTAACCCTTTATCTGATGTGTAATTGGCAAACATGTTCTCCCATACAGTGGGCTCCCTTTTCGTTTTGTTGATGGTTTCCTTTGCTGTGCAGAAGCTTTTTATTTTGATGCAGTCCCATTTGTTTATTTTCTCCTTAGTTTCTCTTGCCCTAGGAGATGTATCAGCAAACATATTGCTATGAGAGACGTCTGAGATTGTGTTGCATATGTTTTCCTCTAGGATTTTTATGGTTTCATGTCTTACATTTAAGTCTTTCATCTATTTTGAATTTACTTTTGTGTATGGTATAAGTTGGTGGTCCAGCTTCATTTTTTTGCATGTATCTGTCCAATTTTTCCAACACCATTTATTGAAAAGACTGTCTACTCCATTGTATGTTCTTGCCTCTTTTGTCAAATATTAACTGACCATAATGGCATGGGTTAACTTCTGGGTTCTCTGTTCTGTTCCACTGATCTATATGTCTGTTCTTGTGCCAATACCAGGCTGTTTTGATTACAGTGGCTTTGTAGTGTAACTTGATATTTGGTATTGTGATCCCTCCAACTTTGTTCTTCTTTCTCAAGATTGCCCTGGCTATTCAGGGTGTTTTATGGTTTCAGATAAATTTTTGAAGTGTTTTTTCTAGATCTGTGAAATATGCTGTTGGCATTTTATCTTTATTTATTTATTTATTTATTTTAGAGAGAGGAAAGGAGAGGGAGAGAGAAAGAGAGATAGAAACATCAATGATGAGAGTCATTGATTGAGCCTGCAACCTGGGCATGTGTCCTGACTGGGAATTGAACCCCGATCACCTGGATCCTAAGTTGACGCTCAACCGCAGAGCCATGCCTGGCCGGGCTGCTGTTGGTATTTTAATAGGGATTGCATTGAATTTACAGATTGCTTTGGGTAATATGGACATTTTAATGATGTTAATTCTTCCAATCCATGAACACAGTATATTTTTGCATTTGTTTATATCTTCCTCTATTTCTTTTTTCAGTGTCCTGTGGTTTTCTGAGTAAAGGTCTTTTACATCTTTGGTTAAGTTTATTTCTAGGTATCTTATTTTTTCATTGCAATGGTAAATGGGATTGTTTTTTTAGTTTCTGTTTCTGAGAGTTCATTATTGGTGTATGAAAATGCCATCAATTTCTGGGTGTTAATTTTATATCCTGCTACCTTGCTGAATTCATTTATTAAATCTAATAGTTTTCTGGTGGAGTCTTTAGGATTCTCTATGTACAATATCATGTCATCTGCAAATAATGACAGTTTTGTTTCCTCCTTTCCAATTTGGATGCCTTTTATGTTTTCTTCTTGTCTGATCTCTGTGGCTAGGACTTCCGGTACTATGTTAAATAAGAGTGGTGATAGTGGACACCCCTGTCTTGTTCCTGTTCTTAGAGGAAATGGTTTTAGTTTTTGCCCACTGAGTATGATGTTGGCTGTAGGTTTGTCATAGATGGCCTTTATTATGTTGAGGTATGATCCCTCTATTCCCACTTTGCTGAGAGTTTTTATCAAAAATAGGTGTTGGATTTTATCAAATGCTTTTTCTGCATCTATTGATATGATCATGTGATTTTTATCTTTCAATTTGTTAATGTGATGTATCACAGTTATTGATTTGCGAATATTGTATCAGCCTTGCATCCCTGAAATAAATCTCACTTGGTCATGGTATATGATCATTTTTAACATATTGCTGGATCCAATTTGCTAATATTTTATTGAGGATTTTAGCATCTATGTTCATCAGGGATATTGGCCTGTAATTCTCTTTCTTTGTAGTGTCTTTATCTAGTTTTGGAATTAGGCTAATGCTGGCCTGGTAAAAAGAGTTTGGAAATGTTCCTTCCTCTTGAATTTTTTGAAATAGTTTGAGGAGGATAGGTGTTAATTCTTCTTTGAATGTTTGGTAAAACTCCCCTGTGAAATCATCTGGGCCAGGGCTTTTGTGTGCTGGGAGCCCTTTGATTACTGCTTCAACTTCAGCAGTTATCAGTCTATTTACTTTCCGACTCTTCCTAAATGAGTTTGGAAAGGTTGTATTTTTCTAGGAATTCATCCATTTCATCCAGGTTGTCCAGCTTGGAGGCATATAGTTGTTCACAGTATTTTCTTACAATCCTTTGTATTTCTGTTCATTCAGTTATTTCACCTCTTTTGTCTCTGATTTTGTTTATTTGGGTCCTCTCTCTGTTTCTTGATGAGTCTGGCTAAAGGTTCTTCAATCTTGTTTATCTTTTCAAAGAACCAGCTCTTGGTTTTATTGATCTTTTGTATTGTTTTTTTAGTCTCTATGTCATTTATTTCTCCTCTAATCTTTATTATTTATTTCCTTTTACTTACTCTGGGCTTTTCTTGTTCCCTTTCTAAGTTTTTAAGTTGTAGGGTTAAAGAGTCTATTAGAAGTTTTTCTTGTTTTTTGAGATAGGCTTGTAGTGCTATGAACTTCCCTCTCAGGACTGGTTTCATTGTGTCCCATAGATTTGGAGTTGTTGTGTGTCCATTTTCATTTGTTTCCAGGAAGTTTTTATTTCTTTCTTAATCTCTTTGGTAACCCATTCATTGTTTAAAAACATGCATTTCAGCCTCCATGTGTTTAAATGTCTTTTAGTGTTTTTATTGTAGTTGATTTCTAGTTTCAATGCCACCATGATCAGAGAAGATGCTTGATATAATTTCAGTCTTCTTGAACTTTTAGAGACTTGTTTTGTGTCCTAACATGTGGTCTATCTTTGAGAGTGTCCCGTGTACACTTGAGAAGAATGTATATTCTGCAGCTTTGGGGTAGAATGTTCTGTAAATGTTGATTAAATCCATCTGATGTAGTGCGTCATTTAGGGTCACTGTTTTCTTGTTGATTTTTTTGTCTGAAAGACCTATCCAGTGAAGTCAGTGGGGTGTTAAAGTCCCCGAGTATGCCTGTATTGCTGTCGATCTCTCCCTTAAAGTCCTCTAGAAGTTTTTTTTATAAATTTAGGTGCTCCTATATTGGGTGCATATATGTTTATCAGGGTTATATCCTCCTGCTGGATTGATCCCTTTAGTATTATGTAATCACCTCTCTTGTCTCCCGTTATGGTCTTCATTTTGAAGTCTATTTTGTCTGATATGAGTATTGCTAACCCAGCTTTTTTTTCATTTCCATTTGCATGGAAAATATTTTTCCATCCCTTCACTCTCATCCAGTTTGAGTCTTTTGTTCTGAAGTGAGTCTCTTGTAGACAGCATATAGTTGGGCCATGTTTTCTTATTCATTCAGCCACCCTATAATCTCTTTATTGGGGCATTTCATCCATTTACATTTAAGGTTATTATTGAAAGATACTTATCTACTGACATTTTGTTTCTTTATCGTTGTTTCTCATTCTCTTTATTTCTATGTCTAATTATAGCAGTCCCATTAACACTTCCTGTAATGCTGGTTTTGTAGTGATAAAGTCTTTTAACCTTTTTTTTGTCTTGGAAGCTCTTTATTTCACCATCCAGCTTGATTGATAATCTTGCTGGATAGAGCAGTCTTGGTTTCAGATCCTTCTTTTGCATTACCTTGAATACTTCATGCCATTCCCTTCTGACCTGTAGAGTTTCCAATGAGAAGTCAGATGACAGCCTTATGGGAGCTCCTTTGTAGGTAACAGTTTGCTTTTCTCTAGCTTCCTTTAAGATTCTCTCTTTGTCTTGGATTTTTGAACATTTTAATTATGATGTGTCTGGGCATGGGCCTCTTTGGATTCTTCTTGCTTGGGACTCTCTGTGCCTCCAGAACCTCTGTGCTTTTTTCCTTGACCAGGTTAGGGAAGTTTTCTGCTATTATTTCATCAAACATATTCTCTAACCCCTGCTTACTTTCAACCTCCCCTGGCACTCCTATAATACAAATATTGTTACATTTTATGCTGTGCCACAGCTCCCTTAGAATGTCCTCCTGTTTTTTAATTGTTTTTTGTTTTTGAGCCTCTGATTGATTTTTTTTACCCTGTCTTCTAATTCACTGATCCAATCCTCAGCTTCTTCTAATCTTCTGTTTATTCCTTCTAATGTATTCTTTATTTCTGCTGTGTCATACTTCATGTCTCACTGGCCATTTTTCATAATTTCCAAATCCTTTTTCATGCTGTTGAGCATCCTTACAATCAGTATTCTAAACTCTATATCTGAGAGGTTGCTTATCTCTGTTTCATTTGGCTCTTTTTCTGGAGACTTCTCTTGTTCTTTCATTTGGTGCTTGTTTTTTGGTCTCCCCATTTTGGCTAAATGTTAGGTAGATCTGCTAGATTTCTCAGTCTTTTTGGAGGTTCTCTGGTATAGGCCAATGTCAGGCCCAGTTTGTGACTGGCCCTGAGTACCCTTTTTGGGGCTATCAACACCCCCAGGCTTGAGGTCCTTGTTGCCGGGGCTGGATGTGTTTAGAAAGGACTGAGATGCACACCAAAGTGTACTTTTCTAAGGCCAAGGTCCCAAAACAGATCAGGCAAAAACTCAAAGCACCCTGAGGTCTGCCTCAGTCTGCAGACTTGTTAATCTGATCCTCTTAATGAGCCTCAGGCCGTAGAAGCTCCACAGGGTGGGGCAGCTGGTTGTTATCAGTCTCTTAACAAGCCTCAGGCTGTAGAAACTCCTCTGGGCAGGGCAAGAGGCTTTCCAGAAGGTTGGGACAATTGCTTCCCCCTCAGGCAAAAGCCGAAAGTTTGCCTCTGAAGAAAGATGTTCCCCATAGTGTGGACGAATGATTCTCCCCAGGCTCTCCTCACACAGCTCCAGTCCACTCCATTCCCCCTCTGCCGGAGCCCAAGGTGAGTGGCTATACATGAAACTTTGTGCATTGGTTCTTTAAGACGGTGCCTGCATTTCCAGCTGCCTCTCCCTCGCAGACAGAATCCCGGCCTCTTTTCACAGCCAGATGTCATGTGGGCACCTCTCTCAGTTCTGTGCTCTTGGCTGGGAAGCCCAGCCTGGGGTTTGGGCCCCAGAGTCCTCAGTGGGAACCCCCACAACTGAGATATTTTTCTGGACCTTCAGCTGCTGCCTGTGGGAGCCCAATCAGCCCTCTCGCGTTCGCACTTCCTACCAGTCTCTGTTTGGTCTCCACTTTTCCTTCTTGGTTATGAGGGTGCTCTTCAGCTCGCCTTCAGTTGGTTTTCAGGATGGGTTTTCTGTTTTAATTGTAAATCCAGATTAGTCCTGGGAGAGTGTCAGTGTAGCTTCCACTTAGTCGGTCGCCTTCTTGGATCTCTAATTTGGCACTTATAGATCAAAAATTTACTTGCTATGTTTTTCTAAGCCTTCTCTTTTATTTCAATATTATGTTTGAGTTCTCATGTCACCATGTAGTACTCCGATGCCAATCCATTGGTTTTCTATTATTATAAGTAATAGTAGCATGCACATTTTTGGAAATATCTCCTGATATACATGCCCAAGTGATTTGCTAAGGACTACATCTAGAATTGAATTACTAGTTATAGAATCTTCAAATGTGCCAAGTAATTCCAAATTCTTCTCTAAAATCTTTGTAATAATTCTCACAAAAATATTTTTACTTTTGTCTATGATATTTACTTATTATTTCCTCCTAGAACAAGGTATTTTGCACAATGCAAGCTAAGAATCCAATTTCATATGTTTTCCATCTGAATAACAAACTATCCCCGAAACATTTACTGGTATTTCTCTATGCTTCCCACTGATTTGAAAACTCAGTGCTATTCAAGTTTAGTTACATGACTGCTTTTCTTTTTCGGCTCTTCGTTCCATTTAATTTTTTGTTTGTTTATTTACCTATGCCCAGGTACTCGTAATTACTTAAGTGAGATATAATTCACACACCATGCAATTCATTCATTGAAAGTATAAAATCCAATGATTTTTAGTTTACTCACAAGACTGTGCAAACATCACTGTGATCTAATTTAGAGCATTATTGTGTTTCCTAAAAGAACTCCCATGTTCATTAGCAATCACTCTCCAACTCTTTCTACATATGACCATCCCTCCCCGTGGCCTAAGAAATAACCAGTCTAATTTATTTTTCCATAAATTTCCCTGTTTCCTGAATTTCATATAATTGGAACCATACAGTATGGGGTCTTTTAAGACAAGTTTCTTTCACCTGGGATAATGTATTTAAGGTTGATCTGTGTTTTGGCATGTAGCAATCTTTCAGTCATTCTATTGCTGAATAGTAATTATTTGGATATACTGTATTTTATTTAACCGGTCATCAGTTAGTAGACATTGGGATTGATTCATTTTCCAGATATTGTGAATAACTCAGTAAACATTAAGGCAATACTGTTCAGCGTTCTAGAACTTTTAAGCATCATAAGCCTAAACTGTAAAAACCAGCTTAAGGGTCAGGTTTTGAAGGCCAGACTACTGTCTATTTCTGGGACTAACTACAGTTTTGGAGTAGACTTTGTCAGCCTCTTTCTTGATTAAATTTTTCATAGTAATAACGCATCTCAGAGCAAGTGAAGTAATACTAGAAGAAGCATAGCTTTTGGGTTTTCCCACAAAAGACTTTTATCCAGATGGCAGGGCATAGTTAGAAGATGACCTGGATGGGAAAACAGAGACTCGAATACTAGGCTGACTATACACTAGTTAGCTATGTGTCTCTGGGTAACTTTTTTTTTTTTTTTTTTACTTTATTTTCCTTATACATGAAATATGTCAGTATGGTTATGGAGCCTTCATGGTATTTTGTCATTCCAAAATTTTATGAACTTGTATCTGCAAACCTCTTTCTTTTATGATATCTTTTGATGGCAGAATAGCTGATCCAGGTGTTTCTTATTATTGGTCTCACCTACAACCCAGGTTGTCAGAGTGAGTTACTGGAATATTCAACAAACAACTCAACGACTGGACATTTTAAAGGGGGGCAAATTATTTTGAAATACAACCAACATATGTTGAACAATGTTAACCTATTTAACTGACCAATTTTGTGTCAAACTAAAACAGAATATATCTTGTATAAGTATTAAAATATCACAAATGATAAATTCTTTACACTAGAGATTCTATAAATTGTAGACTAAATAACCAGATTGTATAGTAATGATATGACAGAAGTGTAGTTGTGTTTTTAATAAGCTCATGTACATAAATATCAGTTTTTGAAAAGATGCACAGAAATACCATGAATCTTTTCAGAATTTGTAAAGATAACTCTATTATTTCATTTTTGTGACTAGAATTTAGAAGTCAAGAATTATTTCTCTTTATTTTATATCTGTGAGATGCAAAAGGCTAGTCATTAAGTTATAATAGTGATAATGCTGACTACAGTGCTCAAAAACTAGGAAGTTAATATTATTTTGTAATGCTGTAAAGTATCCCAATTTTAATAGTCTTAATAATGTTTCTCTTTGAAATTGTAGTGAGCTTTGGTACCCTTTAGAGCTAGAAAATTATTTCAAAGCGTCTGCATTAATATTGACCACCCAATATTAATTCAGATGACCTGACTAAATATTGGAAGCTTCCATGAGCAGTATTTTGATAAGAGATCCTGAGGCCATTTCGATTGAGAACAGTATATTGGCTTTATCTCATTCAAGTATCCCCAGATGTTCCCTTACTGTTTTCATGTAGGTGGTGGTCAGATTATGAAGAAAAGAGTTTAAATTGGTTATTATAAACTAACATTTGTTTTTTGGTTTTTTAAAATGCATTTTTATTGATTTTGGAGAGAGGAAAGGAGAGGGAGAGAGAAATAGAAACATCAATGATGAGGAAGTCATTGATCGGCTGCCTCCTGCACACCCCCTGCTGGGGATCTAGCCTGCAACCAGGGCATGTGTCCTGACCGGGAGTTGAATCGCTATCTCCTGGATCATAGGTTGATGCTCAACTACTGTGCCAAGCTAGTTGGCCTAACATTTATTTTTAGGAAAACATTTCAAATGTATTTTGCACTCTTTCTGCACATCTCACACTTTTAATTATTTTTTCTTATTTTGAGTATTGGTATCTGTAAGTGTGGTTGTTGCTCATATTTCTTAAGGAATGGTCGTCACTGCCAAAATGCATGAAATTCAGTTGCTTAATGGGGTTCTTTGCAGATGCTTGAAATGGACAATTGTCAATATAATCAAACTAGCTTATGAATGTCTATTGCATGTGAATGGCAAGAACATGTATGTAAGGAAAGGAGATCAAACTTTCCTGTTGGAAAGGCAGTGATGTGTCATATCTAGAACTGGAGGTGGATGGCCTGGCTTCACTGCCACCTTAGCCACTGACTGGCTGTGTAACACTAAGCAAGATGCTGCACTTCTCTGTGCCTCTTTCTGCAACATTAAAATGGAGATATAACTAGATCGACCTCTCAGGTTTGGGATGAGGGTTACGTGAGTGTTAGCACTGAGTAAATATGTTACTGATATTACTGGTATTTATAAAGAATTTCTCCTTTCTCTAAATATAAAAAAAAAATCCATATTCCATCTTCTAAAGGAATTTCCCTATTGTGCGGTGGTTGGTGAGGCCGATTGTATTTTCGAAAATATCCATAGCAATATTTCTAATCCCATATGCTCTTCTAAAGCTTTGTAATTTCTCAATCAAAAGATGGCATCTAATTCATCCTTGAGCATTGGCTGGTGTAAATGATTCTTTTTAAAGAATAGAATATAGCAGAAGGGATGCTGGATGATTTCTGTGGCTAGGTCATGTGAGGTGATCAAGTTTCTCTCTCATCTATCTCTATCTATCATCTATCTATCTATCTATCTATCTATCTATCTATCTATCTATCTATCTATCTATCTATCTATCATCTATCTATCTATATCTATCTATCATCTATCTATCTAATCTATCTCTATCTTTCTCTAGTTCTCACTCTCATTCTGTCTCTCTTTCCCTATTATGTGTGTCTCCAGATGTTTACCTTTGGAACCCAGTCCCCATGCCGTCAGGAAGCCCAGGCCACCAGAGAGAACATATGGAGTTGTTCCAACTGACTGTCCGAGCTCAGGACTCACTGCCAGGCAGCCAGCAAGGCTTCAAATCATCTCAGCACTATGGCTGACACCAAGTGGAGCTGAGGAGCTCTTCTTGCCAAAGTCTACTCAAATTGCAGATTAATCAATAAAATAAATGTTGTCATTATTTTAAACCACGCATTTTATGATAATGTGTTATACCACCTTAGTAACTGGAATAATGGACAATACAGAATAATTTTAAGTTAGAAAGTGCTTACAACAATTTAAGGGAGTGTGATGGTTAATTTTATGTGTCAACTTGACTGGGCTATGGGATACCAAGAGAGCTGGTAAAATATTATTTTAGGGTGTCTGTGAGGGTGTTTCTGGAAGATATGAGCATTTGAATCAGTAGACTGAGTAAAGGAGATCTACCTCATCAATGCTGTCGGGCACCATCCAATCCCTTAAGGGTCCAAATAGAACCGAAAGACAAAGGGAGTGTGAATTCGCTTTCTTTGCTTGAGCTAGGACATCCAGCTTCTCCTGCCCTTGGCCATTGATGCTTCTGGTCTTAGGCCTTCAGACTGAGATTGGACTTGCATCATTGGCTCCCTGGATTCTCAGGCCTTTGATGTTGAACTAGGAGCTACATCATCAACTCTCCCCAGTTCTTCACACTCGAACTGGATCTACCACACTGGCTTTCCTGAGTTTCCAGCTTGCAGACAGCAAAATCATAGGACTTCTTGACTTTCATAAATATGTGAGCCAATTCCTATAATAAGTATCTTATATATCTTCTTTTATATTCTATTGGTTCTAGTTCTCTAGAGAACCCAAACTAATATAATGAGTAGTGCATAAACCTACCGAGGCATAGATAATGATAAAGTTTAAATAAAGGTTTGAAAGTTGGTGGATGTCTGTACTTGAATCAGCAGGATAGAGCTCAAGTTTGGGAATCTGCCGCCTCTACCAGCTGCAACCTTAGCTTGCTGGAAAAAATGTGTGCATGTATTTTTTCTTTTTTTGCATGAGTTTCCTTGGGCAGGGGACAAGGGTAGAAATAGAAAATGCCTCCTAGAATTGATGATGATTAAAACAGGTAATAGATAGAACAGAGTAAAGCCTCAATCAGTGTCAGCTGTTGTTTTCATTCATTCACTTGACAATGTTTAGTGAGTGTCCTTTATGTGCCAGGTACTTCAGTAGCCCCTCGGAATACACTGGGAGCCACAGCCCCTGCCACATGGAGCTAAGAATCTCTACAAACAAAAGGATGCTTTTTGTTTGTTTGTTTGCATCAATTTTGGCCTGTTATTAACATATTATTTGGGTTCTTTTGGTGTATTAACTAACTCCCTAACTCTTGTTTAACCTTCCTCCCTATCACTTCCTTCCTATCATGTAGCCCCCTTAACAATAGTGATCTATTCAGAAGGCAAATCTAGGCATGTGTTTTAAATAAACCCTTAGCCACCTCCCCACCACCTTCAGTAAACTTCACTGTATAACACTTTTTGATGTTGTTCCTACAAGCTCTGTTTACTATTTTCCAGTAATGCGTTTAATAAATATTACTGGCCTGCTGTTTAAGCACAGTGGCACTGTGGACATGCTGGGAATCACTGCAAAACTGCATAGCCCCTGCTCTCATGGGACTTACCCTCTTTCAGGGACAATAGAAGAAGCTATAATAATTCTCTTATGATCAAAGATGACCTGGAGGACAATGTATGGGGAACTTAGATTAAGAGGTCAATGTTTGTGGAGAAAAGATGTCCATTTTGAGACTTGAAGGGTGAGTAGAAGTTAGCTGGGTTCATTGAAAGATGCTAATCTATCTTTGTCCACTCAGGCTGCTGTAACAAAATCCTACAGACTGGTTTGGTTGGCTTATAGATAACAGAAATCTGTGTCTCACAGCTCTGGAAGCTGGAGGTGCCCAATCAGAGTGCCAGCATGATTGATTGATGAGCCCATCGTGATTCATAACCGGCACCTTGCTCAGTGTCCTCCCATGGTGGGGAGGGGCTATGGATCCCTCTGGGGAGGATCTTTCACTTACTTATCTTTGCGCTCTTGGTACTGAATATGGAACACAATAGGTTCTCCTTAGAAGTTTTTTAAATGAGTAAAAAAAAATGCTTATTTCTCCAAAATTAAATTTAATAGTGAATAGCCAAATTATGTTAGTCTTTCTAATAATGATTCACTTACTCAAGTTCCCTATTGAATGGAACAATTACAAAAGAAATACTTGAAAATACCCTTTTATAACAGAACTACATTAACTCATATACTCAGAGGTAGTAATTTATAACCTATTTTCTTCTCACAGCAACAGTGCTTAGAAAGGAAAGATGGTGAAAGCAACTTTTAAAAACAAAATAATGCCAAACATTTGGTTTTGAAATGAAACATGTATAAAGGAAATTGGCTGGCTGGAAAAAACGGTATTTCATTGATTGTGCTATCAAAATAAGTGGCTTTTTTGAAGGGACTGGGAG
Source organism: Miniopterus schreibersii (assembly GCF_964146895.1). Taxonomy (NCBI): domain Eukaryota; kingdom Metazoa; phylum Chordata; class Mammalia; order Chiroptera; family Miniopteridae; genus Miniopterus; species Miniopterus schreibersii. The sequence continues at coordinate 188,064,277 of NC_138101.1, forward strand.
GGAAGGGAAATCACTTTTCCTTAATGTGGTCCTGTCAGGATTTTCAATAAGTGTTATGTGTGTTTTACCAGTTTAAGGTGGCAGGGGAGTGGGGAGGAAAGGTCAGAATCACAAAATCTGCTACACTTTGATTTGCAACTATTGTTTTTTTTTAAATTTGCCAACTGTTCACATTTTTCTGTGAACTTTTTCATGAAAGAAAAATACAATTTTTCACGGCTGTCATTGGATAATTTGATTTATTGGTGCTGCTGAATAATAGGCTAGTAGGCTCATGCTGAGCATTCTGCTGCAATTAGTATTTTAGTAGAAATGGCCTGTGTCTGGGTCCTGGGCACCTTGCCCCTGCTGACGTGTCTACTTCAAGTTCTTCAGGTTTGGTTGTGGTTTTCTCTCTTCCAAGAGTAGTTTTTAAGACTATATTTTTAAGAATGGTTTTAGGTTCATGGCAAAATTGATAGGAAGGTACAGAAATTTTTCATGTACTCCCTGTCCCCACACATGCATAGCCTCCCCCATGATCAGTATTCCTCTCCCAGTGGTACATTCGTTACAACTGACAAACCTACACTGACAGGTCATTATCACCCTGAGTCTATAGTTTACATTAGGGTTCACTCTTAGTGTTTACATTTTATGGGCTTGCACAAATGTATAATGACATTTATCCATTGTTATGATATCATGAAATCATCACTTCCTTAAAAATCCTCTGGGCTCTACCTATTTATCCCTCCCTCTCCTCCACACCCCTGGCAAACACCAATCTTTTTACTCTCTACATGATTTTGCCTTTTCTAGAATGTCATCTAGTTGGAAACATACAGTATGTAGCCTTTTCAGACCAGCTATTTTCACTTAGTCATATGCATTTAAAATTCCTCCATGCCATTTCATGGCTTGATTGATCTCTCTCTCCCTCTCTCTCCCCCTCTCTCCCCCTCTCTCCCCCTCTCTCCCCCTCTCTCCCTCTCTCTCTCCCCCTCTCTCCCCCTCTCTCCCTCTCTCTCTCCCCCTTTTCCTCTCTCTTTCTCTTTTCCTCTCCCTCTCTCTCTCTCTCTCTCTCAATGCTGAATCATAGTCCATTGTCTGGATGTACCACAATTTACCTATTCACTTACTGAAGGATATTTTGGTTGTTTCCAGGTTTTGAGAGTTATAAATAAACCTGCTATAAATATTCACGAGCAGGCTTTTGTGTGGACAGAAATTTTCAACTTATTTGGCTAAATACCAAGGAGTATGATTGCTGGATCAGATGGTAAGTGTATGCTTAGTTTTGTAAGAAACTGACAATCTGTCCTCCAAAGTGTTTGTACCATTTTGCATTCCCCTCAGCAATGAGTGAGAGTTCCTGTTGCTTCACCTCCTTGCCAGCATTTAGTGTTGTCAATGTTCTGGATTTTGGCCATTCTAATAGGTGTATAGTGGGATCTCATTGTCATTTCAACTTACATTTCTATGATGAAATGAAAATGAAATTGTACACTAGCTCTAAAATTCATGATAGAAATAATATAAGTATCTGGCTCTAAAATTGATGGGAAAAAGATAACAATTACAAAGGAAATTATACAAATATAGTGGGATTGGTGATTTGAATGAATGTTTGTCAATTTAACTGATCAAGTTGACAATATAAATGTTCATGAAACACACTCCTCCCCATTTTAGCTTGAAGAAACTGATATTTGAAGAAGCTATTTAATTTAATCCATGATCACAATAATTAAGGTGACAAAAACAAAATTTAAAATACTTTCTGACTGTAGATCTTAATCATGAAAATCCTTAACCTCTGCACCATATGGAATCTTAGAGGACAGAGTTTGTTCACTCACAGTTTATACTTTATACATTAAGCATTTAGGTTAGAGTTTGGCATACTCAATGTAGAGAAAAAAATAGTAAACTCTTATTGAGCTGACGCACATTAAAAGAACCTAAGCTGTTCATAACTGTGTAAACTTCTAGCACCTATCCTATGTTAATCTACAAAAAAATTTTAAAAAACCACAACAATGCATTTCTTCCTTTCCAGTTCCTTTATTTATTGCTTTTATTAGTCTTTCTTTTCTTATTATATTTTGAGCTTCAGTAAAATTTTGAATAACACTAAGGTTTTAATTGTGAACCCTTGTTTAGTCTAATTTATGAAATGCTCCCTCTATCCTACCTACTTGTGATTTTCTTCTATCACTGAATTCCACCCATGAAAGTGTATCAAACAGACTTGTATTAATGCCAACTACACATAAAAGTGCAACTTCTTTCCAAGGGGGTCTACTTATCTAAATGATATTTTTGTATCAATGAATTCTCCCTGGATGGACCTGCAAAGCATATTTGAATTTATAGTCTACCCAGCTAGAATAGATTTCATAAGCATTGTGTGTGTGTGTGTGTGTGTGTGTATGTGTGTGTATAAAAAAAAGAGAGAGTGCAAAAGAGAGAAATAAATGATTGAATGATAGATAAAGGTAATGCATGGCAGTAACAGAAATAAATGGAACATACAATCCTATCTAGTACACTATACATAATTAAAATATTTATTCTCTAAGTCAGAAGCTCTCCACTGGGATAATTTTACCTGTCCCCCACTTGTCTCCACCCCCGTAGGAACATTTAGCAATATCTGAAGTCACTTTTAAATTTGTGCTTGGAGGAAGGTGATACTGGCATCTAGTAGATAGAGATAAGTGATACTGCTAAACATCTTAAAAAAAAACAGTACAGCCCTCCCCCCCCAAGTCAAAGAATTATTCAGTCCAAAATGTCAATAGCACCAAGTTTGAACAACCTTTCTCTTAGTAAATTGTGGACCTTCTCACACATTCTTAGAGTTTTGTATTCCTCAACTATATGTTGAATATTAATGACATTCTAAGATGTATACATGGTTCCTTTTCTGATGGATTGTGTTATCTGGGATGAGACAGGTCCCTTAATAATGTGGTGTGAGTTAGAATGGTGGGTGCTACAATGCAGTAGGTTTTAGCATTCACTGGAAAAATGAAGGAAATAGTCAAGGTTCCTAAACAAGAGTTAAATAGTACTTTTTCATTCACTTCTTAAATAATTATTTTACAGTACAACTTCATTAAAGCAATGTAGTTTTATTCTAAATAACATGATTCAAAGAAAAATGTGCTCCTTAGCCAAATAAATGTAACTTTTTTTTTTTTTTTGCTAATAAGTAGATGCAATAATCTAAACCACCTCTCTCCCCTCCCCATCCATTCTTCCCCCCAACACACACCATTCTCTGCCTTTGTCATTAGAGTTTGGAATGAGCCTTTAGTCTTAATGAAGAGAAAATAAACAAGTTTTGGGTTTACATTGGAAAATAAGCTTTTTATAAATCTAAGTTATAAGAGTTTCTGTTATCATTTTTCTCTTTATCTTCAGGGAAACTCTCTCCCTCCCTCCCTCTCTCTCTAGCTCTTACAATGTCATTAACATCTGTTTACATTGATAATAAATAAAAAGCATCTGCAGGGATGAAGACACACTGATATGTTTTCAAACTTTATGACTTTCCCCTAGTATTTGATCTTCATAATGTGCACTTTCTGCTATGATCCAATTAATCTTAGACACGATACCAGGCATGTAGACTGTTTGGTTTTAATTTACTAGGTTATAACTAGTGGTATTTTCTCCTTGGTGATTGCTCTGCACCCATAAATTATTTGGTGGCAATTATCTCTTAAAATGCATCCAAGTGCTTTCCACTTGCTTCTTGAATTCCAAGTAAGCCTTCAGTTAAGATACTCGTAGAACTTATTCCAATGTTCTTTTTGTTCTTTCTTTAACAGAGAGATATATGGATGATTTCTTTGGCTTGCACTGTGTGTAACTTGATGAGTGCTAGAAGCTACCTTCACCAAAAATAACTCCATCTGTGTACAATTCCATACTCCATTTCTTTGCCAATTAATAATGGGTTTATACTCCAAAACTCCCTAATAACATTTAATTATCAGGTAAGCTGTAAAAATCAGAATTTAAACAAATCAAATTTGGGGACTGGTTAGGTACTGTAAATTTCTGATGCGTGGGCCACAGACACTGCTTATATAAATGGATAGATCTATAAAAGGAATTAATGGGCTGAAATAGGAAGGTAAAAGAGGAGTTTTAACATCAGTCCATCTTGTCTTTGACTCCTCAATGTGTCTCTTATAACCTGCATTATTACTGCAGCCCCCTCACATCCCTAGTCCTGAGGTCCTCCTTTGCAAAGTGGCTGCTATTCTTACCTTGAAGGGCTGTTGTGCAGAAGAAGAGTAATGATAATGATTATGGCACAATATTTCTGAGTTTTTTACCTACACTATCTCATTTAATCCTCACAAATTATTAATTCTTACAAGAAATGAAGTTAGGAGGTGATTAAGTAATTTTCCTCTAGTCTGCACAGCCATTAAGAGGTAGGGTTAGGAACAAATCCAAGCCATGTGGTCAGAGCCCATGTGTAGCACTGTTTCACATATGACACTGAATAGCAGCTATGCCTGTTGAAAGAAGGGGACATACACATTTGCGTCATGTGTTAAAATTATAGTGGGTAGAATATTTAATATATCCTAACATCCTGAAATACTGCAGTTAACTGAATCTCTTTGTCTTGCACATCATGGCCAAATATACTAGAAAATTCTAGCCTAGGATCTCCATCCTCTGCTAAAACTATTAACTATAGAATATTTTGACAGCTAAATCTGTGTTAGAATGGATGACCAAAGTGTTTCTCTATGCATTGGGCCTTGGCATTAGTTCTTAAACTAAATTTGCTTTCCTTAATTATCTAAATCAATTGTTTGAATGGCTCCATATCTATACAATAGTAGCCCAAATTCACACTTAATTTTAATTAGCTAAGTATAAAGTAGCTGAGATGGCAATCAAACAGATGGAAAATTGATAGCAGTGAATCCACACTGGCCTGAATGTTGAAGCCCATATAACACAAAGAAGTTTTTTTCTTCCCTCTACTGTTGAAAAAAGAACAATTTCTCTATGAAAAACCTAGCAGACCTGGCTGGTCTACTCTTATTTTAAATAGTGCATGAATAATGGTACTTAGGCAAGCCTGTCATAGTATATATAACACCTGTTCACAAGCTTGGTAATTTTGCACGCTTATCATTGGAAGTAATTGAAGAGCTGTGAGTTTACAAGTAGATAATGAGACTTAGAATATTTCTGTAAATAGTGTAATTAAAATGTAAAATTAAAAAATACCATAAAAGGTATCATTGGGCGATGGATAAAAAGCCTACCATACAATGTCCCAAGAAGCCTTACTGAATAGATCTCAAATTGGTAACTCTACTAAGGCTCTGGCCCTCCTAGTTGCAATCTCAGTAATTTTATACATTAGCACCCAGTTTTATATTATAGAGAATTAAGTTATGCACTATCACATGAATAATATGGTTATTTTTAATGTATAGTGAAAGATCATTCCTATAGGAAGTAGAATACTCCAGTTGACAAACTTCTACGAAGGCTTCACAGTAAATGTTTTTTATATATTTTAGGCCACAATCATCTCCGTTGCAACTATTTAACTCCAATTTATTATCTACATTTTTTTGTATTTTAGTTTTCCCTAATGAACACATATAATAATAAAAACATTTTAAACAAATAGGAATATTATTTAGTGATATGATGGTAACCATGAGAAGAAAGAGAAGAATAAAGTCTCCTTAAAATCAGTGGCAATGACAGTAGGGAAGAAAACTCCCTTTTTTCCTATTTGATAATTTTTAATAACAACAAAAGGTTGTTACATAATGGAATCAAAACAAAGGCAGTTAGCTGGGTCATATGGCTAACGGCGTCAGCATTGTGTTCGTCTCTATCACCACCGGGACTCACCTTCAGGATCTCATGGCCTGTTATTCACCCCTTCCTCACCCATGCCTGCTCACGGAGCCTGCTCTTGCCCCAGGTCCTTTCACATTGCTCCCTCTGCCCCCAGATATTTTCAGGGCTCACTCTCTTACCTTCTTCAGACCTTGTACAAGTCTTCCATTCTCTGCGAGCACTTCCTTGAGCAGGTTAATATTGATTCTTCCCCCAAACTCCCTGTGCCTTTTTCCTGCTTGTTTTTTTTCTATAGTGCCCATCAACATCTAACATATGGATATGTATTACATGTGCATTCTGTTTATTGTTGACCCTGGTTAGAAGATAAGCTTCCTGAAAGCAGAAAGCTGTCCATTGTGTTACTGCTAGAGCTCTAACATAGAAATGTGCAATACATACTTATTGAATGAATAACTTCCAATGCTCTGGTTAAGGTGACAAGGTTAGTGGTAGTGAGTTGGCAAAGACCCTTTTGTTAGGCAGAATTGGAAGCAGCATTGTCAAAGTTTGTTGGTATTGTACTTCCACAGACAACCAAGCCCAAAATCTTTCTTTATTGTTGATGTCCCTTACCAAGCATTGTATATATTTTCTAATCATTTACATATTTTATCAAATAATCCCAACAACTTTGTAAAATAGGTATTATAATACTCATTATACAGAAGAAAAAAATGCAGGCCATGAGACTGTAATTAACTGACTCACAGCCACTTGGCTAGTCAGTGCCAGAACTGACATATTCAGTCAAGCTGTAGTCAAATTCTACAGGCCTAGGAAACATTTAAACATTTTAAATGACTTTGCATTGAGAGCATATCAGTTAAATGTTTTTGTGTACAAATTAGAGCCAACTCAATACCAACTGGCTTGAGTAAAAGTTATTTATTGTCCAATGTAATTAAAAAGGATGGGCAAGCTCTCCCGATGAGGGTTTATTCCTGAGGTTTATGGTATCTCAGGATGACAGCTGTATTTCCCTGCAGTGTCTTCAGCTCTGTCCTATGAGTCTGCTTTATCTCCAGCTGATATTCCTTATGGTCAAAAGACAGGCACCACCAGGTCCCTAGCTTTGTCGTTTTCTTCTTTACTGGTCCCCCCCCCCTTTATCACTCCACTAAATTCCATGTTTTTCCTCTGATTCAAATGCTTGAGAACCAATACTCTGATTGACTAAAAAACAAACAAAACCAAAAAATACTTAAGATTTACCTATCAAACTGGAGATGGGGTTGTTCATTCAAACTACCCCAAAGTGGCAGGTGGGATGCATATCGTGTAAGCAGCCACAATGTCCAATATCGAGTATTGCTTGGCCCCCACATTTTCTATGTTTCATTTAAAAATCTTCCCTGGAAGCTCTATGCCTAATGACCACATACTAGATGTAAAAGGGAAGGGACTTCTTTCACAAACATTACTACATTAATACAGTAATTACTTTTCAACTCTAGGCAATGGGATTGGAAGGAAAGAGACATACAAGAATATAAAAAGAGAAAACAAGGGGAGAAAACAGAAAGAAAAAAGGGACAATTAGCTTTTATAGAGGAGAGATGACAGGAAGGAGAAGTATGCTTCAGCAGAAGATGTAAAAATATTCATGACAAATCCTGCTCTGGTAACAGTTTTAGTTAGATGTTTAGCTTAGTGTGATTTTTATCTTTTACTTGGTGATGAAACACAATGTAAAATGTTAGCACAAAGAAAACACAGCGTTCTGGTTTTGTCAGATGTAACCAAATTAAGAATCTGTAGCTATGTAGTATTAGCAAGTACCCAATAACAAGGTGGCCTCCACAGTCAGAATGGTGTCTGCCAAGCGTAACATCTCTGCTTTCTCAGGCAAGTTATCTATATCTCAGAAACAGATTGTTTCCCAAGTGAATTTATCAGGCCTGAAAGGCAATTGACAGCCCCAGAGATAGAATCCCTCTATTAGTTTATAGAACAGGTATCTCATATGTGTGATTCTGACTACAGCATTGTCTCAGGTTGACGCAACAGTGAGCTTAGCAATTTACGTTAAATGACAGAAAATACTTTTCTTATTCTGGCTCCATATAATCCAGGAGGACATTGAAATATTTACTTACACCTTCTCATTCACAACCTGCCAGAATAAATGAGGAAGCTTGGTATGTGTTTGGGTATATACAGTATTTAATAATTTAGTAATTACATTGTTTGGTAATTTGAGTTATTTTAAAAGTATGGTAACTTTACTTAAACGTATTCTGATCTCTGATCTTGTTTGAAAAAGTTAGGAAACCTGAGCACAGTGGGGTGCCGTGCGCACGCTATAACAGGAGATCCACAGTTGTGGCTGCCTCTGTAGATGAATATGTTCTCTCCCATTTGCCATTTACACTATGCATGGGATAGCACCCGCCTCCTTTGCAAGCTTTACTAACCCATTACTCTCTATGTAGCCAGCATCTCCTACTGAGTAGCAAAGAGAAAAAGTGGTCAGTCACTGTTAAAGGCAGCAGGGCATTTTATTCAGACTACTGCAGTGAGGGAGAGAGGCTCCAGTGTAAACTGAACCCGACTCCAACTAAGACAAGGGTGGCAGAGATTTTTAAAGGGAGAGTGGAGAGGGAACAAAAAGGGGCTATGGAGGAGTAAAGCAGACTTGGCCGTGTTCTGGTATGATGGTAAATATTAGGTGTTAACTTGACTGAACTAAGGGATGCCCAGACAGCTAATAAAACATTATTTCTGGGTGTTTCTGGAAGAGATCAATGTTTGAATTGGTGCAGAGTAAAGTGGATGGTCCTCCCCAATATGGGCTGATATCATCCAATCTGTTAAGGGCCCAAATATAACAAAAAGGCAGAAGAAAGACAAATTCACTTTCTGCTTGAGCTGGGGCAATTGTCTCTTTTCTTCAGGCATTGGCACTCGTGGTTCTTGGGCATTTCAGGACTTACACTCTCATACCTATGATTCTCAGGAGACTCGAACTGGGACTACACCTGCTAGTTTCCTGGTTCGTCAGCTTTCAGGTGGCTGATCATGGGACTTCTCAGCCTCCAGAACTGCATGAGCCAATGTCTACAATAAATCTCCTCCTGTATAATTTTTTTTTTTAATATATCTTTATTGATTTCAGAGAGAGGAAAGGAGAGGGAGAGAGAGAGATAGAAACATCAATGATGAGAGAGTCATTGATCAAGCCCACAACCCAGGCATGTGCCCTGACAGGGAATTGAACCCTGATCACCTGGATCCCAGGTCGATGCTCAACCGCTGAGCCACGCCCGGCCGGGCACCTCCTGTATAAATCTATATGTAGTTTCTTAGTTCTGTTTTCTTTGGAGAACATGCCTAATACAGTTGATACTTGAACAATGTGGGAGTTAGGGGCACCAATCCCCTACACAGTAAGAAATCTGTGTATGACTTTTGACTCCCCAAAACATAACTACAGTTGTTCATTGGTATCCATGGGGGATTGGTTCCAGGACCCCCGTGGATACCAAATTCCACAGGTATTCAAGCCCCTCAGGAGCAGTGGTGTAGAACCATGCATACAGTTGGTCTTCCATATTCACAGGTTCCCAACCATGGGTCAAAAATGCTGCTTTTGATTCAAGATTTATTGAATATCTGGGTGTGAAACCTGGGGATACAAAGGGCCAGCTATATACTTACTGAAAAAATATTTGCATATAAGTGGGCCCGTGTAGTTCAAGCCTGTGTTGTTCAAGGGTCAGCTGACATCTGATGAGTCCTTTTTGCCACATGGGAATTCACAGTTCATACCTACAACTCCTGCTTTAAAATTAAGACACAAAGCAGTAGAGCAACTTGGAGGCAAGGAGAGGAGAGGGGAAGTGGAAAAGGATGGCAAGGATCTGCAGCCTGGTCGGCAAATCTCCTATATGAAATTGCTCTTCAAACTCAGTGTCCATATCCACTGGAAGGGGAAGGGAGTTGCCAGGGGAGTTGGCACAGGATACACAAGGCCCATTGCCTTTGGTAAAAGTTTTACTAAATAAACAAGTCATTTTGAGCACACTTTAAATAGCTGAGAGTCTGCATGCTCCATGGCAGCCCAGGTTTCATCTGTCTTGCTCGCTGTCATCACTGCGGAGCCCACTGTCATGTTAGTCCTGCACTATTTCACCTTCTTCTCCCCCTTCCCCCTCCTCTGCCTCCTCACACTTCTTTATATATTTCTCCCTTTCTCTTTTTCTATTCTTTGACTCTCAGTTTATATTAAAGATGCTCAAGAAATTGAGAATAAAGTATTTAGTCTGTATTTCTGGACTGTTAAGAATATAAATCTTTTCAGGTCTCTATTTTCAGTAATAGGTTTTATGTATATATAAAAATCTTAGGTATATATATTCATATATATATGTATATATACTTGAGAGTATATGTCTGTGTGTGTGTGTGTGAGAGAGAGAGGGAGAGAGAGGGAGAAATGGAGAAAGAAAGAGAAAGAGAGAGAGATCCTGGAGTCAAAAAATTATAATTCCTGTGTGTAAATTATCCATTTTGCAATTTCCTACGCAGGCTCAGTCATTTGGTCTATTTCTTTTCCTTTTGGAAAAAAAGTATTTATGGTCTAATTTTAATGCAGAGAAATTCAATAATTAAAAAGAGCAGTGCTGAATGTTGTTAACACACAAAAGTCAAGGTGTCAAATAGTCATTTGAGAACATTTAAAAAATTGTGTTCAGTTTAAATCACTTTCTAAGGTGTTTGGTTGTAGGCTTTATAATTTTTTCAGATTTTTCTGGTCTCCCAAATTTAGCTTGAAAACATGCCAAGAGGCATATAATTTTCCCCCATAACTTTCTGCTCCCTCTTGGAATGCAAATTATTTCAGAGCAACATCTTACACAATATTGTTAACTCTTTCACTTCTGTGGTCAACTGCAGAGAATAGGAATGCATGTCACTAATATCTGTTAACATTCCCCAATGTTTGGGATAAAGTGGATTTTAAGGGGACCAGTGCAAAATAGCAGAACCACAGAAATGACTGTCTGAATTTCCATTTCTTGAGTCTGCTTGATGATCCCAGAATTTTATTACTTGTCTTTGTTCTTGACGGAGCGGCTGGTTGACTGACAGGCTCGCATCGGATGCATGTCTTATAACTCACAAGCTGTCACTTCTTTTTTCTGATCAGCACCTTTCATTGGGGAAGATAAAACAAATTCCTCTGAGATTTGATTTTTTTAAAATTCAAAACTGGGGGAGTGAAGGGTTTTCATAGTTATAGCTATTGTTATCATTTAAAAAAAAAAACACACGCGTCTTTGAATGGTAAAGTGTTTATTCCCTGCAGAGTGGCTGAAAGGTCACTATCACAATCTGTCACTGTGCGGTAACCTCAGCCTGTTCTTTATTAAAAATCAGAAAGAGAGTTGAAGGGGAGAGATGTAAGCAGAGGGAGATCCTAAACTCATCTCCTCCCACAGACACACCAAATTCAGAGATATGTATGTATCATTCACCTCTAAAAATGATCTGAAAACTAGATGAACTGCTCTGCAACAAGAGACAGAAGAGCCACACTGAGGTGGGAAGGGGAGGCAAAGACCCTATCCCCAGATTGGCAACGCTCATTAGGGAAAGATCTCATCAGACGGGTGCATCTTCCTAACGGAGGGGTTGGTGCTCCACAGCTGCCACCCCAACCCATGGAAGCTGCAGAAAAGAGATGAGCCTCAAGGATATATGGCTGAGAACACCAATGAGGTTGACATCTGAGGGATCCAAAGTGCTATAAGAAACTGAGACTCCCCTCTTAAAGGGCTCATGTGTGGTCTCACTCCAGTAACAACAACAACAAACGAGAACAGGAACTTGAAAAGCACCTACAGGATATGGAAAGGACTCCTTTGCTAACCTAAAATATGGGCTAGAAAGGTAAAGGGCAATCGGAATGTTCCCTGGAAACTGAGGAGCTATCAGACACCATGATTACAGTCTCCACCTGGCCTGCTATCTCAAGGGAGTGAACTTAGACACAGCACCCTCCCACTGCTCTGCTAAGTCACACAGGGGCCAGAAGTTAAGGCACTGTCCCACTGCCTTGTTAAAACCAGAGGGAGTATAGCCAGTTGCAACACTTGCCTGCTTTCTGGATAGGGCCAAGAGTGTGACTGGCCAGGGCATTCTCCCACTCTGCAGCTCAAGTTGTGAAACCACACTCCCTGCCCTTTGGCTGTGGCAGGCAAGCATGAGTGGTCATGGCATGCTCCTGCACCCAGCCTAAAGCTGGCCTTTGTACATAGGCAAGGCTCTTTCTCCCTGTACTGCTGAAGCTCGAATAAATATTTTGATGCCTTCCTGAAAGCAGTGATCGAACCTCGCTCTCTACACTCTGAAGCTGACTTTCACAAGCCAGCTGGGGAGCACAGACCTCACAGGAGACACTCCTTGATTGCCTCACCCCCATGGGCAAGAAGGATGGTGCACTGAGCTCCTTAGAACTATAACAAGCTGAAAGACAGTTTTTGTCAGGCCTCCACTCCCAGGGCACTGCACAGAAAGCAGACTGAAACAGAACCCTGATCTTCCTGTGAAACAGGCCTTTTTACTTAGCCTGGAGCTTCTGCCTAAGGGACAGGCTTCAGGTTTCCCACATACCTGAAGGCTAAGGAAGTTCTTCCAGGAAACAAAGGCAGGGAGACACCATCCCTGTGCACTCCACTTGGCCTCCTATAGTTCAACAATAATGAGGATTCCCAGACAGAAAACTGTCTGGAATCCTGAATTTGGTAAATGTCACACAGAGGCCACCTCCATATCTTACAGCGTAGAGGCCGGCAGAGGTAACAATTGCAGTCCCACAGAATTATATAAGTTTACACACTATAAAATCTGCTGCCTGAGGATCTACCTTCTGAGCAGATTGAACTTGGTACTAAATGTCCCTCCCTTTGGGACACTGAAAAGTCTTGTTACACCTTAATTAATGGGAGCATATCAAGAATGACTTAGGTGGACCGGACAATAACAAAAATTCAAAAGACAGCCAAGAGTTAAGGCAAGGTGTGTATGATGATCACCTACTCAAGGTCACTCCTTCAATGCCAAGGAAGGTAGCTGTTTTGTCTAATACATAGAAACAAACATGGAGTCAAGCAAAATGAGAAGACGGGAATACGTTCAAATAGAGAGAACAAGACAAAACCCTAAGAAAAAACCATAAGGATATGGAGGTAAGTAATGTACTTGATAAAGAATCCAAAGTAATGGTCCTTACAACGCTACCTGAACTTGGGGAAAGAATGGATGAATGAAGTGAGGAGTTCAACAGAAAAAGAAAATATAAGAAAGTAACAAACAGGAGTTATAACTGAACTGAAAAATATAATAGAGGTATTCAAAATCAGAGCAGAGGAACAGAAGAACAAATCAGCAAGCTGAAAGACAAATCAATGAAGCCTACTGGGACAGGCGCAAAATGCAAAGGGAATTTTAAGAAGTGAAAATTCATTAAAGGACCTCTGGGACAATATCTAGCAAAATAACATTCATATTATAGGGGCCCATGAAGGAGAAGAAAGAAAAAGAAAAAAAAAAAAAGGCTAGAAAAATTATGTTCTTTATAATTAGTATCTTGCCTCAGATTATAGCCTCGCCCCCCTGACTGTGTCAGATGCTGGTGTTACCGTGAAAGAGACAGGCAGGCCTCAGCCTGAACAAACTTTGTTCTGGAAGGACAGGGCTCTAGGAAAGAAGCAACATTGTAGGTTGACTCTTTTAATTACAAACTTTCTTAATGAAGTTATCTCTTCTTCCCCTTTCAGTGAATGATTGCTTAAAGAGATTACTTTCCCTTCAAATTATGAAAGAGTAAGGCAATCTGTCCTTAATGATAAACCCTTACTGATCACCAAATATGTGTCCTTTTACTGTGCCAAGTTTGGAAAACATGTGAATAAATATATTTAATTTTCTATCCTTGGGGAGTTGTAGTGTGAGATAAGAAGTAGATGATACAAATGTGTAAACCTAACCTTAAAAAATAGGCATGCCATAAAATGTGAAGAGATAAAGATTAGTGGCAAAGCAGATGAGGGGGAAGCTAATTCTTTCTAGAGACTGTGTGGAGGAAATCGAGGTCAAAAGAAGGTAAATAAATGGTTTGGCCTTGTAGGGTATGCAGGAGTTCACTGGACCCACAAGAGACCAAGAGGATAGTGGGGAAAAGGAAGGAGATGGTGACTTGGAGGGTAGTTGTCCTAGTAGCATAGCCTAAGGCTCAGGTGAGCAAAGTTTGTCATACCAGGGCATCTAAGGAGAAATGTTAGAAATAAGGTGGGAAAGGACACTTTTCCAAGGGGGCATGTCCTAAAGGGTCAGGGAGAGCATAAACTAAGAAAAAGAAGGCAAGGAGGCTGTGTATGGAAAAGATCATTTTGTTTTCTCAGGAAAAACAAGACAGCAAGGAAAGAACAGATCAGAATGTGTCAAATGCTCAGATTAGGAACATGAGCTTTATCTTGCAGGGAGCAACAAAGGGGTCAATTGCAGGCATTGTAGCAGAGGGAAGATATGTGCAAAGCTCTCTCATAGAAAGATTAATCTGGCAGAGTGTGATGGCATGGAGGGGTAAGCTGGAATAGGCCAGTGGCTGGGAACCAGTTATGACTTCCAGGTCAGAGTGATAAGCGCTGCAATGAGGATGCTGTCAGGGAAAATGAGATCACACCAGGGCCAGAAGGAACGCCCTTAGCTAGACCATGTAACTTCTTATTTTTCTGCTCTTCCACTAAACCACGTTGTTCTCTCCAGCTCAGTGGATGCCAGGCCAGCATGGACCTCAGATAGGGTCTGCAACTCTTTCATGGGTGAGCACCATTCTATTTGCAGTTACCTTTTCCAGCAGATTTCCACTCCATCTTTTGGTTTTGGAGAATGAAATAGAAGAGAACAGGAGGAACAGCTTGTTCAACCTACAGTGGTTATAAAGAAGATGTTGAACATTTTCACGTGCATTTACTTTGGCAGTGGGAACACTCCCTTTCATCTGCTGCAGCTTGGAGCATCACATGGGAGAGAGCAGATGAGAGTAGCTGCAAAGCCCTTGTTTTTCTACTGGAGGCATTAAACACAGGCCAGCCCTCCCTTCATGACACTGGGCCCTAGAAAAATGGAATCCTTCTTCTACGTGGCCTCAGTTTTCTCTGTTCTACTTGGATGCTGTAGTAAGGAGAAAAAAACACCAGGGGGTGAGGGGAAAAGTTGGGCTGGTATTCTGAGCACCATGGGGGAGAGCGCTGCTGAATAATTCACTGATAATGCAAACAGGCTCCAACTGGCAGACAGTTCCCTTTCATCCAAATGATTTATCTGAAAATTAAAAAGTCTAAGTGAAATCAAAATAGCAGTATTAATTTACAGAACTCAGAGTGTAAATTAGAGGAAAACATTTAATATGTATACCAGAAAAGCATTATGGGAATGGAACTAAAATAGTATGATTTAAACTTTTATTTAAATCTATGGCAACTGCCATTTACATTCAGTCCAATCTGGAAATTAGATTGCAATGATATAGAGATGCTATTAAGGTGTAGATAGTAGGGCTGTATTCTGGTCCCCAGGTGCCGCTAATCGAATTGTTTAGATGACAATAGATAAATATTGAATACCTCTGTGCAGAAAGGAAAACAGATCTCATATGATCCATTTTATACTCAACCCATAGGCAAAGCCAACTAAAGACATTCTGCATTTATTCAGACTCTTTAAGTCTGCATTTCGACCACTTTTCTAAATGATGATAGATAAATGCATGAAGCCAAGATATCCAAAAGATGGAATTATTTTATCAAAGTTAATTCCTCCACAGAATCACTACCTTAAAGTTTTCTGCCAAAGGAGAGTAGTCAAGGCAGAATTGAATTATGTTTCCTTGGCAAGAGCAGGAAGAGAGAAGGTAATATGTGGAAGATTTGATGCCGTTTCTAATAGGCTTTTTCCTTTCCTTTCTGACATAGTTGGTTTATCTGTTTTCCGGAAATCAGCTACAGGGCTGTATTTGTAAGAGAGAGAAAGCTCAGGAGCATGTGCCACATGCATAACACACTTAAAATCATTGAATGTTTTGTAATTTGGATAACAGCGTTTCCGTAAAGTCTTGTTGCCCTGGCTTATCATAGGGCAGAGAAAAATAAGTAAACATGTATTACAAAAGGTAATAAATTTATACGATCTGCGTGTAGCAATGAAATAAATCCAAAGGGCTTCGAGGTTTCATTTGAGCGCCCTTATGAAAATTCAATAGCTTTCCTGAAACTTCTCCCATCCGATTCTGAATGCAAATTTATTTCTAGAGTTCTCATGCAAAGGAGGTCCGCGTGCAATACTCTTGGAGTTTACACATTTAGCACCTAATGGAATCCAAAGGGCAGGCAGTACATGAAAATGAGCAGTGATGGTAAAATCGCTTCAAATAATGGCCACATAAATGAAAATCACAAAAGTTGAGCATTATGCTGAGATTAAGGGTTGGGGAAAGTACTTGTCTATTTTAAAGAAAATGTTATTATTTTTCTAACTAAAATCATTCTCCTTTCCCCTTCCCTTTTACCTCTTATCATCATACTATACCAACAAATTAGGTTGCTCTATTTGGTTACCGATAGACCCCTGTGTCACTGGTCTTCATTTGTATACATAGTAAAGTTTCAGTGGCATTGGAATAGCCTGTTTTGTCTGCTGTCCCCAATTATCTACATAGCCCATTTTTTCCTTTACTCCTTTACACAGAGGCCACCTTTGCAGACCAACATCATCACCCCCATTCATTGGCTAGAACACATGGCCTGCTTTATTTTCCCACTATCATTTTCTAATAAATATTTCTTCTCTCATCATTCTCTCCTATTCTCTGATTTCTCCCACCCACCCGAAATATAATCGCTATAAGGGATGGTAATTAGAATTGTTTCTTTCACATAGCAGGTGCTAAATTAATACTTGCTACATGAACTATTTTTCTTAGAAATAACCATCCAGAAGGTTTTCATAATCTTTGTCAGTAATGGGCAAAATGTCAGCTCTAACTGTTAACAAAATTCAGAACCTGGGAATTAAGTGCAACGTAAGTGATGAGGGGAGAATAAAAAGCTGAATTTTCTAACTTTTTAAAGTCTCCAATTTATATTTAAAAAAATGCAAAATGTATAATTCACTATAATTTAAAATCTGAGGTACCCTACAGACTTCTATAGCATCAGTTAGAAGCCAGTTATCTTCATTATGATGGGGACTATTTTATAGATGTATTTCAAGGCCTGCATTAAAAAAAAAAATGATAGAAATGAATGACTAGGGATTGTTTTTAATATTGTTTTTATTTGAATCTGACTTTGAAAAAGAAAAAAATGGGAAGTAACAGTGTATATAGTGTCCTCATGAGTTACAACTATAAATCATGATTTTGATAGACTAGGACAAGTGCTCCTGACACAAAAGGGATTGCACTATTTTAAAGTTGTTTAGGCCAAGGAATACTAGCATTAACATGAATTTTAACTGTTCCTCAACATTTTCATGATTATCAACATTTTCATGATCATCAACATTTTCAACATGTTTCACCCATTCAATAAACATCTGTATTCATTTGTTCTCTGCCAGGCCACGTACTAAATGATGTAGGTAAAAAATGCACAAGACAAATACAGTCTCCGCCCTCATGAAAACTACATCCTACATCGTGGTGTAAAGCAGTAGGAGCAAATGGATTGGATTAGGATGAGTGTATAAAATTATGGGGAAAAGTAATTTAGCTTAATTGAGGAATGTGGTCTTCAGAAAGAAAATATATCTCTTGTGAAGTACTGAGTTCTTTATCACTGGAAATATTTGAGTAGAAGCTCCTCAGTGACTGTGAAGGGATTCTCTATTAACGCTTAATATATCAGAGAGAGGGTATATTAGACAACTTCTAAGGTACTTTCCAAATCATAAATTCAATGATTCAGTATTCAAAGGGGCTCAATATCCACGATAGGTGTATTCAGGTTATTAAGTATGTTATGTAGCAGTGGGAGAAATTTACCACCAAATTAATTGCCTAACTAGCACCTAGAAACTCTGCAGCCCAGTCTCTATGCCATTATTGCAACAGGATGTATAATATCACCTGCAAATTGGAACGTCTGGTTTGTGATCAGCTTTGCAGCAGTTTAATCAAGCGTCTACATCTCTTTATCACAATCGTTTAACATGATTGTAAATGCCCCTCTCTTTGTGGTTGTCAAAAAATTTTTTCAGCAAGAAAATTTTTCATTGGCTTCTTAAATATATTAGAATTAAGTGTTTGTGAAAATTATCCAGGGCTATGGCTTCGGGGTTTTCCTTAACTATCTTGCATTGTGCAGTCTTTTTACTGGAGCCTATCTGATATTATCTCTGATTTACTTACGTTAAGCTTGCAAATCTACTTACTTGAGGTCCCTGACAAATGACACCCGACTTTGTTTGTGACAACTGCCAGAGGGATGGTCCGCATGGTGCATTCTGATAACTCTTAATAAGTGATAAATGTGGCATTGAGTAGAGTTTACGCAGCACACCTGGCACTGCAGACCCACACAGCTGTTAGCCGGTGCGAACACTTGTTTACCAGCCTTGCTGGCGGTTTGCTCATATGAGTCAGCTTCCTGGGCTCACCACTGCTGCTAAATGAGTCCAACTCATCTTAATAGCCCTGTTGGCCGCGTCTGTGCTCTCCGGTGCTGCTTAAATGAGAAGAAACCAGCGTGATTGAAAAGTGACTTTCTTGCAGTTCATCTGGGTTTGACCTTCCCAGGAGCGGGAACTCGGGTTCCCTGCACATTACCTGTCTCCTCTGGGGCTTCTGCCAAAGCAGCGAGCCTGCTGCTCCAGCCATGCACTCATAGCGCTCAGACCTTGCTGCAGGGAGATAGCCATGGGTTGGAAAACTGCCTGAATTCATCCAGGAGGAAAGCTCACAGGTGAGAAACAAAGGAGACTCTGTTTCCCTGGAGCATTTTTGAGCATTTTAAGCGTTAGATTCATCTGGCAAGGTTCAAAATAGATGATCTCTCCCCAGTTAAGTGTTTGCTTTGCAACGATTCTACCTCTACACCCTGGAGGATCAGGGGTTTATGTTGGTTATAAGAGTTAAACTTATCTAAGCTTTTAGGGGAAAAAATATACTCAAAGTGCTTTTGATATTAATTCTTGTAGCTGTAGAAGAAATGTTGGCGCTGAAATGACTAGACAGTGTCAGGGTTCTCTCTGAAAACAGACACAAGCAGCACGCGATTCTCAGCTACTGCTGAGGAGCATCTCCCAGACTTGAATGTGAACTGCGGTTGGTCACGATTTCAATGTGCAATGAAATGCTGGAGCTAAACCAGTTTGTCCTCAGTTGGGATGAGGGTGCATGGCAGGCTCAGGTGGAGTTGGGTTTATGAAATGGTGAGGGGTGAAGGGATAAAGAAATAGAGGGCAATATCCCATCGAGGCAAAGTGAAGGAGCAAAGAGCAATGCAGAGCGAGAACATGTGGCTGAGAACCAGCTCTCGGCCTGTGACAGTCTTCTGCCCACTACATTTAACCACGGAGGTTTCACTAAGAGCAAAAGGACCTCTTTCCTAGTGCCAAGCAAAAAGCAATTCTAAAACAATTGCATCTGTATTATTAAGGGTGATTGTTATAAATAATTAAATCAGGCAATGATTTGGCAAACCAGAGATGTCCTTTATTGCAAAAAGCACAAAAAGCATGAATACGTGAGTGAGACCCTGATGGGAACCTGATTTCTTAACCAAATGCAATCTTATTATTCAGGGGCCACTTCTTTCTTAACAATGTTTACTAATGCTTTATGCAGTGTTATTTTCCCGTGCTATTACAACCACCATAAATGATTAAGAAAATCAAATGTTAGGACTGATCTTTTTAAAAGAACAGCCATTGGCTTTTGTTCTCAAGCCAAATTTAGCATCCTTTCATGTTCTTTATAATTAGTATCTTGGCTTAGATTATAGCCTCGCCTCCCCGGAATGTGTCAGATGCTGGTGTAACTGTGAAAGAGAAAGGCAGGCCTTGGCTTGAACAGACCATGCTCCGGGAAGGCAGGGTTCTAGGAAAGGAGCGACATTGCAGGTTGACCCTTTTAATTGCAAAATTCCTTAACAAAATTATCTCTTAAGACTTCCTCCTTCAGTTAAAGTTGGAATAAATAAACAGTGACCACCTATTACATTATCAGCAGAGCACCCTTTACCTTCTGAAACTGACTATAGTCTCAGCAACAGTGAAGTAATTATCAGCACCCTGGTGTGGCTTTTCCAGCTACCAGTTAAGTAAAGGTAGGAAGATCTCAGGGGTGTGGATTGAGATTCTGTTGAGCTAAGCACATGAAAATCTGATGGGCCTGTAGAAATAAAGAACTTTTAAGCCATCAAGCCCCTGTATATATTGCACCATATGAGTTTGTTGTATTAATTCGCCAATACGCATCTTCCTGAATCTCCCACTAAAATGTTTCTTCCTTCCATGGTATTAAAGGGAGGAAGAATAATGGTAAAATTGAAACATATTTCATCAGCTTAGTTGAGAATTTATGGGCCAAAAATATAGGGCACACATGAATACATAAGAGAAAAGTCTTGGTGTTAAAGAAAAGTATAAATAGAGGCTTCCTCTGGTTTCATGAGAGAAAGATCATTTCGTATTAAAGTAAAATTCAGAGTTAGATAAGGTTTTATCAACCAAGAGACTGAGAAGGGAGCGTCCTTATGATATTTACGGTTCCATTAGAGTGCTCCCAGTTTCGTATCTATCGCTACCACATGCTTCCTCTTCTTACTGCAGTTTAAACATCAGCCCAATTATCCTTACTCAGTTCTGAGAAAACCCCAGATTTCCGGGAAAGCTTCTTCTTCTTGTCACCTTATGAAGTGTCCTGTCCACCCAGCTTTGCACGTGTCATACCTGCTTCCAGCACTCTTTCTGTACTGATCATTCTAGTCCCAGCCACAAACAGCGCATCCACACTGCATTGGTAACAGAGAAGATGAATAAATCTCCGCTGGAACTGTGGTGTCTGGCCCCTGAATAAAAAAGGAAAGTAACTTTATTAAAGAACATATTGATTAGAGCACGACTTCCACCCAAAAATAATCTTAAAGGAAGTATGCAAATGTGCTAAAATAGTGTGGTGCAAGCCAGCATTCAACCCATTCCAGCTCACTCAGGAGAGAACATGAGCTCAGACTGTGGGGAGGTACACGTGAGGAGACATTTACAGGTAACATAAGAGAGCTTGACTAATTACACAATTTATGGCTGCATTAAGAAAGCACAATCCTAGCCAACCTCAAATTAGATCAGTCCTTGGGGAGGAATTTGCTGAATCGTCTGGTAGGTAATGAATAAACAATTTTGAAAACATGTGATTTTTATCCACAAATGTCACTCATTCATTAAGTGGTTGTCACCTGTCAGACAGAATTCTAATCATTTATGTGTATTATCCTGATTTTATTTACGCAACAACCTTAGGAGATAGATCCTATTCTTATTTTCATTTTACAGATCAAGGAACAATTACAAAAAGTTTAAGGAATATGTCCTGGGTCACAAAACTGTTAAGAGTGCATGTTTTAATTACTTGGCTATAAGATTTAGAGATTTTTCAGAATATTAAGGCTAGGAGAGATTTCAGACATTATTTCTCTATACTACATAAACTTCTATAAATTACACAAAACTGAGCTTGGCATGTTAATGACTTGCCCATGGTAATATAAACAGCTATGCCTCCTGGCTCCTCGCCCAAAGTAACAGCTTTAGCAACATGATTCACTGGTTTACCTAACCACACGCGTCAGTGTTGTGATATGCCCTAGTTGTGCGTATCCCTATTGAGACTCATGCATTCTCTCTGCTCCCAAGAAACCTTTCTAATGGATTTTCTTTTGCATATTTTAGAAAAGACAAATCTATGACTAACAATCTTTCTTTGTCCCAATTTGCACAGATGAACTTCATTGTGAGTCATATCTTGCAGAGGCTAACACTACTTGAAACTCTGACTCCTGATGTCTTGAAATCTTAAGACAGATGAGTAAGAGCATATTTACAGCACGTATCAGGCTGACTTTTCTCTCCGTCTGTCCTCGTCCCCCAAACAAGTCCCCAGCATGTGAACCTTCCTCTCCCAAAGTGTTGTGGGTGTTAGACAGGTGTGATTTAGAAGTGGCTTATAATCAGATGGTGTAAAGTAAATAATGTTAACAGGAGAATAAAAGGTCCAGAATATCATATTATCTTTTCCCCCTAAAGTTAAAAGTTTGATAACATTTGCCCTCTTAGATTAAAAGGAAGAAATAAAATGCTTGGGCAAATATTCTCCAAAAGTTAATATAGGTGGCATTTCACGGCATCTTATTTTTTATCTCTTATTAAATTCTTCTAAGAAATCTCAGAACTTTTAAATAAATTTTCTTGTAATGCATGATGTCATCTAGTGATGATTATAAGAATTATGGATTCTGTTTGATATAATTTATATTCATTCAGAACCAATAAAATCAGTCATTTACTCATTTAGTAACTAAAGCAATTTTTTCTCTCACAGGACACTACATTAATCAGGAAAGGCTGAATTTTGCTGAAGTAACAAATTAACTCCCAAATCTCATTATATTCTTACCACAAGTCTAAAGTACCATTTGGGAGTGGAGGGTGGCTCCGTTTCACATAGACACCCGAGAACTTGGGCACTTGGAGGCTCTACCATCTTAGGATACAGCCAACATGTGGCTTCTAGTGTTGCTATAGCAGGAGGAGAGAAAATGAGAAAAATACATAATCCCCACAGATTACCCCAGACTGCAAACAGGACATGGTGATTCTGCTCACAGTCCTTTGCGAGAATGACTTACATGCTCTCAAGCTCACTACTGAAGATCAGTGGGGAGCACGTGACATATTTGGTGCACAATAGAGTCATTTCCGTTGGTGATTGAATAATGGCTGAAAGTATGGGCTTTGGAGCCTGGCCCATCCAGCCAGGGTGATGTCAGGGCTCTGTTATTTACTTAACTGGGTAAATTTCATAATCCCTCTGTTTCATCTTCTAAGAATGGAGATAATTATCTTATGTACTTCATAGGGTTTTTGTGATCTTTAATGGAACGACTCTCATAAAAGTGGTTAGCACAGGATCTGTTACACAGTAAGAGCTCAATAGTATTTGCTAATTGTAATATCACTTGACAAATATTTATGACCACCCACTAGAGAGCCGGGGAGAGAGGGAGAGAGACAAAGGAAGTAAGGCGCCCACCTTCATGGAAGTCTTGGTACATCAGAGAAGAATATTTTACAGATTTTAAACTTTTATTTGAATGCTCATTTTGTTCTAAGAGCTTCTGCAGGTTTCCTATCAAAAGGATAAAGATAAACGCTAACTTGCTTGAAAGGGAGAAAATAACAGAACAGAACAAAAAGCTCCTTAAGCATGTTTAAAAGAGCATCGGGCTCTGAAACAAGGACTTTCATTTGCAGAAAAATATTATAAGTAAAGTTCGTAAAATTGAAGATATGAAAGGGTCCCCTCTTTCTGTAACTGACATAGGTGTATATAGGAAATGTGACAAAAAGAAGAGCAATTTCAATTGCAAAAATATTATTAACTATAAAATGTAATTCTCTTGTAGACCTGCTTATAATGCTGATGGCTTTTTTGTTTTTCATCATAATTCAAGGCTGGGCAGTTGACCCTGAGCTAAAGTCCTCCATCCTAAAAAGCAAACCAAACCAAACTAAAAACATAACAATAATGAGTGAAAACTGAGTGAAAGAAAGAACAAGATCTGCAGCCAGCGTGGCTCAGTGGTTGAGCATCTACCCATGAACCTGGAGGTCATGGTTCGATTCCTGGTCAGGGCACATGCCTGGGTTGCGGGCTCGATCCCCGGTGGGGGGCGTGCAGGAGGCAGCCGATCAATGACTCATCATTGATGTTTCTCTCTCTTTGTCCCTCTCCCTTCCTCTCTCTGAAGTCAATAAAAATATATATATATTTTTTAAAAAAGAAAGAACAAGATCTCTGAAACTGTTGTTTTTTGAAGGCCATAGATTGAGTTATACAAACTTTATAATTAGCCTTTAGAAGAAAATCCAGGTCAAAACTCAGTTCAATTAACCTCTTGAGTGTCTCATTAATCAAAACCTGCTTAAAGTGATTATTCTGTTCTAAGCACAATGAAATGTGAAATACACTGTTTATAAATCCCCACTGTTTGCTGAAACCATGACATAGCAGTAGGTTTTGTTTGTTTCCGTCTTTATTTCTATTTAGTTGGTTGGTTTGGCTTTTGTTTATCTGCTTTATCTTTCAAGATGTTTATGAGGAAAGAATTACCTGCTCATTTCATGGTGTGTACCTTTCATTTACTAGTCCATGGCTTTAGGAAATATGAGATACATTCAAAAAGGAAGTTAGTTTAAATTTAAAATGTGTACGTCATGGTAGACAAGCAGCTCAGAGATTGTATCAATGCTATTACAGTCACTGACAGATTTGGAGACTAAAATAAAAAAAAAGGAATCAGATCGGAACAGTTGAAATCTCCTGCCCTCAATTCTCCTAACATATATTCAGTTAGATATGACAGAAACAGTAATTGCAGAACTTTCTCAATCTGTCCATCACTTCATTCAACAGCAGCCACAAGGATTAAAATGACACATCTATAGGTCATGATAATTTTAAAGGAAAATGTGTTATGGTGCATTGTGGGTAAAATATGCAAATTATAAGACAGCAGAGATAATTAGATTTTCTCAAATCAGAATAAAATGACCTTCTCTGAGTGAACCCCAATTTTTTTGGAAACATGAATGTATTGCACTCATTGTTATAAGAGCATGCCTTGTAATAAAGTCAGGCTTGACAGATGAGGAGATTAAGAAGCCTGGAGATTTATAATTTAAAAAAAAAAATAAATTGAGGCAAAGAAGATGCTAGATTCCCCATGCATGCCACATTTTCCTCTATATTATTTCAGTTGTTTTGATAATCCATAAAGGCTGTTAATTAAATCTAGCAGAGAATAGTATAAAAGTAAGGGATGTTAGGTCAGAAGAAGTGATAATGATTATTTATGAGAGATGGAACTGTGAAAATATTTGTAACTTTAATGAAAATGGTTGCGTAATTTTTTTTCATGTTACATTTCCACTGTGACCTGACACCTAGTAATATATTTGGGAAGTTAGAAGGAGTCAATGAATATTTGTTGAATCAATGACTAAATAAAAAAATAAGTTATTATGCTATATTGGTTCTATTTCTCATTTCAGACTTATTATGCAGTGTCTATGCAATATTACTGCCAACTTCAGTGCCACCAAAATTGTTATTTTTCTTTAAACTAGATACATTAGTCTGTGAATTACTGGGTTTGAGTGGATTAAAATGAAGATTTGAAATCTTATTTGACAACATTTGCATGCTACAAATTTAAAATCAGTCATCTGCCTACCTATCCATTGCACCGATTCCCTTTGTTTTAAGTTATAACTAGAAGTGGTGTGTTTGCCCACATGTGATATACAGGTGTGTGTGTGCGTGTGTGCATCACATGCACGCATGAATGCATGGTTTTCTTGACATCTTTTGAATTGACAAAGCTTGTTTTCACTGCCAAGCATGCCTCCCTCTACTGTAACCAGGAGATTAATTTGACTTTTAATGTCAGCAATATGACTGTGCTCTGACCTTTGGGTTATAAATCAGTGTTTGTATTCAGAATCACCAATTAGAAGATCTGTGACTCTGAGGCAGTAATTTTTTTCTCTGAGTTTTGTTTTTCTTGACAAAAATAGTATTTTATACTTACTCTTATTACTATTTACAGCTATTCTGAGATGCAAATAAATTTTAGGCTCTAAAGAACTAGATGTGAGAAATTTTCTTCATTAGCCCTTAAGATTTCAATTAGCTTATTTGCAGGACAATTCTTCTGGCTCTAAGAAAACATCTAATCCTAAATCCAGTGCTTTTCAGATGAAGATGTTGGGGGCCAGGGAGTACAATGGCTGCTGTGCAAAAGAGGCATCTTCCTCTGTCACCTCAGTTCCTGATAGCCACAATCCCCCTTTCCTTTAAGTCACCTCTTCCCAAAGTATATATCCTAGGAAACCATTCCTAATTTTTAAAAATCTGTCTTTCTCATTTTATGGTGAATCTAGCATATATCTCCCATGTAAATACCCCAAACAGATGATCATAGCTCTGAAGTGATAGATGCTAAGATAGCAGCTTAGGGTAAAAATGATGTCTGGACACTCATGGTGAACTAAAGGTCAGGACATGTATTCTTTCTGACAGACTCAATGTTATACTTTGCATTTGACCCCAACCCCGTCCCAAACTTATATTGTTGATGTTCTAATTCCCAGTATCTCTGATTGTGACCTTCTTTGGAGGTAGAACCTTTACAGAGGTTATCAAGTTAAAATGAGATCATTGGAGAGGGCCCTAATCTAATATGGCTGGTGTCCTTATAGAAAGGGGAAACTGGGAGACAGGCACACCATGCAAACATGAACGTGGCATTTACAAGCCAATGAGAGAGGCCTGGAACAGAACCTTCCCTCACAGCCCGCAAAAGGAACCAAGCCTGCCAACACCATGATCTCAGCCTTAGGTTGCAGAGCTCTCTGACAATGAATTTCCATGTGTGCATCATCCAGGTTGTTGTAGTTTGTTACAGCAACCTTATTTTAAAAAATATTCATTATGTAAAAGACTCTGAGAAACAGAGGCATAATATATAATATTTCAAGGAGACTGGGAAACAAAAATTGCTGACAGAACAACCCACCCTCTGCCATTGCCAGCACCAAAGAAAGACTGAGATCACAGGCAGAGACAGTGGACTCTAGAGTGATAGAAACTCTCTCATATCCTAAGGGAAAGAGACTACACATGGAATGGGTCTCACTGACATTCTGTGTCCTTCTGAAGATAAGAAAAATAGTAATATTACTATGGCAACAGTCCCTATTCCCTCATGCCTTCACAATGGTGAAAACCTGATATACTGAAGAGGTCAGTCAGGCATCACAAATCACAGGCATTCTGAAAAAATGAAGTGCATATTTCATTGGAGGAAAACATTAGCTGCTCAGAGATTTTGCTTTGTGGAATTCGAGACAGAGCTTTGGAGAAATGCTTAACTAGGTTGCCAAGTTAGAATATTTTCTAGGAGGTTGTTGGAGGATATATATATATATATATATATATATATATATATACACATATATGTGTGTGTGTGTATATATATATATATATATATATATATATATATATATATTACTTTATTCCTTTCTTAAATTTCTGCTCATGGATTAACACTGGGAAAGTCATTTGTAGACTACAATTGTGTTCATTATTGATGCACGCAGTGGTTTTCTTTCAGTGTCTGTTGCATATCCTCGGCAACCAGGAGAGGGACATACATGATGCAAATTAAAGTAATAAAAACTAGAATTTATGAAGCCAGACTAGTCATGATTGATTACTTCTTTTCTAGACTTAGCATCCTCCACATTAATTTAAATTTTGTTATTTGTTAGATATATTTTTCTCAAAAAATACTTTCTGAAACAAAAGACTAGTTTGTATATTTTATTTTTTCAACAAACCATTCCCTATTTTTGAGTATATGTTACTAAATATATGGTATCAAACAGCTGTGTAGACCTCAAAGTAATAAATAATATAAATAATTCTCCAAACTGTTAATCTGACTCTTTGACTCTCAAAATGGTCTTACACTTTTTGAGGAATAGTTTCAAGTGTATATTTGTCAGGGTTCTCCAGAGAAATTGTACCAACAGGATCAACAAGATATGTGTGTGGGGGGGGGGTGTGCGGTGTGTGTGTGTGTTCATGTGTATAGAGAGATTTAATACCAGGAATTGGTTCACATGATTATGGAGACTGGCAGGTTCAGATCTGCAGTGTGGGCAGGCAGGTCAGGACCCACGGGAGCCAATGGCATAGATGAAGTCCACATGCAGTCCACTGGAGGTTCCCCTCTTGCTCTGGGAGGCCAATATTTCTATTCTATTCAGGCCTTTAACTGATGAGATGAACATATTCATATTATGGAGGGCAATTTTCTTACCCAAAGTTCACTTATTTAAATGTTAATCTCATCCAAAAATACCCTTCAAGTTGACACATAAAATTAAGCATCACAAAGTGCCATGGAACTTTCTACTTGAAACAGTCAGGGCTAGCCACACTTTCAACTTTGCTATTCTCTCCACTTACAACTAGAAGTTTTTGCCTTCATCTGAGGACCTTAATATTCCAGAATCTAGGGTAGGAGTGTTTTACATGCATTTAAAAAAATCTTTTGAGCTGATCTGACCTGGAGGAGGTACCCTAATCCCATATTTGTACTCTATTTTTATTTTTATTATCAGCAGTTCCTCTCTTCATTGTGACTGGGAATGGAGTCCAGCTCTAAATTTCACCCCTGTTGCCAAGTTTCTAATTTTAAAACTCACTGAATGCCTCAGTCTTTTTTGATAATTAAGGTTTTAGCAGATGTTCTTCCATAGAAACAATGCCACAGTCCTCAACTTAGCTTAGTGACAATGTCCCATCAACCCAATGTCAGGCATGCCATATAAAAGCTTTCTGCCTGTTTTCTAAATATCAACAATGCTTTTCTCTGCCTACCTGCTGGGAAAAAAACAACCTAATGTTTGGTAAGCTATTATAGAGTGATTACCTAAATTTCTTCCGTGTGCATCTGAAACCCCTCTAGACATAAGAATCGTACACAGAACTCAATGGATAGGTTCAGGGATGATCACACCATCTGCCTCCTCCTGCTCTTCACGCACAAAGTAAAAAGAACACACATACATCAGTAACCTTCCATTCTTTATCCAACATATCAACGTAGCTCCTCCCTCCATTTAACTCCTACTCTCTTGATATTCTGTCTCATTATTGCACCATTTCGTATTCCTATTTCCTTGTGTTACCCTGACATGCCCATGTCTTATGTATGCACTTGACTGTGAATTCCCTGGAGGACGTGTTTTTGCCACCACTATGTGAGATCCCAACATTCTTTGCAGGTGGATCTGAACAGAGCCTCATAAGCTTTCTCAAAACTCTCCGGGCTATGTTTATCTCACCTTTGAAGAGGAGAATGTTGACCATGACCATCAAACTAGTTTGTGAACAGTGAGTAATAAGCCAGGCAGCAAACCCACCCTGCCTGTTCTTCAGTGAGCCAGCTGGAGGAACGCTGTAATGCGCATCTTAGCTCATTTCACCCAGTCTCTCCATGCACGCTTAAACATTTGCAGACTCTGAAAACAATAAAAGCTTCTACTGTTAATTAGCCAACGTTTTAAACAATAAAATTGATGAAAAATAGGTTTCACACATAATAACTTAGAGATACAGCAAAAATAAGGCTCTATCATTGACTTTAAATGGGCTGAGGAGAAGGTAAGGTTTAGTCCAAAGAGCTTCTGTTTTTGGCTCCTAATTTTACCAATCATAAATTGAGAACCATACCTATTGCTTGGTTATTTATAGGATAGTCTTTGATAAGAACCAAGTTCAGCCTGGCCAGAGTGGCTCAGCGGTTGAGCATCGACCTAGGATCCAGGCAATCGGGGTTCGATTCCCAGTCAGGGCACATGCCCTGGTTGCGGGCTCGATCCCCAGTCAGGAGCATGCAGGAGGCAGCGGATCAATGACTCTCATCATTGATGTTTCTATCTCTCCCTCTCCCTCTCTCTTCCTCTCTATGAAATAAATAAAGATATATTTAATAATAATAATAAATCTAGTTCAGCCAACACATGATCTCAGCAATGTGACTGATCGCATTGTCAGTCTTCTGTAGCAAGAATGCTCAGCTGAGAGAATTTCCTGTCTTGGAAATAAAGATGAACTATAAGGAGATAAAATCTGTAAAGATCGCTACATCATTCTCTACCACTGTACTCATTTCTTTATAGAGTTTGCTATTACCAGGGCTCAATTTAATTAGACCATGTAAATGGAATAAGTAGAATGTGGAGTCGCTGCAAGCCCATTGCTTTTGAGAAAATTTTATGAAAGTACAGAAAAGTGCCTAAATCATACATGCACAGCTCAACAAGTTTTTGAACAACTGAACTCATCTGTGAAACCTACATCAAGAAATAGAACTCTGCAAGTATTCTAGATGTCCCCTTCCAATTACTAACCCCCAAAGAATATCGAGGGTCCTGACTTCTGACAAGATAGATTTATTTTGCCTAATTTTGTATATACATTGCAAATACAGTAAATTATATAATTTATTATACTTCACATTAATAATTTAGTGCCTTAATTCTTGTGCTCAACCATTGAGTTTATAAGACTGTTATATGTATTTGTAGATTGCTCAGTCCCATTGCTGTATGATATTCCCCTGTGAAAGCAAATTATAATTTATCAATCCATTCTAATGTTGATGGGTATCTGGATAGTTTCCAGTTTGAGGTTATTACAAATAATGATGCTTCTATAAATATTATGAACCATTATTTGAGGGACTATGTGTAAGCATTTCTGAAGGCAGGTTGGATTTCCCGTGATTTCAATTCTTTTACAGAATTCAAAGGAATTTCCAAACATTTAAAATAAAGACAAATGCCATCTTGACTACATACCTCCCCTAGACCTGTGCCTCATTCCTCTACTCCCATTACAGCAAGCATCTTAGAGTTACTTATCTTCTTTCATTTTTCTACTTGAACCCTCTCTCAGTTAAAATAAAGGGTCAGATTGTCAAATTGGACTCACAGAGATCTTTCATGGTGTCAAGCTTCACCAATCATTTCAGGGATACAAGCCATCAAGTGGCACAGGTGAGGCGATGTCTCCCTATGTCCTTCCTTGCAGTGTAGCATGTGCTCTCTGGCCCAGGACAAAATAACTGGCCTCCAATAGAAAATAGACAGTTATCTTGCACAGCAGGGAAGGTTTAGGTAACAAAACATCTCCATTTCATACTCCCACAGGTACATAGTTGATGTGATATTTCCCAGGAACACAGGCTTCAGAGATCTGCTCAAACCAAGCTGGCCCAGTGTTGGGGGCAGTGGCTTTCTCCAGGGGTCAAGGAAGGGAGATAAAAGGGCTGGGCTTCAGAGGGCTTCCCTCCATCCACAGGCACAGCCTGGGCAAGAACGCAGAGGAAGCTGTGAAGCTGAAAGTTACTTTCCCACACTTTCAAAAATAAAAGGCAAAATTTGTTCAAGCTGGCACAAAAGAACAAGTTTTGATATTTTTCAATGAATTTCTCTTCTCTCTACTATAAATTGATATGCAATGAGGTGATCAAGAAAAGGGCTTCTGGAAGTACAGGGAAAAGCAGCATAGAGACAGATGAGACAACTAATAATACTAACAATAATAACGTATACAGTAAATACTTTTATGAATGCCCTTGTTAATTGTCAGATTTGCAATGCCTTTACCTTTTCTAAATAAGTATTTACTTCTTTACCTGACTCTATAGTAAGGACTTGGTATCTTATAAGAGGACCCTACAAAAGCCACGTCTGCTCCTGTGCATGGCTTTGACCTTATTCCAGGTGTCCATCAATCTCTAATTCGGATTATTAACTCTAGAGCCTCTGCACCTCCCTGATTAGCCCTGGCCCTCTCTCCAGTTAATTCACAAAAGAGCAGTCAGAGTAATCATTTTACACTGTAATCCAGGCCATGCCCCTCTTCTGCTTGAAACCTGCCAATCACCTCCTATCTCATTCAGAGTCAAGGCCAAAGTCCTACACTGGCCTAGCTCCTGCCCCACTTAACTCTCTGACTTTAGCTGCCCTCCCTTTCCTCTTGATCGCTGAGCTACAGCCAGGTTGTTCTTGCTGCTTTGGGAATGTGACAGGTAAGCTCCAGCCTGGAGAGCTTCTTACAAGTGTCCCTCTTCTTGGACGTTGTTCCCTAGGATATCAATATGGCCTTTTTCTCGGTCCCCTGTAGGCTGCTTGCAAACAGCAGTGTCCCAGTGGGAAATCCCTGATTATCTTACTTTACAATTGATTCCCCTGCCCCTCCTTCTCTGCTTTATTTTTCTGCATATCATTGTCATCTTCTAAGACAATTAAGTGAGCTTGCTTATTTGTTCATGGCATTTCTCCCCTCCCCTCATTGCTCCACTGAGGCAGGGATTTTTATCTGTTATATACACTTACTCTTCTCCTTTCTAATATCTAAACAATGCCTGGCACGGAGTTGGCCCTCAATAAATATTTTATGCTTTCATGAATGAAACAATAATTAAGTGAATAATTTATGTTTTCTACATTCTTGCAGCTCAGAGTTTAAAAACAGAAATATCAGTCCTCAGTTATTGCTTTGCTCTTAAGTATTCTAGGAAGTCATTAAAGATTTGTGACTGCTTGAGTAACATCATGAAATCTCTGTTTATGGAAGATGGTTATGGAAACATTGCTAAAGGTGGCATGTTTGGAGTAAGACTGGAGAGAAGACAACCAGTTGTTAGGAGTAATTTAATAATGGTTTGTGCTAAGATAGCAGAAATAGATGTGATAGTGCTTGGGACATTGATCCTGAACATTTTATGAATGATTTTCTAGGTTGTGTTTTTTTGTTTTTTTTCTTTTTGGTCTTTTCTGTTTTCATCCAAATAGTTGACCTTATGTCAGCAAATCCCAAAATGAAAATTAATAACCAAAGGGTACCCAATCATATTCAGAGGATTCAAATGAAGTAATATGCCTTCTGAATCTTTTTTTCCAGAAATAAAAATTTAAATAAATAAGTACCCATTTCTTACCAGAATTTTAACGTTTGAGGAATACCTGTGGGAAATACTACCTTAGCATTCCTCACAAGATTCACCCACGCAACCCATCTACCTACAAAATAGCAGAGCATCTTATTACAGGGGATAGAAGAGGGCGGCCGTGGGAAAAGTGGGTGCCTCTCCATCCTTGCTTTCCACTGTTTGTGGGCATCCCCTCCCCAAAAACTGAAGAGAGCAAATTGCTCTTCAAAGACCAAAACACACATGAGAGTCTGGAGCAAAGGAAAAGCAGATGGAGGGGGAAGAAAAGAGGGTGAGAAGAAATGGAAGGGAAGGGCTGGCACCTCTAATCTAGCACAGTGACCATTACAGTGGTCATGTGATGCCAGGAGCTTTATTTTAAACCCCTGTCTGCTACCTCTGGGTTAAACACATAGTTTTGAATATGCCTCTCATTCAAGTTGCTTTCCATCACAGTCAGTGACTACAGTCACAATTACTGGGCAGCTTTGTGTCCTTACAGAAAGGCAACAGGGAAGCACAGGGAATGCGATCTCTTTTTTGTTCATTCAGGAACATTTCTTGTTTCTAGATATAAAGTAATTATATTTTATACCTCAATAAATGCTCTCTGATAGGGCCAACTGCTAGTAGTCCAATATTAATGATAATAGGCGTTAGGGAAGAAAGTGATTTGAAGTTTAGAATAGGCAATGATTTAATAGATTAGTACTGGTCCCAGGAGAATTTCTCACCATGAAGTTTTATCTTCAAATGGAAATTTGTGGACATAGATGCTGTACTTACATCAACTTGGTTTCTCGTAAAGAAAATGGTTAGTGTGTTGGGATTACTCAACTATTTTTGGAAATACACATCAATGCTGGTAATTACAAATTCCATCTATAATATAGCAAGGGGTTTTTGAAATTAATCTTTATTAATTAGTAAGTATTCATATCCTTCACTCTTATTACTACTATTATATGAATATATAATGGCTGGCCCTGCCTGGTGTAGCTAAGGGGTTAGAGGATCTGCCAGAGCACAGAAGGATCAAGGGTTCGATTCCCAGTCAAGGGCACCTACCTGGGTGGCAGGTTAGATCCCCCCAGCCCCAGTTGGGGTATGTGCTGTAGAAAATCAATCCATGTGTGTCTCTCACATTGATGTTTTCTCTCTCTCTCTCTCTCTTTTTCTCTCTCCCTCCTTCCCTTCCACTTTCTCTAAACAGATGTTTCTAAACTAAATGGTTTGTTGATATAATCAGTAACTATAGAATTTATTACAAGCTCACTCACCTATAGATCCACAGGGAGAAATAAATGTTTGTTGTTGTTGTTAATTGTTATAAGCTCTTAGTGTCATTTCTCATTGGGATCACACTTTAAGATTATAAAAAAGAGGAACAATTAAACCCAAAGTATGTGGAGGAAAGGCAATAATATAAATAAGAACACAAAGCAATAACATATAAAACAAAAATTCAAGTGGGCAGTAAACTGCTGAACTGGGATTGAAACATAAATCTTTTTGCTATGAAGCTAAAATCCTTTCTGCTTCATCACTGTGCCTTTTTTCTTAAAAGTATATTAGACTCGCCTGGCCTGGGGGGCTCAGTGATTGAGCATCGACTTATGAACCAAGAGGTCACTGGTTCGATTCTGGGTCAGGGCACATGCTGGGTGCGGGCTCCATCCCAGTAAGTGGCATGCAGGAGGCAGCTGATCGATGTTTCTCTCTCATCGGTGTTTCTATTTCTCTATCCATCTCCCTTCCCTTCTCTCTAAAATCAATAAAAACATAATTTAAAAAAGTATATTAGGCTTGAATGCTAGATATGTACATAAGTACAAATATTTCGCCAAAGTTTAGTCATAAAAGGTTTTGTTTACGCTAAAGTTGATTCTCCAATAATTTAAAGATAACCTGATGACAAGTATTTTCCGTATCTTCTGCAAATTTTGTGGTTTATAGTAGTTTATTCAATAATACTTATAAAACATAATACAAAGCAAATTCCTTCTTAAATTTGGCACAGAAATAGACTTAATGATCAGAAATGTGTGTTTAATTTTAATCTGAGAATTAAATAATGTTTATAGCTATTATTTTGCCATTTGAAAGCGTTTATGTGGATATGTGCTTTTAATATAGCTTAAATATTATTTTTGTCATTTTACCCCATGTGTTTTTCTATTTTTAACTTGGCTGCCAGGAAGTTTGTAACAGATATTAACATTCAGTCTTAATAACTATTTAGTTCTAATTTAATGGCACACAATTCTTCCATATTACCTAATTTTATAGGCATTTAATATTTGTCCTATATGTGATTTAATATTTTATGCCAGTGTCAGTACTTTTGAGGCAAGTAAGCTACAAACAATAGTTAGAAAAAAATAGTATAAAAGGTTTATAAGAAAGGTTTATGTTTTTTTGTTTATAATTGTTTTGTTTTGTTCTTAAAAATCAGCATTCACATTTTTTAGGTTAATATCCCAAATCAGGCATCTAGCAGCACTGCTTTTCACAAGGTTTATTATAAACTATAATAGCTATTAAAAATAACAGTATGCATTGGCAGGTTACTATAATACTGAACTCCAAAAAATGCATATGTCTACACACACATACACACATACAATCTTCCCCATACACACATGTTCAAGCATGTAATTTTAACCAAGTGCATCTTTAAAAGTAAAAAAACATACTTGTAAATTCAGATAACACACATTTTAAGTACTTGTATCAATTACTTAACATAAGTATATTTATATGAATAACACATAAACCTCTTTCATGAATTGTAAAAGGAAAAAAGGACTATGCCTTGGTCACCGCGTGGCTTAGTGAAAATAGTTTCTGAGTAAAATATTGAGGGAAAGGCATGAGATTTTTCTGTATTTGATAAGGCCTGGAAATGAAGGTATAAACATCAGTATGGCAATGCAGAATAATTTCCTTCAGGAGAATTGGATGGTATAAGTATCCTATACATAGGGTGATATACATGGAGATATGTCAGATTTAATTGATGTTTCTGAACTTACCTGGAGAGATTACAGGTAGAGAGGTATTTGATCTTTTTTATGTGGCCTGTCACTGTACCTTTCTGACCTGTTCAGGGAAATCTTTCATCATTGTACAAGCCATTAATTCAGCCCATTACATACATCCTCTTGTTTAGAAGACACTGCTTCATATGAATATCTCTTGATAGAGTTTCCAGGTTGGTCATTTGGTTGGTGAGTTTTTGCTTCCTGAGTTCTTAGATACAGAGCTTTGCATGTGGAATGTGTCCAAGGTCTGAATGTGTCCCTGAAAAATTTATATATTGAATCCTAACCCCCCAAAGGTGGTGGTAGTAGGAGGTAAGGACTTTGAGAAGTGCTTAAATTATGAGAGTAGAGCCCTCATGAACGGAATCACTGCCTTTATAAGAGACCCCAGAGAATTTCCTTTCCCTTCCACCATTTGAGGATACTACTAGAAGTCTTCGACCTGGAAGAGGGCCCTCACTGGATCATGCTGGCACCCTAATCTCAGACTTCTAGCCTCCAGGAAGGTGAAAAATAA
The DNA here is from genome assembly GCF_964146895.1 of Miniopterus schreibersii. Classification (NCBI taxonomy): domain Eukaryota; kingdom Metazoa; phylum Chordata; class Mammalia; order Chiroptera; family Miniopteridae; genus Miniopterus; species Miniopterus schreibersii. The sequence goes on from NC_138101.1 coordinate 188,100,576, forward strand.
ATATCTGTTATTTATAAACTCTCCAGTGTGTGGTATTTTATTATAGCTGCCTGAATGAACAAAGACAATTGTTATCTTGACTAGTTTGAATTGATGAGAGTTGGAAGATTAAATCACCACTAGCTGGTAAAATCTTCATGGGCTAAGGTGAAGATTTGAGTATTTAAAAAATTACCCTGCTCTCTCCAGGGTCTGGGCCTAAGGGTCAACAGGAGAATAAAAAAATATCTTATCTTCTATAAAACTCATGAACAAATCTGCCTCTTTTCACAATCAGATGGTGTGAGACTGAGAAAGGCCAGGTCCCTTGGACAAATATCCTAATCCCCCCCTGTGCAGGAGTCATTACAAGAGGTCTGTTGTTGGAGTTCAAGTGAGGCTGGGAAAGATCGCCGTTGCCAGGCACTGCTCTCTAGGAAGCCCAACTAAGACCATGGGAAAACAGAACCATTTCCAAAGATCACAGGCTTTGAATTAAGGGAACCCAAAGAAAACACAGGGTGGTGTGAAAGTTATGAACTGAGATGGCTCCTCTGGCTTCATCTGGGTACTGCGAGCTGGTCTGACTGATGCATTTCACGCGCACGGGCCAGACCCCATTCCCCATGAACACGTACAGTCCTCTGGGTTTCTAACACAGTTGGCTTTTTCAGTTACGTGTTAACCACTCTTGAACTAACGATGTAGGAGAGCAGAGAAAAACTCTGAGGGTGAGAAATTCTCAGAAGATGTAAACTTTTAAAACACAATTAAGGACACTCATTTTAAGTCAAACTGGTTTTTAATTATTGATGTTGCTACAGGCCTGACCCTCCAGATTTCAGTCTTTCTGTAAACACATTCCTCTAGATTTGGCCGCAGAATCCCCGTGGGCAAGAAACTGCTAGATGGAATTTCTAATTAAAAAAAAATAGAAAGGGCTCCCAGCAATTTAACCCCAAGCTCCCTCGTCAAACGTTTACCTTCACACCCCCTCTTATAAGTGTCCCCATAGCCTCTTGTTCATATTGACGACTTGTACTTGACAGCGCCCGTGAAAGAGCTGACTGCTTTCCTCCAAAAGCAACACCCTCCATCCTAGAATTGCTTCAACACCTTGAAATTTACCTTTCAGACTGAAAGGCTTCATACAGGGTGATTAATACAATTCACAAAGGATCTATTTATAAAGGGATTCCTTGTGCACTTGGGTGATAGTTGCTAAAGTAATTTTCTTTCGCTTTGGGTCAAGGCTGCAGAGCATTCTGACTTCACAGGACCCTCGGGTATTTACACAGGTGTGGAGCCCGTACATATTTTATACACATTTGTTTGCCTCTCTGTGGTTTTTCTTTGTCTCTTCTGTCTTCTAGTCTGTCTCTGTCTGCACCCCTCTCTTATACTCTAGCTCCCTGTTTATGGGGAAAACATGTTGCTTTACAGTTGGTGAAAGTTCTGGGACGCTACATTACCATCTTCAGTAAATTTTCAGTAAGTTTTTTGATTCCATGTTCCTCTCCCCAAGGCGACTGATATTAACGTCTCACAGGAAGCTAATAAAAGGAAGATAAAAATGTATCTTTGAATTTCACCTTTACAGTTTGATTAGGGGTTTTGGCAGGACCAGAAGAATTTGATATCCAAATCACAACTCTCTGCATGGTAGAACTCTTTTAATTTCCTCTCTCTGATTTCCCATAATAAATATATTCATTACTTACTCAAGAGACTAAGTGTAGGATACTTGGAATACTTGCTTAGTAAGTAAAATGTTACTATGTACATTTACTTTGAATTCATTCTAGAAAATTGTGTCACTGATCGTTTCGTTGTATTTTTGTTAACATTAAGTAAAACTTACTTCAAATAAACAAAACTCAGAAAGAACAGCTCCTTTTTCTTCTCTACCAAGATGCTGTCTTCACATTCAAGGCCAAGGAAAGTATCTTCTCTGTAGTGTGCTAATTCTCTGATGCAAGAGAGATAGGGTGTTAAGAAAATGTGGGTCTGTGGTGTCATAGTAGATGCAAGCTTTAAAATAAGTTAAAAGCACCCTAATCATTCCTGAGGGGCAGTGAAACTCGGAAGCGATATTACAGTCAAAATACTAAGGAAGGCTATTCATTCTTTTAGATGGATTTGGTTATTTCTTAGGTTATTTCTACTGCTCCTAAAATAATTCCTGTTGCCACCTGTTCTTTCTGGAACAGGCCTTTTAGACATTGAACACTTGAAAAAGACTAGGCCAATTAGGGGCTACAGGGTACAGGCTACTTTATTAATAGAGAATCCCAATTAATATGTCTGTCTTTTATTCTGTTTAACTATCTTTGCAAATTATACTAATAAGGATTGAGCCTTTGTATATTCAGGTGTGTACTAAGCATTGGTTTTCCTCAGTAAGCTCATAAATCGGTTTTCTTGACTTAGACTAAGATGAGGCTCTAAAGCTTAGTCACAATTAAAGAAGTAACTTATGGCTGAATAATCTCTCAGTCACAGGTAAAAAGATTCTCAAATAGGTTATCATTATAGTGGTGTGTTTTTTCATTATTTTTGAATGGAGGTCTAGATATTTGGGAGTACTGATTACTGATGATAAAATGGACTTGATTTTTTTAAAAAAAAATCAACTGAACGGGGCCTGATTGTTTTATGCAGAAAACAAAATAAAGATGTTTAACTTCCTCAGTGGATACAGCCTAATAAAATTACCAAAGGTTGAAGGGATACCTAACTTAGGAATTAACCAGCCATATATATTCTAGAAATGAAATTTCTTGACCTTTTGTGATCAGCATTTTGTATATTTCTGAGTTATTTGCCCACACTAACCTTCCTTCCCAGAATAATAAAAACAGGAAAAAAATTCCCTTGGTACCTTATATGACCTTGGCTTTTTCCATATATTTACCTGCAGCAGCTGAGAGATGGAGAAAGGAAGCCACTGCTAAATTTTAATTAATCTTTAGATATTAAAAAATGCCGAGAGAATGAATATCTTAGGTGTCGTGTGTTGTTGTTGTTTTATAATTGACATATAGCAATGTATGTCAGTATAATCTAGTTTTATTATTTCCATTATAAGGCAATATAAGAAATTTTCGCATGATTTTTTTTTTGTGTGTGTGTGTGTGTGTGTGTATTATTTAGTTCCTGGAGATTGTTACAAACACAGAATGCTGAATGCAGATTTCACACTGCCAAAATGTTGAGGGATCGTCATCATATTTGATATTGAATATTATGACATAAATTGGGAAGCACTATACTTGCAAGCTTACCTGGACCCTGGAGTTACACACGCTTAAAGCAAGGAGTTTGATAAACACCAACCTATTTGACCTGAAACTAACGTTTTTTTAGAGGCAGTCAGCATAAGATGACAGCAGTTCACTCTATACCTAGAAAGTTCCCAAATCCAAGAAAGATATCTGGACCCACAAAGTTACGGACTCACTAAACTAATGTTCATCCAAAATAGTTCTAAATATTAAATAGACAGATATAGACTGGCTTTGAATCAACAGATAGATATTTGGATTCTGGCCTTTTCTCTTAAACTTCCTAAAGCCACATTTTTCTTCATGCATAAAGTGAGGATAATTTTAGTCACCCTATAAAATTGAAATAAGGGATAAATGAGATAAGGTTTTGAAAGTATTTTGCAAAATGCCAGACAATTGGTAATGCTCACTAAAAAAGGTATACTTTTCCTTTCCTTTGCCTTCTTAAACATGCACCAAGAATCTACTATGGATATAACTCTCTCTGAAAGGTATAAAATTATATAAATGACTGATGAAATAAAAAGTATAAGACAAGAATATGAAAATTATAAATTGTGGTTTGTGTTCAGAAGGTGAGGACTTCTCTAATTGGGATGGTACAAAATATGACCATGTGGAAATAATAGAACATAGGTTGGGGTTAGTATCCTATGGATAACCTTAAACACCAGATTAAGGAGTTTGTATCTTTTTTTTTTTTAGGTGATAGGGAGCCACTAAATGCTTTTGAGGAAAAAGAAGTGCACAGTTAAGAACTATTTCAGCTGACCACTTTGAATACTATTAATATAGTAGACTAGATACTGCACTACCTAGTATCTATATAGGATAGGATAGGATAGGATAGGATAGGATAGGATAGGATAGGATAGGATAGGATAGGATAGGATAGGATAGGATAGGATAGGATAGGATAGGATAGGATAGGAAGGGGAAGACAAGCTGGCTTTGCAAGGAGGTTATGGATTCTGACTCTGACATGAGTGGCTACAGCACAAACATAACCTTGAAATGGAAATGTTCAGTTGCCAGTGGGAAAAGTAACACTGGAGCTAGAAAATAAAGTTTAAAATAGAAGTAGAAGAGTGAGTACTGTCAAAGTACAATAAATTGTGCTATGTAATTGCTGAGGGGGACCCCCATTGTGAACAGGCTTGGCCAAGGAACTTGCTTTACAGTGGAATAAAATATCATTTCTGGGGTGTGTTTTGAGGGCTTGGTCACAGTCTCTTTTGCTCTTCCACATCAGCCAGCTTATCCCCTTCATGTAGGCCTGACTCTTAGAGCCTGGACAATTACAATGAAGAGAGCCCACCATCACTCCCCCCACCTTATCCATGTCCCTCCAACCACCACAATAACTGTTGTAAACCTTTATTGTGCAGGTTCTGCAAGGGAAACAAAGCTTCATTGCTATAGACCACTATCATTTTTGGGTTGCTTGTTTCCATAGCATAAGTTGGCATATTTTCACTGATGGAGATAAAAGTAACCAAGTAACTTGAGATGGATGCCACTTTATTCAAGAGTTAGGGGGATATACATTTTTTAATATGACTGTAGAATATTAGCACTATATGAGATCTTATAGACAATTAATATAACCCTCTTGATTAACAGGTGAGGAAATTAAGGAATAAGAATTAAGGGTTTTTCCTGGAAAAACATGGGCAACAATGCTAGAAGGGTCTCTAAAGACCAGGGTACTTCAGGTACAAGTTCAGTAACTCTTCCCTTAATTGCACTCATTTTTTCCACTACAGGTCAGAATTGGTTTAAAATTACAATAAAGTTTGGAGTAATGATACAAAGAGTAACACAGATGTCATCCTTACCCACTGATTAATTATATTTTAAAAATATCCATGGATCACCTACACTGCACCAGGCAATTTACATATATTACTTCCATTGAGTTATCTAAGAGCCCTGCAAGCTAAGTATGATACTCTCTGGAAAATAAAGCCAGACATTTTGAGTAGGATTCATAATTGCCAAAAGGAGATGAGATTAAAATCTGGATGATCTGTTTCTAGAGGCAGGCTCTATCAATGTTTAACTAAAGCAGACCCATACAAAAGAGAAGCTGCTCCTATTTCACTGTCCATAAACAGTGTTTCATCTTTGTTGAGGAGCAAATAGGACACCTGGAAAGAAAATTAAAATTAAAATATAGAGGTAGAATCTGTCATGTCATGATCATTGCTGGAAATCCTAGACAGTCATCAATTATTTATCAACTAATCTGTTCCTGGTGCTCTTCTACAATTGTTCTGAAATTTAGATACTTAATCCCACTTGAGACATCTGAAAACAGAAGCTTTAGACTCAATTCAGTATCTCACTCTACTCAGAAATCTTGGGCTTTTGCCAATTGAGCACAAATTAAGAATTGGTTAAACTTCAAAAGGCTAGAGTGGGGAAAGGCTGTCTGGATTTCAAGTGAAAAGTGTGTTGAGAAACAACAAAGGTGGGGGTGGTAAGTTGAATCCTTGTGATGAAAAGCTGTAGGCTATGGACTTTATTCTTAATTCATCAGGCAAGATCAAGGCATGGAAGACTTCAGAACTCTATCAAAAGTAGACATAAGGAAGATTAATCTGGCAGTGGTAATCATAAAACGCATTAGATCAGGGAAGGACAGAACATAGGGAGGTAAGTAAGATGGCTGTTCCAATACTTTAAGTAGTAGAAGCAGTAATAGTAATAACAATAGTAATAATAATGATAATAATACCCAAATTGAAGTACTGGCAGTGAAGAGAGAAGAAAGTGGAGAAATATCTGCTATACAGGCATTACTGCAGCTGAGATACAGTCTGAACCACAGTGTAGCTAAATCTGTGCTATCACTACACGCCTTTGAATGTTTTTTCTGTATCCAAGGGCAGAATATATGCATTCTGAAAATAGTAATGTAATACTCATTTGCTTCCTGTAATCACATCACTGTGATATGTAATGGTATGGAACACTCGGGTAGTTAAGGTATTCTTTGCCAGAAACTGTGAACCACATGGAAAAGCTTCAAAAACCCATTTGAAAGTGCTGTGTGGATCCTTTTGGAATTCTATGTACATTTATTACAACGGCAGTGACTGCTGTGTCACATAAGTCAAATCAATGTGCGTTAAAAGTGTGGCCACCCTACTGCTGATTCCCTTTCAATAACATGCTTTCTAATAAAGAGCAAACTTGGCCTAAGTGTTCCTTTTTCTGTTTATCTACATGACAGTGTTTATCTACATTAGTGTCTTGCCTTCTTGTGCGCAGGCAACGGCTGCATTATTTGTAATTTAGGACATTTCACAAAGAAAAAAAGGAATCAAAGATTTATGAGTTTCTGAAGGCGTCCAGAAACTAATTTTCTACAGTTAAACTCTAATCCTTCCTTTTCTCTTCTAACATCTTACTGCTTCTTAAACAGAGATTAAATAAACAAATCTCTCTCTTTTTTTTTTTTTTAATCTTCTTGCATTACCTTAGCTCACTTCACATTTGCGTGTTCTGTCTGCTTTGGAGGCACACTTTGCTAGAATTTTCTGTTTCACATCTGAACTGACTGCTACACACACACATACCTTGGATACCCCTCCGTGCTATAATTTCACTCCCCTTTTAATCATGGAGTTGAAAGTCGAGAGACAACAGTTGGGCTTTTATTATGCCAATTCCAAGATGTTTTAATAAGAGACCACGTGGAAAGCAGGGGGTGCGGAAAGTAGGCATGTGGAGAGGGGAGCACAAATATTCCTTGACTTCAAAGCAAAGAGAACAGGATAAGTAAGCCTCTCTGTAGCCATCAACTATATGTATTTATTACCTTTTAAAATTGGCCAGAGGTTCTGAAATATAAATAGAAGGGACTACTTGGGAGTCTGACACTATTCGTTGTCCTTCTCTGAACCATGCAGAAGTGCACTCACTCCGAGAACAGTGTACGCTTTTAATCTTTTTTTAGTTAAACAAGAAAACATGCTTGCTTTAACAAATTCAAACAACATATCAGTGTATACAGTAAAAAGTGTAAGCCCTTCCCTGCCTTCTTTGTCCTTAATAGTCCTGTGTTTATTATCCTAGGAGGATCTGTCTGTGCACATAAATATGCATCTTATACATTCAACTATAATTTTGTGTTGGTCTTTTAAACAAATTGGGATCAGATTCTTCATTCTGCTCTGTAACTTGGCGTTTTATTTAACAATATGGAGTGGGTATTTTTCTAAGTCAGAATCTAATTCAATTATTTTAATGGCTGCCCAGTTTTGCATTTATAGATATTGTGTCATTACCACCCCCCTCAATTACTTTTCTTCTCTATTTTTATAGCACCAGCAGCGTTCCCATGAGCTTACTTGTCCATAAAGTTTGCCCTCCATATCTGCATCCGCAGATTCACCCAACCCAGGTTGAAAATATTTGCAATTAAAAACAAACAAACTTACGTTGTTGTTGATGAGTACTTTGTAGTTAGGCCCTGAATGGATGGTTGGCTGAGTCTTTACTGAACATATACAGACAGTTTTTCTTGTGATTATTCCCTAAAAAATACAGTGTAACAATTATCTACATTGTTTTGGGTAATATAATAAATTAGAGATGATTTAAAACATAAGGAAAGCTATGCATAGGTTATCTGCAAATACTGTGCCATTTATATAAGGAATGTGAGTATTCATGGATTTTGGTACCCAGGAGGGTCCAGGACCCAATTCCCCATGGCTATTGAGGGAGGATTGTATATTTGTATATATGTGTTCATGTATTTCATAGAAAATATATTCCTATATATTGATCAACACTTTAAACATCATTTTCCTCTTTCATATAATGAATGACAGACTCATTTACACACACACACACACACACACACACACACACACACACACACACACACACATTTTGCCTGTGTCTCCATTATCTCTATAGACCAGAAAGGATATTTTAGGCAAATATTTGTACATTTTATAACTAGACTGCAAAATATTACTAAGTATAATTTCCCTAATGAAACACTTCTGTACTTTGTCCAACCTCCATCCACTTAGCTCTAAATATTCATTAAAATATTCAAATATTCTCTTCCTATTATGAATCAGCACCCATAGTCATGTCAGCTTCATGGTCCGGTATTTTCCTCTACTTGACATTCATCGACATGCTGGTGATGTTATTCTACTTTTCTCTTTTCCTCCAGTAATTTTAGTATCAGCCTCTATCTGCAGTAAAGAACAAAGCTGCTGTGGAAATGACAGTTTCCCCAGATGCCATCTAAGTACTGTCCTACGCTCTGGATTTGTTTGTTCTTTTTAGAAGATCAGAGGGCGCAAAACATGGACTGCATTTGACAAGATGCTGGGTTGAACTCATTTTTGCAAATGTCATGCTGTGCCTGACAGTTTTTGCAGCCAGAAGAGTGATTTAGGACAGTGGAGGAGAGAATGAAAAGTATTGCAGCATTTGATATTTTCTTTGTGATTTCACAGACTTTTCAAAAGAAATATTTTGTGATATAACAGAAATTATTGTCATTTTTGGTGACAAAAAGGCCACAGAGTTGAAGTGATGCTAGTTTTATGAAAAGCTAACAAATTAATTTAGTCGTAAATGGTGGAAAGTTTATTTGCTCCTGTAATTATGGATAGACACTTCAAGATGGGTATAAAAATTAGAAAAAAGAAACAGAAACTGCATCTTTATTGAGTTATTGTAAAAGAAGTTCTGGAGCCATTGTAGCTAAACAGAAAGGAACTATGTTTCCAAAACAGTTGTGAAAACCAGGGAAGCCAAAGTCTCTAAAACCACTCTTTTTCAAAGAAGCATTCATTCCTACAGAAAGGAATACTTGGGATTTAGAGTATGCATTCATTTTGAAGATGTTTAAATAGACAAAATCCCTGACTCTGTCCATATGACAGCCCAGGAAATATAACTGACAGTATGTAGGTTACTTGCACAGCCCAAGGCTGCCTGTTCATCAGTAAACAGACATGATAAGTCTATTTATATTGGATGGAAGTCACAGGAGACAAAAATCAACAGTTGAATCAAATCAATTGTCTTAATATGCAAGGAATCAATGATTCCAAACTAAAACCTGCATTCATTTCAGTTGATTGGCACCAGCTGAAAATCAATTTGATGGGATCATTTGGGGCTCCATGCAGTTCTGCATTATCTGTATTATTTGCTGGTTCCATTGTAGCACCTCCCAAGAAAGGCTAGGCAGAGGCCTGAAGGCAGGATTTATGCAGCCTACCTAAATGCCTTTGGGCTATAACCATTTTAAACTACTTAAGCTTTATTAGTCTGGGGATTCTAAAATTTGGGAGTAAAACAGTATATTGTGTATAGTTTGATATTTAACAGTAACAAAGAGGGATGTACAAAGGGCCAGAGAGTCTTTTTCTTCCCTCACATTTGCATAATCTCACTATATCCCCAATGAATTTAGTAAAGATTAATTGTGCTCAGCTCTGATGCACAGGTATTATAAACAAGGTGGCTAAGAGAAATACCCTTAATATTGAAATTAGGCCAATCTACATGCAATACCACCTTTAATGTCTCAACAATTCGAATTGCTTCACAAAAAGGACAATTTACCTAAAATACTTGAGCATCTGGAAGAATGTCTTTTATTTAGAATTCGCCTACCAGAGAAGTCATTAAGAAATTCCAGCAAACACTAGCTCTGTTTTCAAGACAGGAGGTCCAAACTAAACTATGAGTCAAAAGAGCCATTTGGCTAAAGTATAATTTCATCCAATTAAATCCATGCTGTAAATATATTGGCAAATTATTTAGACCGCTCAATAGCTGTGGGAATGTTGCCAACATAACTAAGATGGAAGGAAATCTACTTTATAAAAATGACTGCTTCTTCCACTACAGCATTCAGACATCATGGTTCTGGAATGCTTTATTGTGCTCTAGATCCAGGACTAATGGAGCTCAATGATGCCCTCTTTAAATTTTGGGTTGCTATTTAACACAGAGACACTTATTTATCTTAAGTCAACCACTCTAAGTTCACTTAAGAGTATAGGTCTTTAATAAAACCCAAACATCAATTTCATTTTAGATTTTTTTCAAGGCCCCTACTTGCCCATTTGGCACTTTTGTGTACATTAGATAAAGCTACTTTTGGAATGGACATAGCCTGTGTCAGCAGCCCTCGGCCTCGACTTTGCCCCCTCATCTGGGCACCATTCTGCACCCGCAACCTGCTCAACTGTACATCATAGCCCTGCATCTTCAAATGATCTCTAATTGGGTACCTGTCACATTATTTCCTCTACATGCTTTGAAACTTTCCTACTGATCTCAAGCTTTACATGATATCCAGAACCTCTGATCCTTTGCCAAAAATTTTGCTATATATTTTAATAAAGTAAATTATTTAAAGGTATCTGATTTATGTGTCTTCAACCCCCTTTTAGTCCAAATGACTATATATTCATTTTCTTCTTGTCTCAGAGAAAGAAGTACTCCTCCTCTTATCTGGGACTAGACTGTTCTTCACTGTCCCACCTGCACAGGGAATTGGCTACTCCCGTCTTTCCTGCCTTGGTTTTGCATGTTCAAGCATATTGCTGATATTTCCATTCTCATGGAGACTGTCTTTCACAGAGCAGAAGTATTTAATTCTAGTGAAGTTGAGTTTATCAATTATTTCTTTCAGAAATTGTGCCTTTGGTCTGTACCTGAAAAGTCATTACCAGGCCCAAGGTTATCTGAACATCCTCCTACATCATTTTCTAGGTGTTTGTAATTTTACATTTTTGCATTTAGGTCTATGCTCCACTTAAATTATTTTAATCCCAGCATTGAAATATATTTTAGTGATGATTTAGGCTTTATCATATATATCTTAACTTTGCCTTCCTTTTTGAAAGGCAACTTTGCTAGACATGGATTCTTGATATTTTTTCATCATCTAGAATATGTTATCCCATTTGACTCTTGTCTTTCTTACCAAACTTTCATAGATATTTATGAATAAATATTCATGTATTGTTTTCCATTTGGGTTATTTAAAAAAGATTTAATTTTTCTTTTTCTTTTTTTAATAATTTTTACTAGTTTTACTCAGGAGAGGGTCAGCAAAACTCCTCATGCTTATTGACATCCTTCTGTGATTTTCTTCTTTACACACAGGAGACTTGGTTGTCAGGTGTTTTCAATTTTATATGAAGGGGTTGCTCTTAGAGTTTTAGCATGAGATACAGTAATCACTTGGAAAGTCCAGAGTAATTCTCTCCAGACACTGGCAAATGAGAATATACCTCTTAGAGAGAATGTAATCATTGCTTCATCTGTTTCTAAGTACTTTAAATCCCTTCAAAGGAAAGATAGTCATAAAGGAAACAGAGCGCTCCTGAACTTACCCAAACATAAGAGTATGTGTATGGATGTTTATATATGTGTTAATTAATTGGGGGTGGGGGGTTGGGTATCAGAAAGGAGAAAATAATTTTCTTAAGATGTCCCTCAAAGTTTAGCTCTCTTTAACAAGCTGTGTATTTGGACATTGGAAATGAGCAAGTAGTATTTTGGCAAATTTAAGTGAATTTGCAATTTTTATCTTGGTAAGATAGAAATGACCCTGAATTGAGAATTAGAGCTCATTTAGCTTTATTGCCAGCACTGCCACTATCTGGCCCTGTTAATTTAGACAGGTCTCTTAATAGTTATCTGCTTCCTTATGTGTAAAATTACTTTAATTAAATCTGAATTACATACCATACAGAGACATTATAGGACTAGAAGCAATAATGTAAACATAGTATGTAAATGCAAACTGTCACATACATCTTGTATTTTAGTAGAATTTATAAAAAGAGAAAATGAATCTTCATGGACTCCACATGGATTTACTGAGCAGCCACTATTCTAGGCAAACAGGTTCAGCAGTGAAAAATCAATGTCTCGTGGAGTTTATTTCCGATGGTGCAGACAGTGAACAAATAAATGTGTATGTGCAATTTAATTATACATTTACATAAGAAAATATTTTAAAATTCCACCTCAAGTTTTATTGTAAGCTGAAATGACAGTGAAAATTCAAATTAGCACATGTCTATTAAATGTTTTTTCACCTTGGAGAAATGAATACAGGAAGGGGTGTTTTCTTAGAAATATAGATCTAAATATTACATTATTTGGGGGATCATAGTTTAATTGGACCACTTTTATTTATGTTATTCTGATGAAATACTGTGTTGTTTTATAGATAAGTCTAGCCTATCTATAATTCACAAATATGTATTAAGTTCTCACAGTGCTAAGACCCTGCTTGCCAGGAGTGGAATGATTTCAGAGCCTGCCTGGAGGAAGTCCCTCCCCACAATGACTGATGAGATGTTAAAAGCTCTCACAGCAGGACTCTGATGGAATCACACCAGTGGGACAGGACGGATGACACCCTTCCTGTAAGAAGGTTTTGACAGAAGAGAAGATGGAGGGAAGCTCAAAGATGGTGCACGTTTACACAGAGCCATAGAATGAACACAATTAAGGAGGCAGAACAGAGTAATTCTAATTTCTGTGAATATTTATAGTATCATGGAGGTAAATATTTATTCAGTGAAAATATTGAACTTTTACTACATGTCCATCACTCTACTTGAGCTGATGATTCAAGACTACTTGGGCATGGATTGTGCCTGCAAGTTGCCTAAAGTCAATTAGGGTGAGGCAACCGTGGAAATGCGCCAGTATCTCACCGGGCCCTTGCACTCAACAGTAGATGGAGCGCTGCAGTAACTTGACAGGAAGGAGTCCCAGAGAAGCTAATTCCTTATGGAGAACAGGAAAGACTATAAAATGTAAGCAGTTCTGAGCTGACTTTTGAAAGATGTTCCCTGAGAGATATGATGGGATGGGCGGTGGTGATGGTGGTAGGAGGGTCTGCAGAATGTTTTCTGGACAGACAGCAGGATTAAGCGGTTCGAGATACGTGCACAAAACATTTATGAAGGAACAATCGGGGAAACACATTTACTGCTAAGTTTCCACAATTCCATGCGAATGCGCTTCACTGCACAACGCAACACTGCAAAATACAGGGGTTGGTAAAAGAAGGTTTACAGTTCCTGAGTACGTGAAACAGTTTATTCTCGTAATCTTGTATTATTATTTACTACTGTATTATATATTTTTCCCTATGGACAACTGTAAACCTACTTTTGCCCACCTCTATATTGCAGTTATTATTCTGAAATATTGGATTGTTTTAGTCTTCTCGCTCTACAGATACAAAAGAGAGGAGTGTATTCTTACATGTAGGTCTGCCAGATAAGCTTTACAAAATACCTTCGAAAACTCAGATTGAAAATTTACACATCTTCAAACATTATTATTATCACCCAAAGGGTTATGGGTAAACAACTCCACCCCATCTAGCCAAGGTGTTGGAAATTATTTGAAACTGCAGTTTTCCCCAGTCTCGGGGTGTTTTGTATTATACAATGCTAAAATGTCATTAAAAGCTATCATAGGTTAGCACTGGAGAAAAGACATAGAGAATATAAGTTCTACCACTAGGGATCTGTTTTGCACACTACAGGTGGAAAAAACGCAAAAGAAGATGTGGAAAGACAGACAGCATCTGGAGAATATTTTATTACTATTCTTTAAGCCACTATCACATAAATTCCAACATAAGCTCCAGGAAATCTCAAGTCTGTATGTTTCTGAAATACTCATAAACCTTGACAGGACTTAATTCTCACTATTAAAATAGAGAAACTACCCTTGCCCACTTAACATCAATCTGTTTTTAGAGCCAGCTGGTTCAGCAAAGGTTGAAGAGTTGTACTTGCATCATGGATCTTTCTTTTGGTAAATAGGTGCTTGTTTACTTCTGAATTAGCCAAAAAAACCCACAAAACTTGCCAAACTTGCAAAATATCCTGCTATGAAAGGTATGAGTGAATGGTTGTAAGACTTTAGGTTAGTTTTTTCCTTAATGTAATTTTTAAACAGTAATCTTCCATATGTAAGAAATTGGATCTGAAATAAAATTTATTCTCTGTTCACAATTTGCTCACCTACCAGAAAGGCATGCCTTTCTCCATTAAGAAAAAATTCAACCACACAAATTAAGTGCAGCCCACTTTCCAGTTCCAAAGGTATAGTGCAGGGAAGGAAGGAACCGTGGAAAATAAAAGGGACTCTGGAGGCTCATGCCCAAAGAAGTTTTCAATCACACTTTAAAATTAAGTGTCTCAAATCAGGATTTAATTTACAGTTTAAGATTTAATAACACAGTCATTGCATGCTAATTAAACAGCAATGGATCATTTACCAACCTGTTTAATGAGGTGTAACAACTATTGCATATAAAACATACCGACATTATTATTACATTGCCATTAAACTCAATAAATCTGTTTGAATAATTATTGGTATTTAAGTACTATAAAATTGCTCACATAACTAGGTATACCTATTTATATTTAATAAAACAAGAATTTCATTGTAGGAATAATTAAATTCCCAGGACCACATTCCTACGTTTGTATGACAAAGAAATTCCTCCTGGCAACAGTGGAAGTCACAGCTCCAGTAAATGAAACATTCAAGAGAGAAGAATTCAGCCCACACAGGAGGAACTATCCTTATCGTTCGTTTGAAATCTCATCTTTCTTTAGGGGCAAAGCTCACCTTTAAGTTAATCAATAAATATAATTGTAAGAGCAGTCCCACCATTATTCTTTGGCCTTGAGGATCGTAAATCCTTAGACTACCTCCCTTTTGCTCACAGGGCATAAATTCGAGAGCCCTGCCTATAAAAATGACCTGACCTAAGGTGCAGAAAAGCAGTAAGTTTTACTTTGAGAGGTTTGGCGAGCTGGTGAGGGGCTGAGGGTTCTGCTGACCGGAATAAACACAGGTAACGAACCCTGTGTGCTGCATGTGTGCCCAGGCTGCCCCCGAGATGAGGAAGGTGTGATACCTTCAAGAATTGATTCTTTCTGAATAATAAATGCGACGTTGTGATGTGAGGTGGGAACACGGAACTCCAAGTGGGGTAATGATTGGTATCAAAGACTGGAAGAATTTGTATGAGAAACATCAGATTTTTGGATGCTAATTTGTAAATGCAGCTATCTTCCCCATTTATCCAGAATTTTTAATAAAAATTTGCTGTGCTACTCCAGAGAGTAAGTAGATTATTGTGGTATCCAGTTTGAGGGTGGCGTTTTATAGAAAGCAGACAGTATGTATTGGAGACAGAGATAAGCATCCATTTGAAGCTGGATATTGGAGCTAAATGCCATAAGGGTAAATGTGGACACCCTATGAACACCATCAAATACGTATTGGCTGTTCAAATATTTTTATGTAAATTTTAAAGTCCAGATGGCTTTGCGAGATCTAAAGACTTGTGGAACCCTGGCAGCAGATACTTACATATTTACATATTTAAATGTGTCACACACATATTTGTTAATTTCAGCCAGAGATCAACAAGGGTCAGATAAACTTTGTCATCAAATTAGAGAGGCTTGTATTATGTGACTAAAACAATAAAGAAGGAAAAATGGTCAGAGCTAGTATAAAGATCAGTGCATGGGGCTGGGATAAATACATAGAATATGGAGGTTTCTTAGGGTAGTAAAGCTACTCTGTATGAAACTGTCATGGCAGGTACATATTATTATATATTTGTCCAAACCCATAGAATATATACCATCAGGAGTGAACCCTAACGTAAACGGTGAACTTTGGGAGATAATGATGTATCAATGTCTGTTCTACATTTGTAATAAGTGTAGCCTGGTGGGGCACGTTGATAATGGGAAAAGCTATGCTTATGTTGGGGACGCGGTATATGGAATATATCTGTATCTGCCACTCAATTTTGCTATGAACATAAAGGCGCTTTTAAAAATAGTCTGTTAAAAAAATCAGTCTATTTAAGTGCTAATTATGTGCTGCAGAAATTTTATAAAGAAGAACTTTGAGAAGTGGGGAAATCAGGGAAGACTGAGAAGGCTTTGTGGAGTAGAAATGTGAATTTTCCATAAAGAGCAGAATGTGAGTAAGGGGGGTGCATAGTCTAGGTTATTTCAAGACAGAGAAAGAGCTTGAAAAAGTGTAAGAGGAAGTGTGGGAAAATGTCTTAGTATAATAAAATTAATAAAAAATTACACCAATTAAAATATAGGTTTTTTTAAATGAAAAGAAAAATTCTAGTGTTCTTATTAGGGTAGATACAGCAGCATTATTATTAAATATCTTATGAGCAAAAAGGGTTAGATTCTCTATTAAAGGACACATTGGGCCACTGATGGACTTTGAGACAAGAAATGCCATGTCAACAAATGAGCTCCTATCTATACTTTTGTTCTTCACCAAAGTGAGGGTTGTGGTTAAGGAGATTCCAACAGTAATTTGAGTAAATTATTCTATCATCTTCCCTTCCTTGAATGATTCATTGGTTTCTGCCAACAGGCCAATATGTGTCTTACTTCTGATTTGCTTATACAGATTCCCTGTCATAGAATGTCCTTGCCACTTTGCAAACCTCATAATAATCTACTTGTCATTCAAAATCAGCCATGTGTGGCCTTCCTCTGGAAACTTGTGATGATTTACCAGGCCCTTGGTAGACCTGGTAGAATGGAGCAGCTTCGCTTTAAGGTTCCTATCATCCTGTATGTATTACACTCGCGGCACCTGCATATGCTGTTACATGCCACTGCTTACTTTTTATTTCTCAGTTTAGGCTAAAGACATTTAATAATAGGTCCAAATTTCACACATCTACTTCTATATTTTAATTTTTAAATTTTTTGTTCGACCTTGACTGAGATGTAGTTGACATATAACACTGAGTAAGTTTAAGGTGTACAACATATTGATTTGATATACTTAATATATTGCAAAATGATTACTACCATAATGTTACCTAACATTGGCATCATATCCCATAATTACCATTTATTTTTTGTGATGAAAACATTTAAGATGAACTGATTATCTTATTTATTTTATAATTGGTAATGTACTCTGACTAACATCTCCCCCTTTCTTCAAACCCTGGCCCCTGGTAATCATCATTCTAGTCTCTGTTTCTAGCATTTGTTGTGTGTTTTTTTTTTTTTTTTTAATTTGACATATAAATGATATCATGCAATATTTGTTTTTATCTGACTTATTTCATTTAGCATAATGCCCTCCAGGTTCATTTACGTTGTTGCAAATGGCAGGAATATCCTTTCTCATGGTTGTTGAGAATAGCAGGATGGCCTTCTTTCTCAAGGCTGAATGATATCCCATCATACAGGTCACATCTTCTTTACCCACCCTTCCATCAGTGGACACAGCTTGTGTTCATATCTTAGCAACAGTGAATAATGTCGCAGTGCACACCAAGGGAGTGCAGATATCACCTCACACCTCATATCTGTTAGGGTGACTGTCTTCAAAAGATAAGAGATAACAAGTGCTGGCGAGTATGTGGAGAAAAGGAACCCCTCTTGTACTGGAGGGTGTGCGAATTGGTGCATCTACAGTACTATAGAAGCAGTTTGCAAGGTCTTGAAAATCATAAAAGCAACCACTATATGACCCAGCAATCCAACTTCTGAGTATATATCTAAAGGCAAAAAAGTTAATCGGATCTTTAGGTGCATAGAAGTTGACTAATCACTAATCTTGGTTTGTGATACCCTCTAATCGTCTTGTTCATCTATCTATCCCGAGCCTTTAGTAGGGAACTGGAATATAGTCCATAGAGTAGGAATTTGATAAATGCATCCTCTCTGAATGAATACATACTGTGTCAAGTAAAATTTTAAGATGACCTCTCTGACCTTTGCTCTTGCTGTTACTCCTATGATGATTTTAATTTTTATTCCAAAGGGAATTGTCATGACAGGCCTAATCTAATCACTGAGTCTTTTAAAAGCAGAGTTTTCTCCTACTGGTGGCAAAAGAAGTCAGAGAAAGTCCAAGAGTGAGAAGGACTTGGAGAGCCTGTTTCTGGTTTGAAGATGAAAGAAGCCATGTAAGAAGGATTATGTTTTGCCCCTCAGAGTAGAGCGAGGTCCTCAGAGGGCAGCCAGAGGGCAATGGAGGCCTCACCTTATAGCTTCAAGGAGATGGATTCTATCAAAAACCTGAACAAGCTTGGAAGTAAATTCTCCAGAGATTTCCAGTTAGAGCCCAGCCTAGAGGGTACCTCAAGTTCCATCGTCTAAGAGCCACAGCATAGGAGACTGAGAGAATTTTAAAGCTGCTGTCTGTGTGGTAATTGGTGACACAGCAACAGAAAATAATACACAAAATCCTTTTTCATGTATTTGTACAACAATCTTATGAGCAATGTATTATGGGCATATTAGTACATTTGATATAAATAACACAGCTGTTAATCTAGTCCAGGAAGAGCAAGGTTGCCATGATGGCAGGAATTAATGTTTAATTTATGGAAAGTGTCAAATGTTAAATTAGTTATGTTTTTGCTTCAGAGGTGCATTAGCAGAGTGTAATGTTTTTCCGGTTAAGGCTGGACTATTTCTATCATTCTCAAAGAGGAGATGCTTCTTTCCTAACACGGAATAGAATTTTCAGCATTGACAGGTGCCTAGCTAGAGGAATAAGCCAGGAGAGAGGGATCTTACACAGCACACATCAGAAGTCAGATCAGATACAAGTCACCCAAAGGAAGGGCAATGAATTATGACAGCAACAGGAACAGGCTCACAGAAGGTGACCAAAGCTAAGAAGTTTATGGGAACCAAAAGAAACGTGAGGTCCAAAGAGAATGTCTCCTGTTCTCTAGAGATTTTAAGAAAATGTTTCATCTGTCTTTTCCAGGTATCTTCCAAAAGGCAAACACTGAGGTTGCACTAAGTTTAATGTTTGCATTAAGCCTCCTTAGAGCATACAATTAAAATAATATCTGTTATTTCATAGGGAATATAATCAATAATATTACAATATCTATGTATGGTGTCAGATGGGTGCTAGACTTGTCGGGGTGATCACTTTATAAGGTATATAAATGTCTAACCACTATGTTGTACATCTAAAACTAATATTGTAAGTCAACTGTAACTGAAAAACAAATTTATAAAAGAAATAATATCTGTTAGGAGTTTGGGAACATAGGAATCACAACAGTTTCTAACATAAATATAAAAGCAGAAGGAACAGAGGACTTGTAAAGATGAGACTTATCACAGGAGAGCCCTCAGGTGGATATTGAGACTGTAAGGAGCACCTGTTTTGAAGAGATACGGCCCACAGAGGGCAGGGAGCATGACATCAAATGTCCTGAGGGTGGGATGGTTGTTGGGGAGCTGCGCCATCATCTTCAGACAGGTCAGCCAGACATTCTTAGATAATACAGAGCCTTGGGCTGAAAGCAAACCCCGAAGGAAGGAAGTCCGCCCCCAGCCACAGCAGTGCCAGTATTGTTTCTCTTTCACACGTGGGGTTGGAGAGGTAGAGAGAGGGAGAGAGAAACGAGGCGTGCTAATTAGGGCAGTAGACTTTCATCATGTAAGAAGTTGGTGTTTTCTTTGGAAGAAATGTACTGAATGCTCACTGCACAGAGGCGTTTGCCTAGTTAACTTAGAAGGAAAACAGGCTCGGTTATGGTTGATGGATAAAATTAACTGGATTTTGAGACATATTCCTTATTTTACAAGATCAGAATCCAATCCTTTTCCAAGCAAAATTAGGAGTCCCCATGGCTTAAGCAAAAAGCCTTATTACCATCTGGCTGACGCAAAGTGAGCTAAACGTACAAACTATAAAAAGTGCAAGAATGTCAGGACTCCTTCTCATGCGGGATGATTGATGTTTCACAAAGGAGACCCTAAAATCAAGGAGCGGGGGAGCGTTGCTTTTAGGAGAAAGGAGAGAATTCAAATCTCTCCATTCGTTATGATTAAAGCACTACTCGGCTCTAACACAACTGAACGGCAGGTACCATTTACAAAGAGAAAGCCGAGCAACCAAACGTAGGCTCAAAAAGATTTATATTTCTCCCGGCCGGCGTGGCTCAGCGGTTGAGCATCGACCGATGATCCGGGAGATCACGGTTCGATTCTCGATCAGGACACAGGCCCGGGTTGTGGGCTCGATCCCCAGTGGGGGGCGTGCTGGAGGCAGCCGATCAGTGACTCTCTCATCATTGATGTTTCCATCTCTCTCTCTCCCTCTCCCTTCCTCTCTCTGAAATCAATAAAGATATGTTTTAAAAAAAATTTTATTTCCTAGGACACACACACACAAAACAAAACCCAAAGAGATGAATGGAGCTGCAGGGAGTGGCAGTTGAGGGAGTAGAGGTCTTGAAGAAAAACATAAATGAAAATTGCTGAAAGGGGGTAGAACGTCAGTTCCACCAAGCTGCTCAGAGGCTTGTGCAAATTTGGGAAAGCTTCTTCCTGGGGGTGCAGGGTTGGCTGGGGGCAGGGTAGGTAGTGCCTTTTGCATCCTTTCCTCCTAGTAGTTCCAGGGCTTGGGGAGTTTGTTTCAAGGACAAATGTATGACCATTCAGAGTGTTCAGAGTGGCCCTGCACCAAAACACCTGCCTTGGGGTTCACCAGAAGGAGAAAGGTAATTGCAGTGAAAACAAGAAATTGTTGGCTGTAAAAAAAAGAAAATAATGACTGTTACGTGTGGCCTAAAATAAAAGTTAATTTAAAAATCAGGCCAGGAACACCCCAACTGTGGAGGATGAGTGATCAATAGGTCGCTAATATTTGCTAAGTTCCCTGCTGGCTTAAGATTTCAGGACAGCCCCTGGACAAGTTATAAATGTAATTGGAATCTTCTCAGGCAGCAAAGGAACATAAGTGGGAAGACAGTGAATCACAGGATCGTTATTTCAGTCACAGTACAAGAGGGTTTTGCTGTGCTAAAATGTGACCCCAAATCTCAGCAGAGTATACCACTGAAGGTGTGTTTTCTGCTCCCAGGAAGTGTCTACTCTGGGCTGACCTTGGCTTGGCTGCATAGTTGCTTTTCGCCTAAATCTCCTGGGTTTTCCGTAGAAGTGAACTATTTGATGAGTCAGATTAAGAGAAATGAGTGAAGAGATGGCTAGAAAGGCTAAGCGAGGAGGCCACAGCCCCGGTGCCCCTTACATGGCCTGACCAAGTTTTCACTGTTCTTCGCCCTTTATCCTGTCCTGGCTGGACTGACCTTTATTGGACTCCTCTCGTCACAGACCCCTGGGCTTTAGCTTCCCCCCAAGTTCCAACAAACGCTACAATATAGAACAACCTCCCTACAGCTCGTCCTGAGAACTGGCTGACAGCAGCAAGAAATTCCCCAGCAGAGCACCTGTCTGCTCACCCCCACACTTGCCCGGTTCCACCTGAAAATCCCTGCTAGCCCTGCTTACCCGTCCCAACAAAAGCCCTTTTCATTTTGATTCTATGATACTTGCAGTTCCTGAGATTGGAGAGTTCTCTTTATTGCACTAGTTTCTGAATAAAGACCCTGCTTCTCTAAGTCGGGATTTGTTTTTATATGACATTTTTAAGGGGATGGAGAAATTGGATATGGTCACAAGCTCTGGTACATGTGCTTGACTGTGCTTTTAGTACAGTTACTACTTCAGTTATAACTAGGGTTAGGTTTGTGGAAGAGAAGTTGAAACATTTCTTTAAACTATCTGACCTGAATGGATTGCAAACACGAAAAGCTGTATTTTCCTTTCCCTCCAAGATAACATTCTGGTGTGTCTGGGACGGTTTACACTATAAGAGTTTATACCTAAGGTGGATTGGTTAAGAGCTGTAATTATATTTGGCAACCCCTCACTCTTACTTTCAAAGGAGTCCCAGTTTAGATGACAAATGATACAGTCAACTTAGACATTTAAATGTTTAGATCTGAGTAGATTCTGCAACCTACAGGATAAATTTAAATAAAAAAGCCCCTTGCCCCCAAAGGGAAAAAAGAAACACCCAAGCTCATTGATACAGAGATCAGATTGGTGATCACCAATGGGCAAAACAGGTGAAGAGAGTCAGAAAGTGCAAACTTCTTGTTACAAAATAAATAAGTCATGGTGACTATAGTTAGTCGTATTGTATTGCATAGCGGAAAGTAGCTCAGAGAGTAAGACGAGCGATAACTTAATTAGCAACAACTGAACTATTTTCATTCTTTGAGTCCCATCAGGTATGACCTTTCAGTTTACAACTTTCCACTGGCCTTTTCAACTGCAGGAGCTTATATATATCCTGCTCCTGAGCAGCTTCAAGGACAGGGACTCTCAGGATTGAGAACAGGTAGGGGCAGGTGCTTTGTCATTCAAGGTGATAGTTTTACTGCAAGTCGCAAGTAACTGACCAAATCCTGCCTGTTCTTAAGAACATATGCAAATCCACATAATAGGATCTACAGTCCTAAAAATTGGTTTTTAAAATGATAATATTTATTTTCTATTGCTGATATAAAAACTTCTACTCAAAAGTACCAAGCATACAATGAACTCTCCAAAGGTGAGCTACTATATTTTGATTAACATATAGAAGATTTCTTGTACATTTAACCAGGGGTACATGGTGAAAATGTTGGGGAATATGCTGAATTGTGATATTAACAATTTTTTTTTAGCATATCAACTGTTTATTTATTGATAAGCTTACTGATTTTTTCCATCTAACCTCTACATTCTATTTCTGCACATATTATATATTTTAAAGTATTTGGCCTAGTGAATAATTTTCACATTAATATTTTAGAACCAGTGGAAAGGACTCAAATATTCTTATTTTCACCTTCTGGAAAACTAATTAATATTAAAAAATACAACTATTGCACTTTATGTTGCAAGGAAATGTATTAAAAATAAGGAAAAAAAGCAGAAGTGGAGATTTAATTGGTAAGTTTAGCCTATTAGATTGTAAATAACATTTTGTTATTTGTAAGGTAAACTTGAAACTTACCATATTGTAGCTTCTTAATAAGTACCTGAAAAAGTGTGACAAAAAATTCCTTTGCTTACTATGGATAAACAATTAGTATAGAAACCACCTTCCTTTGTATAGTGTTTATTTTTTTCTTCAGAAAGGAGGAATTCATCTTTTGTCGAAATGAAAACCCTGCGGTTACTGAATACAATAATTCCAACAGCCACTCCAAATCCTTTGTTGGAAGGAGTGTGGCAACAAGGCTTCTCTTTGGGGCTCAGCAGAGGACAGAAACTTTTAAATGCTCTGTGGAGAAAACATGTGCTAGGATGTCTTTGCTTTATATTTTTGGATATGTTTTCAGATAAAATTTCTGTAATGGAGACACTAATAGGACAAACGTGTTTTTGTTAAGTAAATAATTGGAAAAAGAGAGGAAAGTTCAGAGTTGCTATACTTAAAATATACCTAGGTGTTTTATAAAATTATGTATATGTATGTATATACATGCTGAAATAATTCAGAATAAGAAATAAAAACGAGACATGCTTTGATATAGGATAAGGCGTCCTAAATGATCCATTTTGCCTTTGAGATGGATTGCATTGCCTTAAACATAAAAAATATAAATGGAAGTTGTGTGTTTAGTGCTCTGCCTCCCAATAGGAAATGTGCTAGTCTCTCTCTTTTCTCCACTGAACTATTTTGCTTCCCATGAGGGTACTTAGGGATCAAGCCGTAAATTTCCAGTTAAAAGGGATCAATTGTTATATTTATTTCTTTATTGTTAACACCCATTGACATTAATGATCTAGGTCTACATTCGAGACAAAAAAACATTTGCACACCCCACCCTTTAAGTGAACTTCAATCATCTTTTAAACAAAACCTAAGAAAGTGCTATCTTAGTCCATACTTTATAAACTTACATTCCACAAGCAAAAGAAACAAGGGTGACCCCTTGAGCCTTTGCGTAAACATACATTTTGCAGCTGAGACTTTTCCTTGTACTGATGGGAAAAGGCACATGCTCTTTCCCAGGCTGTTGTTGGACACCGTCATCAACAGTGGACTCACTGATGAAGACAAATGTGATAAAGGTGACACAGAACTCCTTCCATATCTCTCATTTTCTTCTCATCAGAACCTGCCACATATGGTGATATATTGGTATAGGAGGCAATGTGTTACACACACACACACACACACACACACACACACACACACACAGAGGCACTCAAATATCTGCCGACAGTATTCTTTTTATTTCAAACTACGTTTCTAGCAATAAAACCACCGACATTAAGCATAGGACATATTAATAGCAACGACAATTATATAACTATAAATTAAGTTTATAGCCTTGAAAATAGCTTTTTATTAAACCCGGGGAGCGTCGTTATGAAGATATGTTTGAAAGGATACATGAATCCAGTCAAGGGTGTTAGGATGGGAAGGTGACAGAGAAAGAGAAGCTGACCGACATTACTTTGACCTAAAAAAAGTGCATGATAATTCACTAGGTGGATTCGGGGGCCTGCAATGAGCAACGTGAAGCCAGAAATGAATTACCCACAAATTTGGACAAACCATGAATAATGTAAAATATTGCTGTCACTGAGGTTACTAAAGGTAGCCCAGATGCCACGGCAGTGACTCGCTGGGGCGATGGCTTACAGCGACACCCTTGTGAAGGCAGCTTGGTATCACAGGGTGTGCGGGCTCTAGGCGGATTTTCAGGGGAACAGTTTTTAGGACAATCTCTCTCGTTGCTTACTTCTTTAAATGTGGATAAGCCTAGAGAAGTTCTTGTGAATAAAGAGGAATTAAACTTGGCTTTAGAATGCAGGAAAGATCACCAAGAAGACATTTAAGAATATTAAAAGAACATTCTATATAGTATAAAAGAATTTCTTTCAGAAAATTATATGAAAATAAAATGTGTTACATTGTTGGGTAGGGACTTTCTCCAGAAAGCAATCCCAAGCAAGCAAAATGGACTTATACTGGATATTGTTTTGGAGTCTGAGAAATCTGTGCAGAAAGTATTTTTCCTCCAGGGTTCTTTTGGAAGCAGAGCTGATCCAAGTTCTTAATTTTATCTCTCAAAGTTTCGGTTTCCTGATTTGTAAAAATTGAATCTGACCTTCACTAGATCTCTAAGTTCCTCTCCAGCTCCAAAGTTGCGAGATTGCCATGTGCTTTGTCATTTTCTCTTGGTTCTGATGCCTTTCAGCCTCTGAATACATGAAGAGTTGTCGCCTAGTCAATGTAAGACTGATAGCACTAGGGATTCCAATTGTTTCTGAGAGCAAGGTAATGCAGCATATAGTATGGACTTCCTTTCTCAAATATGGTATTGGCAGTCAGAGTTTTGTGAAGTCAAAGATGGAGCGAAATGTGATAACTGACACCAAGAAGTAACTTGGGACCCAAAAATATTCTCTATACATACATGCACACACACCACAACACACACACTTGTGTGCACACACACATACACCCGCATATCTGGTTTGCATGTGTATAATAAGCAGAGCTCTGTAACATATTTTCTCATTTAGGTACAAACTATGAGTCAGAGCTGAGAAAAAGGCCTCAGATAAAAGTGATAGCAATAATAATTATTATAAATAGCAGTAATAGTACCACTACAATGTTAATAATTAGTATATTTATCAGAAAATATCCACATATAACATTAACTATGTGCTGAGAACTGTTGTATACATTTTACATACATTTACTGCTTTTAAAACTTATGACAGCTCTGTTATAGGCACTATTATTGTTTCTATCATCTTTAGAAAGAATAACACATAAGCGCAGAGAGAATCTAATTTACTGGAGTTTACAATATGATAGCACCTGTTAAACGTTTTAAATACTGCATACTCCGTTCAATCCCCGCAGCCACATGGTTGGTAGATAATGCATTTTCTACTTTATGGGTGAGGAAACTGAGGCTTGAATAATTTAAATTACTTGCTCAAGTGCAATGGCAAATTAATAAAAAAGAAGGTATTTGCATAAGTTCTATTTGATTTCATAATCAGAGTTCTTAACCATAATACCTGGGACTTCCCAAGGATATTTCCTTTTAATAGGTTTATTAATTTAACATCTGGCCACAGGAGGAGATAAAATTAAGATGTTAGGAAGAATATTTTATAGCATTAATCACAATTCAAGTTTATTCAGATGCCAATGAAACCACTTCACTTTCTAAGATAAGATTTGCATTTGGTCCCAGGCTGATGGCCCATTGTTAAACTGAGATATTAGGTTCAACCATGTAAAATTTCTGATATATCACCATTTCTGACCCATAAAAACAGCGATTTTATAATTTAACTTAATACATGGTCCCTCGAGCAAATTTTGAGCAAGAATTTGAAAACTCAATTAAATATTAGTTTTTGATTGATTGACAAGAGGAAGCCTCCTGGCAGCTAATTTGTAATATATACTTTGATTATATTTGAATTCAGATCTCCTTGGCATTATTACATTTAATGATTCATGATTTTAAAGGCAGATTTTGTCTATTCATTTAGCATTCTTTACATGAATGGTTCCAAATTACCAAATGCCAAGGGCTTCAGAATTTAATAATTTTATTTCTTTGTGCTACCAGTAGCAGACTCTATATATTCAATATTCCTGTTTTCACTCAGACAACAAAGTACTCCCACGTATCAAAAAGCAGAAGTGCAGTAACAATGAGTTACTCACACTGCAAGCTCTGATGAAGAAAGCCCTTATAATCCATCCACGCACCACCCTGTGCTGTTTCTTAAGCATTTGTCTTTCAGCTACGAACCCTCCCATCTACACTCAGCTCTATGGTGCTGGGCTGAGATCCTGCAAACTATATTTTCTCTTACAGACTGGCTTCTTAGCTCTTGTCAAAGGGCACTAGATGAGGCTGGAGAGCAGTGAGATGGAGAAGAGAGGTGGCCCTTCCTGGTTTGCTGGCTAATGATGGAAGAATCACCATAGCAAGAGCTTGGTACCCAGCAGCACAAATTAGTACCAGTAAAAATTGATTCAGTTTCCAATTTTTCCACCCATACCAGGACCCCCCCCCCCCCACACACATGCCCCCAGAGGAACCAGCATCTGTTGTGTGTTTTCCCTTCCACAGATATTTGAGTCTAGTTCCCTTCCACAGATATTTGAGTCTAGTTTCATGGGGTCTCTCCTCTTACCTTTCTAAGTACTGAACACTTTTACTCTCCCCCTTTTAACCTCAGAGCTAGAGGGCTTGCTATCATTTCCATCTTCAAGTTCCCTCAAAGTTCTCTGCATTTCAATGCCCGTTAGACCAATGGTGTTCTGTCCATTGGAAGAATTAGCATGGTTCCTGTGTTCCTGCCTGATGCATCCCCAGTGTTCTGACTGATGTTGTTAATAAGTTGCTTCTTTAGCATGGAGTTGTTCGTCCAAATCCTAATATGAAATGTGAGAATGGTGTCTGGGAGTTGAACACATGTTTAGTAGACAGAAATCTAGTTGGGAAATTATGCTTTTTGAGAGACAGAGACAGAGCTTTTAGTGTTAAAGTGATCAAATGTATCTACTTTGTAAAATATTGTGATTAATATTTAGTAATTTAAATTTAGAAATTCTCTCAGTGCAAGGGAGAAAAGCATTCATTAATTTTTCCCCTAAAGATTTAAAGATTTGAAAGACATTTTAAAGCCTTTTGATCATCTGGAATTTATTTTTGTGTATGATGTGAGAAAAGGATTCAACTTTCCTTTTTTTCCTCTATATGGAAACTAATTGTCTCAGCACAACTTTATGGAATGATCCCATGTTTCCCCAGTGATTTGTAATGCTTCTTACGGATTTTGAAAAGGTGTTAGTCTGTATCAGAGTTCTTAATTCTGGTTGTATTCTAGGTCAATTGGCTTATATTGTGCCAATACCATGTTCCTTTTTTCTTTGGTATTTTGTAGTTTCACTATGAATAAGTCTAGACTGTAGTTTTTTTACTTATTTATCCTACTTGATGCCTTAAATCTGTGGGTTCATGTCTTTTATCAATCCTAAATAATTCTTAATCATGATCTCTTCTAAAAGAGTTTTCATTTTACCTAGTTTATTATATTCTTCTAGGATTTTTCTGTCCCTGTGTAAATTATCAAGAGGTCCCAAAGCTTCTTAGGTTACTCTTAGATTTAAAAAATTCCTCTATTTTTTTTTAAAAGGTATCCACTTACCAACGAACAGTTACATAATGAATATCAAGTCAAATGTAATCATTAAAACTCAGAATTCCTATTAAAGTTAAAGACTTCTCATCCCAGGAGATAAACAAAAGGACCTTCCTTCTCCCACACTGAAGGACAGATCTGAGTCAACACAGGTAGCCTTTTAACTTTATCAATTAAAAAAAAAAAGAAGAAGCTTTTGTGGAATCTTTTGACAATAGTAGATATTAATAACTCCAGGAGTTCAGGTAAGTAGGGAAAATATCATTGTTTTAAAAATTAAAGTTAAATTTGAGTTTCAGTCTCTAATCTGACTGGATGGTAATTCTTTTTCATCTTAAGCATTATTAGGTTTCCCTTCATCCTCTGGACTTTGCAAATGATCTAGGCAATTGATCCAGTGGGACACATTCCAGGGGATCCTCTGATCATCAGTCCATGTAGCTACTGCTAAGATGCCCATTATCGAATCTCGCATGAGTTCTAGAAATTTGTATGGTCCTAGAAATCTATTGACCTTGCCAATATGTAATGGATATTTGGAATAGAGACAGTAATTCTTAGGAAATTGTCCATTTTTTATCCATGAGTTCACCTTCTGCCTTAAAGTTAAGTTAGACCATATGCTAGAATCTGGCCAAAGGCTCTGAGCAAAATGGACATGTACTACTTTGGGGTGAAAGCATAGAAGAGGAGCTGTTAACTCTCAATGTGTTCCTTTCCCCTGCCTCAGGAAACACAAAACAACCTGAGATAGAGGAACCTCTAATAGTTTGACTTTCTGAGTAGCTGTGTGAAATATGGATGAACAACATGTAGGCTGAATTAGTCATAAACATTTGTTTGGATAGCAATTGAGACTAAAGAATTGTTTGTTACTGCAGCTTATCCCAGCCTAATACATGAACTGTATTATGTATTTTTCTGGCTATGAGCCTATTTTTCTACAGTCCAATCATCCTATTATATCATTTAGACATTGCCTCTTAAACCTTTATCACCTACCTGAATCTCTAATAGGCAATCTCATATGGAACTCTACTACTTGTGGAGTCCATGGTCTTTGAAACATTACCCAGACTTGGACATGCTTAATTCTTCATCTCTCTCCAAGTCAAGCCCTTTCCTTCAGACTTCAAACATAATCTTCATTGGCCTTTGCCTTTCAAAAAAACACAGGAGTATAAATTATCTCCTCACAATTTCTCCTAAGTTTAAGGAACACATAGGCCCTAACTTTCTTTATTGAATCATGAGAAGTAGGCAAACACAGTTCAGGCTTTTTTGAGTAGAAAGAGTGAAAATGTTTATCCCACAGCCTAGCATTAAGGTGTCATTCTTTCTGATTCTCTTAGAGCAGTAAATGTAAAACATAAATGTATATCTCAATGAATTGTGCTGCCATACATCTAGAGTTCTTAATGAGCTGGCCCTGAATCTTGACATCTCACAGATGATATTTGACTTACAAGCATTAAGCTTGATTGCACAAAATGACAGAGCCTTAGAAAGGATTCTCTTACTCTATTAAACATCCTGCATGACACAACATCATTGAGCAGGGTGTAAATTATATCTGTGACCCTAGTTACTAACAGCACAGTTTTATACTCCGTTGTCCTGTTTTTCTTCCTTTCTTCCTGTTCAACATCTCTCCTTCACAAGACGCTTCTTTTTTTGTTTTGTTTTGTTTATTTTTGCCTATTTGTCTTTATTGTACAAAGCTGGTTTCTAAAACATAGGCTTCCCCTGCTCCCTGGGTAAATGTGGTTGTTTTCACTCCTGTAAGATTTTGTTGTTGTTTGTTTGCTTGCTTTAATGGCCAGAAACCTGCACCATACTTTCTTTTCCTCTTTTTTTTTTTTTTTTTTTTATGTTTCTTTATCTTTATTGTTGAGACCATTACAGATGTCCCCCTTTTAACCCCACCGATCCCCTCCACCGTATATCCATCCCACCCCCAGGCCCTCCCCACACCAATGTCCACGTCCATGGGCCATGCCCATAAACATACAAGTTCCCTGATTAATCTCTCCCACCCACACCCCCTCCCTGTCTTCCCTCTGAGATCCCTCAGTTTGTTCCATGCTTCTATGTTACTGGATCCACTTTGTTCATCAATTTATTTTGTTTATTATATTCCACATATAAGTGAGATCATTTGGTACTTGTCCTCTGACTGCCTCATTTCACTTAGCATAATACTCTCTACTTCCCTCCATGCTGTGCCAAAGGCCAAAAGGCCCTTTCTCTTCACCAGCACATAGTACTCCATGGTGTAAATGTGCCACAGCTTTTTTACCCACTCATCTACTGATGGGCACTTGGGCTTTTTTCAGATCTTAGCTATTGTGAATTGCGCTGCTATGAACATAGGGCTGCATAAGTTCTTTGTGATTGGTGGTTGGGGTTCCTTAGGATATATTCCTAGGAGCGGGATCACTGGGTCAAATGGCAGGTCAATTTTTAATCTTTTGAGGAAACTCCATACTGCTTTCCATAGTGGCTGCCCCAGTCTGCATTCCCACCAGCAGGGTACTAGGGTGCCCCCCTTTCTCCACAACCTCACTAGCACTTGTAGTTTGTTGACTTGTTGATGGTGCCACTCTGACAGGTGTGAAGTGATACCTCACTGTGGTTTTAATTTGCATCTCTCTGATGATTAGTGACACTGAGCATTTTTTCATGTTTCTTAGCCATTTGTATGTCCTCTTTGAAGAAGTGTTTATTTAGGTCCATTGCCCATTTTTTAATTGGATTGTTTGTCTTCCTTTGTGTAAGTTCCTTATATTTTTTGAATACTAACCCTTTATCTGATGTGTCATTGGCAAATATGTTCTCCCATACAGTGGGGTCCCTTTTCGTTTTGTTGATGGTTTCCTTTGCTGTGCAGAAGCTTTTTATTTTGATGCAGTCCCATTTGTTTATTTTCTCCTTAGTTTCTCTTGCCCTAGGAGATGTATCAGCAAACATATTGCTATGAGAGATGTCTGAGATTGTGCTGCCTCTGTTTTCCTCTAGAATTTTTATGGTTTCATGTCTTACATTTAAGTCTTTCATCTATTTTGAATTTACTTTTGTGTATGGTGTAAGTTGGTGGTCTAGTTTCATTTTTTTGCATGTGCCTGTCCAATTTTTCCAACACCATTTATTGAAAAGACTGTCTACTCCATTGTATGTTCTTGCCTCCTTTGTCAAATATTAATTGACCATAATGGGATGGGTCAATTTCTAGGTTCTCTGTTCTGTTCCACTGATTTATATGTCTGTTCTTGTGCCAATACCAGGCTGTTTTGATTACAGTGGCTTTGTAGTATAACTTGATCTCTGGTATTGTGATCCCTCCAACTTTGTTCTTCTTTCTCAAGTTTGCCGTGGTTCTTCTGAGTTTTTTTGGTTCCAGATAAATTTTCAAACTGTTTTTTCTAGATCTGTGAAATATACTGTTGGTATTTTAATAGGGATTGCATTGAATTTATAGATAGCTTTGGGTAATGTGGACATTTAATGATGTTAATTCTTCCAATCCATAAACATGGTATGTTTTTCCATTTGTTTAAATCTTCCTCTATTTCTTTTTTCAGTGTCCTGTAGTTTTCTGAGTAAAGGTCTTTTACATCTTTGGTTAAGTTTATTTCTAGGTATCTTATTTTTTTCATTGCAATGGTAAATGTGATTGTTATGTTAGTTTCTGTTTCTGAGAGTTCATTATTGGTGTATAAAAATGCCATCAATTTCTGGGTGCTAATTTTATATCCTGCTACCTTGCTGAATTCATTTATTAAATCTAATAGTTTTCTGGTGGGATCTTTAGGATTCTCTATGTACAGTGTCATGTCATCTGCAAATAATGACAGTTTTGTTTTCTCCTTTCCAGTTTCGATGACTTTTATGTTTTCTTCTTGTCTGATCTCTGTGGCTAGGACTTCCAGTACTATGTTGAATAAGAGTGGTGAAAGTGGACACCCCTGTCTTGTTCCTGTTCTTAGGGGAAATGGTTTTAGTTTTTGCCCATTGAGTATGATGTTGGCTGTAGGTTTGTCATAGATGGCCTTTATTATGTTGAGGTATGATCCCTCTATTCCCACTTTGCTGAGAGTTTTTATCAAAAATGGGTGTTGGATTTTATCAAATGCTTTTTCTGCATCTCTTGATATGATCATGTGATTTTTAATCTTCTATTTTGTTTATGTGATGTATCATGTTTATTGATTTGTGAATATTGTACCAGCCTTGCATCCTTGGAATAAATCCCATTTGATCATGGTGTATGAATTTTTTAATATATTAATGGATCCGATTTGCTAATATTTTATTGAGGATTTTAGCATCTATGTTCATCAGGGATATTGGCCTGTAATTCTCTTTCTTTGTAGTATCTTTATCTTGGAATTAGGCTAATGTTGGCCTGGTAAAAAGAGCTTGGAAGTGTTCCTTCCTCTTGGATTTTTTGAAATAGTTTGAGGATGATAGGTGTTAATTCTTCTTTGAATGTTTGGTAAAAGTCCCCTGTGAAACCATCCAGGCCAGGGCTTTTGTGTGCTGGGAGCCCTTTGATTACTGCTTCAACTTCAGCAGTTATCAGTCTATTTAGACTTTCTGACTGTTCCTGATTGAGTTTTGAAAGGTTGTATTTTTCTAGGAATTCATTTATTTCCTCCAGGTTGTCCAGTTTGGTGGCATATAGTTATTCATAGTATTTTCTTACAATCCTTTGTACTTCTGTTATTTCACCTCTTTAGTCTCTGATTTTATTTATTTGGGTCCTCTCTCTTTGTTTCTTGATGAGTCTGGCTAAAGGTTCATCAATCTTGTTTATCTTTTCAAAGAACCAGCTCTTGGTTTTATTGATCTTTTGTATTGTTTTTTTAGTCTCTATGTCATTTATTTCTCCTCTAATCTTTATTATTTATTTCCTTTTACTTACTCTGGGCTTTTCTTGTTCCCTTTCTAAGTTTTTAAGTTGTAGGGTTAAAGAGTCTATTAGAAGTTTTTCTTGTTTTTTGAGATAGGCTTGTAGTGCTATGAACTTCCCTCTCAGGACTGGTTTCATTGTGTCCCATAGATTTGGAGTTGTTGTGTGTCCATTTTCATTTGTTTCCAGGAAGTTTTTATTTCTTTCTTAATCTCTTTGGTAACCCATTCATTGTTTAAAAACATGCATTTCAGCCTCCATGTGTTTAAATGTCTTTTAGTGTTTTTATTGTAGTTGATTTCTAGTTTCAATGCCACCATGATCAGAGAAGATGCTTGATATAATTTCAGTCTTCTTGAACTTTTAGAGACTTGTTTTGTGTCCTAACATGTGGTCTATCTTTGAGAGTGTCCCGTGTACACTTGAGAAGAATGTATATTCTGCAGCTTTGGGGTAGAATGTTCTGTAAATGTCGATTAAATCCATCCGATCTAATGTGTCATTTAGAGTCACTGTTTCCTTGTTGATTTTTTGTCTGGAAGACCTATCCAGTGAAGTCAGTTGGGTGTTAAAGTTCCTGAGTATGACTGTATTGCTGTCGATCTCTCCCTTAAAGTCCTCTAGAAGTTTTTTTTTTATAAATTTAGGTGCTTCTATATTGGGTGCATATATGTTTATCAGGATTATATCCTCTTGCTTGATTGATCCCTTTAGTATTATGTAATCACTTTTCTTGTCTCTCGTTATGGACTTCATTTTGAAGTCTATTTTGTCTGATATGAGTATTGCTAACCCAGATTTTTTTTCATTTCCATTTGCATGGAAAATTTTTTTCCATCCCTTCACTCTCATCCTGTGTGAATCTTTTGTTCTGAGGTGGGTCTCTTGTAGACAGCATATAGTTGGGTCATGTTTTCTTTTCCATCCAGCCACCCTATATGTCTTTATTGGGGCATTTACATTTAAGGTTATTATTGAAAGATACTTATCTACTGACATTTTGTTTCTTTATAGTTGTTTCTCATTCTTTTTATTTCTAAGTCTAATTATAGCAGTCCCTTTAACATTTCCTGTAATGTTGGTTTTGTAGTGATAAAGTCTTTCAACTTTTTTTGCCTTGGAAGCTCTTTATTTCACCATCCAGCTTGATTGATAATCTTGCTGGATAGAGTAGTCTTGGTTTCAGATCCTTCTTTTGTATTACCTTGAATACTTCATGCCATTCCCTTCTGGCCTGTCGAGTTTCTGATGAGAAATGAGAAGACAGCCTTATGGGAGCTCCTTTGTAGGTAACAGCTTGCTTTTCTCTAGCTTCCTTTAAGATTCTCTCTTTGTCTTAGATTTTTGAACATTTTAATAATGATGTGTCAGGGCCTGGGCCTCTTTGGATTCTTCTTGCTTGGGACTCTCTGTGCCTCCAGAATCTGTGTGTCTTTTTCCTTGACCAGGTTAGGGACGTTTTCTGCCATTATTTCATCAAACAGGTTCTCTAACCCCTGCTTACTTTCAACCTCCTCTGGCACTCCTATAATACAAATATTATTACATTTTATGCTGTGCCACAGCTCCCTTAGACTGTCCTCCTGTTTTTTAATTGTTTTTGCTTTTGGGTCTCTGATTGAGTGATTTTTTTCTACCCTGTCTTCTAATTCACTGATCCAGTCCTCAGCTTCTTCTAATCTGCTATTTATTCCTTCCAATGTAGTCTTTATTTCTGCTATGTCATTCTTCATTTCTGACTGGTCATTTTTCATAGTTTCCAAATCTTTTTTCATGCTGTTGTGCATCCTTACAATCAGTATTCTAAACTCTATATCTGAGAGGTTGCTTATCTCTGTTTCATTTGGCTCTTTTTCTGGAGACTTCTCTTGTTCTTTCATTTGGTGCTTGTTTTTTGGTCTCCCCATTTTGGCTAAATTTTAGGTAGATCTGCTAGGATTCTCAGTCCTTTTGGAGGGTCTCTCGTACATGGCAATGTCAGGTGCAGTTTGTGACTGGCCCTGAGTACCCTGCTTGGGGCTATCAACAATCCCAGGCTTGAGGTCTCCACTGCTGGGGCTGGATGTGTTTGGACAGGACCAATATGCATACCAAAGTGTACTTTTCTAAAGCCCTGATCCCAAAACAGATCAGGGAAAAACTCAAAGCATCCAGAGGTCTGCCTCAGTCTGCAGACTTGTTAATCTGATCCTCTTAATGAGCCTCAGGCCGTAGAAGCTCCACAGGGTGGGGCGGCTTGTTGTTATCAGTCTCTTAACGAACCTCAGGCTGTAGAAACTTCTGTGAGCAGGGCGAGAGGCTCTCCAGCAGGTTGGGGCAATTGCTTCCCCCTCAGGCCAAAACCTAAAGTTCACCTCCCCAGAAAGATGTCCCCCACAGTCTGGGGGAATTACTCTTCCTAGACTCTCCCCATACAGCTCCAGTCCACTCCATGTCTCCTCCGAAGGAGCCCAAGGTGAGTGGCTACACATGAAACTTTGTGCATTGGCTCTTTAAGAGGGTGCCTGCATTTCCAGCTGCCTCTCCCTGGCAGACAGAATCCCGGCTGCTTTTCACAGCCAGATGTCATGTGGGCACCTCTCTCAGTTCTGTGCTCTTGTCTGGGAAGCCCAGCCTGGGGTTTGGGCCCCAGAGTCCTCAGTAGGAACCCCCACAATTGAAATATTTCTCTGAACCTTCAGCTGCTGCCTGTGGGATCCCAATCTGCCCTCTCATGTTCGCACTTCCTACCAGTCTCTGTTTGGTCTCCACTTTTCCTTCTTGGTTATGAGGGTGCTCTTCAGCTCGTCTTCAGTTGTTTTTCAGGATGGTTTTCAGGATGGTTTTCTGTGTTTTAGATGTAAATCCAGATTAGTCCCAGGAGAGTGTCAGTGTAGCTTCCACTCAGTCTTCTGCTGTCTTGGATCTCCTCTTTATAATTTGAGAAGTGTAAGATTGTTATTTTGTGATAACTTTCTACTTGCTATCAGCGGTATGATTTACATAATATGAACAAGTAGACTGTTGTCATTCTTGGAAGATCTCCAAGGACTTCTGTCCCAAAACAATTTTTCCCACTTTAAGCTAGACTCTTTTTTGACTGTGGTATTTTTCCCTGAGTGCATTAGTCATAATTAGAACCCGGGTAGAGCAATGAGGAGAACTGTACATTAATGAGCCTTTCTATCCCGTTGCCCATTTTTAAGTCTTCCTTTCCCTCATATTTAAGAGTCTTATTTGCTATGCACTGGTAGTAAACAAGTCAATAATGAAAAATCACACAAAGGAGTTATAATTAATTTGTCACCCTCTTCTGTGCTTTTCCCCTAATTTCTTTCAATTTATAAAATAATTACTATGAGGAAATAGTAATGATTAACAACAAAGAGTTGCTATTATTCATATAGGAATTCATTTAGTTGGGATTTATGTGGCATAGCAAATGGAATCTCATATGGGACCACTTCTGCTCGGCTAAAATTGATTTCTAAGAGTAAGAGGGGTAACCTCCTTGATATTATCAATAAAGATAGGAATTCGAACATCCTATGGTAATTAGATGCTAGATATTAGAAACAAAATGTAATTCAAACATGTATCCAAAAATGCATTCACTTCCATATGATCAGATTTCATTTTTGAACAACTGGTTTTGATTAGGGAGTGTATGCCATTTGCACAAACAAACTTCTGTTTAATTGTGATGTTTTGAATTTTGCTGACTCAATAGTGATGCATTTTTACTAGATACAATAAATCACTTAAAAGTATTTAAATGAGTATGCTTGCCTGCTATTAATGTTTGAATGAAAAAATACTCAAGGGATTATTTGTTGTTCACTTTCTCTCTTTTATTGTTAGATTCAGTTTTCCTCATTCTTCTGATGTCTCCAAAATTTGGCATTTTCTATCTATGTTTTTTCCCACATTTAAGGTTTTTTCCATACATATCTACTATTTAGATTTTTATATATTGTCTTTATAACATATTTGTCTGACTGAGAAGCAATATTTTAGCTTTGCTAGACCAAATCCCATGAGACAGTGATTGTATCTATTATGTGCACTGCTGTATCCCTAGAGACTAAAATAGTTCCTGAAACAAAATACAATTTTAATATATATTTTTGACAGACAGGATCTGGTTGTTCCAATTTTAAGTCACTTTAATATTCTTTTCCTATACATCTCTCTAAACATGTCACTGTGATCTTAAAGGAAAAGCAAACTACTCTCGAGTCCCATTGGTTTCACGAACTTCCTCCATCCTTTGTAGATTTTGCTTCTGAGCTGTTCAGCTTCTGTGACAATATCCAAAATGTGGGTATAATTATAGATACTGTGGTTCTCTTAATACAGTTAACCAAATATTTTCCACTTTTCAACTTCTAGGATCATGGTGGAATTATACTTCTATCTTGCCCCCTTGTGATTTCATGAGGCCTTGATACTAGTTCTTGGCAATAAATTTTGAAAAAATACCATGAGTATAATTTAAGAACGAAGCATAGAACTCTCAGTGCAGAATTCTCTTTGTCCTTCTTGCACGGCCACTGGTCACAACCAAGAAAGGTGGCTGCTTTATCTTTCTGGGACCCTCAGTGACTATGACAAGAAGAGAACCTAACAGACTCTCAAGAGACATGAGCGAGAAGTAATTCTTTCCTGTATTAAGTCACTGAATTTTAGAGATTATTACTACAGCATAGTTTAATGTATCCTAATGGATGTAGATAATTTACTAAGGTGCTCTCATTTTTAATAGAGTGTTTGAAACTCCCATGCACTGTGCGAAATGCCAGTTTTTATTACCTGGGTCTTTGCAAAGGCCATGTTCAATGTTGCCCAAATCCTATTTTCCCTTCACCCATTTACTACTTCCTACCTGTTTACAGACTTTTCAGGACACACACACATATTTGTTAAAACTAAGGCCCCTTTCAAACTGTTTCAGATTTCCTCCACCCTGAAATATATTTGTCCCTCAGTGGGTGTCAGCCTCTACTACTGGAACAAGAGCTAGATCTCTGCCTTGAGGATAGTGCACAGTCTCTTCCAGCTAACTGCAAATTTGTCAGTCAAAGCTCATATGAACCTGTGGAGACTGTCAATTTCATTACATACATACAGAGAAACACCAGTGTATTAACCACTTATTTAAGAAGATGAGCGAAAGAGTTCTTATGAGACATGAGAGCAAAACCATTTTTTTTGGATTATATAATTAGTTTAGAGTTTTGATTGACACATTTTTTTCTCCGGGCAACCTTTAAATTTACACACACACACTGGACCTTAAATTCCTCATGCTGCCTGATAACCACTGAAGCTGGCTTTGGAGACCATCCATCTCTCCTTTTTTGAATTTTATGACCATTTTTTTCAGAGTAATCTTTGATCTTTTTAAACCACAGGGGAATTCTGACAGATCCACTTCAAACAGGCTTTTGAGGCTCTTCATATTTTTTCAATCAACAAATTAGACAAAAGAAGATAGCCATTGTCTTACTTTTCACTGAGAAAGCATGTGTACCAGATTTGTAAAATGCATCTGTAATGAGAAGAAGATGGGAAGTTGGGGAGAATGACTTGGAGTCACACCAACCTGCTTCAGCAGTCAACATTTCCTTAAGATGTTTCATGTGCTAGTATTTTTAATCTCTTTTGCACCATGATTATAAATTTTTGGAAGGAACAGAAAAATCTGTCTTCTGATGATTTGTGTCTCCTGATCCTACATAGTAGTAAGGTTGCCAGATAAAACATAGGATTCCCAGTTAAATTTAAATTTTGGACAGATATCGAACATAGTTTTTAGTATGTTTCATGAAATAGTTGGAAACTATTTATACTAGAAAGCACTTGTTTGTTTGAAATTGAAATGCAACTGGATTTTCTGAATTTTTACTTGATAAATCCAGCAATCCTATAGAGTAGGCACTCAAAATGACCTAAATCTTCTTACCATTAATAGGAACTCTAGAGCTGGAATTAGACCCAGACTTAGAAAACTCTGCCCAGAGATCTTTTGTCTATATCAGACCTGTCTGCCGTGACAGATATATGGGTTCAATGCATCAAGTCTGGAGAAAACTACCTCTTCAGCTATTGCATCTCCCAACTAGCTGTTGAATTTTGGATAGTTTATCTTTTCTGTTCTTCATTTTTGTCATCATTGCAATATGGATTAAAATAACATGATGAAGATATGAAAAATAAAGTACTGAAGTTGGCAATTATTGTTTCACAGAAACAGAAATTATAAGCAACTAGTATTTTCTCTGTTGTGTTCTAAGTCCCTTCTGAGGGCTCAATGAAATCTAAAGATGCATAAAAAGGAAATCATATATTCACAAATTATTTTCTTAATAATTCAGAAAGTCACGGACACCTTGAAGACAAAATTTCCATGAAGATAGAATGAATGTGCTATTAGTTTTATGTACATTTTAGAACGCTTTATATTCAAAAGATACTCTGCTCAATGAAGTAACCCCATAAACCCAATAGATCTGCATTTTTACCAAAGTAGAATGATCATTTGTTAACCTTGGGATTCCGAATAATTCTTCCTTATAAAGCACTGGGGCACTAAACTTCAGCTGAGTTGATGGCCTAATGTTGACAGATGTGTTCTGTAGAGGGCTTCAAATTCACTTACCAGCATTTTGGAAGTTGGGCACACATTTAATTTCCTTGGCTCTCTGTTCAATGATCTGTAGCCTTGAACCTCAGTAGTGAATTTTTCAGGGGCGCTTCATCATGTGCTCTACACAGCAGAACATAGGCGACAAAACAGAAGCTCTTCAGAAAGTACTCTTAGAGTTTAATTACACAATGTGACCAGTATGGCTATATAATGAATTATCCAAGTATGACAGTCTTATCAAAGAATGGTAATTTATTCTCTGATTTAAAAACAATACATATTAGTTTATTAATCTTTCCATCCTACCACTACCACCAGGGGTAGAAGAAAATGAGGGATCAGATCAAACATAAATTGTATACTTATTTGCAACCAATGCTGCCTACTTGATTGCCACACTAAATTGCACAAATTAAAATGTCTTTGTCCTAAAGATAATCAGAGTCATTAATTAAAGGCCAGATCTGTTCTACTAGGATTGTCAAATCTAGCAGTGTTCTCCATGAGGGACAGTGTTCCAGAAGGACAGCCTTTGTAAGAGGAAGTTTCTCCAGTTTTCAATAAAACAGCAAAGGACCACAACTGGTTTTCCCAGGCACAGGTTTTAGTTGAATCCCATGAGAGGGCTTTCGTCCTCATATGCTGTCATGAGATAACATTGTTGAGCTCACTGAGGTTAAGCAGTTTGTCCAAGGTCACAAACTGGTAAGTTCCAGAACGGCATTGGAAGATTGGCAGACAAACTCTGTAGCATAGTACGTGCTGTGGCCACTTCTGCTAAAAGTGACATTTACTGAGAACATACATGGATGGAACTGGGAGTTTTGCCATCTACATTTTCCCCCCTTCAACTTTACTGAGCTATAATTGACATATAAAATTAAAATATATTTAAAGTATATTTAAAGTAATGTGATGATTTGATAAATGTATACATTGTGAAAGGATTCCCACCTTCAAGTTATTCACACAAACTTTTTTACTTTTTTGTGTAAGAATACACAAGTTCTACTCCCTTACTAAATTTTAAGTGTATAATACAGTGCTATGAACTGTAGTCGCCATGTTGTACATTAGGTCCTCAGATCTAACTTATCTTATAAATGAAAGTGTGTTCCCTTTTTCCCAGCCTCTTCCTATTTCCCCCAGGCCCCAGCCAAGGCAAACAATGTTCTATTCTCTGTTTCTATGAGTTCCATTTTTTAAAAAATTCCAAACATAAATGACACCATGCAGTATTTGTATTTCTCTGCCTGGCTTATTTCACTTAGATAAAGCCCCTCCAGCTTCATCCCTGTTGTCACAAATGGCAGCTTTCCTTCTTTATTAAGGCTGGATAATATTTATTTATATATATACCTTGGCTATTGTGAATACTGCTACAATGAATATTGGAGTACAGACATCTCTTCGAGATACTGCTTTTGTGTCCTTTGGCTATATACCAAGATTTGGAATTGCAATATTATGTGATAGTTCCATGTTAAATTTCTTGAAAACTCCATACTTTTTTCCTTTATGGCTGTATCAGTTTATATTTCCACCAGCAGTGTACAAGGGTTCCCTTTCTTCATATCCTGGCCTGCATTTGTTACCTCTTGTCTTTTAGATAATGGACATCCTAAGAAGTGTGTGATAATATCTCACTGTGGTTTTGTTGCATTTCCCTGGTGGTTAGTGATAGTGAGCATTTTTTTCACGTACCTATTGGCCATGTGTATGCCTTTTGTTGAATCCATTTGCACCTATGTTCATCAGGAGCATTGGCCTGTAATGATTTTTCTTGTAACATCCTTTGGTATCCTTCCAGGGAGATACTGACAACTTGGTTTTATTTTGGAGAAAGTCAGAGGAAGAAGGTCTGGGAAGTGTGTGCTGGTTCCCCAGGCTCCGGGAGTAGAGCAGTCAGCACAGCGAGGCATGCTAATTAGAAGCTGGACCCTCAGCAGCAGCTTGTATTGTATGCAGTCTAACTCCTTCCAGGGAATGGCTGGGAGGGGGGATTTTTGCCTGATCTTTCTGGGCTGACCCCTGGGGAGAAGCCACAGCAAGCCCTTGTGCACCTGTTAAGAATTACACTTTGTCTTCTGCAATCCTGTGGAGCTCATGTATGCAAGCCCAGTGGTTTTCAGAGCTGGGTGTTCTGCGGACCCATTCTTTGGATGGGAGCCTTGAAAGTTGGAGTGCTAGATGTACTGTCCAAACCCCTTTCTCCTCAGGGAGCAGCTGGGAATTACAGGTTCTCTCGAGATTGTACAACCCTGTGCTGGGGTCAGGGTTATGGCAAGAGTGTGTGCCAGTCTTTGCTACAGATTCAGATGTGGGTATTTTCTCTATTGCCTGATGTGTAGGAGTCTCTCAGCTGGTTTCTGGATTTCTTTCAGAGAGAATTGCTCCATGTTTAGTTGTACATCCATTGATCCACGGGAGGGGGAAATTCAGAAGCTTCCGGTATCAATATCTTGGTAAAAACAAACAAACCAAAAAACCAAACAAAACTTCGCAATCTGCCCTTGAAGATGATTTTCATCCATCTTCACAATAATACGGTGTAGTGGGTCCCTTTGTCATGTCCGATTCAAGAATAGGAAATCTGAGCTTTAGAAAAACTAAAGAAGCTTGCTTAAATGAAGGTTAACAAAGGATGGACCTAGGATTTGAAATACGACATTTCACAAATTCTAAAGGGCCTTTTG
Organism: Miniopterus schreibersii; assembly: GCF_964146895.1. Classification (NCBI taxonomy): domain Eukaryota; kingdom Metazoa; phylum Chordata; class Mammalia; order Chiroptera; family Miniopteridae; genus Miniopterus; species Miniopterus schreibersii. The sequence goes on from NC_138101.1 coordinate 188,143,199, forward strand.
TTTTTTTAATTTTTGCTTCAGAATTTATTTTATGATCACTTTTAGTCAAGACAACCAGGGGTCCATAATTTTTGTCATTGCCTGCTGGTGATTAAACTTGTTCATAGTCATTCTCAATGTCATCCCTTCAACTGAGTTATGTGCATTGTTAAAGTTACAGATGTTGAATGTAATTGCCATCTAAAATGCCTTCAAAGGCAATGCATTATGCCACAGTTCAACACTAACACTAAAACATACAGTTTAGGCATTTTTTTCCTTTCAATGTGGTACATAAAATAATGATGTAGTTTACAATATAGACATTTGGATTTGACAAAATTGGATAGGTGGTTTGTATTCAAACTTTCAAAATAAGGGTAATAATGTTATTCTAGGTCTTATTTTTAACAAGTTGATATATACTATTGTATAAATGCCATAGAAGTATACATGTAATTATGTTATTTAAAACAAACCTGCATAATTAAGCAAAAAATACTACATGAATTGTTTGGAGTTTAGAGTATGAAGACCCTTGATTGATAGATAAAATACATTTTCCATCAAGATAGTTTTCTCCTTGACATTTTGGTTACTTTTTAAATATATTGAAATTGGGTCCACCAGTGAGTGGGTTTTGGCAGTACACAAAGTCCAGGCCATAATATACTTTGACTATTTCTTTGTAGGAGCACAATAAAATTCTGAAAAAATAAAGTTGTATGATGAGAAATGTGTTCTTTCTTCTTCTCATAGACCAGGGAACCCAGTTGCATATCCAGTTGTGGCTTTTTTCCAATAACTTGACCATAAAAATTAAACTAAATGGTAAAATACATACCTGGTATTATTTTAGGCAGATTCTTAGCAACAAAAAATATTCAAATCAAACACACACAAAATATCTTAGATGTAGTAAATTGTTGAAAATCAGATGTTGTTTTCCTCTAGCCTCTCTACTTAGAAATTTTATTTACAACCTCTCTTATTTTCACATTGCTCTAATGATATCTGTCCTCTACTGATAATTAATCCAGATAATGACATTCCTGAATGTGATGCCACATCTCTGGACACTGAAGTGTGTCCAACAAGCCATTAAAATCCCATTAAAGCTCTATTTACCAGTCTCAAATTAAAAATAAACATTGGTTGTATATAAAAGAAAAAAATGATCCAGTGACCTTGGGATGTTCATTCTTCAAAACCTAAGAGCTGGAGTAATGGTGAGCTAAGGCTGGACCATTTGGTGCAGGAAATCTAACTAGTAGTCTTGGTAAAAAAAAGATGGAGTATATGTAACCCATTACTTATCTTTAACAAATACAATTTAGACTGTCCCTTAAATGAGAAACACTATCACATACCTTACTGTTCTGCTCTGTTCATGGCAGCCACTGAGGCACACACCTGGAATGGGTTGGATCCCTTTAATAAAGGCCCTGAGCACAAGAAATTGAGTATTTCTCTCTTTTTCCTTTCTAAAGTGAGAGACAGCAACTGTGAACTGTGTTTGCTTTACAAAACCATACTTTCTCATGGGTGAACTTTAACAAGACTTTAAAAGGGGACTAAGATGTGGGGAACTTGGAAACCCCTTTTTGCTCTCAGATAACCTACATCTCCTACTGGCCATCTAATAATATAGGAGTTTGTTTCTTTAGCTGCTGATTTCTTTGTCTTATTTCTAAAGCTCAGAATTCCTGCGGGGACCTGGGTTATTTTTCCACATGCAAAGAATGCTAATTTTCCATTGCAGTGCAGCCATGGGGCTGAGTTACAAGTGTGCAATACATAGAGCGCTGGGTTTTAGAAACAGCCAGAATTTCTGCATTTGATTACATTAGGAGCTGTGCTGAACTACAGGTTTTACCTTGGCAGTGTTTGTATTGCTGTGTTTGGAAGAATCAGGACAAAAGGTTAACTTCTAACGCACCACATTCTGCTGATCTTTTCAGACGTGCAAATCGAAGTGAGAAATAGGCTGGTGTGCAACTCGCAGAGGGGGCAAGGGGAAAGTGGGGCATCAGCAATATTTTCTCATACATAGGAAGAAATTAGTTGGATTCCTTACTTTATTTTTAATATATTTCCTCTATATTAAAGTTGAAATTGTCAGTGAAGCCTTAGCATAGCTGATAAAACTGAGAGGAAAGATAATTGAAGAAATAAAAGGATCTGATGACCTCTGTTATTGTGTCTACACAAATCAAAAATAATCCATAGTAATTTGCTGTTTAGTTGTTTCCTAGGTGATCATTAGTTTCCAGAGATTACACGTGCAAAACTCACTTTTGGATGTAGGAAGTATTTAAAACACAGGGCTCGAGTCTACATTCAAAATGAAATCCAAAATATGCTATATTTTTTTCTCACATTTGTGAATTTTGTGGGTTTCTTTTAGGATCATATGCAAACAGATTTCTCCACATGGCCCCAGGTAATGGGACTAAAATGGAAAAGCTTTTTGATGCCAAAATTAATTTTATGCTTTAAAGCTATTTTAGTATATTGAAAGGCAAATATTCTCTTTGTTTTTCTTCTTTTTTAAATATTTCAGATTTTTTTTTTTCTTCAAATTTTTTGTTTATCAGGAGTGACTGAAATAAAAAATATGATTGGGTCCCATCATCATCATGGAAATGGCTTTAAGAGAAAACTGGTTCTTTGTTTTTCTTCTGAATAACTAACATAAGTGTTTATTATTATAAATATAGTCAACATATATTTAAATTCTTTATAAGAATTTTAAAGTCATAGAAATGTATGAAGTTTAACATGATAATTTTACTGAGCTTTTATTAAAGTATTTACATATGTGATCTGCTTTTACTTATAAATAAGACCTCCAATGTTGGTATAATTATCCTCAGCCTCAGAGAAGTTAAATAACTTTCCTAATTTCACACATCTTGAAAGGGTCACAGCCAGGTGAGATCAATCATGTTCTCAACATCCCAAAAAAAATTGCTGTTTGCATCTTAATGCGCAACCTTGTGTGTGTGTGCGTGTTCTATATTGGTATAGGAATAGATATAAATTTATATCTTTTCCTTTTTATAAGATGCTGCATACCTCTGTAAATAAATATTCTTATTAAACCTTATTTTTAGAAGCAAATGGAAATCCCTCTTTTTGTCAGAGCCATCTTTTATTTACCTGCATCTTTACAATCAGTTGTTTCTACATTTTCTCGCTTGTAAATAGTACAGTGGTGAACACCTCTGCACTTTAAATGTTGTTCAGTTCTCTTAGTTGAAGTAGATGACTGGATCACCTGGGTAAAAGTCAACAAAATAGTTTTAATGTTTATTATAAAAGGGACGATTATGGAAGATAGCAAACTGCCCTCCTACACCTGCTACAGAGTCCATCCAAGGAGGAGCGTAAACAAGAGGAAAGCGAGCAGTAGAGAGCCCGAAGCTAAACTGACTGCAGGTCAGGAGACCAGGTTGACCAGTGAGAACTTACGTCCGTGGCTGTCCTGAATGCCACTCCCTGGTGGCCAATAGGAGAGGTTTCATGGGTTGTGCACACAGAGCAGTGACAAAGCAGAGGCCCCTTTACTGAGCTAAGCATCTCTGTTTAAAGATCAGACCACAGGGTGAGATCCTCATGCATCACCTGGCCAGAGAGTCTGTGCAGAATTTCCATGCCTCCGTGTTATATCAGAGAACAGAGTGTCTTTGCTGAGAATTTCTAACTATAAGCTGATCCTCATAAGGGATTTGAAGGCAGGATTCCCACTACTTGTGTGGCCCAAACTTCTAAGCTGGTATTTAAAATTGGTTTAGAATTGCCCATGCCCCCAAGGAACACAGCAAAGTCAAAGCTCAGAATCTTTCTGCAGGAAGTACCTTATAACTAGGCTTAAAGAAATGTTTAAAGAAAAATTTTCATAGAGCAGGAGCTCAAAAAGAAATAATGTTACACCAGAGAAAACAACATGATAGAGAAGTATTAGTAATAAATAATTATGTCCCTGCCAAGTCTGATATATTGGAATGGCCAAATACAGCCTATAAAATAAGTAGGTTTAGTGTGTTTAAAACAGGAAATCAAAATATGATTAAGGAATAAAATACTGTACAAAGTGGCCAGGCAGGATAGAAAATGTAAAACTTTTAGAAGTGAAAATTGTGGTTGATTAAAATTCAGAATTCAGTGGAATGGTTAAACAATTAATTTGAAAAAAGCTGGAGACAATGACTAAATTAGAAAAAAGACGTAATAAAATACCTCTTAAATGCATTATAAGGAGACAAAAAGAAGGGGAATTTGAGCTCCCAAATTATCCAAGACAGAGGAAATATAAACACACGCACACATACTTGGAATACCAAAAAGACATAATACAGACCTAGTGTAATAAGACACTGGAGATTGGACCCAGGCATGGTTCTTGACCAAAGTGGAATATATCCTAATTGCTCCTCTAGAAATTTGGACATGGAATGAAGACAGTGAAAAGCTGATCTCCCTTCCTAGAACATGGAAATGTAAATTTGGAAAGTGTTGATAGGCATTGCCTAACTTATAAAATATATAAACTATTGTGTTAAACAAGCTACTATCTAATCTAAACTTCAGTTTATGCAAATATAGAATTAAGGTACCAACTAGCTTCATAGTTCTTTAAAGCAAATCCCCAAGGTGGTGTATATAAATCCCTTGCTGGGTTACATCGCACATTCCAAGCACACACATTACACTTTTGAGGCTGTTGTTTAATTCACTTGCTCTTTAATAATCCTTTCATGTGAGAGACGATAATGTAGGGCTTCCAATGCAGTTGGAGACAGAGGGGTCTTCTTAGAGCAACCTGTGGTTTCTGAGGATAATAAATTCTGTCCCATTTAATCTATTTTTTGAGCTTTTGTTACCTGTTACAGGTATGCCCCAAGTAATACAGTTACAGAGTAATGTTAAGATGACTAGAATTTCAACCTCCTTGTGGCACATGATGTATTAGGGAGGGAAATGCAATATCTAAATAAAAACACTGGGTGCTCAAAAGAAAAGAAGCTCCATCCAAATCCGGACTTGTTTTATAATTCTGGCAGGCCCAGAGGACTGACTTGGGGCAGCAGCAGCAGTGGGCACCGCGCTTTCAGCCGAGTCCCCGAGCAGCCACTGTCACTGTGCGGGACGCGGCCCGGCGCCCGCTGCATGCTCAGTTAGCTGGGGAGGCGCCGACCGCGCTCCTCCCGGCCCATCTGACTGGCCCAGAAGAGCTTTACCTTCAATGAGAGCTCAGCCCCGCGCTCAACTAACGAGGAAACGGAAAATAAAAATCTTATGGCATCTTGATTGACGTGACAGATATCCGTCAGCACTGCCTGGCTAAAGAGAACAAACAAGTGGCAAAGAAAGTCCATAGTCAAGTCAGGAGAAACAAGAAAGTGTCCCCTTGGTGATCATAAGCCTTCCTAGGTGTGAGGAAAACCAAGCACACTTTGCATTAAACTTGTTTTTTTTCGGCACATTCGCTGTGGCAAGGGTTAAAGTTTACCTTTATTGACACATAAAAAAGTTACTGTAGACTGTTCTGACACATCATTTTTTTCTGCCATTTTTTCTTAATGGCTTTCCTAAGACAATGTGATATAAATTGCAGGTAGCATAAAACATATTTTCAGCAACAGATAAAAGCAGATTCTTGGCTGCAAGAGGCAGATATTTCAACACCTGCTGCAGGCAGAATATATTGAATTTTATGTTGCCTGTTGGGATCTAAGTAATGCTATCTCTGTTTCTCTTTGGGAAACTAAGATACTAGTATCTTAATTTTTCAAGCAATGATATTGGTTTAATGAGTGAGACATAACTGCACAATTTGTTAACGAGGTCCAAAAGCCTTTACTAAAATAGCAAAATCAGCAACTCAAAGCTGAGAGAAGTTTTCGAACTTTGCTGTAACATGAACCATCAACTCTTCTTAAAATCAAAGTCAATAAAGAGGGGGACACTTTTTTTCTCATCAGTTGTTTTGAGTTAGTGTGAGATTTCTATATGAAAATAATGCCATAAAATGAAATAACATTCTTAAAAAGCTGTATTTTTATTAATGAAAATTCTTAATAAGTAACACCAAGTGCTAACTATTAAGCTAATTTCTAGAACCATAAAGAGAACTAGTTCAACATCGTAGATCTCAAAGGCGGGCTTTAAAGGAACCTGACAATGCATCCAGTGTCAGAAGTGCTACAGGTAAGGAGAGAGTGCTCAGTGGGGTATTGAGAACGGGGTGCACTGGGATCACAGGAAACCTCCCAGAGCAATGTCTAAACTGGCTGCCAGCCCTCCCTCCTGCGGTGTTACAGAGAGCCCTGACTACAAAGGCTCGGGCTGAGACAGAGCCCTGTGGGCCCTGGGAGCTTAAACTGCTTCTTCCCGGTGTGAATATAGATGTGAGGGAGAGCAGATAGGTGAGGGCCTGGCGTGGAGCACATTGTGTCCCATATTAAAGACACTGGATTTATCCTAAAGCTACAAAGAGAAGCTTTAATGTAGGAACTGATATGTTCTGATTTGTGATCCACTCCGGCAATAATATCCAGAGTAGATTAGGGTTGGGGTGGAGGGTAACATATTTTATATTAATTGTGGCAACTAATGGTGCTGACCCTAACTGAAGCAGATATAAAATGTCAGCAGTGCCAGAATTTTTCTATCTAGCATAAGTCAGCTTCCCAATCATGTTTAATACATTTAACACATTTAATAATTTACACACAATAAAATGAATATTAAGTAGATATAGTGTGGAAAATGCAGATCAACAATACATATGTTTATAAAAATATATTCTTTTTAGTCCAAGGGTAGAGTATCACTTTTGCCAAAGCTATCATGATGAAAAAGCTAAGCTAGCATTCGTTGGTCCACAACTGCCAGGTAATTATGTGATTAATTTAAAAATTTTTTTGCCTTCTTTAATTCTGGCCCCAAAATGTGTGAGTAGGAGGCTCTCATTTCTTTCATAATGATGAAGAAAAAGATTATATAGAGGGCGGTGACTTTCCAAGACTTTATAGTAGATCCTGGAATGAAATCTGCATCTGTCTGGCCTCAGGGACGATGGCCTTAACCTATAAATGTGCCCCTTCTCCTAATTCCTACGTTTGAAGTGCTCTGGGCCCTGCTGCAGTGAGTTCCACAGCAGAGCTGGGGTCCCCAAAGCAGGTCAGGCTCCCATTAACCAGGCGATGGGATCCTGGCTTGTGGACAGGTGTTAGGTAGTAGATACAGACTTAGCTGCAGGTGACGTGCCTGCTCATTTGTGGCTTAATGACCAAGGAGAGCTGATGAGCAGCCATGGGGACAGTCATCGCTGTGAGGGGAGGGGCTGGGGCTGGGGACAGGTTGCTGTGAAGCTGGAAGCACCAACACCATCGGTCTGAGTGCCGGGCGCAGTGTGAGCTCAGCGCCGGGGGGCTGGTGAAGGAAGCACCCTGGAGAGGCTGATGGCCGCATCCGATCATCAGAGGGCAGGGGTTAAATGTGATTCAGATGAAAAGTGAGAGGAAGAGCCGAGGAGACAGGCAGACACACGGTGGAAATTGTCAGACATAAGTGTCATCTTGGAGAAAAGCAGAATATTAAGGGGAGGGGCTCAGTTATTCCTCAGAATCCATCATGTTTGCGCTTAGCCCTAGGGGCAAGCAATACAAAATAGCAGACATTTAAGCTATTCATCTCCCCTAATAATTAAACAAAAAGTCAAAGCAAGTGGTTTTCTCCAAAGAAAATCTTACGCATTGTGATAGATATAGTTTCTCCCCCAAATCTTCACAGAATGAAGGACAGAGTGACGAAACCACTCAGGCTGCCGTTCTTTATTCCTTTTGTTTGTATCCATGTATCTGCCACTCTGCTTCTCCAGGGGCCCGTTCTCATCTCCCCCCAGCGCTCGCCTGTGGCGGCTCAGGAACGTTGATGAGGCCAGCAGCAGTTTCTCACTGTGCACGCTGAAGTGGGAACTGTTAATCCTGGAATTTTAGTCATGTTGCTTCTTCCCATTAGGTTTGCCTATTAATGCCAAAGATCCCTATTTCAAAGAATGCAAAGAGCATGCACTAGTGTGCCTGAGACGCAGAAGTGTATCTAACTTCGGTGGCCTCCATCACCCCAGTGGCGTGAGGCCTTTCCACGGCTGCTCAGAAATGCTGCTGAACGGTGCAGATCATGCTCCCAGGCCAAGAAGCGTCTTCGGATGTCTGATGTGAAGTTGTAGCTGCTGGTGAATGTCTACCTGAGGCAAGTCATTTTACAAGCAAAAGGGAAATGACTATCTGAGTTATTCACGATCAAACAGCCAAAAGCTAAATTAACCCCCATATCGAAGGGAGCTGCACAGAAACTGAGAATGAAATGTTAAGAAGGCATCGTGATGCTCAGCAGGAGAATAACTGTGCTTTCTTTCTACAGCTGAATATAGATCAGATTTATTTGAATGAAATAAGAAGAGAGGAGACATGTGAATCAGAAAAGTAAAGAACTGAACAAACATCACATGCTGGAATACAGGAGGTAAAAAAAGGCATACGATTAAAAGTAGTGAAGATACGGATATGGGCCTTTCATACAAAATATGTTTGCAGATGGAGCAATAAAGGAAATACCGGAGCAGGGGCAGGAGGAAGGAGATTTCAGTAGCTCTGAGTCCTAGTCTTGAGCTCAGTCTGCCCTGTTAACCTCTGTTCCCTCGAAATCTCACAGGATCCTTAGGGTTATTTAGATCAATGTCCTCACATTACGATGATCTCTAATTGCCACTCAAACTAGTGACTGGCATATTACGAAAAGTTAAATATTTCTTGAGTTAAAGAAAGAACAGAACCTGAGAATAGGTCTTTTTATTCCCATATTTATATCTTTTAAGCCACCCTCCTTCAACTTATACAAATTATTCAACATTCCTCTGAAAATTCTCATAATGGCCAGGGCTAAGAAATGTACATGTAAGCATAACACACACATGTATTTTCACACATATTTAAACACATATCTACCCACGTTTCTGTCTATCAGAATCTAACTATCTTCTATTTAAAACTATGAGTTTACATCAATGCTACCTAATCCAATCTAGCATTTTGAGGTTCCTGTCTTCCCATATTTCTACATCACTTCCCAAACAATGTGAAATCTGCCACTTATTGTCCTCAGTAAATTTACTAATTCTCTCATGTATTCTTGTACCTCTGACAAGGTGGGCTGCTTTGCAGGAGCTATATGGACACAGGCCCTGTCCATGCAGGTTGCTTTCTTGGCTCCGAAGCCACTGAACATGCTGATCTTCTAAAGGCACCCTGGGCCTCTGATGCCACTATTCAGGACAGCTACACAGACAGATTACCAGCAAACACCCACCCAGGGGAAGGGTGGGTGAATCCATTTATTAGACTCCTATGCTTAATTCCACCAGGTGTCATAGTGTTTCAAAACTAAAATACTTTGACACGCAATTTAGATTATATCTTAACCTCCCATATTCCTTTTAAACATACAAGTTAGAGAGAAAAAGGTTTGAATGGCAAATTGGGTTTTAAAGATGTCCTCCCATATCTACGTTCAAACAGAAGGAGAAAAAGAGGAAATCAATACTTTTCCATGTAGCTTTCCTACAAATACTCTAAAAATATATAGTTTGAATTTCACACGGTCAGCTAGATGTTTACAGCAAGGTAGGAGTCAGGAGTAAAGGTGCTTGCCTTATTTTTTTTAAAAACTATTCATCTTTAGACTTTGTTTTCCTTCACTGCTTGGCTCTTTAAGATAACACTATCATTTCTCTCCCCACCAAATTACAGTAACTTCAGGATAATATCTCTTATCACAACTATCAGGCTTTGTTTGATGCACTCAGAGGAAGGCCTTTGAGCTGAGCTTTTCAAAGCCTTAATGGAACAAATCACCTTTTCTTATTCCCACTGCCACTTCTATTTAAGCTTTATTTTACTCAATCCCTCACCAAACTCACAAAATTCTATTTTGCCAGTAGATGTGCACTTCAATTTCCAAAGAGAGAAATGCAAGGTTTGCCTAGTTATCAACTCAACGTTGACCTTTGAACTTCAAACATCACAAGAATGTTCTAGTTCTATAGAAACAGTTTAAACTATCTTCAACACATATTCTCAAATGTAGACTTTCCTCTCTGCCTAAAGCTCCCTTCTTCCCTACTTGATGTTCCTCGTCAATAAAAAATATGCTTAGCTTGAAAAGCACATAGAACATAAATATCTTTTGGCTTCAGAGAGAAATTAAATGCAGCAGAGCATGGTATAGTCTTAAGGTTCTGTTTGGGCTTTAAATTATGTATTGTGAAGCAGATTATTTTTACATCTAAAATTAAAACCAAGTTCATAGTAGGGGATTATCTCAGGCTTTACACATTTTTTTTTTTTTTTTTTTTTTACATATAAGGTTTCCTCTATACATTAGCATAAAATATGAAATTATTCAGGATTAAACTTTCAGATACTTGGCAATGCTGGCAGAGGGAAGTGGTTGTCTAAATCCTTCTACAGGTAATAGTTACAAAAACCAGACTAACTTTTAAAACTCACTATTTAAAGGAACTTGGAATTATCCAAAAATGACAGAAGCCTGAGAAGCGTTTACTCTTGAAAAGTTACAAGTAGAAGAAAAATTTCCCAGTCCCATATAATATGTACTTTAATTCTAATCTTTAAAAATAATGCAAAGAAATAAGCTAGAATGCAAAATAAGAAAATAAAATGGAATAAGTGCTAAAGAAACATCTGATTAACAGAAAAGAAAAAACAGAAACAATGAATGGAGAGGAAAAAAGGAAAACTAGTAGTGAAATGGCAATCAAACAATATTTCTGTTGAATGTAAATTCATGACACACCTGTTGTGACTTTGTTAAATTATACCGTAAGCGGAGCACAGGGTGCCAGATGGTGAGCCGTGACTGAGCAGCCTGGGAACTGAGGGCAGAGCCTGGAAACTGAGGGTTTAACTACAAATAGAGTGAGGAAGCTTTGGGGGTGGTAAAAATGTTCTGTTGGTGATCGTGGCTGAGGTTTGTTGTTGTGTGTTTATCAAACTCATTGAATTCTACCCTTTAAATGGTGCAAATGGCAAAGCAGGAAAGTAAAAAATTAAATTATTAGTAATGAGAGGACTGTTTAATTTATTCTGGAGTCAAGCCAGTGCCAGTGAAATACATGGTGTTGGGGAGAACGGTGTTTAAGGAAAAAGAGGGGATAGAAGCCATAATTTATTGAGTGACTGCTGCGGGAGAGGAAATTCCCCACTTGACTTGGTTTCCACAAGGGTGCGCTAACGGAGGTGATTTTCCCGTAGTAAACATGAGAAACTGTTCAGCACACTAATTATAAAATCCCACAGAATAGTAAATGTCTAAGTTGCTCAGATTTTAAAGATAAGCATCTTTGCTACACCTCACCCCTCTTCGCTGCCTACTGTTCACTGGGCTGGTTGGTGAAAGCACTAATGAAAAAAGCTTTAAATAATTTATTTCATTAGTAAACGGCCTAGGGTAACACAAATGGGTGACAGACAACTTTAACTTCAGAGAGCAAAGAGTGAACACAGCCTTCGGTTTGTTGATTGACTCGTTGATTTTAATCCAATGTTAAAATCTGTTGTTGCCGGGAGTGTTATGCTGGTAAATGTTTAACAACCAGGTTGATAGAGCAAAAGACAGGCCCGAGTTTGCAGGCTCTGATGATTTCCGTGGTCTGAGTATTCCCAGCCTGGCCAATTTAAAGCTTTAATAGAAACAGGGGATTGGGAAGGAAGGCGCTCAGCCTGCGCTCCAGAGCCCGTGCCAGTCAGCTCCGAGGCACCACTGCTTTTCGCTGTTTAATAAAAAAGATGAATCGAGGCTTTAAAAGTTTATTTACTTTCACAGCTTTTTTGTTAATAGCACATTTCTTTGGCAGGTGTCAGAGCAAGTTGAGCTCGTGGCCCTCATTAATAGAATGGGAACTCATTAGCGGGCCTGTGCCACTCGCAAGAGGGAAATTTCCTAACAGGTTGAGTTTGGCGCATCAGCGACGCAGGTGACTGCCGTCTTCCCAGCACATCCCTTTGTGGGAGGGCGCGTTTATAACAACTTCAGGTCTTCCTCGGGTCATTTTCTTTTACAGCTCAGCTTCAGTCTTTCAGAAAATCCTCGTTGCTTCCATTTTTATTTTTATTATTTTTTTATTTTTATTTTTTGCATATGTATCTTTATTGTTGAAAGTATTACAGATGCCCCCCTCTTTCCCCCATTGGCCCCTTCTACCCTGACCCTGCCCCCCCACCCCAGGCCTTCACTGCACTATTGTCTGTGTCCATGGGTTATGCATATATGCAAATAAGTTCTTTGCTTAATCTCTTCCCACCCCCCTAATTGCTTTACCTTTTAACACCCATCTCACCATTCTCACCAAGTTCACTTATACATTCGCCATGGCACAAGCCACCCCCTGGAGCACTGTAATACTCTGCTAACCTTCCCTCTCCTTCCACCCCTGCCCTCCTGTTGTCTATTCTAAATATAGTCACCAACGGGACACTTTTTACCCCTAAATCCGATATTGATAACGCTTAGTTCAAATCCCTTTGATGGTTCTGTACCCCACTGAAGGGTGGAGGCAAAGTCTTTACGGTGACCTCCAGGAGTGCCTGCGTGGCAAGCACACCGGTCTCCCCATTAACTTCATCTCCCTTCACCCTCCCCTCCCTCACTTCCCCAGTCACTCTCTCCTCCAGGGCTCCTGACAGTCTCTGCCTTAGGCTGTTTCCTCTGTTTGCATCTCTCTTCTTACAGATTTCCATGTAGTTCTCACCTTCATTTCTTTCAGGTTTTGGCTCAAATCACCTTCTCAGTGAAGCCTTCCCTCTACTCTCTTTGAAATTGCTCACTGTCTCTCAATGGCTACACTGGCCCTGCCCCTTGTAACTCACTTGGCTCCTTTCCTGCCTTATTTTTGTCCATAAAGCATGGGGCCTTCTAATAATTATAAAATGTGCTCATTTATTTTATTAACTGCATCTTGTCTTTACTGCAATACTACTCAATAAGGGTGGGGTCTTTATCTGCGTAGAATACCTAGAACCATAGCTTGTAGATCTCAGATGTGCAATATTCTTAAATAAATGAGTGCATTGAAATGTATTAAAACCACCATGCAGTTAGGAAAATATCTGATTATAGTTCCTGTCTTGTTTCATATTAGAGAAATGCTGTCTCATCTAAGACAAAAAATTCCTAATAGGAAATGTTTAATGCGAACAGTTTGACCAGAAAGAAGATCTGTTCATACTTCTATTGCTGGAAATGAAGCAGAAAAGGAATGATAAACATTCAGGAATGATAATAATTCCTGAGTTATTACCATGGGATTTTGCACAAGCTGCAAATAATTAAGACCCTCTGTATGCTTAAATATTCTCTGATGCCTTTAAAGAGCTTATGCTCTATTTGTTGATGTCATCAAACTTCTAGTGTAAATATCATTTCATTAACAAATACTTCTTGAAAACCAACCCATGTGGCTGTGGGCTTGATTGCTGAGATATGAGGATATGGCACATGATGGGTTCATAAGCTCAAGAAATACTAGAGAAAACGCATGCAAATCACATGCAAATGAATAGCGCATGGTATCATCTTCTAAGTGCCAGAGTTTGGAACACGACTAGAATATCAAAAGGTAGTTTGGAAGATGGAAAGCTTCAGGAACAGAGTAAAAAGGGTTCTCTTGATTACCTGTGACCCTTGGGAAAAGCTCCACAGAGCAGGTGTGTACTGAACCTTTAGCAACTTTCTGTACCATGTGGTCCAGCCAGAGGGACATGAGCCTTGATAAAATCCTGCATTGTCAGAGTGAGTCTTCCCCAAGGATTTGTAAACTTGACTGATTTAATAATAAGGGATCCCGTTATATATATTTATATATAATTTAACTTAAAAGAAATATTTTATTTTTAATGTCATAGACACAAGGACATGCTCAGTTAAAAATAAATATGTTCTCCCTCCAGGTGAGAAATATCTTCACTTTATTTTATATAGACATTTATATAAAACAAGCTTCAAGGAAGACTGGGTAATACCATGGATTTGTATAACTCCAGATGCTTTCAAACACATGGTGTTCCATGAAAAAAACGTCACCCCTTGGGGGATGACCTCAAATACAATGTGAATGGGGTCCTCAGGGGAATAGCTACTGAGTGGGGTCCTGATGGAAACAGGCTTCTTAAGGATGAGTTACAACTCCTTGTGGGTAGAGCTAAGTGAACAGTTCTACAGTAGTGTATCAGTCAGGATTCACCTAGGAGGAGATATATATATATATATATATATATATATATATATATATATATATATTTTTTTTTTTTTAAAGATTTATACCAATATATCGACTACGCAATTGTGGAGGCGTAGTCGATATATTGTGAGGCCAGTACCAGATTTGTAGGCAGACTAAATGACTAGAAGGGGAGGTTGAAGCTGAAGTCCACAAGGAGAATTTCTTCTTCTGGGTAAACTTGTTTCTGCTCTTAGAGCCTTTCAACTGATTAAATAAGGCCCACTCAGATTATCTAGGCTACTCTCCTTCATTTAAAGTCAACTGATTATGAACATGAATCATATCTACACAATAGCTTCACAGAGATGCCTGCATTAGTGTTGGACTCATGCACTGGAGGCTTGAGCCTAATCAAGTTGAGAAGTGAAACTGTCACAAGCATACACTGATCTTTCAGTCTCTCTCTCTCTCTTCCTGCCTGCGCGATCCCCTTTGGTCTCCTAGTATACAATGCCACACTTCTGGAATTTTGTATTTACTTTACTCGAAAGTTCATTGTCAGTTTCTTCTGCATTTGTTAAAAAGTCCTATTATTACTATTATATGGAATCCTGTAATAGATTCTGAAAGTCATGGCCATGGTACTTACCAATATAGGGCTTCAACTCTCGCTTTCTAATCCAGAGCTTGTTACCCATGATGTACTTCAGGGTCACTTAGGAAACTATAAAATATAATAGTGTCTCAGACCCTCACTGCAGGCCCCTAAAATTGAAACTTCAGAATTGATGCTTAGAAATACATGTTTTTTAAATGTTCCCCAGATAATTCATATATAGTCAGTGCCAAGAACTGTTACACTTCTTTTATGGTTGTTTATTTGTGTCCTCTCCTAACTAAAGAAAAATAAATAATTTAATATTTTCTCCCTTTTCACTTACTTTTTTAATTTGCTTGTTTTTTGTTTGTTTGTTTTGTTTTGTTAGGGTAAGATTTTGAATTCAACCTGAATGTCTAGCATGAAAATGCCTGTGAAACATAGGTGAGCACAAGGCTTCACCTTCTAAAACAGCCCAGAGAAGTTGTCTGTCTAATTCCCGATACTCTGTGTTCTGCAATAAAATGATACTCCCTGCAAAGCAATTACACTCCCTCCAATCAATATAACATTTCCCAAGAAGGCCAATATTCAAAGGAGAAAGGTTTAAACTTTATTAAGTAGTGAGGGCTTTCTTTTCTACCCACATTGATCTAAACCACAATTTCTTAAATTCTTGGGTTAGGCAGGGTTCTCCAGAGAAACAGAACCAATAAGTATAAGGACATTTATTGCAAGAATTGGCTCACACATTCATGCAGGCCTAGGATTCCCATAATCCACTCTCTGCAAGTTGGAGAGCCCTGATAGCTGGTGGTGCGGTTCCAGTGAAGTTTGAAGGCCAGAGAACCAGGGAAGACAATGCTGTAGCTCCCAGTCCAAGGGCAAAGGCCTGGGACGCTGGGGGCCACTGGCATAAGTGCCAGAGTCAGAAGGTATGAGAACCAGGAGCTCTCTGAGGGCAGGGAGAGACGGACACCCCAGCTCAGGAAGAGAGAGAGAGGAAATTCTCTCTTCCTTTGCCTTTTTGCCCCCAAAGGATTGGATGATGCCCACTCACGTTGGTGAGGGCGGACTGCCTTCCTCAGTCTAACAGAATCAGATGCTTATCTCTTCCAGAAACACCCAGAAATAATGTTTTACCAGCTCTCTGGGCTCCCCTTAGCCCCATCAAGTTGACACGTAATATTAACCGTCACAATTGTCAGTCCCTGGCCTGGGTTTCCAGCAGTGTATAATTGGTCTACGGCAGGGGAAGGTTTGACCTTTTCATAATAACAACTACATATCGGAGCAGGAAAGGTCAGTGTGGCACCGAAGCATCACGATGTCATTAGCAAAACAACTGCATCTCTTCCGGTGTTTTTCTTTTATCTTGATTTTGGAAATCTGCCTGTACTTCCATTTACACCTGTGGTTTAAATGTATAAAATGTTGCCTTAGATTTTCTGAATTCACATGCAAAGCAATAAACACCACGCAATAATGTTTGTAAGTCATGTTTGTTATAAAGCAAGTGATATTTGTATACAAAACAATTCAGGAAAGGAAGCATGGGCTCCTTGCTGGGGAAATGTGGTGCAGTTAATGACTAGCTATTAATTAACAGTCCCAGGGACCCACCAGCTTGCAGCAGCCAAGGGTTAGTCTTTCTAGGAATAACTAGCTTCAAGCATTAATTGCTATTATAATCTATTTCCTCCAATTCAAAAGGGACCATTGGTTACTACAGAAGATAATAGCTACTTATTCAATTGGCTAAATCCTGTAATAATTTCAGGGAGTTAGACTTTGCATGCTATTTTGTTAAGGATTTAGTTACTTGTTTTCCAAGAAGAGACATCCAAGACTAGAGGAGATATTGTCTCTACATTTGTTGAGAAACAAATTATTTAATTTACTGGTAAAAAATGCTACAAAACGCAAATTCCTGTCCTTATGTAAGACATGATGATGATTGTGAGATGACAGAAAAGGTCTTTCGCAGAGTAGCAAAGAAAACTTTCAAATGGAACCTATCATTTATTACAGATTAACATACAAATTGATTTTTGCTGATGGCCAGTATAATAATAATATTAGCCTTTTAATAATTTAGATATTTCGGGTGAAAAGACCAGCAACTCATGGCGAGCAGTTTCATCATTCATTAGAACTACAGCTGTGTATGTTGAGTGGCCGAAGGTGGAGGCTTTGCCAGTGGAAGTTGAGAAGGAATGAACAAAATCAAAATCAAAGTAATGGGATGCATTGATTTCACAAGCTCCGAGTTAAAAATTGCTCTGAATTGACCCACATTTGCTTTCCGAATGTACTCGCACTACTGACAACATCAAGACATTCACAAGGAGGCCTGTCGCTGACAGGTCCAAGTAGAGTGTGTGGGAGGAACTTTTTCTATTTACTGGAGCCTCGTGTGTGTGTGCATGCGTGTGTGTGTGTGTGTGTGTGTGTGTGTGCGTGATGGAGGGGAAAAGCTAAGAGGGAGACTTTGAGTTAGGCCTCTGTTTGAGTCAACGAATTAGAAACTATCCGTGGACCATTACCTCAAGGAGTGCGTGTCTTTGGAAGGTAAAATGGGCATAAACAAGTAGCTATGACAAAGTTCGAATCCTTTCTCTGTTGGTTCTCGGTGAGGCCGTTTCCTTTACCCCTCAGGGGTCTGGATGAATCTGGACTGGTTTCATCACGGTGTCACTGTGGTGCTGCAGGAACCTGCTGTCGAGCATAACAAGGTGTTTCTAAATTTTAGTGGCTGCATTACTCCAGAATTCTACTAATAATTAGCTCGTTTACCCATTCAACAAGAACCTATTGCCAGTTGCATCCCAGCAAGTGCTGGAGCAGAGAGGCTAATCCAGCTCCACTTACCTTGGAAGCATTCATGGGAATTAAAGCAGGGCAGGGGCTGGTCATAGTGAAGTGTCACAAATGCTAAAGCAATGAGGTAATCATGCATTTATATACATTTATATATACACATAGGTACATACACAAACACAGGTAAATATACTTACATAAATCGAATAGGAAAAATGCAGAAAGTGCTGGAACAGTGAGGTTACATTCTGGTTGCAGTTTCTTAAAAGTGTAACAAAAGTACAAGGAGGAAAAACACTTCTTGCCCACTGCCACCCTCCGGGTGCTGTCCTCGGTTCCCTGCACAACAAAACTCTTCCAGAATATTGGCAGGAGTTTTTGTTCTAGCTCTCCCTGGCCTCATTTTTTACTTATTGCAATTTGGATATTTTTTCCCACTGAACGCCCCTGGAAGGATGCAAATGGTTTATCTTGTCAGATCCCGTGGCTGATTTCCCCGCATCTTACTTAGAGCATTTGGAACAGGTGAACCATCCTTTTGAGGCGCTTTACTCTCCAGGTCCATTGATGCCAGGTCTCATGGTGTCCCCTCGTCTTCACGGACCACGTGTATTCCGTGAGGCTGCAACAAGTCTATATTTGGTTGAAATAATCAGGGCAGCAGAAAATATCGTGAAAACTTTTTTGCCAGCTCTTTTAAAATAACAATGTAGATACGCGCTATTTCTGTTTTGCATAACCCCCTCCCCCTCCCTCCATTTTATTATAAATAAACGATGGCCTATGGCTCTTTAAAGCAATTTTTTAAATCATTCAAAAGGAATAGAAAATTATCATTTTTAATAACAGTAGGAAAGCCAACCATTTTGGGGAACAGCAGTGTTACAATATGCCCGCATCCCCACACCAGCTTTCCGGTTCCTATGCTGGCCATCATTTATTGAAAGTCTATATATATTTTAGACAAAATTTAACTAAAAGGCAAATGTAAAACTGCTGGGTTTTTATTGTTAGGGTTTTGATTTTTATATAGCATTTAAAAATTGTTCATTATGTATTCCTTTAGTGGATATATATTTCTTTGCTGGGCAGATTTAATGATATTTCAATATTCCATTTTCTAAAACTGAGATCTACAACCTATTGACTTGCTAGTATTATCCAAATTTTGAATAAATCTGTTCAGGCTGTGAAAACCTGGCATAATTTAAGCAACATTTTTTTATTGCTTAATGAGGATATCATTGTGCTGAAAAAATATATCTTTTCCTAATATAGTAAAATTTATAGAATAAACAAAGTTATGCTGAACAGTGTTGTAGGAATTATAACAAGTGGTGGTAAATACATTTGGCTGATAAATAAGATAAAAGAGAATAGTTTCATTCTTACCTTTTCTAAACACCAAAGAAACAAACAAAACAAAACAAAGCCATGATAGAAAAATGTAATTTATGTCAACTGGGGAAGGTGAATCCTGTCACTTAACAGTAATGAGCTATAAAAATGTTTCTTTTATTTTTCTATTGAATACAACAATTTTACACCAGATACTTAATTGGAGAAAGTTACAGTTTTACCATAAGGGGTAAAAAAATATATAAAAATATAAAAGATTCTTTTAGAATGGCTATATTTTCTTTGATCCATTTTTATTATTTTGTTATTATTTTTTATTTTTATTGTTGACACTATTACAGGTGTCTCCCAATTTCCCCACCCTTTGGCCCCCTCTACCCAGCTCTCCCCCTGTCCCCAGGCCTTCCCCACACAGTTGTCTGTGTGCATGGCTATGTATGTATGTTCTTTGGCTAATCTCTTCACCTTCTTTTTTCCAGTCCCGCCCATCCTTCTCCCCTCTGACATCTGTCTGTCTTTTCTGTGTATCTTTGTCTCTGGTTCTATTCTGTTCATCAGTTTATTATGTTCTTTAGATTCCACATATAAGAGATCATGTGATGTTTGTCTTTCTCTGCCTGGCTTATTTCATGGAGCGTAATACTCTCCAGGTCCCTCTATATTGTCTCAAAGGGTAAAAGATCCTTCTTCTTTACAGCTGCATAGTACTCCATGGTGTGAATGTCCCACAGCTTTTTCATCCACTCACCTACTGCTGGGCACTTGGGCTGTTTCCAGATCTTGGTTATTGTAAATATGCTGCCATTTCTAAAGCATCTTTTAATGTGATGGAAGAAAGATCGCCTGGCGTTCTGCAAGAATATTCATGAAGATGGTAAAAAAATTAGCTGGACCTGAGTTAGATAGAGTAAAAATGGAACAAAATATTTGGCAAAACTTAATACAGTGCACTATATCTTTTTGCCTGAAACTCAAGCCTTGACAGCCATCCTGCTCTGTGTGTGTGTGTGTGTGTGTGTGTGTGTTCCTGTTCATCATACATGTTCCCCTATGAAATACATGGAGTAATTTGAATTAGAGCTTGAAAAAAATAGTACAATTGGATTTATTCAATATATATTGAGTATCTCTGAAATACTTAAATAGAAATATTCTGCATATTTTTCATTTTTTGAGAGATAAGAAAATTGCATGGCTATAAATTTGGTGAGAGAATATAGCTTTGTATTTACTATTGGACTTGGTAGACTCTCATATACAACTTTATTTCAAGGTAGTTACTGGGTTGTTAAAATTAATTATCCTTTGAAACTTTAACATTTTATTAACTTTATAATGCTTTAAAGATTTTTGTGTGATATTTTCAGTTTATTTTTGGACTAAGTTTATTTTTCTCCTGAAGATTGAGATATACAGGGTGGGGCAAAAGTAGTTTTACAGTTGTTTGTATGGAAAATAATACAATAATTAAAAAATATTAACACACTAATAAACTGTTTCGTGTATTCACAACTGTAAGGCTACTTTTGCTCCACCCTGTATGTGCATATATATATATGATTTTATGTTTACACATATTAATAGATTTCACATACATATTTGGATTAGCAGATAAAATCAGGTTTCTGAATAGGTTTTATTTCACCAATTAAAACAGCCTAGTAAAGTAACCATGTGAAATATCTAACCAGGAGAAATTTAAATCAGTTTTTTCTCAAATCAGGACCCTAATAGTCTGAGAATTGAGTTATTTCCATAAGATATAAGAGCTAACTAGTTAAAGTGAGAGACAGTGATGTGAACCATAGCATCTTTCTTTTTCCAGGCTATGAAATGTTTTTTGACATTAACACCCTAATAATTTGGGGTGTTTGGTTCCCTTTGGATGTACTGAAAGAAGCAGAGAAGGTCCTTTCTTCTCCACATGTCTGTCCTAAGTCTCCAAGGAGAGACACCGTGGGGTTCAGGCAGAGCCAGTCAATTGCCTTAGATGTGTGGGTTTCTTTTCACATCTATTATTATATTACAGATGGTTTTCCCAGAGGACATCCAGCAGTCGTTATATGCCTTAAATGAGGCATCCAAAGCCACGCTGTTTACTCTCTTTAGTAGCAGCAATAGACAGCATTTCAGGGAATGTCAGTAGGGCTCCTGGTCACACGGGTGGCTTCAGTTCCTAGAGTCCTGTCCCCCTTGCCGCCAGCTCTGAGGACTTCGTCCAGCTGGCAGTTGTAACTGATCATCTTGGTTCATGCTTTGAAGTTTTAATGGTATTTCTATGGCTAATAACTTTTTGAGAGGATATATCCCTGCAGAGTAGATAATATGCTGATTGACGTATATGTTCGAGGTCATTTAATCTTCTTGAAACTCTGTGAGGTAGGTGCTATCATTACTGCATTTCAAAGATAAGAAACTGAGGCTCAGAGTGTGAGGTAAGTTACCAGAAGTAGCAAAGCTTGTGCTAGAAATAGGACCTGAACACATGACGCCTGACTCTGGAACTGGCTCTTACTGCTGCCCAGTTAGTTAGAGAAAAGTATTAAGTGTTTAGTTATCTGCATCAGAGTTTAGAAAACGGGGACAGATAAAACTGAAATATCACAGACCCAGCTGGGGATCATGCTATGTGTAAGAAGCTACAAAGTTAAGGGTGATTTACATAAATTTAAGGCAGGTCAGGGGTGAGATTCTCTGTTTAAGTATTTATATTACGATTCAAGTCCCAGAAAAGCTGGAAAATAATTTCAGTGACCCAAAGGGTTAATCTCCTCTGCCGCCCCCTCCCCCCCGTGTGTGTGTGTGTGTGTGTGTGTGTGTGTGTGTGTGCACTTCTCCAGTATATCAAAATTCCCAAATATTCTTGGTCACAGTCTAGAAAAGCCTGTCCCACCACTAGATAGACTCAGAATAAAATCCCCAAATGAAGCTATCATTGCTGGTAGTAGAAATAGCCATTTGTGAGTGGTGAGTAACTATGAATTACCTATGGGTGCATCTTTCTAAGTATGATTTCCTTTCTGTTTGACTTGAGTAATTTTATGAGCACGTAAGTACTAATGACACTCTGTTGAAGCATATTTCTTCTCTGAACTGAGTTGCATATGTTTATAAAAGAACACTCAGGGCATATGACCATTGAGATTGGAATGCTCATATTTTAATATTTACAGAGCTGAAGTTTATAGTAAAGAGCATCACATTTTCCCCTCGCTTGTGTTGCCAAAGGACAGCTGACAATACCTTAGCGAAATCTGCTTTGGCGTTAGGAAACCAACTGACAGTCTGAAATTTTTGTATTTCAGAGTAAAACCCCTTCAGTAGCCTAGAAGGTGACATTGCATCTCTTTTGATTTTGAAAATCTCCATGCAGACACACACACACACACACACACACACACACACACACACACACACAAGCAACCACAAAAAAATCCTTTGCATTTCTCTCGCTGAATCTATAATGCTATATTTATAATTCCCCATTAGAGGGCAGTGCAGCTATTATCATTGTGACGCACCCGGTTTTGATCAAATTTTCTGATGTTATAGAATATAAAAAGCATACAGTAATTTAAAATCAACTGTATGCCTTTGCTTTAAAAGCACTTAGCTTGTACTGATGGTTAATAGATGGGAATTGCTTGGAGCCCTGATGCTCACGGAGTGGTGAACATAATGAATTTGGCAGATTTTTTAAAAGAAGGCGGGGGCGGTCTAGACAAATATGAACTAAATTCTTTCATTTGCCTAGATACCTAAAGGGGAAAAAATCAGAAATAATGGAAAACCATTATGAACCAGCTAGTAGGTATAAGTATTAGTTTACATTTACATGAAAAATAGCCAGGAGAGAAGAAAGGATACGTTTAAAATAGTTCCCAGCATCTCGTTAGAAATGCAAAAGCGCCGTGTGCTGTGCGTTATTTAAGTGGACGCCTCCTGTTTGCTTGGCCCTTCTGGAAGATTCGTTTCTATGTTCCTTGGCAGCGAGGAGCTGAGTCCTGAGCTGGAGGCTGTGCAAAGCCTCTGGAGGTGAGAGCCGGGCTTCTCGAAGGCCATGCCTCTGGGGAAAAAGACCTGCGGGACTTGAACACCCTTTGTGGAGGAGAAGGGGGCAGAGTGGAACCAAGCAATACGTTAGGACGTTATTTCCTTTTGCTGGTTAAAAAAGAACACATTTATAAACATAAGGCACCCGGAATAAAAACATCCTTTCGTTCTATTTCCTGCAGTGACAAGAGATATATATTCTAGATTGTAGACAGAGCTGCCTGGGAGATAAATGGTCTGATTTCAGCATCTCAGCACTGAATAATAGATTCCCCTCGGAAACACATAATTAAAAAATGACATTTCTGCTACTTGGTGCCAACTCAGTACCTTGCTGCCTCTGGCTTCGGGGCCCCAGAGCCCTCCCTGCGGGGTACAGCCAGGCAGATTTCACATGACTCACTGGGACAATGTGAGGTCGCGTTAAGAAAAGAAGTTCCTTCTGGGGGAACAGAGGACTGTGTTATATTCTTCTCTACAAATTGTTCTTTCTGATTTTCCTCTTTTTCTTAATCCTGCCAATGAGAAAAGAATATGAACGGTGAGATTAGGACATCCACGTTTTACAAATTAGCCAGATGAAAGAGAGCATATGTGACTGGCAGAATCAATGAAGTGCCTAATTTTAGCACCTATTTTTTCCTCCAAACAGAAATTCAGATTCAGCCAAAGATGCGGCCAAATGAGACGAAAGAAAATATGTAAATCAAGGTGCTATTTAGCTCCTAGTCTTTAGGTACCTTTTACACCAGAGGGTTAATGCTTCTATGGATTTTTCCCCCTGGGGGTTTCCTGAAAGGCAATTCACTGCAGGCTGAACAATGGCTCTTTATGGGCCCCTCAGATCACTGTGTGTCTCTAAAAAAGCGTGCCTGCCAGAAAAGCCTCCAATTAACAGTGACTAACGTGTAAATGGATTTGTAAATGTCACAGAGATATTTAGTGAAACCAGGGCCTGGGATAGATCTCTTGATTCCTATTTTAGGTGCTTAAATAAAGGCCAATATTCTGCGGGTGTGTTTATATCAAATAATAACAGCACAAAGAAGAATATTCCTTTTTAAAAATGACATAACAGTTCCTTAAACAGATAATCTCAATTTTGGAATTTCTACCCTGAGCCCAGGTTTTCAACCCTGGGGTCAAAATTTATTGTCCTCGGGCCACAAGCCATTTACTAAACCTTTCCAAGGGTCAGTGTTCTTGTGAAAAGCAAGTGCAGTCGTCCGGACCGGACAGCCGTACTCTTAGAGGTACAAAGAACATGTCAGGTGTTATGTGCACGAACTGTCTACTCCTAAGTGCTAAAAATGTAAAGGAAGGCGATTATAGATTCAGTCCATGCATAATGCTTTAGGAATCACCGTGGCAGTCTCGGGCTTCAGAACAGAGCGTGTGGAACAGGATGTCCCTGGACCACATCTCTGTGCACTTAGGAGGTGGGTCGTTTGGGGCAGTGATGGTGATCATGTGCTGTTCGCATGAAGATGTGAGAATTGTGGGGGCGGATGCGTATGATTTTGGTCCCGTTGCTGGTGTGTATAAGCCCTTGGGAAATACACAAAATGCTTCTTCCTATAACTTTAAATTTATTAGCTTATGACTCTTGCTCAATATATTGTGGATTCAAAAGTATAGACTGTCAGGATTCAAATTCAACTCCATCTATTAGCTGTGTGACTTTTGGCATTAAGCTCTGTGCCACATTCTTTTAACCTATAAAATGGGGAAAAGAGTAATACCTCCCTCGGGGTGGTGGTGGTAGGGGATTAAATGAATCTATGTATGTAGTGGAATGCCTAGCATGTTTTCACATTCAGTAGAAATTACTACTACTGCTACTAGTAGAAGTTACAGTAGTGTATTTATTATTATCTCTTGGAAGGTAAGCTGCTTATCAAAAGCATACAAATCTGTTTACTACTATAGATATTATAAAAACTAAGGGACAGTCTATGAAAGACATTGGGATAGAGAAAAGATGGTGATATAAATAAATTTACAATAGATGAATTTCCTGTGCCCATAGAGAGATAATCTTTCTCTCTTCCTAAATTGATGAGTATCTTGCTACCGTGTTAGAAGATTAGTGCTGTGGAATTAATGTTTGTGTTCTCGACTAGTTCATATGTTGAGATCCTAATGTTCCATGTGAAGTTATTAGGAGGTGGGGTCTTTGGGGGGTGCTCAAATCATGCAGATGTGGTCCTCATGAATGGGGTTAGCGCCCTTATGAAAGGGACCCCAGAAGAATCCCCTCCCCTTCCTCTATGTGAGGTCACAATGAGAATCCAGCTCTGAAGAGGACCTTCATTCTCCGCACTGGCACCCTGATCTCAGGTCCAACCTCCGGAACTGTGAGAAATAAGTTTCTGTTGTTTATAAGCCAACCTGTTTATGATCCTTTGTTATCCCATTAAAACATACCTAACAAAGGACCAAAGAAAGTGTAGCCTTTCTTTATCCCTGAAGGCAAAATTGTGACTTTCTACAAATTTGTTTTTAGTAGGGAGTTTTGTATTGGGTAGTTATTAATGACAAAGGGAAACCAGGAGCTTTACAAAGGAGAAACTTGGCATTAACCCAGTGATCAAAGTTAACATCTAGTGGTAAAGACAGCCAATGAACAAATTAATGGTGACATATATCCATTCATTCAATATATTATAATTTAAGTATCAGTGATGTTAAGGCAGTGTCCTGGGTGCTAGAGAAATGAGTGAATATAAAATATAAAAATATTTTCCTGCAGAGAGCTTTTATTGTAGTGGGAGAGATGAAGTAATAAGTATCAGTATATGAGGAGCCATCTGTAGTGTGTTAGGGAGCAGGAAGAAAGTAGCAGGCTCATTTTCCAAACTTGGGCCAGTGGCAACAGTGGTGGTGGAGACCCATGGAAAGCAGGACGCGGACCAGGCTCCGGCTGGTAGACTCACGCGCAGCAGCAGAGTTAGGGATCTCCGCAGCTCAGCCCACGGGCGGGTGGGATGAACCCCGTTGGCACCCATATTTTGGGCCTCTTCGCCTAATTTGACAGTCCAAGTGGATGCAGAGTCCTCAACTGGAATGATAGCTTGAGGATGCTATGTTCACAAGATGACCTTCAGGGAGACAAAACCGGGCCTGGAGAGTTTTGTTTTTCAGAAGGGAGGCGCAGAAGCTGCTATTGTTAGCGACTGGATTGGGGCGGCCGTGAGGAGCTGCCGCTCTGTCCCCAGATGAAAGTCCACCCATGACAAGAGGTTACTTGAAGACCAACCAAGATAGGGAAGCTTGTATTCTTGGGGTGGTGGCCTAGGTCATGGTGTCCTTTCTTTTTTCCTCTTTCTTTCCTTTTTTTTCTTCTTTATTTGTTTAGGCGCAGCAGGGTAGACCTCCCAGACACATCTGCTTTATGGGTTCCAGCAATTATGGGTTGTTCACGGTGGGGAGAAAGCTGGGGGCTACCCAGAAGTTGGTCCAGGCTCTAAGCCTTTCCATCCCAGGTCGCCATCAACCTACAGGGTTGAGGCTGAAGAGACAAGTGCAGCAAAACTCACTGCTGACACTTTGACCTGGGCACAAGTGCCACAAAACTGCCCTATCGTGAAGGGCTATAGTAGCGGCCCCTAAAACTATGCTGTTCTCTACATGCCTCTATGACCCCAACAACCTCATACCCATTTCCTGAAAATGCTGAGTGAGAGAGTCTTCCATAGATTTCTTGAATTCTCCTTTGTCTCTCTAGGTGTGTCAAGAATGCCAAGTTTTGACAACCCTGAGCATTGCAGGGAGTAACCTGGAACCATGAGGTATTATCTGCTGCAGTGACAGAGGGCAAGCTTGCCTGTTGCTTGCAATAAAAGCAGTGGATTGTGCGAAATCAGAGTTGCTTAGCAGCAACCAAATTATGCTGCACGTGTAGCATCCATCTGGCCTCCTCCATACCATGGGACTTGGGGGCTTGGGAAACAACAGTGCTGATGTTCAGGCTGTTTGTGGTGACATGACTAATAAAGTCCTTTGTCTCTGATCCAGGAGTTTTGGGGTCTTCTACCAGCATCCAGGAAACAGTACAGGTTTCTTCTTAACTTGTAAATGAGGGTAAAATCCAATTTCAGGCCCCATAAGAACTCTACAGATGCAGTTGACTTTCGGTCAAGGTTTGTTTGACATATTTATTAAGCATCCAAGTGGAGATGTCTAGTGCCTACTAGGATATACAGTTTTTGGAGTTCAGAAAAAAGGTCAAGGCTATGGGTACCATTGGGAAGTCAACAGGATAAATGTGTGTTTAAAGCCTTGAGACTTCATGGGTTCACAAAAGGAGTGGATATAGTTAGACAAGAGTAACCAGGACTGAGACATAAGACACTTCAATATTCATTTAATAACAAGTGCCAATAAATGCCGCAGAGCGTTAAGTGCTGTGTTATTGCTGTGTAAGAAAATAACACTAAAGGCCCTGGCCAGGGAGCTCAGCTGGTTAGAGCATCATTCAGGTACACCAAGGTTGCAGGTTTGATCCCCATCAGGACACATACAAGAATCCACCAATGAATGCGTAAATAAGTGGAACAGCACACGCATCTCTCTCTCTCTTCCTCTCTCTCTAAAATCAATAAATAAATTTAGAAAATAACGCTGACTTCTGAGAGAGAGATGAAAGAATTCACACTTTGGAGCCTGACAGTCTTACCTCTTTAGCTCATCTTACACTGCTTATCCTACGGCAAAATTGGATATACTTGTTTATCTTGAACACAACTGAAACTTTTGCTACCATATATCCTTGCCTTATCCATACTTCTTGGCTTAGAATGCTCTTCTCATCTCACTTCTAAGTAACTCTTTCTACCCTATAGATCCCTATTAAAATGTCGTCTCTCCACTGAGGCTTATTCCAACCACCTCATACCCAGTTATACCCTATCAAACTACATATTCATTCCCTTCATTGCTTGTATCATGCTTCTACATTTACTTATATATTTAAAATTCATATTACTTTATATATGGTTATACATTTGCTTATAGACTGATGATGTTCTTCATAATGTTCCATGAGGGCATGAATATCCATAATTTTATTCTCTGCTACATTCCCAACATCTGGCCTGGTGCTTGGAATTTGGAATCAGAACCAGTTGTATAAAGATTGGCCTTTCAATTAATCTGAGCTTCTATTCACTCAGTTGTAGAAATATATGAATTTTATAGTTGTGAGAATTAACCTTGTGTGTGTGTGTGTGTGTGTGTGTACATATTTATATATGTTACAAGGTTATATATTACTGAGGGCCTACTATGGTCTGATACATAGTAGGCCCTCAGTAATAAACTATTTATCACTTAGTATTGGAGGACTATATGGGGAAAACAGATAAGAAAAACACCATTTATTCAGAGGGAGAATTCTCTCAGCTCAGGAAAAAAAATATTGGATCAGCCTAGTCCATGAGTGAATAAAGAGTACATATAGGGGGAAAAAATAAAATAAAACAACTAATAGCCTAAAACTTCAAAGACTGGGAGATTGGAAAAACTCCAAAATGAAGCTAAAGAAACTAGAACCAAAATGAGTAAAGATCTAAGCAACAACCTGAAAAGAACATTATCCAAGAGATGTCCATAAATCTAAGGAATTTTTCTGGTTCAGAGAAGCGAGAGATCGACAAGAAGATAGGTAGTGACGAATGACAAAGTTTTTTCTTTGATAGAGGCAACTGTGCTGGCGTAAAAGCAAAAATAATACTTTCTCGTCAGGATAATAAAAGAGAGTGATGAAGAAGACTTGCAAAAAACGCAGGTACAACTTCCAGAAGAAGTGCAAGGTGTGGATTTTGAAAACTATCAATCTTGGGTCTAAATAACTGATTAAAAACTAAACATTACATGACCTTGAGTGAACCTTCAGAAAACTCCAGAATTCATCAGTAAGAAGCCAAAGCATTGAGGTGCCTAGTTTAAGAGAGGCCTCCCATTAGCACGTGCATACGTTCATCTCTTAAGACGGCTTTCTTTAAAAGATAATTGCCCAAGTGCCTATCAGTAGGTGAATGGATGAAACAGCTGTGGGACATCCACACCATGGAATACTATGCAACTGTAAACAAAAGGGATCTTTTAGCCTTTGGCATAGCATGGATGGACCTGGAGAGTATTATGCTAAGTGAAACAAGCCAGTCAGAGAAAGACAGGTACCATATGATCTCACTCATATGTGGAATATAATAAACAAAATAAACTGATGAACAAAGTGGATCCAGAGACCCAGAAGAATGGAACAGACTGAGGGATCTCAGAGGGAAGGGGGGAGTGGGTGGGGAGAGATTAATCAAAGAACTTACGTGTTTATAAGCATAACCCATGGACACAGACATTGGTGTGGGGAGAGCCTGGGGGTAGGGTGGATGGGGGGTGGAGGGGATCAATGGGGATAAAAAGGGGACATCTGTAATAGTCTCAACAATAAAGATAAAGGAACTTAAAAAATAAAAATTAAAAAAAATGAATCATGTTAGTTCTCTGTGCCAGTCATTGGCTGATGTTTTCCCCACATCAGCTCAACGATCTTCAAAGCCAGAGCAAGAGGCAAGTGTTTTACTGAGAAGAAAACATTCGTGATCTGACCCTGGGTCACATTCTAGCTGATAAATGGTCGTATTGGGGTTTCAGCTTAGTTCAGTCCGAAGCCCTCTTTCTCAACCTCTTTTCCTTCACTGACAAGGGCAGGGAGGAAAACCAACATTGAGGAGCAGTGGCAAGGTGGTCAGTAAGGTGTCACAGAGGTGAGAGGGATATGAGAGGAAACACATTTTTTCTGCTACTCTCCTGAGTTCTTAGCTGAGGATCCTGTAATAAAAGACAGATTAAGGAGATAAAAATAAACAGAAATGTATAACCTGTGTATGTCATGTGCACATGGAAGACACCCAGGGAAATGGTAACTCCTGGAATTAGCTTAGAACTCAGGGTTGAATGCTCTCTTAATAGGAAAAGGGATAGGAGGATGCAGACCTCCTAGGGCAGAGGAAATAACTTTTAGGAAAAATAAAGAACAGGTGACCTTGAAAGAACAGATGTGAGGTACACCAGTTTGCGAAAAAGTTTGTCTGGGTGTGGTGGCAACTTCTGGTCTACTCTCCTGTGATGAGTCCCTCCCCTCTGGCTGATGAGACTGCTGGGGAGGGAGTTTGTAACTATTGAGTTCCTTTCGGAGCAGGAGGGTCTCTCTTTAGGTCGATATGGGGAGTTCAGAGAGAGCCTGTCCTTGCATTTGCTGTTTTTCAAGTGCCACAGATCAAAATAGTTCATGTGCCAAAGCAACGTATTTTGGGCTGGCATAGTCTGCTACTCTTCAGAGGCGTGCTCAGGTGATAGGGAGGCGAGGCCACCCAGAAGGGCTCTGTGACTTAGGATAGTGTTTACTGTGATCTACCTTGGATGCTTCCTCCTGGACGGAATGAAAATGACAGAGGGCCGTGAATGGAGAAACCCAAGTGATGTTCTCCACAGGCTGGGGTGACAGGCAGGACTGGAACACGGGCTGCACTGAGCTCCCTGTCTCGTCACCAAACCAAGCGCATGAACTGAAAGCGCTTTGGGCTACACATTTTATTAACACATGGTAGGTAGGAGAATCACATACTTTGTCATTCGAATGATGGTCGTGTTAGTGAGAGGAATCAAGAAAGCCCCGAGATGGCGGACTTCTCTGTTCCGAGCTATTTCAACATTACCATCTGGAATCCCACTCTTTCTGGCTTTCGTTCTGTTTCTGCTACATTATGTCCAGGCCTTGAGAAGCTTTAAATTCCCTCAGCAGACTGGAGCCAAACCCAGCATCCATTTAGGGCTGTAGTGCTTGCATGCTGGCTCATGCTCTTTTTAACAATTTCTCCATACCTTTCTGAGGCTAGTATTGCTTTTTTTTTTTTCCTAAGGAGGAATTAAATTTCTGAAACCCTGAGTCTAGTTGCCGGCTGTAAAGTAGCTATGGCTCCCTTCTCTCTGCACAGCAAGAGTGAGGCCAAATGTATCAGGTGGAGGCAGGAGAAGGCTTGGCCAGAGGAAGGGGGGCTACTGCTGACCACAAAGATGCAGGAACCCAGCCACGGCCATCCAGCTTCTGGACCAGACGAATATCTTTGTTCGAGAGGGTTTCTGCTGAGATGACATTTCTGCGAACCAAATGGGCTCGGGTTCCCTGGGAAGTAATGGGGTCTTCGAGAAGCCAGAAAAATAAAGGCTTTTAATGGAGTAAGAGTCATAAATGCTGTATGGCATACGAAATAAACTGTGAAGACGTAATCACAAGACTAGAAGCCATGGATTTAATAAGACTCCATTTGCACCACACACGCAAACAGAATTAGGAATAAACCTTATGTGAGGGCCCAGCGAAGGAGCACAAGAGCGTTTACCCTATATTACTTTTATTTATTTTTTCGCTTTTACAAAAGGCAGACTAAAAGGCATTCTATGCACTTAGCTCTAACAAACAAATGCATGTTCTAAAATAAGCATAATGCTTCAATAATGATTTTTAAGATTTTCCCCCCCCCCCCAAAGAGTTCGCTGGTCATATAATACTATATTTAGAAATGTTGCTTTACCGTCAAGACAATGCATGCCTTCATAGCTCAATATAATTTCTTTAATCTCTATTTGTAGCATTGGAGCTAAAGAGACCTAGAGACATTTGAAAGCTGGCATTTTTCTCTGTTTGCGAATTTAATTTAATTTTGTGTTTCACTCAGCATGTGTATATATGGAGCGATCCATTTAACTTTCAGCTTCTCCAACATGTTCTCTATATTCTCGTGTTCGGCCGTCTTAAACTATGGGCGAAGGCTTAGGTATAATACTACTTGAGCTTCTTTTCAATGGAAAAATGTGGTGTTGGGGGTGTTCCATATCAAACCCCAAATTTCAAACAAAATATTAGCTTTAAATCTGAATTGACTGGTATTTTCAGTTCTCCATTTATAAAAAACTAAAATGGAATTTAATATAAAACTGGTTACTTAAAGAATATCTTTTAAAACTGTGTAGTCTGTGCTCCCAACACTAAAAACTAATGCGGTTTGAAATGAAAGTATTTTACTCTCCACTGGTGGCAATTATATTAAAGATTGAAACAAATGGTTTTTGGTGATATTAGCATGCGTAGTTGGCCCAGTCTCCTTTTTTGACTCTGGATTACATTATTTCAGGATTTTAGTCATATTTTTTAAATTATCAAATAATATTTTGCACATGAAATTAATATATATTTTATATTTTTTACATCATGAACCATTAATGAACTCCTGTGTATATTCCCTTCGTTTAAGCTACCCATGTCCTTACTCTCATTACATGACCCTGATCTTTCTTCAGAGCTAACCACTATCCTGAATTATACGTTTATAATCTTCTTTCTACTTTATAAAGTATAATTTCACTACAGATGCATGCAGTCCTAACCAATATATTGCTTAATCAATTCTATTTTAAAAGTTCATTAAAATGTTGTCATACTGTACAGAGTTCTTTGTAACTGGATTGATTTTGCCCAATATTGTTTCTACAATTCATCTGTTTTGTTTCATGTTGCTATAGATTATTTATTTTCACTGCTGTATCCTAAATTTTTTTTTTTTATCCATCATCCTGATGGTTAACATTTGTACTGTTTTCAGCTTTTGTTCTGTTTTATTTTGATTATTACACACACTATTACTATGCACTGTATTTCCCATGTCTCTTGGTTTGTGAAATAGCTTTCAAACCTTTTTGAGAGTGATTCACACTTATAAAAAATCTGCATTGTGGTTGGGAAAATTTTGTGAATATCTCCGTAGAATGTGGGATAGTATCTTACTTGCAAGCTAACAAACTAGCCTGTTATTATTTCATGAATGCTGGCAGAGCACACAAAACTCTTGAGCCTGAGAGAAGATCTCATTGCTCATGGCAAAAGCAGTAGCCAGAGCTTCATGCCTGCTGCGATCAATTTCCCATGGCCCTAAGTCCCACGGGTGTGACACAAGTGTCCATGACGGATGCTTGCACATGCAGTCGGCTGACACAGGAGAGCAACACCGAGCTTGGGTGATCTTCCACTGATGTAGTGAGCCTGCTCTGTGGCTGAGGGGAGACATTACCTCATCCCTCAGGGCTGCTCACTGCAAACACAACCCTGACGAGTGCCCTGGGCAGAGTGGGCAGAGCTTTAGCTTCTTGGCACATCCAGCAGGAATGTGCAGACCACCAGGGCCCAGGGTGGATTGCCTCTACCAGCAAATATGTGTATGACTGAAGCCCTTCTCCTTAATATGTTGGGTGGATATTAATTTATTTTATTTTATGTCATTTCAGGTTGTGCAAAACTGATTGCACAACCTAAAATGTAGCAACCCTAAACTTAAAAAACAAACAAACAAACAAATTTTGTGTTGTTATATACTGGAGAGGACAATTACTGGATTGCAATCAGCCTTAAAATATAATTATTTTTTAAAGTAATTTGTCAGTTATTAACTAATCTCTTTTTCAAAGTATTATATAAATGTTTCCTTGAAATGCAGGTTCACACCACTTGGCTTTGTTAGATTTTTAAATTTTTATAAACAATTGGTGCATCATTATATCTGATTTGGTTGTAATTTGCATTTGAATTATTATTAATGAATAACAGTAATCATTGTTAATTATTAATAAGCATTGTCATGTGAGTAGGGCACTGTTATTTCCTTTTATGCTAAATACCTGTTCATAACCTTAGCTAATTTTAAAATTGAGATAGTTGTCTCTTTCAAATTGATATATTTGTCAGTTATACATATTGCTAATATCTTCTGTAACTCTATTTTTCACTCTACTTCTATTGTCTTTTCTATATGGCATTTCTTTTAACACTTTTATATTTTATATTTTTAATTTATAGTTTGTAATTTTTGTCATATATTAGAAAAAAATTTAAACCATTACTCATAAAGACATTCTAACTTTCCTTCAAAAGATTTTAAATGATTTTAATATTTAAATTCTCAGTACATCTAAAGTGATCAAATCACCCAAATGACTTGAATATCGAGGAAAAAGTTGTAAAAAATCATAAACCTATGCAAAGTAAATTATAAAACATTATTAAGAGAAGACCAGCATGACCTAAATAAATGAAAATATTTATGGAATAGAAGAGTTAGTATGTGCAGAAGCTAACACCTCCAAATTTATCTGCAAATTTGAGAGAATTTGAAATTTTGGAGAATTTCAAAAAATTACA
Source organism: Miniopterus schreibersii (assembly GCF_964146895.1). Taxonomy (NCBI): domain Eukaryota; kingdom Metazoa; phylum Chordata; class Mammalia; order Chiroptera; family Miniopteridae; genus Miniopterus; species Miniopterus schreibersii. The sequence goes on from NC_138101.1 coordinate 188,177,570, forward strand.
ACCAATAACACTTTAGCACTCTACCATATTTAATTATGAAACTTGTTCTTTGACCTTGAAAACACATTTTGAGAAATACTAGAATTCTCTAATGGCTAATTTTTATGTTTTGTTCTATATTTATCACTCATTTGTTTATGCATTTATATTTAAAATTTTTTTGAACTTTATCAGCCTGTCCATTCTACACTGAAAGAACTATTGAAACATGGCTGATTTATTTAAATACACTCAAAAAAGTTGGTGATTTGAGGAAGCCCAATAAAGTTCACATGTAAACTTTTTAAAGTTCTCATATTTAATTATTTGCAATAATACTCTGTACCTAAGTATCTGTACAAGTTGGAAAGACAAAAAGTAGAACATGAACGTCAAGGTCATTTAGAAGAGGGACAGTATATTTGTGGAACATCTTGGTGAGAATGACTGACTTAAGACAACATTACAAAACCAGTGGTTATAAGTTCCATGATATTTATTCAGGCAAATATGTGCAGGATATATTTTTGAGGTGAAAAAGAGCTAAAAGCTCAACAGAGTTGGAATGGGGGGAAATAATGATACTGCTACAAAATTCACGTCTTTTTCTCCCTCTTATACTAGGCTCATTTTGTTAATTTGCAGATGTCTTTTTTCTTAAGGAGTTCTTCCTTTTCACTGGTGATGGGCTGAGTTAATTCTTGGAACATAGTCCCAATTTTTTCTTCCCATGAGGTCATCACATCTCCCTCCCTTTCCCACATTTCTAGGGGGTGATCTTTCATCTCTGTGCCTGGTACAATATCAAATAGTGACTTGCGATCTGGCATCTTAAGGTATCCTCCCCAGATTACATTTGTTCCTAAAATCTGTCACTTCTGTGTACTCCCCTACCCCCTAGGGCATGCATCTTCTGGTGTATAACTTGTGGTCACAACCCGATAGGTATGTTCTGTTTTGTTTGTTTGCTTGCTTGTTTGTTTGAGCAAATTTTGTCAAATCAATGTAATTGTAACTTTTTTTATTTCTCTTACATCACATATAGGGCCTTATATAGCATTGAACCTAATGAATATATATGGATGACCATAACTTAAAAATTATGTCACTGAAACTATTCCTTACCCATTTATTATTATTTTTTTCATGAGAGTTCGACAGTTCAGAACTATTGGGCTCAGTGGAGTCTGAGCACTTTGTCTGCAGCCCAGTGATACCTGCCCCGTTCAAGTGTTCTTTTGAGTCGTTTGCTTTGGAGATGTTATTTATCACAGAGTATCCTCTTAATGCCTTTAATGTTGAGGATTTAATATTAGTGGAGTTTGTGGAAATGAAATTATTAGGGTGTCCTTAAAGTCCTTTTCCATAAATGAATGATTTATTGGGGCAATGAAAGAAAGGAATACGTTTGCCTGTTCAATATAGCCCGTCATTTTTGATGAATGTGACTCACCTTTCTGTAAAAAGTCTAATTTAGTACTGGTACCATTTCTTGAATTTTATAGAGAAGAAGATTGTAAAATACCTTAGAAATGTGTCCATGGAAGGAACAAAATGAGGTCGAAAGGTTGAAAATCCGAACTACGTAAGAGGAAGCATAACATCAATACTGGCCAATGTCAAGATACCCATAGGGTAATTTGGCTTTTTCCTTTCAGAACAATATTTGTCAGGCGGTCACTACCAGGCAGCCTCACTTCACAGCTCGATTACCTCCCGCATGTTCAGATTAACGTGGGGCTTAGTGGCAAGACCTTTGGTAATGTGCTGGGCTGGGTTGCGACATCCTCTCGGTGCATTATGTACATTTCTTCCTGACTCCACCTTGAGCCACATTATGTTGATACCTTGAAATTGACCACAGTGAGAGTATTGACACCCTAAAAGTTGGCACACATTGCAAATCGGGGCTTCCATCCTTCCAGAGAGCCATCTGTTAAGGACTTATAAACTTACCGCTCCATTATGGCCTATGTCCCACGGGCGAACTGCAGAAGCCACTCAGATGTTCGCCAATGTCCAAGACAGCTTTGTCAGTTTAATGCTATGTTCATCTAATTAAACACAACTTTGCTTGGCTACTACCAAATAATCACTAAATGAAATAGAGTATGCCAAAAAATTTAAATGCACTGTTATCTTTACAGGTTTCAAGTAATATAAAATATATCTAAATATAATTCATATTTTACCAAATAAATTCTCATCAGTCATAGAAGGAATGAAGTGTGATGAAAGCCCAGGAGACCTGGATTTTTTTCAAATTGTATTTCTTATGCTTGTAATGGACGTGATCTTGAAGAAATCGATTTCTCTGAGCTTCAGATAGTTCATCAGAAAGTTAGAACTGATGCTGTCTACGTTTTAGCATTATCATGGCTACATGCTGTCCAAAATATAGAAAATACACACACACGTAACTACATACATATCAAAGAAAATTTGAACCCACTGAGAACTGGGTTAGCCTATCACTCACCCCTTTGTATTGTTGCAGTGTTTAGGATGTTAGTTCCTTAAATCTTGTCTCTGTTCCACCTGTCGGGACCATATTGAAAGAATTGCCTCTTTTATAGAATCTCAGCTATGCTACCTTGTAGCTTAAGTAATTATGTTAACCTCTGCATAACAATCAATATGAGTCTTGCTCATCTCATTTGTAAAATAAAAATAACAAAAAAGTATATTTTTTGTAAAAATTAAACTAATGTGTTTAATCTAATCATGCAAGACATGTTACCTAGTAGCTACTTAACAATGATAATTTGCTTTATTATTAAAATTATTGTTAGTATTACTATTACATTTATAATCTTAGATCTTAGATTAATACTTCTCTCAAAAATATGAATAAAAGGCAATAGAATAATACATCTCCCTCTCACAACGGCTGTTTAGCCAAGGGGTTCAGGCCACCTGTCAGAGGAGGCCAACCTGACCTTGATACTGACCAGGATCTGTATCCCCATGTGGCTGAGTGATATCGGGCATCCAGTCCTCTGACCCCACCTTTCATTTCCAAGTAAACTGCAGGAAGCAAACTCGAAGCTGTCGTCCTTCACTGGTGCCACCCATGAGTATTATAAAAGCGGGGTATGACGCAGCTTGCGTGAGACCGTCAGGAAAAAGCAGGGAGTCCTGGGCAGAGAAGTGGAGGTGGCGCTTTACCTGCCCCGGGACACTTTAAGTTTACTCTCCACCTCAGGGTGTCCTTGAAGGGCTGAAGTAACAGGAGTGGCAGTGAAGGCTGATTTATAGTTTGAGGAATTTGATAACAGTGACATTTGTGTGGGAGCGCAGAGGGTCTAAAAAAGCTTCCCCAGACATCAGCATCCCCTGACCCCTCAGCTGACCTCACTCTCACAACTCCTTGCCACATTTTCTTCTCAAGAAGACTAATTCATCTTCCTGAGTCCCCACAGCTCTTAAACTCCTATCTGTTCCCCAAAGTTTCAACTTTCTTTTTCTCCAAAATTTTGTCCCAGTATGTGTGAGAAAGACCACACTTGTTTCTCCCTGAATAGTATTTCCTTGTAGCTTGGCATCACAGAAATCGTGCTCTCCACTTTTTAAGTGAGGGTAGGTGATGTGACTCACCACGATCAAAAACATTTTAATGGTGCAGCAAAGATTTTTATAAAAATTTTTATAAAGATTTATATTAAAAAATTTGTTTGAAAGCACCTGCTCTTCCCACTACAGATCACTAGCCCCAAAGGCAAAGTTGGATAAAATGAGAGGATCCAGACAACAATTCTAAATAACTCAGTTGGCTCTCTAGAGGGTTGTAATTAAAGTTTCTCTATTCTGAAAACTTTTTGTGAAGTAAAGAAAGAAAGCTTACCTTGGACAGCTGGAGCTGATAAAGTGTGTCCTGAGAGAGCAGAATCCAGACAAAAGAGACTCTTGGGGAAGGCAGGCTCTGGCAGAAGTGGGATGGAGGGTGGGCGAGAGAATATTATTTCTAAAGAGAAAGAAAGAAATGTTATTGTGAGGTTTAGAGCAGTGTTCTCTTGTTGAAGAAGCTTTATTCTCATCGACAGGGAAGGATTATTTTTTGGGAGAAAATGGCTTTCTAATCTCCCATCCCCTACCTCGTCAGCGTGTTGAATGATTCCTAAATCCAGATATTATGACAGAAGCGTGGACAAGAAGCCCTAATGTAATATCATCTGAGACTGGTTTAAGAGACTTCAAATTAAAAAGTAGACATTTCCTGTATCTAATTGTGTGTTAGAGGCCATCACAGTCTTCGGGGTTAACACTAGCTCCACTCCCTTGGGCAGGGCTCTTTGTGAACAAAGGAAGCCTGTTTTGTTGGTTTTGAGGTTTGTTTTTGCCTACAACTGATGTTTGTGCCATACACATTCAGTTTTCTTTATTCCTCCTTTTTATCGAAGCACTCAATTGAGCTTTTCCTGTGAAAGTGCCTGCAATATCCTTGGAAGAAATGGATTAGGTGAACTGTTTACCCTGATTTGCCCTGGTTTTCTCTGCAGGCCAGAGATACAGGGAGAGAGCCTACTAGGAAGCTTCTGAGGAAGGGAAAAAGTAGCTGGTTTTCTGAAAAAATTAATTCTCTGCTCCCTCTGATTTGTCCATTCTAATTTCTGACATGCAGGGATTGGAATTGAGCATCTTATTATATTAGTACAAAATTGAGTTTTATAAAATAAGTGTAGACTTCCATTGGCACCCACATGAGATCTGCCTCTTGTCTCAGAGCTTCTAAATGCGGGGGGGAGCATGGAACAGAAGTTACCCCTGAACACTCTGCACTCAGCCCTGGTTTTGAATCCTCTCGTAACTACAGCCCTGGACAAAACACGTATCCTTGGGAACCACAGTCTCATCTGGAAAATGGTGATGATATTAGCTCTCACAGTAATCCTTGCAGTCACACCAAGTGTATGTGAATGAAGCTATGAATCTTGAATGTGGTCATGCATATCTTACCACATAGAACTCAGTGCAATACCCTGCAAAAAGGAAATGTTAAATAAATATGGTTTCCTTGTTATTATTCTTTCTCTTTTATCTTTTCTTCTGCTTCTTTCTCTTGTTTTTTCTTCCTGCTTTTTCCCCCCTTTAATAAATCCCATATTCATCTCAACAATATATTGGAATTTTTTAATGAAAGATAGGAGAGAATGCAAAACCTCACTGAACTGATACTATTCTATTGAACCGAGAGTCTAGGACTCAGGTTTTCCCACCTTGAGCTCTGTCTCCAGGTAATGAATTCTTCTTTCTTCCAGCAGCAAGGACAATTGTACTTTTTTTTTTTAGTAAGTGGAGGAAACTCAGGTGAAGTTCTATGGCTATAAAAGAAATACCCCAGCTCTTAAAATCCACCCTTGGAATAAAAGAACATACAACGTGGGGCAGCTGCTTCTTTACTAGGGTTAAAATATTCTGAGAGGTATCTGGATATCAGCGGGGACTGACAGAGTGAGGCTTAGCAAAAAACTGGTGTGTATTAAACACAAAGCAGTAGGTACAAAATATTTATTCTGGTGAGAAGAGAGTGTCACCCGTCCTCTATATTCTCACTGGAACAGAGACGTAGATTCCATTCAAGGTGGGCAGAATGAAACAAGGTACAACATTCTGCATGTATAATATTCTTCCCTTTGCTGTCTTTGGGAGAAAGTTGATAGGTAGAATCTTAAATTCTGAAACCTGTAGGTTCTGCCTAGAAGAGCAGAGGCTGGCCCATAAAATTTACCTCTTCCTTGCTCTTTCCCCCCCAAAGAATCTTGATGAGTTCTCCACACGGTCACTTCCCTGCAATGTACTTTATATTAACAGAGCCAGTATGAGCGCTTAACGAAAAGAGCCTCTGATTTTCGGTTGTATGAGCTTTATCATATTAAATGTTTTTTTCAAATATCTACTAGTCTTGTTACTTATCAAAGACTGTTCTTTCTGAATATCTTTTGCCGTTGTGCAGGGCATAGCTGTGCCAGGGCTTTTCATGGGCTGAAAGCAGAAAACTATTTCCTATGAGTCTTACCGCACCAGGACTTCCCTTCTAAACGTTTTAATGTATGGACCCTTTCCCATCACATCTTGGTGTACAGGAATCAAAATGCAATGTCACCCAATACCTGTGCTTAAAATGGACTGTTACAATGTCTGCCTTGCTCAACCAGCAGTGGCCTTAGGTCAAGCAGGCTTTTTTAATAAAGAAAAAAAAAACACAAACAACAATTCTTAGTCAGGCCTAGTCTTTCAGGCAAAGCCTGAGGAGTATCGATTTACTTCAACATAGCTTTTTAATTAAAAAAAGAAAAGAAAAGAGAGAAGAGAAAAACTGAAAGGGGGAAATTGTCCCTTTTTCAGCTCTGTAAACTTCGTGCTTCCATTGTCAGGACAGTTGCAACTCAGAAATCACTGTGCCTATAAGAGTTCATAAAAATATATTTTGCAATAAAATTGAAACAAAATAGATTAAGCTTCTTTATATATTTTGGATAAAGTCAGTTTTATGAGAAGAGCCTACCATTGAAATAAACATGTTAAGCCTTTTTATTAATACTCAGTTCATTCAATCTCTAAAGCCCATCTGTGGAATTCCTACGGGTACAAGGACCTTAGAGAACTCCTGATATAGAGGAAAACAATGGAAAATGTTTATCAAAAATTAACTGCACGTTAAGCCATAGAACAACCTGTACAACTTTAGAACTGCGAGGAATAAATTTCTGTTTCTTATAAGCCACCTGGTCTATTATATTCTGTTATAGCAGCTGAAGGGACTAAGATAGACCTTAAAAGAATTCTAGAAAAAAGATAATTTCTTTCTAGGTAAAGGACTATATTCATTTAGAGAATTAGAATATAGAGGATGATCATTTCATGCTTTATAAAAATAAAATCTTCATGCTCTGAAATGTAGAATTTTGTCAATAACTGTATTCATAAAGTTTTCAATTAGTGTCTCTTATTACTGCGTGCCCTGGTGTGAATGAACACGCTTTTGAAGTGTTTGATCTGGCCTCATTCTTTACGATAATGAGTGTTTTGTCAACTACTAACATGTTGGTTTCTGTTTCTTGGCCCTGGATGAATGCTCTTTAGTTGAGTCAAGACAGGGATGCAAATTAAGAACTAGGCAGCCAAAGAGAGGTGATTTTAAATGACAGCTGGAATCCCTGGAAGTGAATTTAAAAATATAATCTTATTTTTGTTCCTGTTTTCTACTTCTTACCAAGATATTGATCTGTGGTAGTTATGGGATTAGGTTATTTAGTATGTCTTTTGACACAACACTCTAAACTCCCTTTCGAGGATAGCTGTGGAAGGTGTTTTCAGTGAAATTGCTGCCACTGGTGCGTGGATAGAAGGAAACTAGGTAACAAATATATTGGCATAGAGTTGGTTTTTATTTCTTTTAACTTTTTCTAACTTTTGCAACTATTACTTGAAGGGTCACAGAAAATAAATAGTAGAGAAGCTAGAAACACAGAATATAACCTGAGATAACCAGCTAACAAATAATTTCTCTACCGAAATTATAGTAGGGAACTAGCTACATTCTCTACAGAGGACCATACAAATGATGTAAAGATGAAAAGAGGAGCTGAAAGGAGGAACGTAGCTGCAGTGGCAGAGAACGGAGCCAAAGGTGCGAACAATTTCAGCAAGAATATGTTTTCTTTATTCTTTTGGGGAAAGTTGGAACAAACGCAGTAGGATCTGAACTTCTCAGTGATACTTTATTTTTGTGTACTTCTGCCAAATTCAAATATTGGCCTTGTAATTGATAATTAACGCGTGCTTTGTGAATGAGATAATAGTACCTATCTCATGTTTATTGTGAGGAGCAAATGAATTGTTTCATGCACTTTCTCCATGTATATCCCCTGGACCACATACAAGTATAAAATAAAGATCTTAATTTGAACCCAGATCTAGTAAAATGAAATTTCGGATTGGGGGTAGACTTGGTTCTTGAAAGTGACAATGTTTGATATTTCACGCAGGTTACTTCTAAGCACACTAAAGATTAGCTATAATTTGGAGAACTCCTTGATTCACTTGATTTTGTATAAAATATAGATCAAATGCCTAGTATGTACAGAGAAACTTCATAGATAATACTGAGTTTTCAAAAAATAAAGAAAACCCTTAGCCCTCTAGGAAGTTGCAGTATAACTGGAAATATGAGAAATATAAATATAATTTTAAAAAATTAAATAATGTATAAAACTACACAGTATAAATAGTAGAATAGGTATTACCTTTCAAGATATGTACAGTGGCATTAATCATCATAAGGATGAACATGAAATAAGGTATCTTCCAGATTGCCTTGGCTAAGGAATGTTTCTAAAAAGAAGTTCACAATTTGAATGAAGTTTTTGTATTCATTACTTAACGCAGTGCCATATTAAAGCTAACAATATTTTTAATACTCATTTTCATAGCTTGCCTACTAACACTCCATTTGGCCTCAATTTCTTCTAAGCTTCAGTTAATCAAATTAGTTTATGCATATGGGAATGAAGATTGAATGCACTGTATAATTCTTACCAAACATGCGCTTTAATACCCACAAGTGGTGAATCCTCTGAAATTTACTAACTCATTTCACTCAATAGACAACTATGACAATTTGAGAAAACTCATTTGCCTAACAGATTTCCTCCGGAGATTGTTTTAGTTGGTGACACATGAATTTGAAATAGGGGTCATTATTCAACTCTCTAAGTCAACTCAAGGAGTATTCTGCTATTCAAGAAGACAAAATTAATTTCGGTATATATTTTAATTTAGATTAACTTCCTAACCACCCACAATACCGTCGTTGCATTTCTTTTTGCATAAACTTTGCATTCCATTTAATTCTGTAGTCTCAGTAGAAGCAACATATCTTTTCATTACGCACCTCTCACTGCTCCCCGCAAAGTCTCCACAGAGATCAAGCCATATAATCATAACAAAAACCAATCAGCCTCCATTTGTGAGAAAGAAAGTATGTCAGGGAAAGTAAATAGAAGCAGTAAATCAGGAGACAATTGAGAAGAAAAACAGAGCACGGGGGTTACTGAATAATCCAGAAAGAGGTGGGATCAGAGGCACTCAGTGCATTAACCTTTGCCACTTTCTATGATCACATTTTTTAGTGTCTCTATGCTTGGAATACATTCTGCCTTTTAATTAGAATGGGAAGAGTCAATGTTTTTCCTCTTCTCTACACAAAATTTAAAGTAAAAGTAATCATTATTCTGCCTTCCCATATTACCCTCAGTAATAAATGCATGGGGTGGGGGGCAGGGAGGGGGCCTGGACAAAAGAGAAAGCTTTTGTTGGTCTATACTTATTGCTTTTGTCTTTTCCTTTTCAGTTCAACCTCTTAAAAATTTCCTTTATAAAGTCAATTATGGGGCTTATTGTAGCTATTTAGTATATTCACAGGAGTTTCTGAATTATATAATAAATCTTGTTAAGGCAATTTAAGGCCATTGCTTTAAAAACAAAACTTGAAAGGGTATATTATTAATTGGTATTATTAATAGTCATAATTAAATACTTATTATTTAAAGCTTATTGCCCTTTCATTTAAGATATGTTAATCTATAGGCTTTTAAAATTACCTGGCTTTTTTTTATTGCATTATGACTACAGAAAAGAATAAATTATAATTAACTAATTTACCAAGTTTTCCTTTAAAGGGCTTAATTTTCATCAACTGAGAAATATTTGTTTATTATATTATCCCGAATACTATTGTTCTTTACATTTTTATTTTATTTTCTCTCTTAAATGCAAATAATAAAGACACACTATAAATTAATATAGTAGAAAAATACTACAAAATAACTCTTGAAAGAAAAAAGTCATCAGTTCATTCAGTTAAGAGTTATTGACTCTAAAGTATTAAGATCACTGGCTAGGATTTTTGTGACATTGCTGTCTAGTTGTTATTCGGACACAACGATTCTATCCCATTCCTATAGATCTTACTACTAAACCAGTGGCTAACGGAAGGACCACAGCATGTGAGCAGATGGCTTAGCGCTCCCCAGTGTCCTCACTAGAGGGGGTGGCGGCAGAAACGTACAGGAAATTTTATCTTCCATCCAGAGGGTCAGGTTGGAATTTATCGTTGCTAGTTAACCAATTGGACACCTCAACTTAGCAACCCATTTTTGTCAAGTGTAAAATAGCAATAATATAACTCTGTAACAGATAAGGAAAAGGAAGTGTAGTGATGGGCAGAGGAAGGTGGGGTGGGGGCTGGGTGGAGGTGCACAAAGGGGGTGCATGGGGGACATCTGTAATAGTGTCAACAATAAAAAAGGCATATGTAGAATATAATCACATATAATCCACATCCCTGATAATGTGCTATTTCCATGTAAAGGATTTTTACTGTTTATGTCTGTGTTTCAACAAACAATTTCTTTTAAAAGAAGAATGAAGTTAGGTTAGACTGGCTATCTTGTTGGGTAATTTCATCATCTATACTGATAAATCTTTCAGAATTCTCTAATGTTTCGTAGCCTCGTGATAATTATAGAAGTATAGACCAATCACATTTATGAACATTTTGTAATTATTTTAAATGATAGGAGGTGATAGAGTACAACAGGACAATAAAATAGAATATCAAGTACAAAGTCATGACTAAAAAGATTTTATTCCAGAAATGAAATGTTATTATATTACTAAGAAATGTATGAATGCAATTTAGCATGTTAATAGAACTGAGGGAAATGATTATATGATTATCTCCATAGATTCAGTATAAATGCAGAAAAAAATTGTACAAAAAACAACATGAACATTAATTTATGTTAAAAACATTCAATAAACTAGCAATTGCTAGACAGATCATTCACACACAAACACACACACACATGCACACACAACCAAAGTCATCAATATAAAGTTCAAGAACAGAAGCTTATTTAATGAGAAATACTAGAAGCTTTTCTACTAAAATTATAAACAACGTAGGGATAAACACTATTTCCAGGAACATTTAATGGTTTATAGGAAATATTAGATAATGCTATTAGACAACAGAAAATGATTAAAATTGTATGAAGCAGAAAGTTTAAATCTATCTCTACTTGCAAATGATATAATTATACATGCAGAAAATCAGAAAATCAATGAGAAAAAAAAACTATTAGAAACAAACAAACAATTTATTTTAGTAACAAGCCACGTAATGCTGGGGCCCGCTTGGATCGGCTTTTAACAAGGATTGTTAAAAGTTTAGGGATTTTGCAAGCCAGAGGATGAACCTTTAAAATGTTATAATTGGCCACAGTGGGGCTATTTATTCTACAAAATTTAGCAAATGCAACAAATCAGCATATCATTTGCAGCAGGTAGTAAAATCAGCATACAGAATCAATAGCATTTATATATATAAACAAAAACTAGAAAGAACGTATACTGGAAGAGAATCATTTTTATAATAGCAAATTAATTAACTACTAAAATAACTAAAATAAAATTGTATGTGAGTCAGTGAAGCAGACCAAAGCAGGGTGTCTGCATATCACCAATGCGTTTTGATAACTAGGAGCGTGGTTATTAGTTTGTCATACCCAGATATGCTAGACTTCAGGTTCTGTCTGATGAAAAAAGTACATATTAATTTACCTTGTGGTTGCAAGATTTCCATGCATGTGTCATAGAAGAATTAGCACTTTTCATTCCTAACTCAGCCAATCTTCTTTTTCTTATAGAAATCTTTTGTGACCATATTGTTTTAAAATCAAATCTCTGTACTAATCGCTGTTATTGATATTCTTACACATATAATTAATAAAGGTTTGCATACCTCTCTGATTGATGATATATCACTGTGGTTAAGATACTGAACCATGGAACAAAGCACCAAAACTCGAATCTTTGTTCTATAATTAGTAGACTGTATGACTGGTCATGCTAACCTTCTGTGCTTCAGTGCCTTCTCTATGAGGTAGAGATCAGTATTATATCTTCCCATGGGGATATGGAGAGCATATTGAGATAATTTCCTAGGCCATGGCAAGTACTCAAAAGTAGTTACTAGTATTATTTTTCACAATTATATTACTGAAATAATTTAATATATTAGTCACTCATACATTAAAACCAGTGGTTCTCATTTACAGTAATATATGTCAGACACCATACAAGGCATTTTATTTTATTATTTTATTATATTTTATATTCAAAATATTACAGATGTCCCCTTTTCTCCCCACTGACCCATTGTACCCTGTCCCACCCCCTCCCCAGTGCCTCTCCCCACCATTGTCCTGTCCTTGGGTTGTGCATATATGCGTATAAATTCTTTGGTTACTCTCTCCCCCTCCAATTAAAACTCACGAGTAAGAGAATATTCCTGTCACTTTCAGATTAGGAAACTGAGAATTACTGACTAAATAATTTGTTTCAATGACCCTCAGAAAGAAACAGGTGGAACTCAAAGGCAATTTATCTGACTTCAAAGTTTTGTCTAGTTCCATGATTCTGTGTTGTTTCTCAGACTGTCACAGAAGGGTCCCATTAAGAATGTGGTGTTATTATAATTAATCACAGTCTCAAAGACAGAGAGTGATGAAATATTATTTCCATTATTTCTTGAAATAGTGAGCTTTTCTCAAACTTCATAGTCCACAGATTATTATGAACAAAAATTAAGATCTAGGTATTTACAAACTTAATATATTTGACTTTTACAGAATCCTTACTTTGATTAGCAAACTTTTAATGATGTACTGATTCAATAAAAATAAAATTAAAAGTTCATACTGTCATTTCAGATAGGAAGAATAACTAGTACTTTTAATATAAAAAGGGTTAGAATTTTCCGTTTTTACCATTACACCTAAGAGGGACCATTCTCTACATGCTCAGGGGAGCTTTTCCCTGTTCTCAGTGTGTAGAGTGAGTTGTTCTCATGAAACGCTCTCCCAGCTCATGAGTATTTAAGAGGAGGCTCTGAATGAGTCCAACAGCTCCCCTTGCCAGGGGTTTAAATAAGCTCATGGCATGAGAATATAGCATCTGTCACATTTATTATCAGGATACAGAAATATTTTAAAAAATATTAATCTTATGAAAATATTTTGAGGTAATTTTATTTCTATTTTATTTTAACCTTTTTCTATTATTTTTATATTTTAATTCCAGAGTAAAATTAAATAATTTGTATTATTTCTAAAAGAAATCATTGATGTCATTGACATAGTCTCATTAACTTATCTACAATTATGTATTATATATAGGGTGTCCCCAAAAATGTATACACCCTTTAACAGCTGATAGTGCAAATTTGAAAATGAAATGTATTTTAATAAACAGTGCCTTTATAATTCTTCAAAGTGTGTGTGTACATTTTTGAGGGAACACCTTATATTTCATGTATTAATCTAAATGGCCTTCAATGAAACCATTATTCCATATCTTATTTTTATGTTTTTTATTCTTTTTTACTGAACTATTTATTGAATACATGTATCACATTTAAAGGTTGTAATGCTTCATTCTGCAATCATTCTGCTTTATCATTTCCATTCCCCAAGTCCTGTTGTCCGTGTGCCTGATTTTGATATTTTTACAAAATGTGCTGTTGAACAAATTTTAAGTTTACGTTCAATGTTTATCGGTTTGCAGGTAAGACTTTCCAGGCTATGAATTAAACTCTTAGATGTGCTTGGTGGCTTCCCATAGATTAGAGATGCAGTTTCTCTTTCTTTGCTTTAAATATAATCTGGATGTAACTTTAACTTTTCTCTATAACATGAGTTACTCAAGAGACATTCTCTTCTAAAGTTTTCTTAAATGATTATAATTTTTAAATTAAGTAATTCAAATACATGGTAAAAAAAATCATTAAAAATTTTAAAATCTCTCCTTTTCTTCACCCTTTGTCCCACTCATCAGTAGTAACAATTCTTAACAGCTTTTGTTTTCTAATTCTTTTGGGATAAGATGTTAAATCCATTAAAATGTATAATTGTTGAATTTCATTATTTTTATTTAGACTGTAATTGTTAGCTCCCTATTATGGAAGATTAGGATTTTATCACATAACATTTAAGTATCTTCCTGCTGTTTATTTCCTACAAATTCCATTTTTATAAATAATCCTGTAGTAAACTAATTCTTATGTTTTAGATTACTAGCTGGATACTCTTTGGTAAATGCAAGGGACACAAATAGAAATGGAAGCAGCAGACTGTTTTACTTGTTTGTAAATCAAGCCATTTCTGAAAGCCTACTAACTGAAACAACAATACAGTAGTGAGGTTTGATTTTCTCCATGCAGGGACACTCAGATGAAAGACAAACGACAGACTTTGGAGTAAAACCTTTCACCTTAATAAAGAAATATATGTACTTCAACCTTTAGAATTGTTTTTGATTTATAGAAAAATTATGAAGTTAACACAGAAAGTTCCCATATAACATGCATCCTATTTAAGACTCATTATTAATAACTAAAGTTCACACTTTGTTCAGGTTTCCTTGGTTTTTACCTAATGCTCTTTTCTGTTCCAAGATCTCACTTATGATACCATATTATATTTTACTGTAATCTCCCCTTAAGTTCTTCTGGGCTGTGATAGTTTCTTGGAGTTTCCTTGTGTTCGATGATCTGCACAGTTTTGAAGAATACTGGTTAGGTATTTTGTAAAATATCCTTTGATTAGAATTTTTCTGATGCTTTCACATTGTTAGAAGGGGGTTAGGGTTTTGGGGATAAAAGCAGAAGGTAAAAAGCTATTATATCACATCATACCAAGGGTCTACACTATCACTGTGATTCATTACTGTTGGAATTGACCTTCATAACTTGGCTTAGTAGCGTTTGTCGCTTCTCCACTGCAAAGTTACTCTTTTTTCCCTTCCCATAGTGGATTCTTTGGAAGGGAGTCACTTTATAAAGCCCCATTAATGGAGTGGGAACTTTGATCCATTTCTTTGAGGGCAGAGTATATAAACTGTTTGAAATTCTTCTGAATGGAAGATTTGTGTTTTCTTTCTATTTTATTTATTCAGTCATTTATGTCAATACAAACTCATATATATTTACTTTACTCATTGGGTTATAGTTCATTACTACTTTATTTTTTTGCTCAAATTTCTCCAGCAATGGCTCTTTTAGTTGGTTGATGATTATAAATAACATGGTTATAATCATTTGAGTTTAGGTATTTATGTGGGCATAAGTTTTAAAGTCAGTAGGGTAAGTAGAGAGGAGTGTGGTTGCTGGATTATACAGCAAACTATGTTTACTTTTTTAAAAAACTGCCAAGTGTCTGCCACAGTGGCTGTATGATTTTGAATTTCCATCAGCAGTGAATGAGAATTCCTGATTCTCTACATCCTTGCCAACAATTGGTACTGCCAATTATTTAAGGAGACAACTACCTCACAGTTCTAATTGTAAGACAATAATTAATTACCTGAGACATACTGTCTACTCAGGTTTTTAATTTTTTCTTCCAATTAATCTTTCATCTTCTACTGTACCACCTTGGAAGGAATTGCTTCCCCCCCCCCCCCGGAGATTTTTGCAATGAATTCATTTGTTCTATTACCAGCTGTCTATTTTTCTGGCCCCCCGATTCCTTATTTCTTTATTTTCTAAAACTCATTATTTAATTCTTCTTTTAATATTTTCTGTCTTCTAAATGAGAAAGAACTATTGAGGAATGAAAGGATGATGTTTCTGCTCTGTCCAAGAACCATATTAAATACACATCTTCTGAAATGTCTGATTAATAGGGATATTTTTGTGTAAACATAAATATTTTTTTAGAATTTTACTGAAGTTTTCTTTATAGCTTAACAATCCTACAATATTTTCCTACACCTTTTCATAGATTATACTAACTGTACAAAATACAGATTCTTCTCATCTTATGTGATTCTTAATTCATTACTTGAATCCAATGTAACCTTGATATGAAAACCAGGCAATAATACTATGTGAAAAAAAATCAATGTCATTCGTAAACATAGATGTAAATATTCTAAATAAAATATAAACAGATTATTGAATAGATAAAAATAAACTTTTAGCAACATTTTCTCCTATCATTTACAGATAAAAGACTCTATTAGCATAATTCAAAACATTAATGGAATAAAGAAGAGAACAGCATTTAAAAAATAGATGCAGATCATAGTAAATTTGATGTGTCAAGTTTTTTACACTATAGTTTTTAGCATATAAGGAATCTTCCTTATACAGATAAATACCCACAGCAAACATCATACTTTACGTTATATCTTTAGAAATAGTTCCTTTAAAAGTCAGAATACATAATAACATATTGGATGGGCAACACTATCATCATTACACTGGGGTATGGAGTTTCTTATTCAGAAAGCATAAAGCCCAGTATTAAGATTAAAACATAAAAAAGAGGACATATTTACATTATTTCTTGAAGGTATATAGTGAATTTAGCGCGCGCGCGCGTGTGTGTGTGCGTGTGTGTGTGTGTGCGTGTGTGCGTGTGTGTGTGTGTGCGTGTGTGTGTGTGCGTGTGTGTGTGTGCGTGTGTGTGCGCGTGTGTGTGTGATCTCTGTTAAGGATCATCCAGGTAGGCAATATAGGCAGTACAGGAAGTGCCCACAAGAAAATTAAGACCAATTAATTAATCATCAATTGCAAAACTCCATCTATCCTTCAAAAGAGACCAAGTAAGAGAGTAGTAATATAAGAAGAAAGCCAGTAGTAGATGTATCATATAAGCCATATATAGAATATGTTTAATAATTTCATGTCTATCAAATATGTCAAGCGGAATGGGAAAGTCAACTCTGATAAATTCTGCTGTGAAGCTGACTATGGGATTTGACAAGATTTCTATCATAGTTAACCTTGAAGAGAGCCATTTCTGCATGCTAGTGGACTGGATACTTTCGTACACCACCTATGGGAAGCATCTTATTTTCTATATTTGACCGCATTAGAAACTAGAGAGGTTGGACACAGAATATTCTGACAGAAAAGGTAAAAAGACTGTGTGGTCAGGGTGATCTTGACTATCTTGCCAACCCACATGTGATTTTCTTTCTCTGTTAAAAAAAAAAAAAAAAATTGTATTCCAATATTATGTTGTTTGGATTAAAGACCATGTCATGTTTTATTAAATCTAAGATGATATCAATCACAGGATTCCCCACTATTCTATGTATCACTCAGAATAAAATATAAGCAAACAAGCAAAAAACCAAACTATAGCCAAGGAAATTATGGCAATGCCATTAATTGTAAGATATACACCAGTTACAGAGATATTAAGACGCAGGGAAAATTGCCTTTGATTTGATGAAGCACTGAAAGCCCCCTCTTGAATAAACTGAGACACTGCCTTTGCATTAAGCAAACTGGCAAAGCAATTAATCAGTAAATAAGGAAATAGTTCCGGGCCAGGCAATAAGTATAAAAATGGTCTCTAATAGTAAATACAGGTCCCTTATAGAGAATACAGAAAAGAAAAACCATTTTGTGTTAAAGGATGAACATATTTGAATCCATCATTGTGCTTGCTCTAGTCCTGATTATGTCTGATACACAGTCTATATTTTTAAATTTAATTAATATGAATAATTTAATATAAAATTTAAAAAATGTATTATGAAGATTAATGCAAAAACTGGTGAATATTTTTAAATGGTAGGCTTATTTGAAATTTTGATTATCAGGAAACTGGACAATAAGAAATTTGAGAAAAACAAGAGGATAAATATTTAAAAGTTGGTGATGCTAAGAATGAGGATCATGTTTTTACCTTGATAGAAAAACTGACACAATTAAGAGGATGCTCATGCTGATAAAAAGCATTTTATCTTTTCCTTAGGCTAAGTCAGTAGTGTTTTAAAGTGGTGGTTAACTTCTCTCTGTCTCTCTATGTCTCTCTCCCTCTGACTTTTGCAGGTGACCATGATGAAATTTATCTGCAGGGCACGCTAGATTCAATGTAGAAAGAATGTTAACTCTAGTGGGCCTTAGATGGACATGGGTCTGTGATGTGTATCGGTGTTCATCTTATAAGTAATGAATTCTGAGATTATACCAGAAACTACATTGTTTTACTTTTTTTGAAGGGTATTTTGTTTTTTTAAATTATGTTTTTATTGATTTCAGAGAGATGAAGGGAGAGGAAGAGAGAGATAGAAACATCAATGATGAGAGAGAGTCGTTGATCAGCTGTGTCTTACACGCCCCCTACTGAGGATCAAACTCACAACCGGGGCATGTGCTCTGACCGGAATCAAACCATGACCTCCTGGTTCATAGGCCAATGTTCAACCACTGAGCCACACTGGCCAGGAGAAGGGTATTTTAAATGCTAACGTTATCTTTATTCATTCCATTGCTTCTCAATGTAGTTGACCCTCAGGTTTTAAGTAACATTGTGTCTGGGGCTGCTGGATTTCCTGTTATTACTTTATTAGTCTTTAATGGAATTAACTTTGCCATAGGCAAGTTATTCTAGATGTAAAATTTTGAGAAAATGTTATATAAAAGATCTGCATATTAGGCATTAAAAGTCGTTTAAATTCAGCATTCTGTCTTTTACTTACAGAATTTTTTAAAGTAAAAACACATAATACATTTCAATGGATTTATACATATAAGTCTTAGATGGCATATCTTGTGGAAATATGTATAAAATTTATTGAAAGTATAGCCTAATTAACTGAAAGAATTGTTCTTTTAGATTATATGTTTGAAATACCATGAAGGTTTGCTAATAACCACACAACCAGCAGGCTTATGTCACTTATTTAAGACTACTCTAGGTGATGAGTTCTAAAGAAATCTGAAATATGGATGTGGAAACATTTTAAACTTTGAAAGCGCGCAGGAACATAACATTTTTTCACCTTGTTGTATTTGTAGTAGAAAGAAGTTAAAAGATAACAAAGTAGCAATGAGAAAGATAAAACATGTTTATGACTTATAGCTTATCAGTTGAACAAGTAAATGACCTAATAAGAATGTATTTGGACCCTGGCCTGGTATCTCTGTTGGTTAGAGCGTCGTCCAGATATGTGGAGGTTGCAAGTTTGATCTCTGGTCAGGGCACATCCAAGGAGCAACCAATGAATAGGTGAGACGACAAATCAGCCTCTCTCTCTCTCTCAAGTCTCTCAATAAAATAAAAAGAATGTATTTGAAAAAAAATCAATGCCTTAGAAGACATTATTTAAGAGAGAAATTTGCCCTGGTAAGAAAAAAAATAAAATCTATCTAGTAAAGAAAGAAAGGAGTTATCACCCAGAAGGAGAATCGATAGATAGGATTGAAAACAGTGCATGCGACCTCAGAGTCTTACTAAATTAAAAAATATAGGTAAAATACCAAATAAAGTTGAAATGTTTAAAAAGTGGTAAATTCTACTAATGCTAAATATTTATCATTAATGCTTGATGAAAGAAAAGAATAGTTAAGATTTTACTTTTTTAGTATGTATATGTGTGCGTGTCTGTGTACAAAAGAACATCATAGTCGATATTATATGATTCTATTACAGATATTGTAGTAAGGTAGAGTGGAATTTCAATATAGATTTCAAATTGTTGTCAAGAAAGAGTGTGATTATGGATTTCTACCATTTATCTCTTGTAGACATGTGACTCTGATGAAAGGAGCTCTATAAACTCCTGAGGGGACAATAAAATGTGAGATACCTCTTCAGTGTTAGATCGTGACAAACATGGTAAAATTGGTTGATGACATGGAAGGAAATACAAATCTGCATGTGAAAATTCATTTTATCTATGAATTTATAGGAAACAAACATTCAGAAACAGGTTAATATGATAGGAGTGCGATCAGAAAATATGTGTATTCTCACAGGAGAATTTAAAATTTTGTTTTAGGGGAAAATAACATTTATGAGCGATTTTACACATTGATATTACCAAGTTTACATTTTCAGAATGTAGAAAACAGAATAAACAGCATCTTGGCAGCAATGCCTTTATCATCGCTATAACAATGTATTTGGGAAGTATTTTATATGGTCATAAGAAATGTATTTCTTACTCAATGATTTTTTTAATATATTTGTTGAATATTTGAGGGGAAATACTATAAGGGAAATACTAGCAACCTAGGTTTTTAAGATGAATTTATAAAAATGTTTTATGTATAATGCAATGCTTTTTTTATACATTAGTTTTATAAAATAAATCATGGGAAAATCAAGCAATCGTAACTTTTTAACCTATTATATCATTTTAAAAATCTGCTTTCCTCCAAATACATGCTATAGAGAAATTATAGGCCTTTTTGGATGTGTTCCACTTCTGGTTTTGAATCTCATCACCATCTTTGGAAGCTTAAGAGGGGGTGTTTTCAATCGACAAAATGAATGTAAGTGGTTTGAAAAGCTTTACAGAGAAAGATAATATGCCAGAAATATCACTTTGTCTTGTTGACAGAATTTAATGAGAAATTTTCTATCTTAAGACTCAGACATGAGTTTCCAATCAGACCATTATCTTCTCTGCAATAATCTGTCTTCTGAACTTAAATTAGGGCAAATATGAGAGGCTGACCACCTGGTGAAACTGAAGATGAAACTCACTGCCTTATGTTAGTATCACCATATGTGTTCTAAGATACGTATGTTTAAAAACTTGCCCCTACTTTGTCACAAACCTAACACGTGACACCTACTGTAGATTTTCCTCTTTTTCTGTCTCTCTGTTTCCCTATTTGTGTGTGTGAGAAAGGCAAGAACAGTCTTAGTATATCCACTTAATATAGTGTTTACTGCAAAGCTTTGATTAAACTCACCTGTCCTTATTTATAGTCTAATAAAATATTATTCATGCATTGTCTAAGAGTGCCCACGAGCTCTCTCTTTGGTATAGGACAGACTTGGGTTTCGTTCTCAGCTCTGCTACTCAAGCTCATGAACTTGGGGACTTAACCTGCTGAGTTTCAGTTTTACTGCCTGTAAATTAGAAACTATGAATTTATAGAAAACAAACTACAACTACCATATAGGCCTGTTGTTAGGATTAATATAACAATATTTGTGGCATACTCTGAGGGTTAGTTGCGTATAAGCCATTATTTATGCCTTCTTTCCCCTTTTATAGCGGTTGGAAAGTCAAACACTCACCTTCACATATTTGTTTGCACCCAGAAGTGTACATCTACAAGTTCAGTGCTGGCTGGTAAGATGTAAGCCAAGTCCCTGGAGCATGCTTCTGGGAATGTTCCATTTACGAAAAAGGCTTAGCTGGCATATCCATTCACGTTCTTCCTGCCGAATTATCTTGCAACCTGGAGGGTGAAAGCCATGTGCTAGGAATAGTGGAGCTAAAAGATTTAAAAAATATATCTTGCATAATTAACACCTTTGAATATTCCAATTAACCTTGGGTTGCTGTCTCTAGAATTCTTACATGGGGAATTAAAGCATTTGTTTACAGTTAGTTTTTAGCTTGTTTGGTTTTGCTTGTGGGAAACATTCATTCTTTTTTACAATGTGTAAAGGGTCTAAGGATTCTGTTTACATAATTTGCCCTTTAATATATTTTAATCTTCTTCTAACCACTCTACTGACTCTGATAGCACAAGAGGGAAAAAACAATAAACAGACAAATGGAAATTAGAAAAGCTTAATACTGTACATTTAACATTTGAAAGGTATTAGCTTGTTGCCCTGACTAGCAGAATTTAAGAGTGACGGGATTTCTCAGGATGACTGTTACAATATTAATTCATTTTAAAGCAGGATACTGCTGACCTACCCATCGCAACAATCCATTACGTTGCCTAACTCACAATAAATCGTGGGCATTTTAGTAAGGAGATGAGACACACATTTTAAAACTCATCATTTGTACTGAAATCTCATCAAATTCTTCTTCAAACAACTCAAAGTTCCTCTCCCTCTCAGCTCATTCATCTTTCCTTTCCTTCAGAGACATTCGCTCAAAATTACCTTTTAATGTCTAGGCGTCCAGCTCTTAGCGCAGCCCGCCAAACATGGACTGACCGCTGTCTGTTGCTGTGCGGCCGTGTCCGTGGTGAGAGGTGGGAGGTGTAGAGGGCGTATTCCAGTTTATTCTGTATTAACTGCCGTGGAAAGAAAGTGAAGTAAATAACAACTATTTAACGTTCCTGTTATAAATCCAGGCATTTTTTAGAAAACACAGAAATAAAAAGTGACTTAGAGTATCCATTTGTTAACTGTTCACCTCAGTGGACTGCATTTTGCTATCAAAAGGCAATTTAATGTTATTACATAAGATATGTTTATTTGTGTATAATTTAGCAACAAAAGATAGTGAAGTAAAGCTACCTAAGTACATGCTTACTTATAATTACAAGGACCTGGGTAGAGGGGAAAGAAAGAGGCTTCAAAACCCAAAGGTTTTCAAACTTAAAGATGATGTTATGCCCTGTTATGTAAATGAGCAAGTTGATGGACAGTTAGAATCACCACGGCCTAGTTGGAGACCTAATTTTAAAGAGATATTTGGAGGCTATCAAACCATTCAAAGGAAAGGCGCATTTATTTCAGTTTCCTTGTATCTTGGGTTTAGGTATTTGTTTGTGTTTTACTCTTTCAGTCCTGAGAAGAGGGTGTGGATCAGAGTGGGTGGACTCATTGAAGTAGAGGAGCTTGTTCTTCATTCCTGTCTCCAAACAGAACTTCCTATTTTGTGCCACCAACCACGATTGATATCTATGGTTTTTTGTTTGTTTGTTTGTTTGTTTGTTATTTTGGAGAGTCATTTGTTGAAACTTGTCGGGGGAAACAGGCTTCAAACAAAAATGGGCTTCTCTGTGCTTTGGTGGCAACTTATGCATATTAACATACAAGCAAATTCTACTGAAAAGCTACTAAACAGGTAGTCATTGTGGAGCATTTCTAGATTCTAAAATAAGCTACATTAACCCATATCACTGGACTTCTGCTTTGGGGCTCACGTTTATAAAACATCAGTTTCATCATAAATCTTCAGGTTTACTTTTCTTCCTATGAGACTTGGGGGGGCACAAACTGTCATCTTACTAAGTAGTTGTCTTGTTGCTTTGTCTTTGACACATCTTTGTTTTAATATAATTTTTTGCATGCAGTGAAAATTGCTAAAGGAGTCAATGAAATAGATTTTGCTCACTTCTGGAAAAGACAAAATGATCACATCTAAAATATTCTGACTGTGTTGGGCAGAATAATGCACCGCCTCCTCCAAAGATGTCCATTAGGTTCCAATCCTTGTGACATGTGAATGTGTTCTCTTACATGGCAAAATGGATTTTGCAGAAGTGATTAACTTAAGACTCTTGAGATTGAAAGATTATCTTGTATTACCCCTGTGGGCTCAAGTCTAGAGTCAGGAAAGGTGATGTAAGGACAGAAGCAGAGTTTGGAGTGCTACAGCAACAAGCCAAGGGATGCAAGCAACCTCTAAAAGCTGGAGAAGCCAAAAAATAGATTCTCCCTCAGAGCACCCAGGAGGAAAGCGCTTCTGCTGACCCCTTGACTTTAGTTCTGTAGGACTCACTACTCACTTATGACTTCTAGAATATGTAACAGTAAATCTGTGCTGTTTTAAGCCACTAGGTTTGTGGTAATTTATTACAGCATAAACAAAAATATACACTCTCATCTACTTCTAAAAAAATAATTTCCGGAGGATTGATCATCAAAACTTAGAAAAACCCAAATCAGTGGCTCTATTAAGATGTTACTGTCATGGCACCATTTGCTGGTGGTATAGAAGCATGTAAAGGATGCCATCCAGTCTAATCTGGGGAAGTAGGACTGGGAGTTAAGGTAACTGCTGTGGCAGAAGACATAGGGGTACCCAAGCTGAAGGGTATTGTGGTGGAATGAGCAAGAGGAGGGAAGTACTTCTGGCAAAGGGAAAAAGTGTTTGTGAACACTACCTTGGTTAAGAGCCTGGAGAAATTGAGAACTGAAGAGACCCTTACATGACTGGACTCTTCAGAGTGATGTAGAAAATAGTGTACAACGAAGCTGTTGAACTGGAAAGAATATAGAACCAGCAATGACTTTAAGTTGGGCAATTAAATATTTCTGCCTTTATTTTAGGAACATTAGGAAGCCATTAGGGGTTTTACTGCACAGGATTGGGATAGTTTGGACTTGTGTTTTAGTTAAACTATTCCATTTTATGCCCATTTATTATCCAGTTGGATATGTCATTGCTTTTCCTCATCTCAACATTAAAAGCATCTACAACAAATATACGGCATGGGTCATGATAACTTTGGGATATCACACCATTATGCATCTGTAATTATATAAACACCATAGATGATTTTTATGTTTTATGCAATGAAATGCCATAATTAATTGCCAAAATTTCTGGGCACTGAGTAGGCAGTTTAGATAATTAATGAAAGTCAGTTAGCTGTTCACATTCTCATAATCAATAAAAGTTAGAATGACTCAATATTTCTTCTTGCCCTTTTGCCTAGTCTTAACGCAAGTGGAGATGAAAAAGAAAAATCACTGTGATTAAAAACAAATCTTCCATATAAGTGAACTTTAAAATTAATGTGCCCCTTATGATAGTCATGGTCTGAGTTTTATTCTCAATTAAGTGCAATCTAAAAATGAATTAAAAATGACATTTGTAAATGGATGGAAAAGAAATCATATATAACAGTGATTTGATTTAAAAGGCCCAATGATATTAGCTCTCTCTAAAAAGTCTGAGGGCAAGAAAGAATTGGCCTATAAAACTTCTGGTGTCAGTATTTCCCAGAGACAGATGAGGTCCTACTAATTATTACTTATTTGAGTGAAGCTGCTCTAGGTTTGATTAAGGTTTTTTGTTTTTTTTTTTAAAGGTGGTACAGGATGACATGTATATTATTTTATATAACTTCTGTCAGTCATGATAAAAAATTTAAAGTGTGAAGAGTCCCATCAAATCCTTAAAAATGTATTTTAGAAAGAATAAATAAAATTTCAGGTGGCTAATTATTATTAAGCTAAGAAGTATATTCCCTTATCACATATTTCCAAACAGTTTTATACAATTTTTTAAAATTATGATAGGCCCCAATATTTTGTATGTTAGCATCAATCTCCTACTAGTAGATGAGTAGCTCAGGTTGAAGCTGTAGGACTCAGTTAAAGTCGCTCCTAGTGTGAGAATATCTCCTCTATGCTGGCAATTGTTAAGTTTTTCTCTACTCACAGTGTGCCCTCTTATTGTTTCAATCAGGATTATTACATTCACATAAAAATGACTGAAGTACTGTAAATAATTCATACAAGCCCAAGGCACCGTGCCCAGGCTTGGAAATAGGTCCTGAGACGAGAATATCAAAGTCCTTTCGGATTGCTCTCTACTCACTGACTTCAAGTTACCCTCATTCCTCCCTTTCAAGTACATTTTCCTTCTTTATGCTCCATTTCTAATTCAGACCTTGTTGCTTATGACATTATGTTATTCTTAAAATGTCTTTAAGAGAGAGTTTGAGTATAAATACTTTGGCTCATGAAGACTTTATCATGTCTGGTTTTGTTCCCTTATGAATTTCAGGTTTAACTTATGGTCTTCCATTTTCGGAGACATCCCTGTATGTTTTTAAACAACTCCCACCCCTTCATTCTTAAGATCTTCAGGAGGAGGATGATACTTGAAACCAAAATTTCCCTAGAGAAACACCTTGTATTCATGTCAGACAAAATTATGATATAAATTATCTGTAATTATTATGTTAAACATCTCAACTGTGTAAAATACTTCTGAATAAAGAAAAGTAATTTTTGGATTTCTATCAGAAAGCGTACTCCTTTGGAAGATTATTTCTATTATAACTGAAAAAAATAGTGTAAAAAAGTTGACAAAAGTACAATTCAGCACATTGCTCAACATGGAAGCAAATATTTTTGACCATTTTCACAAATCTTTTGTTGTTTGAAGCTGATTTTTTTAAGGAAAGTATGTTGTCTGTATTTAAAGAAGATGAGTAACCCTAAATGGAACCTGTGCAAGTCAGGATTCTTCTATGAATCCATACAACTATGATACAACTATGAGCAAGTGATTTTTTTTGTTTGTTTTTTTCTAAATGGCACATGAGAACACTATTTTGAGCATACTAATAATGATATTAAGGGGAAAATAGGACGGGAATTCCACATTCAGTTGTATTTGGGAAATAGAAATTTAAACCTGTTGAAGCAAGGTTTAAACAAATATTTAATTTTTAAAAGACTGGGAGAATTTAATAATCTAATAGTTATTTTTAGTCAATAAGAAGGAAAATAAGAAATAATATGAAGAGTATTGTTAAATTATTGGTGCATACACTCTTACTCCCCCCCCCCACACTTGGTGACAATCTCTAAGAACACTGAAAGAAATGTTTCTATAGGCTTAAAATCTCATACAAGTTTTCACCTACATTTCCTATTTATCTGTGTTGATCAGTATTTCTCCCTAAAACACAAAGGATGAGGAAGGTTGGCAACTTTCCACAAGGTACAACCGACTTCTGATAATTTGGGATTGCCTAGAAACTAAAGAATGGGCAGTTTAATGCAAACATATCTACCATTAAAATTATTTTTAGTTAATCAGCAATTTTCTAAAGTTCCATAAGATCTGCAGAGTGGAATTCTTTACTAGTCCTTCATTCATGATATTCCTACGGCTTTGCTCAGGGGAAGAGTTGGGAGAATCCTATTTCAATCATAAAGCTACCATTAAATGTCCATATTAATGACCAGTTTCTAATCACATTGTGAATCATTTAAATCAACAATAGAGATGTTGCTTGAGAAACAAGTATTCATAACATTGATTTTGAGTAAAAAGATCCACTTTTGTTTGTGATAAATTTTAATTTTATCTCAAATTTTTATTTTGACAATAGACAACTCACATTTCAGTATTAAAAAGACATTTAACACTGACAAGTTTTCCTAGTATATTATCTAAATAGAAGTCAGTGTGAGGATGTCAATGTCTTAAAAGCTCTTTGTTATATAATAATCCAAATCAACTGTGAATGGAGCTCAGAAGTGGCATCATGAAGAGACATATAAAAAAGTCAACATTTTAAAGGAATTTAGGTAATTTTTTATGCACAGGTAAAAATTAATGTTCATAAAATTGATGCTATGAAAATATTGCAAAAGTACTTGCATTAGAAAAGTGAAAACAAGCACGTGAATAAAATTTACGTAGGTAAAAATTTGCTAATGCTTTTATATTTGCAATAAGAATGAGTACTCACTCTAAGGATCTTCAATGTCTCTTTTTAAATTCTATCAAGCCTCTAATCTGCATAGTTTTATTGGTCAAATAGTGCTATTAAAAATAAAATCAGCTTATTAAATATTAAAATATACATTATATATGTAACTTATTTTTATACTTATAACATTCATGTATATTATACAATACAGTATTTGTATTGTAACATTTGTATATGTTATAATGTATTTGAGTGGATTTGGATAGAACAAAGGGATTTAAAATTTAGATAAAGAGATATTTCCAATACTTGCAGAGTCATAATACGAGTATGTTCTCTGATATTTGTGAATATATTCTAGGTAAAGTTAGATCCGGTAGCAGAGAAAATTAAGCTTTGAAAGTTAGCCAAAAATGATGATAATGTTCACTAGAATTCCCTGAAGAATTCTTCCGTGAAGAATTAATACCATTATGACTTGAAAATGTATTTAAATTTGGTCCGATTTTATGAGAGAAAACTAACTGGAAAAAATTCCTAATCAGAAATTTTAAAACAAAACTTGAAAATACAAAACAAGAGTTATCAAGATACATTTGCAGGAAATACATTAGGTTGAGTCAACACTCTTTCACAGTAAAATTAGATGCTCAAATTTTTTTCTATCAGTGACTCATTTTGTTTTCATTTAAATATAGTCAATATACAGTATTATATTAGTTTCAGGTGTACAACATAGCTATTCAACGATATACCTAATAAAGTGATCACCACAATAAGTCTAGTTTCTACGAACAGCAACTTCTGCTGTGTATGGGCTATACTCTCTGCTTCTTTGTATGTCTCATAATCTGTGTGTGTGGAGATGGAGAACTGGATTTTTAAAATAATATACTGTGGTATCTCTGAAAATTAGATTTATTCCACTCCTGACAGATTGCTTTTGCTGACATGTATATGTATTATTTTTGCTGCTTTGTTAAGATTATATTTATAAAGCTTGTATTACTTGTCATGTGCAGCACTGAAATATATGCCCGGTTAGCTTAGTGGTTAGTTTGATTGGACAGAGATTTTATTAAATGTGTTGAACCTTCCTGAGGGCAGACCAGACACCTCTGCCTTAGGCTTCGCTATCTGTTCATGCAGAGCCTCCAGGTCAGCCAGATCATAGAGATTAGAGCCTTCTTATGTATGTTCTCGGCATGTACATGTCCTGCACGTGTGTGTGGCCGTCTAGATTTCTGGAAATACGTTAGAGTTTTTCAAAGTCCATTATGGGCATCTCTTTCCCCAATATGGCCTTTTAAATTTTTGGTGAGTCTCTTATTTCCAGCTGGTGTTGTCCTTCAAGCTTCTATGATGTTAAACAATTGCCAGTGATTATTGTTGACAAATGCCCTTGATTTTAGTCTTTTTGCTGAGAGCATGTACTGAGTCATGTCAGGACAGACAAGCCCCGGAATAGAATTTTTGGGGACCTTGCAGACATATCAAATAATAAGTCTTCCCTGGGCATGGGACTTTTGAGAATCTCTAACCCTGGTCTGTCCCCTGCAGTTACTTCTAGAAGTTGCTAGGCTGCTGGTTTGTACAGCTACTGCAATTGCAAGGCTGCTTATTTTCAAGGACACCAAAAATAGGTCAAGAGAAGAACGGGAAGATTTGTGGCAAGTGAAATTGCCACAAAACTGGCTCTTTTCACTGAGATTTGGCCATTTTTTCTTGAATTAACTCTTTTTTGATTATTAGAAGTATTTGGTTTAATTCCAGAATTCAAAAGGTTGACTTTGAATAGTTTTGGCAAGTATTCTCAATACTTTTATGAAGGAACAGATTTTTAGAGCTTCTTAATCTATTGTTTGGCATCAGGTTCTTGTAATTTAATTCCTCTATTGTTTAAATCATATGTAAATAACTTGTCACTGCAGGAATCTTTAAAATATCTTTCACTATATCAACTTATTTTGGAAAATAGTTATGGTAGGCTCTTTAAATCTTTACTACATTTTTAAAATTTTCACCTGCAGGTTGAAAACATAATACAGCTCTGTTGAACTCAATCATGGCCAAATGGCTTGTTTAGATTAAGATGGGAGCAGAAGAGTGCTGATCACTTTGTTGGTAGAAATGTTAAATGCATAGTTTTCCATACCCTCATTTTTCTCCCATGATCCTAGATATAATATATGTAGAAGCTACACAAAAGCATGAGTATCTGATAAAAGATGCTGAGAAACAATCCATAGCCTCCCGCTGATGGACCTGCAGAATAAACCACTGAGATTTGGAAGTGTGTTCCTGCAGGATAACACAGCTTACTGAAATTGATATAGTAGCCTAGCATAATGCATGCATATGTTAAACACATTTCTGGCATTTGTTGTATGACAAGTCTCTGAGTTCTTTTATATGATTCACAAAGTTTTTTGTTGTCCATTTTGGAAAAAACACACACAAAAACTACATTGCTTTTATATAGTCAGTGAGTTACTTTGATAGTTTATCTAAGACACTAAAATATGTTTATCTAAATAAAATAACGATTCTAGAGGCTATTTATGTTAATTTAGAAGGAAAATGAGTTTTTGCTTACATACTTGAAGCAGAGACGGAGTAAAGCAGGTAGGCACAGTGAACCCCTGATGGGAGATTAAAAATTCTTAACTTTGCACTTTATTTTTCTCATAAAAATACTAATAACATTTACACCTCTGCTATGTTCCATTCATGGTTTTTATAACAAAGCATATGTTAAATCAGTTAATAAAAAGTTTAGTGCTATCTAAATCGAAAGCAATAACATGTCGACTCAGATCTGTGTAACATGTTCAAATGCCCACCTTCAAATATCCACCCTATTTTTATGGGGGGCGCGTTAGGTATGATCACAGAATAACAAGGTATTCTGTTAGGAACCAATGTGAGAGCCCGTCTTTCTCAGTCCTTTCATTACACAGAGTCTAAGTTTCTGGACATTTATTTATATGACTTTCCCAAAGCCACCCAACTGGCAAACACCTTATCCAGGATGCAACCAATGAGTGTCTATATCCCTGTTAAGGTCTGGTCAACATTCAAAATAGTTGACAATATATAAATACCAGGTAGGAATTTTATACATTGTATAAAATTATATGTGTGTATTTCTATATTATATATAATTATAAACACACAGAACAGAGAGAATCCAAAGTCAGATGTTGGCAGGATAAGCTTGAAAGAGATGAAAATGAGTCTCAGACTAGAGAAGAAAGGACCATCCATCGGATGAAGGTGTTCTACTCTTTAACATTAGCCGTAATATTAGTAAAACAGAGGTCTGGTTCTGCATTCGAGCTCATGTTTGGAAGTTGTCTGTAAAGAAGGCGATATGTTGACCTTTAAGTTCATTAGAAAACTGACTCTTTTCTCTTATGCAGGCCTCTCCTCCCCTTTGCATACCCACTTGTTGGAAGTGGGAATATACGTGCCACTGATGTCAGTTAAGGGTAGCTTCGTTTTACTTCACTTAATTAAACTGTAAGAAAGTAATGTCTCCCGTTACCCCAAGCCTTGCTCCATATGCTAAGTGCCACGAGTATTAGGTCATCTCCGTTTAAGACCAGCTGCTGCAGATATTTCTTTGGACAGGACACATTGAATTTAGCAAGTCACTTTAGACCTCAAGCTCAGTGTGGCTGCCGGGGTGCCTTGGGAAGCTTCCCGATCATGTGGATAAATAGCCTGCATGACTGTGTGGAAAGAAAACATTCCTGAAGATCGCCAACACATCATCAGCCCACGACTTCTCACCCATCCCCTAATCCTCAATTTTCCACAATTACTAAAAAAAAAAAGCAAATGAGTCTGTCTCGCCTTGTTTTGGAACATGTTCTGAGAGGGTCAGACAGTTCTGTCACTTTTTCCCCTCCCTACTTCATGTTGCTTAATTTCTCTTGGAAAATATGTTCGTGTTAGAGAGTGGATGGCGGAGAGTAGTGTTTGCCTCTGGCTGCGCTTTTCCCTGGGGTTCCTGGGGCCGAGGACCTGGGGGAGTTTTATGAGGCAGGCTCTGCTCACAAACCAGTCGTGGTGCCTGGGAGAACACTGAACAGACAGACACTGCGCTAAAGGGAAAGCCCAGGGGATCCGGTTACTTGTCTGTCCCTTAAGCACATAACCAGTGCATCAGAGGGGCCTTTGAACGAGGCGCACGGATTTCATTTCTGTGATTATGTCCTTGTTTCGCCAGAACAGCAGGCTGACATCTGCCTTTACATTTCCAGCGTTGTATCTCAACTGCTGGCAGATGCTTTGATTCTTTATGCAGGGCCCTTTGGAGGGCTTGTAAAGCCAGATAAGAAATACCCATGTGGCAACACATTTAAGCTGTCTTATTAGAGGCAACTTTGCAGGGCAGTTTTGCCACAGTTTGCTGCATAAGCTTGAACAAGAAACCTATTTGCACACACAGTGTGCTACAAAGGCCACTGCGATCTTCCCAGACTTGAAGTGCTGCCTCCTAACTGGTCTCAAAACACCTAAGTGTTTGAGGGCCTGGAGACCCTCAGCTGTGACCTACTAGGAGTGTCTATTTGGAACTGGAACAAAAGCTGTCAATTTGTTGAAGATATTAATGCGTTGACGGCTTGAAAGCAGACACTGTGCTTTATTTTGAGTAAAATGGTTCTTTCCAGTGAAGCCTAGCCAGCCAGGTTTTCTGATGAATTCTTAGCAGCACACTGCTTCTGTTTCGGTTGTAGGAATTTGTTTTGCTTAAAGTTGCTATTACATACAATGCACTGCCTTCTGAAGAGATAGATGCATGTGTCTTTTTAGTACCTTGTTAAATAAATTATGTTGCTTAACTAAATAGACCTTTTTAAAATGCACAGTGCCTTTTCAAAGACCAAGCAACAGGTGCCCTGGTAAATGAACGGTGAGTGGTCTCCTGTAATGACATTCGTATCATATATGGTAATGGTATTAAGAAGCAGTAACCTGCCATTGCATTATAAAGTGCGCTTAGGCTCTTCTCCAATGTGTTAAGTTAAATTAATACTTTGATTTGTAAGTGAACAGGGAAATAGCAAGAAATTAACAACTCTGGCAGTTGGAGCTCTAAAACAGGATTCAGAAAGATTTTTGGAGTGCTGGAACTGGAGGTCAAGATCTGTGACCATGAATATAGAGACCGGTATTGCCCATGTATGTTTTTGTCAACTATGTTCAGTTATATGGGTGGATACAAAAATTGGGCAAATAATTACACTTAACCAGTTTTGTTTTTGTCAACAGAAAGTGACAAAACACGAGGGGATAAAAGAGACAAGAGTGTGCACAAAAAAGAGATTCTCATGGCTGGCCATGGAATTTGGCTCAGATAAGAATTCCAGAAAGGACATTGGGGAGGGGAGGTATAGTGAAAAGAAAGTTAGATCAATGAATTATAGAGCATCGTAGTTATAGGACTTTTGGAGACAGGAAACTAGAGGGTTTGAGATGGAGAAATAAGAAGTAGTTTTTCAGAGAGTGGATTGCAAGGAACAGATTACAGCATCCAGAGACGGTAACTTAGAGAGTTCAAGACAGGATCACGGAAGGACAAGACCAACAACATTTGTATGTATGTATGCATGTACGTATGTTGGTATGTATGTATGCATGCATGCATTTTTTTCCTATGAGTGAAATTTAATTGTGTAACTAAGGCCTCAAAATTTAGTATTGAAGAAGCCAAAATTTGCTTAGCTCATGATTCTGTGGATTGGATGGATGGTCCTTCTAGTGTGAGTTTACTTGCTGAGCTTTCTGAACCCCGTGTTTGTTGTCAGCTGAAGGGTCATCTGGTAAGTGAATGACCTAGCGTGGCCTCTCTCACCCTTGTGGCAGTGAGCAGGCTGCCGGCCGACGCATTAGGAGTGACTCAGCCACATGTCTCTCATCTCTTAGCGGACTAGCCCCGACTCTTCCACATGTCAGTGTTAGTGTTTCAAAAACAAGAGTGCACAATGCACAGATATTTACAGGCCTCTTCTTGCATTATGTCTGCTACTGATACAGTGGCCGAAATGACTCACATGGCCAACCCAGATTAAAGAATGTTGAACTGGACTCTACCTTCAGAGGGTGATTATTTTTAAATCAACCACATGTATCTTTTTCCTATTTTATCCACTAGACTCTAACTTCCCTGTGGCACAAACTGAATCTGTCCTGCCCATTTACTAAAACTCCTCTATTGCCTATTATAGTACTTGAAACAGAGTGGGTATTTATAATATTCTCCTGATAAATTCCTATCTATCAATACCTCAACATGCCCCAAACAAAGTCATCTGCTTTCCCAGTAAACCATCAACATTTCCAAACGTCCCTACTTTTATTGAAGGAAATGTCCATTTTCCAGTTCTTTAGCTCAGAACTCCAATGTCACTTCTGGCATCCCCACGCTCTCCTGTTGACTAATCGGATCCAGACCCTCGTTTATTCTGCTCATTCAATTGCCCTCGTCTGTGCCTCACTCCATTTACAATACTTTTTGTTTTCTCATCTTTGTAACATTCAAGGTCACCTGATCTACCGAGGAGATAGTTCTACCTTGTCTTTGTGCTGCTAGATTTCACCCCATTGTTCAACTGCTCTCCCACCAAAGTCCTGCAATAATTTTCCAAAAGTGTACTACTGATTATGCCACTTCTCTGCTCAATGATCTTTAACACTTTTCTATTCTTTAACGACTTGTCAGCTGAGCATTTAAAGTCCAAGGGTCCATGGACTTAAAGCAGCTTTTACAGCTTTTTCTCTCAAAATTTTCTTTCATATATTTTATATCCTGCTACCTGGACTATAATAACCCTTTCTCTCGAGAACACCCAAATTATTTTTCCTTTCCTTTTCTTTTTATCTACTAGCAATTCAAACATTCTTTTTCCTCACACATCAGTTTCTTTACTGGTCAAAATCTAATTCACCGAACATTGCTCTATTCAATGACACTAACTTAAAAAAACACCTGTTACTTAAAACACCTCAACCCACAACAAAGAAAATTGTCCTTTTGCTATTGAAATTTCATAACACCTTTTATCTCTTTTATGTCTGGTTTTAAAATTGCCTGTTCACTCTTCTATCTGTCCCTCAAAGGTCTACCCTACTTCATGCCTGAGACTCTATGTTGTTAATTACTGCATGCACAATATAAAAAACAAGATATTTTATGCATAGCCTATGGGCTATAACTATTTGATAAACTAATGTCAAAAGGAGACTTGAAAACCTCATATTGTGTTCAGCTTAATAAATATTAGCAGGTGATGTAGATTAATGAAATAAACTGAAATTACTCTCTCAAGCCACCTGGATTTGCTCTGTGACTTTCTCCCATTATGAATCTATTTCCAGAGTCTAAATAATAAACCACACATCCAACAAATGAAAATTAAGTTAATGTTAAGGAAAGTGTTGTTAAATCAAAAGAATACACTATAACTCTATAACTACATTTCATTGTTAGAATTTATACATTTTATGACCAGGGTGAAGATAAGAGAATCTTAATGTCCCTTGTACATATATCACTGAGGACTCAGAACTAAGGAAATGCTGTTGAAATCTATGTTCAGTATCAATTAAATAGAGTAACAGTTGCTCTTACATAGTTAAGTATATTTTAAAAACTTTCAGAAGAGTAGTAAATTAGATAACATAATCACTTTTGTTTATAAGCCGTGTCTTCAGTGAAACTATTCCATCCTTCCACGACTATGCTTTTGCTCCATCAACTGAAATATCTTGAAGTGAATGTTTTACTTTAAATGCACAATATAAATTTTCAGAGTTTTCTTATACTACCAATCGGCTGTTATGCCACTTTCAGTAACACTCAGAAATTTTGCTCTAAAGAATTGGGAAGCATGTATTCTCTTGGAGCTTTCATTAGAATTAAGACAGAAATCTAGAAACAAAAGATTTCTTTCTCTAATAGGTTAGGAAAAACTGTGTTCAGGTCACATTAATACACAATTTCTCAATGCTTTAGTTTGCTGATTCATGTAATAAACATTAAAAAAAAGAATATGTTTAGTTCTCAAAATTATATGACAATGAAACAACTATATTTTTCTTCTTATATGTAGTCATATCAATCTACTAACATACTGAGAAACACACTTTG
Organism: Miniopterus schreibersii; assembly: GCF_964146895.1. Classification (NCBI taxonomy): domain Eukaryota; kingdom Metazoa; phylum Chordata; class Mammalia; order Chiroptera; family Miniopteridae; genus Miniopterus; species Miniopterus schreibersii. The sequence goes on from NC_138101.1 coordinate 188,212,900, forward strand.
GAAAATAAATATCAGTACTCCTAACTACATTGTATATTTTTCCATGTGCAATTTGGTGTTTGCCAGCTAGTTTAATTTTTGCTAATTATGCTTGTGGTTTGTTATATCATGGCTTCTTTAATCATCCTCTTGTTCCTGTGGTAGCAGACCATCAGTTTACTTTCAAGAAATTCTCTCATTTATCACAGAATTGATTGGAATGACAATTCCAAATAGTGGTTATAATGACCAACCTAGACTATTTGTACTTTGTCTTTCGAAATTTTGAATGATGAATGAAAGAAAGATGTTGAAGAACAATCCCAGTTTACCAGATCTAATAAAGAGTAAAACCATGACTTAAAACCAATTGCGAAGGATTCTAAAATGTTTGGTAGTCATACTGTGCCTCATGTCCTGACATACTTATACTGAGAGATGATTCCTGCAATATGCTGGGTGATGATCACTGTCATTTGTATTTTCTCTAAAACTATTGTGACAGGAGCCATGGGAACTGGGTTATATCTCTAAATTCCAGGCGCATCCAAATTTTTTTTCTATTTTTGAACTAGAAAGTTATTAAATCTCTTTCTATTTTTTAGACTAATTTTGCAGGTCTAGTAAGATATGTGAACTCTTGGTGAAATACAAAGAACATTGATCTGATGTTTTTTTCTTTTACCATCAAGAAAACCACTGAGACCACAAATTGAAACCATCAGACTGAAGACCAGCCAATATATTTTAAGCCCTAAACATCCTGTAAAATAAAATATATCTCTGTATGAATCATTATCAAGCAGTCTTTATCACACATTTGAAGTAGTGTCATATTTTTAAAAAGCCAGCTTGTTCGCTGAGTGTTTTTGGTCACTGAAATGGCCTTTGCAGTCTTCAGAGCAGAACTTTTGCCTGGAGCTGTCTTTAATAATAAATTAAGCATTAAATGTATGAGCATAGCACAAGCACATTAGTATTTTTAACTACCCTGAATTCCATTTTTTTATGTATCTGAACTCATTTCCTTATCAAAGAAATAGAACTTATTTAAAGGCAGAATCTTTTATTATTTTTGTTGTGTGTACACTTCCACACAATACATTTTGTTATCTCATTTTCAATTGGTAGCATCTCAATAGCTAATACTTTAAAATTTTCTAAATTCTAGACTTGTATGAATTTCTTAAACTGTTATAAATAAAAATAATATATACATATATATCTGGAGATTAAATCGGAAGCAATCATATCCCTGTGGAGGGTGACACGGTTAAGAGTGGATGGCATGAAAAGTTACTTAAGTAGTATTATGGAGTGTTTCTTTTTTTTTCAAATGATGTTCAATACAGTAGGTGTTATTCATTAAAATCTCAATTACAAGCATAAGTTGACTACTGTTGGGCTGCCAAGATCAATTGTGTGTGGGTCGATCGCTGAGAAACCATCAATAAAGTAATCAAAGTTGAAATATATATTCCACTTACAAAGTCTTGTTTCCAATACTCAGAGAAAGTAACTATAATCATTATTTCCTTCATCTCTGCCATGAAGACTGACAGAGAAAACAGAGCTCATTAGGAAATGTCTTCCTCATTGGATAAATTGGCGGGTGGGTGCTTGAGACTGAGCGGAGCATGACTGACAAAATCTGATCAATCCTGTTCCAATGCTCTATACTAACATTCAGAGTTATGATGTTGGCCTGTCTGAAGACTGTCAGAAAGTTTACAGTTACTTAGATTTAAAAGGTACCATAGGAGGTGGGTAAATATCCCCAAATTTATGCATCTTAATTCAAACCAAGGTATAGAATTTGGTATTTGTATTTAAAACGACCATAATAGCTGGGCTAGTGTGGCTCAGGGGTTGAGCATCCACCTATGAGCCAAGAGATATTGATTAGATTCCCAGTCAGGGCACATACCCGAGTTTTGGGCTCAATCCCCAGCAGGGAGTGTGCAGGAGGTGTCCGATCAATGACTCTCTCATCATTGATGTTTCTATCTCTCTCTCTCTCTCTTCCTTTCTCTGAAATCAATAATGACACATTTTTAAAAAAAATTAAAAATGACCATACTAATCTTGGTACACAGATCCTGAGAGGATTCCCACAACAAATTCCCACTTTCTGGGGTCCAGGAATTTGTGCAATCTCTACTTCAGTAGATGTGGGGACCAGTGAGTTGCTTCTGACCAGCATGGCAAATGTGATGAGTTGTCACCCCATGATTGCTCCACAGTCTCTAAGACTCTGTCTTGGCCTAACGTAGTGACTCCCTTGCCTGTCTTGAAGAGGCGAGTGTCATGAATTGCCTGTGGAGAGGTCCACATGGCAAGGAAAAGAGCCAGCCTAGGGGAGCTCGCAGCTAGTGAAAATGGGAGGCCCAGTCCTATAATTGCAGGAGAATAAATGTTGCCACCCCCGAGGGAACCTGGAAGCAGTGCTTCCCGATCGGAGCATCCAGGTGAGCACGTAGCCCCGCTCCCAGCCTCACTGCTTAGGAGGCCCTGAGTGGAGGAACCAGCTCAACTGTGCCTGACTCCTGCCCCATGGAAATGTGGACAAATAAGTGTGTTCTATTAAGCCTCTATGCTTGTGGTTTTTATATGTCATTGAGCACATGGAAAATAACAAAGGAATAGCTCCCAATGTATAGTTGACAGCAAAGATTTTTGATAGTATAATACTGCAACATTATAAGTAAGTATTCATAAATGGTAAATTTGCCTTATGCGACTGTTTAAAATGAGTTATTTATTTAACTGAGAGGATATGCATTGCATTGTGCTTAAGGACATGAACTGCATTCCTAGGATCAAACCTCAGCTCTCTCTTTTCTACCTGTGTTATCTTGAGTAACACCTGCAACCTTTCTGAATCTCAGTTGTTTCATAAAAAAAAAAAAAAAAAAGGGATAATAATTGTATATATCTTATGAGCTTGCTATGAAGCTTAAATGCTTAAACACTATATTTGTGCATTTTTAAAGTTACTTAAATAAATATCTTTCAGTATAACTATACTATAAAGTGTGTTATTTTTACCCCAAATAATTAATGTTCAAAAGTGAAATAAATAGCTTTTCCCATTGTACTTACAATTAGTGTCAGAAATAGCAGAGGGTGTGGAAAAATAAAAATTTGTAGATTCCCACAGTTGAAAAGAAAAAGTGAATGAAATAAAGAAAGCAAAACAAATATTAAAAAATAGCAAGATTCATAGCAGATAATTGCGGCAGATTACAGATATCAGAGAGAGAGAGATCACGTAAGATTTTGCTTTCAGAGAAACTCTGTTACCTACAGGTAAAAACAAGTTCCAATGGTAAAGTTTTGTTTTAAAAAAGCTATAAAGCAATGGAAACTGCCTAATAAGGATACGAAACAGAGCGAGTTTAGTAAAGAAGTAATTAAGTCAATAGTAAACTTCAGGGGCATTTGCAAAGACCAAAGTCAAAAAACACACTAAGGAAAGAGTAGCCACCCAAGCACGTATTTTACAAAAGTAGAACAGAGACCCTACTCACCTATTCGTAGTTGGAGAGTCGCTGTCATCTTCAAGACGCCACCTCAGTGGTACGAACTAAGCTCGCCATGCCATTATCTTTTATTTCTAGCTTTTACATACACTTCAAATCAACTGGGAATCTGTATATAAGTCTATACAATATATAACTCTGATTCTGGCAAATATATTTTAAGGGATTCTCAGTCAATGGATGCAACTTATCCCTAAAATCATGTTGTTCAATGGATTAGCCCCTGGTTAATTCTCCTTGGACTTCTGCCTCAGGAATAACCATTTTAATCAAGGTCCTTGCACCCAAGGTGAGGCTATGTATTTGAAACAGGCCCAGTGCCCTTGATTGAAATGGACATTGAGTCTAGTCACCACTTCGATGATTCCATTTGATTTAATTGCCTTTTCAATGATTATATTCAATAGGCAAAATGACTTAAAAAATCAGTATCATTTGAATCAGAATCTCATTCTGTTTGCTGTAGAGATATTCTTAGTTTTCTACCCTAAAGATTAAACAGTTATGAAACAATCGATTTCAGAAGACTACAAGTTTCTGGGGGGAAATAAAAGCAAACTTTTATCCATTCCACATCCCTGGGGGTAAAGTCAGATAACGGGAAAGAGAAGGGGTACTTACCATGGTTTTAAAGAAGCTTCGGATTTTGAAATGTTTTCAGCCTACCTTATATTTTTGGAATAAATCATAAAAATATAACTAACAAATCACAGTAACCATGACCTTTTTCAAAGGACTTGTAAATACCACTCTATTTTTCTCTGTCACTTTTCTCTAATTTAGCAAGACAAATAGAACATAAGTATTGCTCAGATGTTGAATCAACTAGTCATTAGTATTTAGAGCCCCACTGTTTTTTCTCCTAGGATAGCCAATACAGTCCAATAATTTTAGATATCTATCAATTGCTTCCAAATGTAGTAACCTTATATTTGTTTTTTAAATTTGTATAATGAGATTTTTATTTTGAATGTTAAATGCGCCTATATAATAAACATTGTATATATAATTGGCTTAATTATCTAAGACGTCAAAGACAATTTTCTGAAATATTTCTCTTTTCTGTGTTTATATTCATCCTGTCTTAGAATTTTATCTCAATTGATGTTATTAGTCAAACATGAAATTTGGGCAATTCTACTTTTCAAATAATATGGATATTATCATTAAATCTAACATGTCATCTGCCTCTAAATATTTTTTAAAATTTATGGAAAATTCAATGAATTATGTCAAATGTGGTTTACTCACCTTTATGATTTTGCCACATAAGATACAGTAAAGTATCCTTCCACGTAAGCATTTCTCATGACATTACATATCTGGGAAATGATAAAGCTTGAATAACAATTCCAAAGAGAAATGACAAAATATCTTTAAGTAGCATTACCGGTGGGACAAATGTCTAACTTTTAAAGGGAATGGTCAAATTAAAAAAATATATATATTGAACATTCATTCTGTCAGTATTTCTTTTAGAGAATTGTGGTAGGTATTGGGCATATTGTGACTTCTATATATTAAGTGTATAAATTTTTGCATTTTTAAAGATGTAGTCTCAATAATTTACAGGCATGTTGAATAGTAGGTAGATTAAACATTCTAAACCTGATTTATTATTCCTGAAATCCTATCAAATGTTCACACATCTTGTCTTTCTCTGAGTGAAAACAAGAGGTATGTTTCCTGCCCAATGGAGTTTAAATCAAGTAGGGAATATTCCTGGGAATTTTTAAACATACATTCATTTATTTATTCACTTAATAAATATTTGTAAATAACTAAAAGAGAGGGACTTTTCACAGTGATACGTCTTAAGTAGCATGAACATATTTTCCTATGGACAATCATGATTAATCCTCACATTTGAAATAGGTACTTTGTACAATTGTGATTGATATATGTATTATATCATTATATTTATATATATGTACAATTAAATTTATATATAACATGTATCTAAAATATTTTTATCATTTTTGAAGATATGTGTTTTATGAAGTACATTTTGTGCACAATTAAATGGTGCACTGATAGCAGCAACTGAGATATTGAGGGAGAAAATATCAGGTTGTAGGTCACCTGTTTCTTTAAGCAGAAGGTAGAAGATGACATGAAATCATATGTTTTGCTGTATATACTGTTAAAATGTAATGACCACTTTACTGGGAAAACGATATAGAAAATACATATTAAATAGTGCATATTAAATTTGAGAGGGGGAAAAGTGATTCACTTGAGGTATAGCATTAACATAAATCCCCACCCATGGAACAATGGTGCCTCCACCCACTTCTACAAAACTGACATTTACAATTCAAAACATAAAAATCAGTTAGCTCTGTGTAGATGTTAGAAAATACTAGAAATATATGTTAATAAAAATAGGTACAATATATTTAATTTCATAAAATTTTAAAGGATACTGTTTGCTTTCAAAAGTATACCTCTGTATGAAGGCAGTTCTTTAGCCTACTGCCCTGTTCATTCATTCAGTAAATGTTGTCACATAAGGAAAATTTTTATAGTGAATAGAGTATGTCTCAATATGCCTAATTATTTAATATTTCAGTTTAATAAATACATTTTTAGAGTGTAAATGAATGATTCTTAAGAAACTGATAATATACATGACTGACCATATAAAAATCATTCAAATTATTATAAATAATGTTGAAACTATTTATTTGTAAATTATTTGCTTGATAAATTATTAGTATTAGTAGTAACAATATTGTTATAGATAACAGTAGCTGTCACTTTTTTTCTTGCCACTTCATTTGATTGGTTTAAAATATTTAATAATATTTTACTTTTGCATATCCTTTCATATATGTGTTTATCTTGTCAGTTCTTTGTGTTGTTGTTTTTTTAACGACTGATAGTCAATTTATTAAAAAGGTTGATTTAAGCATCTGAGATGGTGATTTCAGCCTGGACTCCTGGCTCAATACTGATGGAAGTAATCTGTTTAACAGTCTCAGAAGGGCTATTATTGTTTGAATACACAAGTAAATGTAAATAAGTAAGTTAATATTTGATTACATATATAAATGTGTCTTTACATGTTTATTTAATATAAATATATAAGTGTATGAATACATTGTAGAGGTGACAGAAATTAGCAATTATAAAACCAAAGTTTTATTTGAAATCATGATGGTTTTATTTGCATTGATTACAAGGTGTTTGCAACAATTGTTAACAAGAGCAAATCCATAGAAGATTTGAAAATATCAATATGCTTCTTAGTCGCAAATAATAGAGATGTATATCCAAGGTACACTGAGTTTCTGAAAGTCATTTCTTATCTCTGTGAATAAAACTACATTAAAGTCACTATTAGTTCATTAAATATCAAATAAAGAGGAAGAAGGTAAATTGTGAGATTCATTTCAATATATATTGCATTTTGCTATTATATATATATACATATCTATCCATATCTACCTATTTTCATATGTTGATATCATGGTAATTTTTTCTGCTTTGCTTTTATCTTTCATAAATTGTCATGAAGTTGAATCGTCAATATGATATTAAGTAAAGTGGAACCTTAATAAAATACTTGGATAACTCATGAAACAACATGAAAAGTTCTTAGCTAATTAAACAAGTGAGTGGTAGGAAGGTTGATAAGTTCAAATTGCAGACTTTGAAGTCTGATTTATTTACTTCATGACTCAATATTTAGCAACCACAGGTAGTAGAGTTTATATAAACGAATTAAGAAAGATGACATTATTTTGTTCCTCCAATCACAGTGCTATCTCTGGTTTTAAAATACCTTGTTAAAAGTTATATAACAGTAATCAGTTTATTATTTTTTAATTCTAATTTTTATTTTTAAAATATCTCTTTGTTGATTTCAGAGAGAGGAAGGGAGAGGGAGAGAGAGAGAGAAACATCAATGATGAGAGTCATTGATCGGCTGCCTCCTGCACGCCCCCTGCTGGGGATCGAGCCCGCAGCCTGGGCCTGTGCCCTGACCGGGAATCGAACCTCCATCTTCTGGATCCCAGGTCGATGCTCAACCTCTGAGTTACGCCCAACAGGGCAACAGTATTCATTTTAATTATTTATATTTTGTTATTTATACCTCTGATCTTATTGTAATTAATATTTTTAAAGGTGATATTTATATAGTTATGAGTTAATACTTTTAAGAAGATTAGCTTTAGAAACTCTTCTGAGCCATCTTATTAATTTAAGAATATATTAAAATATAATATTCAGTCATGGAAACTATGTATTTACATTTTTCCACCCACTTCCACAAAAACTGACTTTTACAATGCAGTACTTTGTCAAGGAGTAATTAGGTTAAGTTATTTTAGAATTTTACCAGAAGTTGGATTCAACTTCTAGAAACATAATTTTGAAATGTCTTGTTTGCACAAATTCATATGAAATTGCCATCAGGAAATCAATTAGAGCTATTTAGAAACTCTGTTCTCATCTAAATTACCCTTGCCTTTCTTATATTTCTGTTGAAGGATCACATTAGTGTAACATCTCTTTATAGAAAACCAGGCAAGAATAAAGAATCTTTTCTTTCTCCTGTATTTGCTCCCTTTTATAGGTGATACACCTTCCTACAAATGGAGTTTTAAATCAGGTCACCTTAAGGCAAGTGCTGAATGTACACAGAATGCTGTCTCTGTTCAGACATTCACTGAATGCCATGACCTAAGGGGATGCAAGAAATGGACAGTGAAGAACAGGTCTTATTTAATAGTATGGATTTATATTTGGTCTATTTGAGATTATACATATACAGAATATGTAGAAGAATTTTGTATTTGCAATGTTTTGGGGAGAAATTGCCTGTGCCCAAGCTTTCTGTGATGAATTACAAGTATTGGGGGAAGAGAAGGAGCTAACATTTATTAGACCCTACCAAGAACCTGCTAATGGAAAAGAGTGCAATATGTGTGCTATATTACATGCCTTTTTCTTTGGTGGACTTTCACTGGAATTTTGGCTTTTTTTCTTTTAAATATTGATTTATTTAGGATTATTTAGCTATTTGTATGTTACTAAAAGGTTGCAGTAAGTGCCTGTTTCCACCCCCACCCAGAAATTCTGTGACAATACTAGCTGTTTGCTTGAATCACCTGAATTGTCTTTGCTTATTCATTGCTGGTGACTGTGTCTGAAATTTAGAGAACAGTTCGTATATTGTTTCTGTTATATGCCATGCAAGTTGTCAAATTCAGAAAACATAGATGCGCTCTCTGTGTTCCCTATTTTTATGTACACAGGTACATATGTGCTACCTGTAACCAGGTGGGATCTTAAGATATAGGTGAATCCACTGATTGTTTTTCTCAGGACCAGCAGTTCCTAAAATTATGCCCATGTAAAACTCCATCTCGAAGAGATATTATTCTGTACACACTTCAACATTCCCAAATACCTCCCTCCCAATGACAAAATGATTGGTCAGCTGTGCTAATGGTAGTGGAAACTTCGCAGCAGGTCTATCAAGATGCTCTTCGACTAAAAGGAGAGAACCTTTACCATAATGAGGACTTCAGTTCCTTCTAAGTTTCATGAATATTTTCAAGTTAGGTTTCTTCTTCTGTGGTGAATGTCAAAGAAGGTAGAGTTTGTCCATGTGATTAACAAGATACTAACATATTTTATAAGTTAGGGCACAGAGTCAAGTCTGACTGAAAACCATTGATAACTGAGTAAGAACATCATGCTGTGTATGTCTGGGATCTCAAATATGAAACTGGCACTTTAGCCAATAGCTCATATCTGCAGAGCAAATACCTGTACTATGAATAAGACATTGTTGGTAGACAACATATTTGCTGTTGTCGTTAGCTAGTTCTGTTACCCTGCCTGCTTCCCAATCATGCTTTAATTTCCAGGAGACAATTAATAGCAAATTAAGATCCAGATGGCTGATAACACTTATTCCTTGCATACTTTCTTACTGTTTTAGTTCTGTTTTTCTCTTTATTCTGTTTCACATCATATTTATACATCTAGATGCCCTTAAATCTTTTTAGTTGTTGATTTTTTAAAGGTAAGTTATTAATATATTCTCTCTGAAACACTCAAGGTAATAATACACTCAGTGTTGGAAGAAAATAAGCCTACTGAGAAGAGGTCTTTTCTCCATATCTTTGAAAATGGACATATTAATCACTGTAAGAACAAAAGCCATAAGGGAGGAAAGAGTGGCTTGGAAACCGAAATGGGAGATGACAGGAATCATTAGAAAAATCAATATGTTTAAATGATGAAAAATCAAAGCATTATACTTCTAAGAAATGTACAAATATCAAATAGAGTAGTTTAGTTTTCAAAAAGCAGTGTTATTCTACTCTAGGGGAAAACATAAGATCAGGTTATAAACATGATAATAGGGGACCTAAAATGAAATTTAGTATTTGCAGAGTGGAAATGACGCTGAGTTCCAGGAAAGATAGGAAATTGTGATGGATTACAGCTTTCCATTTCAGAGTCTTACTGGTAGCAGTGCTTTATAAAATCTGTATCTGCACGTGTGTTTGTACGTATGTGTGCTTATACACATGCCAGTACCGAAGAAAGAGAGAGGGAGAAATATCTATTTATATGAGTCTACACAACCCTGCTACTAAAAAACAAAAGTTTAACATACATATATTCTAAACCACATTTCTGTCTGGTTGTATTTTGGGGGCCCTTAACCTGATGATTGCCAAGTCAAGTTCACAAGACAGAAAAGAAGACAATAGGGAGGCAGTAAGTTGTCACTGGGAGAGAAAGGACTGACAATCAGTGGGTACCTGAGAGCAAACCCACGTCACAATTCAAAGATGTAATTCTTAAAAATGTTTTTGCTTGCCAATCTGAATTTGGAAAGGAAGGTACAATGTGAAATTTTACTTTCCTCTGTCCTCCAGGGACCTCAGATAGAGATCTGGAAGAGCTGACTTTGGTAAGAGCCCTCCCTCACTCACCTTGCTGTGTTCTTCCATTTTCCCCAGGATCCTCTCTGCAAGCTCCAGAGCAAGTGGGGGTTCCTGGTTACCAGAAACTGTGACTGGGAAACAGAATTTTCCCTCTGTTCTTCATGGTGAGTGTGTGGCTCTGACCCCCTTTCTCTAGAGCATCACATAATAGATAAGCTTAACTTGTTTAAATGTTGTCCACTATGACCACTGTAATTTAAGATTATTTTTGGTAAGGTTAACTGTTAATCCTTAAAACAAAATGTTATTTACCTCAGGCCTCACACTGGACCCAGTACAGCTTAAATCAAACTCAGTCAGAACCTGATCCAGTCTGCTTCTAAATTAGTCTTAGTTTGACCAGGACCTGGTCCAGTTTCTAAATCCGACCTAGTCCAAACCTGGCCCACTCTGGTTTCTAAGTCTAACCCTGGACTCATCTGGTCTTTAGGTGGGACGCAGTCTGAGTCTGGCTAGTTTCTAGGACATTTGGGATTTGTTTGTCTATTTTTTTAACAGAGTAAACAATCAAAATCAGTAAATGAGAAGAATTATTTTCCTGTTTGACACTGTGCTAAGTGCTGTGGAAGAGAGAGAAGAAAGTATGGTCAGAGAGCTTCTATTCAAGTTGAGCCATGAGGCCTAAGAAAATTGAAATAGCACATAAAATCCACAATTTATAATAAGTGCTAATTAGTATTGGGTGAAAAGTCTTTAAATTTAAATATGTATGGCTTATGAGGCTCTCTGTACCCTGGCCTCTATTTAATGCAACGTCCTTAGTCTAAAGACTTCCGCTGTATTTTTTTCTATGGTACTATCCTAATGAGTTATTTGGTTTCACCTCAAAAAATAATCCATACCTTCTTAAGACCACAAGTTGTTTCTTCTAGAAATGCTTAACTTTTTCCCACTTGGTCTTCCTAGAAATTCCTAACTGTCCACTGAATTCTAATTTAAATGTCACCTCCACTATTAACCTTTTTGTGATCTACTTATCATTTTGATCTATGATTTATTTGGATAACTACACTAAATTATAGACTTTTGTTCTATTTACTATCACATTGAATCGAGGGATACAATTTCACAGTTAAAATTCTTGTTTGAGTCATTGCTCTAAAAATAACTAGTCAAATGACCATGGGCAAGTTAGTTAAACTCTTCATGCCTTGGGTAAATTATCTATAGAATGAATTCAAAGGTGCATGCGATGATCTTGGCTAGGACTGCTAACATTGTTGAGAGTTTATTAGATCTCAGATATCGTTCTAAACTCCAGCATATGTTAATTAATGCAAGCACAACAATAGTTATGTTATTATTGTCTACATATCACTGTTGAGAAATCTGAGATCAGGGACTTTGTAAAATTGTGTAGCTGAGTCATGATTTTAAGCCAGATGGTATTGCTGCAAGGCCAATGCCTTTAGCCTGCATAAAAATTCCAATTTTCTAAATATGATATGAAATACACAGAGATATATAAAATAAAGAATGGTAGTAAATATTTTAACTTTTTGTAACTCAAGTAACTTATAGATAATATATTGTTGTTTCTTTCTTTTGGTTTTCATGAATGAGAAATTACTGCCTTCCATTTAAAGACCCAACATTTATTCTCATTCTCTTCTGAGATCATGAAATTGTAGTATGTTTCACCGGTTAGGAAATAGACACACTTTTATGCTTGGCCATGATCAGACTTGAAAAGTTAAATTCTCTTATTTCTTAATCGACATCACCGGGTGGTTTATAAATTCACTCTATTATAATGAGTTCACTGAGGAAGATTATGTTGTTTAATATTATCTAACTTGAACTAAGAAGTTCATCAAAGGAGTCATTTAGCAAATCAACTATGCTGTGTTTTACATAATTATGTAAATTACTGTTTTGTCTATCTATTCTATGCAGTGAATGATATTTAAAGTAATTCTGCACTTGTCACGGTTTAAATTACAAGGGCATGTAATGTTAGTCTTATGGTAGATGTCAAATTAACAAAAGTTATCAAGCACATTTTGAAACTGCATATTACCAAAACTTTTAGTCTCATCTTAAGGTAATGTTAATTTCAGAGGCCATGATAGAGAATAAATACTTACCCTTGAACACAGAACTTGATGTAGGAAGACACTGATTACTTACTCAGAAAATGTGGTTAATTTTACCACACTTATGATATCAAACAGATAAGTAATACTAAAATCCCTGTCATTTTCTAGAAACATATAAACTAGAATGGAGATTAAAACCACTCTAATGATGGCAAATATATATTTATATATTTATATATTTATATATTTATATATTTATATATTTATATATTTATATATATAATATTTAAACTACATGAGATGGTCTATTTATCTAACATAATTACTCTGTAGTTTAAATTTTAGAATAAATAAATTATAGTCACTGATAATAATTTTGATTGACTTTGTATTAAAAAATAAAGTGTTTGAGCTGTGAGGGGAAAAGAAAGTGACAAAACAAGAACATAAGCAAAAAATAAAGCCACAAATAATATGAACCTGTTTAGGCGTGATCATGAAGTGAACACAATCAAAACATATGGAGAGATTCTGAAGTGTAGAACATCAGTTCCAAGTGGACTTTGAATATGAGGTAGAGTTGTTTACATTTCATGTCATGTGTAATAAGGAGCTCTATATCTATGAATGGAATCCCACTACAAAGTAAATCTTTTATGAGCATCCTAATGAAAAAAAAGAAATTGAAACTTTTAAATGTATTACTATTTACTTGAAAAATATTTTTTAAGTGTATACACATTTTGTGTATTATTTTGATGGTATTATTGACTTAAGATTCAAAAGACTATCTAGTTGTCATAATGAACTTCAACTAAGCGCTTCAACATCTTGCCATGTCTTTTGGTTATTTTCATTAGTCTGTGATGAGGCTAGCTTGTGTTTGCAATGCAGTCTGTTTGCTTGGAGCAAAGCAAAGCTGATTGACCTTTAATGCAATTAAACCTATGAGTTTGCTTCATTAGTCACACATTTAAACTAAATGAGCTGGTATATTTATCTAATATAATTACCCTGTAGTCTACATTTTAGAGTATATTCAAATTTGCTAGATTATATCATGCAATGTATTTCTATCTCAAAGTAATTAATTTTAAGATTATTATACATTGTATTTTTATTATTTTCTCATCCAAAACATTTAGAAAATCTGAATTATGTGGAATACAACTTGAAAGATCTAAATATCTTTTGAAAAAGGAAAATCTTATTTAATAAAATTAAGAATTAGAATAGCAAATAATAATGTAAACATCCCAAGTAGCTTACATTTTCTCTAAGTCAATATGGTCATGTGTAGCTAGGCTATAAATCTGGCAAATACTCCTACAAGTGCACCAACATGTATGGGCCAGGTAACTAAACACATAATCTGATGAGCAGAAACTATTACATAGTAAAATTTTCATATAAGTAGAAGATAGTAAAGGTAACATTAATACTATGCTGAAACTGAACATTAATAATTATTGAGATTTACTAACTGACTGCCAACATAATAAAAATAGCTTTCATTATCAGTAACTATGACCCTGGCAATGTTCTAGGGCCTTCACATATGAGTAACACAAATATTTGAGGAAGGGGCAAATCTCTACATTTTACAGGTGAGCAGTCCCCAGAATGCTAAGTATTATTATAGCCTCACTAGCCAGTGAATGCAAAAGTTTACATGCAGACATGGTGAGTCCAAATTCAAAACCCTATTATTTTGTTACTTTTTTTCAAAGTCTAAGATGTAGCATTCATACTACTAAAATAAGTAAGTGCAAAAGCAAGCGTATTTATTATGCATACTTAGTTATAGATAAACTATAGCATGTGGCTATTGGTTTATATTTAGAAACCCAGTAATGACACATTTTATCAGGAAAAATGGCTCTCAAACTGTAGGTGGTTTTGGCTCTGGGAAGCAAGCCAGAAGCCACATGCTCCTGGGGCCCACTCTTGTCTTTCGATTACCACCAGATCCTTTCTGCTTCTCTTTTTCTTCATGTATTTTGACATCCTGCAACATTTCAGTTGTAAAATGAGTATGCATACTGGCTCCATCACTAACTACCTGTATTATCTTAGGTGAGCTTCATCTACATCTCTTCATTAAAAATTGGGCATAATTACTGTATCACGGCTGTTGTAAGAATTAAATGATATAACACAGACAGAATTCTTAGAAAGTGCCTGCCACAAAGTTAGTGATCCAAAAAACAACTATTTTTATTATAATATATATTATTATTCCTTATTGTTTACTATTATATTACACTTTGTCAAAATAATCACTACATTTATATATTTATACTTTTATTATAAATGCATAAAATATCAATGTCCAAGTTTTAACTAAGAGTCAACCTGATTAATTGATATGAAAAATTCCTATTTTCACCCATTTCCAGAATGCTTAGTTTTGTTAAAATATTCTAGAAAATACCTAGTATATAGATTATAAGGATAGTGCAAAATGTTTCTGAAATGAGCAAACTAAAAGATGATTATATTATAATATAGTTAAAAAATACATATAAAATCTCGGTTACCTTTAAGGGTTCCTATGCCACTTCATAACAGCATCAAGTTTGATCAGAACTACCTCCTATTATTCAATAAAAAAAGAAGAGAAAAAAACAATACTACATTATTTTGACTCAGCCATTACCACAAAAAGTATTTAGGTTTAAGTTCAGAAGAAACAAGAGTCACTCATAACTCCATGAACTAAGCCAAAGAAGACATTATTTGTTTTATCAAAATCTAATAAATATATATTTTATGATTAAGGCAAATCCAGAATATTTTTTAATCTACTAAGAATTTGGAACCAAAGCCTTCATTCACGCATAATTTTTCTTTGATGAGTCAGACTCTACAGTGGATGCTCACGGCCAGGGGCAGTGTGCCAGTGTTCATGCCAACAAGCGAGCCAACGCAAACACAGAATTACAAACTTTACAGCTCCTAAGTGTTACTGCAGCAGGTGTTAAACAGAAATAGTGCAGCCAGGAGAAAGTATAATAGAAAGACCGATGGATCGTGGCGTAGTAAGTGCAGGGCAACCGGAAAACATTCTGGTCATTCCTTTTGGGGAAAGTGGAGAATTGCTATGATTATCAATCAGGGATACTTTGCTAACTAGCCATCTTAATCCATTCAGGCTGCTGTAGCAGAATGCACAGACTGGGTGAAATATAAATAAAAGAATAGAAACCTTCATCTCACAGGTCTGGAGTCTGCGACCTTGAAGGTCGAGGCCTTGGCACTCTCAGGGTGGAGGCGGTGAGGACCTCCTTCCTGGCTCAGGGATGGGGCTTTCTCATACGGTGGAAGCGGTGATGGATCTCCGTGGGGCCTCTTTTATGAAGCACCAGTCCCACTCATGAGGGCTCCCCCCTCAGGAATGAAACAATTCCCAAGGGCCCACCTCCTAATACTGTCATATTGGGTGGTTAAGATTTCAGCATATGGGTCTGGGTGCGGATACAACCATTCAGACCATAGCATTGGTACTGGGTAACTCTTTTAGCCAAAGTTTCTCAGCCTTCGCACTATTGAAATTTGGAGCCAGACAGTCCTTCGTCGTGGGGCGTGTAGGACGTTTAGCAGCATTGCTGGACTCGCCCCCCCGGGTGCTGGTAGTCCCTCTAGAGACAAATCCTAAGACAAGACCAAAAGGCACAAGCAACGGAAGTTACATGTGGAGAGAGGTCGTCCTGTAACCCATGAGTGCTTTCTGATTGAAGACACCAGGGACATCTGAAAATATGCAAACACCCCCCTCCCCAGAAGGAACCGTTTTCGTGAGATGAAGCAGGCATTTAGGACCGAGGTGAGATGTGCGCTTGCAGGAGCCTTCACCACCCTTTATGGAGCAATGAAAACAGGGTGAGCAAGGACCCAATCAAAGCGACTCCCTGAATGTGATAAACACTTTCCGGAATTTCTGAATTCCCGATTCTTTTGCCTTTTTTTTTTTTGTAAGGAAAGACAAAGATTTCTTTTAAGGTGTATAGCCCTGCATGTCCTGCTCTTAGGTGTGTCTTACAAGGCCCGGTGTTGGTTTGGTGGCAGGGACAGTCTCTACTGGAATCAAGGTGTCGACAGAGAAATATTTTGTAGAAATAATTCTTTGGCCGGTAGACTTTCTTCAGCTGCCTCTCTTCTCCCAGGGGAAATTGCTACGAATCCACAAACCTGGAAATAAAAGAAGATGAAGAAAAATATTTCCTCGGTAATTTATATGTTTGGTCCTGTTGGACGTTCTTCAGCTATTCTGGGGATACACATGCCAGGCCTCCCCGCTGAGCCTCTGCCCAGGAGACAGCTGAGCAAAAGGCACTGCTGTGGGAAAGCTCCCCAATGTTCTCAATGTTCTCTCCTCCAAGTTAGGGTCTTAGAGGAAAAAGATTAAGGTTCACTTATATATCCCTGTATGTACGGATGTAGAATCTTGTCAAAACGCATATCTCTGATTAGAAAGGCACTGACATTAATAAGTTTGGTACAAATGGAACACTAATCCTGGGCAATGGTTTCCAGTGCAGTGGCAATTGGTGGGTTATATAGAGCGTGACATCTTCCAGCAACTCTAAACTCAGCTGGTCCGGTTGTTTTTGGAAACCACAGTCACTCTGGGAGACTCCTAAGGCCAGCCCGTGCGTCAGGCCTTCCTGGCGAAGGCGGTCCATCGGGCCACACCCCTTGCTGGGCCTTTCTGAGTTCTGTAGCTGGTGTGTTCTCTGTTCCCTTCCTTCCGTCACCCTGCCCGGTAGCATTGCTGCCACCTGGCTGCCTCACCGATCTGTGTGTGTGCGTCTGTTCCTGTTCACCTTGTTAGGGGCTGCTTTTCCAGAGGAGAGAAGCAAAGAATGATTTATGTTGGATTCTTCCACCTGGGAAAGTCTTACTTATTTTTGACTTTTATGAAAGGGAGACACCAATATACTAAATAAACCATTAGCTCCACACATATTTGCAATGGTACCTCTGCCACATATCAAGTTGCACAACGGTGTGAATCTGTTTCCAAAGATAATGCAGACTCCATTACTTTTTGTGTCTCTTTCGTGCCAGAACTAGGCTGCCTTAATTATAATCTTGTCATAGTTTAAGTCTTAAACTATATAAATTTATGGGGTTTGTACTAGATAGCTACTAGTATTAGTCTCATAGCTTCTCTGGTCTTCCTCAACATCATCTTGACTGCTTTTCGCACTTTGTTTTCATATAAATTTGAGTAATATCTTGTTGAATTCCAAGAAAATAATGGGTTATTTTTATTGCAATGTTATTGAATGTATAGATTAATCTGTATAGAAACGGCAGCTTTAACAACATGTCCACAACTCCTTTTGTGTCCTTCCATTGTTTTATAAATATTTTTGCCAAAAATTTGCACAGTTTTATTACCTGTACTTCTAGTAATAGTATGTTCTTGTTGCTATTGAAAATAGTTCTTTTTTATTTTATATTTTCTAATTGGTAATTACTGATACATAGGAGCTCAATAGGTCTATGTAAAATATGAGCTAAGTGTGCTTGTAAAATTTTATTTAAATTATCATAATTTTACATTAGACTATCCAATATTTTTAAATAGATGGTCATACTATCTACCACTAAATAAAGTTGTTACTCTTCTCTGTTCCCATGCTTTTTATTACCTTTTTATACCTTCCTTCATTATTAAGTCTTCAATACAAGCAAGACATTAGCCATTAAGTAATCATACAGAAGTCACAGAAAAAAATACAAAGGAATATTCATTCCATAAGTGTGCTACAAGCAAAATTTAACTTCCTTTAGCATTTATTTTTAAAATTATAATCTCCTTCTCTGTCCTCAAGTCAATTCTATTAATTCTATTTCAGGCAATTAAGTTGCTGGTGGAAAATTTAACTATGGCTAATTTTTGTCCTTTCTGAACATTTAGTTTCTGTTCAAATATGACCTAATCTTTGTCATGTAGTTCATATCCTACCTACTTGAAAATGTCCTCAGACCAAGGTTCTTGCTCTCTTTTAAATTTTGACAGCAATCATTTTCTGGTCAATTCTTTTGAATATGAATTATGCATGACATTAGAACAATTCCATTGTTATAGTCAAATTACATATAAATTGTAATTTAAGTGTTTTTCACTTTGAGATCTCCTTTCTCAAACTGTATTTTAAGTGCCCTAAGATAAAAGACTGTTCTTTGTATATTTCCCAGTAGGAACGGCTGATTTTCTAAAATAGATACACATCATGGGTATAGATATTTCTTCTATACCTCCACCTAGAATTCTAAGGATGTAGCTGCCCATAGCTGTGGGGTGCTGGATGCAGGCAGAGGGCTGCTTTAAGGTGGGGTGACCACAGAGCATCCCAACTATGGCAATGACCATTGGGACCAAGAACCCAAACAAGTAGAGTCACCAGTGTGAGATTCCAGTCAAAGGGGAGCTATAGGCTCATGACTTTAACCCATAAGAGCTTCAGAGTTGTCTGCTCCCAGCAAAACTACAGGGACCAGGAGCCATCCCTGTGTGTTCTGAAAAGGGGATCCCTACCTCAGTGCATCTAGAAAGTGGGATCTCTGCCCCAGTATGTCCAGAAGGCAGGACTCCCCACCCCGGTGGACCTTAAGCTTTTGGATTTGCTTAGGACCTGTTACTCCTATTTCTTTTTTAGTATTTCCTTTTGGAATGGGAGTGTCCATCCTATGCCTGTCCCACCACTGTATTTTAGAGGCACATGACATGTTTGACTTCATAAGTTGACAGTCTCAGTCTTACTCATGTCTGATTTAGGTGATATTTAGA
Organism: Miniopterus schreibersii; assembly: GCF_964146895.1. Lineage (NCBI taxonomy): Eukaryota > Metazoa > Chordata > Mammalia > Chiroptera > Miniopteridae > Miniopterus > Miniopterus schreibersii. The sequence goes on from NC_138101.1 coordinate 188,232,236, forward strand.
TGAGACTTTGAACTTTGATTTTTGAGTTGACATATGAAAAAGGCATGGATTTTGAATGAGTAGGGGTAAAATTGTTTTGTCCCAAAATTCATATGTTGAAATCCTAATATCCAATGTGATAATATTGGGAGGTGGGACCTTTGGAAGGTGCTTAAATCATGAAGGGGTAGACTTCTAAATTGGATTAGGATTCTTATAAAAGAGACCCCAGAGTGTCCTCTAGCCCCTTCCACCATGTCAGTACACAGCAAAAAGTTACAGCACTTGGCTACTGGGAAGAAGGCCTTCACAAGAACCTGACCTTGTTGGCACCTTGACCTTTGTCTTTAACCTCCAGACTATTAGCAATAAATTTCTGCTGTTTATAAGTCACCAGTCTATGGCATTTTGTTATAGCAGCCCAAATTCACAGATACAATTTCTCACAAGGCAAAGACCAAATTGTTGAAACAGATACTCATCACATGGGTAGATGTTTCTTTTTTGCTCCCTTAAAGCTTTCCCAGAGTTCTTTGCAAATGCTGGAGTATTGAGCAAATGCTTTTTGAGACAGAGAGAATTTTTCATTATTTGCATAAGCCAAAGCCAGTGGTAGACTTTAAATATGATATATGCAACTTTGCATTAAAAATTATTTTAAGCATAAGATTTATTGATAATCTAACCCAGAGGTAGATAATTAAAAAAATAAGATGAGAGACTTCTATTGAGAAAGATTTAATTCATGTGCTCACACTTTTCCTCTCAAATTAATTCTCTCCTCTGTCAAGGGGCTCTCGTGGGGGGAAATTTTTATGTATGCAATTGCCTAATACAAACCTTGGTTTTATCCTATATAGTTGAAATTGTGTGACCCAGTAAAATAATAATATTAAAGAATAGAGAGATAGGGGAATAAAAATATCCCCATATAAATAGGATTTTTAAAAAACAGTTTTGCCATCTCTAAACACTACATTTTGATTTTTTCCAGCGCTAGAATGTATAGACAAGGGGGGGGGGGAAACATTATATTAGAACCTTAGAGCAAGAAAAAAGACTAGGACTGTAGGGGGAAATATAATGGTGTGTGGCAAGTAAGGAGAAAGGGAGATGGTTGAGGGAATAGTGGAGAAAGGCAAGTCAAGAATAAAGGAGGGGAGACTCTGCGGCCAAGGGTCAAACTGCCCATGTGCAATGTGGCAAAGTTGACGCCCTGTTATTAAGTGTGAGATTATTCAGGTTTGGTTTTGTATGAATTGAATTCTGTTCCCTCTGTGGCACGACACTGGCCTGCCTTCCATTTCGTGAGAACTGTAGAACTTTCCACTGCTGTCATGAACTGGAGTGACTGGTTGGATTTCTGGCAAGGTCTGTGGCCGCCGTAAGTTCTAAGAATTTTAACCCCTCTCCCGCTGGAAGAACTGCAGCTCAGTGGCCTTTGTGAACACTGTCCTGCGCGTACACACAGGTATTTCTGATACGCTAAGGGCCGCTATGTCAGAAGACACGGCTAAAATTCGTCCATCACGCTGATTTTTTAAACGTTTGACGAGAGGTTGTGCTCAATTATATTAAATGGATAAGTGGATCTGGGGAAATAGATTTGTTTCATCTTGGTTGGAATGGGATATCTTAGTTATGTTTTAAAGAATATAGTTTAAACGTTTTGGAGGGTTAAACACGAACCCTCAGATAAAGAGAACTTATAAGAAAACAGTGAATCTAATGGAAGATAGGCCAGAACCTCTCTCATTCACTCATGCTCTGCTTGTTAAGCTGAACTCCATTTGTGATTTGGGCCCCAAGTTCATTTCTCTCCTTGTTTAAGTGCAACCTCACGACACAAAGGCCCCTCAGAGGTCATCTGCACACCAAAGCCGCAGGAGAAATAAAAGGGGCCTGTCACATTCCCGACGGTGCTGATTTAAGGTCTATGTGCTGCTGATTTTCTCTCTTTTTTTTCTGTCTTTCTTTGAATTTCCTGGCTAGAAGCTGGCATTTTCCACTGACTTCATTCTTTCTGATACTGGCACATGTAATATGCCAAACAGTAGCCACAGCTTCAGGGCATCAGTCTTGAACACTAAATCCTTAAGAGTAGAGATTTGTTCCAAATTTGCTGATGAATAAATGCCACAAATGCTGTCTTTTAAATCTGAGAGCTATAAAAGCTTTAGAATAATTTTACACATTTAATAACTATATCTTTTTACTTTGAAAAATAAGAGTAACCTCAAGGTCTGACTCATTTTTCCCCCTCCCCTTTCTTCCACACTAGCGTCCAACAGGAATGTAAGAAACTCCCTATCACATCTTAGCTTTTTAAAGGTAAAATGCAGGTGTGAAGAGTAATCTAATGTTGTTGATAACACTTTTTGTTCTAGCTTCCTAGGGAAATGCACTCTACATTTACATTTCCTGGGTGCTGGTGATCAGTGAGGAGGGGACGCCTCTCTACAGGAGACGATATTACTGTGTAGGTTTGGACTTCTCCCTTGATGGGGGGTAGAGGTCTCCTTTTCCCAGTTGTGTTGTCCGAGGAGCCCTCCTCCTAATGGTGACAATGTCCCTGACGGAGGAGCTCTTAACTAATGCCCAGATCTTACAGAAGCACCGCGGTGTTGAGACAGGAATGAGCTGGGGTGTGATGTCCCCTAGCCCCTGGCTGACAGTCTCATGCACCTTCACTCAGCAGTTCAGTTTTAACAAATGACAATGTTTATCACTGTTAAAAATATTTTAGAGCAATTCTCTGTTCATAGTAAAATTAACAGAAAAGTACAGAGATTGCCCATGTGCCCCCTGCTCCCACAAATGCAGAGCTCCCACTAATATCAATATCCCCCAGCTGGTGAACTTACATTCACCCACCATGAGCACCCAAGTATTTTCCTTTAATGACACACATTTCAAGAAGTTTCAAGTAAGTTAGATTAATCTAATTTACCTTGAAACCGTTCATTGCTTTTTCGGGGCTTTAGAAATAAGATTTAAATTTGTGGAAAGCTAGTCATGTTTCTAAAATTTCTAAAGATTTATCAACGTGTTAAGGAATCTGATGATAAAACTGTGATTATATGTCAAAAACTTTGTTACAAATGTCAAAAATTTGGATGCTGTGAAACTTTCAGAAAATCACCGCAAATGTAGTTATTCCATTGTTACTTTGTTTAGGGAGGGAGGGAATTGACTTCTCTTAGAATGTCTGCATAGAATATAGCTTGGCATTCGTGATCTACATGCACTTTCATTTAATGTTCATTAGAACAGTGCTCTTTAGAATAGCTATTAAAATATGATACAGTGTTTCAGGTTACAGTTTCTTCCTGCTGGAGGCAGAGTTTGAAATTATTTTAATTAGATTCAAAATTTGAAATGTTTTCCAGTAAAAATAAATATGTTTTTGGTAATTCATTAATCTGTTTCTCCCTCCCTCCTCCCCTCCCTCCTGCTCTTTGAACTTTCCTTCAACAAATGTCTGATGAGTGCCAATGACGGGCCAGGCATTTTTCTAGGTAATAGTAAAAAATAATAATAACAACAAAAAAACACAACAAAAATAGATGCATCTGCTTTCATAAAACGGGAGTTCAGCCTAATGGAGGAAACAGATGTTGATTTAAAATTAAAAAAAATATATATATATATATATTTTTATATAATATATAATATATATATATTACAAAGAGCAGTGTGTACTGGGTATGCCAAGCTCATAAAAAGACGTACCCTAACCTCTGGAGACATGGCAAACATTCCCGTGGAAACAGGATAAGCTAGGGAAGCAGTGGTGGTGGACATGGTGCCATCCTGGAAGATGAGCTGGAAAAGGCAGAGCCTGAAGGAGCCTTAGGAAACCGCACTTCAAATTCTGAGCGTCAGCGTGGGTGCCTCAAAGGAACAGGCGATGAGTCATGAGGTGGGAGAAGAGCACTAATGGAGGCATAATATGACATGCTAAGAATTTTTTGCTTTTGTTTTATGAAAAATGGGGTATTTTAAGTGGATCAAGCTGGAGGAGAGAGATTGATTTTGAAATTGATGCATTTTGGATACCTTGGAGGTATCCAAACAGAGGTATGGGCGAGTCAGTTAGATATGTTATCCAGAGGTCAGGAAAGAATTACGGAATGGAAGCACCCCAGGGAGCTCAAGTAAATGGATGTGACCAGAAAGTATTAATATACAAATATCAAGTTGTTTTGGTGAGTATGCCTGTTGTGTGCTAAGAGACATAATTAGGAAGGTTTCAGAGCAAAAACAAAAACAATACTTTCTCAGTATAATCGTATCATCTGACAAAGGAATCAAAGATTAATTTTATATAGTTCTTACTGTTTGATATTGCTGAAGCGAGATCATAGAATTTAATGGATTTTTATATACATTAAAATATATACATTTCTAATATGTCATAGTTCTATATCTTATAGAAGTTGTTTGTTATTGAAAAATAATGTTTGAAACTAGTTTCTCAGAATGTTAGTCTCTATAGGAATAATTTAAAATCTATATGCTTATTTCACTATTACAAAATTATTAGTTAATACATAAAGGTATGTGAGATCTATCTACCATCTATTGTCTATATTTATTTATTTATTACTATTTTTTAAAATATATTTTTATTGACTTCAGCGAGAGGAAGGGAGATAGAGAGAGACAGAAACACCAATGACGAGAGAGTCATTGATCGAGCCCACAACCCAGGCACGTGCCCTGACCGGGAATCAAACCTCGATCTCGATCATAGGTTGATGCTCTACCTCTGAACCAAGCCGGCAGGGCTTGTGTGTCTGTATTTAGATTTCATCCATGGACCTATCTGTTCTATCAAATATCTGCTATGGAAAATATGCATTTCTAAAAACAAACTTAGCTCCATATATCCAAAGCTAGATATGAGTATTCAAAACTACCTAAAGGTGTGTTTACACTTGATAAGTACTACCAGAGATATTAAAATAATTGCAGCTGATTTATCCTACGTGTATTAAGTAACATTGTCAATTTAGAAAAATATATTGTCAGAGACTTCCACTTCCAGAATGTAGTGGATCATAGTAGGCTAATGCTTCTGCTTCAGGGGCTAGGAAAAAGCTGGATGGATTTGATGAGCATGCATATGTAAAGGTGCCAAGTCCTCTGGATGAGCAGTCTTCCAGAAAGGGTAAAGCTTTGGAAAGTGAGCGGAAGGTTGCTGACAATTTTCCCGGTTTTGAGGCATGTGGGATTTTAGGTCCAGGTAGAGAGCTGCTTCCTGAAGTTGCTAATTCAGTAATACCTTTATGCTATCCTTTTACCTTTTGAATTACCTAATTAACTTTATATCTAGTTAGCAAATTCCTTAGTTTCTCTCTGTTAAAATAATTGGTGTGATTTATATCTCCTAAATGGACTCTGACTAGCACAAGTGGGAATTTAACACATTGTATGTAAAATTAGGGATGGTATAGAGTGAGGGGAGACTGAAGATAAAGTCCTGGTTACTTTCTGCAGCTGTGTGTACATCCTACTGAGAGCATGATATGTCTGGGAAGTCACCCATGCTGAACAATTAGTATATATTTGCTCATGAGTTTTCTTCTGTTAATATTAACCTGAATGTCAGGATTATCCTTCATATCAAAGGCCGCCTTAGAAGGGATATATTTTCAGGTGTGTTTGAAAGAACTGTGGTGATGATGTAAGCAGCTGGCCTGTTTTGTCGTTTCTTGGGTATGAGGAAAGGAGGCAGGAAAGTAGGAAAAGTATTACTTAAGGTTTAATAAATGTTTGAATGTAAACACCTTTTGAATCCTATGCAAAGGAATGTTGTGACCATTTTAATGATTACAGATTGCAACATTATTTATTGGTCAATAATATCATCCACAATGAAAACATTAAAAGTATCTTGATATAGCCGGTGTCAGGAGTATAAATTTAAGGATATGTGTGTATATATATATACATATATATTAAGATTATAGAATATAGATGTAAAATACCAGCAAAATATGAAGGAGTTTCATTGCATTGTATTTAACTTTCCTTAGAAACCATTTAAATAGATTTCTGAAAGCTTATTTTAAAATCACATATTATTGATTTTATTTTACCTGCGTATTCAATCTTTTCAACTAAGAACAATTCATAAATTTCTTCTCAATATTTTTAGTGGTCAAAGTTTTTTGTCACCTCCTTATTTTCTCCATAAAGTAATAAAAATCATATTAAAGCAGCAGAAATGTATGAACTAGAAGTAAAATATGTTTAGCTGTGAAGACAGGGCAAAGTAGCCAATTTTGGCATCCAAGTCACTGAGCTTTTCAACATATGTTCCAACATCTCATGACTTGTTACTTACAGAGCAATTCACTCCATTCTCTCTACCATAAAAATGAAAACACATAAATCATTCATCTTTCCAGATTTTCAGACATAAACCTGGAAACATCTGTGGCTTTTTGGTTCACTATGCAATGTGCAGACTAGTCATTCAGTGTTTGACTTTTTCCCCCCTCAAATTCTGAAATCTGTTTTCATAAGAACTATTACCTGCAACAAACCTGAGCATTTTGATAGAGTTTTTGGTTACTTTTTTAGTTTTCCCTTGGTAAGTTTTACTTTTCCTAAGGATTTGTTTTAGCTAATGATCGCTATGACCTTGCTGCAGTGAAGGGCACCAGGATGATATATTTGAGGCTGATGCATCTAGTAGAGAAAATATGAGATATTTCATCACTAAAAAAAAAAAAAAAAAAAAAAAAGCAAGATCTGAAAGTATAAACCATGCTAATGGTGTAAGGTGGTTTTATTTCTAGTTGTTTTCTTTTATTATTATTATTATTATTATACAATAATAATGACAATATTCACTGTCCCAAAGTCATTGACTAGATTCGCAGAAACTTTTTGTAACATGGTGTGAAGTAGAGAATTATGTCAGGAGTACTGAGGACGAAGGCAGAAAAGTTATAAAAATGATAAAATCTATTATCAGTATTTTCTTTCCAAGACGATGACCTTAAAGTTGGGATCTTAATGTTATGAAGATAATATGTTACCATATGGACTGAATAGGTTTTCAGAGTCCTTTATTCAGCATTTACTTTGAAAGAGCAAGGCTGTATTAAATAACAAAATGCTTTCAGATTTTCTCCATTATTTCTCTTCTCATAATCTTAGTTGTGACTCTGGTTATCTTTCCTAATGAGGCACCCTGCAGCTTCAAATTTTAGCAAAGAATGTCTAGCAAAAAAAATAGATAACCACAGGCAAATATTGTTTTGTTTTATTTGTTGGTTTTGTTTTTTGATTTTGTTTGTTTGTTTTTGGCCTGAGTCTCAAGTGGAAACAACTTTTCCTCCAAAAATACAAACCAGAAAGACCAAACTTCCAGAAAGGTATGATTCATATTTCTTTTACACATTCGTTACTCAATCCTTCAACAGACAAAACAGTTTCAGGAAATGCATGAGAAGAGCTACATTTAAAAGATGAAATCTCCCTCTTCTAAAGAAAATCACATTGCTATAGAGAGAAGCAATATGCAGATGGCCAATAATTTATTATATTCTTTAAAAGAAAGGTCATTACACTGTAAAACAGGGGAATGAATATATTGATGAAGACGCCCCTGATATGATGTATACTAACAAGGCTTCACTTCAGAGGTAATACTTTCTGTGGGTCTTTGATGATGTTTTAAATGTTGACTAGACGTTCACCAGCCAAACAAACCAAGAAGATGCTGATTTAGAGGACAAGGTATGGGGATAAAACCAGAAGCATGAAGTGACATAGCACGATTAAGGAACAAAATACTATTTCAGACTTCTGTTAGAGCATTGGCCAGAAAACTACACTGCACTGGCCGAATCCAGCCCACCACCATGTTTTATATTTATTGGAATGTAGCCACATCCATTCCATTACTCTTACCTATGGCTGCTTTCTTGTTATAAAGGCAGAGTGAAGTAGTCGAGACAGAACATATGGCCCTCAAAGCATGACATATTTGCTATCTGGCGCTTTACAAAAAAATAATAATAATAGTAAACCTAGGTTAGAGAATTCAATCATAAAAAGAAGGCAAAGAGAAATTGACATGGCCTTAATGATGCATTGAGGGCAGTTAATCTTTGAGTAATTTGGACAGAAATGGATGGATTTTCAAGTGGTAAGTGGCAGCTGTCTGGAGACTTGTTAGGAAGGGAGTGAGGCTAGTGGCTTGAAAACCATTGAAGCGACTGTTACCACGATCTCCATAAAGATAAATTATGCTGATTGTATGAGTTAGAGTCTAGCCCAAGAAACAGAAATTATGTTGTGTTTCAACAGAAAGAATTTAAGATAAAGACTTCATTAAAAATATTGGGGACCTGAAAGGCAAGAAGAAAATGAAATATTGAGGTAATTCAAAGGTAGTAATTGCAGGAAGCAACACACCTCCCCACCCCTCCGCCTCCCTCCCTAAGGCGATTGGTGGTGAGATGGAAGAGAAGAGGAAGGTGTGAGAACCTAGTGGCACTGAGGAGGGATTCTGCAGAACTGAGGCAAAGGCTTGTGCAGAGGGAGGCTGCCAATCTAGTGCTGTTTTGTGCCTCAGTGACTCAGAGAAGGGACCCTACAGAGTTAGGATTCTGAAGGGGCACAGCCCAGATGGTGAAGCCCCTGTGAGGGGCACAGTGAGGCTGGTTCTACTGCTTTCCAAGCAGGACCTGGTTTCTCTCTTTCTATTGCTTAGTCATGCATTTTGCACTTATCACACTTCAGGCACTATTAGCTGGTAGCTTACCAACAGTGTGCTATTTCATTCATTAAAGTAATTCTCTCTCTTTCCCCCACAAGTCATATGTTATGCTTCTCAAAACTCTCCTTCAGTGGGATAAAAGCACGGGGAGCATTTTTGTTCAAATTCCCCTCCTCTTGGTTGATGTTAACTCCCCCACATTTCCCAGTCACGCATTGAAAAGGGTTGTGAATTCACCTCAACCCACACTCACTTCTAGGGTTTGGATAGGAACTTGATAGGCATCTATACCTCTGTATTTTACAAAATTTAGACGGTGGTTGCAATCTCATAATCCCCCCGGGGAGACAGTATGATTTCTAATTGACTGTCATCTCAAGGGGCTAGAGGAGTCAGCTTTAGTGTCCACCACTTGGCTTTTTCAGCCAAATCTCAATGTGATATTTCTCCAAGTTACTAAGTATAGCTGTACCAATTATATACTCAAGTACTGGAAAATAGCCACAGGGTTAGTCCATAAATACATTAGAGCAACTGTATAATGGCCCTGAGCCAGAGCCCACTTGTAACCTGTACTCCGTAAATCCCCATTCTACCTGGGAAACTATGACAGCACTTTTAGTTCCTTGCTATCGGTGCCATTTCAGGCCTATGTCCAACAGCCTTCAAAGAGTATGGCTATTTCACCTTCACCCAATACATCGCAAGAGTTTTCCTCAACTTCCCCACAGGCTGGTGGCCTCGGAAGCAAGGAAACTTACATTTACAAACTGGTTGAGGGGTTGCGATTTTTCACCATGGTCGCCGATGTCACCTTTCTACAAAATAGCTCTCATTTCTTTTTCCCTAGTTATTCAAGTCAAGGAACACCTATTTAGCTGTCTATCTCCCTCACACCTGGAAACACCAAGATCTATTAATCATCTTCACAGATCTCTGCAGGTTACAGCAACCCAATTACCATTTGACCTTGTGATCCATTATGGTCATTAGTGCATCTTGCCCCTGCCCACGGAGTGCTGCCACCTGGTCTCTGCCATTCCAGAGCCCACCACCTCCGATTCCACTCAGTTGGCACACCCCCATGGTTAACCTTGCCCTGAGGAAGAGCACCTCCATCAGGCTTTTTCACGATGCCAGTAACCCTCACCTGGGCATCTCTCAGGGCTTTAGCAAGGAGACTGTTCTCTGTTTCCCCCCAAGGGAACTGACCTCTTCTTCAATACTTTAAGCCATCTCCACTTCATCTACTACATATAGGGTAGTTTCTTTTATATATATATATACATATATATACATATATCTTTATTGATTTCAGAGAGAGGAAGGGAGAGAGAGGTAGAAACATCAATGATGAGAGTCATTGATCAGCTGCCTCCTGCACACCCCTGACTGGTGATCAAGCCCACAACCCGGGCATGTGCCCTGACGGGGAATCGAACCATGATCTCCTGGATCCTAGGTCGATGCTCAACCACTGAGCTATGCCCAGCTGGGCAGGGATAATGTTTCTTAACCTTAAATATGATACTAATAATTTGGGGTTTGATAAAATACAAATTCTGGTTCGGTACATGTGATGAGACAAAAAAAATTCCTATTTACAATGTGCTCCTGGGTAATTCTGATGTTACTGCTCTGCGGATGACCCTTTAAGGGGCAATGCTACATCCAAGCTACAAAAATTTATTCCATCAAAGACAGGCTTTGAGTGCTTCTAGGCTAATAAAATTATCTTTTACTTGGACACACTGGACCAATACCCATGAGACACTTATTTTTCCCTGTTTCTTTCTGGTACCTATTGGTACTCCCATCATTTATTCATCTGTAAATAATTTCCTTCCAGAACAGAGATCAATTTCCCTGCTGGACTGTGATGAGCCCTGGTCCCTTAAAACAAGAATGGGTGACAGAGAGAGTCAAACAGAGGGAGAAGAAAAACCAAACTCTGCTTGATCGTTTGTGATCTTTAGAGGAGATTTATGAAATGCTTCTCAGACCTTTGCACTCAAAGAAAGAAATGATTTCTTCCCAAGTGTGTGAATGATGGCTTCACTGGTTTGAACTTTCCTGAACTTCTGAGTTGCACGCACGATGAGGGGTTTCAGCTGCCTTTCCATGCGTGGCTTCAGCGAAGCCGTGGGGTGGGCAGTAACGAACTTGCATGTTGCACGGGCCTTGGAGGAAACTCTCCACTGCAGTTCTGTCCAACACAGTGGGGGTGTCAAAATGTATTTGAAATGGCACAAAGAAGTTGTCCATTATATCTTCCATCCACCTGTCTGATCATACCTCCTTGTAATCTTCCCTCCCCATGTTTTCTTCCACCCATTGCCCATTGCCATCCAGCAATAGCTACTTGATTACCAGATTCAGCCTCAAGCCTTTCTTTCTCTGACAACACCCTGTCCCTTCCAGCCTCTGCACTGTGAAAACATGTTTTTAGATAATCCTGCAGAATTCGAGTTCTAGATATCAGACCCTGCAACCTGCATTCAAGACAAATTCTACCTCTCACTCTCTAGGCTTGAATAGATCATTGTTTTCTCATCTGGAAAGCAAGGTTAGTAATAGTACTTGCTAATGTGTAGAAATTCAATTGTGATAAAATGTACGAAACTGCTCTGAAAACGACAGGGCTCTAAACAGAGTATAATCTGTTGTTTTATGTAGTCATTTATTTGCAATACATAATGAAGAGAAATAACTATTAAATGCTTAAAATATGTATTCCTGCCAGAATTATTTGCATTAAGAGGGGGAAATTTTAAAAAGCAAAAATAAATAAATGCTCAAAATTAGAATTTCTAACATTCACATGGTATAGTTGTTTTATAGTGCTGGGACGTGCTTCTCAAAATCTTCTAATTCAGATTATTTACGTCATCTTCTTTCACCCCCCCCCCCCGTTTTTTTTTTGTTTCTTAGCAACTTCCCAGTACCAGCATAAAAATACAACTACCCCTTTCTGAGCACTCACTTGGTGCCAGTAGCCATGATAACTGTTTTAAATCTCTTATTGTATTATTACACATAATAAACCTAAGAGAAATGTATAATTATGATTTTATTTTATATATAATGACACTAGGTGTTTTTTTTTTATTTTTTAAATTTATCTTTATTGTTGAAAGTGTTACAAATGTCTCCCTTTTCCCCCCCATTGATCCCCTCCAACCTGCATCCCCCTCCAGGTCTTCACCACACTATTGTCTGTGTCCATGAGTTATGCGTATATGCATATAAGTTTTTAGGTTATTCTATCCCCCCTCCACCTCTGCCCCTCCCACCTCATGCTTCTATGTCTCTGGATCTATTCTGTGCATTGGTTTATTTTGTTCATGAGATTCCACATGTGATAAGATCATGTGACTCTTGTATTTCTCTGCCTGGCTTATTTCCCTTAGCATAACACTCTCTAGGTCCTAGCATCTGTCTCAATGGGTAAGGGACCCTTCTGTTTTTACAGCTGCATAGTATTCCATGGTATAAATGCCTGGGAAGATCCTTGATATGATTTCAATCTTTTTGAACTTGCAGAGACTTGTTTCATGTCCTAACATGTGGTCTATCTTTGAGAATGTTCTATGTGCACTTGAGGAGACTGCATCTTCTGCAGTTTTGGGGTAAAATGTTCTGTAACTGTCAAATGCATCTGATCTAGTGTGTCATTTAGAGTCTCTGTTTCCTTGTTGATTTTTTTGTCTGGTTCCTGGGAGAGTGTCGTTATAGCTTCTACTCAATCTGCCACTATCTTGGACTCTTTCATGATACTAGTTTTTAGTCTTTAAACTACATCCTAATTGAAAGAGTAAGTGGCACAATCAGCTCTTAAATCCAAGTCTGTATGAAAAGTCTCCTAAGCTCTTTATTTCTCTGGATTGATATCATTTATTAGTATGTTTGTACTTCTTGAATTGCTTTGTACAAATCCAGTTTATGTCTATTATTCTGGTCTAAATATTAATAGCCCTTTCACTCTCTAAATTTTCCTAGTTTTCACGATACATTATTTAGTTTTCCTACTGTTAATATTTTTTGCCTTGTTTTTAAATAAAGTTTACCAGCATATCAAATACTTCATATTTTTTCAATCTGTGTTTTCAAATAATAACACAGTTTGATTCTCTAAATAGTAAACACTATACCTCATGTGAGCAGCTACTTGGCTTCTTTTATTTTCCTCTTTTTATTCCTTTTTTATTTAAATATAGTTGGTATACAATATTATATTAGTTATATTAGTTCCAGGTCTCGTACGAGTAGCTTAGGGCATCTGTACATTGGTGTGATTTGGATTCTGGCAGGTTTAATCTATGAGATATTAAATACTCTAGAGCAGGGGCAGGCTATGAGGCTCTGCATTTTTCTTCTTGCCTCCCTGGGTATGAAATTTTAAGTTGGCTATGGCTCCAGAGAGAAGTAACAGCTTTTTGAGCCTTATTTTACTCCTAAATTTTATACAGTGATCATAGCTCTAGTTAGTTTCTTTATTTTCACAGGGTACTTTTTAAAATATATATATATATCTTTATTGATCTCAGAGAGAGGAAGGGAGAGGGAGAGAGAGATAGAAACATCAATGATGAGTAATTGGTCAGCTGCTTCTTGCATATCCCCTGCTGGGGATCGAGCCCGAAACCTGGGCAGGTGCCCTGACCGGGACTCGAACTGTGACCTCCTGGAGCTTAGGGTGATGCTCAACCTCTGAGCCACGCCAGCCGGGCTCACAGTGTACTTTTCATTTCTTACGCCATCACAGTCTGGTTCATGTCCTACTTTCCCAGCTTCCACAGCTAGACTCTTGCAAACCTGCAGATTCAACCCTGCTCAGTATTTTGTGTTACTTTTCCAAGTAGATATATCTTAGGACACAGCACAACAATATCTTCTTTAGTAAATATTTTAAAACTGTTACAGACATATAAGAGCACATATAATCAATTTACCCTTAATAAATCATCTCAAAGAAAATATCCCACACGACTACTAAGCATACCAATGAATAATACCAGAATTCTGGAAGTTCCCCTCATTTCCCTCCCTACTTACTAGTTATGTCTTTCTCCCAAAGCTATTCTCACTTCTTGCAATATAGGTGATAAAGAGAGCTATTCAGTTCTATCTTTTCACATTTTCTCTGTCAGTGCTGTGAGTTTGCAGCAGAAGAAGGAGGGGATTCTCTAGGAAGGAGATTCAGTTGAGCATTTCCTAGACAATACTTACCTCTGGGGCCCTCTACTGGATGGTTCATGATCAACTCCCAGCCCTTAAGCCTTTATGCTAAAGGTACCCTGCAAGCCGACTTGGATAACAGCAGTCAGTAAACCTGACATGAACTGTTTTCATGTTTATATGGACTCACAGTATCAGGTTCAAGAGCGTTTACATCAACATGAATCACAATGACATGATTGACTATTAAGTGTTCACACATGCTTTTAGCTTCCACCATGAAACTTCCTTTGGTCTCATTTTCAGAGATAACCTAGGGTTATGGAGATTGATTTGAGTCTTCTGCGTGTTTCTCAGGTTAGTCCTGTCAGTCTAAACTGATGCCATTCCTGTCTTCCAGATTACTATTAAAATGAGTGACTTGGGACATTGCACATGTGTCTGTGTGTTTTATAAAAGAATTCTAAACTGGTAAAAAATTATTTTGATTTAACTTTTTTTTTTTTCTAAGTAAACCCTAAATGGGGCTCTTGAGAAGTGTCAGGTGAACACGGCCCAAGTTTCCAGGAGAACTCACTCCTTCCCAAAGGATATAAAGAAAAGATTTATGATTCCAGGTGAAAAGCATACGAAAGCTGGTGACTGCAGATGACTTTAGCTTTGGGTTTCTGGTTCATTGGGAGTCTAAAATGAAACTTGGCCATTGCAGGGGGCATGCTTCTAGGAAGAAGAAAGACCTTTGCAGAATCCGCCCAAAATAGGCCCCAGTCTGTGGCTGTCTATTCACATGCACTATGTCTCCAAAGAATATTGCGTTAACTTGTAGAAAGTAGACTCCATTTTCATCTTGAGCTACAATGTTGTCAGCGACATTTTATGGATAGTTTGCAATTCCCAGTTTCCTCAATTAAAACAAATCTCGATAACATTTTGTGTTACTCACAGGGCAACTGAAACCCTGCCCTGAAATGGATGTGGCCCACATGACGGTATGCTCTCCAGTATTCGCAACAGGGAATCGAGTTATGTCTGTCTGTGTATCTTGCACCACGTACGTAATTCATTAAGGAATTAGAGCTCTGAGTTTTTGGAGTATTTTCCCTGCTATGGAATTTTTAATATGTAAGCTGAATCAGAGTGTCTGCGTGTGATTTAAAAAAACCCAAATTGAAGACTTTTGCAGGTGCATATTGGCACGTGGGTGGGATCTAGACCACGGACAAGCTCGCATTTCAGCACTGAAGTAGAAAATGGGCATGGAATGAACCCTCTCTTGCCCCATTAACAACTGGCCTCATAGGCAACATCTGGAGTTTGCATAGGTTTTTGATGACTTAAATAGCAGAAGTCACACCATCATTGGCTGTAGTACTCCTGGTCTAAGAACCACAACAGTCATTGAAAGAACAGTCTCCTCATTGATAAAAAGGCTCAAATATTTTTCTCTTCTAATTTATGGGGAATTATGCAAATCTGCCTTTCACAGACATGGGCTCCACCTCCCATTTCTAATTTAGTGCATCACAGTGCTTGATTGCCTCCTGTCAGGAGGGAAAGAGAAATGCTCAGTGCTTGTAAGAAACATCTTCCATTACTTGGTCCCTGATTCTGCCAGCTCAGCTATAGACATCTCGTAACATGGGGCATCCAGCAAAATTAAAAGACGGTCAAGATGTGGATTTTTGCTCCCCCAAGATACGGATTTTCTGAAGGCAGGCAATGTATTATGAAACTGACCTTAAGACAGTATTTAACACTGTGTAGTCTCCTACATCAGTGCTCTTCAGAGAACAAAGGTCCCTTTTCCCCTGTTACTCAGATCCATTGAGTTGGGTGAGATAGAGCATCGGGAATGTGGAGAGCTGAGGTCTTCAGAAGAAAATTAGATAGATAGAGGCCTCTGCATGCATGATAACTCAGTCCTCTGAAGGAAGAGGTTCTGTTATTTGAAAGGAGAAACTAGAAAATGTGTTCTCAGGCCCTGATAGCATGTGAAGCGTAACTACTAATCAGGAGATCACCATTTTCATAGCAGTAGAGTTAATATACAAGGAAAGCTTCAAGAAGCAGTTTCCAGTTTCCTTCTTCCATGGAGGCCCAATGACTCTGAACCAAGAGGAAATGCCACAAGAGAGAAGAGCCTGGGAATTCAGACTCCAGGGCAAGCAGGTTCTAATTTATAAATAAGGGTCCCTGTTTTCTTATTTAGAAAGGCAAAGCCTTCATTTGTTTGAGGAATCTTCATATTTCAGACAAAATGCTGGGCTGTGGATATATAAAACTGAGCAGGATGTCTGGTATCATTGCCTTGTCAAGTTGAAAATCTAGCAAATGGAATCAGTAAGCAAGCATTAGGATGCATTTAATGAGTTAGATCCTATGTGCTCTGAGAAAGCAAAAGCAGAGGTAAGAAGGGTATGGAGAGGCCTCTCTGAAGAGGTGACAGGAATACAGATAATGGAAGAATGAGATGTTAATTTTTCAAAAAGCAGAGACAGGACATCACCCAGCAAGTGTGTTAAAACCCTAGTCCAGAAAGGCTGGGGTTGGTTCAAGCGATTGCTAACTATTGGAGCTAGGGCCTAGTGAGGAAGAAGATAGGGGCAGGAGGTGAGACTGAAAAGGTAGTCAAGGGCTAGATGTTCTTTTCTTTCTCTTAAGCAGTTGCAATTTGTAGTGTAAAGGATACAAGACATAAAGGGTCCACTGAATTTAGCATGTACCCAGGGGCTTCAAAGCCTTTGAAGTCTGGATAATTTCCCCTGGATAGACAGTGAGAGGGGAACTGTTTCCTTAGGAATGTATATTGAGCATAAGGTCATTCTAATAGCACTTCCCATTTGTCATAGAGGTTTTGAAATGGCAAGTATTTTTCACAAGGATGCTTTTCCTCTTTTATAAAATGTTTCTAAGTGGGGAGAATTCAGATTTATTTTCAATTTATCAAGATATCTTAATGCTTGAATACAAGAAATTGATGCCAATTAATAGAGATTATGTTAGACAGCACTTTTTAAAAAGTTCCCATAATGGGTGTTGACCTGATTTTGAAATGCTACAATATCTATGGGGGAGCTAAAGAACTGTTTTCCCCTGGCATTGCCTAAACCAATGTATGGAATGAAATTTCACTTTTATGAAGTTCAGAAACAGGCAAAACTAACAATGGATGCCTCTGGCAGGGAAGGATTGATTGGAAAGGGGAATAAAGGGATGTTTTGGGGTGATAGAAATTTTCTGTATACAGAAAAATACAATAAAAACTTTGTATTTGAGTCCCCAGGAGATGTTAATGCATGATCAGATTTGAAAATCACAGTTATGAAGAGAATGGCCTGGTCAAGCAGGTGACTTGGGAATCACAGAAACACAGAAAACAAAAGAAATAACAAAATCATTGTGTGTAGAGCTATTTGGTTAATTTTAATGATTTTGGCAGAAAGTGCTAAAACGAGTAATATACACATTTTAGAGCTCATAATAATTATCTGGGAAAATGTTAAAAAGGCGCATTCCTAGTTTCTACACACAGTGATCCTGACTTAGCATGAGGATTGCTGCCTTACTTACAGGCAACCCCGTGATTGTGATGTTGCAGAGATGTTGATTTAAACCTTAATTATTGTTGAAATTATGCCCCAAATGAAAGTGTAAGCTTTAAAAAATATTTGATGCTTTGCTGATACTGAATACATGGATAATAACTTCCAGGAGTTCAGAAATTAAGATTTGTATATTCTTGATTAAAATATATTTGATCTATGTGTTAATTTAATTACATTTTTCACCTATCATGTAACAGCTGTGAGAAGTACAAGGTGTCCTGAACACAGAGGGTTCACAGAGTAGACAGAGAATTTAGCTTCCTTTTTTAAAAAAATATGTCTTTATTGATTTCAGAGAGAGGAAGGGAGAGGGAGAGAGAGAGAGAGAAACATTAATGATGAGAGTCCTTGATCCGCTGCCTCCTGTGCTCCCCAGACTGGGGATCGAGCCCCCAACCCGGGCCTGTGCCCTGATCGGGAATCGAACTGCGATCTCCTGGATCCTAGGTCGATGCTCCACCACTGAACTTGCCAGCCAGGCAAAGAGAATTTAGCTGTCTTAATATGATACTTGTAATAATTACCAGAAATAAGTAATAACATCTTACATATCCTCTAGAAATCTGTTAATACAGCAAATACAATTTAGTTATTTAAAACTTTTAACAATATAATGGAAAACTGTTATTCAATTTTATACTTTATCAGTTCATTTCTAATTTTTTCTTAATTGATTCTTATAAAGCACGTCTTTTTTAAGAAAAGTTCCTACTACTTAACAATAACAAGTCCTTTAGGTATCCCACTATTTAACAATGGTACAGCGTTTACTGCTTAGAGTCAGGCTATAAATCAGGAGAAACAGTTGAATAATCTCAGGTCCACTTTGGAACCCGCAGTTGTTGGGGCCGCGTCTCTCGGTGCCCGTCCCCTCTGGGCTGACGCGCCTGTCCTCTCTCCGACGTTCGCTCAGCTCAGGACACAGATGCTTCGTTAATTACTCGGTTCAGGGCCTAAAGAAGTTCTCATGTTCGATTCTGAGCCGCTAACAGAGACAGAGAGGAAGGAGTCATGCAAGACGTGTTTCCAATGCCTGTAAAAGGGAGGCACGAAACAAATGTGTCCCTTTAGTGTAACCCTGGCAGTGCTTCCCCGTGGGCCTCTGTGGTCTCTGCTCTCCTGAAATGGCAGGAAATGTTTTAACAATTAGAGAGAGCAAATTGTAAAGGGAAATACGGTCGTGCGTTACCAGCGCGGTCCCTAAATAAAACATTCCTTCCCTAATGCAGTCCCGATGCGGCTCCTTCTGGTAGCCGGGGCCACTGCCTGGCCACGGGCAAGAACCTAGGACACCAGGGTGACGACACCTGCAGCCGTAGGACAAGCACGACTGCGACAGGAGCAAGGAGGACATGAACTGCATTCCCCGTGAGGCACCTTTTCAGGTTCCCTTGACCACATTAAAACACAGACCAGTTTCAGTGATGGGTGTTTGTCTCATTTGCATTCTTTATAAAAGTTCTACCTTTTTGAAAATCAGATATTATTTTTACCTGTAGTACCAAACTTAGAAAAAGAAATGTTGGTGCCTGAGTTATATCCATTTATTTTTAGTTGTGGGGGAAGGCAAGTGTATAGGTTTGAAAAAAATAATGCTCCATGAGTAGAAAGGAGGTTCAGGGAAATAATTGTTTTATATTTCTAGTAAAAGAATAGAAATATTTAAAAATTAGTTTTCATATTAAGATGAATTAATTCTTCAAAGCTTCATCCTATGAAAGGCCTTAAGAGTTTGTTGTCTACGGTTATCCCCCTAAATCTACCATATATAAGTAGTGGTGTTATACGTGGTGTTAGATGAACAAGGCAACAGACTTAGTCCAAAAGTTTAGTTGAGGTAACTTTACCAAAGCATTGGAAGCATTTAATGTAGGAAAAATCTATGATCCCCTTTGAAAGTTATTCTATATGATGCTCTTAGATACTAGATTTCATTAAGAATATGATTAATCCTTAATTAAATTTAATGTGAGATTTTGACTAAGAATTAGGATAAGACAGAGAAAGAGAGAGAATGTGTGAGTATACAGAAAGATCAAAGTTAGTAATAAACTTGAATTCCAATATACCCCATACTTACATCCCATTATAGAGTATTTGTTAAAACCTGGGCCCTGGAGTCAGATTTCATTGGATCAAGGTTTTCTCCATCACTTGACTAAGTCTTTGACCTCCAGCAAATGTTTCTATCACTAAGGCTCAGTTCTTTAATTAAAAAGCATAGAATAGCAACATGATCTATATTATTGGGTTGTGTTAGGTGGGTAGGAGAAAATTAATCTAAGGCATTCCACAATATATTTGCCTTCATGTCACAGCCAGCTAATGTTCAATTTCTTAAGAGCAATAAGTTATGCATTTTATACTATCTAGTCTACCTCACTCTACTCCATTTTACAGTATTTTTCTAAACTGGGCATGTTAACCAATTAGTTTCCCCACTTAATACCAAGTTTAGTAAGGAATTAAGTAACGTTAAATATGTTCAACCTCTTTGAATACTGGAAAGTTTGGTGATTTCTTGTTCTTTTGAGCTTCTCATATTACTCTAGGTTGCCCGTGGTTTTGTATATTCTGGTAGAGGTGATGCATCCATGGAGTGTTCTTTAAGATTCCATTTTGATAAAATTTATAGTTCAATTTCTTTCTTCCTCAAAGATATTTTCCTTGCTAGGCCACTTTTCTTCATAACAGTTACCTTTATCATCAGTAGCATAAATTAAGTACTTAGATTTATCCTTTATTGCTAATTACAAATGTGTCTTCTACTATATTTTAATTTACACTTTTTACCTCTGTGAATCCATTGTACTTGGCACCATTCCAGGCATATGTTTGGCACTAAATAAATATTTATTACTAATAATAGGTATGTGATTATAGTAACATATGTGTGATGATAACACTAAAATTTTATACTGAGCATTAAATTTATACAGTGTCTCAAATACAGCATTCAAACTACTAGTAATTTTTAAAGATTTTAGTTATAGGGAATTTCTAGACACATGTTATGTAAATTATTTGATTTGGAGGCTGACATATGTACCTGTATCTGGAAAGGCAGCTACTTGGGACCATTTACTTGAAACAAATAACTGTATTCATTAGCAAGTAGTCAATTTATCCAGAGTTAAGGGTGCATTAGAGAGAAGAAAGAAATAAAGAGTGCATTAGGAGTTTAACCAATCTGAATCCAAGATCTGAACTTACTCTACATGTGGAATCCATCAGGCTGACTTTAGTGGCACTTGCAAACTTCCCTTTTCTGTAACTGTTCCTCATTAAACTTGCAGGGATTGAGGATAACTTTTTTTTTCTTCAGTAACTTATGACATTTGTGTCTATTTGCAACAGTTGTAAAAATACAGTATGACCAGGAAACATCATAAAACACTCATAAACTCTTCTAAAGGCAGCCAAAGAACTAGAGTTTCCACAGCAGTTAATGATACAAATGTGAGCGAATTATCCCTCGGCAGTGGCTGTGTGAAATCTGTGAACTATGTAATGCATTTTAGCAAATATTTAAGGCATAAAAATACAAACAGAACAGTTTTGTATAAAACAAAACTTATATGAAAGCAAATTCCTCAGTAACTGTCAGCCTCAAGTATGAATTACCGTGGGAGACATCCATATTATTGTAGAATATCTATTCTTATCACAATATTTTAAAATAGAATGTTCTCTGAGAGGTTATAATTTACTTCTTAAAACCAATGACTTCAGTTTATTACAGGTGGAAAGTGAACTGTTTTCCATATGGAAAATACAAAGTAATATTCTACAAGTGGACAATTTCATAAGAAAATGCAAATACAAGAAAAATACATTTATAAAATTACTGATACATGTGTATACGCATAGATCACCTTGTTTTAATTTTATTGTAAATGATACATATTATCACTTTTAAAATAATATCTGAAAGATTTTCATGCTCTGAGAGCTCAGGTTTTATAGTTTTTTGCAATACTCCATGTGAACATAATTCCAAAGTAATGTAGCAAAGAACTTTTGCTACCCAATTGATAGCACTCGCTGAATTCAATTACTTTTTTATTTTCTGAGTTGCTGATAAGTCTGTGCGTTTATTAGAACACCTGAGACCGGTTCTTCCCAAACCATAGGAGAAATGCCTTCGAGTTGCCATCATCAGACTGATCTTTTTCCCAGAAACTGAGCTGTTGGGAAGATTAAAAAGACCTGATGAATTTCAGAGGGAAGGTGGGAGTAGGGAGTGGGGGGGAGAGAGATTAATCAAAGAACTTAGATGCATATATGCATGACCTATGGACGCAGACAGTAGTGTGGAGGTGGCCGGGGGGGGGGGCAGGGTGGATGCCAGGTGGAGGGGATCAATTGGGGAAAAAGGGGGGTATCTGTAATACTTTCAACAATAAAGAAAAAAAAGACGTGAAGTTTTCATAGTTAGGACACTAGTGTGAATCATTCTGTGACTAAAAGGAATTAAAATCAGGTCACTTTCTAGGTTTACTTGGCATCGGCAGCACATTTCCCACTGTTATTATTAGCTGGATCTTCTGGGGATGCCTATTTCTGGAATTCAAAGATCGTTCAAGTGCAAAGATGAAACTCTTCTGGCACAAAGTTCTCTAGCTCCAGTCTGAAAAAAAGCAAGATGGTGATGATAACTTGAAACAGTCACTGGCCAGAATACACTTACTCTGGAAGATTCCCTTTCCAAGAGATTCAGAAAAATGAAATATTAGAGGGAAACATAAGCACACTGTCATCGCCATCTGGCCGTCTACTAAACATAGCAAAAGTAGTATGATCAGTTCCAGTGACGGGTGAGCAAGACAAAATAGGCACATTAAGACAGGGGCCCTCATACAGGGTTATGGGCAATGAAATAAATTTACTTGACCCATGTGCTCTTCGCAACTCCCCATATCCAACAAATGTTTGGTCTCTGAGCACATGCCTCTGGTCATATACCATTGATGATTTTAAGATCCAAATCGTAGAGTCAAAGGGAACAAAGGAAGAATATATGTATATTTTTAAATGAAAAGAGAAGCAGAGTAATGGAGATTGAAATTTCTCAGAAGTGATCAAATAAAGGAAAAAAGAAAATAAATGAGGCAAGGAAGATAATAATGCTAGTTTTTCATATTTTCCTAAATTGGAGGCACTGACTATACAGATCACATCTTTTCCCATGATTAGTTCATCACAAATATTTATATCAACAAAAACCTTAAATACACACACAGCACATAACCCTACACACATGTATGTGTGTCAATTGAATTTTAAAATATGGTTCTAGTGAAAGAATAATGCATAGCCAAGCTAATTAGAAAGAGGGTGGACACACTCCAAATGTCCTCTGTAAACTCGGTTTCTTTGTTCAGGCAGCAGCAATATAGAATATTGACATTAGAGAATGTAAACACATTCATGACACTTACATCATTATGTCACATGCTGTTAATCACCTAGCATGCTGTGAAATCTGCTAACCTGCTATAAAACACACACGTTTTCTTATTTGGAAATGTTTCAACTTATTGCCTTTCTTTCTAAAAATGACCTGAAATTGATGTTTTCAAGACATGGCTCAACATTTATAACTCCAGTCGCAGAGGAACACCGTAATTGCGGACATGCTCGCTTCCATCCATTTGATAACTTTCTGCTTGCATGTAAGCTGTGCCTTCCAATTGGTTTAAACTGAGGGCTCTTTTCTAACGGACTGAGAGAGTTCTCTACTCCGGTTAATCAAAAATGAGTTGAACAACATTGCAAGACAAAATGACAATGAGGAGATCATTAATGATGAGATCCGTGTCCTAGATTTTTTTTTTTAATTTATCTTTATTGTTGAGAGTATTACAGGTATTGCATTTTTCCCCAATTGATCCCCTCCACTTCCCTCCTACCCCCTTCCCAGGCCTTCACCCCGTTATTAACTGTGTCCTTGGGTTATGCATATAACTTCTTTGGTTAATCTCCCACCCTCCACCCCCTTCCCTCTATCCCCTGAAATATGATCGTCTGTTGCGTCAATGTCTCTGGATCTATTTAGTTCATCAGATTCTTTTGTTCATTAGCTTCTTGTTAAAGAAGACCCTTCAACATTTCCTGTAGTGCTGGTCTGGTGGTGATGAACTCCTTTAGCTTTTCCTTATCTGAGAAGCTCTTTATCTGACCTTCAATTCTAAATGATAGCTTTGCTGGTTAGAGCAATCTTGGTTGTAGTTCCATATTTTTCATCACTTTGAATATTTCTTGCCACTCCCTTCTGGCCTGCAAGGTTTCTGTTGAGAAATCAGCTGACAGTCCTATGGGTGCTCCCTTGTAGGTAACTAATTGCTTTTCTCTTGCTGCTTTTAAGATTCTCTCTTTGTCTTTAACCTTTGGCATTTTAATTATGATGTGTCTTGCTGTGGGCCTCTTTGGGTTCCTCTTCTTTGGGACCCTCTGTGCTTCCTGGATTTGTAAGTCTATTTCTTTCCCCAGGTAGGGGAAGTTTTCTGTAATTATTTTTTCAAATAGGTTTTCAATTCCTTGGTCTCTTTCTTCCCTTCTGGCACCCCAATAATACAAATGTTGGGCCTCTTGAAGTTGTCACTTCAAGGTCGTTCTATAATGCATGGATAGATGGAGCATATTTGTTGGAATCGGTGCTGCCCAGTGTAGCTAAATTTGAAATCTTGATGTAGTGGATGGCATCCAGGGCCAAGTCAGACAGATTTGGTAGCAACATGGCTCCTGCTACTTATTGCCTCAGTGAACTCTGGGAGGACAAATATTGAATGTGTCATTTTTAAAAACTGTAAAATATGAACAGTAATTCTTTAAAACCGGGTTTGATTAAAGATAAAATGAGATAAAATGAGATATACAACATGAACCACTTCAAAGTCTCATAAATCATTAATCTTCCTAAGCCCCTCTGGTGTCTCCTGGGACATAAAAATATAACAGTTTAAATTGTAAGGCCAAGAATCCCTTTAGGGACAACTGGGCAAGCTAGGTGATATGTGAGAAAAATCTGTTTCAAAGCATCTGAGGGCTGCTGAGGCAGCCGGGGTTTCGAGGACAAGACCATGGGGAAGAGAAAACTGTAAAGAGATGAGTCCCTGTTCTTCAAGTATTTTTCTTGTCTGGGCATTGTTGATTCTTGGTGTGGGGCCAGAATTTAAGAATCCAGGCAGGGTGTAGAGATCTTACAGAATTTCCCTCTATGTTGTTGACCTGGTCTACAGAAAACAGAAATTTTGAAATGTCAAGATACATACTATATAAGCAGCCATCATTCTGGGGAGGAGAGCACTATAATGAAGTGTGGAAAGTATTCAACTCTTTTTTTTTTTTTTTTTCCTGAGGCACTTGATGAATTCTTAAGCTTCACAAAGCAAGAGACTAAGAAGCCAACCAAAAATCTGCTTTAAGCACAGTCAAGTTTTCTACTATTTCATACTTTAGACTAATTTGTAATTCAGGAACTCCCCGGGAGAAAAAAGTGTTAGTCTACTTCCCAGTCCCTCAACTGAGAAACCTTGCAGGCTACACCTCAGCATCAATGCGTAGGTTAACCTACATTACAAAGAATGCACTTAGACTCAAATAAATTCAGTATTTGTTTAAATTCAGGTGATTTTTGTCTATTCCCATTTTGGAGAGGCAGACTTCCAAAGAACGATAGTATTAATATCATTCAGAGATGCTTCACTTTCTCACATATGCAACCTAGCATCCCATCAAGAATAACTAGGTATATCACAAAATAAAAGGGGCCCAGGGGAGAGTAAAAAATAAGTAAAAAGGTAAAATACAACCCATTTATTACACAGATTACAACCCATTTATTACACAGATTTGATGTTATGAAACCCAGATTTTAAAATGTAATTAACACAACAAAAATACAGGTGGCAAGATAAGATTTCTAAACAAATTAGTCTAAAAGATATAATCTTTTTACCTTCATTTCTAAATACATAGCAGGCTGAACTAATTCTAACAAATGCATTTATATCAAATATGCAGAGGTTAGAAAATTAGGAGAAAACCAGCAAATAAAAATTTGAGAATTATAAAATGGAGTATATTAAATTAGGAACAAAATAGACAATGTTCTTAGGAAAACTAAATTACAGTCAGAGGGCTGTCATTAAATGGTGCAAAGCTTTTCTCTTGGTCAGCAACTAAGGCTTATTCCTGTAACTGATTGGCCTTTTAGAAGAACTCTGAGTTTAAAACAATATGTAAAATGCTTGTTCATGTGTTAGTTGCTTTTTACTTCTTTATATATTTTACATCTAACTGTGTTTTTAAGCAGTAGAACAGAAAGGTAATCTATCAATGACTTTGTAAGAGTATACTTAAATTAACACAAAATTTAATGGTATTGATGGGCAGTATTTATTAAGACTTGAATATAATTAGACATTGGGTGCTTTAAAATATGGAATGCAGCCAATATTTCTCTACTCATCTGTTATTCTTTTCTTAGAGTTTATTTGACACTTAGCATTAATGTTTAGGGTTATAAAATATAAATATATGAACACAATACAAGGGTTAGTATAAAAGGATATCTCCCAAGAATATAACACTGCTAAAAATGAAAGTGTTGGAGGGAGCATGAAGCATGAGCTATAAAATGCACTTCACCTTGGTGGCATCTCTTCAGGTTGCACCTTGGTAAGATCCTTACCTCACCTTTGCTTCCCAATTCTCTTTCCCCAAGAAATGCAAAGCCTGTAACGTCTTTGCCCTTGTCAAAGTCATGCCTCTCTCTTATAGTCTCTGCTTTGCCTTCCTCCAGCAATCATTAATTTAGTATAACTTAGTAAGCAACTTATACATGAATGTGGGAGCGGCCTCTGGGAATGCAGCCAGGCCAGTGCTTGAAGCCCATCAAAGTGCTCAGGTTATGAGCCCCCCCATGATAGATGTGCTTATGGCCTGATGTATCCATGAAACCTCAACCATTTCCTTGAATCCTACTGACTCTGATCTAATGCTTGAAAGACTAAACTTTTAACAGTCTTTTTTTAGATCTAAACCAGTAGTATTAAAGACGGATTTTCCGTAATATTTTTAATTCAATAATTGATGAAAAGCCCTCTCATCCATAGAAAACATTACTTCTATAAAAATTTAGAATTTACTGAGTTTGCATTTCCTTTTGTTCATTGTAAACATCTTATCTGCAGATACCATTGCATTAGAAAATTGAACTTTGATTTGAACCTTGTTAATAAGAAAGGACTAAGAACATTTAATTTGGTAAATAGAAAGCTATCAACAACTCCCATCTGGAAAACAAACCAAGGCAGATGGTGATTATTTATAAATGAGTTTCATAAAGGATAGTATATTAGTCAAGGTTCTCCAGTGAAACAGAATTAAAAGAATATAGATCTATAGAAAGTAATTTATTATGAAGGATTAGCTCTCACAATTATAGAGGCTGCTGAGTTTTACAATTTTCTGTCTGCACCTGAATGCCCGGAAAAGCAAGTATAGTTCTAGTCTAAATCCCTTGGCCTGAGAACCAGGAGTGCTGATGTTGGAGGGCAGGGGAAGATGGATGTCCAGCTAAAGGAGAGAACAAGTCTATCTTCCTCTGTCTTTTTGTTCTACTCAGGCCCTCAATAGATTGGTTGATGTCAACTGGAATTGGTGAAGATGATCTTTATTCAATCTACCAATTCAAATGCCAATCTATTATAAAAAAAAACCCCTCAGCAACACACCCACAAATCATGTTCTCTCATCTATCTGGGTGTCCCTTTGCCTAGTCAACTTGACACATAAAGTTAAACATCACACTCAGGAAGTGTGAAATTTGCTTTTACAATACCTTTTTTGAGAAAGGAAAAAAAAGGTATTCAGTACTCCAGATGAGACCTTTCCACAGGATGGTGATAGCTTGAGAGACAAGCAAGCATGATATCTGTGAAACAATAAACAAAAATACTGAGGCTTTAGTTGGGAGAAGTAGTTATGGAAAATAGCTCATCCAAGCAGAAAAATCATGGCTTAAGGTTTGACCTGGTTGGTATAATGAACATCTGAGCCGAGCGCAAGACCACATGGCAGTGTTTAGCTGATGAGGGAAAGCAGAGCCTGAACTTACCCAAAATGAGTCCAAGCAAACATCTCTAACCTCTTTTCAGGCATTGGTGGTATGTACTACACTTTTTTTTTTTATCAGTTACAGGAATGGATTCTTGGCACTCCATGAGGTAAAAATCAATTTAAAAAATAATATATAGTTAAAGGATCATATTAAATAAAAACGCTGAGTGTAAAAGGATTAATTCTTGCTTGGAGGAAAAAAGTTAATTCTTGCTTTGCTAATTTGTCAGTAAAAATTGTACGCTTTAAAAAATGGTGTACCATTAGATAATCTTAAGGCAGAATGAGTCCAATAAGTCATTCGTAATGAAATAATAAGCAGTACACATGGTATATCCATTGCTGTTGTGAACAACAGCTCTTTTGAAATTACTTTTTCCAGTTTAGTAATACTATCATGTAAGGTTTAGAAAAATATGAATATTTAGAATTTTTTAAAATATAACTGATCAAGTCCTACTGAATTAAATCCAGGAGACTTATCATTATATATTCCAGAAAATAAATGCTTGATAAAACTCAGCTGGTTAATGTAATCTTTTCTGTTTTCGTCCCTTAAATACTGGTTGATATATATTACATCCAAATGACCACAACTTTTTTGTTCTTTACCTACCTCCTAGGGGAGAGTGCTTGTTAAATATATCATATACTTTCTTTTATAAACTTGCATGTTAGATATATTACCAGTACCTCTGGGGTGAGTAAATGCTTTGCTGATCAAATGTAAAAATCCACAGCTGCTCTTCCATAGCCCCCAGTTTCCTTATATTTTTCCTGTCATTGTTAAGGCTAATTGTTTGCACATTAGCTTTTAATATAAAACTAGCCAGGTACAGAAAAGTAAGATTTAGTAATAATGGTTGGATTTATAAGCCTTTCAAGAGACAGGGAGCTCTATGGCATTCACAGTCCCCAAACTGCGTAAATGTGGATTCTGGGAATGATTGCAGGACATGTAACAAGTTGATGGCAAATCTAGACAATGATGCAATTTAAATGCCTATAATGTTTTATAATTCTGAAATACTTTCCCCAAATTATCTCTCTATAAATCTAGGAAATAAGTAGTACAGGCACTATTTCTTTATCTTCTCTCTTTTTATGAAAGAGCAATTTTGGGAATAGAAAGCCTATGAGACCTAACCAAAATCACAAGGGTAGCAAGAGAATTAACCAAGTGGAAAACTTGGGAATAATTTCTCTGGGAATAGTCAGTACTCCCTAAAATAATTTCTGAATAGCAGTATGGGTCAAACATTATTTTAGGAATTACTGAAGTTATTCCAACAGACTAAACGTCTGTGCTTTTATATTCTAGTGAGGAAGATATACAGTAAACATATTAATAATAGAATACATATTATAATTTATTATAACAGTAAATGTTATAAAAATTAAAATGCAGTAATAGGTAGATTGTGACAGTGACAAGTGATGGAATGATCAAAGACAAACTTTGATAAGCTAATAAAGGCATAAACACCTAAATGACGAGAGTAAACAGGTGATGGGAAAACCCATAGGAAGAGCTTTCCAGGCAGAGGGAAGGATGTATTTGACATCCGTTGGACAGTGTGGCCTCAGTCCACTGACATAGTGGGAGAGTAGGAAAGATGAGGGCAGAAAATCTGCCAACAGAAGGTTCAGGCGAGGTGCTTGGGTTTTTTTATCAACTGTGTTTGGAAGTCATCGCAAGTTTTAGTAGGAAGGGGTGCATTTAAAGAGATTGTTTTGACTATTTCGCATTTCTCTCTAAAACATAATTTTCATATAATTTTATAAAATCAAAACTAATTTATTGATTGATTTTTATGGAATTTATTGGGGTGACATTGGTTAATAAATTATATAGGCTTCAGGTATATGATTCTATAGTACATCATCTGTATATTGTATTGTGTGTTCACCGCCACAGGTCATCGTTACAGTCCTCAGTATCAGTTCTACATTCAAATCTCAGCTGCACCTTTATATGCCATGCAAAGTTCCAGATTCCATTTTTTCATCAGGAACATGAATACGTAATGAGTATCTTAGAAGACTAGTATGCACATGAATTTATAAGATATTGATCAGACTTCAGTGTGTATATTTTAATGAGATACCATTACCAGTTTAGAAAAATTCTGTCAAAATTATGTTTTACCAGTTACATGTAGCCTTTACCCAAAGTAATATATAATGATTAACTATCCTGAATGCTTATTTTTTAATTCTTTTAAAATATAGGTGAACAAAAAATAAACTACATAAAATCGTCCTTTCTATTCTGGTCTTTAAGCTTTAAATGTAGTAAGAAGTTTTATGCTGTAGAAAAGACAAAATTATACCAGAACACAATAACATATGGGTACATCTTGAAGAGGAGAGGAAATAACACTTATTAAATATGCAAATTCTCCAACAGATGATACTGCATTTATTTAGGTTGTCAGTAGATTTGGTTATAAACTTATACACACTTGGGTGTTTTTAAAAGATTATTAATAAAGAGCTAGTGAGAAATTGTATCAGTGGGAGGTGGCATTTATAAAAGGTTTTAAAAGATAATGGTAAAAGTTCTAGACCTAAAATTAGGTTTTACAAAATTTTAAAATGTCAATGAGTACACCAAACCTTATCCGCAATGTTCTGTAAAATATTAGTTCCCTTCCTAAAGTTTTCTTCTCCTACAAAACATGTAAAAGTAACTTTTTATTTTTAAAAAAGATCACTCCACAAAATCAATAGCAGCAAAGACAGATACCTTAGAAGACACATACCATTCTTATGGGTTAAATTTTTATAGACAAACACAGATTTATATTGGAAGGTAAAGAGAAACAATTTTTATGAGTACAGATATTTATGAGCTCAGATGAGTTAAATTTCATAGTGAGAATCATTAATCAAAGAAAAAATTCTTAGGCTGTATAAAAACCAAGATAACTTCATTGTACATAACATATTTTCATATACACTGCATCTCAAGAATATTTACACAGTTAAATTACATAAGACCTTGAACTGTACATGTATATTCTGTGTGATATAAATTATAGAAGCATGTAAATACACTGCATTGTGACTAAATTAAACATTCAATCATAAAGCCCAGGTCTAAGGAAGAAGAAAACTAAGAATTATAGGCCAAAGTAGAAAATATAAGGTGGATATTTTATATAGTACCTACAGTCAAAGAAAGGGTGCCTTAGGAATGTTCAAAGGTAACAAACTGTGGACAGAGGACTGAGAGGAGTCATAATAAAAAAGCAAATATTGATAGCTCCTAATGATAGGCACTCAATAAGGTACAGGGCAATTCTAGGAAGTTGGCTCAAACTTCAGCACAGCCCTTCAGGCTCAAGACATTACAGTGATGAAGGTCAAAAGAGAAAATCTGCACAATTAGACCCACAGCTCTGTGGGTTAGGAATTCAAGCCAGGGTGCTGGAATGCATGTGAAGGTCTGTGGAACTTCGGAGGCAGTGGATGGAAGCTCCTCAGTGTTTGCGAGGTAAAAAACGTGCGGGGAGTAGAGAATTAGGGATTCTACAAAAGCTGGTGACAGCACAAGACCTTGTGTGGGACGTCTAAGCATGTGGATTGAGGCTGAAAAAAATGTGGCTGTTCATTGTGTATTAGTTTTCAGTCAACTGAGAACATAGAGAAAAGGTGGAGAAAATACACAGCCTGATGGCACAAAACGGATCCAAATATTTCCCCACTTATGGAGCTGGACCTGCGATAGCCTCGATATTATCATTTGAGTAGGAAATATTGGTCATAGGGGGTGTTTACACTAAATAGGCAGGAAAGGTAGTAGCTTAACTACTAGTGCTGAAAGAATTTAAGGTGGTGAAGTCAGGAGAAGTTATTCTGGTCAGCAACACCTCACTTCAAGAAAGGAAAAAACTAACAGACAAACAAACAAACAGTAAAGCAACCAACCACTACCAACAGAAGAGACACCAAGCAGAATCATTAAATAGTTGACATTCTTTAAACCTAAAGATTGAGGAAAGGCAAAAGCATAATGAGAATCTGATGATCAAATGTTTAGTTTTAATCAAAACTACACAAGTCAATTCTAGTCAATACTACATGTTATCCTAACTCTCTATGACCATCCATTTTGTTAATAAAATTATAGTATTTTTAAAAAGCCATAATGTAGCCCAGCAGGGTGTGGCTCAGCAGTTGAGCATCGACCTAGGATCCAGGAGGTCGTGCTTTGACTCCCAATCAGGGCACGTGTCCGGGTTGCGGGCTCAATCCCCAGTCGGGGCCGTGCAGGTGACAGACGATCAATGACTCTCTCATCATTGAGGTTTCCATCTCTCTCTCTTCCCCTCTCCCTTCCTCTCTCTGAAATCAATAAAGATATATATTTTTTTAAAAAGCCATAATGTAAATAAATTAGCACTTTACCTGGCCCCTTTTACTTTGGGGGGAAAAATCTAAAGAGGATCTGTATTTTAGACCCAAAAAAATTTGAAAAAGTCACAAGGGTTAATTTGAACCTACATATTAGACATTCAGAATCATTTCAGATTGCTGCTGTATTTATTCTTTTGCTAACAGGTTGCAATCAATGGTAGGAGCGATCCCTAGTCTACTCTGGAATCACCGCATGGGAAAAAACCCACAGGAATTCAATCACATAGATTGCTCCCCTGCATTTGTCATTAACCCCAGAGGGTTTGAATTATTTAGAGTAAAGGGGACTGCAACAGGGACCCAAGTTTGCTGTAGAAGATAAGCTTTGAAGGCCATCATATGACCTGTATCTAGACTGGCAAATCAATTATACAGCCTGAGGCAATGGCAACATTTAGATAAAGAAGTGAGATTAAAAACAAAACAAAAAAACCCAAAACATACAAACTAACCAGAAAAATCCCATTTAAACTGAGGTTAAAACAAAAATTCCACATTTTATAAACTCATTTAATGTTAACAAAAACAGTTTGCAGGATCAATTATTAGAACATGAATTTATTCTAAATTGAAAAATAACCGTATAGAACTCAAAAATAAACCCATTCTAATAAACTCATAATATAGAGAGGCACATGGTAGGTGGAATAAACTTTGCCTTGAACACAGTGAAGAGACAAGTGGTGAATTTCCAGAAAGTATCTGCTCTACCTGTTACTGTCATAGCTAACTAATAATAATAGGAAGAAAGCAAAGGGAAGGCCAGGCGTTATAAGCATGGTCATCTGGGCAGCTTCACCAGGAAGCTGCAATTTCATGCTCCGCAGGGTACCGCAGGTCCATTTCCTGAGAATCACTGGGGGAAGGGGTTCACCAAAGAGAAATGGATGCATGTGCAGTGACTTCAGGGTGACCGGGAAGGAGCTTGCTTGTCAGCCTAACCTGGGAAAAAGATAACTGGCCAGAGGGTGGAACCACTGCAAACTCGGGAAGTCTTGGAAGGATATGATCCTCGAGACAAAGAATTCTCTTTTTCTTTCTGATTGTGCTCCAGAAATATATTGTGATCATCTAGACCAGATCTGTCATTTCTAAGTTGCCTTTATAATATTTTTAAAAATATAAAGTGCTTTCTCTAAATTTTGGAATTACTTAGAAAATTATCTAGATTTAGTCCCCTCTTGAATGTGTATGGACCAGAGAGAGCATGTAATTTCAAGGTTAGACACATATTTTTTAAATTTAGTTAGGTCCCCTCAAAAATTTTAAATGAAATATCATGTGTTATATACATAAATAAAATTGACATTTTGTTGAGTATCTGTTATGTGATGTTCTCTGTAATAATCAATCTATAATCCCACAACAACATTTTGAGGTAGCTATTATTATCCTTATCATATACTTCAGTAAATTGAAACAGATAACTCCAGTAACTTGATAACTAGCACAGGACACACAGCAGTACAAGAATTCACACCTGAAGTTGACTGTCACAGCGCTGGCTCCACTGTGCCAAATCTTCTTTTTGGTAATGCCTCAAAAATTATTGCCAGTTAAGGCAAAGGAAACTAGCATTCTGAAAAATAATAAACAAGCAGAAACCTTCCTTGAGTATCACTTACTGCCATAGACATGAACCCTTCCCAGAATTACTTCTTTGTGTAGTCAGTTATCAAGTGGTCTATGCTTATTTATCTTTTACTCACTCTTCAACCTACCTCAAACTGCCGTCGTTACCTACCACTCTATTGAAAAAGTTCTTGAATGTCTATGTTCAAATACAATGGGTAATTCTTGGTCTTCATTTATAGCTTCCCACGTCTCGAAACATTCTTTGCTCTTCAATTATATAACACCACATATTGCCTCATTTATTTTCTTAACAGCTTCTTTTTATTCTCATGAAAACCAATGTTTCTGCTTTCTCCACCAAATCTTTAGATAATCGGTGACACAGACTTTGGACTTACACATTTTTTTCTATGTATCCTATCTCCCTTGGTGAACTCATCCAGTTTTAGAATTTTAAAAACTCTTTATAAACTGATAACTACAATATTTTTGGTTAATCCTTGCATATTTTTTCCATTGATTTTTAGAGAGACTGGAAGGGAGGGGGGAGAAAGAGAGAGAAACATCAGTGTGAGAGAGATACACTGATTGTTTGCCTCCCACACGAACCCTGACCAGACCAGGAATAGAACCTGAAACCGAGGTACATGACCTTGACTGGGAATTGAACCTGCGACCCTTTGGTACATGGGCCTCTGGGCTGATGCTCTAACCTCTGGATAACACTGGCCAGGGATGATCACTACAAATTTACGTCTCTAGCCAGACATCACCTTTGGGTTCCAGATTGGAGTACCCAATTGATTGCTTGATAATGTTACTTAAATAACAATAGATATCTTAAATTGCATCTTTTAAATTTCTTTCTTTCTTAGAAAACTGTTTGAAAGGGTTCATGCGAATAGATTAGGCTCACCCAGGTAACGTCCTTATGTTAAGGAGATTTATTAGTAGCTTCAGTCACAACTGGATATCGCTTGCCATTTAATAGCTCAGTCACAGTAATAATGGCCAAGTGTCAAAGGTTATGGGGTCACCTGAAATTCTGCTGATCATTATTTATTCTTGCCTCTCCCCTAAACTATTTAATATTAACATAGCCAAAATTGTAATTTTAAAACAAAACATATACACCATTCTCCTGCTTTAAACTCATTGAATCAGTTTTTAATTTATTGTCTCCCAATCATCCTACACTATCTAGCTGATAGCAGTCTGACAATAATGGTTGTTAGCCCTCTCTATATTTTGTTCCCATGGCTATCTAGAATGAGCTGTCTAAATAGTAATGATATTGAGAAAAGTCAGGTAATCATTTCAGTAAACACACAGTAAGTGATTACTCTCTGAAGCATTGTTCCAAGTCTTGTGAAAAACAGAAAGACCACACATACGTGCCTTGCAAGAGTTTAGACTCTAGTGGTAATGAAGGAAATTAGAACTGTCATGAAATAGAAGTGACATCTTGGTTATAAACAGAACCAAGGTCTAGTTTCAGGCAACGGGCATGTCTGACTGCCAAAGACGTCTTCTCAGATTTAGAGATTTATTTAATTTTGATTTGTGGTGGTAGAGGTTTCTGAAATGAGATTTATTAGAGATGTAATAGAATAAGCAAGGTAATATGAATATGCCCTACTGTTTCCCAAAAAGAAAAATGTCAAATGATCTTACACCTCCATTGTAGATAGTCATTCTAAAGCGATGAATCTAATTTATTAAATATGTTTCTCGTAAAGCTATTTATCCAACTGCAGTTAAATAAGACACTATCACGAGACATGCTATATTATATACTCATTATTTAAAACATATGTTTTGAGAGTAAGCAATTATAAAACAAGCTATTTGCCTCTTAAGTTTAAATAAATAGAACCATATCCCTGGCTGGGTAGCTTAGTTGGTTAGAGCATCATCGCAATAAGCCAGGGTGGTGGGTTCCCCAGTCAGGGCACATACAAGAAGCAGCCGATGGGCACATAAGTAAGTGGGACAACAGATCAGTGCTTCTCTCTAGAGTTAGACCATTTAATAAAGTCACATACTTTTATGAACTTTCTGGCTTTAAATTTGACATTTCTCCATTTTATTTATTCATATTTCTAATTCCCTTGCATTTTGGGCTTTCTTATATTATTCTATATACTAAAAGAATTGGATCATTATGTTCATAATTGAAAGAGCTTGTCCTTTTCTAGGATATTTGGATTAGAAAAAATAAAATGATCAGGGTATTTTCTTGAGGAAAGTATTAAGCAGCTTGATAATTTCTAATGCTTTAATGGAAAGGTTTATTTTAAACTTTCAGGGTTTTTTCCTATGTTGCTCATAAGGTTGACAAGTTTAAAAAGGGTACAATAATTTAGGGGAAAATCTTACTAGAAATAAAGATCACATTTGACGGGAGAAACTACCTCTTTTTTTGCTTTTTTGAAACCTGAACATAACTTGGGGATCAAATCAATTTCATAATTAAACACCTGTTATTACTAAAATTGTTGATAGAAAGATACAGAAGGGCAACAAAACACCTTGGTCTGTACTCTCAGATCTAAATATCGCCTTCATTTCTCTGCCTCCAGAATTCTGCCTAATGACGCAGATGACTAATTTAAACAGTTTCCTTCTCAAGAGACCTCAGTTCCTCCCATTACCTAAAGGTTGATTTAAAATTCCCCTGATGGTTTTTAACATCTTTTGTACCTAATGCTTTTCAATAACCCCCAAGTTAATTTCCCGCAATCTGCAGTACACACCATGTACTTACATTTGGGTGAAACTAAGTACAATTACCTTGCTTCATCCTGCCATCATGTCTTCATTTATACTATTTATCTCCTTATTTTAAATCTTGTCTTTTCTCCCTTCTACACACTGAACTCTCACCAAGCCAAGGACAACCTATTCGACTTCCACTCTTCATTGAAATAATTTCTCCATCTATATCGGTTGAATTCTTTTTTTTTATGCAATTATATTCTGAATCAGATGGTGGACAATAATTCTCATTATATTAGGGAAACTTCCAGAAGACATGGATCTTGTCTCACATATTTTTATCTCTCTCATTTCTTCTAGATACTCATGAAACACAGTTGACGCTTGAACAATATGGGCTTAAACTGTGCAGTTCCACTTACATGTGGATTTTTTTCAATAAATACACTCAGTGTTACATCCTCGGATTAAGCCAATTGCAGATCAAAAAGAGTATTTTCAATTCATTGTAGGGAATCCACAGATGTGGAGGGTTGACTGTATTCATTGTTTTATGCCATTTTACACAGGGACTTGAGCATCTATGCATTTTGCTATCTGGAGGTGTCCTGAAACCTATATACTGGGAATACTTAAGGCCAACTTAAACTTTTGACTCCCCCAAATTAAACTTTTGGGGAGTCAAAAGTTATACCCAAATATACCCAAAAGTTATACCCAAATTGACTGTGTGAGGGAGTTGTGGTTGACACCGCTGACCTCCACATTGTTTAAGGTTCAACTGTACTTTCTAATGATTGACGCTGAGCAGAATACCTAATAGCACCATCAAAGAATCAGTCACTATTAGTATTAGTAACTGACTGGAAATGGTGAAAGATTATTGTGTAGGACTAACTGGTATTATTAAAACTAAGATCTCTGTTTTTGAGATCAGAAACAAATATGATTAGTTTCCAATTACTACTTCAGTCAAAATAATAGAAAACAATTAAGGGTGAGTTTTGTTCAAAAACAATTTTTTATCATTCCAAATGCCCTTGAGTCTTTTGGGTTTTTTATTTTTTTCATACAATTTTAAAATATTTTTTCCCATATAAGCTTGCTTTTTGGTACATTCAGTTAATGCTACTTTTATTAACAGGCACCACGTCACAGACACACACATATATATTCACAAGTTAAAAGGAAAGAAACCTTAAAGATACTCTAAGTTTTATTTTTTCCGTTTGAGGTAAATGGAAAATCAAAAATTTAAGTAGATATATCATCAGCATATTGATTATCCTGTCATAATAATCATCAAAGTAAACATTTATTGTGGACTTACTATAGTCCTCATTGCCATACATATATACCATCTTATTTAATTTTCTTATCTTGCCTATGAGGGAGACAATCTTACTATACTTATTTTCTATAAGAAATATGAAGATGAGAGAAGTTCAGCTTGTTGCTGAGGGTCACACAACCAGTAAGTGATACACACTGATTCAAACTTAAAAGCAGTTGTAAATGATAGCCATTTTGATATTATTGTTATTGTTTTTATTAAAATTATCATTTCTGCAGTTCCCTGGGGCATCGTCTTAAGGGGTCAGACTCACTCTGTTTATCTGTCTCCTGAACACACTTGCTGCACGTGTTGATATGATGCAGAGAATGAGACCCAGCACCTTGACCACTCGTAACAGCAGCGATTATCATCAGGGCGGCAGATCCTATTGTTCTGGCAAAATGAGGCTCCTTAAGAGAAAGTCATCCCTAATTTTTCTTTTGGTTGATTCTGTGAATTTTTTTCAACTGAACCTAATGTTAGATTATATCTAAAATAGGTTTCAGGCTTGACCACTAATCTTATAACTGGGCACGAACACCTACTGCTTTGTGCTGTAACTATCGAGGCAACAAAGCATGGCTCCTTCAGAGAGGAAACCCCTTTCTGCTCTCAGCCATCACTTCCCGTGCGGCTGTGTTGTTTTTGACTTAAATTTTAGGGGCACCTGATCATAGATAAACCAGTCATTCCTTTCCCTGGGGGTAATGGAGCCTAACAGGTAAATCTGGACAGGTGTCAAAGCCAGCTTTTCTCCTGTTCAAAAGAGGTTGAACTGCAAAAAGGGGGGGGGGGAGAATAAAAAGCAGGGAGAAATAAAATTCTAAAGGCATTTAAATTTCTCAGGGCATTATTGGACAAAGCAGCATCTTGATCTTCACGGGCCTTCCCTATTAAACTCCATCCGCTTCATAGTCTGTGAACCTCTCAGTGTCCTGATTCTATAGGTTTCTATTTTTCTCACTTCAACTTTGCTTTTGCTTTAGTCTAATTGAATTGATTTACTTTCCTGAAATAGTCCTAATATTTTTTTTAAAAAAAGCTTAAATGGAAGACTATATTTTGTGATTATTTAAGCCCCAGGTATCAAGTGTTTAATAAAACCTTCTTAAATTGAATTTTATCAAACTGATTGAATTTAAGACTATGAGAATAACTAGGGTTGAAGGGGCTGAAGAAAGAGGAAGACAATAGTTTTCTTTGATTTATAACTTTCCTTTATTTCGAAAATAACCTCAGAGAAGAGGAAATTACAAGGTTGTACAGAAAGACACTTGCCTATTTTTACTGGATTGCATTGCTATAGCTCAGCAGTAAAAAGGAGCTGTTCAATCTATTAGAAAAAAAAAAAAAATTAAGAAGAACTGTTTGAACCTGAGTAGTTATACAAAACAGAAATTGGTTTGGCCAGTCCACTTAAACCCTGTTGCTTTTATTGGAAAGGGTTTCTTTCTTAGTAAGTGCTTTTTTTTCAGTTGCTGAGCCTGGACCTGCAGCTATAGACCCCTGGTTGAGAAAATGGTCATGCAGAGACTGCCAGGGAATTTTTCATAGGAGGAAGCATGGGGAGGAAAACATGAGTATGGTGCAGTGGGATTGTTTATATAAAAATCCATGTGCGCTGCTTGATGCTGTTAGTGGTTGAAAGCTTTCTCCATAAGAAAACCCATTCCTTCTGAGCCTAGTTTTTTTCTTTCTTTTTTACAATGTCACTGTTAGTAAAAAAATAAAATAAAAAAAGAAAGAAAAAATGAAGAAAAAAAGAGAAAGAAACAAACCCAGAATCCTGGCTCGCTTTCAGATGTATTCTGGTGAGCTGCTCACTGAACTAGTTTGAATGGTAACCCACCCCTGGACCACAAAAAGCAATTCAGGAACTGATCATACTGAATTATTCATGAAACAGTCAACCTTGACATTCTGAACACTGTGTTTGAGAGTAGAAGAACTGAACAAGAGACCTGTAATGGTCATTATTAAGAAGCAATAGCTGCTATTCAGATGATTACTGGCACCCGGAAGGAGTGATCAGTCTAAAAATGGAACTGCTTTACATTTGAAAGAGTTCTATACCAATGTCTTTGAGAAATATAACTAGTTTAGATAGGATTTATTTTCCTCCTTTTCAATTTATTGGGTATTTTATAGTAGATTTCATCTTGTTACATTCCAGGCAGACCTTTGGGGTGAGGTTACAGACTACAGACGTATATCAGAAGCTATACACTGGAATGAGGGACATGGAACTCAATTAACTCCGTTTGTCCTACATGGAGATCTGTGAATGTCTTTCCCGCTCTGTGCACTTCATTCATAGGGTTTCCCATAAGTGGCAGAAATGAGAGAGGGTCTGTGATATGAAGAACAGCATTCTTAGCAAGAAATCTCTAAACTGCTGAGTTCGAGACATTTCAGCAAATTACTAAGGACTCAGCAGCATACAGATCTCAATAACATTGGATTGTGTGATATATAATCTAAATGACTGTGGTTTAAATTAAGCACACATGCAGTTTCTTACTCACAAATCTCAAAGTCCCCTAGTAATTTACTCAAACAACTCTTTCAGTGTAAGGTGACTTTTGGTTAGATTCTAGGTTGTATCAAATAGTATACTCCAGGGCCCAAAGTGTTAATTTAGCTATGTAAAAAGATTCGGAGATTATGGTCAAATTGAGGAACTCAACCAAATCTCCTACATTTCTACTGTTGTCTTATAAACTAAGAGCTTAATTCCTTGAGACAGCTCTAGTGACTATTTAATGTAATACTGGAATGTGTTAAAAATGTATAAAAATCTAGGGGGCCTTAATAAGCAAAATGGCATACACAGACATTGTAAAAAATGCATGATTACCTTAATGTTCATATTTTTTATGACCCAGCATGACATGGACTAATTTGTGCTCCCATCTGCCATTACCTCTATTAATGCTCAGTCTCAGGCTCCACAGGTGGATTTAGAAAATATTTGAGAAGCAACCATCACTTAGAAGACATGTATGACTTTCTACCAAAAGAGTAATTTTTCTTCAGTTTGTATTTTGGGATTTTATTAAAACATATCTACTAAGATTAAAAGCATGTTAAGGAGCTATTGATCATTTGTTTATACTTTGGTTAAAATCAATTCTAGGTATTTGTCCTTGCTATGCTCTTAAATGGCTGTCAGCACAGTAAGTTTGTTTACACCAGCATCAACACAAACACCTGTGTAATGCCTTGTGCTGTGATGTAGGTAATAGGGTTGTTTGGTTCCATTACAATCTTAGGGGACCACTGTACTAAATGCCATCCATCCTTGACTGAGATGCTTCAAGGTGCATGACTAGTGAGTGACATGAAGTTTGTACAAAAAAGGCGTAGGTGTCGAGACAAACCTCCTATTTTTGCCTACCAGGCAATTTCTCTTTGTTCTTGAGTTCCCCTTGACTTTCTTTCTCCCTCTATATTTCCATATATAATCAGAGCCAAGCACCTTGTGGGGATCCTTAAGAAAAGAGAACTGGGATTGCTTTTTTAAAGTGAGGACAGCTATTGTCCTGATTCAAAGTTAGAAACGGACAATTTAGAGATGGGAGTTTAGAATTTAGTTTTAAAAATAACTTCTCTGTTATTTACACTTCTTTCCTTTCCCATTGAAAGACTTAGCTGAATACCTTAATTTAAACAAGTCTAGTAATATACAGTGCTAACTACATTATTAAATATGGCAGTGACCTCGGTGAACAGGCTGAATTAAAGTGGACTCTGTTCTGAGGATTTTCGTGTAGCCAACGCATCGCCAGGACACCA
This sequence comes from Miniopterus schreibersii, assembly GCF_964146895.1. Classification (NCBI taxonomy): domain Eukaryota; kingdom Metazoa; phylum Chordata; class Mammalia; order Chiroptera; family Miniopteridae; genus Miniopterus; species Miniopterus schreibersii. Next base: position 188,273,709 of record NC_138101.1, read on the forward strand.
GCTTGCCCCCTTTCCCCAGCTATGGCTTGAGGGGGCACATAAGTAACTTTTGCTGGCTCCCTCCATAGAAATATACATGAACCCCTGCGCAGGCTGCTGCCTCAGGTGCTCAGGCTTCTTGGGTCCTTCTGTCTGTCCATTGGAAATGGTTTGGTTCTGTCTGTGCTGAAGCTTATTTCTGTTTTTCATGTTGAAGGAAAGGTCTTCCAATTACACCGTGACATTTACATCATCTAATAGACATCTCATTGCTAAAGTAAATTTATACATAATATATCTCTGCTTTAGGGTTCTTGGACTTTAATTAGAGCATGAAACATAAATCAGAATTTCATGACATAGTAGTTAATAGAGCTGTCCCCTTGCTTTCTATTAGACTAACAGTGCAAATCACAGTATTCAAACATAAGTATGCCGAATTCCTGCTTGTTCTCAGGAAATGCTTTGCATAGACTTTCCATATTGAAGACGGGATTTTCAACATTTACACGTTCCGCAGCAAGCTGTGCATTACAGTGCCCCACTAAAAACAGGTGCAAAATATCTTGCCTATCTTGCTTCCTCCTCTATTCCCTTCAAATTTCACATGTGGCCTAGTGAGCAAACCAAGAAATACGATGTGACATTGATGTATTTATCCATTGTCCTTTTAGAGACTTTGAATGTTTGTTTGGCTTTTACAATGCTTTTAACCACTCACAACCATGTGAAAATATGCCTACATGTAGCAGTTTTTAAGTTTAATGGTGTATTTTTAGAGAACCAGGGAAGATGTGGAAGACCTGCATCTGGAACAGCCTGTCAATGTTTTCAGTTACAGTCTTAGGCAGCTAGAGAGTCACCAAATTCAGTAATGTACAAACAACCACATAGTACATCTAGAATTAACCACATAAGATGTAGAGCATCCAACCAGGTAGCCAAAGCTTAGCGTGAATCATTCATCTCATACATATTTTCTGTCTGTTGTGGTTAAGAAAGCCATGCCCTATGGCGATGTTATACTCCAAAGCACAATTATTGTTAATATGCCCATGATTTCCTGCCAGCCAAGCAATAATGCCCAAAGTATCTTCTTTATAATAGTGCATTCTATTTTGTTTGGCACAAAATTTCCTGAAAATCATCTTAGACAAAGTCTCACTGTATTATGAATGTAAATATAAATTTCTTTGTATATTTAAAAATGTTTAAATCTAATGAGAATTTACCCACATATAAACACTGTATAAAGAAATCATACATATATTAATTTTTACATATCATAAAATGGAATTCTAATTTATTATTTAAATCAACATCATTCCTCCAGCCCCTAGATTTTCTCCTACATGCTAAAGAATGGGATTGGCACAGAAGATACACAGTTTAAAAAAACACACAAAAAAACAGTACGATCATAACCAGTGATCTTTTAGTCCAGCAAGGAAGACTGACAGGGAACAACGGACTAAAAGCAGAGTGTCAGAACTGCAGTGTTAGAGGTCTGTGTAAGAGCTGAGGGAGCACAGAGGAGAAAGAAACCCAGCCGGTTGGGGGACGCAAGGAGAGGCAGTGACATCATCTAGATTGCTGCGCACTGTGGAATAAACACAGACAGCTAGACTGAGGACAAAGGGGAAGCACAACCTGGGCCGAGGGCTGAGCATGTGTGAAGCAGGCCCTGGAAAACAACACGGTGACTTTTTCAAGAGTAATTTGCACATCCCAGAGCAAACTAAAACAGCATATTTTCATGAAAGTGACAGGAAACAGGACTGCCCATATAGACCAGAATCTTTGTACATTAAGTGAAGATCTTGTATTTAATCCTGGGCCAGGCTCTGAGGGATTGGAGAAAGTAGGAATTTTAAACAAATAAATAAATAATCAGATTTCTATTCCATAGAGCCTGAAGATCAAAGACAGCTGATCTCCCAACATCTGTTTGTGCTTCATCCGATACATTATATTGTAAAGTTTGTGAAAATTTCAACAGTTGTGATGCCATGACCTGGCAGATCCTACTTCTCCTCTGTAAAGGATTATTCATGGACTCCTTAGTGTGTGAGCCGCTTAATCCCATTCTCCTTTTGAGTATCTATTTCCTAGGGCTATTCATGGATACAATAGGAAAGAGATGAGCCAGTCAGAGGAACTCTTTACAAAGGTTTGCACTGAGCAGGTTTTACAGGAATAGTGGTGAAGCACCCTAGGTCTGACAACAGTGGACAAAAGTTACTACTCATAGGTCTGAGGGGAAATGGGAGGTGTGGTGATGATAACCCAGGGAGGAAATCGTAGGAAAACACCACCTGATAGCAGATTTGGTCTTTGGTAAAGGGGCCCGGCCAACCCGCAGTGATCTGGTCAGGAGACAGGCGGGTTAAGAGCTGAGCCTTTCTCCCATTCTCTGAGCTCCTCTTGGCGTCCACCCTTGGCTAACCTGAAGTCAGGGGGTAGAAAGCTTTCCGTGAAGAGCCTGTCAGCCACTTAGGGAAGCGGAGTGAAAACAGTAATGTTGAACTAAAGGGAAGGATCTGGAATTTCAAGCGCGGCATACCTCTTTTTATTAGCGGGATGATTGTATTTGAAACAGCATATCTCAGAAATGTTTCACAGAATGCAGTTTCGATAGTATGTTGATCCTTTAACTTGAAGAACAGTCATGTAGTCAAATAGGATTATATCAAATGCAGTTACGAAGTGTCCATACAGCTGAGCCACTCAGATCTGGAATGAGACCATGTGCAACGTACTCCTTCAAAGGGCATAGAGCATGCTGTGCCCTTAAATGTATCTGAATATTAGACTCCTTTTGAGGGTTTTGAGTTGGGAAACTACTCCGGAGCTGTGGGTGCTTTGCTGTGGTATATTAAACATTGACCAACTGGAGGAGAAAAGTCACCCAAATAAAACTTTACATTGTTCTGATTGATTTATTTTATTTACTGAATTGACAGATTCATATGCCAGAGTGATCATATTTAAAAACTCAACATCTTCTGTCTTAGTTTGCCCTTTGCATCACGGGAGGGAGACATCTTCCCCCTAACCAAAGTGTATCGGTTCATTGGAAATACTAAGGTTTTATCAAAAACTACATATATCGGCATCATTTTCCAATTTGATTTGAAAGGATATTTGTAGAAACTTCAAAATTACAAAGTTGTCTTTTTCAAAAACTAAATACTATCGGTTCTGAGCAAGGGTTAGACATTTCTCCCCCTTAATTTCTCTACTGTTAACATTTGCCTTTTAATAGAAAAATCTCCTTGACATTTTAACTGCAAATGAGCTACCTAAGAACAAATATCATGGCTTAATTTCCTGAATATGGCTGTGGAATCCTTTAGGTATTTCCCAGTGATTAGTTCTTCAAAATCTCAGGCGTAGGTTGTCTCTATTTTCCTTTCCAATATTTACTTTGAGTCCAGTCTTGTATTCTGAATGTTTTTAATTGAGGAGCATGTATACCAGTTCTATTTTTCATTGTAGTTTGAGCTTTCAACATCAGGGAAAATTCAAAATGCAAATTGTGATTTAAGAAAATAAGGCATTCAAGGAAGCTGCAAAATTAAGTGCAAAAATTTCAGATAGTTGACAAGTCAATATGTCATAATATTTCAAAATATTTTGGAAATTTAAATAAAATATTTGCCTTTCATTAATTTCTCATAAAAGATTAATTGGTCTGTTTGGTCTGTAACGGGCATGCTTACATTTTACAGCTATAGCTGGATTTGTCTAGACCACTTGTAAGTTTGCAAAAGAATCTGAGTATTATGTCCTCAATTCTCTTATTTTTTTTGCCCTTTTCTCATTCTACTTCTGTTATTAAATTATATTAAGTACATAATATAATTTACTTAATTTGAAGCAATATGTATTCATATACTTAAATTTTGATGTAAATTTGCATTCTACCAATAAATATATATTATATATTTGATTTTTTTGTTTTGTTTCTCTGTAGCTGGTTTAAATAGAAAAGTTAGGGTCAAGAACAATAGGTAATTTATTTTGAAAGTTTCAACAAGTAACATAGTACTTGGAATATGAAAATATTAATTAAGTTAAAAATATTCCTGATTATGACTGTTTTCCTTTGTCACATATAAAAAAAAGGAAACTGTTAATAAATAAGGAAAGATAGTGTAATATTCACTCATTTCTAAGTATCATTTCAATGTTCAGTATTTATAAGAAGGTATAGAATTTAACAATGGTGGTAGAAAAAAGTTTGAATATTTCAGAGTTATTGAAAAAGGTGGTACCTCTGTGACTGAAATGGATTATTTCACAAAAGCATGTTATCATTTATGATGTATGAATTTTTCAAAACTAAACTATTGAGACATCAATCTTTATTCGAGTATTCTGAATTCAAGTCACTGATGGGAGGAATCATGGCGATGTGGCACTATAAATAAAATGGTTTGGGCATGTCATATGCTGAGTAATTTTAGCATGAGTCAGAGTAGATTCCAGTGTTCCAGATGATGGGATTATTTCTTGGAAACATCATTTTTGACAAATTTACCTGAAGAATATTTTCATAACATATCTATTAATAGAACAAAATAAAACATTTTATAGTTACATTCCCTATTAGTTTTTGCTGTTTAAGAATGTTTTTCATTGAAAATATTTTAGAAGATAATTATGTTAAAGCTTAGAAAGTTTATATGAGAGTGAGTGCCTGTGTGTAAAAAAGTATATTGCTTCTATCCAGTGTAAATCAATCATTCTTTTATGATAAATATTGCTGCTATGCTTTTGGTGTGAAAATGAGTATGTCATTCTTGATTTGATGTTATAATGCATTAACCTCCTGTGGGTTAAGGTCTACCCACTGTATAAAAGAGTGCTTCATAGTACATCAAAAATTGCAATCAAAGCTCTCTCTCCAGCCATTTCTATTCTAGAAAGAAAAACAACAAACTTAAGTGGTCTGTGGGCACCTGCTCTCCATGTGAGAACAAAGTCAAGGCCATCACCTTGGCACATATTTAAGCTCATATTTTGAAGTAGGAAACACTAGAGAGTAAGAGTATTTGTTTCACAGATTTCTCAATTCAGTCTGATGCTATAAATGTATAGACACACAGAAGACTTTATATCCTGAGAATTAAATCTTAATTAGGAAATGGCTGATTAAGCACCAGTCAGGGTAGCTCAGTTGGTTAGTGGTCCTGATATGCCAAGTTTGCAGGTTCGATCTGCAATCAGGGCACATACAAGAAGCAACCAATGAATACATAAGTAAGTGAAACAACAAATCAATGTTTCTCTCTCTCTCTTATTCTTCTCTCTAGAAATCAATTTAAAAAAGAAATGGTTGATAAAAATGTTTAATTTCAATATGTTTTTATGAGTAGATAAACATGGTTGTCAATAATGGTGGTGGTTGGAGTCAGACAAATGTGCGCTTTAATATAGATTGACATACTATTGATGCATCAGCTTAACCCTAATATGAGCAACCATGTATGAATGCTTACCATGGGTCCAGTGATACATTCATGATCTTATGGACATGATCATACATAATCTTTATAGTGACATGATGAGGCATGTCACAGATCATAAAAATGAGACTGAGAAAGGTTATGTTTCAGGTAGTAAAAACAAAACAAACTCCATGTCTGTCCAAGTACGAAGCCTATACTCACAACAACTGTGTCCTATATCCTTCCAAATTACATACCAACTCTGAATTTGTTCCCTCACCTGCACAATGGAAACAATCATTTCTAAATGCAAAGTTTATTTGAGGATTAGAACCCATACACATAACATCCTTTGCATATAATTTGGGGCATGATGGTTTATTAAAACTAAACTGTATCTACTATTACTTTGATATATTTTTAAAGTGTATTTTCTTCTAAATAATTAACAAATATGATTATTATGATCTTGTAATGATAGTTGAATTGTCAATTTATTCTTCAAATTGGACAGGGCATTCTCCTCAGGGGTAGTAATAACCTGCCCTGTTTTCTCTCTCCAAGAAAAGGCAAAGAGTTTATTTAGATTTTTTTCTGAATGCTTTGCTGCAAAAAAATGACATTATAGCTTAGATAGTGAATCATGAAAATTGTAAATAGAATACCAGACTGACTATTACACTTGAGATTAGGATGTGAATTGTAAGTAAATTATAATGTGTCAATTGTAAATTTTTTCATCAAAAATGTAACATTTTTGTTTAGTTTTGTTTGTTTTTTATAATGGAATGGGGATATCTAGAAAGAAAGTGATCTGGATAGTAGCAGAAAATAATGGGGCAATAATAATAGCCAACCAAGTGCTTATTCAGTGTCAGGTGCTGGTTGAGCACTTTTTATGTGTAAAGTCTTTTAATCATCCAGAAATCCTTTGAGATAGGCACAGTGATTGTCACCTTTTAACAGAGGAAGAACCCGAGGTGCAAATAATTTAAATAATTGGCTCAATATTAGATAAAAGGTTGAGCCTGGCTGTGTGGCCTTATAATCCATAATTTAAAGCAATAAATAATCAAGCATATATATTTATATCCCTTTCTTATGTCTGTGTATTTAAATTGGCAAAGCGACTTAAAATGTAAGGTTTTTTGGCAAGTATAGTATAAAAGAGAAAAGCACTGGCTGTAGAATTTTTTATGGTACTGGTAAAATGCCAGCACTCTAATGCAATAGGCATGTGACTTGAGGTTACTCTGAACCTTAGTTTCTTTATCTATAAGCTGACATGACACTATTTGCTTCTTCAGTTTATAATAATGACTTAAAAGTTGGCATATAGAATATCCTCAACAATGTTCCTTCACTATAAAATAAGCATCTAAAAGTTTAAATTCTAGAATATTACTATTTAAACATTTTTGTGATTTAATCTACCCTGTTTGTTATCTTGAAATTAGTGATTAATTTCAAAATTTTAATGCGCTATTAAAATAGAATTAAAACAACTTTATAATATAAAGTAACATAATATCATTGAATAACTATCATAGACTATTTGAATTAAATGAAGAAATAACTTTTCCTTAACCAGCTTTTCTCCTTCCTAATAAATATCTCAATATATTTATTTTAAATTAATTTTTTAGAATTAAATGCTAAATACATGCTTAAAATTTATATTTTTAAAGGATGGTCATATAATCATAAAAATACCTCATTTACTATATACAAAATATTTCCATAACATGATCATAACTTGTTTTCTGTGAGAGGTAATCTGTAAAAACTAATAAATATTTCCCTGTTTTATAGGAAAAGCACCTGAGTTTCAAAGTGTAAAGCCGCTTTTCTTTTAGCTAGAAAATTCTAGTGAGCCAGGTTTTAAATTGTGGGTTGTCTTTTTTTGTCTTTCCCCCAGCTGTATTAGTCTCTTTTATTCTTTTGGTGATATCTTCCAGTTAAGGACTTCTGTTCGGAGATGCTGCAGTGTCTAAGGAATCCATTTCAAATGTTGGCTCTGCTGTAAGCGTTGTCTCTCCCTTTACTTCAACTCAGAACTAAGACTTTTGCTGTCCACTGAAACAAACTGCTGCTCATTACCAGTACACATTGAATAGCCCCTGATTTTTACTGATCATCTGCAATGTAGCATCTGATTCATTAACATAATATAGATCTGGTCTTACATTTCAGGTGGCAAAATGATTTATAATTAGTCATTAGCTAAATGTCTGAGAGAGGTACTAAAAGTTCATGTCCAGTCATTAGCATGACTTCACAACTGGGCACTTGCATTAATGTTCAGGAACCAGAAACCCCAAATCTGCTTTCTGCTTAGTGTTTCTGTTTTCAATTAGGTTGTTATCCGGATGTCCTGTTCTGTTCAAGTCAACGTGCTGACCCTTTTTCTTTAAAGAAAAAAGCATTAAGTAAAACACCAAAAAAACAATGCAGTAGTTGCAACCTTCTTGAATTACTTCTCTGTGAAATAATTTTGTTTTTATTGTTTCATAAAGTTGTAGTTCCTTGAAAAAGTCTTAAACTATGTCTATGCCATCAAACCCAACATGTCACATGATGACATGTGAACTTATGCTATTCCCAGATAGAATAACTAGTTATTGCAATAATTAGTATATAATCATGATCTTGTATTAATTGCTATATTTGATCAAAATCAACAGAAATTTTACTAAGTAAATGTTGATTTTCTGGCCTGGCTTCAAGTTCAACTATAATACTGTGATATACATGCCTGCTGGTCAGCTTAGTACAGTGTGGAGCACAGTGCAGGAATATGGGTTATTTAACCCGTTTCAGATTTCAGTGAGCTATATGGCAGGTTCATGTTGCGTTTGGTGATAGGAATATATTGTGAGACTATATAACGTAGTGCAGGAGCACAGGGAACTCAACTTCCAAACATTCTGGTCATGGAGAGTGGGAGCTATATTCAGGATATTAAAATAGCCAATCAATGCTTAATATAAGCCAAATACTCTGCAAGTTATTTTATGTACATTATACTTTAATTCTCTCAGTAAGTCAGAGCAGACATTCTCATACACATTTTATATATAACAGCACTCAGGTCTAAGAGATAAAATAACTCTGTCACACAGCTAGTAGGTGTCCAGGCTAGGATTTGAACTTGAGTTTTGATAGGAAGTCAATGGGGGTGGGGGGATGAAGCTAAACAAAATAACACTGTTATGTTGAAGCTCTTCTTGTGTATCTCACCATCCACCCAACCATATGTTATTTTCTTGACTTTTAGTTTTCATAAGGATAGATCAGTGATATTTGAATGTGAGTTAAATGTTTCAAGAATTTCAAAAATATATTAACTGGCAGGATTTCCTACTATATCAACAAAGCCAAAAGAAGCATTGGCATGCGTATGCAATTTGGATTCTGAATTCTGCTCCTTACCAAATATTTAATATTAACCCACCTTCCTTAGGCCTCTCTTCCCCTCTTGTTTTAATGTCCATTATCTCTTCATACTCAAGGTAATATGACCTTCTGATATGATACACCTAATTTCTAGCAATATAGACGCTTTATAAATATTCACAAAATAAAAGTATAATGAGGGGATTGATTGAAAAACTAAATTATGATGAATATTTTAAAATAATTTTATAGCTCTAAGATTTAAGCATTCATTGAGATAGTACTGGCAGTATGATTAAGTTATTTATAGTATTTTGTTATGGATTTGTGTGCTCCCACCACAGGACAAAAATGACAAAATATTGATGCAAATTTCTATTATACTTGACATTTATGTATTGAAGAGATACTTAATAATTGCTAATTATATTGGAGGCCCATATACTCCAGGTAATTCATAGTTCACAAGTCAATTACCAATTAGCATGCTTTTAGGCTCTCCCAAGAATATCACCTCACTATATTTTAGAGATATCCATTTTCATGGTTCACAACTTAAAAAGTTATATTCTTTGTCAAAGAAATTTAGAAGTAATTAATCTCTGCTATCCTTGTTATGAAATGCAATTCATAATTTTCTAAAATGTAGTTTAAACAATGGAGTAGGTATTTAAATTTATATTTGCAATTTAAACTCCTTAGAGAAAATTTTTCATGAAAATATGTCTAAATTAAGGATCATTTTTATCAAGCACTGCAAAAGAATACTTTTTGTCAATAATTTACTATAAATGAAGTTTTCTTGAAGAATCAAAATAATCATATCTTTAAATAAAAGAATAATTTTGAGGGAGTAATTCATCATTGTAGGGATGTATTTCTTATCAGACACTATTAAAAACTCCTTGATTGTATGCTGTGAGGATTTGAGTTCAAATATTATTGTTTTGCTCATAAAATAGTTTATGTAGAACACTTTTATAAGGTTGGTCATAGACTCTAATGTAAATAATTATTCACTTATTTGTTTAGCACATCTTTAATTTTATTTATTTATTTATTTTTAAATTTATCTTTATTGTTGAAAGTATTACAGATGTCCCCTTTTTTCCTCCAATCGACCCCTTCTACCCCCACCTATTCCCTCCCCAAACTTTTACCCCATTATTGTCTGTGTTCATGGGTTATGCATATATGCATATAAATTCTTTGGTTAATCTCTTCCCACCCTCCACCCCTCTTCCCTCTTCCCTCTGAAATATGATCCTCTGTTACATGCTTCAATGTCTCTGGGTCTATTTTGTTTGTCAGTTTATTTTGTTCATTAGCTTCTTCTGAAAGAAGACCCTTCACCATTTCCTGTAGTGCTGGTCTGGTGGTGATGAACTCCTTTAGCTTTTTCTTATCTGTGAAGCTCTTTATCTGACCTTCAATTCTAAACGATAGCTTTGCTCAGTAGAGTAATCTTGGTTGTAGATCCTTGCTTTTCATCACTGAATATTTCTTGCCACTCCCTTCTGGCCTGCATCTTCTCTAATTTTATAATAATATGTTGTGGCCACATTAACTGTTTCATTGTTCCTATGGGAATTTTTAACCCCTCTCTCAAGAAAAATATACACAGACACATAAATATACCTACATACCCAAGCATGCTCAAGTTCATAAGTGTTCTGAAACTTATCCATGGACTTCAGGTTAAATAATTATTTTAAAATAAAGAATTAAAGGGAAGTTGCTAATGAATAAATATCTGCCAATGTACTGTGTGATAAAATGAATCCAAGGTAAATATGAAGCTTCATTTCTGCCTTTGAGGAGATCATTAAGAAATGCCATCTAAAGAGTTCATATAAATGAAAATACCTATATACAAAGAAATATTAAAGATCAGTAATATATGTGCAGTAAATATTTGTTGAATTTGTAATGAAAAAATCTAGTCAACAAGAAAGAACACAGAACAAAGTAGAAAAATGACAAACACTCTTTATTAAAAAAAATGGCCAATATAAAAGATTCTCAATATCAGTCATAATGAAAGACATCAAAATATTTCAAAAAGAATTGTTTTTATTTCCTATTATTTAACAAGGTTTACAAAGATGGATATTACTCATTTATAGGGAAGTCAAAGAGCAATTTTGTATTTTATTAAAATTGAAAGAGTTCACTCACTTCTTCTTTCCCTTCTATTTCTTCCTCCAACCCCAATGCCATATGAATTATTTAGTCCTAAAGTTTTGAGGTAAAACAGAACAAGTCAGATCCCCAAATGTGGGATGAGAGTTTGCTTTGGCCCAGCAAGAGGTGACAACCCAAGTAAGGTGAGGAGGGGTTGCTACAGAGGAGTCATTGAGGACAGAACTTTGCTTGATGGAGGTCTAAGTTGGGACCTGGAAGGCATGTGCAGGGAGGAAGACAGAAGACAGTAAATATATTAGGAATGATGGAGCCAGTAAAATAGAATATGAAAAGAGAGAAAATTAGAAGGAAATATATTGTAGTTGAATTGGAATTGCTTGTATCAATATGTATTCATAGTTTTCAATATGTACAGACATTAAAATAAATATAGGTGGATAAATATAGAGAAACCAAAAATAGAACTCAGGTGCCAAGGCCTTGGAGAAAATGGAACAACAGGGGTGTGGACATATATAATTAATTCCACAAGATTCTGTTCTTGGAATGTTTGCTAAATCCTAAGACTCCCCAAGGTAATAAGCTGAGAAATCAAGCAGAAAGAAGTTGCTAATTGCTAAAGAGCTAAGCAGAAATGTTTAGCCTTCTCCTGGTGCTGGACATTGAAAAAATTGAAATTCAGGTCTAGTCCAGACTCAGGGACCCTGGTTCAGACCCAGGCAGGCAGGTGAGACTCCTAAATGATTATATCATTTTAATAAGTGTTAACTAAAACTATGCTGAACCTCTTTAGGTCTCCCACATCATTTTGGTCCTGCCTCCACAGACTTGTTTCCCAAGAGGTGGTCCACAATTTTACCACTATATATATATTTTTCTAAACAATCTATTGCCTGATTCAATTGCTTGAACCCAAGAGCCTTAGTTATTATATTAAAAGCATTGTGAAAAGTTAAAAATCAGTTTTAATAAGAAAATTTAGAAATATATATATTTTAAATTTGACCGTGTTAAAAATTAGAAATTTGTATAATTTATCAATACAATAAAATTTTGTTAAAATTTAAACTACAGTAATATATACATACAATGTTAAAATATGTAGATTAGAGATTATGAAAATATTTTGGTGATGTTTCTTAAAATTGATATTTGAAATATTTAGCCATTACTCTTATTACTTTCATTATTTGTATGTTTATGACTGTCATTGTCCAAAAGAAAGCCTTCATCAAGATTTGCTTTACTTCCATACAATACTTGGAGGATAGGTGATTGCATCATAGCCTATTAGAGTTCTGTAAAAGTCAACAATTACATTTGAGGTATTAAAAAGTAGAGAACTACTGTTATATGCTACTTATAAAATGCAAGAAACAATAGTATCAATAACAATAATACAATAGAAACACCAACACTATCAATACAGGGTGAGTAATTCTTAATCAAAGAAATCTATTCACTGTTCAGAAGGGAGAAAACGTAATTGCAATGTTTAGTCCAGGTAATATGATGGATCTCGAGCATAAGGACGTGATTTAAGGTAGGGCCTATAAAAGCTGAAAACTAGTCATCTTTCTGTATTCTTTTTACCATCTGCTATGAAATTGCATCAGTCTTTCTCAGTAAAAAAGTCAGCACAAATAAATCTAAATTCACTGAAAAAAGTGTTTGTGTTTACGGCAGTGCCCAGCATGCTGATATTGCTTAATAAATGTCAAATCTGATGGATAATATTCATTTAGATGTTACATAGCTGCTTTTATACTTTTCATTGCAAAGCCTTGAGTTATAGACAGAGCTGTTAAATGTCCTTACTCTAATCTAATTTTGCAATACCTAATTATTGTAGCTCACTCTTTTCAGCTGAAGTGTTTTAGGACTAGGGCGCCATTACTCATTTCTGTCTTTCATGTGTACATGCAGTCAACAAATATTTATTCGGACCTCTTAGGAGCCAGGCATGAAGATGTATGAGATACAATCCCTATCTTCAATAATATTCAAACCTCGTAGTAGAAGCAGATACAAAAGTAATTAACTGCAGCACAGTGTATTCAATACAGCAGTCTTCTTTATCCTAGGTGTCACTTTCTGTTGTTTCCGTTACCCTGATCAACGGCAGTCTGAAAGTAAAAATGGAATATTCCGGAAATAAACAATTCATGAGTTTTAAACTTTGCGCCGTTCTGAGTAACGCGATGGAATCTCAGGCCATCTTGCCCTGTGCCGCGCAGGAAGCGAGTCACCTTGTCCAGTGTATCCACACTGTATACACTGCCTGCCCTGAATCCCGCAGCCTCGGGTTATCAGCTCAACTGTCACTTTATTGCTCTGGTTGTGGTCAGTGACCCTTATTCTACTTGATGATGGTCCCAAAGCCATTCACATAACTTTTATTATCGCGTATTGTTATAACTGTTCTATTTAATTGCTAGTTTTTGTTGTTAATCTCTACTTTGCCTAATTTATAAATTTATAAACTTTGTGATAGGCATGTATGTACAGAAAAAACACAGTAGGGTTTAGTACTATCTGCCGTTTCAGGCATCTCCTGGTGGTATTGAAACATATCCTGCACAGATGAGGGGCGCTCATGTATTACTTTGGGGCACACATTTTGAACATTTATCTACTTTTGTTCCATCTGCCTTAAATAATTTTTCTCTTTTTTTCATTTTAGAATTTTTTTTTTTCAGGCTCTGTTTTTATCTTGTAATTTACAGCTCTTTGTGAGCCACATCAGGACCCTCTTTTGAAATGTTTGAATGTGTTAAGTAAAAAACGAATTAATAATTGAGTAAGGAAATACATATAATAATTTACCATATGTAATAATAGCTATTGATGTTTTGTGCATTCTAACTGGGAAAGGCTGCGTGAAAGGAATAAATTTTGAGTTATACTCAAGGAAGAGCACTATTCAAGTCAAAGAAAATGGGTAACTGAGATAAATGTTACCAGTTCTTTACTATGAATCAAAATTTTTCAGCAATCTTGATACCTTTTCTCGTTTTACCATTTAACATGTTTTTTTGGAAATAATAAATAAACTGATTTGAAATATGTGCATCTGGTGAGCCAATGAGAAAAGCCTTAAATAATTCAGCTGTCCTAGCCCTCTGGTTATTGGCTTGTATATATATCAGAATATGCTTATTTCACAAACACGAATCAGTTTTTCCTGGGTTGGTAGTTTCTTAAATTTTTTTCTTCATGGAAACATAGGCTGTACTGACTTTACCTCTTTTTTTCTAGTTATTTTGGAAAGAATTCAAAACAGAGTCTAAGTTGTTTTTATTTGTTTGTTATAATTATGTGCTTTAAAATAAACAGATGCTAATGTGCCAACATCAAACGTTTGAGTGAAGATTGCAAAGCTAGAAGAAAAAGATAACAGGCGATCAGATGATCAAACGTAGTCCGGAGTCTTGATGATCCAGGAGAAACACAGTGAAGCTACACTAAATGCAGGTGCTTTTATTCCTATGATTATATATTGAGAAAACATTGAAGCCAGATGGTGTTTTTCAAAATGATTAGAGAGCTAGGATAATTTTTAAATAATATGAATATTCTTCTTAAATTAAAACAAAACCTGATCTCAAGCCTTTTCAAGCTAAACACATAGAGCATGTGAATATATAGAAAATCATAATGTGGAAAAGCTGCATTTACATTTAGCTCAATATTATACCCGGACACTATTTTAATAATTACTTTCTTTTAAAAATGACTCATTTTGAGTCAGAAAGAGAGAGAATAAATAATGAATATAACCTTACTAATAATATATACTGAAGGGGACCTTAGTGTTTGGTGATTGCATGTGTGTTACAGCGGAAAATGACGAGGTTGAATGTATTTACAGAGGCTGGAACCTGTCTTTGTCGCTACTTCGCACACACTCCTTAATCCTTCTTGAGAATCTGGTGGTAACTCACATATATCCTCATGCCCTTAAGTTGTCACCAAGCTGTCCTATACTGTGATGTGCTTGAATTTCTTCTCTAGATCCATTGCCTTAGCATTCTGTCTCTACATAATAAAATTAAACTAGTCAGATGACATAATCTCCAGATAAGAATTCAAAGTGTAACATACTACCATCCTAATGGAACAAAAAATCTTTTCTTAAGAGGGCTGAAACTTTACAAAAACCTTTATGGCATAGATAACACAAAACTAATAAAAATTAAACAAATATTTCTTGAACTCTTGGGGAAGGAATCAAAGACGAAGAGATGTGGTTTTAGTGTTCATAGAGAATAAAATTTCTTTGGAACTTTAACGATGGATAGGATATCCCCAGGAGTTATTCAAGGAGGAATAAATATGGTAAATAAAAATCTGAGAGAAGAAAATACAGGATGTCCACGGAAAAATAATTAACTTGACACTAAAAGAACACAGTTCACCTGGGGAGGGCTGTGTTAGATGATGGAGAAAATATTTTTATAAGATGGCTAAAGCTAAAACCGATATCAAGTTAACAATTATTTACTGAACTCGGGAATTCAAAGAGGAAGAGACATAGGTTTTAGTGTTCATGGAGGAATTTCTATATATAAGGGATTAGTACACAATCTAGAACACTGAAGATTTTTTTCTTCCAGGAAGGTTTGTTGAAACAATTCAGTCCCATTTTGCCCTAGAGCAGTTTTTGCTTTCTTCAAAAATTTTAAAAGGCCTTGGCTGCGTGGCTCAGTTGGTTAGAGCATTGTCCTGGACACCAGAAGGTTCGGGGTTCGGTTCCCGGCCAGGCGCATACCTAGGTTGCCTGTTAGATCCCTGGTCAGGCAGGCACCAGAGGCAACTGATCGCTGTTTCTCTCTCACCTCTCTCTCTCTTTCACCCTCTTTCTCGCTTTCTAAAAATAAAAATAAATTTTAAAAAATTGAAAAGGAACACAATATTCTGATTGTTATATACTTTATGCAAAGTTATGTGTATGTATTAGAGTTTTTGAAGATTAGTTAATCCAACACTGATTATTAGAGTCATTTTAAGAAGCAATTGTGTAATAAATGAATATGTTGAATTTAAAATAGCTATCAGGATGCTCTGTATAGTATTTACACAAAACACATTTCACTGAGTAAGTGAATATAACACTGAAATAAAAGAAACCTTTCCCAATAGATCCTGACTGCCAGATCGCTCTGTGGTGAAAATGATTGAAATTGCCCGAGTCAGCAGCAAATGGTGTTTTTTTTTGTTATTTTTTTTAGATTTAGGGCAAGGGCATTAGAAGGGATTGTGTATTCGTGCAGTGCTGGATGGATAGAGGCAGGTATGGAGACATCCTTATGTGATTTATATTGCAAAACCCTCGGATGATGTTGAGAGCTGCTCTGAGACTGCTCTCTTTTCCTTCCCTCTCTCACTAGCAACAGGAAAAAAAAAGAACTGTTTTACCTCAGGCTCCCAAAGTAACTAACTTTAGAAGTCTTCTTTTATTTTAGATTATTCAGGACACTTTTTGCCTTTGTTTTTTTTTTTTTTTTTTTTTTTGCATACAGAGGAATCATTTTCTGAAATTTCCTTTTGTATAGTTTCAAAGCTTTAGGCCCTGCAACAAGGCGAGAGGATCTGCCAGAGTAAATTCTAGCCCCCGCCCCCACCTTCAGTTCAGTGCAATTGGTATTGCTGGCAATACATACAGCTTTCAAGACGTGCAGGCTTAGTTTATGCACCAGGTGTTTCTGCATTTAAATTATACCCAGATAACTGTATTCCTTGAGGATATTGATGAGTCTGCCTGCCAACCAAAAATCAGGGCCAAGAGCTTTCCCACAGGATCCCAAAGAGCCCTGCTCTTGACTTGTAAGTATGTGGATTATAGTTTTTAAACCCATTTTTAAAAATGTGTTTTTACTTTTGTTTTTCTTACTACACTATAATATTCACTAGGAGAGGGACTTTTTGAATGAAATTAGTAGATTGACAGTTCTCAGCATTCTTATGTAAAAGTACTTGGTGATTAAAATTTGATTAAAATAATGTTTTAATAAATGGATGGATGAATGGTTGATGTAGTTTTTTTCTAGGTCTATCCATGTAGATATACTATACTTCCAAGTAAGTAATATTTGTAGGAACCGGTTATTCCTAGAGATAGTGTATTTGTAGTGTAGTCTATGACATCATGAATTTTTTATTGAGAACTCTTAGGAAGATATTAAAAGATAAGAATCATAACTTTAGAAACCTGCTGATTTTCCTCTTATGGAGATGAGTCCTTTATTGGGTTTTTGGAGAACTGTGATTTTAAGTGCAGTAGAAAAGACAATGTTAAGTCTTCAGAGACTTCACAGCATTCTCTTTCTACTGAGATCCAGAAATCACTACTAATTCCCCTCTCTTTCATGTCCCCAAGACTAATCTTAAGAGTTTAGGAAAAGACCTGAAAATTTGTAACTGCTTTCAAAGATAAGAAATGTATTATAAACTAAATAAATCAGTTAGAAACTTGAATCACAAGATTCTTTCATAAAAAAAATATTTCTATCAATTGAAATGAATTGTCTCTGAGTTTTGAGTACAAGGTATGTTATGAGTACATAGAAGAGAAATTAGGGTAAGTATGGAGTCATTTGAACCTTTAAGTACCAAAGGGAAATTCAGTACCTACCAACTATTTTAATTTTTTTTTTTAATATATCTTTATTGATTTCAGAGAGAGGAAGGGAGAGGGAGAGAGAGAGATAGAAACATCAATGATGAGAGAGCCATTGATCGGCTGCAGCCCGCAGCCCAGGCATGTGCCCTGACTGGGAATCGAACCCCGATCTCCTGGATCCTAGGTCAACGCTTTAACCACTGAGCCACGCCCGGCCGGGCTATTTTAATTTTCTTTTTTTGTATATTGTATTGTGTGGTCACCACCCTAAGTCAAGTTTCTTTCCATCATCATTTATCCCTTATTTCCCCCCTCGTAATTATCAACTTTTGCCTGTATCTATGAGTTTGTTATTGCTGGGGGTTTTTTGTTGTTTTTGCTTAATCCCTTCACTTTTTCACCCAGCCTCACAACCCTCCTCATCACTGAAAACTGTCAATCTGTTCTCTATATATGAGTCTGTTTTTTATTTTATTTGTTTATTTTCTAATAAGAGTATCTACCAGCTCTAAAGAGTGTGTAATCCTGAAGGCTATGTAGGGAGAAGCAAATGAAAGGTAGAAGAGCCTGAAGAAAGATATGGACCACTAAACTGGTTTTTTGTGTGTTCTTTTGCTATAATTTTAAAATTTCCAGCTAAACCTAAGAGAATGGGAAGAATCCGGAATCATTTCTATTTAACTTCATATCTTTTATGTTATGTAACATTAAGACTTCGCAAGTACAATGCTTTTTAAACATGTAGTTTTCTCCAGGAATGTAACTTAGTTGTGAGTTCAGGAGAAGATCAAATGAGCAGTTATAAAGTATATATTGCTTTATTTTTTACCTACCCTGACCTCATATAATCTCTGATGTTCATACTCACACTCAACCTACGCATACAGACACCACAGATGGTTCCTCCTCACTCCTCCAAAAATGGAATCACATGTAGCCTCAATGCTTGTACCATTTGCAGAGGAGAGAAGGTCAGGGAACACTGCGCTTTGAGGTTGTTGAGAGTTTTGTAACTCACCAAAACAGCTTCACTGTTATGAGATTTTCCTTTAGTCATTCCCTGTCTTCAGCTCCCTTTTCTTTTTTCTTTATGTTTTTAGTATGAAATAAAAGGCATGTAGCTATTTTCTTTTCTGTCCTGATACCCCTCACCTTTTATAATCTCTGTGCTTTGAAGGGTCTAGCTTCCCTGATTGACCATAACCCGCCTGAGGGCAAGACTATTTAGTTTGTAGGATATGGTAAAATGTACCTAGTTTCTACTATATCAACAACCTGTAATTACAAGTTATGCCTGGGTAACAGTTCTGTTTCTTCATGTTATACATATCTGAAATGGCATCAAAGGTTTTGTTCAGTTAGATTGGAATGTGTTCTGGTCATTAAAATCTTATTTTTACCATGGAGTTGTTAAGGCTTTTTTATTTTTATTTTTGAAAATCCAAACTATGTAATAAGTGTTCAAACATGCTCTTTCAGTAAATGGCTTTACATGATAATACTAAGCAGAAGATATGAGCATTTTACAGAATAATTCACCTGCGGTAAGGCTTTTATGTAAAATCATGACATTGACTGCATTCAATAGGTGCTTGAAAACAAATGGTGTGGAATGTCTTGCTGGTGCTTAGTACTGAAAGGGGAAAGGAAAGTTGGGTGAGGGTAGGACCAGGAGATAGGAAAGGTGACCTGACAGAAACATAGAGCAATAATGATGCAACAAACCTTACCTGCTTCTAACCTTTTCCCTGGACTGCCATGTGTCTGCCAGAAACTATTGATAAATGATTTGACTTTTCTATGATTTACTCACAGGCAAAGAGGCAATTAATCTACCATGGTTCTGGAGTAAGCTATGGGTCTTAGAAGGTCTGGGGATTCTTCTACCGCTGAGTTTATTTTTCTTTGATTCCTTCACCAAATAGAGTGCCTTCTAACAGTATAATTTTTTTGAGCAAGTTGCTTAACTTCTTTAAACCTCAGCTATAAGATGCATTTAATAGTATTATTTATCTCAAAATTATCATAAAGTTTAAGTGAGGTAATTTAAGGACATGAACATGACTATACTAGGAGCTCAGTACATTTTAGCTATTATTGATATTCCTTTAATGAACATTGTGTGTCAAAGTGTTAAATCTATTATGATTATGAATTTAAAAGCTTGAATAAAAAAGAAATATCTTTTTATGTGGCTTAGATGCTAGGTTAATACAGTAAAAGTGACTTATCAAGTAGGCTGCATGACTGATTGGGAAGTAGAAGAGGAACATCTTTAAGGACCAAAGGGATGCTGAGGAGAAGTACGAATAAAGTTATTATCAACGTCACTTGCCTATTTCGTAACTCAAACCTGCCTGGTCTTACCATCCTCTGAAATACTCTGGAATATCTCACCAGTCCCTTGAGCACAAAGTAGGTAGTTCAAGTTGATGAAAATGAAGACAAATTCCTCGAAGCCTTCAGAATTCAACATTCTTATCTCAACTTTTCAAAAGCATAGTTCTGAAATCTGGGTTGGCTGTCACATTACAGTTTTCTTCATAAGTACGCCTGTATGAACATTACAGACACTGTGAAAATCACAATATTTTGAAAAGGAAACAGAATAAGTGCATCAAAAAAGAAAACATTTGGGAGGCAGAGTATGGTTAATGCAGAACAATTGTGATGAAATGCATTATTCATCTCAGAGTGGTTTCTTAAGGGGCATAATGTAGCTTCCTGCATCTCTTAGGGTGTAAGGAGCTACTTTGAAAAGCATGGGTCTAAAGAAAAAGAAAAATAGGTGAGTATCAAGGCAAACATCTTTAACACCATGTCATGTAATGAGAAGAACTGACTGGGTGATACACAGCCAATTAAGGAGAGACAAGAAATGAAGCACTCATTGACACATGCTAGGCGCTGATCATAAAGTTATCCCATCTCAAATTTAGGGTGGCTATAAGTAAGGATAACTGCTAATCTATAAGGCCTCTGTTGGGATGTCATCTGTCAGTCAGAGTATTGACATGACTTTCTTAAGAAAACTTAATATAAACTTGAGGGGGAAAAGGAGTATTGAATTTTCTGACAAATAAGTGATGATTTATATTGTTTTAAGGCTCTCTAGTTCAGTATAAAATGACTGTGTTCAGGGGATAAAAAGAAGACATAAAGAGAAAATTCAAGTGTTATCTCCATTAATGTAAATAGAATATCGTGGGTATCTACGCTTTTTTTTTTTTAAATGAGAGGCTCTCTCTACTCCTTGGAAAAGCATATTTTCCACTCCTTTAAACACTTCTATCATAGCTTATATTTTCCTATTATCTAACCTTCAAAAGTGTGTGTGCTCTCACTTAGAAAGTCATTATTAATGCCTAACCCTGAGGACCATCGTGACAATTATATTGTATGATGCATTTAAGTGACTTCTTAAATAGCACCCCCTTCCTGTACTTATTTCTCAAACTTTCCCTCTAAGAACTCGTAGAATTATGTATGATATAATTCTAAGTTCATATTGTTTTAGATTTGCAAGTTGCTTGATAAATCTTATGTAGTTGAGAGCTCGATTGTTGTCTTTTATTTACCAGCTATGACACACAGGGCTTGTTAGCTTGTTGCTGTATTGATTTTGTGAAGGAATTCTGGTCTTTTTTTACTCACACTGTTCATTCAGCAGATTATTGAAAATTTTATTGACTGTGGTTAGAAAAAAGTATAAAGAACTTGAAAAAGGGCTAAAAGTTAGAAAGTATATCTTTTCAAGGTCCTATGGCTCCAAACACAAGCAAGGGTTATTTCAGAGAACATGCTTTGCTCTAAATACTGATTACCATTGACTACAGGTATAACACTTGGTAAAATTACATTTTAACATGCAGATTTTTATCTATAATGATACTGCTGTTTGTCTCCAGTAGAAAAATAACTACAAAGGTGACATTTTATTGCCTTGAAGGACAACCAGTAACCAGTATGCATCTCATTCAACAATTTTATTCTAACAATAATTTGTGAATTATCTACAATTGTATGGATCTTCAAATTCCCTTTGAATTAGCCTTAATATTTTATTTCTAAACTCATTAATTATGGAGTTGAGTGAAATATTTGATATGTATTGTTCATTTTTATGAAAGACATTCATGTTTAATTTTTTGAAAATTATACTTTAGCACTGCTATGGGCCCAGGGTTGGATTAGGTACAGGTTTTCAGGTTTACGTGTTCTTTTGTCCAGTGCTACAGATAACAGCAGAAACTGTCTTATATCCCAACGCAGAAAAAATTCTTTGCTCAGAGAGGGTAGAGATTGTAAAGTTTGAATAGGAAAAACACATTTTGGGGAAATTGTAAGGATTGTTAAACACTATTTGTAAGGCTGATGAAATATCAGTAGGAACATTGCAACCTGCCTTAATAAACTATGAAATAAAAAATAGACAAAATATTTATATGTGCACCAAAGTATCTCATTTAGATATTATGAGAGAATGACAGGTAATTTTTACCCAAAGGAATTACATATACTGCTTAGAGTAAAAAGAAAAATCCATAAACACTTAAAGGTCTTGTTTTAATCTTACTTTGCTTAAATAAAAAACAAACTCAGAAGACGTGAGATAATCTTCCCTGATGGAACACATATTTCTTACTTGCTTTTATCTGCAACTCTTGATAATGGCCGTTTGGTTCTGCAAACTGAAAGACTATCTTTTCTTTTCTTCTTCCTGTTTTGTTTTTGATCCCCACTGGAGAATATTTTTCCCATTGCTTTTCAGAGAGAGTGGAAGGGAGAGAGAGAGAGGGAAACATCAGTGTGAGAGAGACGCATCCATTGGTTGCCTCCCACACTCACTCCACTGGGGCTGGGGATCGAGCCTGCAGCCGAGGTACGTGCCCTTGGCTGGAATCAAACCCCGAGCCCTTCAGCCCACGGGCCGACTCTCTAGCCACGGAGCCAAACCAGCCAGCGCAAGACTGCCTTTTCTTGGTCCCGCTGCTTGCCCAGGATGGGACTGACGGAGCTTACAGTAGCGTATCCATTGAATGCGGAAGGCTGAGTAGAAGAGCAACTGTACCAATCATTTCGTTGTGAGAGTTTTCCCAATTTCAGATTCTGGTTGAGATGAAAAGGAGAAATAAAATGTGCATGGTCATACAGAAAGAATCAGTTCCAACATTCCCTGTTAATTTATTCATCTTTTTAATAGATTGGGGCCGTTAATTATAGATGGTCCTATAACCTGAAGCAACCCGAGCATCTGGAGAAAAGTCTTGACAATGGAGCACATCCTGCTGCTACTCAGGAAACAGTAAGGACAGTTATCTGAACAGGAATTCTTTACTTCAAGGCAGGAAATTATTCTTTGGTAGTCAGTAAAATAATGCAACATTTTGTAAGCCGGTATCCCTCCATGTGAAAAATTATAGGCTATTTTCATACTAGAAGGTTTCAGCAATTCTACAGGCATCCCCTTTTAATATTATTTATAAAACTAATAAGGAAGGGTTAACTAATTAAACTGTGCTCCATTTCTCCTGTCCCAGGCTCTTTGTCTTGTCTCTGTGTTATTTTAAAAAATGTCTACACACAGATTAATATCAAGTCATTTAAGTGACTTTCAAGGCAATGAAATTATCTTGCAATAAAATGTTTGCATTGATAAAGCGTAACACTTTACTTTCTTTATAAAATATAATGCACCTTAAATTACTTTTCAGAATGTACATTTATTTCCATCTTTAGAAAAGAAAGCGTTTATAACTTAAGCATATTTTTAAACCAGACAATTCTAGTATTTAGACAGAAACTATTATCTCTGATTGATCTGGTTATTTTATCTCCTATAACTAAATGTATGACTTAGAGTCACATTCAAAGTTTATTGAGAATTATCTTCATCTGTAAAACTGTTTTTTAAAAAGTTAGCCACTTTTCTAATGTGACTTAGCTGTTAAACTCCTTGAAGGAAAATGACTAAACCAGTTGATTTCCCAATGTCCTTTTCAAAGAGTTGGGTATGTCATCCTATAGTCAGCCTTTGCAATATAGAATAGGTGCTCATCTTTATCCCTATTAAGTTGAAATTTAGTTGGACAGCTTAAAGAAGCCTCAAAGTCCTCCATAGAAGCTCTCCAACAGCCCCCTCAAATATCTGCCACCAGATTAACACTTCACTCAGCTCTCCTCTCTCATCTCACTTTCAATATCTCTCATTTGCAAATGCAAATATATAATTAGTTTTCTTTTTTTTTAAAATATATTTTTATTGATTTTTTTAGAGAGAGAGGAAGTGAGAGGGAGAGAGAGAGAGAGAAACCTCAATGATGAGAGAGTCATTGATTGGCTGCAGCCCGCAATCCGGGCATATGCCCTGACTGGGAATCGAACCCCCATCTCCTGGATCCTAGGTCGATGCTCAACCACTGAGCCACGCCTGGCTGGGCATATAATTAGTTTTCTTAAATTACCTTTATCATAAAAAGATAACCAATAATGTCTGTGAAATTACATTCATGGAATATAAATCCTTTGGGATCTCTACTGATTAGTAACTTTAGTCAAAACCCTTTCATTTAGTCTTTATTTCAGATCTAGGTTAAGTATTATAATGATTTGTATCTGAAGCTACAATTTAGTTTGTAAGGAAAAGGTTCATTGACAAAAGTCTCAAAGAATTGTTTCCCTGATAAACAATTTAAAAAACTAATTGCTTGTTTTGTGATTTCAGAAGGGAAAAACAAAGAGTTATGACAATTATTTAGTAAGTATAAATCTACTGGGACCAAAAGAACAAGCACAGCAGAAAAGTGATTTGATAGAACAATAGATAATAACAACTCAACATTTCCCCATTCAACAAAAGAATTAAGTACATGCAATATGTCAGGCATTGATAATTTATAAATTCATTAAATAAATATGTATTGAGTGAGTACAGTGTAGTAGACAGTACTTGCTTCTGGGAAAACAGAGAGAGTTACAAAGCTGACAGACTAGAAAAAGCACAGACAATACACAAGTAACTCTAGTAAAATGCAAAATTTATTATGATAAAACGTGTCGTGGGAACATGTGGCTGTAACGGAGACTTTTAACACAGTGATAAGGTCAGAAAAGGCCTCTATAGTGAGAAGACTCTCACTCTTGAAGTTGAAGAACATGTCGTATGAATCCAGGAAAAGGGAAGAGGAACGTGCATTCTACAGATAGAAAGTAGTAAGGGAAATTGTGCAGAAACAGAGCTTTTCCTCTCCTCACTACTACAGTGTACATTCCGAATAAACTAATAAGCAGCTAGAGAGATATTCAAGACCAGATGCTGGCAAATTTTGAAGGTCATATTTATGAACTGGCACATTAATTTCCTAGAGCAAATTAAGCCTGAAACATCTCTGGGGGCAAAAATAACAAAGCTAAAGTTTTCCTTCAGGCACATCATGAGAAGGCAGGGTTCATTTTTTTTTGCGGGGGGGGAATGCTAGAAAATACTAGCATGCAGCAAAAAAATAGGAAGACCAAATATGAGATGGACTGGCTCAATAAAAGAAGCCATAGGTATGAGTTTACGGGAGCTGAGCAGGGCTCTTTAGGACAGGACATTGTGGACACCCCTCATTCATAGAGTTGCCAGGAGTCAGAACCAACTCAATGGCATGTAGCATAAATTATATCACTGTGGGGTGTTAACCAACCCCTGTTGGAAAAGAGTCTGTCCTAAAACAGTGCAGAATGAATTCCACAGGAACTAGAATAGAGGTAAAAAGATAAATCAGAAGGTCATTGCAGCAGTGCATGGAAGAAATGAGTGCAAGCAATGTGGGTGGAATAGGAGGGGGAGATTTGAGTATAATTTAGTGTAGAAATGACAGACTTGATTACTCACCGAAACCGAATGTGGGAGATAAAGAAAAAGGAGAAGAAGAGGTTGAGGATTCTACTCGGATTTCTGAGTTTGATAACTGAAAGGGTGGTTGTGTTATTTATCGAAAATGGAAGCAGTCTCAATAGGGTTAATGGGCAATAAGTTCAGTATTATATATAGGTGTTGAGTTTGAGATACATAGATGATATCCATTTGAAATGAGAAGAAAAAAAAATGGATGTATTGCTGTGCATTTTAAAGAAAATTTTGAGCAAGAGAATGATTCTGGAGACAGCAACCTATAATACTGGTATTTCAAGCTTTGAAAGTGAATTCAATTGACCAGATGGAGTATAGGAGGAAAAGAAGATACAGGACAGAAGCTTGTGGAATGTTATAATTTATAAGTAAGAGAGCAGGAAATGGAATATAGTGAGAAAGAGAACATCAGTAGTGTGGTTTCATGAAAATCAAAGAGTTTCAAGGGAGTTTTCAGAAGAGCCGAATGTGGTCACAGTAATAGAATGTAAGGATGAGAACTGTGGGTCATGAAGGTTAATAGTGACAGTGCGGAAAGGCGTTCAGTGAATGGATGATATCAAAATTAAAACTGTGAATTTAGCAATGAACAGTAATTGAGAAAGCAAATACAAGAAATAAAAGCAATACACCTTAAAATAATCAGGCTATTTTTAAAAGGTTGGAAATGGCACTATGATATCTAGAAGCAAAGCACAGCATCAAAGCAGAGCTATGGGGGTATGTATGTAAGTATGTTTGTTTGTATGTATGTAGTACTTATTTATTTTTATTGAAAAGGGAAAAAAAGAGTGTGCACAGATATGGCTATGAAGAATGAAGTAGAGTCTTGAACACACGAGTCAGCGGGGATAATTTATATTAGAACATGTATTGTAAGAAAACAGTGTAAGCCAGATAAGAGGTGATAAGCATTAGTAATATCCTAGACATGGTGTGGATACACACTGGAGGAAAAGCACACAAAATGCTTGCTTACAGTGCCTAAAAAACACCAACCAACCAACCAACAAGCAAAAACCACCCAGCAAAGGGTGGTCTGCCACAGTTTTTCTAGCGTTAAGCTAACTTTTCTCTGTAATCCCTGCCATTGAATCCACCTACCCAGTCACTCTCCCCTCCTGACTACAGAAGAAACTGAGTGATACTGACGATGTTCTTGAGACTTAGTAAAGAAAATGTCACAATTCCCCAGCAGGAAGCAAACCCACTCGAACCCTGCTAATTTCCCCAAAACGGAGTAGTTGGATTTATAGCTACAAGATATCTTCTTTCTCTAATGCACTTAAATAACTCTTGTGAAATTCCTAATTTTTTAGAGTCCAAAAGCTTTCATGAGTCAAAACATGAAAATTGAAAAACATTTTGGCATTGACTTCAAATATGCCTGTGCCTTTCTTCCAACCATGCCTTGGGATTATTTCCTTTTTAACAACACAATGGTAAATATAGAAAGAATTAATGTGTATGAAACTCTAAAAAAGATCACTTGTCTTTTCCATCTTTAAATGAGACATAATACTGTTGGGAGCAAAGATAATGTCACCAGGTTAACAATTTAATTTATGAAAGGATATAAACAATTGTATATTGCAAAGAAGCTGGGCTCACTCCCATCTTGAGCTAAATCATTGCAAAATGGTATGGAAATCAGCCCTTTAAAAACTACCAGGCAAATTATTACCCAATCCATCACACATAGAACCTTTATTAATTCTCACTCTGAAAATTCATCTGGATGCTTGCATGATTTAATAATCAGTTACTTATTCATATATTTGCTGTTATTTTTTTTCAATGTACACAAGCATATTTTATCTTATTTTATTGTTTTTCCCTTTTCCCACCCACACCAAAATATATTTGAGTTTTTATAGAAAAATATTTTTTCATGGTCTTCTGAGAATTTCAATTAATGAGCATACTCATTTGTGAGAACAGTGGCTGATAAACTCATAAAACCAGATAGAAATCCACAAAATGAGTAAGATATTTAAAGGACATTGTTTTAACCATGTAGTGCAGAGCACTTAATGTATCACTTAAATGCTCCTGAGTACTGAGACAATGGATATATTCTTAAAAGGAAACAATACAAACCGATAATGTAGTGGCAAGACTTCTCTTGCTTTTCTTTATTTTCCTTTTATTTTTTACTTACTTTTTACAAGGAGAAAATTGTAACATTATTGGAAGTGTTAAGAAAACTTATTCAAAACTTGAAAATAAGGCAAAAGAAAACCTGCATGTGCTTGAGTCTCATCCTGCAGCGTTGCCCAATAGGCCCATCCAAACAGAGTTTACTTTTCTAGGAAGAATATATTTTTGTTTAACTCACTGTTCATTATTCATTAGGGTCCCCAAATTCTGTGAATTTATATGTTAACATAAAGAGGTAAATTATTTCTCACTAATAAGGAAGATACGAAAAAGTTATGACTTTCTAGCCCTTTAGGACCTTAGCCCATTTAATGTCTAATTTACTAATCATATTTCACCATTTTTAAGTGCCTACCCATTCTCAGTGCTGTCCCTTTACCATCCTGCTGTTTCCCTCATAAATAAGTTCAAACTTTGACATATATGTTCACTTCGTATTGGGAAATATGTTATAAATATTAACACCTTGAAAATTGTACTTTTATTACTCTTATTTTTACTGTGAATACTTTCAATTTAAAATCAAAATATTATTACACTTTGAAAATTAAACTTTTATTAAGAAAAACAATAATCATTTGTAAAGTAAGAAAGTTCCTATTACTAATGTTAAAAAAGCAATAAAAAGAGAGCAAGAGCCCAGCTGGTGCTGCTCAGTGGTTGAGCATCGACCTATGACCCAGGAGATCTTGGTTCAGTTCCCGGTTGGGGCACATGCTGGATTTCGGGCTCCATCCCTAGTGGGGGGCGTGCAAGAGGCAGCTGATCAATGACTTTCTCATCATTGATGTTTCTCTCTCTCTCTCCCTCTCCCTTCCTCTCTCTGAAATCAATAGATATATTAAAAAAATAAGAGAGAGAGAGAGCAAGAGCGACTTATAGCAAAGGATATATGCTATGGTTTATTTCTTGTTTGCTTGTTTGTTTTTTGTTATTAGGTTATTAGAAAGAGTCTAAGAAATAATTTAATTACTGTCAGCCTGTAAACAGTAAGGAGGCACTTGAACAATAAGCTATTTTTATCCCCTGTATCAACAAAGGAACAACCAATTGCTTGAGAAAAATAAATTCCAAAAGAAAAATTCTTATAGATGCTTGTCACTCAGAGTTGGAATGGCATTTGACCTGTGAAGGCAATTAGTCTCACCTCGCATTTCTTCAAAGGAAGAAACACTACGTCACAATGTACAGTGACTTTATACAAGGCCAAACGATTGGTAAGGAGATGAAGAAAGGGCAGCATATTATAAATAAAAGAACACTTTCCTAAACATGTAAATGGAAGGAACCTGATCTCCAGAGCTCATTTTGCCTTCAAAATTTCTTTTCTCAAATTATCAGGAATGACATCAAGAAAACTAGTTCAAGTGTATTTACTCTACAAAGCCAGATCTGGCCTAATACTACCTCTCAATCTTGGCACCAAATATTTTCTTTTAAATGTTTTTATTGATTTTTAGAGAGAGAGGAAGGGAGAAATAGAAAGAGAAAGATCCATGTGAGGCCAGAACATCCATCAGCTGCCCCCTTTATGCTCCCTACCTGGGATCCAGCCTCCACCCTGGCATGTGCTCTGACTGGGAAGCAAACCAGTAACCTTTTGGTGCGTGGAGAGATGCCCAACCAACTAAGCCACATTGGCCAGGGCGGTACCAAATATTTTTATATTCAACAATCATGACTGCCACCTAAAGGTGAACAAAGCACTTCCAAGAATCATATCTATGATTGGTTTTTACTTTATGCTTTTGAATAGACTGAAAATGTATTTATCATATTTATGTGTCCCACAGCTCTTGGTACGAGGTTCAGTCAAGGTGCACATTAGTAACTGAAATTAATTTCCCTGTTCTATTCTGTTGCAGCAATTTTGAAGTACTGTAAACTCCAGGACATGTTCATCAACTATAAGCAATAAGTGACAAGTAAATATTTTATTTTGTGTCTTTAATTAGTAATTGCAAAGGAATAGATTTTCTAAGGCTGAGATGATAAAAACAAAGAGTTTACATCATTTTAAGATTTATAGTTTAATTTTGTTTCCAATAAAAATTATGAATAAGAATTGAAAAATTATAGCATGCAATACAACTAAATAGATGTTTCCTGGAATGATGGCATTTTAATTGAAAATAAAAAAACTCAACCTGCATTCAATTTCTCCAAGGCACATGATACTACCACATCTCTCAAAGGATTTCAGCATTTTTATGCTTTAATATTGCATTTCACTTTTTTTACCCCCAAGTAATCAGAAGCTTATTTTGAAAACAAACCATTTATTACTTGGTTTCTGGCTATTTATTACTTCTCTGTTGTATTTTGCAGTCATGTAATAGAAATGACAGTCAACAGATCATTTCTCTAGCAATCTTGAATGAATTGAAATACCTTTGAAAGTAGAGTGGCAGAATGGACAATTAATGGTTTCCAAAAGTATGTTAGTAAATCTGCACTAAGAAATAGAGGCATATCCATAGCTATATTAGATATATGTGTCTATTATCCAGGTTTTCCCATAGGATGTCTGCCAAGCAAACATAAGGAAAACTGGAGATACGAAAAGAAGTGAAATGGGCCAATGTTCTCATCTTTCATACATATGCATCAATATTCAAGTTAAATTTGAAAATTCAAGAATGAGACATTTAGGTACATCTGGAAATAATGCTGATGAACAGTAACAGAATTAATAATATAATAGTAATTGGAGGACAAGAGGATGGGAGGGTGCTAATGATACACACCGAAAGTCAAGGCTAGATCATTACCTTTAATGACAGAAAGACTTGTTGTTGATTCTTGACTCTGTCCTTGAAGAAATTATCTCTTTGGTCCTCAGTTCCTCATTTGTAAATTGGGGAAAATAACTACTTTGAATTACAATGTTTTGGATTTAATGGCCAAGGAATGTAAAGCAGCTGACAGTGTGCAGCACATATTAGGAGGTAGCATGCTAGTGAATAACTTTATCATTATTAGTGTGTTTTAAAAATTCATTCCCCTCAAAATATTCCTGTCATTTATTTAACTATGTTTTACATAACAATATGCATTTTAAGACATTTAATTTGGACTACATATCAGAACGTCCTTAAATTTCTGTATGACTCTATAATACATAAGAGGTCTAGGATGGGGATTTGACTCATTGATAAGTGTTCAGACAAGTTTGATGTCCAGGGCAATTATAACATATTTTAGTAGATACTGTCAGTGCCCCCACACACCTATGTTTCTTGAAATTTTTGAATAATGAAATTTCTCTCAAGATAATTCTCAGATGTCAGAGATCCTGATGATTATTAAACAAGTATTGGAAAAGATATTCCAGAAGAAATGAGCTAGAAAATTGAGAAGTGATGTTCAAAAAGACAGTTAAAATGGATACTCCAATTTTGTAGTTAGAAAAAGAATATAATCGTGTGCTTCACTAACAAAAATGTTGTGACAGATTAATGTCAGCATCATCTGAGAGCCTTTATACATGAAGAGCTTTAAGTTCCACCATGAATCTTCTAAATAAGATCTCCAAGTAATTAGTATGCCCTTTGAAGTCTGAGAAGCATTAGTCTAGGGTAGCAGTTTTTGAACTTCTCATATAAAGAGCTAGATAATAAATATTTTAGACTTCTCAGGTTATACGGGCTTTGTCACGATTCAGTTCTGCCAACGTGGTACAAAAGCAACCATAGGTTACATATATACACAAATGAACATGGCAGTGGCAATAAAACTTTATTTAAAAATAAATGTTGGATTGAATTTAGCTTATGAGTGAAAGTTTGGTTCCCTCTGGTTTAGGGAACTATACTATTATGGGCCTGCTGTGACGAGTTTTGGTAGAAGAAAAGATAAGGGAAATGAGGACCCAAAAGAATTGCTAGAACCAGAGGGCTGGATCATTTGCAGTGTTGTTGAAGTTACCAAGAGCATTGATCAAAGAATGGCAATGAAAACTATTGGTGAAGCACCTACCGTCCTTTGAACAATGTGGTATATGGTGTGGAGAAAAGGAGTCTGCACTCGGGAAGTGTCGAAGTAAGAAGGTGAGAGTATTCCAAGCGGAGTTTCAGAGTAGAGGTGCTTTTCCTGATGGAATAGTATGAGTCCCAGGGGGTGTGGTGGGAAGAAACTCTGCCAGGTTTGGGATACATAGGAGTATGAGTCTACAGCACCAGGGCAGCTTGAGGTGCCTGAAAACAACACAACACAAAACAAATGTAAAGCATGGTTGTCACCCAGGAGAGGCACATAGTCAGGTCTAATTTTTACTTTTTCCTTGATTTTTTAGCTGTAAGTAGTTGCTAAGCAGACAGTGTTGTACAGAAAGAGAGGTAGAGAGGGTGGTAAGTACTTATAGGAGGGTTTTAAGGGCCTACCTTAAATCCTACAGAGAACAGTATCAAAGGAAGTTGAAATGCTTCTTGCAATTGAGAAGACAAGACTATATTTTGAAATACGACTTAATAAATGTGGCAAAAAGGTTTTCTTTGACCCTTTACCTCTACATATTTCTTATTTCATATTTGGTAACTAGAATGATTTTCAGAATAAATACTCCTTGAAATGGTGATAGGAGAGCAGTATGAATTAGTTTACGGAAATTTATTTTCTAGCTGCGCCCCCTGAGAAATTGAAAAGATATATATCATTTTTCAGAGAATTTCATGGATCCATACACTGATAAGATCTAACAGAGTCCTCCCAAAATGTAGCTAATTGAAATGTAGCCAGGAATGATATTCTGCAAGGCCTCTGTGTCTTCAAAACAGAACATCTTATAGGTGGCTGTAAACCACTTGACAAAGGGAGACAAATGAGAAAGAACATCTTTCTGAGCATTTCATTATTGCTGGACCTTGGAGTGGAATATAGAATTGAAAGATGTGAGATAAGATGGTAGGCAGAAATGAGCTAATCAAGCCCTGAGCTCTGTCTGTTCTGCAGGTGAAGAGGAAATGTTGGAAGCTTTTACACAGGAGAGTTATACTAGTCCCTTGGTGAAGAGACAGAAGCTTATATTGAGGGAAGAAAAAATATATGAAATGAAATCAGGGAACTTTTGCAATAGTTTGGTAAGAGCTTTCAAGAACATGATTTGGGGAAATAGTGATTGAGATGTGTAGTTGCATACCTTTTGGGGAGCTATTTGGAAGATTAATTTAGCAGGAATTGATGTTAGATTAGAATGACATAGTAAGTTACAAAGAAATAAAGAATGCTTTCAGGTCGTCTGGAAGAAGCTACTGTCATTATTGTCGCTAAAACCTGAAATAGAGAAGGAAAATACATTGTTTACTTTGGATTGAACTGCTGTAGAGGTCCTCAAGCGAAAACAGATATGCAAATTCACAGCTTAGTGGACATGCCTGGTCATGATGACAAGTTAAAACAATGAAACTAGATGCATTACTAAGGCAGAGTGTGCAAAATTATGGCAGTATTGAGTCATAAGTAGAGCCCTGTAAAACACAAGAAAATCACTAGATCATAAGGTAGTTTCATTTTTTATTTTTTGAGGAACCAATCTGCATTCTCATCAAGAGCACACTAGGCGTTCCTTTTCTCTACAACCTCACCAACACATGCTATTTGTGACTTATTAATGATAACTTTTCTAACAGGTGTGAGGTGGTAACTCATTGTGGTTTTAATTTACATTTCTTTGATGATTAGTGATGTTGAGCATCTTTTCATACGTCTGTTGACCCTCTGTGTGTCCTCTTTGAAGGTGTGTCTGTTGAGGTCCTCTGCCCACTTTTTAATTGGGATGTTTGGTTTTTTTGGTGTTGAGTTACATGACTTCTTTATAAATTTTGGATATTAACCCCTTATCAGATGTATATTTAAGAATATGTTCTCTCATTCAGTGGGTTGTCTTTTCATTTTGTTGATACTTTGCTGTGCAAAAAACTTTTTAGTCTGATGTAGTCCCATTTGTTTATTTTCTCTTTTGTTTTTCTTGTCTGAGAGATATGTCAGAAAAAAATATTGCTAACAGAAGTGTTCTAGATTTTATTGCCTATGTTTTCTTCCAGGAGGTTTATGGTTTCAGGTCCTACATTCAAGCCTTAAATCAATTTTGAGTTTAATTATCCTTATATATGTAGTAAGAAGGTGGTCTAGTTTCACTGTTCACATGTCTCTGTCCAATTTTCCCAATGCTATTTATTCAATAGACCATCTTTACCCCATTGTCTGTTCTTGCATATCTTTTGTGCTGTACACTTGAAACTAATACAAATTAATGTTAAATGAAAGCTAATTGAAAATAAAATTAAAAAATAAAGTAAAATAAAATAAAAAAATAAAGTAAAATAAAATAATAAAATAAAGGACAAGACTGAGGAACTGTTCCACATTAAAGAAAGCTCAAGAGACAAGACAATAAAATGCTATATGGGATCCTAGACTATTTATTGGGCTGGGGGAAAATAACCATAATGCTCAGTTTGAACAACTACTGAAATTTAAATATGAGCTGTAAATTAGATAGAAATAAAGGTTAAGAAAATGTAAAAAAAAATTATCAAAGTATCCTCTAAACTAAACTTGTATCAACAGTTACTATGAAAAAACAGTATGATGGTTCCTCAAAAAATTAAGAATAGAATTACCATATGACCCAGCAATTCTTCTTCCAGATATCTATCCAAAAAACTCAAAAACATTTTTTCACAAAGGTTTATTCTTCCTTATGTTCATTGCAGCATTATTCACAGCGGCCAATACATGGAGGCAACCAAAAATCCTCCAATAGAGGATTAGATAAAATAGATGTGGTATTTAAATACAATGGAAAACTACTTAGCGGTAAGAAAAGATGACTTGCTGCCATTTGCAACAACATGGATGGGCCTTGAGAATAATACATCAGTCAGGAAAAGCTAAGAACCATATGATTTCACTCATATGTGGGATATAAAACTGAAACTCATAGACACAGACAACAGGATGGTGGTTACCAGAAGGAAAGGGGTGGGGAGGGGTAGTAAAGGGTAAAGGGGGCCAAATATATGGTGATGGCAGATGATTTGACTTTGGGTGGTGGGTACACAATGCAGTACACAGATCATGATTCACAGAAATGTAAAATCGAAACTTATGTGACCCTATTAATCAATGTCACCACAATAAATTTAATAAAATTAAATAAAAATAAAAATAATAAAATTGTATCAAGCTGAAAAAAATTCAATATACTAGGGATAGGAGGGATGGATGATAAATAATATAAAATCCAAAAATCCCTCCCAAAATGTTCTACTGTTAGTATGTGGAATGAGGTAGGGGAAAACACATTTGTGAGAAAATCAAAGCATATTTTAACTCTGTATTACTCTCTATAGGAAGGTAATAAAATTAAAATTACAAATGTGAATGATACACATGATCAAAAACTATTTATCTAAAGGACAGGGCATACGCCAAATTTGTCTTTGCTTAACACTGCTTGATATTCTTCAAGAATAATTGAGGGCGCAACCTAAGACATCATCCTCATATATTTTCTGATTAAACCACCTTGAGAGGATTATATGATACCTATTACAACAGGATTAAAGTATGACTATGAATTTATCACATTGATAAAAGGCAGAAAAACAAAATGAGGCATTTCAATACAGATAAACACATACGTCAAAGGTTAAACATGACTGCATATGCAAAAATATTCTCAAAAATAGCTTACCACTAGCCCATGCGCTTTTAAATATTGTCTTCATAATGCCTTCAGGATTGTAAGTTATACATTTCTCTTTCTTTTCCTTGCTTTTTTCATTCTTCTGCTTCCTTGAAAGAGATGACGTCTATTTATTTCCCTGTAATGTGTTCTTTTCCCTGATTAGTGACTTCACCTACTTAGCTTTCAGGACAAAAAGATCAGAGCTATCACTACTGCGCTCAGTGTGTCACTAATTTGCATATCCAATACCACATACATTTTAAAAATTTTATTTTATCTCAGAAATATATCAGATTCATCTTCTCTGTCTCCTTTCCACTGGCATTACTTTGGATGCACCTTTTCTCATTTTCTTCCCAAAATCTCTCTAACTTTTCTTCCTGTATTTTCATGCTTATTAAGTATAAATCATATGACTGGTAAATAGTTGCATATATAATTTTAATAAGACATTTTTTACCCTTAATAAGTATACAATCCAGTTGTAAAACAGATAAGGATCTTCATTAAAAAATATGTTCTTGTGTATGTGTGTAAGCCATCAGCCTACAGACTTCCTTCATTTAGTCTTTGATTATATAAATTAACCATCAAAATATGAGTCATTGAGGATGATGGGTGGCACTACTAATGATTTTTGGCGTGGTCATAAACCAGCACTTATCTGGGAAACTGGGAGAGGTGTTCATGTTACATATGACACCTCTTCTATGTTGCCACCGTAGCTACCTCCCCAAAATATTGTACTGGTGAGGTTTTTTTTCTGTCTGAAAATATGTGATGGCCTCTCCCTCTAGATACTTCAGTTTAAGTTACTGATATCAAGTTTATGATGAAGTACTGGGCATTTTCCCTTACCTATTCTTTTGTCTCCAAATCACAAAGAAATAGCAATAATACATAAAAAGGAAACATAAACATATTTGTTTAGCATGCATTAGTCTCATAATATATTGTTATGTAACTAATTATAGACAATACATATAAGTGAATCATTTTTGTAATATATCAGACAGGTATATAGTATACACATTTTTTATAAATGTATAGAGACATTTATTTCCTTGTTACTTGGTATAGTAATTCAAATTATTATATTTTCTTTCAGGTTATACTAATTTTTTATTTATTTGTAAAATATGCAATGTATTTTAAAAGTAATGCAGTTTATAATACTTTTTTTAACTCTAGAATTCCATAAATAGGTCAGTATTGTTTTATTCCACAGTATAATGGAGTTTTCACAACCGTACACATTCAAGAGGTTGAAGGGCATGCTAGTAGTATACAATGGGTAAGGGTGAAGAAATATAATACAAAAATATAAAGACTTTTGGGCAAAGATGACTTAATGGCTCAATTTTAGCTTAGACAGAGTACCAAGAGCACCACTTCAACTCTGAGTAATGACTTGTGATGTTTAATGGCCACAGGTCACCAGAAACCTATGCAGAATAATGAAGAAATGCATTTCTGAGGAGTTCCTAGTAGGCATTTAATTTTTCATTCAAATTCTTCTGCCTACAATTAGCCATAGGGGCAGAAATTAGCCTGCAAGTAATTGCACTTGTAATGGGTTCCTTGAGTAATAACTTTGTTACCTGTTCCGTAAAATGAGCCTACTTCTCTCCAATTGTATGTGCAATTACCTCATTATGAGGTTCATTATTTCCAGGCTCAACTTGGCAAGTGCAAAACATTTTAGGGTCAAAATGGTGAGTGTGTAAAGGGCAAACTCGAAGAATGTACTCACTCCATTTATCTAGTGCTGCTGCATTATAAACTATGCAAACTCAGAAACTTAAACAACAGCTATCTACTAAATAGTATGATTGTGTGTCTCAGGGATTTCCAGGAAGAAGCTGCTCAGTTTCTCTACTCTCCATGGCACTGGCAGTGGTTCCTTCATTTTATCTAGTTTGCGACTGGGCTGACCATGCTTTACTTGCATATCTGGCACCTTGATGGAGATGGCTGAATAGTGACACTTCTCTGGGACTTTCAACCAAAACAATATCATGGGAGCATCAGAGTAGTTGGAATTCTTACCTGGAGGTTCACAAAACCAAGATGAACTTTCCTAGAGAACAAGACAGGAGCTGCAAATACTTTTGGTTTAGGTTTAAAAGTCACTTAGCGTCACTTCTATGATATTTTGATTGAAGTAGTTACAAGCCTTCCCAGATTTAATAGGAGGGGAGGAGTGTCAAAGAATTAGTAGCTATGTCTTAAACTGGCAAAATAGCTAAGAAGGAAAGACAGTAAGTGCAATAGAGAAAAAATGTATTTATAACGATGCACCGAATAAGGAAGTTAATTCTACTTACTGTAGATTAAACGCCAAATTGAAAATAGCATAAGCTACTTATTACAAGTGACATGTGTGAAATCTTTACCATGTAGAAAATATAGGTGCAGAAACAACTGCAGAGAAGTAAAATATCCTCTTGTTTCAAAAGTCAGAGATGCTTTTTATGTTTTCAATTATTTCAATAAGCATAATAGCTACAATGCACATCTCACGGGCTCTATGCCAGACACGGTATTAAGTGATTTGAATTTATTATTACATTTAATTCTTGAAATAATGTGATAGAAGTTTCATTTTTAATCTCCATTTTATAGTTTAGAAAACTGACATTTGAAGAGGTTAAGTAACATGCCAAAGGTCACATACCTTGTTAATACAAGCAACCACAGTGCCACCCTAGGCCACTGGACTCCAAACTATTGCCTTAACTACTACATGGTTCTGCCTTTAATAGCTTAGAATGACTTTTAAGTGACAATATCTTCAGTTAAGCATTTTTTTCATATATGGTTACTAAAGTGTCAAAGGAAAGTATATTTCATAATGTATGTCCCTAGACTTTTGTGAGACTATTCTGAAACCTAGGATTCAATGACTACACGTACTCTCTAAGATACAGGAAAATAACCCATATCATATTCTATGTTCATTTATGCTAATGTTTACCAATAACTTTTGTAAACAAGCTGCCATTCTGGAAATGTCAAGTTAAAAAATTTAGAGATGGAAAGGAACATGGAGGCAATCTAGTCAAGTACCCTAATTTTAGAGCCTGTGTAGTGGCAAAATATTGACATTTTCATTAGCAGTTATAACTTTTTACAACTCCGCCAAACATGTTCATAAGAAAATAAATAGGAAATACTCATGACGATTAGCCCTTTTCTTTATAAATTATTGCATCGTCATTGCTAATATCTATAGTTGCCTTCTTCCAATACCCATTAACTATTGCCCTTGGCTTCAGCTCCCTTCTTTCAATATGCCTAAGATTTTCTTTAAAGGGAATGGCTAGGTGACATACTGACTCAGCTGTTTGTGGAATTTATCTTTTCTTTTCAGAATGTGGTTGGGGTGAGAGGATTGTGTCTGTGTTACACTCTCAATAATGGGTTTGTTACTTATGGAAATAATTCTAATGTTTTAAAATGTAGAAATGATAGTTAAAGCAACATTTATTCATTTTTAGTCTTATTTGTTTCCCTAAATTACAAATGTCAGGGAATTTCTCTAAGTTACAATATCTCAGAGTGTTAAATGGAATAAGCTAAAGAAATGTTAAACATGTTTAATTGGAGGTTTATAAGATAAATAATTTTACATTAAAACAAGTCACCTATTGTATGAAGCCAGACTCACCAAAACAGTTTGGCAAGGACCGTGGATGATTTATGGACAGTGGAGCACTCGCCCTGAGAGAAGGCTAAACTAGGGCTCTCAGTGCCAATAGGCATTTCGATTAAAAAAAGCAAAAACATGCTAATGTTGTAATTGACAATTATTTTCAAAGAAACACTTATACAACACCACTCCAGAGCCTGTAATCATTACGAACCTGAAGAAAACATTTCCTTCTGAAGTATAAAGCAGAACTTAGAAAGTTTTCAACTCATTTTTAAAATAATGTTTCTACTTCTGCTCATATTAAATCTAATTATATTAGAAATAAAATGGCATAAATTGTAATTTATTTTTCTGACATTTATATGTTTGTTTTCTTTCCCCATTTAGCTTTATAAGGACCAAAAGCACTGAATTGGTTAGAAAACCACTCCTCTGTTTAAGAATATCTTTTGTGGAATTGATGTATATTTTACTGATATGAGATCACCATTAGCAATACTATTAGAAGTGGACCAGTGCTTATTTTTAAATGGCATCCACTAACAATATACAATCATATAATTAGTGTACATGAAAAACGGGCCACATACTAAACCTGTGAAACTCAGGGGAGGCCTGCATGGGGGCCTTACAAACTCAGAGACCTCAAGCAACCACAGAGGATGGTCTGAAATGAAAACTTTCTGACTAAAAGAAAATCATGGTGGTTAGTCACGTCCTAGGCCAGTATCTTCCCTGACAAGATCCATCTTTACTTTAACATGGCCTGGTTTCCTTCTTATCTGTGCCCTCATTGGTTGCTTCTGGTATGTTACCTGACCAGGGCCAAACCCTCAACCTTGATGCATCAGGACAATGCTCCAACGAACTGAGCTATGGGGCCAGGGCAGTGCCCTAAAATTTTTTATTTTATTTTTTATAAATAGGAATAAGTGAACTAATTAAAATCTTATTCTGTCTGATACAAAAATAATAATAATAAGTGCAGGTTTCAGTTTTGTCCCTGAAGAGATGAGTATCCTCTAAAACATAGTAAGGTTACTTTTACATTTTTGCAAATATACTTATTAGATATGGTATTTGCTGGTCTCAAAGGTCCCCCTTAGGTTCAGAAGTTTGCTAGAAGGACAAAAAGAACTCAGAAAAGTTGTTATACTCACAGGTATAGTTTATTACAGTAAAAAAAGATCCAGATTAAAGCCAGCCAAGTTAAAAGATGCATAGGGAGAGACCAGCCATGAGCTTCCAGCTGCCCTCTCCCGGTGGGGTCATCTGAACAATTCCTGCTAATCCCAGCAGTGATATTTGATGACACACATGAAGTATTGCCGACTAAGGAAGCTATATTAGCCTTTGTGTTCAGGGCTTCTCCTGGGGATGGTCACATAGGCAGGGCTGACTCTGCCTCTGGCTGATACTAGTCTCAGTCTTCAGTCCCTCCAAAGGTCAAACTGATACCATGTGGCCCAAGGCCGCCACCATAAATCACATACTAGTATAAACAATGGCAAAACCCAGCTCCTCAGGTAAAACAAAGACACTCTAATCATGCAGGGCTTACAGGTCATCTCTAAGGGTCAGGCCCGGCCAGACTTTCAATGGAGTGCACAAGCTTTGGACACCCAATCCTCTGAATTCATTATCTACTGCACAGCAGCAGAGCAAAGGGTAAAGCAAAACTGACCAGTGTTAATCTTACACATAACATTTATAAGTTTATTCAAATTTCATATATGCTGACATCTGTATGCGCAGGATCCAAATCATTAACTTCCCTCCCTGTCAGTCCCTCCTTCATTCCTACATATTCCCCACTGAAGTCTGACATTGCTTCCATGTAGGACTGGAAATACCAGGCGAGGGAACACAATTAGGCAAAAAAGAGTTCTGGGGAAAGATGATGACTTGGAGGTGTCAGCAAAAACAAGGTAGAAAAGTATAGGAGGGAAATTGAAATACAGTTTTAGAACTTACAAATAAAAACACAGAATACTCTACATGAAGTACTCTAGGTGTCAACAGAAGGATTAAAGACACATAAAAATGGGTTGTTTAAAAGAGAAAAGGGGTTAGAAGGTATTGATACTATTTTGTGTGTGAGTGTGTTCCTTATTTAATTTATTTGAGCTAGACTTCAAGATTGGAATCTCTCCAGCTTGATCTAGTAAATGCTGGCCTTCTAGAGAGTTCTGTGGACACATATTGCTGCCTATTGACCACACAGGGTTGGACCTGCCCTCACCTGAGCAGTTGCTTCAGTACAGCTTGGTTGTTCCCAGTAGGGGATTCCACCTATAACTTTGAAAATATTTATCTTGATTACGTGGACAAATCCATAGTGCTGAGGTAGAATAGACATTACATCTGCATACATACATGCACACATGTGAAAACACGTGTTCTTAATCATTTATCTTCTATAATAATGTACATTTTAATTTCTCCGCTATATGCATGGTGCCGTATCCGACTTAGGTTTCCAAATGTTGGTTTCCTAGAGCAGCTTTGTAAAACACAGTTGTATCAGTAACTTAACAACCACACTTATGGAGAAGGGACTTGTGCGAGGCACTAATGAAGAGCAGAACCTGTTTTCTCACAGTGCTGAGGTTGTTGTGAAGTAGGTAATAGTGATTGCCAGTTCTGCCTGTGAGGAAACTGGACTGTAGATACATTTAGCTAAAGGCTAAAGTCGCAATCTAGTCAGAGGCTGAAATAGGATTTAAACCCAGGTTTTCTGACTCCAAAGTCCTTTATGTCAACACCAGTGCTGTATTCAACATTGTTTCTCAGGCCACGGTCTCTACCCAAAACTTCCCCTGCCCTTCTGCAAATGCTGATGTCCCTACTGATGAGAAGAGTGTGTCCCAAAACAGGTCATTGTGCCTGGCTGGTGTGGCTCAGAGAATGAGCATCAACCTAGGATCCGGGAGATCACGGTTTAATTCCCAGGCAGGGCACATGCCTGGGTTGTGGGCTCGATCCCCAGTGGCGGGGTGTGCAGGAGGCAGCCAATCAATGACTCTCCCATCATTGATGTTCCTCTCTCTCTCTCTTCCTCTCTCTTCCTCTCTCTGAAATCAATAAAAAACATATTAAAAAGAAAAAAAAAAAAACAGGTCATTGTGAATGTACACGCTTGGTTTGCCTAATATGTATCAAAAGTCTCCAATATAATATAATTACGATTCTTAATCTTTAGCTATTTGCTTACTCTAGTAATGTCGACAATGTTTTTTGCATGCTAGTTGATGCCAGTGTCATCTTAATATTATATGTTTATGCATTTTCCCTCATGGAGTCATTTATTATGATTCCATCTCACAGGACAGGTGGGCGGGTGGCAGGGGCACATGAACCGCAAGCCCCTACCAGATGTCTGCCTCAGGCTCATGCAAATGGCGACATCTTCAAGTTCATACAGGCAGCTGCCCACGGCCAAGGCGACAAGGGACACAGATGGGAAACAAAGCTGGGGTGATGGGTCTCTAGAAAGGGGCCTGCTCTTCCTAACCCTAGTGCAGGACAGAAAAAAATGCCCATTTTTGTGTACCTTCTTGAAAAATAATGAAAAAGAAACACATGGCAAAAAATCTCAGAAAAATGAAAGGAATAAAAGCCTAAGAGAATGAGAGATGGGAGGCCAGGGGAAGCCTGAGATGGTGAGG
Source organism: Miniopterus schreibersii (assembly GCF_964146895.1). Classification (NCBI taxonomy): domain Eukaryota; kingdom Metazoa; phylum Chordata; class Mammalia; order Chiroptera; family Miniopteridae; genus Miniopterus; species Miniopterus schreibersii. The sequence continues at coordinate 188,316,374 of NC_138101.1, forward strand.
CATCTGCCTCCAGCTCCTCAGCCTCCCCGCTTCTTGGCCCTTTCAATGGGGATACCGGAGCCCCATAGGTGGGTTCATAAAAGAAGGTGCTAAGCCTAGGTGGAGCCCCTGGGAGCCCAGAAGGGTCGCAATTTGGGACAGAGGAAAAAGGCCCAGTGCTGTCAGTTCAGGTTTGAGCCCAGCCAGTGCGGGCGGGAGGTCCTCAGTTTAGTCATGTTCAGTCCCCACAGGCCCATGGCCTGTGCACTGGTGGTCACTGGTGCAGCTCGTGAGTTTTAACATGCTCCAGCTGTGCAGGAGCTGCCGCAAGGAGGCCCAATGTTGCCTTCAGCTGCCAGCAGTTCTTCAGGACGTCCTAGGCCGGAGGGGGTGCCATCCGGGTGTCCATCTTGTAGTTTTCATCCCATTTCCACCCAAGGAACAACATCCTTCAGGGTTATTCTTGGATGAGGCACTGGCCCAAAGGAGTTGAGTTCCCAGTAAAGGATTCTAACACTATGCCTCAGGCTTGGTGGAGAATTTCTCCTCTCTCAGGGCCTCAGGCACTGTCCACTTGGCCTGCAGCTTGTCCATGTCCTGGTGCTGGAGTCTCTTTGATGAGGTCAAAGTAGATGACCTTGCCACTTTGTCCTGGGACACCAGCACCTTGCAGACAGCCAGGTCACCGTCCAGAAGTCGTTGCCCTCCATGACCTTGAAGATGTCTCGTGAGAACTTGAGGAGACGGTCTGTCTGGCATCGACTGAATCTGCCACTGCAGGAAATCCACCAGGCTTCCCCTGGACAATGTCCTCAGTGACTGCGCAGAGCCCCCCTTTCCTCCACAGTCACACCCGGAAGCCTGTGTCAGGGCCAAAGCTTCAGCTGGAAAGGCCTGGGCGGCAGCATGGTCGCTAAGGCACTCCAGAGAAGATGAGTTTCCTCGGTCATCTCCAGCATCAGGTCCCCAGATTTCCTTCTCCCGTGGCCTGCAGTAGCTTCGGGTCCTTCACGCTCGGCACGCAGCTTCTGCAGGAGAGCCTTTCCGCAGCCCCCGCCGCGCCCTCCGGGCCCGTGGCCTGGTGAGGCCAGTTCAGCCTTGACCTGCATCTGAGATGCGGGGCTCGCCAGCGGCGTGAGGCTCTCCAGGGCCACCTTGTCCTCACCGCTGTGCTCGCGGTAACAGTGCCGCGCCTTGCGCCCCAGCACGCGCAGCGTGCGGTCCCGGGGCAGCTGATGCTGTGCCCCGCGCCGGGCCAGGCCTGTGCAGCACGCCCAGAGGTGCCACCGCTGGAGGCGTGCGCGGTGCTGTCCCTGTCCCTGTCGCGGAGCTGCGCCGGTGCTGCGCAGCCAGGGCCTCGCCTCCTGCAGCGAGGCGGGGCTGGGGCTGCTGCTGTGTCCCTGGGCCACCACCTGGAGGTGGCCTTGTTCGTTTCCTTGTCTTTGAAACTGTTTTCAAATGATCTCCTTTTATATTTAAACCGAGTATTTATAGCAGTTTTTTTCTTTCTAATTCTATTTCTTTTTGTTGGTGTTTGTGTGTGAGGGGTTAGGGGGTTCAGAGAATTGTATTTACTATACTTCTGGGGTCCTTACTGGATAAGCTGGCTGTCAAGGCCTGGCTGAACCTGCTCGCCTGGCTCCAGCCCACCTTGTGGAGACTGGTCCCAGAGAAGGAGCCTTTGTCCCCTGAGTGGGTCATGTGGCCGGCTGGAGGGGTCATGCTGGTCACACCCCATGCCCGTGATGGCCACAGAAAAGAGAAAATCTGATGGAACGGGTTTCTGAGGGGTGGGAAGAGCACAATAAGGTGTTGGCCTGCCCCCCACACAAACGCTATGTATTACATGCCATTTACATATTTTTCTATTAGCCAAGCTTTCAGTATGGAAATGTATATTTGAAGATGTAATTTATATGTAACAAGATTATATGTAATGTATAATATATAATGGTTATATATAATAGATAATATATTATCTATTATATATATGATATAAGAGAAAAGCTGGGTATGAAAATGAATTGAATATCTTTAAATATTTTGAATTAAATTAATAGTAAAAATTAGTTATAAATATTTGGAAAGGTTACCATGTAAATTCTGTACTTGGTCTTTAAATGTCTTGAAATGTAATTTGTACCTCATAATTACATTGCTAATACAGATCTAATTCACCTACAGGCAGGAAAATTGAGACAAGATAATTCTTATGATAGAATATTAAAACCTCTTTCTTAAAAATGGTTATTGTTAAAGAAAAGTTAAAATTTCATCCAAAAATTACTGCAATTTTAAATGTGAAAATTTAAAATTTGTTAATTGTGTAATAGGGTTTTATTTATTTATTCAGAAAAGCAATGTTACTATTTACTATTGGTGAAGCCAAATACTTGGTTAGAAGAATAAAATCCTATGTACAAGAGATAATCCCTGAAACAGCAAGGTGATAGAAAATTCTAGAAACATAGGAGATCCCAGGAAATCTCAGTTGAGTAGGATGAGTATTGGGGATATAAACAAGGTATCCATGCAGTTCAAAGAAGAGCATCAAAGTCAGCAATTTCTTTCTTTCCAGCTTTATTGGAGTATCATTGGCACATAAAATTGTATTTAAGGTGTACAATGTGATCATGTGATACGTATACATTATGAAGTAATTACCACAATTAAGTTAATTAACACATTCATCACCTTACATAGTTACCTTTTGTGTGTGTGTTTGAGAACACTTAAGATGTATTGTCTTAGAAAATTTTGTACCCAGAATACAGTACTATTAATTAAAGTCAGAGCTCTACATTAGATTTCGAGAATTCATTCCTTATAACTGAAAGCTTGAAACCTTTGACCAAGTTATTTTAAGTGGCCTTGTTATATATTCTTTGTTATATTGTCTCATTTGTGCAGAAACTTAAAGAATTATTTCATATCTAATTTGTATCTGTCCATATTTAAAATTATTTTCTATGTTTTCATCCCCCAGAATTGTATCGAAAAGAGAAAAGTTGACATTTTTGCGTGAATTATGCCTGATATAGAAAAGTAAACTTCTCTTATAATCCCCCCCACCCCCCACCCCAGCCATAGGAGTTAAAGGTGATGAGCTGGGATGAAAATTACAGATATGTATAATGTGAGATGAATTTCTCATTCATTTCTGTAGCCGCAAACACTCATTTTACCCCCAAGTCCCTTTTATCTTCAATTTAGCAAGAATCCAATTACTGAGCAGGAGTTTACTACCTCGTAAATAACATCCTCTTAGCTTTCCAATCACACCATTCCTATTCTGTATTTTGTCAGCAAAAGTTCTGTTTTTAAAAATAATACTTCAGCCATCTGCTTACCCATATGCGCTACACATCACTGAATGTTAGATTCTCTTCAAGTTTTATAGACGCAGGTACCACAAACCTTGAATGTGTTTTCTCCCATAATTAGCATTTTATAACCACATTAAATTGATCACAGGTAAACTGTTTCATTTTGGTGTGTTATTTTGACTGTAATCAGATTACTTGCTGGAAAGTAAATTTGTAGCCAATATATTTTGGTTCTAAAGAGTTTTCTTTCCCCTTTTATAGCAAATGCATTATTTTAAAGGTCACACTTGTCAGACCCATAAACTAAACCCCAGGCTTGCAATGTAAGGCATCTCTCGCCGGATCCATCAGTGTTTACACTGGTGTAAAGAATGTTATCTTAGCAACTCCATCAATTACAGTGACTGATGATGTCATTTGCAAGCCCCGTGGCTGGCTCCACCCAAACGAAAGGGAAAACGCTTGGTCAAGGATTCAGTTTTCAATTTTCATGTTCTCCTAAATCGTATGTATGTTTTTCTGACAACTTATTTTTCCTAAAAAAACAAGATAAATTGCAGCCCTGGCCCGTGTGGTTCTGTGATTGGAGAGTCGGCCCACGCAGGGAAGGGTCTAGGGCTCCGGGCCCAGTCAAGGGCACGCACCTGCCTTGCGGATTCAATCCCAGGCCTGCTCTGGGTGCATTCAGGAGACAATCAATGTGTTTCTCACATTGGTGCTTCTCTCTTTCTCTCTACCCCTTCTTCCCTCCCTCCCTTCCACGCTCTCTAAAAATCAATGAAAAAATATCCTCCAGTGAGAATTAGAACAACAATAACAAAAACAGATGAGCTGCACATGGATGTAGAGTGGGATCTGAAGCTACCATATCCCTCCAACTGAGACACTTCTATTTATCGATGAATTAGGGAAATTTTACATCCCCTGGAAACCTGACAAATTTAGACTTCAGTGCTTTGGTAACACAATCTTGAGGGATAAAACTTTTCAACAATTGTTTTAATAAACTATGTTTTCATGGGTAAAATGTAAGTTGAAGAATTACACATGAAATATGCAACAATATTGTTGCACTCCGCAATTTTTGAGGCATGTTTATTTTAGCTGAAATTCAGTTATCATAGTAACATCCTCTTTGTTTTATGTTTTGACTCATGCATGTATTGTATGGGCATCAGCTTTGGGTTATCTATTAGCAAAACTGACTTTTTCCAGTTCTTCCCAAAGCTTTGTTTCTATGTTGTTTCCTTTTTCTGGGAGATTTATTTAAATTTTATCTTCACAAAACTGGGAACTGTGCAATGTGTGTATTTTTCATTTGATTTCTTTTCTGGAGTTACTCTAGACTCCTTACCTCGGGCATATATGTAAGGAAAAAATCAAAATTTTCAGGTTTTATTAAAACCTTCATGGCATAATTTTACTTTGGTACTAAATGCCCAGGGTTCTTGCTTTCACTTTAAAGGTGCCCTCTATGAATTTGTCGTTATCAATTCCTAGTCATTGGTACAATTTAAATGGTGCCTTCTCACAGCCCTCCCCAGTTTTTCATGATTTCATTGGTTTTATTAGTCATACTGCCTGAAAACAAGAACTGAGTTACTGAGTAAGGCTACTCATGAGAGTATTTTATTATAAGACTATAATATACTTATTCTTGACATTTTTTCATAAGTAAACTAATAAAAGGTTCTTATTATGTTCAACCTCTCTCAAATGTAAAATTTAAAGAACAGCCTAATTCAAAGGCCTATATAACTTAACATTAGTTATATTAGTTGCTGATAATTCTTAATAGATCTGATCATAGCTAAATGGTAATCAAATTAAGACTCTTTGACATGAATGTTATTCTGATGCTACCTACAGGGAGACTGAGGACAATTATTATAATGAGATTTTTCTAAGATCATATGTGTAGCTAATGACAGTGAATAGACTCTCATTCAGGACTTTTGACTTCCATTTATCATTCTTTTCATTAATATTAACTTAAATAGTGGTTGCTTAAATTTATCACATAAGCCGTGTACTATGCACTTTGCAAACATTATCTTATTTAATCTTGAAAGCAAAATAGTAGTTATGAAGCAGCCACTATTTTATTCATATTTCTCAGAAAAAGAAATTGAGATTTGTAGAGGTTAATATCTGTCTTAAATTCATATCATGGGAAAGTAAAGTGCATAGCTTTAGTATTTACTGCTAGATTCTCCAAAAGTGTGTGTGTGTGTGTGTGTGTGTGTGTGTGTGTGTGTGTGTGTCAACGGCTATATTTACAGTCTGTCCTATTACATGCCCAAAGGCTCTTAAGAACCACATAATTAAAAAGTCAGTTTGTGGTGATGAGGTTTAGGCTTACAAAAGAGTCTTAAGGAAGTCTGGGTTTATTCTAATTAAGTAAACTACCAAGGTGATAAATGAAATTCTGTGCTTGGCAAACTCCCTCTGCTTCTGCATGGAGTTATATTTGTGGATGAAATATTCTGAGGATGGATGTTAAAAGCCCTTGTGACACCAAGACCTTCTCCAGAATTATTTTCTGAAAACACTCTGCCGTCTGGCAGCTGCTTTGCAGCCTGGGAGAGCATTTTAATTGGCATCACATAACTTTATGACTGAGGGATTTATTCCTCTCTCCACAAAATCCCTCCCTTCCTTTAGTGTATGAGTTGAAATGTCTGAGTTAATATTACAGGCATTTCTTACTATAACTTGTTTTGGGTCATAGTGTAATGAAATGTCCAGCCTTTCCCCGGGGGGGCGGGGGGAAATGAAAATCAGGCTCTGCCAAAAAATTAAAGTTTTGTTTTAAATTTTATCTTTTCACTTCTTTTTGTTTTGTTTTGATCTTGCCTCCAGTTACTATGACTCAATAGAGTTGAAATAGGATTTATGTTGATAGACATACTTTGTCAATATTAGCATATCAATAAAATTTCAGAGAAGAAATGCCTCCTGTGTTACTGCTCACTGGATTTGTCTCTGTAGCTCAGACAATTTGAGGCTTTCAGATATTTTAAGTAAACATTCTTGCTTATTTACCAGAAAGGAGCTAGCATCATTAGCAACACGCTTGGGTTTTCTAAAAGTCTAAGCATCTCTCCCATGGCTCCGGGGATTAACCTTTAATAAGTACAAAATGTGAAGGGGTAGAGTAGTGACTAAAACCTGGGCTTTGAAGCCCAGATGTATCTGAACTTGAATTTCACCTCTGCTTTTTGGTTCCATGTCTTTGGACAGATTACTTGTCCTTTTTTATGTTTAGTTATTTCATCAATAAGATTAAGAATATTAAGAGCGAATGAAGATCTATAAGTAAAAAGCTTAACACAGTGTTCATCAGACACCCATTATGCAGTAAATTAAAGCAGTTAATTATTGCAATAAAATAACATAATAAAAGAATTAATAGTACTATAAGACATGAGCTGACAAGTAATAAGCTTTTAAAAAATTGTCCCAATTTGAAGGAACTAAGGAAACAATCACTGATTTGTGGTATCTTGGATATGGAATTTGGCTATTAAATAATAATTAAAGGTAGAGGTGAAATAAAATTTCAAGGACACCCATAGTTAATTAGTAGTTACAGGTAGATAACAATGCCATTTTAATCTTTAAAGTGCATAAGTTATTTTGTCAATGTAAAATAAGAAAGCATTATATTTGATTCATCAGATTTTGTGACAGTTTTAATGTATTTGTATTATAGCATTTGATATTCAAGTAAATTTGAAGACAGAAGAAATCAAGGTGCTTCTTTTTGTGACTGGCATATAAACTATATCAGAAGCAAAATAAAATAAAGCAATGATTAGTGAAAATGCTGTACACCTCTGGTGTTGTAGTTTAATTGCAGAACACCATGTTTCCTTATATGCAAGGTTAACTATAAAACTGTTTTCCCTCTGTAATTATGTTATTTCTGATACTTCGACTTATTGTATTTTTTTAAAATATATCTTTATTGATTTCAGAGAGAGGAAGGGAGAGGGGGAGAGAGATAGAAACATCAATGATGAGAGAGTCATTGATCGAGGCCGCAACCCGGGCATGTGCCCTGACCGGGAATCGAACCCCGATCCCCTGGATCCCAGGTGGACACTCAACAGCTGAGCCACGCCCGGCCGGGCCCTACTTATTGTATTAATTGGACAGAGTTTAATCACTTGATAGTGTGCCAGTTCCAAATATTGCACAAGATTTTGGAAAGTGCTAGAGGCTGAATTAAAGATATATACACCCTAGGAAGTTCTTTGGATATCACATTCCATTTCTTTCTAACAATGCTCTGATAAAAAAATAAACTGTATAAAACGGAAAATATTATATTAAATGAAGATTACCTTAGTAGTAAAAGTCTCTAATTTTATTAGTTTTGATTTTTTAATCCAGTTATTAACTAACTGGGAAAAAGAGCTATTTTGTTACATAGTTATTTTAAAATTTTTAATAAAGTCCCAATTTAAAAATAACCACTTTAGTCTATATCATGGCAAAAGACACTAAAAAACTTTTTAGTTTTATTTTATTTAATACCTGTTCTTATCATTACTATGTAAATCAGAATGTTTTGATTACTTTTTATATGACTACAATATATGAAGATAAATTAAGAAATAAGATATGGTTCCTATCACTTAGATTTTTACAAGTTCTTGAAAATCTTTAGCATTTATCTTGAACATGGGTCAAAATTATGTGTGTGTTTTTTCTTAGAGTTTGAATTTAGGAATTCTTACTAATCCATAAGCAAAAACTCCAAGTTCGTGGATTCAAACACTGATATTTGTTTTTTTAATCATCTTGTACATTGTATTAAAACTAAAATATAGACAAAACAGCTCACTTCATTAAGGCTTTCTGTTAGTTGGGTTCCGGTTTTATAAAACTGCTATGATTATGTGTTTATCATTGTCAAAGGACTTTGTTTTCACAAAACCATAAAATAGCAATGTGTAGGGCAAGACTCTATTTCTTAGAATACTTGGATATCTAATGGTTCAAAATCTCTGTTATTGTTGTTAATTAACATTCACTGAGTTTCCAATATTTGATTATAATAAATATATTCTTGATTGGGAGATGTATTCTTTTACATTTAAGGCTGTATATGTATTTGGTCAACAAATAATATATATAGATACAAAGGGTATTGGGTGTTAAAATACTTATTTCATCACATTAGTATATATACACAAACATAAAAATCATTATATCACATCACAAAAGTATTTTATTTTATATCTATCCATCTATATCTACCTATCTATCTACCTACAGAAAGAGCCAAGGACCTCTTTATTTTAAATGTTCTAGATGTTTTTGTTCTTTACAACTATTTCTGTGTAATTCTATGCTTATAGACACATTCATTTTGTTTCTGTCCTATAATTTTTGCTTCATATAATTTTTATATGAATGTTATCAAAATAATTATTATGGAAATTTTATAATGTTCTTTTAAAGCATATTATGTTTCTATAAAGCATATTATGCATCTATATATGTTTACTATTTTTACAGTAGCAGTGTAATTCATCAAATAAATGTACAAATAATTTGCTTATTTCTTTAAGATATATCAAGTATTTCTAAATTGTAAAACTGCAATTACTATATAATATATAGTTTCATGTACTTAAGATTATTTACCTAGGATGTTATAAAATATGTAATTACTGAATCAAAAGGTTAAGACTATTTGACAAGGAATAAAGTTACTTTCTAAATTTTGCAAATCAAAAAGCAATAGTTTTACTGTCTTCTCACATCCATGGGTATTCACACTTCATCATTTTCTGTTGCTTATTTATTAGCACCTGGAAACTTTTTAATTCATGTTTGAAAACTAATAATAGTCATTTTAAGAACAAAATTTTCTTTGAAAACACATATGATCTTATATATTGTCATGGAATAGGTTTAGAATGTCAAATCAGAGGTTGCAGTAATAAATTCTCTCTTATAATATAATGAGCTTATCCAACACTGAAGTAAAAAAAATCTTTCATTCACAGAGATGTGGAAAACTACCAGTATTAGAAGTTAAAATAAGCAGAATTAATTTTCTTCCAACTGGTGAATGACATGGTGGTGAAAGCTGATGATCAGCCTAATGTTGATCTTTGGCCCCCCAGCCCCATTAAATTTCATCCGCAGGTCTCCCAGATGACTAGTAATCACAGCGGATGCCGCTAGGTTTCATGGCCTCTGCGTGGTAACACACTGCGTCTGTCTAGGCCTGCTTCATGTCGAGTCCCTTGTCAGCTATAGGTCATTCCAAAGAGACCTCACATCACCCAGGGTTCTTTTTTCAAGTTGGCTGTAAGCAAGTAGATCTGGAATCCATGTGTCCAGGACAGAGGTTTAAAACAGGAGGTGAAGTTCAGAAAGTTCGTGTCAGATTTTAACCTGTGCCTGAATTTTTACAGATCTACCAAAGGGATTGGCTGGTATATCAGCTCTTGTGTTCCTGCTTCTGATTTAGGAGACTCAGTTGCTCTTTTTCTTAAGGTCACAATATTAGCAGATGTAACTAATGTTGTAAGCACTTCCAGAGGAGCAGCTCTTTGAAGACGGCTTCACTGGCCTGAACACTAACAGCTATTTCCCCTAAGGGGAGAGGAGGAGACCTGGGCAACTATGAGGACCGGGAACAAAAGTTACATTAAAGATTATTCTGCCTGGCCAGTGTGGCTCAGTGGTTGAGAATTGACCTATGATTCAGGAGATAGCCTTTTGATTCCTGGTCAGGGTGCATGCTGGGGTTGCGGGCTCGAACCCCAGCAGGGGGTGTGCAGGAGGCAACCGATCAATGACTCTCATTGATGTTTCTGTCTCTCCCCCTCTCCATTCCTCTCTCTGAAATCAATAGAAATCTATTTTTTGTTTTTTTAATTATTCTGACATTAGTTTACTTTGAGCTAATCAAATCCAGGTGGCCCTCAACGAGCATCCAAGGCCCAAATGTCACAAAAAATATGACCTAGACCTCACTTTAATGCTAAAGTATAGAGTTCATCTGTTTCATGAAGCTTTCCCTTTGGACCCTTAGCCCCAGAATAAATTATCTATATTCACTTTAGAAAAGTAAGCATTAAAAATTTATGACTCTGCACATGTCCCGGACACTAAAATATCTATAAATCAATATCTGGTGAAATCATGACAAAATGACTCTTAACTCTGTGTATCATTTGTCAGATGGCTAGATGTCTAGGCTAAAATATTTTTCTCTCATAATTTTTATTTTTTTCAAATACTAAAGATTGATAATTTTTATAATTATTAGACACATAAAATGTAGGGACCTGAAATCTGCATTTATATATGGAGTTTATTGGATAAGTACTTTAGTCTACCATTTTGTTTTTTTAATTTTTTTTAATTTATTGATTTCAGAGAGATGAAGAGAAAGAGGGAAAAAATATATATCAATTGCTATGCCACTCATTTATGCATCCACTGGTTGATGCCTGCATGTGCCCTGATCAAACCCGTAACCCTGGTGCATTGGGCTGGTGCTCTACCCAACTGAATTACCTTGCCAATACCATCATTTAATTTTTTTAAATGAGTTCAAGAGAAATCAGGTTTGTCTTTTGAGAACACCGATTGATAATTGCATGACACTAAGCATGTTAGAAAGCAGCCTGTAAAAGCCAGTTAATGACTATTGATTTGATGTGCCAGGTATAAAATTAATACCATGTAAGAAAACAAAGAAAGATGATTAAAATATTGTTTATCTGAGCAGTTAGTCCCCAATGAGAATGATTTATGTCTGAAAATGTTTCAGAGTTATAAAGCAGTAAATAAAAGGAACAGAGGGTTAGTAACTGAGGGGAGGAACATGAATGCTGGAGATTATTGTCCATGTAAATCACTCATCAGAGTGCTCACAATGGTCCCTACCCAGGATAAAATCTCACTGTCTTTTTATAATAAAGAAGATCTATTTTAAAAAGCTGTCAAAAGTAGGTTAAAAACAAAAAGCAAACCTTCCATAGAATCAAAGCTGAAACAATTTTTCCTTCCCTAAGTTGCCTTCTGGAGCTAGAAGGGCTGGAGGGAAGGTCAGAAAGCTGCTGAGGAAGGAGCCCCCCGGAGTCCAGCTGCTCGGGCTGGGGTTTTGCCTCCACTCATTTCCAGCTGTGCTGTTTTTGTCTTGTTATTTTGCCTCTCAAGGCTCTATTTTCTCCTCTAAAAAGAAGGATAATAATTTCTATCTCATAGTAAGATCACAAACAGATACCCATAATTATCCAGAAAAAGTAGGCTTAATTACCTGAATAGATTGAGATAGAGACGGCTCTCAGGTTATAAGGAATGGGGCTCCGTGGGTGGGGGAATATACTCCTTTTCACCCCAAGAGTAAAGGGCCTTAATCACTTATTCAAAATCTTTGGCTCCAATGTGTTTTTAAAAAAAATCTAGGGGAGCCCCCTAGATTTAATATTGTTCAAGTGCCATGAAAATTTTCATATTAAAGAGGGTAAATAAAGATCACAAATAGGCTCAGGGCAGCTCAGATAAAGTTTAATCTTAAAAAGCATTTGTTCGAAATTCTGTCAACCATGGCTCTCAGGTGTTTATGGATTTCCAAATTTCAGATAAGGGACTGTAGACATGAGTCCTATGGGGAGACCGTGAAGTGACAACCAAGTAAGAGAAAACCTTGATTACCCCCAAATTAACCCATACATGTGCAATTAACTTGCAGATAAAGGGTGTGCATTACATTTTTAAGCTTCATGATGGAAACATTAAATTATTTGAGGGAAAATGTAGAGATTGCAATGATAGTCAATACTCTTGGACAATTATTTAGACAGGACAGCAATATTTGTCCTGAATGAGTGGACTTAGCTCTCTGAGTTTAAATTTGAGCTTAATTTGAGCAACTCAGTCAGAGAGAACCGTCACGAGAAATGTTACCGTCTACTTTCAAAAGTCATCATAGTATGTGATTCCTTCCTCGGGAATGAATGAAACTTTCCCTGGTGGAGATGAGCAGAGTGGAAACTAATCACTGAGCACCAATTCCTGGTCTTTGTCCAATCTTACAGTGATGATAGATGAAAATTAATCTTCTGAGAGTGGAAGCACATGGCAGTGAAAATTAAGTATCTATACTGACAAATGCATCATTTGCTTTGTCTGCTTAGACTTTTAGGCACAAAGTAGTTAACGCGACTGAGAGAATCTACTTTGCAGAGATTTATATAATGGAATAATAAAACTTTGGGAGTCACACTTAATCCTCACATATTCTACAAGAGAAGTTCGTCTCTCCCAAAATCTTCTGGTATTGATTTTAAAATAAAATCACACATTAGAGACAGTATTCAAATTAAATACATTGGTAAACTATAAATATCCTTTAGTTACAACTGAGAGTCAATAAAAATAAGATGAATGATTATTATATTTCAAATATTTACAATTATAATCTTCCCTTCTTTACTTATTTAGCCTGAACTAATTTTGGTTAATGTCAAAGGGGCTTTACAGTATTAAAGTATTTTTATGAGCTATTTATTCTTGCAGAGGTCTCAAGGAAAACTCTCCATACCTTTCCCTCTACCATTCTTTTACTTACGTTGTTTTCTCTTCTACAATGCTTTTCTTGCCAGAATGTGTTAGGAAAGTTCTTTTTTCCATGAAGTCTCATTTAAAGATTATCCCTGTTCCCTCAAACGTCCCTTGAGCCCCCTCTTTCTTGCAAACCCTTTGAATTAATTTTCTTTACTGCAGATAGTGTTTTTACAGCCTGCATTTAAAAATACATCATATTATACAGTTTGATATCTGTGTGTGTTTATATTTCTCAGTAGACTGTGTTCAATTTTCATCATTTCATCATAGTAGCACATAACATAGCAGACTGCTCAGAAGTACAAACAACTGTTGGTTAAATTTGTTGTCCAATTATTCTATTAGACTCATTTCTAAAAATTGTTAGGGTCCCTGTAGCCCATGTTAATAAAACCAGAACTCAACTAGATGAATGGTGTAAGAATACACACACACACACACACACATATATATTCAGTTATAATACAAATAAATAAAACAATGGTTAATAAATAATAATACAAGTATAAACTCTGTGTTTTCAATATCTGTGAACCTACTCTTGCTCGCCACAGTACATAAAAAGCAAAAAGCCTTTTGATAGTAGAAGAGATGTCCAATTTTACTGTTGGCAATATAGTGCTGTGTATTGTATCTACTGTGCACTGTGCTGAGCGCTGTTACAGGAGTCAGCAAAGCCAGTTAAGGAATGCCGTGGGAGAAAGCAGCTAACCAGGTACAAGAGGGTAAGAAGATGGTGTCTCTAAACTGACAACTGTGTAATGAAAAAGAGTTCATTGGAGCAAATTAACTCCTGGGATGTCCTCTTAATGCTTAGACGTCATCTCATGTAACCCACCCATTTCAAGCTGACAGGGATGTTTTATGAAGTAGATAGCCATTCCGTTTAGTCTTGGTTATAAATGTATTAATATATTCATTTATTTGTTTCCCCCACTCCTCCGATAGAGTTATCCTACTCCCAAATCAATAAGATATATAAATATAGAAGGCCAGTAGCTTGAATGAACAGCTAGACCTACTACAGTACATGATATTTTAAGAGATTTTTACATTCCCGGGAATTTTGTTTTGCTTTGGTTTCATTTAATAGCATGAGTCAAATAGCCTTCTCAAAACCCTGGAAAACTGAGTTATTGCCCTGCCCTCTTCCCATTGCCAAGCGTTCACATATGCTGCTGGGCTTATTTTGGCCCTGGGAGATAAGTGGGGAAAAAGCTAAAGTGATATTTACTGTTAGAGTCTAGGATGATAATCTTTGAGAATAATTTTCTCTCAATATTGAAGCAAACCATTTTCATGGTGATGGAGAGAGATTATTTCCAGGTAGGAAATTCTTCCATGGTGCAGCCAACTGTCCCAGTGGTAACACTGATAAAGTAACTTGAGAATCCTTAAAATATCCCAGCGGAAGGGAAGCAGAGCACAGAGAAAGCTTGGCTTCATCTTATCAAAAAGTTATTGGGTCATTTTTCATACCTCTTTTTCCCCTAAAGAATTTAAGCAACGGAATAATGGCAGTCTTTAGCGCAGGGGGCGGTTTAGTGGATTAAATGTGATAATGGATGGAAGGCATTGCCACGAAGGCTGGCCTACACCAGGTGCCCATGAGGCTGGCCATTGCTTTTGTGGATGGACTAAATGTGCAATCTGGGGTGGTGGTTGTGGTTTTCTTGTTTACAATAAGAATATCTTGATTTGGAGTAAAAATGTACAGAATGGAAGAAGCAGGAGAAAACATCTGAGCAGCAGGATGCTTTGGAGGATTGCTAACCATCACTATGTATATAATGGTGTAGGTGAAGCAGGTTATCGCATCTTTGAACTTGTCCCAGCCCTGGTGACGCTTGTCCAAGCCCAGATGTTTAAATGACTGCTCAATGGGGATGTTTGGGATTATAAATATGTCCCATCCGCTGCTGCCGTCTGCCTGCTCTTGAAAGGTGTAAAACCCCCCACTGCTCTCGGCATCAGCAGCAGCCCCCCTTCCAATCCACGGGAAAATTAAAAGGTGACCAGGACCCTTTGTCTGTGGCAAAGCCCTTCAGCATTCGCCTAAAAGGAATGAACGAAGGTCAGTGCAATCGCTTTGTTAATGTATTACTGGACACAAGTGCTATGGGACATATTTTATGATTTAATTGAGAAATATATCAATCTCAATAATCATAAAATAAGACTGCATTTAAATGTTCAACTCTGGAACCCTGAAGGCACTTTTTTGCAACGGTACACAAAATACAGTCCTTTTCCTCAAATGGACTATTAGCTGCAAATATTTTACGACCTTAGAAAAATAGATTCTACAGTTTGAATACACATCACTAAGAATAGCATATTATTAGTACTAACAGTAGAAGTATTAATACTAACAGTAGTATGATTAATAGCCATGTGTTCAGAATTGGCAGCTCCTCTTGCTCTCTGTTTTTCTGTATTTTAGCACCCCAATTTGGGGTTTTTTCCTTCATGCACTTAACACTTTATAATTACTTTGTTATGTATTTCCTCACTTGTCACCAGCTTTCCACTTCATTAGATCATATTTTCCAGGAGAGCAGGAACTATCCCTCTCACCTCTTTTCACCCAGTACCCAGCAAAATGACTGGCAAGCTGTAGACACATCACAAATCATCCAGGTATTTTAAAAATAAAGATCATTTGTATTGTCGAACATTGTTCCAAATGTCAGATACTCTGAACTGAATATCAATGGGAAAATAATTCCATATTTTCAAATACTTTAATTCGCCCTCCAACTCCTTCTAGAGCATAAGGCCATTTCACATGAATGTACACATAGGCCCAGGCGGCCCCAGGGAAGCTGGCTTTATGGAGACTGCTGCAGACTTGAACTTGTGCTTGTTCTCTTAATTTAAGGAGATTGTCCATTGCAGTGATTCAATTAGCATCAAGAAGAATCACCATAGATAGATACATAGATGATAACAGACAGATCTTCCCAATGAACTCCCTTTAACCGGGGGCAGGATGTGTACTCAGACAACCTGAACCCTAATCTTACTCTATCTGATCTTGAGCGAGCAACTTGGCCTCAATTAATGCACACATTCTCATCTGTTAATTAATATGAAGTCTGCCACATGATTTTTGTAAGCATCAAATGCCGTATGACATGTGAAAGCAATTTGTAAACTGTGCAGGGGGAACCCAATAGAGAGGGGTTTGATACTCTCAGTGGTTAGGCTGGCTAAAGTACTTTTGATGGCCTGATTTTTATAAAGAGAATAATGGTTTAATGGAAAAAATAGAGAAGTCAAAGTATTAGGTTTTGACTAAAGAAATAGACTGGAAAATTGTATGAAGCCAGGAATCATAATGGAAATCTTGCTACTTATATTACTCAATAACTACTGTATATATTTTATTTGTAACATGGGGACAGTAACAATATATAAATCTCTAATATTGATTTTTCTTTTATCAGTTTAATTATTAATAGAGTTATAAAACAATTTGTTATTTTTAAAATAATTATGTAATTCTGTTGTCCATTCTTTCTCCACCAATATCTGCGATGCTTTTCAAAGTCAAATATGCATGAGTCCCTTGGAGAGATGAGTGTGATACACATTCCTGGGTTCCATTTCTAGAGCTTCTGATTTAGTGGCACTGGGATCCAGCTGAGTGTTTGCACTACAAACAAGTGCTTAGATGCTGCCGCTGATGTCTCACTGAAGCACTGTTTATTTTATTTTTTTTATCATGGATAGAGGCAAAACTATATTTTAGAAAGCATGACGTGTAAGTCAGTTTCCTTAGGAATCAAGCCCTACTGCAGAGATTTACATAAAGGAATATTAAGAAAGAAGACTCCTCTGAACGATTCTTTAAGGGAGTGAAAGCAGCAGACCGGACAGAGCAAGAATATTGAACTGTGAGGAAGACACAGCTCGGGACACAGGAATTGTACAGCTGCTGTAGCTCTTCAGAGTTATTCCTATTCAAGGCAAGGTCAGGCTTTTTGCCTTCACATAAGCCAGGAATTTGGTGTAGGCCTACCTTGGGAAGAAGGGTAATATTGGTAAACGAATATCCTTCAGAGAGTGTATAGAGGGGTTCCTGGGAAGGTGTTCAAGCCCGGAGCTCCCGGAAACCAGCATTTCTAGCAGCTTAGTACATGCGCGCTTTGTACGGAAGGGGGGACCTTGGAGTGCATGAGCCAACCCGTAAAGATTGTCTGTTTGATATTTTGTATTAGTTCCTGTTTCTGTAGGATCCAGGTACTGCAGTTTCTACTTCAGTTGGAGATTACTAGGATAAAAATATATATTATTTCCACTCTGAAACCTCTAAGATACGGAGTCAGCAAAAGCAAACCAGAACCTCATAAAAGTGTGTACCCCCCACCTTGTGACACTTCTGTTGTTTCCTGCGTTTGAATGAACTGGAAATAGTGTATCAGCACTTTAGTTTCAAAACTGTCAGTATAAAGAATGTGAAATGAAAAATGGGGAAGATAAAACATCCCTTGAGCTAGTTCTCTCTTTCATAAAAGCAATATAGTAATTGATTTGGCCTGGAATTATTGCATTTGCCCTAACCTACCCCACTGACCCAACAAATACATTAATTAACTATGAATCAGATAGGATGTTGTAGACAATCTACTTGGTTGAAATAATTAGACTTGTCAAATTATTTTATTCCAGTGTACTATATTATTTTTATGGATGTGAAAAGGGAAAATATGCATCATGTAGCCCTATTCTTGATACCATTATAATTTAGCCTAGTTATTAATAACTGGAAAGGAGCAAAGGGAAGGCCAAATAGCATAAGCATGCCATTTGTGCAGCTTTGCCAGGAAGCTGCAGCTGAGACGCATGCCCAGGAAAGTCTGAATGAAATAGGGAAGGTACTTGTCTGTCAGTCCCACCTGGGAACAGGTCATTGGCCAGAGTAGGCCTGGCCACTGCAAGAGCAGGGAGCTTTGAGATATTTCATCCCCTAAACAAAGGCGTTATTTTTTTTCTTGCTTTCCTGGTTGCTCTTGACTCCCTTGGTGCTCCCTTGCATGCTCAACCCCTGGACTGCAGGGCTCGCCTCCGTGGTTCACAGCCACATGGACCCCCCACAATGAACTCATGGACTGCATCTAGCCTAAAGCTAAACTGGACTTGGTTCCAACATAGAAGGGAAACCCTGCATTCTGACTGCTTCTAACTCTACTATATGCCTCGCTGCTCATCTCCCAGGACTGGGTTAAGGGACATGGGCCTTCGCAAACCCAAGGGACTTTGCAAATCCACGCACATAAAAATCACTCATCTTCCCATTCAAGTCCCCGAAAATCCTTTTTCTTGAGATATCATAAGGACCTGACCTCCAGCACCCAGTCAGAAAAGGGATACCCCACTTTCACTGATAACATTCCCATACTTTATAGATTGATAAACGGAGGTCTTGAGATTGCCGTTCACTCTTTCACCTGGTATTTGTTGATCTTCTGCAATGTCCTAGTCATTTGGCTAAATCGAAAGGAGAAAATAGAGAAAAAAATGATCTCATCCCATGTTCATGCAGCTTACAGTTGTGACCGGTGTCTGACAAAAACAAAACAAACAGCAAGTACACAAAGGAAAAATAATTAGAAATCATTATACAATGGAATCAATAATCACATTATGTTAAGAAAGATGAAAACAGGCTCCACTTGAGCGGGGGTTTGTGCAGGGAAACCCACCCATGAAGAGTGAGAAGATTATTTCAGGCAGTGAGATGTGTTAAAAATTCACTTTTAACATACTGAAGACAGACTTTGAGTTAGGTGGGAGTTTAATGTAATGCAGTTGCATTCAAATTTGGAGTTTGGATTTAGATTTTATTTTAATTATGATGGAAAGCTGTTTAAAATACTTTAACTTGGAAGTGGGCAAGAAAAGTACTTTTAATGACTTGGTCCATTAAAAGTAAAATCTTCTGGAAGCCAGGTATCTGGTATATTGTTATGAATGTGGAGTGGGTGTTGAGGGTGGGGGGCAAGGATTATTTAGGGAAAGACCAGTTGAGTTGTTGCTGTGGGTGCCAAGGGAAAGAGTGATGGCTGTTTATGAGGCTCATAGTCAAAGTACAGTAGTGGAGAAATCCAGATAGTTTTGAGATAGAGTTTGCAGAATTTAAAGATGAGCTAAAAGCAAGAATTTTAAAGATGGTAAAAAAAGGTGTAGAAAAAATAGGTTTGCGAGTGTGAGCTTTAAACATCAAGAGGTGGGTTTGAACACAATAAATCTGAAATGTAGTTTATCCAAGTGAAAGCCAGACAGAGGCAATATGGTGCGCAAGTCTAGTTCATCAAGTGAGACACAGTGTCTTATACGCCTCACTGTGAAAATGTGACCTTAGCAATGAGATCTTAGCTAACCAAGAGTAATTAAGAAAAACTTTACTGAGATCTCATTGACAAAAGAATTGTATAATATATTTCAGGTTTACCATGCAGTGATTTTCTATAAGTGTAAATTGTGAAATAATTATCATAATCAACTTAATAGCATACTCTATTTTCATTCTATATATCTGGTTTTCCTTTCTTAGTCTACTTTTTGCTCAGCACAACTACTAGGCCTTAAAATATTTTAGTTTTATAGATGCTATTTTTTTTTCCATTTATATCTTTTATCTGTAATCTCATGACTTTATTTATTCTCTGTGGTCCATAACTTATAAACTTATTGCACTACCCAAATATTTTCTCTGAGTTTACAATGATTTTTTCCTAGTTGTCAACCTTTCTTAGATATTCCAAATGCAAATCCAGCCTAAAATGTCCAAAACCAAATTTAATGATATTCGCTGCACATCTATGAATGATACCCTATGAATTTACACAATACAGTGATCTTTTAAGATCTCTTTATCTGTGAATGTCCCCAGATATGTATGCAGCCAAGAACCAAAGTTTAATCATTGGACTTTTCTTTCTTTCCTCAGACCCAGTGAGTTATGCCCTTGTATTATATATAATACATATACATATATTACACAAATATATATATATATATATATATATATAGATATATGTATTTTCATAGCCCTTCATACCAATCTTACATCAAACTTTAAAGATTTTATAACCCATTATGTTTTTTTTCCTGTTATCAATATTAAACTTCCTCAGTAGGCTGAATTTTCCCTGAAACCATATATTGTATTTGTTTTACTCACTGTTTTAGCCCCAGGATATAACACTGCCCTGGCATATAATAGTTATTAACATACACTTTTTCAATGAATTAACAAAGGATACATGTAAAACAAAACCATTGTCTTAGCTGGATGACTGAGTGGTTAGAGCATCAATCCGTGGACTGAAGGGTCCTGGGTTTGATTCAGGCCAAGGGCATGTACCTCAGTTGCAGGCTCCATCCCTGGCCCTGGTTGGCTCACCCTCTGGAGGCAATCAATCGATGTGTCTTTCTCACATTGATGCTTCTCTCTCTCTCCCCTTCCCCCTTCCACTCTCTTTGAAAAAACAATAGAAAAAATATCCTCAGGGGAGGATTAAAAAAAATAAAAAATAAACTAAAATGAAACCATTTATAAAAAATTGTCTCAAATCTTTCTGAAGATTATATAAATCTTTTAAAGACTATTCTTATCTATTTATAATCACAGCCAGAGAGTACCAGTGCTTGCTTTTATTTTTTGAAAATGCGACTACATTTACTTTAAATAATCACTAATAAACAAATATTCAATTTAATGAGTCCATTTCTACTCCAATTATGTGAAGAAATGAACTGATTAGACAAATAAAATGTCCCATTTACTTCAAATAGTTTGATGTAGCAACATATACTGAGTGGTATTTAGATATAGTGTACATTGTTTTACAAATTACAGGCATTTAATAAATGGTTTGGGGATAAATACATAAATGCTCAAATATTTCTAGAAGAAAATCTCTACCTATTTCAAGTTGGTGCCTAGCATGCTTAGTGATAAAGTAAGCAAATCTATTAAATTGGATAACTAACGGACTGTGAATTAGCATTCTGAAAATATACTCCTCGATAATAACAAGGCAGCATTGACCAAGTAATTGCATGCTAGTGCTGTACATGATCTGCCATAGCGGGTTCTGAGCTCATTGAAGCTTTATTTGGGCAACTCTGATGAAATTAGCTCTGAATCCATGGAAGTAATGCAAACTATTAGAGTGCGCTTTTTCTCAACCCACTTGAGACTTTTCACTTTCATTTAGCTCAACAACTGACAAGCAGACACCAATTTATAGATTTTTATATTTGCAACAAAAGCATAATCACATGCAAAAGGAAATGTTATTATTTTAAAAATAGGTGCAAATGTCTGTTTAACTCTGCACGAATATCTGAAGGCCCTTTACATCTTTAATCTTGGTTGACATGGAAAATGTTTGCATGCAAATCACCATTTAGCTAGAAATAAGTTTGGCTTTCAATATGAAAAAAAGTTGTAATATACTGAGAAGATTCTTTTTACAATCATTTTATCACAAATTTTTTAACAGTGCCTGGAATCTTGTAGGCATGATCTATATCTCTTCTCTCTCTATATATGTACATATCTATATTGGTGTCTATATCTAGATTTATATATTTAATAAATGAATAAAGCAAGCAATACATTTGTATTGAAATAACATTTAAAATGTAATTATAAGTTCCAACAAGTAGAAAGATTAGTTGTAATTAAACCCTTTCCAACAGTATTATTGGATTTAAACAAAGCAAGCGACAATATACTACAATATATCTCAGAGAGAAGGCTGGGGTGGGTGGGAAGAGATTAGCCAAAGAATTTATATGCACATATGCATAATCCATGGGCACAGACAATAGTGTGGTGAAGGCCTGGGGTGGAGGATGGGTGCAAGGTAGAAGAAGACCATGGTGGGGAAAATGGGGACATCTGCAATACTTCCAACAGTAAAGATAAATTATATATATATACATATATATATATATATACACACATATATACACACACACACACATACATACACACACATATATAAAGAAAATATCTGTATTCCTCTAAGAGGGGAAATTCTTAAAATGTTTCTATAAAGGTATTATGATCATAATGGGCAAAAGTGATGTAATTAAGCATTTATAAGTGGCTCTTTATGTAAGTACATATAATAAATCAGCAGGACAAATAGCTCTAACTGAACAACAAGTACCAAGAGTTGGCTTTCAGTTAATAGCCAAGCCTCATTTTTTGCTCTCTGCAATTAACAGAATAGATTTCTAAGCTTGGAGTCATAGGACCACTGTTCAGGATTGAAATGCAACTGTGATCATGAATATTACTTATTTCATAAATGAATCAAGTTTTCTATCTTGGTCTTATTAATAATTACCCACAAGCTCTAGATTTTAGGGGCTGGCATGATATTGTTAGAAACAACTTGAAGAACCAACTACTCCATTTTGTTAACCTTAAAGGTTCTCAAAATCTGTAACTATATGTATAATACAATGAATATTTTGATGACTATGCCCACAATTTGGTTTTGCTTTTACATCAAACATAACTATGTTTTGAGACTGTATACGGTATGCAGCCTGGTATGAGATAATTTGCCCATGGAAAATAAAGCCCATGAAAAATATGAGGATTAGTCTCTCATTCCTTTTTCTACCAAATTAGCATATGCTACAATAAATCCAGCAGAAATAACCTATATTGGTTGGGTTGCCAACTTTGGGGGACTTTGGATACATCATTCAGGTCTTTGGACTTCTGTTTCATCATTGCCAGGTGGAAATAAGTCCCTAAACTCTTCCTATCTCACAGGATATTCAAGAGGATGAACTGATTTGTCAAAGGATTTTCAGATTAATGTGGTCAGCTACTGCATCGGATTCATTCTTTACCACTTTACAATTGAAATGCACATTGCAATGCTCAAAAAACTACTTTCTAAGGTAGCCACAAGCACTTCAAATCCTTACTCTCCCTATTGCCTTGTGGTCTATCTCATATGTGAATATGTGTTTAAAGGCTACTCTGATAGTGCAACGTATCCCGGGGCAGAAATAGAACAAAGTACATCACAATTTGAAATGTGAACCAGTAATTAAAAGTGGTGTGGACAGTAAGGCAATTGGGAATCAGTCATCTGTGCAATAATGGAGAAAATTCCCAAGAAAAAACAAAGATATTAATTTAATGAGAACAAAAATGTCACATGTATCCATATGGTGTATATGCATACATGTTATATATAATATATTTACATATGCATATATGCATAATATTTTTCAGCATTACAGCAGAAGAAAAGCATTCACAAGATATAACAGGAGGAAATTACCCGGAGCTTGAGACTTACATCTATAAATCAATAGGTTCACCAGACCCAGGGTAATTTAAAAAGATAAACTCTTAAGTAGAAGTTCTGTGCAATTTTTGAGTTCCAAGGAAAAGGAAAATTCTTTGCCCTGATTATATCAGTTCTGGAAATTAACCTGAGGAAATATTTAAGGACAGGTACTGAAATTTACATATAAATGTGACTCATTTCAGAATTTGTATAATTAAAATAAAAGTAACCAAAAGGACCACAGAAGAAAATATAAATACATCATAATTATTAAATACTATTTAAAAATGCACACACCCACACATAGGTTTGCACACACATATCATTCAACACTTTTTACAGAGTGTATTTACCATATGTCTAAAAAGAATCAGAGAGCTAATAATCAGAGAGCCAATAATTAATTCTATCAGAAAATGGAATAATCAGCTTTTATTTCTTCCACTTGTATATACTTCATATTTTAAAATATGGTGCTGGAATATTTAATACAATTTTTTGATTAAAATTAGATTTTTAGGGGGAGATCGAAGATGCTGGCGACCTGAGTGGAAGCGACACTGACACTCTTCAGGGACTAATCTGGACTTACAACTAAAACATAAAAAAAACATCCTGAAAAACCACTGAAGATGAGCTGGAGAACACCCTCATAACCAAGGAGGAAAAGTGGAGACTACAAAGAGACTGGTAGGAAATGAGAACATGAGAGGGCTAGCAGGGCTCCCACAGGCAGTAGCTGAAGGTCTGGAGGGATATCTCAGCTGTGGGGGTTCCCACTGAGGACTCTGGGGCCTCAACCCCAGGCCGGGCTACCCAACCAAGAGCACAGAACTGAGAGAGGTGCCCACATAACATCTAGCTGTGAAAAGCATCGGGATTTCTCTCTGCCAGGGAGAGATGGCTGGAAATGCAGGCACTCTCTTAACGAGTCAATGCACAAAGTTTCATGTGCAGCCACTCACCTTGGGCTCCAGCCGAGGGGGAGTGGAGTGGACTGGAGCTGTGTGCAAGAGTCTGGGGAGATTCATTTCCCCCAGACTGTGGGGGACATCTTTCTTCAAAGGCAAACTTTCAGCTTTTGCCTGATGGAAGAAGCAATTGCCCCACCCTGCTGGAGAGCCTCTTGCCCTGCCCAGAGGAGTTTCTACAGCCTGAGGCTTGTTGAGAGACTGATAACAACCAGCTGCCCCACCCTGTGGAGCTTCTATAGCCTGAGGTTCATTAAGAGGATCAGATTAACAAGTCTGCATACGGAGGCAGACCTCAGGGTGCTTAGAGTTTTTGCCTGATCTGTTTTGGGACCCAGGCCTTAGAAAAGTAGACTTTGATGTGCATCTCAGTCCTGTCCAAATGTACCCAGCCCCAGCAGTGGATAAGACTTCAAGCCAGGGGTTGTTGATAGCCCCAAACAGAGTACTCAGGTCCAGTCACAAACTGCATCTGACATTGGCCTATACCAGAGGCCCTCCAAAAAGACTGAGAATCCCAGCAGATCTACCTAAAATTTAGCCAAAATGAGGAGACCAGAAAACAAATGGAAAAATATACCATGTTCATGGATTGGAAGAATTAATATCATTAAATGTCCATATTACCCAAAGCAATCTATAAATTCAATGCAATCCCTATTAAAATACCAACAGCATATTTCACAGATCTAGAAAAAACACTTCGAAAATTTATCTAGAACCAAAAAAACCCTGAATAGCCATGGCAATCTTGAGAAAGAAGAACAAAGTTGGAGGGATCACAATACCAGATATCAAGTTATACTACAAAGCCACTGTAATCAAAACAATCTGGTACTGGCACAAGGACAGACATATAGGTCAGTGGAACAGAACAGAGAACCCAGAAATTCACCCAGGCCATTACGGTTAATTCACATGTGACAAAGGAGGCAAAAACATACAATGGAGTAAAGACAGTCTTGTCAATAAATAGTGTTGGAAAAATTGGACAGGCACATGCAAAAAAATGAAACTGGACCACCAACTTACACCATACACAAAAGTAAATTCAAAATGGATAAAAGACTTAAATGTAAGGCATAAAACCATACAAATCGTAGAGGAAAACATAGGCAGTAAAATCTCAGACATCTCTCATAGCAATGTGTTTGCTGATCCATCTCCTAGGGCAAGAGAAACTAAGGAGAAAATAAACAAATGGGACTTCATCAAAATAAAAAGCTTCTACACAGCAAAGGAAACTATCAACAAAATGAAAAGGAGCCCACTGTATGGGAGAACATAGTTGCCAATGACACATCAGATAAAGGGGTAATATCCAAAATATATAAGAAACTTATAAAACTTAACAAAAGGAAGATAAAAATCCAATTAAAAAATGGGCAATGGACCTAAATAGACACTTCTCCAAAGAGGACATACAGATGGCTAAGAGACATATGAAAAAATGCCCAACGCTAATCATCAGAGATGCAAATTAAAACCACAATGAAGTATCACTCCAGACTTGTCAGAATGGCTCCATCAACAAGTCAACAAATTACAAGTGCTGGCGAGGGTGTGGAGAAAGGGCACCCTAGTACACTGCTGGTGGGAATGCAGACTGGGGCAGCCACTATGGAAAGCAGTATGGAGTTTCCTCAAAAGATTAAAAATTGACCTGCCATTTGACCCAGTGATCCCACTTCTAGGAATATATCCTAAGGAACCCCAAACACCAATCACAAAGAACTTATGCAGCCCTATGTTCATAGCAGCGCAATTCACAGTAGCTAAGATTTGGAAACAGTCATCAGTAGCTGAGTGGATAAAAAAGCTGTGGGACATTTACACCATGGAGTACTATGCACCTGTGAAGAGGAAGGGCCTTTTGGCCTTTGGCAGAGCATGGAGGGAACTAGAGAGTATTATACTAAGTGAAATAAGCCAGTCAGAGAAGGGCAAGTACCATATGATCTCACTTATATGTGGAATATAATAAACAAACTGATGGACAAAGTGGATCCAGAGACATAGAAGCATGGAACAGACTGAGAGATCTCAGACGGAAGGCACGGAGGGGGGTGTGGGTGGGGAGAGATTAATCAGAGAACTTGTATGTTTATGGGCATGGCCCATAGACATGAACATTGGTGTGGGGAGGCCTGGAATGGGATAGATATGGGATGGAGGGAATCAGTGGGGTTAAGAGGGGGACATCTGTAATGGTCTCAACAATAAAGATAAAGAAACATTAAAAAAAATAAAGTTAAAAAATAAAAATAAATAAATAAATAAAATTAGATTTTTACTTCTAATAAGAAGGAATTGTATATATTTTAAAGAATTCATTTAAAAATGCTAGACAGCAGGAGGAATATGGAAAAAATAAAGAAAATGCAGATATATATATATATACTTTGAGTATTAAGAGAAAAATAATTTGTCTAAAAAATTAAAATATAAGAATGTGCACTATGGAAGCCATATAATATCCAATAGATAGAAAAAGTTTAATTACCATTCATTCATATGACAGAAAATGTTGCAGAAATTAAATGATTTCTTTCAAATTTTAAAGAATGGAATATGAAATATGTATTATATAATATTGGTGAAAGTACAAGATGCAAATCTGTGTACACTACATTGTCAAATCTCAAGTCTCATAAAATGTTTTTTTTAATACTGCTTGTGCCTTGTTATGACAGTTTGATCAGGAGAAAAACAGAACCACAAAAATATACCATGAGAATCGACACCTGCACATTGGACGGAGCAGGTGGAGCAGCCTAAACCTGAAGTCACTGTAGGTCAGCAGGACTGGGGGTCAGGAGGGAAAGCTGGATTCAAAGTGAGGGAGAGCAGCCAACAAACTGGAACCTCAGAGAGCACCTGGAACCTAGGAGCACAAAGTGAGCCCGCACCTTTCTCAGGATCTTCAACCTCAATGACACCGTGAAAGGCAGGAGAAATGAAAACCCTTTGCTGCATGTGGCCCAGGGCTCAGAAGCTGAAGGAGCAAATCTGGTGGGACCAGCTGGCAGATCAGAGACAGACTATGTGTGCCACCACGGTGCTGTGGGCCGAGTCCATCCTTCAGAGCGTAAAATCATCTGCCCTGTCACTGATGCTTTCCAGTTTTGTCCAAATTTCTCTATGGCCAAACCTAACCTGGAATCATGCAAGGAAAGGAATTCTGGGACTGATTTCCAGACGAGCTGAGTTGACATGGTGTAAAGTCATGATGTGTGTATGATGATACAGGAAGATGGTGGCGAACTTAAGCAATAGCTAAAAATAAACTAATAAACATTTTTCTGGAGGGATGATGGATAATACTTATTTTTCTTTATATTTCTTACTTTTAGACCATGTTGTTTTTTTTCCTAATCTGAAGAAAATAGTTTAAAAGATTAAATATATGAATCCATGAAAAACTAGATGATAATTAAATCATGAACACATTAAAAGAAAGTATCTTGCACTAACAATTTCTATAAAGTAACAAAAAAATCAATATCTATTAAAAGATGAAAAGTTTGGATGAACAGAGTGTAGAATTGTGGTTGCCAAGGGAAGGAGTAGGGGGAAATGGGAAGGTATTAGCCAAGGGGTATAACTTCTGTGTATACAAGATTAATAAGTCTTAGAAATATACTGTGCAGCAGAGAGCCAATAGTTAACAATACTGTGCTATATACTTAAAAACTTACTAAGGGGGTAGATATTATTTTGTCTTTTTCTCACACAAAAATAATAATAAAGAGGATAGATGGAAACTTTTGGGAGTGATGAATATGTTTATAGCATAGATTGTGGGGATGGTTATTTCCAAATTCATCTAGTTGTATATATTAAATATGTGCTGCTTTTTGTACCTTAGTCATACCTCAATAAAATGGTCTAACAAATCTAGATGTATATCAACAATTGTTACATAGAGCTGATATTTTAATAAACAAATAGACAAAGTATGAATACTTTTGTGATAAAGATAGACAACAACAAAAAAAGAAAATACACTGAAGAGATACAAATAAGCAAGTATGAATTTAAACTAAGGTCTAATAAAATATAATCAAATGAGATTTTTTTAGCCAACCAATTTATAAAGGAGAATGGTTCAGATCGATGAGAATTTGGTGAAATAGAACACAATCACTGTGCATAAGAGCAAATTGCTATAATTGTTTAAAGGTCTACGGTAGGGTATGTATAGCAAAACTTAAAACAGTTTTATATTATTGACAACATCTCTTGTAACCATCTCAGTTAAAGACATTTTCAGATACTTCCCTACTTTGTTAGGGAAATATAATTTCTTATTTGACTTTCATGAATATTATAACAGAATGAAAATCTTCAGCTTGATGCAACTTGTTACATGTTTTTAACTAAGCTACTGGGGAAACTGATATTATCAATGAGGTGGAGAGGACCTTACACACTACTTAATCTAATGGACTCATTTTACAAGTGGCCAATTTGGACCATAAAGCCATAAAGCAACAACAGTACAATAACAGACACCACACAAACTCATGCACACACATAAACTCATGTTCAGAGTGAAATCTTAGATTATTGTGTGAAATAAAATAAATAACAAAACCCACATATGCAGCTCTCCAATATTTAAAATGGGAAGCAGAGTCATCCTAGAACATTTCTGGTGCATTTAAAAAATACTATTGTTTTAATGGTAAGAACACTTTTTCCTGACAGTGAGAAATCAGCTGTTTTTGTGAAAAAGCATAATTTTAATTGCCAAAATTGAGCACAACTCTCAGCACTCGGGACTGATAGCTTAGCAGACCTTTCTATAACCCAGAAGTTCAGTATAGTGCTTAATTCCATCCCATTACCCAAGTGCCCGCTAGTTGTTGTGAAGTAAGTTCAGTGCCAGCAATCAGATTCTCTTCCCAGTAGGTCCCTGGTGAGCGACTTGCCCAGACAAATGGCCTCACTTCTCGGAGCAGCCACACTCCAGCTGGATGGATTCCAGGACGTGGTTCCCTTGGTATTGAAAGGTGACCCACAGGCTCCTGTGGACCATGCATCACTCTATCAGCAGCAGGGGCAAGGATTTCATGAGGAAAGGAGGGTGGATGATGGTCCCAGCATATCCTACTTGGCTATAACCAAACTGGAAATATCTCTCTTCCAGGCCTGTGATCTTTTAATCCAGTTTTTAAAATGCTTTTTTATTGATTTTTAGAGAGAGAGGAAGGGAGATGGAGAGAGAGAGAAACATCGATCGGCTGCCTTCTGCATGCCCCCATCTGAAGATAGAGCCCACAACCCTGGCATGTGCCCTGACCTGGAATCGAACCCTTCCCTTCTGGTTCACAGGACACTGCTCAACCAACTGAGCCACACTGGCCAGGGCCAGTCCACTTTCTTGTGACACACAGTTGGTTTGTTCTTCTTGCCATTGATTATTACCTTAATAAGCAACCTCTGAACAAAAATAAATGACTCAGTATCTTCTATTATTAGCTATGCATGATTATGTTAAAAAAAAAAAGGGGGGAGGCAAAAATCAGATGATACTTTTATTTTTTCAGTTTGAGTGTTCTCTGAATTTTATCCATTGAGCTGCACCTGCTTACCAATTATAGCTTAATCATGCCCCTTGGAGCTCACGGTTCTTGTTAGTATTCCACACTCCCCTCTTGAATTTTGATGTCAAAGTAAAGCTGCATCTCTCATACCTGGAGGTCTAGCAAATGTCTAAGTGCGCTCAGAAAGGGATCTGCATATCAAAGGCAAAACAAGAGACTGACACGCCATCTCAAATCCCTGCTTTATGTTCCTTGAAGTCTAAAGATTTCCTTTAATTTTCAGGCTTTCATGGATTAGCTCTGCTAGGGAAGTCCTGTTTTCAGGAGAAGATTATACATTGCAAAGACCCTGTTCAAAAATCTGGCTGACAATGAAAACAGGAAGGAGCAGAATATGGGTGCTTCCAGCCCTTTGGAGGAAGTCTACAGCAAGCAGGCCAGAGGAAATCCAATTTGGATTATGAGCCTCAGGAAAAAATGTAGAGTGTGAACCAGGAATTTGGCTTAAGTTTTTGTGCCTTTTCAGGCCTTCGGTTTCTCTTTGAGTTTTAGAGGTTGAGCATCCATGCCTATGTTTGCTTTCTAGAGTTTGGAGCATACCTAGGAAAATGTATGCTGCAGACACAGGGGTGTCATCTTAGAGGGAAAACTTTAAGTAAAATAAAATATCTACCTGAAGAGAATGTTTTGTTTATGTGTTCAGTTTTCCGGACTACCAATGAGGGTCTGGTGTGTGAAACTATGATCCATGAGGCCCAGTGAGAGAAGATGCTGACCACAAGGACAGCATCAGTTAACACAACTCCATAGCAGAAAGTGCTAACTGCCCCCGTGACAACTTATAGGTTTTTTCTCTATCACTGAATGAATCAGTGCACAAGGTATTGCGCATCAGCGCTACTTGCCTATATTTTACCAGAAAAATATTTTCCCTGTATTCACATATATATTTCATTAAGTCAGGGAATTTAGAGAGAGAAAAAGAAAAATCAGCTCACCCCCTATGAAGGAAACACTGCAACCATCTCCGTATACATCTATGATTCAATGTTTTGTTCTCTCCATGTGTTTCAGGGATCATGTGAGTACATACCGATGTACTTAAAATTATGTAACCTTACTACTTCAAGTTTTTTTCACTTAAAAATTTATTTTACCAATATTTAAAAAATTATTTTTTTAAATCCTCACCAGAAGATATGTTTTTGCTTGTTTGTTTTTTAGAGAGAAAGGGAGAGGGAGAGAGAAACATCAATATGAGAGAGACATGTCAATCAGTGGCCTCCCCTATGCGCCCTGACCAGGAATGAACCCAAAACCTAGGTATGTGTCCTGACCAGGAATCAAACCCACAACCCCTCAGTGTACAGGGTTGACGTCCCAACCAACTGAGCCACACTGGCAAGGGCTAAAAAATTATTCAAGAAGAAAATGGTAAGAGCTATATTATATTATATCAAATAGTGAGCAGCTATTTATGCCTGGGTCCTCCTTAAGCTTTTGTATTTATTCAACCTATGATTTTGATGATTCTATTAAAAAAAATCTAAGAAAGTCAAAAAATATATTAAATTGTTTTAACATAATGCTTAATATATCATTAATATACATAGTTAAGATATTTTAAATTAAATTTATTTTATTTTTTTCTTATTTATAATTTTTATTTTTGTTTAAAGTATTACAGATGTCCCTTTTCCTCCCCAATGACCCTTTCCCCTCCGTTCCTTCCCCCTCCCCAGTCCCTCTCCCCACCATTGTCCGTGTCCTTGGGTTGTGCATATCTGCATATAAATTCTTTGGTTACTCTCTCCCCCCCACCCCCTCTCCCCCTTCCCTCTGACATTTGTCAGTCTCAACTATGCTTCCATGTCATTGAATCTATTCTGCTCGTCAGTTTATTAAGCTCTTTAGATTCCACATATAAGTGAGATCATGTGATATTTGCCTTTCTCTGCCTGGCTTATTTCACTTAGCATAATATTCTCCAGGACCATCCATACTGTCCCAAAGGGTACGAGATTCTTCTTCTTTACAGCTACTTAGTATTCCACGGTGTAAATTTATATCATTTGATTTGATCTTAAGTTAAATAAGCCAATCACACGAACACAAAAACTGTATGATTGCACTTATATGAGGTACCTAGAATAGACAACTTCATGGACATAGAAGAAAGAGTGGTGGTGGACAGGGTTGGGGAGGTGAGGAATGCAGAGTTATTGTTTAACGGGTATAGAATCTGAGCTTTGCAAGATGAAGAGTTCTGGAGATGGGTGGTGGCGATGGTTACACAACAATATGAGTGCATTTAATTCCACTGAATTGTGCACTTAAGTTAGCAAGTTTTATGTTACATGCCGTTTACCACACTGTTAAACAATGTTTTAATAAAAAAAAGTTCTGTAGACTTGTAATAGGGTACCATTTTTATTTCAGTTATTACTCAGCACATAAAAATGTTTTTTACAAAGATATCCTACTTTTTTTCACTAAGACATTTCAAAAAGCAGTTCAATTTTTAGAATAAAATAACCAATGCTTTATCTTTAACCATTGTGAAATTCTCTGCAATGGCATAATTCTATTTCACTGAAAATGACTGTGAGTTTTCCATGGCAAAGTAGGTTTCACTGATTTTGTTTTGTCCATTGTCAGTTCTTTTAGGACCATGGACTGGGCTGAAGGACTATTTCTGCTCATAGCTCTATAAAGATTCTTTGCATAGTCATTCTGTTCTGTGAAAGGGGTAAGTAAATGAGCAAAGAAATGAAATATCTGGAATTGTGCTGGGAAGATAGATGAAATTAAAGAAGAAAAAGTGACACTCATATCTCTTATGTAAAATACTTTCAACTACTTTTTTCTAATGTATCTTTTAAAAATTATTTCAAATTCTATATATTAAGAACATTATATACATGAAATTACAGGCAGAGTTTATTTATGTGGAGTAAAAATCATGGGACTTAGTTAAAATACCCCAAATTAACATAAGCTAAAATTTCCTTTGTATAAATCCAACTCCTTAAAATAATTATTACTTTATCTAGATCTATTTCAAAAAGTGTTTACACTTTTTAATTGCGATCAAGCAGATAGATCCTTTGCAGAAAAATCCACAGCATGTTTCCTAGAGCACCTTACAAAGAAAGTGACACATATTCACACCATGATTAAAACTTATTAAAAATAGATTTATCTATTTTTTAGCACCACCCAAAGGGTGACATGATTGTCGAGTATGGCTCAGTGAACCAAATCTCATGAAGAATACTACAATTTTACTCCCAGTGGGAACTGTCATATTGGGGACATAATTTTTATCTTTTTAAAATTATGGGAATCAAAATAAAGCAACAGCCAATTAAGGTTATATGAGCAGCCCATTTCATCATAGAGTTTTGATAAATGGATTTTATTAACAATAGACATAGCAAATGCAGATACTTTAGCAAAGAGTTATATCGAGGAGGCTTACAATAGCATACATTTATCTGAAACACGAAGCATGCAAAATAGCTTTAATTCTGTATGAAGTAACTCTTGGAAGGAAATTGAAAGCTATCATTAATCATATGGAAGGAAGACTTAATCATCTTTACTTTTTGAGGTAGAAATACTAATGGGTGAATTTATGTACTTAGATTGTAATGACTTAGAACTATTTTAGTTATAAATTAGAGAAAACCCAATCAAACTGGTTCAGGTCGAGAAAATAATTTTATTGGATAAGTCACCACAATGTTCAGAAACACAATAACATGCAGGTGAGTCTTCATCAAGTGAATGAAATAATATCGCCAGGGCTCAAATCTTCCCATTTCTGGGCTCTGTCTATGTTCTATTAGCTTCATTTTCAACTTCCACTTGGTAGTCCCAATGGCTCTAGGCTCATGTCATTTTTGTGGCCAGCAGTTCAAGATGAAAGAGCATTTCCTCCCCCAGAGTGGTAGTTCTTTATGGAAATACTTTTGCTCCAAAGGGAATATTTGGCAATGTTTTCACATATGTTTATCACACCCGAGGGGGGAAAACTGCTGGCATCTAGTGGGTAGGAAACTGCTAGTCATTTCATAATGCTCAAGTTAGCTCACCCAAGGAAAAGGCTTATCCATCTCAAATTTTCAATAGTGCTAGTTTGAGAAATTCTTCTCTAAGGTCTAGGTCTACACTATTCAATATGGTAGCGACTAACCACATGTCATTATTTAACAGTTGAAATATGGATGATCTTAATTGAGGTGTACTTTCAATGTAAAATACATAACAGATTTTGAAGACAAGAAAAAAAGAATACAAACTAATTTTTTTTACATTGATAACCTGTTATACTGATACTATTTGGATTTACTGGGTCAAACAAATATTTTATTAAAAATACTTTTATCTATTTCCTTATACTTTTCTATATGGCTACTAGACAATTTTAGACTACCATTATATATATATATAGGACAATGCTAATCTAGATGAACTATAGTAGTGCCATTCGGTAGGAATTTACGCAATGATGGAAATGTTCTATCTGCTGTGTCTGACATGACAGCCAAGCAACTGTGGCTGCTGAACACTTGACTAGCGTAGCCAGTGTGATTGAGAAACTAAATTGCTCATTTATTTAAACTTAATTAATTTCAATCTAACTATCACATAGGGCTAATAACTATAGGATTAGAGACCACACATCTAGAGCACGTATTCCAAGAAAATGTTAATTGTTATCATCGCCTCTGAATGAAACACATCCACCCATGACTTAACCACAGTGCCAGAATACTCTATTGTTTGTCAACCAGACTAAGCTTAGCTACCTGCTCAGTCCCAGAGCTGGGTGAATTCACTGTGGCAGAAGCCATGGGCTCGAGGATGAATGTTGGCGTGGGAGGGAGAATCAGATAGGCAGCAGTGGGTGTCGTCCAGGATTGATCATCTGTAAAAGGTGTTTGTGGGAAGAAAGGAGAGAACAGCTCCTTACGTTACTGCATCACAATGTGCCATCACCTCAGGCCTACCTTCATTCAGTTCCTCATTTGTAAGTGACGCAGATGCGGCGCAATGCGAAAGCACCCTGCAAGTGTGACAGTGTTCAACCGTATGTGATTTTTGTTTTTTTCCATCTGACTTATTTTGTTCAGCATGATAGTCTCAAGACCCACCCATGCTGTCACAAATGGCTTCCACTGCATATACCTATCACCTCTTCTTCATCCAGTTATCCACCAAAGGACACTTAGGTTGTTTCCATGTCTTGGCTACTGTGAATAACGCTGCAATAAATAGAGGTACTTCTATCTTTATGAGTGAATGTTTTTAAATTTTTTGGATAGATACCCAGAAGAGTTATTGCTGGGTCATATGGTAGCTCCATTCTTACTTTTTTGTGGAACCTTCACCCTGTTTTCCACAGTGGCTGTACCAATTTACATCACCACGAGCAACGTATGAGGGTTCCTTTATTCCACATCCTGGCCAGCTGTTGTTATTTCTTGTCTTGTTGATCATGGCCATTCTAACAGGTGTGAGGTGGTACTTCATTGCGGTTTGGATTTGTATTTCCTTTGTAGCTAGAGAAGCTGAGCATCTTTTCATGTACCTGTTGGCCATTTGTATGTCTTCTTGGAAAAAGTCTGTTCAGACCCTCTGCCCATTTTTTAATTGGATTGTTTGACATTATGTTGTTGAGTTATATAAGCTCTTTATATGTTTTGGGTATTAGCCCCTTATCAGAGCTACTGTTTGCAAATGTCTTCTCTCATTCAGTGGGTTGCCTCTTTCTTTGGTTGATGGGTTTATTTTGCTGTGCAAAAGCTTTTAAGTTTGATTTAGTGCCATTCACTTAGTTTTGCTTTTATGTCTCTTGCCTTAGGGGTCAAATACATAAAATCTTCTCTGAGGGCAAGGTCCATAAGTTTAGTATCTAGGTTCTCTTCTATATATTTCATTGTTTTGGGTCTTATATTTAGGTCTTTGTTTTATTTTGAGTTACTTTTTGTGTATGTTGTCAAATAACATCTAAATTCATTCTGTTTCATGTGGCTTTTCAGTTTTCTTAGCACCATTTATTGAAGAAGCTTTCTTTTCTCTGTTGTATGTTTTTGGCCTCTTTGTTGAAAATTAGTTGCCCATATACATGTAAGTTTATTTCTGGGCTCTCAATTCTGTTCCACTATACATTGATCAATTTTTGTATGTTGAACCAATTTTGAATTTCTATGATAAATTCCTCTTGGTCGTGGTGTATAATCATTTTAATATGTTGCTGAATTAAATTTGTTGATATTCAGTTGAGAATTAATGCATCTGTATTCATAACATATATTTCTCTTTTGTTTTCCTTTGTTGTAGTGTCTTTGTCTGGCATTGGTGTCAGGTTAATGCTGTCCTGATAGATTGAGTTAGCAAGTGTACCTACATCTTTTATTCTTTTGATGAGTTTGTGAAGGATTGGTATAAACTTTCCTTTAAATGATTGGTGAAATTCACCACTTCAGACTTCTGGTCCTGGGCTTTGTTTTTTTTTGTTTTGTTTTTTTTGTTGTTGTTGGAAAAAATTTAAAGCTATTATTACTAAATCAATACTTTTACTTGTTATAGGTCTATTCTGTTTTTCCATTTCTACTTGTGTTTTTAAGAAATTGTGCTGCACTAGTACCAATGATGCGGGAAATTTTCAAGGATATCACTGAGCTGGGGAGTGGAGATGGAATAAGGGCTTGATCCACAGTAGGGGGTATTCAGGAGGCAACTGATCCATGATTCTCTCTCATTGTTGATGTTTCTATCTCTCTCTCCCTCTCCCTTCCTCTCTCTGAAATCAATAAAAACATATTAAAAACAAACACAAAGCTTGCTATTTTAATGTGATTCAGTCATTTTTGTTGAATATGTGTTTTCTAAGTTACTTTTTGTAATTTCCAGAGTTCCAAAAGGTTGATTATGATTTTTTTTCTTCACTATTTTAGTTACTTTTATGGAAGGATCAACTTTGAAGTTCCTTACTTACCACTTTTATATTATACTATAATATTTTATTCAATATACAGCTTATTCTAATTCTGTGACTTTTAAAACAAGCAAAAACTTTATTTTATCAATTAAAATTGCTTTTTATTTCTTCTTGTGAATAGCTTTTACACATTTGCTATATACCCTTAAATTTGGCTCTATATTTATTATACCTAGTACATATTCTGAATAGTTATGGTATCTCAATCTTACACTGATCTAAACAAAGGCAAAATAACAGAAGCCTGAACAGAGATAGAAGGTAAGTTTTAGAACTATTTTAAATTTAAGGACATAGGCAGAATTGATTTAAAGGGAAAAGCTATAAAATCACAATTTAGAAGATTTGCTTGCAATTTCCTGCTTTATATCTGTCAACAGGCTTTATTATTTAAATTTAAATTTGATTTTCTCCTAAAATTTACTGTTACACAATTGTTTTTTCCTATATCACTCATAAATATATAATGAATAGTGTTCTTTGTCATTTCAATCTTTTTTTCTTCTAGATTTTCTTGGCTAATGAAAAGAAAATATATCACAAATTAAGAGGAAGACATACATTTCACAAACTGTAAGGTTATTTCTCTTTTCTTGTAGTATAACAATTAAAATATGTTTTATTGGAAGGTAAAGGGAAGTATGGTTAATTAGACATTTAAGGAATTATATACCTTCTTCATTTTTTGAAAATGTTTTATTAATATTTAATTGTGTGTATGTATTGAAGTATATGTATATTCAAACAGTCTCTTGTGGATGGATGTTTGTGTTGATTTCAATGGTGTGCTTTTACAAATAAATTGATATACAGGTTGTTTGTTTTTTTAGTTTTAGCTTTATTTTAAATTTATCTTTATTGTTGAGAGTATTACAGGTATCCCTTTTTTACCCCCAATTGCTCCCCTCCACTTCCCTCCCACCCCCTTCCCTGGCCTTTACCCCGTTATTAACTGTGTCCATGGGTTATTCAAATTACTTCTTTGGTTAATCTCTTCCCACCCTCCACCCCCCTTCCCTCCTTCCTCTGAAATATGATCGTCTGTTGCATGCATCAATGTCTCTGGATCTATTTAGTTCATCAGATTCTTTTGTTCATTAGCTTCTTCTTAAAAGAAGACCCTTCAACTTTTCCTGTAGTGCTGGTCTGGTAGTGATGAACTCCTTTAGCTTTTTCTTGTCTGAGAAGCTCTTCATCTGACCTTCAATTCTAAATGATAGCTTTGCTGGGTAGAGCAATCTTGGTTGTAGTTCCATGTTTTTCATCACTTTGAATATTTCTTGCCACTCCTTTCTGGCCTGCAAAGTTTCTGTAGAGAAATCAGCTGATAGTCATATGGGTGCTTCCTTGTAGGTAACTAAGTGCTTTTCTCTTGCTGCTTTTAAGATTCTCTCTTTGTCTTTAACCTTTGGCATTTTAATTATGATGTGTCTTGCTGTGGGCCTCTTTGGGTTCCTCTTGTTTGGGACCCTCTGTGCTTCCTGGACTTGTAAGTCGATTTCTTTCCCCAGGTTGGGGAAGTTTTCTGTAATTATTTTTTCAAATAGGCTTTCAATGACTTGGTCTCTTTCTTCCCATTCTGGCACCACAATAATACGAATGTTGGGCCTCTTGAAGTTGTCCCAGAGACTCCTTATACTATTTTCATATTTCTGGGTTCTTTTTTCTTTTTGCTCTTCTGGTTGGGTGTTTCTTGTTTCCTCATGTTCCAAATTGCTCATTTGATTCTCAGCGTCTTCTACTCTACCGTTGATTCCATGTAAATTACTCTTCATTTCAGTTCCTGTAGCCTTCATTTCAAATTGGTACTTTATTATGTTATCGATTTTCTCAGTTATTTCTGTAACAGTCTGCTTAAACATCCTTATAACCATTATGCCGAACTGTCTATCTGTTAGCTTGCTTGGGTCTATTTCATTTAGTTCCTCTTCTAGAGATTTCTTCTGTTCATTCCTTTGTGACATGTTTCTTTGCCTCCGCATTTTGGCTGCTTCCAGGTATTTGTTTCTATGTATTAGGTAGAGCTGCTGTGTCTCCTGGAATTTGTAGAGTGGCTTTGTGTAGTAGGTGTCCTGTAGGGTCCAGTGGCTCAGCCTCCCCAGTCACCTGAGCTGGGCCTTCTCGGTGCTCCCCTGTGTGGGCTGTGTGCACTGTCCTGTTGTAGTTGAGCCTTGGTTGCTGTTGGTGTCACTGGGAGGAACTGACCCACAGGCCAATCGGCTGTGAGGACCAGCTTCAGCTACAGCCAGAGAGCTGCTGTGCTGGAGACACCCCTATGGAGCAGGATTTACTTCAGTGGGGCTTTGGTGTTCACCAAGTGCGCCCCTTGAGTGTCACTCATGGATGTTGTAATCAGGTGTGGTGGAGTCTGACCACCAGGTGCACTGTCTCTGGGGCCTCCAGGGAGGTGCAAAGTCAGCCTGTGCCAGTGCCTTGCCCAGGGCCCCCAGCATGAGCTACACAGCAAACCGTAGCTGGCTGCTCCTTGTGCTGGGCTTGGAGGTGCCCAGGAGAGGCCCAGCTATGAGCCAGTGCAGCTGCCGCTAGTGCCAGGCCTGGGGCCCCTTATCAAGCTGTATGGGGCCCGCTGCTGCTTGTTTGAGAGATTTTAGGAAAGTCCTAAGCATGAGGCTCGAGAGGCCACTTGCGCAGAAAAGCCCCTGGAAATGGCCTGGATGAGCTGCAGGTGGGGAGGGGCGGGGCCTCCGGGAATCACGGGGCGGGGCCAAAGGTGAGTCAGGTGCTGGGGATTCAAACATGGCGCCTGCCTGCCGGCTGTGCGGGGAGGACTCGCCACAGGAGCCATGGCCTCCGCCAGCCCTTCTGCCTGGGAGGAAGCCGCCCTCCGCCTCTCGCCCGGATCTCAGGCAGGTTAGTTCCCCCCGAGTGTCCCGGGTCCTTTCAGGCTGCTGCCCGGCGCTGGGCTCAGAGGGAGCGTCCGAGTGAGTCCCTGCCGGGCCCTTTAGAGGAGCTGCTGGGGCTCCCGCAGCCTCCGCGACCCTCAGGGACAGTCCCCGCTGGTTTCACAGCCCGAAGGTGTGGGGACGTCTCTTCCCGGCCCTGGGGCCCTGTGCTGGGGGCCTGCTGTGGGGCTGGGACCCCTCCCTCCCTCTTTCGGGAAACCTCCGCCGCCGAGATTCCCTCGGGGTTTCTACTGAGGCACCGGGTGTGGGCCTGCGGCCGTGTCTCTGGGATTCAGCCCCGATCCGCCCGCGTCCCCGCCCCTCCTCCCGGTCTCGGTGCTGCTTCAGCTCCCTGGTTGTGGGGCTTCTGTGCAGCTGGGTCTCAGGAGGCTCTGAGTGACGGTGGTTCTGGATTTTAGTTGTGATTTTGATGTGGTTGTGGAGGCGGCGGGTGCAGCTGTTCCCTACGCCACCAGCTTGTTTCTCCTCTCTGTTTTTTTAGTTTAATATTTGCATGCATTATCCTAGAAATGAGATTCCTGGATAAGAGAAAAAAAGGCTATGAATAATTGTTAAAAATTTCTAAATTCATTGTCATAAGATTCAGTTCCTTTTCCATTGCCAGGAGCAATTTTGAGATTGCCAGTTTTTTTTCTCATCTCTATAAAGTGTGTTGACAAGATTTTGGATTTTGCCAACCTTTTTTTTTTTTTGCTTTTATAAGTTCTTTATTTGAGGTAAAATTACTGATGTTTTCTCTGAGCTTGTTATTGTCTTTTGATTTTTTCCTCTGATGCTTCATGAAAAACTTTTTTTTTTCTTTAATGGAGCAAACTTATCAATCTTTCATTTTTTTATGAATATTTGAGACAAATTTAGGAAAGGTGACCCTAATCCCAGGTACCAAGTAAATTTTGTCATGCATGTATAATTTAATTTTACATGGAGACCACTGAAATTGTTGGGGTCTATTAGATTGCAGGGTGGGTGTTAAGGATCCAGTTTTTTCTTTGCCTAAATGTCCGCACAATTGTCGCAATACCATGTATTTGAAATGCCAATCTTTTTCATATATAAAATTTTCAAATGTTTTTGGATCTCTTTCTGAGGTTTTTAAATTTTATTTCATTGTTCTGTATGTTCACATGGCTCTACAGTATTTTAATTTTATAGACTTTATAGAATGCTTACATACCTGGGAGATTTAAACCCCTTCATTACTTTCATTTTCAGGACATGATTGCCAGACACTAACCTTTGAATAAAGCAGGTAACAAAGATGATAAAATTTCTGTGATTTGGAATCTATTTAAAATTTTCACAGGCATTTACTAGAGAAATTACACATGACTTTAGTGTTCATTACACGTATAGTAAGGTACTAACTTTTTATCATGACACAATTGTTAAGACCACGGCATCCATGGTGACAATCCCTGGAGTACCCAAGATCCAGTCCTTACCCAACTGTGAGACCCTGGGCAAGCAATCCTCTCTAAGCCTCAGCTCCATTGTGTTGAAAGGGAGAAATAATAATGCTACAACTTAATGATGCTGTGAATGTTAGAAACAGAAAATGTATATTAATAGATTAGCATAAGTGACTGGCATATTGAAAGCTCTCAATAAAATTAATAATTTATTAAAATCGCATAAAGTGTTTCTATCCTAAAAGTTGTGAAGATAGATTTTAGTTATCTTTAAAATAGTTTATACGCACTAAATCTCCTTAGATTATCAACAAAATTCTCCAAAATTAAAGATTCTCAACTCATCTTATTAAATGGCCTAAATTTAATAAAAGGAAACTGCAGTCCATAGAGGTGCATCATTGCCCTTGATCCCACAGAAAAGTAATGGCAAAGTCTGAGAGAGAATCCAGCTTTCTCTGTTTTCTCTTCTCACTTCCATAAGTTGAGGGTCAGACAAGATGGTATATAAATTATCTTTCCAACTTCATGATCTAGTTTAAACAGCTATCTTTTCATAGAGAAGCTGACATTTGTAACCCTTTGTTTTTAATATTTCTTTTATTTTTACATTACCTTATTGCTATAGATTCCCCCCCCCCCCCATTTTATTCTATCTCATGCATAATATAAAGCAGGAAAGTTTAAATGCAATGGTTAAAATACATTCACCCAAACTCTATCACCAATAATAAAATCTGGCTCCTGTTCTGACATTATTAAGTTTCAGCTGCAGACTAACAATTTAAACACTCTTCAGCTGGGAGGCTGCTAGTTCAATACAATTTGTCTTCATGTTTGACTCACGAAGTATAAAAACATCATATATTCTCACATATCGTGGTGCTGTCAGCTTAATCAACCCGGTGGCATCATTGCTTCTGCTACAAACACTGTTCCACATGAGGACTGGATGTGCAACATCGCATATTTCTGTGCAGTTTTTCACATCATAAGTGTTTATCTCTAATACAAATCACTGTCCCCTTGCACAGCTAGAAATCATCACTGGAGGGTTTCTTCTTTACTGGCATGGTGTTCAGGTTCTCTGGGAGTGGCCTCCATGCTATAATATGAAAGCAAAAGGGAAGTAAAAAAATCCACACCCAATCTCCAATCCCTATAATTATGAGTATGAAAACCTAACGTGAGAAGGGTAAGTCACTGAAGGATAGCATTAAAAGGTAAATAATAATGGGGAAGGTTTTCATAGTCAGTGCTTCTCCTTCAGCAGCACCTAAGCTGGCATGTGATACACAGATTAGCTCTGATAAAACGCATGGCTCAGACAGGGGGCATGGCCAGTAATTTCATGAAAGAAAAAGGGAATGACAAGCAACAGTGCTTGTTTAAAATACAGATTCCCAGGCTCTCTCTAATCACTTTGACTTAGGAGGTCATGGACGTAGCTTGAGGATTTAAATTTTTGCAACCACCCCAGGTGAATCCAACACAGTTGGTCGAAGGAGGCATTGCGTCACACTAACCAAGGCGAAGGCCTGAATGCAGCATGTGGAATAAAGGTGTAAAGAGGATCCCACTTCTTGGTATTACTCAGGATCCACCAGGAATGGCTTCTCAGTGAAGCAACACCCTCTATAGAAGGCAGTGGTTTACAACCCTGAAGGCATATCAGAATCCCTCATGGCAATTACTCTGCTGCAGTAAGTGCTGGTGAACATGCATGTTTGAGGACCGGCTGCATTTGCCCAAAGACCAGAACAAGTCTGAAATTTTCTGTTCATTGTTTAAATTATAAATCAGTGAAAGTCTCCATTTCATACTTAGTAGTATTATGGAATGAAACAACTTTTAGTCAGTGTTCATCTTGACTAATATAATACCACCCGTCACTAATAGCTGTGACAGATCGGTAGAGACACAATTTTACTGTAAGATTTATTTTGATATTCAATAGAGATAATACTTTAATGATGGTTTAAAGGGTATGCTGTGTCTCTTCTCCCTAATACAAATTTCTCTGACAGAAATGTGTTTGCAGAAGTGGCTTCATGACCAAGAGGCATCCAATCTGCTGTTTATCACTGAGGTCAATGTTAAACAGACTTTTGTTCTAATTTGCTGCAGACTTTATCGACATATTTTTGTTTTTTTATATATCATAGATTGCTGTATTTTTTTCAAAATCCTTTGACATACATTGATCTTACCATTTAGTTTCAGAGTTAGGTTTTACTTGGCCAAAAAATTGTTTAACATTTGATCCTGGGAAGATATAAGTAGGAAACTATGTGAGAGAAAATAATGTAAAATCTGTGATGCTTTCTCTCAAGCAGAATGATATAATTTTATATTGTTCTTTGTTTTTCTTCATCATCTTAGTGGCAATTATGTGTTATTTCAAAACAAGTTACCACAAAATAAAGTGGCTTAAAGTAAAACAATTTATGATTTTTTATGACTGACGGGTGGCTGGTCTCAGCTGGACAGTTCCTCTGTTGGCCTCTCTTGCGCTCCATTGTGAAATTGCCAGTGGGAGCAGCTGGTCCTGGCAATCTTAAAACGGTCTTATTTTCATGCCTGGCATCGATCTGGCTATTGGCTGGGGCATCTACTTTTCCTTCCATGTGGTTTTTCATCATCTAGAGATCTAGACAAGCTTCCTTACTGGATGCTGTCTGGGTTTCAGAATGCAACGTGAAGGACAGCAGGTCTCTTAAGACCTAGTTTCTGAAACTCACACTTCATCATTTCTACCATATTCGGATGGTCAAAGCAAGTCATAAGGCCAGCCCAGGTTCAACTGGTGCAGGTAGTTTCTAACTTCTGATTAAAGAAGAGGTATAAAACACAAAGATGGAAAGAATTTTGGAGACTATCTTTGTGGACAATGTACCCAATCTTGAATGAATTTATATAATTTATATATTAGCAAATTTATGGTTATAAGTAAACCTACTAATTTTCTACTGAGTAAAAAATATTGGACAGAATTTATAATTACTGTGTAACACTTAATTTTTAATAGAATCATAGTTAATACTTTTAGAATTCTTAGCTTTAGAAAATATAGGAGGTCAGAAATGGGAACTAAATATTTACAGAAAAATCTGTTTTTTCCTTTTTCTATGAGAAAACAGTGTATCATTTCTTATTTAGAAGCAGAAAGTATAAATTAAATATATAATTAATGATCTACATTTATTCACTAATTTTAGAGAACATTGCAGCAAGGTAGG
The DNA here is from genome assembly GCF_964146895.1 of Miniopterus schreibersii. Taxonomy (NCBI): domain Eukaryota; kingdom Metazoa; phylum Chordata; class Mammalia; order Chiroptera; family Miniopteridae; genus Miniopterus; species Miniopterus schreibersii. Next base: position 188,360,720 of record NC_138101.1, read on the forward strand.
TGACAACTAATGTCAATGTATGGTATTAAATTTAAGCTTTATTAGATATTTTTAAATAGCTAAAGAGAAATAACTCACCAAGACTAAACAATTCTGAGTATGAATAAAATAAAATAAAACCCAAGGATATGAAGAAAATATCTAAGTTCATTTCTCATCAAGATTTTGCAGTCCCTTCTCGATATTTAAAATAAATTCATTCCTGGAACTCAAAAGATAATTCTGACTGTATTTTTAAAAGAAACCATGAAAATACAATTTGACAAAGATATCTATTGACGGCCATAGCTGCTGAAATTGTTCTTTTCATAAATTTGACATTTATATTTAAGAGCCATTCAGGGGCTTAAAAAACATTATTTCAGCTTTAACATAGTTATTGGAAAAAGCAAAGATCCTACAGCATTTCAACTCTAAATTAATATGTATCTGTCTACCTATCTATCCAACTATATCTCTATAGTTTATCATTTTTACCCTGTCTGTTATTAAACAGACAAAGGATGCATATCATCTCTAGCTACACCTTTCTTTCCTCTTCTCATAAAAGATTGTGTGATTTTATTTTAGAGTGGTATATGTGAAAAACTAGTAAATGCTAGAGTTCTAGTAATTCCATCTTTTGATATATCATTTTCAATGATGGGATACAGAGAGAACCTGTACTCACAATAGAACCTAAGACGATGGCTGGGTTGGAGCTTTCATGCTGCTCTTCACTCTTGGGAATAACAAAGAAGATTAATTGGAAGGACTTTAAATGACTTAGCATGAACCAATCTCAACTTTTGCAAATTATATTAATGGCATAACATAAAATAAAGTGACACAGGGGAGTATACTCTTGGAATGGACTGTACATAGAAGATGATAGAAGAGAAAGAAAACTAAAATTATCCATGTTATATTGCTTAGAAAATTACATTTTTTTAATTAAAAGAGTAATTTTATGATTATTAAAAATAATCAGAAAAAAGAAAAATTTTTCAAAGGTTTTTAAGATTTGGCAGTTACAACTTAAAGTATCTTTAATGGTTGTTGAGAAGAAACTATGCGCCAAATACCATGAATAACTCTGGACATACAACCTCGGTGTTCCCACTTTTAAGGATCTTAGAGTCAAGTTTTCTAGGAGAAAAGTTAATTGATCATTAAAATCCAGTAATTTAAATGTTGCTGTCAAAGAAAAGCCCAGGGTGTTAGGGCACCCACAGTATACCTTATTATGAAAAATGAGGACACCTACATATCTTATATCATGAAGACTTCTAGAAGTGGTACCTCTTGAGAGTTATAAAAGAGAAGTTGAAATTTAATAAATAAGAAATAAGCAAGATATTCCAATTGGAAAGAATAGTATGTACTTTCATGCATAGCATAAAGTATTATAACTATAAGGTGTTGTTAGTGCCCTACTCCTATCCAGTCCAAGCTCAATTCCAGTAGGAGTAGATGTGACTAGCTTTGTTTCCGGTGGCTCTTTTTTAAAAAGTGCACCATGTGGCAGGCACAAAATGCAAGGAAATCATGCCCTCAGGGAACAACCCTGAGATGAAGTGATCAATAATAATAACTCCCTTGCATTTTTATGAGACAACTCTGAAGTGTGTCTCCCAAAGTTCCAACAATGTATAAAAGGAATTGTATGACCCAGCTTGTGTGGCTCAGTAGTTGAGCATTGACCTATGATCCAGGAGATTATGGTTCAATTCCCAGCCTGGGCTGAGGGCTGGATCCCCAGCAGGGAGCGTGCAGGAGGCAGGCGACCAATCACTCTCTCTCATCATTGATGTTTCTATAGCTCTTTCCTTCTCCCTTCCTCTCTCTGAAATCAATAAAATCTGTATTTTTTAAAAAAAATAATTGTACACCATGGCCCAGTGGATTTATTCTGTGTGTGCAAGTTTGGTTCAACATCTGAAAATCAATGTAATTCACCACATCAAGAGCTGATTAAGAAACAATATATATCATGTCAATTGATGCAGAAAAAGCGCTTGAAAAAATTCAACACTCTTTCATGATAAAAACTTTCCAAACAATCAAAAGACAAAAGAACTTCCTAAACTGGGTAATAAGTATCTACAAAAATCGACAGCTAACATCATACCTACTAGTGAGAGACTCGATGCTTTATTCCTGTGATTGAGAGAAAGCAAATATATTCTCTCTAAACACTCACATTCAACTTTATATTGGAAATTCTAACTGGTGCAATAAAACAAGAAAATAAAATATTAGGTAAGAAGTTGAGAAGGAATAAATAAAACTCTCTTTGATCCTGTAATTGCACATCTAGGTTTTTACCAAACTGATTTGGAAATGTGTGTTCCTAAAAAAACACGAATGTGAATGTTTATATCAGCTTTATTGATAATTGCAAAAAATGGAAACAACCAAGTCTGCCCTTGCATGTATCGGGTTAACAGTTCTGATACTGGTATACATGTATGATGGAAATGAACAGATAAGTAAATGAACATCAGGGGGCAGGAACCTGATTTCTTACTAATGTACTTGGAAGTTATAGATAAGCCAGTGAAGGAGGCTGGAATGTTCCACATGATAAGGCATTACAGGTGAGGACATCATTATGAACCCATGTTTCACTTAGTGTAGATACCTATGTTTACACATAGGCATATTTACAGATATGTGCACATACACAGGTGGGTATACGTGCATAACTTTTCTGGCTCCTTCCCCTGGGAGGGCCTAATAAACAAGGATACCCCAGTAGCAACAAAAAAACCTAACACCCAGATCTTGCTTTTTATTACCATTCTTCAATAAAAGGATCCAGGTCCCCTTGGAGAAATAACTAACTCTGGGACTGGGGATGAAATATACAAGATGACCCTGAAGCATCTTAGTGCCAGAAAGTAAGGAGATGCTAGAAACACACACACACACACACACAGATAAATATAAATAAATAATAAATAAACAAACAAATGAAAGAGAAGAGTCTCCTGTGCTGAATCCCAAACAATCTAGGTAGATATTTTGCTCCTCAAGGAGCTGAATTCCTACTTAATTCAACTGGATGACGTTTTCTGTGTTTTGCTCATGTTTCTTAAGGACAAATCGTGCATAAGCAAAAGTGAAACTCACGTTATGCTCAAATTGTTCCCTAATATATCAAACACATTGGAACAAATTCACATTTTCCAAACAAGCATTAGACTACAGCTGACTGTACAAGCCAATATGAATACAAATGTACATTCTTACCGCCTCTTTCTTACACAAAAGTGACTTACTTACTAAACATCATTTCCTGCTTCTTTGGGAGGGTTCAAAGTCTCTGAGGACGACCAGGATTAAAAATTAATACTTCAATGATAAAATATCTATATTAGGTTTAGTGTTGTACAATCTAAACACTATTGCCAAACATAAATTAGGTATTTACAAGGTTCTCTTAACACTGGAACTGCCTGAATGGCTTTTTAAATAGAAAAATCTTCAAGCTTTTATTTTTACTTTTACAAATTTATATTGAAAAGTAACAATTGCAATGAATCAATGATCAAATCCCCTGTACTCCCTTTCTGCTTAGGGGAAAGCATATATAGGTGAGTCCCAAGGGAAAATAAAGACATTATTATAAAGTACCCAATAGCCAGAAAATGTTATTGGTCTAGTGGTGTAAACAGTGACATGTTCAAAGTACCAATACAATTAAATATATACATTTACAATTATCCTGAAAAAAAAACCAACACACTCAAGAAGTTAAATGACTATGAATTAAACCAATTATTCACTCATCCATTCACTCTTTCTGCATCAAGATGTCATCACTATAGTCACAAGGACAAATGAAAAGAACTTCTAGCAACAAATAAAGAAAAAATCCAAACCTCACCCCCCATTTTGTGGGCTATGATGGCGTGCTAAAATGACCACAATAAAACAACCATGACCTACTTAAAATGCAATGACAACTGAAGCATGTCACTTCAAACAAAACTCAATACATTCTCTAAAATACATTCATCTAATCTGTGGTAATCCTAAGAATCTCGGTCTACCCAGATGCTAGGTTGGTATTTTTGGGCTCCGGTCAAGAAAAAGTGAATTCTGGGAATAGAATGATAAAATAATCAAGCACTGAAAATAATAATTGCTGATTTGCTGATTTGATTTTTTTTTAGCTTTGACCAGTTGCAGTCTGCTTGTCCATCTGTTGACGGGTCATCTGGACCATAGTTCTTAATATGGCTATTTTTAAGATAATTTAGAAGGTATTGCACCTTGAAACTTCCTTTCCTAAACAGAGAACAAAACAATACAACTTCTGCGCTGAAATGCTGAGGACATTTGTAGTGACCTCTAAACAGACGGACAAACTAGAGATTTTCAATCGTAAGCTCGGTGACAGCATTTCAAGACTTTCTTTGTACCAGTGTTCCTCAAACTTTGTTGGCATAAAAAAAATCTTGCAATACTTATTAAAAATATACATTATCAAATATTTCTCCAAAATTGCCAAATCAGAATGACAGGAGGTGTAGGTAAAGTCCTGAACATGTGCATTTCACAAGCAGGCAATGTTTTTTTGTGCCAAGTAAATTTTAGAAACACTGTTTTAGATCCACTGAATCAGAGTAGCTGGGGCTGGGGCTCTGATGTCTAACATTTAAAGCCACAACTGATCATTATCGTGAGCATCGGAATTTGAGTCCCCTTGCTTTAGATCAAGAATTTAGCTCAGGGCGTAAATTGCATAACCATGATTCCTCTGGCAACTGTCTTGCTTGGATGGCCATTTAGCAGGATGTTGGCCAATGTGAACAATCTTCCAATGAGAGCTAGGGTTATGTAAAACAATATAGCAGAAGTGTCCTTTAAAACTCTAAAGCATGAATGATTTTCCTAAAAGTCACTTGTAAAAATCAGAGCTGCAAATAAAAGGTGAAGCACAGCCTCGCCCCGGCTACCCCCGCAAGCTCGCTGTGTGCTGTGCGGGGCGGCTGCCTGGGCCTGTGATCTTTCTTCCACCCACCGTTGGCTGGGCGCTCGCTGCACGGTCCGCTGGTACCGAAATCACACCAGCTGCCCAGTGTTCCGCGGCACCTTCTTAATGGCTTATCTGTCTTTCTGTTGCATTTCTGTCCCCCTCCCTCTTTCACACACCTCTTTCCTTCTTTTATTTAAGCCAGGCACCTATGAAGAATGTGAACTCCCGCCTCCTCAGACCAAGCCGAGTCTAGGCCAGATGTGACCCGCGCTTTGCTGACCTGGAAACCAACCCAGGGAAGGCAGCCGCCTGCCATCTGTTGAGGCAGAAAGCAGCAGGGCATGCCTGGCATTTCAGCAGGGCTCCCCCATTGGGGAACTGAAAGAGAAAAGCATTTGTTTCCTTCTTCCCCTTTCCTGACCTGACAGCTCCTTTGAACAAGTAGGGGGGACATCATGCCACGAAGAAGTGAAAGCTTATACCTAAATATTGGAGCTCCATAAATAAACTCTAGGCTGCGTTCCATGTTCTCCCCTGGCCGGGGTTCCCCCTCCTGGGTGCTACAGAGCATCTAATCTCTGTAATTGTCAGAAATGCTGCAGGATGGCGAACTTCCTTCTTCCAAATTCCTAATCAGTTTTTCTGCTATTTTTCTCCGAATGCCACATGGAAGGCTCCTGGGGGGAGTTAAAGGTAATGAAGCAGGTGTTAGCAACAGATACCAACAAAAGGCAAGGATTTCTTCTGGATGCAGAGTCCTGGCCTCACATGGTCAGAAAACATCTGGTTGACATTTTCAGAAAGGGATGAATGTGACGGAACAGGTTGCCCCGGTGACATAGACATGTTAACTGGGACCCTCTCTCCCCAGCCTGATGGTGTGAACTGTGTCATTCCTTCGGGAAATGCAACACTGAGATGGCAATTTCCTTCCTGGATGCTCACTCTTGGCAACGGTGTCTCTTGATCACTGCGATGAATCATAATGAATAAATCACTGTTCCTTGTCTCGCGAGGCCCTTTATCTAACAAAATAAGGGTATTTTTCTTCATACACTTCAGAGAAAGTAAACTTAATTTTGAAGATGTCTTTGTTTGCTAATGGAAGTAACCATGGATTAAAAAGTTTTCCACATGCCCCGGTTGTGGGCTCCATCCCCAGTGAGGGGGGGCTTGCAGGAGGCAGATGATCAATGACTCTCTCATCACCGATGTTTCTCTCTCTCTCTCCCTCTCCCTTCCTCTCGCTGAAATCAATAAAAGATATATATATATTTTTAAGTGTTTTTCTCTAAGGAGGGCTTTATTTGCTAAATGCAACCTTAGTCTATTTCAAAAATTGCCAGCTTTGTGTACAGAATTATCAGTTTAATCAGTGCTAAGTAAAAGTAAAATTACTATTATGGTGGTGTTTACAACTTGAATGAGTAATGACCCTTATTTTAAATGTGGATGCTGTTCCCAAAGAACAAAATCCACACATCAGAACTGTGGAACCTAGGAGTTCACCTCATATGGCCATATTATCATGCTATACAATAAGCTTTTGTGGTAAAGGACAAGTAAAATAATTCTTTTTTTCTAAACAACTTATAACTTTCAAACAAAAATCTACTAAGTGATAATCACTATAAAATATATTCAGGATGAAAAATTCCCCTAAATCCCCCAAAATTCCCCTAAAATTTAGGCCTGCTTCCCTTAAAATTTTTGTTGTCCCACTTCTAGGAGGAGAGAGGACTATTAATAAACACAGCTATGGATACATGATGATATTATTGATAACTATAAGTACAGTGAGAGCAAAATTCTATGCAAGGCATCACAATATTTCTCAAAGAGTAAAAGAGATTATAATTGGAGCTGTCATAAGACATGATTTAGTATTTGTTTTAATACTTTTGTCAAGAAAGAAATCTTTTGGAGGAAAAAGGCTGCAAAATAATTCTTTGCTAAAGAAATGCCTGTAGTTATGAACTATAATTCTAAAATAAATTCCTCTAAATGTTATATTCCTTAAATAATAAGCTAAATATGCATGGTTGAGGAAGATGGCAATTTTCAACTAATTCAGTCATTTTTAAAATTCAAAAAAAATAAATAAAATTCATTATACTTTGATTGGACTGACACCCCTAAAAGTTCAGTGCCAGCTTGCATGCAAATTGTTGCCAGTGGTGGGGAAAGTGTGTGAGTGCCATAAGTAATAACATCACTTGTGTTCTCAACTAAGATCTTTAAACTTACTTATAAGAATGAAACTCCAGTGAGTTTATACAATGTGTAAAACAATTTTCACTGGCCCAAACTTCCCATGACTACAAAATAAGAGCACACTCACCGCTCATTCCCAAACTGGAATGAACCCCAACACGCTATATTATTAGAGACCATCTACCCCTAAGAGTGTTGCCAGTTGTTTCTATGACCTCCAAATTAGTGTCTCATGTGTATAAATGTACAGCTTGTAACTTGTAGACCTCACACGGTTTCCTTATCTTTTTCTCTTTTTTGCAAAGTCATATCCTCTGCTCTTAAATGTAAAGTAGAGAGCTCATTATGGCGACTGTCCATCAAAAATTTCATATTCAAAATAATGCTGATGATTTGGGTTTGCTGGGTCTGGAGAGAATTGGGAAGAAAGGCCTTCTCTTCTAATGTACCAAGACTGAAAAGCATATCTTGACACGTGGGTTCTGTAACTCCTTCAGTTTGCTCTAGTAAATGTTTAACAAAGTTTATAATAAGTTGAAATTGTTCTGTCTCTTTTTCTTTGTTTCATGGTACTTAAACTTGAATGGGAGCTGAACAGAGGACAAAGAACATTTCTACTCATTTATTCAGATAATATTGAGACACCACTATAAACCAGGCACTGTTCTAGGTAAGGCTATGAGTGGGCAGCATATACAGAGGCAAACTCAAGAGTTTCAAATCCCTGTCCTCATGGAAGTCATGCTAGTGTAAGAGGCAGTTAAAATTAAAAAAAATAATAATAAAATGTACAGTCTATTAGAATGAGATGAGGATGAGCTGCTATGAAGACAAATCAGGCACCCTGCTAGGGACAGCCTGGGGTCTAGTTCTCTGTAGAGGGTAAAAGAAGTCTTTATGAGCAAGTGCTATTGGCATAAAGACCAGGAGATCGTGAGGAAGCCAGCAAAGTGGATATCCAGGGGAAGAGCTCTCCGGGCAGAGAGAGCAGTGGGGTGCAATGACTTTGAGGCGGAATCATGCTTGTCATGTTCAAAGAAGGGAGATAAATGAAGTTGGTAGCAAGAAATGAGTCAGGCAGGAGCAGAGGTCAAGCCCTGGAAGGTTTCATATGCCATTGTGAGGACTTTGGCTTTTTCTCTGAGTAGGGTAAGGAATAATTGGAAGGTGTTGAGCAGAAAAGCAATATGATCTGACCTAGTCTTAATAGGATCATTTTAGCTGCATTTTAGCTGTAATATTGAGACCAGACTGAAGGTGCTCAAGGGGAAATGCACAGACATCAATTTGGAAGCTAATGAGAACAGGGCGATAGTCTTAGAGGTGGTAAAAGGTAACAGGATTTTGGGTATATTTTGAATAGGAATTACACAAAATATGCTCATTGATTAGATGTGGAAAAGGAAGGAAGGAAGGAAGGAAGGAAGGAAGGAAGGAAGGAAGGAAGGAAGGAAGGAAGGAAGGGAGGGAGATTGCATTTCCTGACCTGGACAACTAGAATAAGAGTTGCCAAAAATTGAGAGAGTGAAGAGTATAGAAGGAATAGGTTGAAAGGAGATGAGCAGACTTGAGTTTTGAACTTGTAAAGGTCGAGATGACATTAGACAAGTAAGTGGAGATGACTATCAAGTAGGAACTGGGTATAAAATCTGGAGTTCAAGCTGAAAATTATCTTGGCTATATATCCCTCACTTATCAGCATATGAATGGTATTTAAAACGAAAAGTTTAGATGAGATTGCCAGGGCAGTTCTGAAGCTAGAAAAGCTTAGAAGCATGAGAACTGAGCCCTAGGGCACAGCAATGGTAAATGTTTAGGAAGCTGAAGAGAAAATAAATAAAAATTTTCTATCTAGAAATTTTGCCATGAAGAGAGATATTGAGTAAAACCTGGAGAGGGAGTTAAGTTTAAGAGATTTTTTAAATAAGATAAATACAAGTGATTTTATACTGATGAAAACATTCAGTTAAAAAGGAACAAAGAGATGAAACATGTGAGGAAAAATTGCTGATGTGATGTCTTGGAGTGTGTAAAAGGTTAGGAATCTAGTAAACAAGTAATTGGGTTTACTTTTACTAGGATCTCATATATGTTTTCCATAGAAGCCAAAGAAAAGACACAGCACCCAGACATGAGGGCATGTAGATGGCTGATGTGCGATGGACACTTATAAGAATTGTTTTCTGTTTGTTCAGAGAAATAGAAAACAAGGTAATCAGGTAAGAGTATGAATACAGGAAAGGTCTTAAAATAGTTTGATATAAGAGGGAGAAATATGAAGTATTTATTTAGAAGTCTTCGTTGTATTTTCTATCACACTTATATCCTTGCCAAGGGTATAGAAACAATGTTGAAAAATTTGAGTGAAATCAGGGTTATGGTTTTGCCAAAGGGGGAAAAAAAAAAAGACAGAAGAGAGTAAAGAATGTGGAGATGTCAGAAAAAAAGGTGTTTAATTGACTGTTGGATTTATGCTGAATAAGAGAGGATGATAACTGGAACCAGGGAGAATTAAATATGAGTAGATAAAACTGAATTAAAGTGTTATATATGTTAGGTGCTGCAAAAATTATTGATGGAGTAAGTTAGCTAGATAGAAATTGTTTGTTGGAGAATGGAGGTTTTGAAATTGAGTTTAAAGTAGATTAAAGTTATGGGTAAGGACTTGTTTGACCAGAGTATCATCATGTGATTGAGTAGTTTTGATGGGATAAGAGACAAGAAGATCACTGAACTAGAGTCCAATTTGCTAGAAGTTTCATCAACATAGATGTTGGAATCATTGTCTGGAAGAATGCTGTGCATGGAAGGGACAGTGAGCCAGGAGGCAACATATTTGAAACAGGAGAGGTGTCCTGAGGACTGGTGGATGACTCTTATAAGCAGGGGTGATATGTGCTTTAGCCTGATGCCATGACATTCAAAAGTTGGTCTTCTTATGGAAGAGGTAAATGGCCATGAGGAAGAGCAAAGGTTGCTATTTTCCTTAAGGCAAAATATCAAGAGTAAAGTCAGAAGAAAAATCTCCTTTATACTGAGGATTCCAGGGGAAGATGTACTTCAGAGAATCAATTTTCCAAAAGAAAAATGATAAAGAAAATTTTCAGATAAATTTCCTAGGCTGTAAAGGATGTTGCTGATGACTGAAATGACTATCTGAGAGCACAGAAAGGAAGTTCCAGAGTTAGGAAAAGATGAAGAATGCAATGTACAGTTAGAGGGTCCAGGGGTTGACACCCGAATCTGAGCACCCTGGGGTTTTTATGGTGGCTGGTATACATGGATAAAGGAAAGAAATAATTGTCCTGATGATTCTAAGGCAGAATGGAGTTGTGACTCTGAAGTTGGTTATGGAAGTTATCCTGTCGAGGGCGTACAGAAGTCAGTGGTCCCACCTAACTCAACTAACAGATGAGAAACACTGCAGAGGGACAGTGCGTCTCAGAAAACACAGGCGGGCTCACTGGCCAGCAGAAGAGTGGTCAGGCTTCAATCCAGAGAGTTTTTTCTATATCTTTTCAACTTTTCCTATCATACCTGCCTGTATTATTCCCATTTGAATAGCAAATCAGCCTTCATGGAAATAGGTAGGTATATGTAGAGTTCATACTAGAAAAAAAAAATTGGCACCATAGACTCTTTTTCAAGTATCACTAGTGAACCTTCATCAGGAAAACAAATACCACAATTTTAAGAAATATGCATGTATCTTTGCCTGTTTAAACTTAGGCCCAGATTTTTTTTCATTTCTTTCTGTGAGTTATGATTTGGATAGCAGAATCCAGACTTTGTTTTTCATGGCTAGGCCAATAATTTTTAATTAGAACTTTTATCAAAAACCTAAGATCATACATCTTCTGGTTAGAGATCTATGTTCCTTATTTACAAAATTTCTTAAAACAATGTTTTAAAAGTGGTTGAATTATCAGGAAATATTATCAAACAGAAATAAATGTATGATACCACATGGTGGATGCAAGCACCACCATGAATATCCATCACAGTCCCACTGGAAATGGGTCAAGTCATTGTCTTGTAAACATTTTTTTTCTGGCAAGTGTGAGGCGGTACCTTGTTGTTTTATTTTTGTTTTATTTTTTTTTACTTTTTAAATTTATCTTTATTGTTGAGAGTAATACAGGTATCCCATTTTTCCTCCCAATTGATCCCCTCCACTTCATTCCCACCCCCTTCCCAGGCCTTTACCCCGTTATTAACTGTGTCCATGGGTTATTCAAATAACTTCTTTGGTTAATCTCTTCCCACCCTCCACCCCCTTCCCTCTTTCATCTGAAATATGATTGTCTGTTGCATGCGACAATGTCTCTGGATTTATTTAGTTCATCAGATTCTTTTGTTCATTAGCCTCTTCTTAAAGAAAACCCTTCAACATTTCCTGTAGTGCTGGCCTGGTGGTGATGAACTCCTTTAGCTTTTCCTTATCTGAGAAGCTCTTTATTTGACCTTCAGTTCTAAATGATAGCTTTGCTGGGTAGAGCAATCTTGGTTGTAGTTCCATGTTTTTCATCACTTTGAATATTTCTTGCCACTCCCTTCTGGCCTGCAAGGTTTCTGTTGAGGAATCAGCTGACAGTCGTATAGGCGCTCCCTTGTAGGTAACTAATTGCTTTTCTCTTGCTGCTTTTAAGATTCTCTCTTTGTCTTTAACCTTAGGCATTTTAATTATGATGTGCCCTGCTGTGGGCCTCTTTGGGTTCCTCTTGTTTGGGACCCTCTGTGCTTCCTGGACTTGTAAGTCGATTTCTTTCCCCAGGATGGAGAAGTTTTCTGTAATTATTTTTTCAAATAGGTTTTCAATTCCTTGGTCTCTTTCTTCCCTTCTGGCACCCCAATAATACGAATGTTGGGCCTCTTGAAGTTGTCCCAGAGGCTCCTTATACTATTTTCATATTTCTGGATTTTTTTTTTTCTTTTTGCTCTTCTGGTTGGGTGTTTTTGTTTCCTCATGTTCCAAATTGCTGATTTGATTCTCAACGTCCTCTACTCTGCTGTTGATTCCATGTAAATTATTCTTCATTTCAGTTCCTGTAGCCTTCATTTCAAATTGGTACTTTATTATGTTATCTATTTTCTTAGTTATTTCCCTAACAGTCTGCTTAAACATCCTTATAACCAAAATTCTGAACTCTCTACCTGTTAGCTTGCTTGGATGTATTTCATATAGTTCCTCTTCTAGAGATTTCTTCTGTTCTTTCCTTTGTGACATGTTTCTTTGCCTCCGCATTTTGGCTGCTTCCAGGTGTTTGTTCCTGTATATTAGGTAGAGCTGCTATGTCTCCTGGAATTTGTAGAGTGGCTTTGTGTAGTAGTTTCCTGTAGGGCCCAGTGGATCAGTCTCCCCAGTCACCTGAGCTGGGCCTTCTAGGCGCTCCCCTGTGTGGGCTGTGTGCACTGTCCTGTTGTATTTGAGTCTTGGTTGCTGTTGGTATCCCTGGGAGGAACTGATCCCCAGGCTAATCAGCTGTGAGGACCAGCTGCAACTACAGCCAAAGAGCTGCTGTGCTGGAGACACCCCTATGGAGCAGGATTTACTTCAGTGGAGCTTTGGTGTTCACCAAGTGCGCCCCTTGAGTGTCCCTCGTGGATGTGGTAGGGTTGTAATCCAGCGTGGTCAAGTCTTCCTACCAGGTGCACTGTCTCTGGGGCCTCCCGGGAGGTGCAAAGTCAGCCTGTGCCAGCGCCTTGCCCAGGGCCACCTAGCATGAGCTACACAGCAAACCGTAGTTGGCTGCTCCTTGTGCTGGGCTTGGAGGTGCCCAGGAGAGGCCAAGCTATGAGCCAGTGCAGCTGCCACTAGTGCCAGGCCTGGGGCCACTTATCAAGCCGTATGGGGCCCGCTGCTACTTGTTTGAGAGATTTTAGGAAAGTCCTAAGCATGAGGCTGGAGAGGCCACTTGCACAGAAAAGCCCCTGGAAACGGCCTGGATGGGCTGCAGGTGGGGAGGGGCGGGGCCTCCGGGAATCACGGGGCGGGGCCAAAGGTGAGTCAGGTGCTGGCGACTCAAACATGGCGCCTGCCGGCCGTGTGCGGGGAGGACTCGCCACAGGAGCCATGGCCTCCGCCAGCCCTTCTGCCCGGGAGGAAGCCACCCTCCGCCTCTCGCCCGGATCTCAGGCAGGTTAGTTCCCCCCGAGTGTCCCGGGTCCTTTCCGGCTGCTCCCGGCGCTGGGCTCAGAGGGAGCGTCCGAGTGAGTCCGTGCCAGGCCCTTTAGAGGAGTTGCTGGGGCTCCCACAGCCTCTGCGACCCTCAGGGACAGTCCCTGCTGGTTTCACAGCCTGAAGTTGTGGGGACGTCTCTTCCCGGCCCTGGGGCCCTGTGCTGGGGGCCTGCTGTGGGGCTGGGACCCCTCCCTCCTCTGGGAAACCCCCACCGCCGAGATGCCCTCCCGGGTTTCAACCGTGGCACCGGGTGTGGGCCCGAGGCCGCGTCTCCGGGATTCAGCCCGGATCCGCCCGCGTCTCCGCCCCTCCTCCCGGTCTCAGTGCTGCTTCAGCTCCTTGGTTGTGGGGCTTCTGTTCAGCCGGATCTCAGGAGGCTCTAGTGATGGTGGTTCTGGATTTTAGTTGTGATTTGGATGTGGCTGTGGAGGCGGCGGGGCAGCTGTTCCCTGCGCCGCCAGCTTCTTGATACCAGTCTGTCTTGTAAACTCGAGTGTGATGTTCCTCACGCTGTCCTCTGGTATATACTCAGTTTCTGAATCTGGCTTGGAGCCGTCTCTTGCTCACCCACGCCTCTCCCGTTAATATGATAAATTGCTTATACAAATGATTCTTATCATTTTGGTGTGTGTGTATTATTCTGTTTTCCCAACAGATGTTCTTTCTAAAGATACAGCATGTTACTAGAGAATCTTCTCTGTTTGTTTTTTATACCCAATGTCAGAAAATTTTATAAAATATTGTATTTTAAATCCCATCTATACCTGACTCAGTTCATCTGACTTAGTTTCTCCTTTCTTCTGGAATACTGCTTCATCAGGAAACATAGATTGTAGTAGAGGTCCATGGACAGAAAATGCTCTTCTCTTATTTTTGTTTTCCTGCTGGTGGTGTACTTTATTCAAATTGGGGAAAAACAAGAACAGGTGACAAAATGGGGTACCCTTTAATGAGAAGGAGGTCCTGAGTTACCTCAGATCAGATTTACTTTGATGTTGATGTGAACTCTCGTGTTTGGAGAGGGAACAGAGTGATCTGTTTTCCTAACATACATGAAAATGTCAACTGCCGGAAAGTGGAAAGAGAAGTTAACCTGATTGCTTTATCAAGGCCAGGGTGTCATTTCTGAAACTGAGTCAAAGTTTAAATGAGATGTCTGTACAGTCTCAAGATATCGGTTAGGTCAGTATTTTTTTCCTCACTCAATTTTATCATTTCTGTTAAAATAAAGAATTATTACAGTATTCTTTTTTTTTTTTTTTAGATTGTTATGTTTTAGAGGGTGGGATGGTACTGGGAGTTGGAGTTACCCCAACATACTTTGCTATTTCATTAGGAATTTACTGAAAGATAAATCTTCCTGCTTCTGCCCTATTTCTACACTGAAAAGAAGTGATCAGTCATCAGTGAGTGTGCTGCCAAAAAGTTTTGTAAAGTCAGGAGCCATTCCAAATGGGAATTAATGGGGAGCAAAAATGATATTTTCATATTCTCAGCATTTATAATGTATGGCAATCTGTCTTAGGTGGGTCTGTGAATCAATTAAGCATGAATGATGTATATGGTATAAAATATGACCTTAACAAGTTGTCTTGTCTCTGCCTTGATGTTTCCGTCTGATTTGTGCAGGGAATGCTCAGGCAAAGAAGGAAGGTTATGATTTCAAAGGAACAGCCATTACGGGTCACTATCTTCCTGGGCCTGATAAGTTTAATCCAAGTTGCCTGGAAGGGAGGAATTCATAAAATACTTTATCTGAAGCAAGTGCAAAAATACTCATAAACTCAAAGGTTAATCACTGCACCAGAGGAGCTGATGAAGGAGACAGGGCAGTTTTATATTTCTTTTCTGTGCTGCCTTCTTCATCATGTCATTGGCTGCTTAAAATATGTGCCTGCACTTTATTTTAAAAGCCAGATGGATAGACAGACAGACACTGAAAATGAAGTTGAATGGATAGTGATACCATTTATTCATCTTTCCTTCTACTTGCCAGGATTTACAGGAGATATAATCAAGGTCAGGATATGCATTTAGTTTTATTTTTTTAAATGTATTTTACTTTTATGCCATACTTTTCTTTCTATTATTTTTTACTTAATTTAAAAATTCAACATTCTAATTTATACTGAGCTTCAGGTATTTATTTTATTTATCTTTCAGTGTAAGAGGTCTTATTTTAAGATGACATCTGTGTAATTAATGATCCCTTCAGATTTCACTAGCTTATGCCAACAGCCTGTTGTTGATAAGTCAGCACATGGATTTCATTTCTGCCAGCAGATGCATGCAGGACATCTTTGGACAAGTTAAAATGTAAAGGATCTGTGCAAGTGTAAATAAAACAGCATACATAGGAAATTCCTTACATAATGTGTATATTGATGTGGTAGGATCTATACATAACTAAACAACCTTGTTCTTTTATCTAGACCAAGGATTCGCAAACTTTTTCTTCAAAAGGCAAGATAATAAATATTTTTTTAATTTAGAGACCATATGTTTCTGCCATTATAGTGTGAAAGCAACCATTGGTTACATGCAAGTAAATGTGCATGGCTGAGCTTCAATAAAACTTTATTTTAAAAAAATCAGTTAAAATTATTTGTAAAAACTAAATAAAGATAATATTTAGAAACTGTGCCCTTTTGCTTAGTTTGCAATACAACATTCATTTGTAAGCTTTCTGTTCTTTTTTCTTTTCAGTCCCTTTTTAAGGGTTTTAAACCCAGGTGCTTACAGTGACCAGGAAATTACTTAGATACGCACAGCTGAAAGGATATAATATAATAAAGCATGTTGGGGCTTGTGCTAAAGGAGAAAATATGTGGTTTAATTCTGAAAAGAAAAAAAAAAAAAAAAAGCAACAAGATTTGGCCCAACAGCCACCAGCTTGCAACTTGCTTTAGTATTGGTATATAAAATTTATTATTCTTTTTTCTATCTTTTTAAAATATAATTTTTTCTCTATTCCCTTAGGATATGGTGTCTGATGTAATGAAAATCCCACCATTTTCAAAGACATAACCTCTTCTCACATCAAATGTCTTATGTCTCTAAATTACAGTCAGATAATCCTTGACATCCCAAATCTTGTTATTTAAACTCTCGGTATTTGAGTCAGAAATCAACAGGTTTGGATATATTTTTACGTTCAGTCTTTACTGAGGGCTCACTGCTGGCTATGTCACACTCTAGAAAAAAAAAGATTTAAATAATGTTTTATATGTCCTGATCCAAACTCACTATCTAAACTTGCTCTTCCAAATCCAGGTAGTCAATAGCTGTGGGTGACAGTGATATTGAAGGCGACTGTAGCTCAAGGCCTGCACTCACGCTCCTTTTGATAATCCATGGGGACCATTTCATTAGTTTAGAATTGTTAAAAGCCGTTCATAGCAATTCACTCCCATTTGACGACTTTGAAGGAAAGGTGTAGCTTTGCCATGGCTGCCGCAGTATGTACATAAAGCAGGCCCTTCCGATGACTCCTGCGCCTCCGGCCAACCCTGCCGACGGGGCTGCAGGTTAGCCTCTCAGGGCTGCAGCCTTTCCCACATTGAACCTTTTCACCTGTTCTCTCTCTTTCTGAAAATATGCCTCCTTGTCTCCTTATGGTAGAAACCCCCTCCTCTTTCAAGTCTAAACTTCAGCGATGTACTTAGAAGGGATACCGATTGGCACTTTAGAAAATACATGCTGGTCATTCAATCATTCATTCACTCAGTTCACAAATATTAACTGAGTGTGACCGTGGGTCAGATACTCTGCAAGGCTTTAGGGATATGATGGGACAACACGTGTACCCTTCGTGGGCCTTCCGTGCTAAATCATGAAGTCACCTGGAGTCACTCTTGACTATAAGTGGCTGCTCTCCACCCTCTGGCTCTACCGTATGTACATACAGTTTAAATTTAGCACTTAATGCAATCTGTAGTGTGGGTTTTTTTTTTTTTCCATTAGCCTTTTTTTTTGCAATCATATAATACTATTAACTCCAGGAACTATGTCTCATTCCCCATGGAATCTTTGGCATCTGTCACTGTGCTTGGAACACAGCAAGCATTTTATACTAATGGACATAATGAAAGAATGCAAAAAAAAAAAAAAAGTCTTTTCTTGTGATTTGATTTGACTCAAATTTCCAATGGAATTTTTCTCATGTATGGTATACTTAGTTTGGTAAATGTAAATACAGATAAAGTATTTTAAAAATACATATTAGGGTTTATGGTAAATATTTATAAAATTAATGTGGTTTACCTCTTTGCAACTATATAGATGAATGAATCTTCAATCATTAAAAAAAAAGTCAACAAGTATGATTTTATTATTTTGTTCTGGTTTTCATCAAGGCAGTAGGCAATTCTTATTTGGAAGTAGTTCAAATTCAATTTGAATATAAATATGTTGAGATAAATTATCTTCCAATGGGTATCAGATTTAAACCCAGCCTGAAAAAATTAAAAATAAATAAAAAATAAACCAAGCCTGGCATGTAGCCATTTTGATGTTTCATTTCTAAACTTGTATCAGTTACTCCAAGACCTTGCTAAACATTTTATTTGGACTATTTACATGGATACAATTTTCCACAAAAATATGAAAATGAGGTATGGAAAGGACAAAAAAAATGCTTTCAAAGCTCAATTCAAAAGCTAATTTCATCATAAGCTTCTTTGTATAGTGTATTTTCCATCAACTCAAAATGTTTTATTTTTTTAGCCTTTAAACCTTTACTTCCTTAGCATATATATAATTAAACATTGCAATATATT
Organism: Miniopterus schreibersii; assembly: GCF_964146895.1. Lineage (NCBI taxonomy): Eukaryota > Metazoa > Chordata > Mammalia > Chiroptera > Miniopteridae > Miniopterus > Miniopterus schreibersii. The sequence continues at coordinate 188,378,859 of NC_138101.1, forward strand.
GCTCTAGGAGCAAAATGATAACTTTTAAGGTTTGATAAAGGAATTTAGCATCATTTGCAGATGAACTATGATCCAATTATTTTTATTTTGCTGATGTAAGAAGGTCTGCAAAGCATAGATCTCGTTTATATTAGTGACCCGAGGTAAAGTGTGACTTACAGTGCCTAATAAATAACTTCATTTATATTTTATGCTACCATATTGAATGGCTCTAGTATTTTTGCTAGGAAAAATGAGAACAATCCTAGGTGTATTGCCCAATTTTTAAACATATCAAAAGTATGACACAATCCTATATCAAACGTAAGGTCAATATTCAAAGTTGTGAGTAATAGTTTTAAGAGACTGCTCATCACCTTCTCAATCACTGAAAAGGTTCAAACTTTGCATATTGGCGATAATTTTCCCAGGATCTAAAGTGAGTTGCAGAAAATTAAAACAGAGAAAGTTCTTCACCCATAACTTCTCTCACTAATCACTTAAGGTATGTACAACTCTGATTTTATGATTGCAGGAAGATATAAAAATATTCCAAGCTTCCAGAATATTAAAAATATGGGTAGGAAAGAGAGTAACGTTCTCTAAAAAGCTGGAACAAGGGTCACTCTGAGGTACAGGCTAAATTAGTAGCATTCCTGAGACACTAAGAAATTGAAAAGAAACTTAAATTTGGGGAAATCATTCTCACTTGAGTCATGTGTCTAGTTTTCTATGTACATGTCAGAACAGAGATCAAGGGAAAGTAAACAAAATGGGAGAAGCTGTCTCACTGGAAATTCTAGCCAGTCCTGATGGACAAAGAGCATGGACTTAGAACCCCTGTTATGCAAGACAATATAAGGAAAATATTTGCAACCTCTTCACAGATCATGAAAATTCTAGGAAATCGGCAACAACTCAGTGTCTATCAAGGGCCGTGGCGATGACTAAATATTATATTTTTCTGGCAGAAAACCATAATGTGAGCCAAGTATCTAATGTGCTTTTTAGGTTGGAGATGTGTATTAGGGTTCTTCAGAGAAACAAAACCTATATAAAAGGAGATTTATGTACTATGAGGAACTGAATCACATGGTTATGGAAGCTGAGAAGTTGCACAATCTGCTCTTTGCAAGCTGGAGACTCAGGAGAGCCTGAATCCAAAGGCGAGCTGATGGTGTCCATTCTGGTCCGAGGGCAGGAGAAGGTGTAATGAGATGGCTCAGTTCAAACAGCGAGGCAGGAGACAGGGGGGTGTCTTTCTCCAGCTTTTCACTCAGTAGATTGATGCCCATTGTATTGGGGTGGACAGTCTACTTTACTGAATCCACCAATTCAAACGCTACTTTCATCCACAAACCCCCTCACACTCACCCCCAGGAGCAATGTTTAACATGGGCACTCAGTAGCCAGTAAAGCTGCCAGATGCAATTAGCATCCCAGACAATGACCTCAGTACCAGCAAAGCGGCCGCAGAGCAACGGCATCTGCCTCGCTTTGGCTCAGTTGTACATTTTATTTACTGCCCGTGGTGGGCCAGCACTAAAGGCGATGCTGTTACCTCTCATCAACGGCTGCCCCACTAACAGGGCACATGATACCCACTTTGTAAGATTCCCTTTTCTCAAACTTTGAAGTATTTCCCTTAATTTGTCTACTATGCCCATGTGTTCCCTTAGTGTACATGACTTGGCGATGCCTGAATTTTATAATTTGCTGTGAGAGTGATATTCAATTTCCTACTAAACTTGCATCTTTTCTGCTTTCATGCTTGTGATTCAGCATAAAATAATTTCTAGCATTTTTTGGATAACTAGCATAAATTCTACTTATTCTAAAATGCAGGGTTTTTTTCCATATATTTTAGCATTTATAACCAAAGATACATTTTAACATCAATGTGTTAAAATTGTGTTGATATTCTTTCATATTTCTGGTTTGTTTTCTCTAAAATATTGTTAAATCATTTATGCATCTCAAAATGTTTCAGATCATAGAATTTAGTATATAAGACAATGCTCTTGTGACTTACTTTAAGGCTACAGTTTTCTGTGTTTTTTATCCATTTGTAGTTACTAAATCTTACTTTAATATCTTAGTTTATTTTGGTGTTATTTCTTTTTTGTCTGTTTGTTTAAACTCAAAACAACTGTTGGAAGCCCATAATACAACCAGAAGCACACAATTTCAATTTTTTTCTTATTTCTTCCCATGGGAAATACATATAATGCTTCCCCTTTGTACATTTTATGAGCAGACAGATGCCTAAATGCCCATCCCTGTAAAATAGAAAATTTCTGAATATGCTTTCCTAGTAATATCAAGCAAATTATTAAGGTCCAAGAGTTGATGACTTTTATTTGCACTTGTTTTTACTTGACTTCCACTCTGAATTTTCAAAGAAAACTGCTGGATATTGACAGTTACTAGATCCGGTGTCAAATAGTACCAATTATACTCCAGGGGCTAGTGACAGATAATTACTTATTTGACTAGGTGCTGTGATAATCTGTCTCGATTTAGGTATTGAGTATAAGCCAAATGTCTCCATTAAAGTGGCTTTTAATAACATATTTCTATAATCATCCTGAGTAATGAAGAGCACATTGGAAACTCCTCAGGGACTTTCAGATTAACTATTGTGAATGAACACTAGGTTGTTCCGACTTTGTTTATAAGGAAGATTTAGCTGAGGAATAGCGTATCAGCATGAGGAATATGCAGAGCTACACAATGGATGTTTTATGCAAATGGGACTGTGCAATGAACTCAGTCTCTAGGTGATCAGAAAAATTAAAAGTAAGGCACATACTTCAGTTTTCCTTTTGTGATATTAAATTTTTTTTCATTTAAAAAATTTTCAGCTTTATTGAGATGTAAATGACATATAGCTTTGTGTAAGTTTCAGGTGTACAATGTAAATGCCTTGATATATGTATGTATTGTAAAATGATCACCACAATAAGGTTAGTTACCCCATCCATCATTTCACACAGTTGCAATATTTTTTGGTGCAGTGAGAACTTTAAGATCTATTTTCCAAGCAATTGTGATATCATCTTTTTATTTCACATGTAACTTTGATTCATGAAAGTAATCAACACATTTATTTGTTGGGAGCTTCTTGATAATTATGCTCTGTGGCTCAAAAAGAAATATTAGCTGTCTCTTTAAAGACATGTTAAAGGACCTTATTTTGTTCCATCCAGTATGAAGAAAAAAGTATTTTGAAAAAAAGCTACCACTATTATAATCATGCTTTATGAATATTTCTATTGGAGATCGAGTTTGATTTGTAGTACCTTTTAAATAAATTTCTGGATAAAGTCTTATTGATAACCTGCAAAATTAAAATGACTTATCAGCGTGATAGCACAAATTGTCCTTTATTGCTTCGTGAAATCATAACATCCCTTCTATCTAAAAAGGGCACCCAGACTCTGGTCTATAGTTCCTGTTGTTCTGTATTTGGAAGATAGGTACTGGTATTAAAAATAAGATCTCTACCTTTTCCCTCTAAGCAGTAATACTTTGAGGCACATACCAAACTTCTCCTCTGTTTAGAGGTTTATGAGCTAAGATCAGGACTGGCTTTATTGCTCACTCATTAGTAAGCCTAAGGTAGAGAGTGTTGGTAAAATGTGAGTTCATCATGAGCTATATACAAATGAGAAATCCTTATGCTGTACACCTGAAATGACTATAACGTGGTATGTCAATTTTATCTTTAAAAAGTTGAGGTTTATGAATATTTTCATTGGAGATTATGTTTGATTTGTATTACCTTTTAAATGAATTTTTGTTACCTTTTAAATAAAACTTAAATTTAAGCAGTGTTTCCACTATTCTGATATATGTATGCATGACCTACGAAATATAAATTGCACAATTTCAGTAATTCTGTCTAAACTTGAAAGTTCTTTTATTTGTATTTATAGCAGGTATTATGCAATATCAAAATAAATAGTAAAATCTGTGCTATTAATTATTTTATTTTACTTTTTTTTACTGAGAATGGCATGAATAACAGCTAAAATACACAATGACGAGAGAGAGAGAGAGAGAGAGAGATCATGGGAGAAATGATAAAGCATTATATTCTGGCACTTTTAATCATAAATTATTGAACAAGGACCATTTCCTCTTTGCACTGAGCCTTACAGATGATGTATTGAACACTGGTGTAGAGAGCTCCTGCAATCAATCTTACCCTGTATAATCTCCCCTTGTAAGTTATCTGTGTGTCCCTTGTCTTACGTGTCTCTCTCCTGTCTCTCTATCAGTGCACATGAAATTATGCCTGCAGGAATGAGTTTCACCACTGTGGACTCTTTCAGTGAACTTCCATGGTACTATGTGTAACTGAGTGGGCTTATAAGTTAATTTTTCAGGTAAATAAATATAACTGAGGTTTGTTGATTTAATAATATCTTGACTGGAAAAAAAATCAATACTATTTTAATGTATGATAGAGGGATTGATCTGTCCCTGGGTGAAGTTGACATTTCCTCTCTTCCTGCTACTCCTTTCAGGGAGAATGCCAAGAGCTTAGTTTTAAGAGTAAAGAATGGGTCACAGAGACTCTGTTAGGAGATTCGTTGGTTCCTTTTTTAATTAGTTGTAGCTTTCCTTACAGGCTTCAATCCTCATTTTCTTCAGCATTTTTAAAATGATGACAATAATACTGCCTCATAGAGTTTTCTGAGGCTTGAGTGATACCATGAATGTCCAGTGCCTGCCTATGAGAAGATAACTATATATATAGTTATTATCAGTATATTAGATCTTGTGTAGACACACTGTTCTTCAGCCAGACACAGACACACTCACCTTCACTGTAATACGCTCTTCCCTGGTTTTCCGAATGAAACCTAAATCCTGATTCCTCTCTGCTAGCTTTTTTCTCTGATATGTGTTATAACCTGGTATCCCAGAGAAAATACACATGAATGCTTTTACAAGGTTGGAGACCTTAATGACAGAGAAGATTAAATTGGTAGATCTGTAATGCTTAAAGAAAGAGTTTTTGGGTTCCTTTCAAGTTATCTTGGAAACAACACACAATTTCTTAATAAGACAGTCTTTTGAGGGACCCAACTAAACATAAGAAAAAAAAATCTTACATGTTTTATTAAAATAACACTTCCCATCTCTAGAATTGTAGTGCATGGCTATCTGAACTATTCAAAACATAGTTGAGCATCAACAATTAATCAGGCAAATAAGTGAAATTTAAAGATAGAAATGATGACTGAGAAAATTATTTTTCCATACACTCTAGTTAAATAGATTTTTAGAAAAACTCCTAGTATATGCAGCACACCTAAAAATGTTGGCTTAAAAAGAAATATACAAGTATAAAAAAAATGAAGTTTGAATGCCCACCAACTCATTTTATGAGGTTAGTTATAACTTGACTATATATGTGTGTGTGTGAATGTATATATATACACTCCAGTACAATGTTAATAGAAGTAATTATAATGAGAAACCAAATCCATCAATGTGTAAGCAAAATAAAATATCATGAGCAAGCTTGTTTATTCCAACAATGTAAGATAGTGTCAACATTAGAAAATGAAGCACTAAATTTCACTATATAAACAGATTAAAGAAGAAAAAATAAGGATCTTATTAGGAATAAAGCATTTAACATAATTTGTGTGAAATATATACAATACAGTATCATAGCATAATGGGGGAAAACTGCTTAACTTGAAATCACCTACAGAAAACATCTGTGTAACACTGGGATTTTATGACGATTAGGTTTAAATGAAGAAATGCTATGCAAATGATCCGCACACCTAAGACGAGCCAAGGTTCTTATGTGCAAATATAAACAGGTAAATAAATGTTCCAGACTCAATATCAGCATACAGCGCTCCAGTGGGCGGGCTCTTTCCCTGCGTGGTGAATTTTCCTTTCTGCACCTCATCTATGCAAATATTGCTGACAGCTGGCTGGGTGAGTCCACAGTGCTTCCTTCCCGCTGGAGCAGGTGAAGCTTCCTATTTAGCAGGTCAGACCCACAACTTCATATTGAAATACTATCTTATTTTGTTAATGATGAATCCCAGTGCTAAGAGAATAAAACAACAACAAAATATTTTGAAAGAAGAGAGATTTGGAATGGAAAGGCAACTGAAATTTGGTTTCCAAAACCCTGAGGATTTTGTGAGCTCTGTCCACAAAAATTATATTTCAGTGGCCCCCTAGCCTGCAGACTGGCATTTGAAGAATGCTGAACAGACCCTTACATGATGCCCCTCTGCCTCTTTCCCCCTGCCTGCGGCCATGGAATCCAAGGCCCCACCTGGAGAACCAGCGGCGCGGCAGAGGGGCACACGTGGCCTTCAGGAACTTCGCCAGAAGCATGCAGGCGCTGTTCTTGGGGCCCAGGCAAAGGTCACCTAAAACAGAGAACTGGGTGGAGGGGTAGGAAACGAATGAGTTGAATCTTGAAGAAAAAGAGCTGTGCATTGACTAAGGAAGAATCGGGGTGGGTGAGCATTACCGACAGAAGAAGCTGCAAGGCTAAGAACTCTGAGTTCATGATACATGAAACCAAAGGGATTTGATATTGTCATACCGTGAGGAGAGCTAAAGGAAGTGGAGAACTTTACGTATAGAATGATGCATATTGTTTTACCACTCGTATAATATGAAATGTAAATAACCATGCCAGAGAGAAAATGAAAACATCTGATTGACATAGGCAGAAAGTGATATAGACAAGGAACTGTTTTAGAGAACACTTTTGAGACATAATTGAATATAATAAAATTTACATATTTAAATTATACAATTTTATGTGTTTCAAAATAAGTATTATCTGTGAAACCACCTCCAAAATCAAGACAATGAATACAACCATAACCGAAAATTTCATATGTCCTTATATAATCCCTCCCTTCCAACTGCTCCCACCACCCAGTCCCCATCCCCAGGCAACTACTGATCTACTTTCTGTCACTATAAATTTGTTTGCATTTTCTAAAGTTTTAAATAAATAGAATCATGCAGTATGTAACCTTCTTTAGTATGGCTTATTTCACCCAACATAATTATCATAATACGGTCCTCCAGAATTGCTTTCCCATTCACCTTTTGATGGTTACTACCAGTTTGAGGCTGTTACAATTTAAGCTGCTATGAACAGTCATGTACAAGGCTTCGTATGGATATATGTTGTCATTTTCCTCGGGTAAATACATACCTATGAGATGATACCCTGTATTTACCTTTTAAAGAAACTATCTTTTAATTTTTTTTAATTTGTCACTATTGCCCCCTTCTGGACACTGAACACCACTTCCAGCCTCAGAAATTTATTTAGCAGTGAGATGAATGACACATAGGCACCGATTAATATGAAAAACAATTTATTCCTCATACAATAAACAACAAAAGGTTTCCACAAGGAGGGTTCTGGTTCAGTCTGTAGGAAAGCAACATGAATGACTTGACTTTTTTAGCATCTAAGAGGTGGGGCTGTAGTGAGGGTTCTTTCCTATTGGTAGTATCTGCATGAATTGAACTTTTTGGGTGCTCCAAGGATGGGGGAAGGTAACCTTTCTTACTCAAGAAAGGGGCAAAATGGGAAAGAGAGGCAAACCTGAACACTGCCAGGGGTAAAAATAAAAAATGAAGTCTTTGCCTATTTTATGCTGCCAAACTCTTTTCCAAAGTGGCTTTCCTATTTTATGTTCCCTTGAGTAGTATGAATGTTCTATTCCTGCATTTTCTTGTCAACACTTGGCAAGTTTAGTCTTTTCAAATTTAGACATTTTAATAAGAATATAGTAGTATCTGTTTGTAGTTTTCAATTGGCTTTTTTCAAATGACTAATAATGTCAAACTTTTCTTGTTTTAGAGTGCTTATTTGCCTTTCCCATATCTTCCCTAGTTGACTGTTTAAATCATCTGGAAAATTATTATTAAGTGTTTTGTTTCTTAGTTTTGTATATTGGCTGTTATTTATGGATTCTGAATCACCTATTCTTTATCATATATATGATCAAAAAAAGTATTTCTTTTAGAATGAAGATCATCATCTCATTCATCTCATTCAGTTACCAACGTCCTTAGACCACAGACATTCCTCAATTTGAACAATTTTGTTCATAATTTTTTGTTATGAATTGTTTTCTGTGTCATAGATAAGTATTCAAGGTCCAACATATTTTTTTCTATTTTTTAAAAGTTTTATAGTTATACATTTACATATAGGTATATGATCTATCCATTTTGAATTTATTTTTAAAATGTTGTGAAGCATGGACCAAAATTCATATTTTTATATATTGATAGTCAGTTGTTCCAGCTGAGTGGATAAATTAACCATATATGTGTAGGCCTATTTCTGGATTCTGTTCCTGTATCCTGTTTCATTGATCCCTTTGTCTAAGTTGACACTATTTTGTACCCTCTTGAACAGTGTAGGTTTGTAATAAGACAAATCCAGGTAGTTCGTGTAAGTCATGCACAGCTGTCCTTTTTCAGTTCTTTGACTTTTCGTAAGAACTTAGAATCAGCCTGTAATTTATACCAAAAAAATCCTGAGATTTTTATTGGAATTCTATTCAATCTGCTGATCAATTTAAGAATTTCCACCTTAAAAATATTGAGTCTTTTGACCCAGAAGCACAGTATGTCTCTCCACTAATATATGTACTCTTAAATTCTTTCAACAAATTTTGTAGTTTTCAATACACAGCTCTTGTACATCCATTGTCAGGTTTATGTCTTCAAATTTTAGCTTGATTCTACTTTACATGGCATTTTTAAATGCAATTTTAATTTTTATTTATTTGGTCAGTTGTAAGTCCATAGATGTATAATAATTCTTGAATACTGATCCTGGATCCTAACAAAATCAATTATTAGCTCTTTCTTTTTCTTGCCTTATTGTGATGCCTAGAACCACTAATAGAATAGTAGCTATAGTGAGAACAGATATTCTCATCTTGTTCTTCACATTAAGTGAATCATTCAGCCTGTCCATATTAAGTAAGATATTAACTACAGATTTTTTGGTAGATGAATGTTATCAAGCTTATAAAGTTCCCTTCTGTTCTTCATTTACTGATAACGTTTTTTCTTTTCTTTGTCTATGTGTATGTGTGCGTGAGAGAGAAAGACTCAGACAAATGGACATGGAATTTTAATGAATGCTTTTGTATGTATGTATAATTATCATTTTTCAGATGTTAAACCAATTTCCTTTTTCTTAAAAAACAATCTTCTCATTAAACTCATAAAGGAGAGAAAATAGATATTTCCTATTAAAATAGGGAAGAACAGCTTACCCTACTTTTTGTTTTTATCTTTATGATAAAGTAAAATTAACCTGAGATTACATAGTTAAGACGTAATTATGAGGAAATTATTCACATTGCTAAGTTTCCAATCTAGAAAAATTAAATTCTAACTAATAAAGAATACTTGTGTTTCAATCATAGAAAATCAGAAATCTTATAGTTTGGGTATTCTAAGAATTTGTGAAGTTACCTGAGATTAGCATGCAGGGAGTTATTAGAGAGTGCACCTAAGATTAGTACCTGTTGAGAAGAGAAGAGAAGAGAAGAGAAGAGAAGAGAAGAGAAGAGAAGAGAAGAGAAGAGAAGAGAAGAGAAGAGAAGAGAAGAGAAGAGAAGAGAAGAGATGGCATTGGGCACAAGAGCATCTGGCCCTCACAAGGCCTCAGATGATTTTTCCAGTGGACATTGAAGCTGGGATAGTCCTTCAGAGTTGTCCCCATTTAAGGCCAATGGTCCAGACGATTGGGCCTTTACAGTCCCACGTCAACCAGTCATAAGAAACATGCTGCCCTTGGAAACAGGGACATGACCTTGGACTATTTTTTTCCCTTCATCTGAGGGCAATTCTCAAAAAAAGGCTAAAAGTCACAGCTATCATTGGGTCCATCCCTGCCATTAGCAGAATAAGTCCTTTCACCCCAAAGGGGAAGGCACTGTGGGCACTGCTGCTCAGTGTTTACAACGGTGGCACTGGAAGTGAGTCAGCCCTCAAATACAGACCAATGTCACTCAGCGGACATAGAGCCTGGTAAGATTATGAAATTAGATGTGAAGTGATATTTTATGAGGGGTTGATACAAAGTTCATTTTCTAGGAGTTGTCACTGATTGGTTAAGAGAAAGTCAAATTAACCTTGTTTCTTTTGGAAAGATATATTATTTTTAAAATGATATATACCCCGAATCTTTGTTTCAGCAAGGCATTTTATAAACAAAATCATGACACACTTTTAAATAAAGACAAGCAATCTGGCATGAATGATAGCGTAGCTGCAGAAAGCCAGAGATAGTGGACAAATTATACTCAAGGCCTGTTGACAAATGAATGCAGGCAACCTTGCCTCTCTCCCTTTCTCATCTAACGGTCGGTCCCTGGCATATTTTACAACAGAATGAAAATCATAATGATGGTTCCAAATTAACAATGGATTTTGTAGAAAAACAAAAGTCTGTGTTTAATTTCATTAACATATACTGGCACTATATATGAGTTGTCACTTTCAATGAAATTAATGAGTTTATAGTCAGCAAGTTAAGTATCACAAAATTGGTGAATAAATTTCTTGTTACAAATATAGTCTGCACTTTAAGTGAATATATAAAGTTCTCTATAGACATATTCCAGGAAATTTAATGCCCTAAAATATCATAGGCTCAAGTTGATAAATCAATAATCTTTGGAATTATTTAAACACTTTTTAAAAAATTATTATAGAAAAGCTATTGCACATTTAAGAAAACATAATAAAAATATAAATATCAATAGATTTAAATTTTATGGTAACTAAAATGTAAATATTTTTAAAATCTCTTTACTACCTAAGCAAAACTAATAAAGGACTCATTGCTTTGCCTTTTAAAAAAATGCTTTTCAAAGTTACTTTACTTAAAATTTCCCAGTAAATGCCACTGAAAATTAAATTATACATTTTTATTACAACTTTTTCAAATAAGAGCTGAATAAAAAATACATGCACACATACACCCATAGTTTCTCATTATAAAGATTACTCACTGATACCAGAATATCCAAACCTTTTTTCTCCTCAGCAACAGAACATCAATTTACAACTAGTACATGGCTCTCCAGCTAAAGCCTGACACTCATCAGGCTCCCTTATAGCTACAAAATCTGGCAGATATGATGTATGGAACTTCTTTGAATTCTCCATCAGAAAGGAGCATGGTATGTTTCTGCTGCTCCCATCCTGCCAGCAGAGATACAGATTTGATGGCTGGAGATCCAGCAGCCTTTTGGGAGTAGGAGTCTAGTTTGATGAATGTTTATTGATCACACTACTCCTTTACCAGTGACTTCAGGATTTTATCTTTTTTTTTTTTTTTTTACTAAGGAGAGAAATACAATTTTCTTATTTAGTTAGTTAATTTATTTTTTATTTTCTTCCTATAAAAATAGTTAAATTTTGATAAATGACAAATGGAAATTCCCAGTTCTAGGTTAAATAATCATATGTTAAAATCCACAACAAGTTAAATGGAGACTTGGTTTTCAGTTTAGTAAAAATTCTTAATGAATTAATAACAAGGCAAAAGTGTCCTCTTCACATATCTGAATAGATATAAAAATGAAGCTCATCCACGTAGAGAAGCAGAGGCCAGGGAAAAAGTCCTGGTGGCATGCAATTCCTGTTCCCATAACTCTCCATCAGCAGCATCCCTGCTCTGCCTGTGCTTGGCTATGTGGGCCAATGTGTTCTCCCTCCCTCTCTCTACAAAAGTTAGTTAAAATTTGATACACAGAACCATACCAATTCATCAAATATGTGAGGGGCCATTACAGTCAGGGACTCAATAAATGATAAATGCTTATTAGAAAAAAACAAATTATTTGATAATTTATTTTAACTTTAAATTATGCCTAAAATAGTTCAGCTGACTAGAATAATTGTATCTGAGATAATTTAATATACAGAAGGTACAGGAAATTTTTCTATGAAATTAATCTTTAATTAGCCACTTATCAAATGTTGATCCTTCCTAGGGGACAGAGTTTAAGAATGTTACAAAAACTGGAAACAGTAATGCCTGTCCTATGCACAGCAGGTGATGGACACCAAGTTCAGTTTTAACATCCATAGTCATATAAAAACACATTTTATGTGGCATTAGAACTAACTGAGGTTTATTTTCAATAAAGTAGTTTTTGAATATTTTCGTACTTATTTGTCTGTTCATCTTTATTATAAAAATTAAAAAGAAAAAAGAAAAGATTAGTAACTTTTAGAAATGTAGCATAGGTTGGGATTACCCATCTGTGTTTTTCCTGCTCCCACTGCTACAGTGTTTTTTTTTTATTTCTTTGAAAGAGTCAACAAGAAGGTGTCAACTCTGTTTTGATAAAGCAGCTAGATAGGAACATTCTTTCATATAGAAAAAAAATAAAACATACTGAGTTTAGGTGACTGAGAAAAGGGACCTTTTCTCCAGAGTGAAGCGCCACCATCAAAGGTCATTTCACAGTAATCACAATACTCAGCCTGTAGCAGAAATTTATCTTCAGATATTGTTGCCATCCCATCCTCAATGCTAAATTTATTAAATTATCTTGAATCTTGAGAAAAATGTTATTTTCAGCTAGAAACACACTTGATAGAAGCTATATTTTGCCAATCTCCCATCTTTCCCCTTCTGTTTCTTTTTCCCCCATTCATGATAAGCTTATCTAAGTCAAATCCTGAGAAATGTTATTTTCTGCCCAAGGCAGTCCCCTTGAAAAATGCCCTTCTCAAGAAAACCATTTGCTACTGGCAAAAAAAGAATCATTCTTTTATCTTTTCCTTTGTATTTGATACCACTACTTAAAAATGTAAAACCTAATTTGAATTTAGCATTGTTTCTGTTTATCTCCTCTGAATTTTCCAAACTGTTGTTTTCACCTAGTTCATCCCAGGAAAGGGATAATCCAAAGTTCGCGCACAATGAGACACTCAAAGCATGTTGACTGCCGACTCTCACATTAGATGTTATTTTAAGAGGCCTCACTTTGTTTTATATTTAACTCCAAAATATCAGGATTTATATATATAATATATATATAATATATATATATATTTAGATAAATATATATAAAAAATATATATATTTAGATGAACTAATCTCATGGTTTTTCCTCCAACACGAGATCAGTTCATCAGAAAAGTATGTGCTTAGAATATAGAATATATTTTAGTGTCATGATTTTAAGTACCAATTAAATTGGTAGCTATAGCATTTGGTTGAAGCTTTCAGAGTGCCATAATGTTTGAAAAGCTACTGATTTATATTGGAAGAGTTAATAGCCATGCGGTAGGTTGCAGGATGTTTAAAAAGACTTTACTTCCAAAGGTCATCTTGTTGCTTGGGATAAGGTCGTTGTCTGAAGTTGATAAGCTAGACATTTAGCTCTTGGTTGCTTGTTTAGTGTTTATTTCAAAAAATGCCAGCTGGTTTTATCTAGGCTTCAAGTGCTGCTAAAATATAATTGAAATACAATTTGTAGTTTATTTCCTAACCTGAGATAAAAACAAAGCAAAACAAAAATAAAGCAGCTCAAACATTTTGTCAGTGAAAGCCCTTGCATATGTTTTAAAAAGTAACAGTAAAATTTACGTGTGAGTAAAGGAACACAAAAATGATGTGAGAAAAGAAATCTGGCAACAAATAAATATAAAAGATAATCTTCAGGAGTTAATTAAAGTTATCTACATTGAGTATAATTCAACGACAAAGTATGAGGATTGCATAAAATAATCAATGAATTTATTTACTTGAAACTAAATGATGTTGACCCCAAAGTAGACTTACTCACCTGTTTTCTGCTAGCCTCTCATCTCAGGCTACAGTTGCACTCTTGAGATAAGACTCCAGCCCGCACCGATATGATTAAACAAAAGGAGAGATGCTCTACATGAACCCTGTGGACACCCGATGTATTAGTCTCTCCAATGTCTGTGTAGCTTATCTTTTGATTTTATTTTTTTCTGCTATGGTTCATTCTCCTATGCTTGTCCTTTCCTAAGTTAATTGAACAAAGAGGAATTAGTAGATTCCCTGTGTTTTGTTTTGAGGGGAGGTGATTAACAATATGCCAATGATAAGTAGTTTTGTCATTTTGTATCTAGTGACATCTTGCATGCAGCTGTGACCAATTCTCCCTATGCCAAATAGTCTGTCGAGTTATCACTAAAGAGTGGGTTCATTAGCCAGTATATATGTAGTACCATAAATCTTAAAATTAGCAGCAAAATCACATGGAAGCATTTGGAAGCACTCAACTCAGAATAATAGCATTCTATTTACGAAGCTCTCATTTTGGAAATAGAACAATACACTCTCATAACTGTCATTCCAAATGACAAAGTAGGTAAGACATTCAGGTTTAGATTTATATAAATGCCCAAACTCAAAAGATTACAGGAGAAATTCACAGAATTTATGTGTTTGAACTTTCAAATATTTAATAAAATTATGATATTCAACAACACTCTTTTTGACTGATTAAGTTAACCCTAGGGAACCTAAAAATAGTAAAGAAAATGTTTGATTTGGAACTCAAAAAAGGGTAGAGGTAAAGATCAATGAAAAGAGAGTATGGTTAGTTAATTAATAATAATAATAAAAAGAGGAAGAAGAAAGGAGGAGGGAAGAAAAAACATGTCTTGGGAAAGCACAGTAATTATAATCCTAACAATTTATTGTTTATTTGAAACACTAAAATCCCACAATGTATTACCTTTTTTTTAGAAATCCAGCATGGGCCTATGGTAAAGATCACTATATGTATGAAAGGATGCTCAATGAAAATAGCATGTTTAGACAAGGTTGGATATAGAAAATTAGAAATTCAGTACTGGTAAATTTCTATACATTACACATTCCATTTGTTTTTAAATAAATTTCAAAAGCAATTCTAACAAATGCAGCACTTTCAGACAGTTTGAAACTGGTTCTTCAATGAGTTCACGTGACTGTCTTAGAATTAACTCTGGAAAACAGAAGCCGCTCTAGATACTTTGGTTTTAAGGATTTTAATCATATTTAAGAGAAACCATCATCAAGGACCTCAGCCTACAACACCAAGGTTAGGGGGAGCTGTTCCCCAGAGCTCACACGGAAACTCCTCAGACTCCCTAGGACCTCTAGGAAGAGGCGTACACTGTCCCAGCATGCGTCTCAGATGCGCATCGATCACCTTGAACTTTGGCTGGGTCATTCATTTAGTTGCCTGCAGTTGCTTCAGAATAACAGCCTTTCTATCTCTCCCAACTTCCAAATGCTGCATGATTGTTTCTCAGTGGCAAAAAAAAAAAAAAAAGATTTTTTTGGGGGGGAGGGTGGAGTGGGTCAGTTGGGGAATAAAGGGGGACGTCTATAATACTTTCAACAATAAAGATAAATTTCAAAAAAAGGATTCTGGGAAGTGTAGCTCCAGGCTCTCCTCTGGGAGACCTGAGGAAGGCTTAGATTTATAAGCGACGGGGGCTGACGCCAAGGACAGTCCAGTTCACTGACCAAGGGTATCAATTGATCACTATTTTCTATGTAGCCAAAATAATACAAATGCGTTTATCTGTGTATATAATAGATAGTAGTTACAAATCAGTTAATACACATTTTATTAATCATTTTGAAATTCATAAATCTCAGAAAATCCAGTGTTGTTTTTTAACTCATTTGTTGGCAAACCTGACCTGGCCTGAACTCATGGTGAAAGAACGTGTCCTGCACAGATGTGAGGTGATGTCGATTTTTATGTGTGACATTTAGATTGGGCATTCTTATTTTTGCCAGAGAAATGTTAAGGTGTTTAGTTGTGGAGTTCTATACTGTGTCACCTTTCTCAAATTAGAAAAACTCTGAATTCTGAAATATATCAAGTCTGACTTCCAGAGTGTGATTGTGGGCTAGTACTTTATTGATTCTCTCTTTTGTTAGATTTTACTTTACTGAAGTGATATTTCCTTTATTAAAATAATTTGTCAAATCATTACCTCATATGGTGGCACATTCCATTTTCTGTCTTAAATCTAAACAAGTTGTCTCTTTTATAATAAAAAATACAACATACCTAAATTGCATTTATATCATATTACCTATTGGCAGTCAGTGAAAATATTTTTTAAAAAATAGTAATGAATGAGAGTTTAACTGAACTTCACCTGATGAAAAAGTTAAATTTGTATATAACCAGCATATATTTAGTCTAATGATTCTGACCTTAATGAGTTCCGTTATTTATGATAAGTACAATTCATTGGACATAACCCTAAAGAGTATGCCTTTCCTAAGAATTAATGAATATATTTCATGCTTAGTGCTAACAGTTGCTATGTGGTTATTTCCTTCTTTATGCAAAAAAATTTAATTGTTAAAGGGCCTTGTGTTTCTCTTTAATGTTTAAGGACAATACACATGATACTGATGAAAAATTCACTCCCTAACTTTGACCACATTTTAACAATTTAATGTGAAATAGATGCATCCTTCTTTATAAAATGTCCTTTATTATCAGCAACTAATGGAATAATCAATGTGGTCTAAATGTGTAGATTGTAATAAATAGAAAAATGACACAATATCACCCATTTTCAGAAATGCTTGAGAGTTTAAACATTTATTAATATCAAATTTGTCATGTTTATGGACTCAGGGTTAAAGAAAACCTGTTAGTTTGGGGATTTTGTACTCGTATTGCATCAGAATTCTATGTTACATAAGATCTGTAGTTGACCACTACCTAATCAAAATGAACTTTGTAGCTTTATAAGCGTGATAATGAAGTGGGGTTTGGCTTTTCACTTTAAACAATAGGTATGTCATAAACTGCACCATCAGACTGAAAGAGTGAGACTGGATCATTGCTCATTCACATAGATATAATTTTAAAAATTACCTTTGATAAGCAAAGTCAAGTAGAGAAGATATTGTTAAATTTTTCACTTTAAATTTATAATCTACTGTTTATATTTGTTAATTCCATATCATAAGCTAAGAAGGTAGATATTTTTCTGTCACACTATATTCATGCATAAAAATGAGCTATAATATAATAAGTTAGATATTTACTAATATAAGTGGCAATATATTTTATCTGGAGGGACATTTAGAAGCCTTCTACTCCAACGTCCCATTGCATGCAGAATTCTGTTAGCTTTTTAATTTAAATGACACCAGTGTCAGAAAACTCTTGAGCCCCAATGAAGCTGTTCTATTTTTCAGAAGAATGATTGTTCAAGTGTGAATATTTTCCTAACATACAGAAAAAAAAGATATTACATGAAACCTTTAACAGTTGGTCCTGAACTCTTGGAACACCACAATACATATTTGTCTTTTGCTTCCCATTGATAAAATTTCTTGTATTGAACACACTTAATGTGGCTTCCTCTAAGCTTTTCTCCATCAGCTCTGATATATTGTAACTAACTGACGAGGCCTTCAGGCTTTGGATTCAAATGGAAAATAATTCAAGTCCTGACTTTAGGACTACAGTTAGGAAATTGGGCAAGCAAGTTTTTATCAAGTTAACAGAGATAATAACATGACCCAATCCACTGGGCTGCTTCAAGGATTTAAAACAAACATATGCATATTAAGAACTAACTTAACGCACAGTAGGTGCCTAGGAAATATTTAAATTATTTCAAAAAATTCTTAATTTTTTAATATCTGACACAATATGAGCTCCAGATACTTACCTCTAAAGCCCTTCTTTGACATGTAATTTGACCTATCGTAATTTAGTTTCATCTCTGGAGAGAGCATTTCCATATAGTTTCTGATTGTTAAGAATCTAACTTTTGTCCCATGCTGTTGAAATAAAACAGAAGACTGAGCTCAGAGACAGCACATAAAAGAACAACAGAGAATCTCTTGTTAATTTATCATAATTCCCATCCTAATTGTGCTGCCTAAAGTGCCTCTGCCTAGCAGTAGGTGCTGGATGTTGCTCAAGGCATGTCAGAGAGAGGTTTCACACTCCAAGAAATTGTAACTTAATATATAGCACGTTTCTGAAATAGGATATAGGGTAATTTCAGTTATGACAAAGTTGGCACAACAGAACAATGTGCTAGGCTGGTTTCTTACTAAATAATGTTGGTCAAGCTGGCATCCACAAAGAAAAATTAAAACTTGACCCTAACTTCACACTATGTGCCACATGCACAGAACACAGGTCAGAATTGAAAAAGACTGATGGATTAAATGACATTAAAAGCACAAATTTTACTTCATCAATAAAACCATTAAGAGAGTGAAAATCAAAGCCACATCGTGGGAGAAGACACCTGCAATGGTAATAATTGGCAAAGGAAATGTTTAAACAACTTTAACAAATCAATGAGGGAAAACCTATTTTTAAAAATTGGTTGAAAGACTTGAAGAATCACTTCAAACCTTGAGGATTTCCATGACCAATAGACATTTGATAAGATGTCACACTCATTAATTATCAAGGAAATAATGATTTAAATTACTGGGGATTTGAGAAACATATAGGGAACTGCAAAGATTAAAAAACTGATAATACCAAGTATTTTGGACTGAATTATGCACTTAAAAACTCATATTTTTAAGACCCTAACCCCAAATGTGACAATATTTGGTACGGGACTTTTAAAAAAGTAATCAAGTTTAAATTAGGTTATAATAGTAGAGCCTTAATCTAATAGGAGTGATGTTCTTAGAAGACCAGGGAGAGGTTCTCATGCTCAGAAAAGAAGAGTCATGTGAGGACTCAATGAGCAGATGGCCATCTACAAGACACTGAAGGAAACCTCAGGAGGACAACACCTGACGACACCTTGATATTGGACTTCCAACTGTTTCATTCACCCAGTCTGTGGTTTTGTTGTGACAGTCCTAGAAGTTTCGAAAGGAAGGAAATTGGAAATTCCGCTTTGAAAAAATATTGGCCATTATTTACAAAAACAGGACACACTTCTAGGTCAGTGTTTCTTGACCATGTGTAATGGTCCCTCCCCCATCAGGACATCTACCAATATCTGAAGATATTTTTAAATGTTCACAGTGTGAGTGGGATGGGGGCTATGGTAGTGATTCTGTCATCCATTGGATAAAGGCCATGGATGTAGCTAAACTTTCTATAATTCACAGATTGGACCACCAGAAAACAATTATCCAACCCAAAATATCCAATGTGCCTCCATTGAGAAAAGCTTCCCTAAGTAGGAAACCTACAAAATTACATGTACATGTACTCTGGAAGACATGTAGAAGAATGCTGAATGTTTATGGTAGTCTAAATTTGGTAACAATCCAAATGTCTAATGGCTGTAGAATAGGTCAATAAATTGTGGTTCACACATACTTACAGTACTCTATACAAGGAAATGAACAAACCACAGTGACATAAAACTTTTCAGTTTATCTCACAAACAAAGTGGATCAAAAGAAGAGAGGCAGAAACAACCTCGTTAGTGCTCAGTCGTGCATACTCATGGGGCAAAAATAATGAGAAAAAATAAGGACGGGAAGTAGAATTTAAACGTTAGTAGGAAGAGAAGTTTGTGATGTGAAAGGACAAAGTCTGGGGATGCTAACAATGTTTTATTTCTTCTCAAGGAAGGCTGTTATTCAAGTGTTTGGTTTTAAATGATGAGTTAAAGTTTACTCTATATTTTATGCACATTTCTACATGTGTATTGTAACCTCCAATTTTGAAAAATACTTTAAGTATATGCATGCATATGTACCCAGAAGACAATTACAATTTTTTTTTTAGTTAAAAGAGCCTCATCTACTTTTGTGACAACTCAGTGAATGTATTCATTCTCTCAGGTCACAAAAATCTTAAAATAAATATCACAAGATAATGATATTTTTCCCCAAACTTCCCTTTCTCTGATTCAATTTGTCATCCACTATATACTCATTGTATATGAAGCTGTAAATATTGAGGAAGTCTAAAAGCTGTTGGGTTGGGGAGAGATATAATTCAGTTTCTCTAAAGTGGAGTAGCTTATGATCATACTATAAGGTCAGTAGAGAGCAGTTAAATGCCAAGCTGTGTGGAACCATTTCCAAGTGTAGTCAATGTTTAGTTAGGTGAGAGATTAGAGTGGTTGGGAATTGTCAGTGAAAATAAAATTTTAAAGAGGTTTCATGGGGAAGTAGAATTCATCTGGGCTGAGAGGAAGACTGGAGGAAATCTCAAAATCAAACAAATTATGATAAATTGTCTCCAGGCAACTCCATAAAGGTTGGGGATCAGTGCTCAAGATTCATTTATTAACCAACTGTCTTCTGGGTTTTGAAATAGTGCCTGTCTTTCCCAACAGGATGCTCTTACACTCTGTTATCACAGAGGGTGGTTTAATGAAACATCCTTTCTTCTCCTTACAAGAGTTAATCCTCAAGTAAAGAGTAGTAGGTTTGCCCGACCGGTGAGGCTCAGACATTGAGCATTGACCTCGGATCCCCAGTCAAGACACATCCCAGGTTGCAGGCTTGATCCCTAGCACAAGGTGTGCAGGACTCTGCTGATCAATGATTCTCTCTCACCATTGATATTTCTATCTCCCCAATTCCCTCTCCCTTCCTCTCTCTGAAATCAATAAAACTATATTTAAAATAAAATAAAGAGTGATGGGTTTTCATAATGGAACTCCTAATAATACAGGTTCATTTCCAAGTACAGAGCAAGGCGTTTTCATAAGAGTTGCCTGGATGCCTTTAAAAAGTGCATCTGGTTTCATTCTTTTCAATGGAATGCTCTTAACTTGAAAAGTTATACGAAGAGCTATTTCCAAGCTAGGAAACCATTAAACGAGGGGGTTTATCCTCTGAAACTCTAGTTCCTACTAGCAATAGAAAGATATAAGTGCTTTTGCTCTCACCAATTATTACAGAAGAAATTTTCTGTCTTGGATCCACTGCTTCTACATAATATCAAGGAAAATATTAATAGAAAGGGTATCAAACTGGGAAGGAATTTACCTAGGTGCCAATCTGCTGCCCTCTCCATTCTGGCTTTAGACAAATAAATTTTATTTCTCTAGATCCTTGATTCCTTTTGTCATTCATAATGTAACATGTTTAGATGAGCTCTGATGTCCCTTCTAGCCCTATAACCTGGACTACGTTGTGCTGGGTAATGCACAGAGAATTTTGTGAGTTGAGTGTCCCTTTTATGAATGAAAGGTGTTTTGGTTTCTATAAGTGAGCATGGCTATCATAGCCTATGTCTTGCTGGATAGTGTCTATTGTATAAATATTTTGTTGCATTCATGTTCCCTTTCTCCTTTCCAAGAACTCCAATTTCCATTTAAGGTCTCATGTGGTTCTAGGGAAGAAGTCCTCACCTGCTAGTTTCAGTAGGGAGGAAGGGGCTGGGGACAAATTAAATCAAAGTAAATCTATTATGCTGGCCAATGATGATTTTGATAGTGCACAGGGCAGCCCCCTCTGGGCCAGGCAATCAGAGGACTGTTGAAGGCAATGTGAAGACAAATATTCCTTCTCTGACATGCTGAACATGAACAAGAAAGTATGTACCAGCAGACTTAAAAAAAGACACCTGGATTTGTGTAAGAAGGCACAGGCAGGACAGAATGAAAGTAGGATTCAGCAGTGTTGCCGAGTCACTTGATCAAACTTTACTGAAGCTAATGTATTTGCTTTACTCTAAATGTCTATGTCTTTAAAAATATTTACAGCTAAAAAATAATAATCCTGCTAATATTATATATTTCCTTGATTTCCCTGGGGATTCAGATTTGATATCTCTGTGGAGATGTATAAAGCCTACTTGAATCTCTGATAAATATATAAGGTCAAATTCAATAAAATCTGCCATTGAACTTCCTCCTGTTCCTGAAACTATAATTTAGAATCTAATTTCTATTGAGTGAGAAAGAATATTTTGCTTTATATTGCTTAACTCAATTTTTTATTGGCTTATTTTCATCTTTCTTTATTTTTTACTTTTTTTTCCATCACCATTTACACCCTCTTCGCTCCCACCCACCTTTCCCCCACAATCATCACACTTGTCCATGAGTTGTCCATGTCCGTGGGTTCTTTCTTTCTCTCATTTGTTCTATTATGTTCAATCCCTCCACCCCCACGACGCTCTCTCCACTGGAGCTGTCTGCCTGGTCTCTATCTGTGACTCTGTCTGCACTTTGCTTGATAGTTCATTTTGTTCATTAAATTCCACAAATGAGAGAAATCATACGGTACGTGTCTTTCTCTGACTGGCTTGTTTCTCTTAGCATGATGTTCTCTAGGCCCATCCATGCTGTCACAAAGGGTAAACTTTTCTTCCTTTTTACAGCTGAGTAGTATTCTTTTGCATAAATGTACCATAGCCGCTTTATCCACTCGTCTACTAATGAACATGAGCTGCTTTCAAATCTTGGTTATTGTAAATAACCCTGCAATGAACATAGGGGTGCACATATTCTTTCAAATTACTGTTTCAGGTTTCTTCAGATAAATTCTCAGAAATGGAATTGCTGGGTCATAAAGTGGGTGCCCCAGCCTGCATTCCCCCCAACAGTGCACAAGGTTCCCTTTTCTCCACATTCTTGCCCACACTTATTTTTGCTGATTTATTGATGGAGCCATTCTGACTGGTGTGAGTTGATATCTCATTGGGGTTTTAATCTGCATCTCTCTGATGATCAGTGACATTGAGCATCTTTTCATATGTCTCTTGGCCATCTGTGTGTGCTCTTTGGAGAATTGTCTATTCTGGTCCATTGTCCATTTTTTAATTGGCTTGCTTGTTTTTTGGGTGTTGAGTTTTATAAGTCCTTTATAAATTTTGGATATTAACCTCTTCTCAGATGTATCGGTGAATATGTTCTCCCACTCAGTGGCTTGTCTTTCCATTTTGTTGATCATTTCTTTACCATAATGGTAAACAAAATGGGATTTTATATAAGGTACGCCTATGGAATAAAAAAATATTGTTACAGAAAAATCATTTTCTCTGTGAGTTTTATGTAATGCTGGATTGAAAAATACATATGCAGAACACAGAAAAGCTTGGTTCGGGTGTAAGGCAGGGTGCTGCATTAAATTAGGTGGTAGAGGGGAATCAGAGAGAAATATGCATATTTGCATAACTTTAAATGTTTAAAAAATTTAAAGCATATGCCTATATATAATATGTGGATATGGATATATTTATATATCTACATAAACACGTTTGCATCATTTGGGTTATGATATAATTAAAAATATGGTTGATACTTTATTAGACCTCTTACAAATTAGTAAATTTAGTCTACTGAACCTGTATGTATAAAAAGCGATTAGAATATCTCATCACTTATTACACATAGTTCAGAAAGCTTCTGATTCATTCTCAATAGTTAATACCATTGCAAAATGGACAGGACATCAAGCTATAATTTTGTGTAATTTCTAAAATAAGACCTGTATTGCAGCAGATCTTTAGCGAAGGAAAAGGAAGGGGGAAGCACACGGAGTTGATGGACTAAGCATGTAAATTAAAGGTCATAACAGGACACAAATTAAACATAGCAGAAAACTTAGCTTCTTTCCTTCCTGGCAAATCAGGAAACTATTTGCTGGCTCTTATTAACTAAATTAAAAGCAAGATGTAATTATGGCTTTCATGGTGTGTCTACGTCTACATTTTTTGTACTGCTTAATTATATTAGCTGGCTGATGACAGCCTCACCGACCTCTCTGAATTTTATTCTCAGGCAGTAGCAGCTTTTATGCTCGGTGTTTAATCAGCACCACTCATCCTTCCATGAAGACTGACTGGAAGAGCATTCTTTTTAGAACTATGCATTAAGGGGATTTTTGCTTAAATCCAACGCATCCGTTCACAACTAGAGTGACTGACGGTTGCTGCTCCCTCAGCCTTGGGCGGTGCTGTGGGGACAGTGAAGCCAGCGGCAAGCACCTGGGGCACCTCTGGCCGCGGCCGCCCCCGCTCGGCCATCGCTGGATAAGTGCGGGGACTTTCATCAAACTGCAGGGGGTGCCTGGCGGAGGGGCGCGGGGGGGGAAGAGAGCACCCCTGTAATATTCTCAACAATAAAGCAGAAGAAAAGAAAACAAGAACAGAAAAGCAAAAGAAAAAAGGCAGAACTGTATGTAAAAAGAATTCCACCCGGGCAGATGCATTCAGAGCTGGAATTTCTACAGTCGACAGGACTCACCTTCTGTTTCACGAACACGATCCTTTCTGTGTTTTGTTTTGTTCTCACTCTTCATTGTCACATATCAACGTGCTGTCTTAGTTTTATGTCTCCCCTGTTAAAGAGTCGTGCTCTGCACGTTTAAACAGAAAAAAATTAACAATGAAATGCTTCTTCCACATAATAACTTCTCAAGCATTTGCTGACGTAAGTAAAGACAAGGTCTTTTTAAAAAAAAAAAAAAAAGTATCTTTATTGATTTCAGAGAGAGGAAGGGAGAGGGAGAGAGAGAGAAACATCAATGATGAGAGTCACTGATCGGCTGCCTCCTGCACGCCCCCAACTGGGGATCGAGCCCGCAACCCGGGCATGTGCCCTGACCGGGAATCGAACCGCGATCTCCCGGATCCCAGGTCGATGCTCAACCGCTGAGCCACGCAGGCCGGGAGAGACAAGGTCTTTTTTGATAATAAATCAGGTCTTGACTACAAATTAACCCCAAAAGTTGTCTACTGCCAGTAGTAACATGTTAGGAGAACAGTAGAACAATGTGCTCTAAGTAGTCATTGAATCATTAAAAACAAACAAGCAAACAAACAAGAATTTCAGACTGTAACACGGAGCAGACAAGTGTCCACCTTCACAACCACATCGGCAAGTCCTGTATGAACCTGAACAGAGCACCCCCTCGCCCCAGACCCCAGCTACCACACCGTCTGTACGCAAAGACTGGCTG
Organism: Miniopterus schreibersii; assembly: GCF_964146895.1. NCBI lineage: Eukaryota > Metazoa > Chordata > Mammalia > Chiroptera > Miniopteridae > Miniopterus > Miniopterus schreibersii. The sequence goes on from NC_138101.1 coordinate 188,403,760, forward strand.
CCTCTGCGTCATCACTTTTTCATTCCAAGTTTAATCATATTGTTTAACATCAGTGTTCCTGCCACAAAATATTAACCTGAAGCCCAGCGTAAAAACATATATCATTTTTCACTAAAGGATTATTGGCTTTTTTTTCTAATGAGTTAAAATGGATACTTGAGAAATAAATGTTTCCTTTAAATAAATATCAGACCTCATTACCTTACTATTATTTTGTGTGTTTAAAAAAAAAAAAGAATCTAATTTGCTGTAATATGAATTACAGAATAACAGCCCAAATAAATTCTACTTCCAACCACATGTGGTTGGTAGTGGTGCCAGAGACCAAACAGCCTCTGGAGTGTCTTCTCTTTACTGAGCAGCAAAACATTATTCCAGGAAGACTTCTAAATATTCTAAAGGTATTTTTTAAAATTCATAATGAAAACCCTGTGAGATGACTTCTCTTAATGCCTTTTCTTATTTGCCCCAAATCAAACAGCTAGTGTGGGCTGAGCAGCGGGGTTCTGGGCCCATGCTCTTGACCACACTGTGATGCCTCTAATCCTGGCAGTGGGCAACTTTTTTCTTGTAAGATTGAGGAATCATATTTGAGTAGCAGATACAGAAATAAAACAAACATTCCGTTATTTTTCTCTTACTCCCTCAGAAGATGGAGAATTAATTTGTAAAATTGCCTGTGTTACAATAACAATTTTAAAGAATTAAACAATTGAGAGCCTTGTGCTGAGAGGAGGCAATGCATTCATCATCTTCTGGAAAATACACACATTCCCTTTTGTCATCTACTAGATGTTACGATCCATGGAGGCAGATCTGAGCTGAGTAAGGAGCAATAACATTTTCAAAAAAATAAATGCAGATGTCTGAGCTTATAGGGGTACTCTGATTTATTTGACAGAAACATCTTTATCATTAATGCATGTTAGGCAACCTTGGCAACTTTAAAGCAATTTAACATTAAAAACTGCTACATCATAGTTTAGATAACATGTTAATTCAAATTTTTGCAGTATGTGTAACTTTGAGTCTCCTTATGAGGCAACTGTTACAGTTTCTAACTCACTTCTTTTTGCTCTGTTGGCATAAAACAACCTGCTTAGTGAGAGCCAGGGCGCTCCAAATTAAGTGTTTCCTCTGGCATAATAGCCAGGGCTAGTTCATAACTTCTGGCTTTTGTCTGAATCACAGAGATCCTCATGATATATTAAAATGTTTTATCTTTCCACAAAAGCTACAGTGAGATGATTTAAAGCAAAAGCCAGGCAACCTGTAATATGAATTAAGAAGAAACATGGTCCCGGTTAAAACCAATGAGTTACTCACATGGGGAGAAGTTCTGGCTAAAGCAAAGGCACTTTCTGGACGGTATCAGGGAGGATGATTCAGACAGAAAGCTTACACTCAAGGTGGCCCCTCGAGTGCTTCATTCCTGTCTCCCCTCCCTTCAGAGTAAACATTGTATTTGTATTTAAGTTAATTTTCCAATTTCCCCATTTATCACTTTCTATAATATTAATTTTTCAATTTTTTTATATAGGGATTTAGGACGCTCAGTAGAATCAGACATTGGTCTATAAAGGTCACACTTAAATTGCACTTATAAATTGGTATAATCTTAAAATTAAATGATACCCCAAATCAAAAGACTTTTTTATTGCAGGTGCTGATTCATTATAGTTTAATAAGATATAGTTTCTATCTTTCAGAAAAGATAGAAATGTAAATAATAGTAGCTGATTATTTTCTGCCTTTGCTATTGCTGGTTTCTGCACTGTCAAATTACCTAAAGGGTAAGTCCTCTAACAGCTCCCATTTTACAAATGAGAAAATTAGGGCAGAGACAAGTAATTCCAGAAAACCACATAGCTCGACAGTGGCAGGGCTGGCATTAAAATCCAGGCAGCTTGATTCCAAATGTTATTCTTAATCTCTAGGCTGTACTTTTCTTATTACATAATTCATATTTTATAAATACAAAATAGTTCCTTTTTTCTTGCTGTTTGTCTTTATGCTCCATAGCTAAAGGCGATTAAGGCTAGCATTAACAATGTTAATAAACCCGTCTCAGAGATTCCTGTAATGGGTACGAGCGCCAGGGACACTGCAAAAGGAGGCAGGGATGGGGGAGGGCAAGTGGCAGGAAGGAGCGATAAGGAAGCATTGTGGAAATATCCATGCAACCCCAGACTCACGCCTGTCCTTACAGCCCTGTTTAATTCGTAGATGTCTGTCCCCAGCACAGAAATCTAAGCAAATTATATAATGCTTCCACCCAGAGTTTAATGCAATTTCATTAAGATCCTTATTTATGTAGTAAATAGTTATTAAGTATCTATATGGGATCAGCAATATCCCCAAGGTCAAATGTTAAACATGAGAAAATAGACACATTAAAAACACAAAATAGGACTTGATAAGTTTGACAATATTCATGGTAATATGCAATACGTGAAGAACCCCAAACAGTTGTTTCTTACTTAAAAAACAAAAGCTGGTCAGAATTCAGAAAGAAATAAGCCTAAACAGATTGGGACATGCAAGGTTATAGAGCCTCGTATTAAAGTGTTTGTCAAGTTTCTCTTCATATCCTGGGCGAAGGAAGAGAGTTCTCTACTAAGAATGAAAGGAACCAGATCTGAGTGACTGACATGAGTCAATATTATTTATATTTCTTGCATGCACTATAATTCACTTATTTACTGTTACACTTTGGACATTTAAAAAAAAATAAACCATTAAAAACAATAGGCATCCTTTGTGCAGGTTTTCACAGACATGAGCCACAGTCCCTTACAGGCTATGCCCTAGAGGTTAACCTTTAAGTCGTAGATATACACACTTTGCTTCTAATATATTTTGAAGCTTTAAAACAAAACAAAAAAAAAGCCACTAAAGAATAAAGTGTAAAACACACATATATTTATTAACCCTGAATTACAAAGTATTCATAGTTAGCCCGATTTCTTCAGCTATTTTAAAACAAATAGTTAAACCACAGAAGATACTATTGAAGCCTCTCTTGCTCTCTCTGTCCAGTTACCTGTCCCTTCTCTCCCCCCAGAAGTGACAACCACTGTGGTAATTGTGTGCTTCATTCCTGTCTCTTGTTTTATCTCTACTACATATTTAATAATCTATAAACAATGTAAGGTATAGCAGTTTGTGTGTTATGTTATAAAATTCACCTCAAGTGTTTTAAATGCTTGCATAACTTTTCACTAGGAAATTATATGAGAGGCTTTATTGCACCATTGTGTGTAATTTTAAAAAAATTATAAACTATTTTAATATATGTGGGATATGGGAGAAAAAAAACTGTTGTATATATACAGTGATCTGCTCTGTAGTGTTCATGAATGAACTAAGTTGATATTAATCAAGATGAAGAAAGCCTGAAAACATAACACTGACAGTGTTCCTTTTTTGATGAGAAAAACAACACCTGAATATGTGAGTAAAATGTGGTATTGTGCACGGCTCCCTTGGGTGTTCTTAATTAGGAGACGTGGTTTATCTCTTGGTGTGAAGCCTTCCCAGGTCACCTTCCTTGGTGATGATAGCCCTTGGCCTTTAACCTTCATTTGAGATTGAAAGGAAAGCAAAAACACAAAAGAGGACACAACTTTTGTTTATTTTTTCTTTCTCTGTAAGCAATTATTTCATGCTTGAGCTTTTTATCAAATCAGACCAATATATGAAATATATTATTCCTCTGCTTGTTTCCTGCCGTATTCCCACTTCATCTGTTAAAACGAAATTCAGGGTCCTTCCTCAGAAAGAGGGTTTTTCTTGTACTCTGAGAAATGGCACTATGTCATCCTAATTTCCAGCTTCAGAGTCCCTAAATATCTACCAACAATATGCAAAATAGTTGTGCATAGAGACTTGTGAGTAGGGGCTAATCTCTTCCTCACTCCCTAATTCAAGCTACTCTAAACACAAACTTGACCCTGGTAGATTGTAAGTGCTTCAGGGGCGGAAACTTTGTCCTATAATATCAATACTCCCTGAACAATGTGGTCACACAGAATTTTTATACGTACCTTTTTGATGTTGGCCTAAAGATACTCCCTTGAAGTTTTAAAATACCCAGAAAAAGAGAGATTGCTTTCATGACTCAGTTTTCCTTGTACAATTTCCATCCGTGCCTTGAGGAAAAAACTGGTATTGATTAGCTGTCCTCGAGGTCATATTGTGCTCATGCTTCGGGCATTGGTGACAGCCACTGCTCTGAGCTGCAGGTAGGCAGGTGGCTGTGCTCCGTAGGTCTTCAGGTCCAGGCTGGTGCAGTCATTCTTATGTGAGTCATGTTCTGCTTGTATCACTGACAGAAGCGTCAGAGGACAGGCTCAGCTACTTCCCCATCGTGTCCTAACATGTCATTGAACAGAGCATGTCACAGGGCTACAGCCGAAGTCAACTATGCAGAGTATACAGAGATGATACAAAGAAAAATCTGCCCACCCCGAGACCATGGAAACAGTTTGGGAGCATCATTCCATAACAGGGACTGAAAAACAGACCAATAATTCAATCTACTGCAGAGCTTGCTTTCTGCTTGAATTGGCCTGCTAAAAAAATATTAGCTCTGCTGAGCACATAGATTTGTAAGGAATCTCTTTTCAGAAAAGAGAAAGATTGTAAGCCAACATGTTTCCTTGGTTAAGACACACACAAAAAAGTGTACTTAATTGTCAAAAAACAGTGTACATCCAAAACCAAAGTTCAGCAGAGTAATCTTTTTATCTGAGAAACCTGATAATTTCTGAATTTGTTTTTTTAATATATGTCTGTATAGAATAGCTCTTTGTAATCCCTACTTGTTTGGTTCTGGACCTGTTTTAAGTTACAAGCTTTTTCAAGTCCTCTTGGAAGCAGGCAGTGCTTTGAGGCAGAGAAAGTGTGTTGTGTGGGTGAAATAAATTGTTGAGGACTCTAGTAGGGAGGAAAGCGGTGCACCAATTACATATCAGCCTCCAAAAATTCTTATAGGCAAATGTCAGAATAGAGACTGGCATCTATATAGGTCTTCATAGAGAACTGGAACAATACCTAAGTCTTAAGATAATGCAACATATTCCTTTTAATGCTCTTGAAGGTGTTATAAAAAATCCCTTAAATGTATGTAGATGGGGGTGAGGAGAGAAAAGCTACTTCGCTTGACTTTCTACTCACCCTGCCCTGAGAGGTTTGGGCTTGGCAAAGGTGTCCCTGGATGAGAGCTCAGTTTGACCCGACTAATATTATTTTTAAAAGATTATAGTTACATTGTTCTCAAGAAACAGAAATAACAATAGTGACATTAAAACATAGCTAGACTCTAACAAGAGAAGGCTAGTGTAAATTCTAGTGGCTTTCCAAAATTAAGTAAGAAAGGAACCACAACAAAAAGTATTGGAAACAATAATGACTAAGAACTTCCCCGAATTAATGTCAGGCCACACCGCAATTCAGGAAGCTGAGAGAACACCAAGCAAGACGAACGCCAAAACACTGTAGTTAGTCATCATGTTTTCACACTATGGAAAATTAAAGATAAAGAAAAAGTCTTGAAAGAAGCAAAGGAAAAAGAAAGCTTTTCTGTGGAAAAGCAAAGATAATCACATTGCGGTTCACCTTGGGAACTATGCACCAAGAAGAGAGTGGAGGGAAACATTTAAAGTGTTGCAAGAACACCCACTTAGAATTTTGTACACTGTGAAATTATCTTCCAAAGTTAAGGAGAAATAGACTTTCAGAGACAAACAAAAATTAAGGGAGTTTGTCCCCAGTAGACTACAAAAGACACATCTCATAAAGACTGCCTCTGTTATCAGAGAAATCGGGGTGCCCTCTTCCCCATTGGGTGCTGGGGGAGGGGTCCTTACAATATCTTGAGAAAAAGAATTTTCTGAGACTTACGCAGGAGGGTGAATTATTTTTATTAGGGATAAAATCATAGGGATATAATTCCTGGGTTTCCAAAGTCCCATTTCCCTTAGTCCCGTTCTGGAAGACGTGTAGCTGGGGCTTCAGTAGAGCTAGAAGCAAAGCCAGTGACCAGAGTTTCCATTCCATGTTGGAACCGAGTCCAATAGACATCACGTTGGCTGCAGCCCATTAGTCCGTTGTTTTCGGGGAGTTCTCATGCCATGAGTCATGTGGGTGAAAACAGAAAAGTGTGCCTGGAGCAATAAGAGTCCCAAGAGCATAAGGGGAACCAAGATCTCAAAGAGCACAAGAGCACAAGAGAGCGAACTCCTTTGTTTAGGGGCTGAAACATCCTAAATTTTGAGTCCTTGCAGTCGGCATGGCCATCCTGGTCAATGACCTGTGCCCAGGTGTGACTGACAGGCAAGTACCTTCCCAATGTCACCCAACTTTCCTGGGCATGCGTCTAGCCTCCTCCCGGTCCAGTCACGTCCCCCAGCGATCTGCAGGGAATAGACCAGCGGGCTCCCCGGGGAGTGTGAAGCTTTAGCTTCCCGGTGAAGCTGCCCAAATGTCATGCCTATAATACTTGGCCTTCCCTTTGCTCCTTTCCTGTTATTAATAACTACTTAGTCACAATGGTATCATTTCCAAATATACAAAAAACTCTTCAAAGTTCAACAATAAGAAAACAACATGGCCTGGCTGGACATGGCTCTGCGGTTAAGCGTGGACCTAGGATCCAGGCGATCGGGGTTCGATTCCCGGTCAGGGCACATGCCCGGATTGAGGGCTCAATCAATGACTCTCATCATTGATGTTTCTATCTCTCTCTCTCCCTCTCCTTTCCTCTCTCTGAAATCAATAAAGATACATAAAAAAAAAGAAAAAGAAAACAACATGATAAAAAAATTGAGCCACTCCAGTCTTCTTTCTTTTAATGAAGCCCAGCCTAATAATTCTGTTTTGTTTCCCTCCCCCTTGGATTGTGCCTCTGGTGTTATATCTAAAAAGTTATCATCAAACCTAACGTTATCTAGATTGTAACTTATGTTATCTTCTAGGAGTTTTATAGTTTTGCTTTTTAGATTTAGGTCTGTGATGCATTTTGAGTTAATTCACATTGGTGTCCAGTTTTTCCAGCACCATTTTTTGAAAAGACTATTTTGCTCCAGGATATTGCCTTTTTGCTAAAAATAAGTTAACTATTTATTTGGGTCTATTTCTGGGCTCTCTATTCTGTTCCATTAATTTTTTTGTCTATTTTCTCTTCCCTCAAATACCACACTGCCTTGATTACTGTCACTTTACGTAAGTCTTGGAACCAGGTAGAGTCAACCCTTCAGCCGTGTTTCATGCTTGAATTTATGGATCAAGTTGGAAAGAACTTACTTCCTGACAATATTGCGTGTTCCTCCAGATAAACAGAAACATCTTTCCGTAGATTTAGTTCTTCTTTGATTTCACTCATTAAAGTTTCACAAATCTTCCTCATATAGATCATGTACATATTTTGCTAACTAAATATTTCATTTTTGGGTGCTAATGTAAATGGTATTTCAATTTTAATCTCCACTTAATCATTAATGTTATGTAGGAGAGCTATTGACTTCTGTCGATTAACCTTGTACCTCATAATATTGATACAATCAATGATTAGTTTCAGTAATTTTTGTCAATTCTTTCGGATTTCCTATATAGTCAGTCATGTCATCTGCAAAGAGAGTCAATATTTTCCTGGGTATCCATGGAGGATTGGACCAGGATCTTCTCTGGTTACCAAAGTCTGTGGATGCTCAAGTCCCCTACATATAAAGGCATTGATCAATGCTTGCTGTTTGCCCTCCACATGCTCAGACTCCCAACGTGGTTAGAAACAGTACAGTTATTTATTGAAAAAAATCCACATATAAGTGGATTTGAGCAGTTGAACAACTCAAGTTGTTCAAGGGTCAACAATATTTTCTACAAAGCCTATAATGAACAATTTATCGGATAGATGGCAAGGATAAAGAAATAGTTTTAAAATAGGTTAATAATTCTTCAAAACTATAAACATATAGTATTTTTTATTGGAAAACAATATTAAAAATGAGGAACTGGGTTGTGGTCATAATTGCTATTACTGGGATGTCATTTCTTTTAGGCTCTTTCAGCTGACAACACAAATAAATACAGATGTGGTACTAACCTCTGTATATACGTGTAACTACAAAATATTTCTACATATGACCATTTGTATCTATAGTAAGTTAAATATGAATAGTTACTGATCCAATTGTTACTGATCCATGGATCCAACGAATCCATTATCACAGGGATCCTTCTAGACCCTTTCCCTTGCTGATACGTTAATTTCATCGCTAACAGCAGGAGGCCTGGCTTTCTCCACCCATCATCCATTTGCTTAATTGCTCAATCCCAGGTTACTCGTGTAGCTATGACATAATTGTTAGCCTGTCCCTCCCTGGGAAACAACTTTATTGACCTGACTGCAGTGCTTACTGCAGTTCCTTTTGTCTTTAGACTTACAGACTCACTTCATTTTCAAAATTACTTACGTCAGCAGCTTTCCTCTCTTCAGCGAGGCTGCTGCGTACATTTTTAATACCTTTAGATTCTTTTATCACGGTCTTCCTTCTTTCTGCGGAGCTCCTGGCTTCGTAAGTTTTAACTTGAATACGTTAAGCTTCACGGTTTGTGTTGTACAGTTTGACAAATGCATGTTACGTGTCCGCCATCACAGTCATATACAGAAGACCTTCCCCATCCTAAAAAAAACCCTGGGATACACTTATTGCACCCTGTAACCATAAAACCCCACCAACCACTCATGATTTTGCTGTCTCTATAGTTTACCTTTTCTAGACTGTTGTATAGCTGGAATCATATACGATGTCCCCTCTTCAGACTTCGCCCCTTTAGCAAAATGTCTTGAAGACCCCTCCGTGGCTTCGAGACCTGATCAATCATTTCTTCTTATGGCTGAATGACATAACATTTTATTATATGGATAGCTCAGAGTTTGTTTATCTATTCACTTCTTGGAAGACAACCTGGTGGCTTCCTTTTTTATTCAGTCATCAGTAAAGCTGTTACACACATTCTTGCACAGTTCTTCACACAAAACTTTATTTTCTGTGAATCCCATGACGCTTTGCCCAAGTTGTATGGATCGAGGGTGTTGGCTTCTTGAGTGGAAGCCTTTGCCTTTACTTACACTTCTGCTTGAAGTAGTTTTGTTTGCATTTTTTATTTTTTATTTGTGTTTTCTTCCTTCTAAGATGCTCTGCATGATGGTGTCTGTGGCTGTGTAACGCTGAGGCTCTTTTTTAACATGTGTACTCAGACTGGTTTTTGTGTTTTTTTTAAGCACTGCAATTTTCTTTACAACCGAGATTTTCTGTTGTTAAAGAGTTCTATCCTCGGTCGTTTTGTCACTGAAGAAATTTCCATATTGTGCTCTGAGGCTTTATTTTATACACAAAAAGTTCTGCCTTTTCTCCCTTAGCTTCCTGCACTGTGTCAGGTCATATCAAAGGCAAGAAAATGTTTGGGACCTTACAGTAAACACAGTTCTATAAAACTACACAATAAGGGGATTGTCCGTGGTTACTGTACAGAAAATGTTTATCTGTCCCCAGCAAGCAGTCAGGAAATGGTGAGAGAGCCTAAGGGTTATGTTCCCTGTTTCAGCTGTCATTATGCAGGTCAGACTTTCTTGAAGGGGGGTCTAGATCAGGGTCGAGATTATACTTCCCTCCCCCCACTCTGACCTTGTGAACAAGGTCTGGTTGCCAGCTCCCGCGGTGCACCCAAACATTGCCCTCTGAGGATTAGCCTTTTCCAGAAGGACCGGAGGCGTGGATTATACTAACGGGTGCACCTAGGTCCAAACTGAAAGAGTCGTCTCTCTCTCTTTGGTTTTCTAGGACCATTAATGAGATTATCAGTAATATTTTTCAGTGATTGCCCATACCCCACAAATGTCCTTATATTTCTAGCCATTGTTTTAAGCATCTAGAAGCAGAGGATGGACACACAAAAGCAGAAAAATCTTAATTTCCTCTAAATATAGCCATACCTGTGAGTTGAAGGCATGGCTGTGCAAATGTATGCTTGCGTGAGGCAACTTCTGCATTGATTAAAACGGGTGTCCTACATTTTCAGAAGATCAAAGTAAAAAAAAAAAAAATGTAATCTGTATCAGCAGCTGCAAAATGAAACTACATGGATTAACTTTCTTTCTCCCTAACTGTAAATGTATTTGTTCCTCACATTACAGTAGGTCGAATTTCTAGCTCTGTTGGTTGAATGCAAATACTTTGCTTTTGATCAGTGATGTTTTTATAGTTCAGATAGGGTGCCAAAGAGATCTTTCTTCCCCATACCTAGTTCTCTCAAACATCTACATGTTTGCTTTGCTTTTCTGCTCTGTAAACTTGTGCTGGCCCAGGGTAGGCAAATCTTGCAATATTCCTGTTTCTTTAAGTGACACTATGCCTGAAACTCTATCAATGGAGATAAGAGGCATTTGTTTGAAGCATCAGTGTTTAATCAACCTCAGATAATTTAGACACCTGCCTAGAAGCAGAGATTGATGCAGTCCATACCAGTCACTTATGTTTTATTATGAAATATTACCCTTTTAATGTTATAAAATTAACTATATACATGGGACTGAAAAGAAGAGAGCTCATGGAAACTAATGAAAGTAGAGGAATCCCCTGTGGGATGGGAGAGGTCAGCTACCTACCTCAAGGTATTAGCAGGGCTAAATTTAAATGGGTCTGAGCTGGTGGGTGGGGGGCATATAATAGCTCCTATTAAAAGTGAACCTCAGAATCAGGTTTCTATTATTATTCACATAATAGCATATTTAATCATAATTCATCTTCATAGTTCAACAAACCTAAGGAACCAAAACTCATACAGTTGAATGGGATGGAAGGAGCAGAAATCCTCTCTCGGGAAACGGTGCTTTTGGGTAGAGTTGTCATAGCTCCAGACAACAAAACTAGAATTTAGAATAAAGCCTTATTCTTAGAAGCATAGTCTAGAAAGCATAGAAGCAACTGCAGAAACCCAGGAACATGGGTCGGAAGAAGGAAGGTACGAAAGACCTATAGGCCCCCCGGTCCCACGCCAGGCAACCACATGTCGCACTGCAGATGCTTAGAGATAGTGGCAGAAACTGTGACCGGCAGAGCCCCCGGTGAGGGAGGGCACAGTGTAAACGGGGTAAGAAGGAACAGACAAGTGTTCCCGGGGCAGACTCGGGAAAAGCCAGGGAGCAGATGAGCAAAGAGAACAGCTGATAGAAGAGCTCCCTCTGCACTGTCCCTTCCTTGGCCCAGATGAGGCCCAAGATGTGCATATTGCGCAGTGTTGCTGAGAGTTGGTCCGCCTCGAGGTAGAGTGTGAGACTTTGTAGCTTTGTGGACCACTGAAAATTAGACATCATTGGACATAACGTGCACGTCAATGGTCAAGGAGGTGTAGGCTCAGGGAGATGAAGTGGCCTGCAGCTTTTCACAAAGTAGGGGTGAGCTGCCCTCGCTCCCTGTCCATTGGTTCCCCTCTGCCACAGGCTGGGTCCCCAGGGAGGCAGAGGCAGACGGCGTGGACAGGGAGCTTAATATTGAGGACTCGGGAACAACAACTAGGGGAGGGGAGGGGAGGGGAGGGGAGGGGAGGGGAGGGGAGGGGAGGGGAGGGGAGGGGAGGGGAGGGGAGGGGAGGGGAGGGGAGGGGAGGGGAGGGGAGGAGGAAAATTAGGCTGAGGGAGGAGCTCAGCTGCAATGCTCTTGGTGGAAGCCTCAGCAAGCCCTAGAGGAGACTCTGAAGATGACCTAGTCATGCATAGCTGTCCCTGAGAGAGCCAGGCCTTTCTACTTCTATATCAATCAGTCCTCAAATGCCATTGTCCTGTAAACATGGCACGACCTTGGGCAAAGGGTACTGTTCAGCTGAGGCACCCCTGAAAGGTTCTAGCAAGAGAGGGCTGTCTGCTAATAGCAATTCCAATTTCCAGAGTAATACGTTCTTTATTCCTGAAGCTGAGGCACATGATGGTGCACCACAGCTTCCACCACATAGACTGGGGTCCGTTTTTTAAGACTCAAGGGAGATGAGATCGTCACAGAGGCAGAGAGGTCGATCTGTTTGGAACCACAGACCCAAAATGAGAAATACTTGGAGAAAGTTGAAAAATGTTCTTGCCCTAAGGGAAGGGAATGTGCAGACGTGCGGTGGGCACTCCTAGACTTAGAAGGCGGCAGCTTTCAGGTGGTGTGAGCACACTGCTGCAGGTTCCTGGGTAACTGGTGGCAAAGCACCGCTTTCTCCCAGATGAGCTGTGCAAAGAGCGCTTATCGTGGAGTCTGGAGACCAGAGGACTCCCTGTCTCTGTCGTGACCTGATGGAGCCAGTTTCGCAGCCTCCTTTAATCTATCTCTTCATCTCTACAATAGTTCATCCAAATCTCTGCCTCACTTAGCCCCCGTCAAAGCTGTCAGAATAAAGTAAATATTTATGCAGAAATGTTTTATAACCCGGAAAGGTTTGCATTCATGTTTTCCTGAAGTTCTTTGGGTTAACTCAAGTGGGATTGATTAGCAGTTCACATCGAGACCTTACTTCAGATTCCTATTTTTCTGCTTTGCGTTCACTCGACAGATTGTCAGTAATTAATAAAGTATTATTTTTTTTCTAAAATTCCATTGACTTTTAAAAATATGCAGGTATTTGTAGCAATACGTACCTTTCTTATCCATTGCACCTGAAAAACATAAAAGTAACTGAAATCCCATCTTTCCTTTGCCTGTCCCTCTCCTGCAGAACAGTTTCTGTCCCTTCTCACAAAAGACACATAGAGTTCCTACTTTATAGGATCATTAATTCTAAGACTGAGAGAAGTTACGGTGCCCTGATAAAACCTTTTATGGTCATAAATACCAGAAGAATAGAAGTGAGATTCATGGATCTATTTCTTAATTTTATGACATCTATTAAACTTTAGACCTCATTTGTATCTCAATGTGACTCTTTCCAAAATGGGATTTAAAAAAATATCTTATTAAGATTCATAGGTTAAATATAATTAGTGTAATTAGTAATGAAAATAATGAATAATAGAAAAAAGTGTTTTGCCTAATGTTGACCATAATGATAATACTGGAGTATACTACATTGTAGAAATGCCTTGCACAGAAATAAAAAGTTACATTTGCTTGCTGTAGCCAGGAGACAAATGAAGCTTCATTTCTGGATATAATGTTTCAGACTTCGCAAATATTAGCTAACTTAATGTTTTCAAATTCTGCCAAATAATATCTTTTATTTCTTCTTAGTTTTTTTTTGTTTTGTTTTTTTTTTGAATATATTGAGGTTACATGGGTAAACAAAATTATACATGTTAATTAATATATTTTAATGGTGGTTTAAGTTCCCACTATTAGTCCTTTGATTTAGGAATTTTATAGTGACTGGTAAAGCAAAATATCTATCTGAAGGGATTATTTCTACAACAATTTCAAGATTTATTCAGTTCTGAAATTAGCCCATAATTTTCCCTCTGAAAGAATGAGGGTAAGTTTATATTAATAACAATCTGAAAAGGTCAGATTTGGGGTCATCAACTTGTGCAGATTTTGAGCCATTAGTTTGAGACAGAAGTGGAGTTGAAGAATTTTAAAAAGAATACCAAAGATTTACCTTAAGCAATTCAAAATTTTGGTAAGAATTAGCATTCTCTATTTTGAGTAGATGGGCATTTAAATTTTTTGTTTTCCAAAAATTTGTCTAGGTTAGACAGGCAAGGAAGTCCTCAAATGATGAAATCTTCATATACCTGACATCTTCACATGCTCCTCTCATTCTTCTAAAATCAGCAATAAACCACAAAGGCTACAGAAAGATACGGTATAATTGTTCGGAGTTTGACTGGCCTTTTATCTAAGCTACGAGCTGCTTTGCATAATCAAGCAGGCCTCATATGTACTCAACTCCAAATCTATTTCACTGCAGGCATCTTGACAAATGTATTAGAGTTAGAACGGGGTTTCCTAAGGAGAAAAATGACAGGTCAATAAAGTGACCAGAGATTCCGATATGGACCCATCTATTGATAATAATTAGGACACTCTCTCGCTTATTAACTTGAGAGCTCCTTGGGGGCAGGAAATGTGTCTTATTTATATTTAAATTCTAAGGGTGTTAATTAGACTGTCAAGTTATAAGTCATAAAATCCTTGAGTTTCCTTTGGTTAGTGTAGGAGATATTATCAGAATAGGCTGAAAAATGAATTTTTTTTTCTTTTGAGTACTCACACAGCTTCACATACATTTTTAATTCCTTTCCATATAGGATGGTCCTGTAGATTTCTGGAGGTGCCGGGTCTTCTTCTCCTGGGTAACTGATTTTTCAGTAAAATTACTTGAGAGAATTATCTTATGCACCTACCCTCCTGAAATTTCCTTAATCGATTTTCACATTCACTCTCTTGTCCCGGTAACGTGTAGGAGCTTAACATAAATATTTTTATGAAATAAAAAAGTAAAAAGAAAAAAAAAAGAAAATTCTACACTGATGCATTTCCTTCAACATTCTGAATGAACTAAGCATTGGTCAATGATAGAGACACATTTCTACAAGTGCCAAGGTGTACAGTTCAAAGGTTTAAGAAAGTTATTCATCAAATTTTAAAAGGTGACCCTAGTTCGGAAAAGAAAGTTTATTTGTTTGTAGTAATGACATCCTGTAAAAACATAAGGTTTGTATGTAGAGCATTTTTAATTTGATAGTGTTGTTTCTCCTTTTAATTACTTCTCAATGACTGGAAACAAAGAAGATGAATATGACTATGAAAAACCTTGATAATTAAAATATCACCTAGAAAATTTAAGTAGCACTGACACGAAGCTTAATATTTTATTTGAAAATAAGGATTTCACTATCTAGTGTTCACAGTAGGGGCATCCCATCAGGATTACATAGCTGTGTCTACACTGAGCTACATTCAGCCCAACATTTACAGAGAGTACCAGGTAATTGGATGTTTTTTTTTGTAAGCTATCAAATGACTCACTAAATGTTTCATTTTAATCTTTGTTTTATCATTACACTCGCAGTGGTTGAGTTACTTTGGAAATGTTTTTGATACTTTAAATGAGCTGTTCAGAAATATGTACTGGTGGAAATGGCTTCTTTACCTTTTTATTATTTTATTTTAACCTGTTATATTTACTGATGATTTCACATCATGCTTCCATCTAATCGCTCATTCACTCATTTATTAAATATTAACTGTACAACTATTATATGTGAGGCCTTTCGGATGTTGGATCATTTAGAGTTGTCTCATCTGCCAAGAGCCGCTTCACCCCAGGTCGTACACTTCCTGGGACAGTCCTCATTTAATAGCTGATAGAGCTGGAGTTACAAAACCCTTGCCCTTAATTCCAGTGAGGAACATCTTTGGTGGGATGTCTTGTTCCAGAGCTCACCATGGCGCTGGCTAAGGCTGCTATGTAGGTCAGAGAGGCCCTGGCATCCGGGTGAACTTTAGTGGTAGCTCTCCATGGTAGTCCAGGGGCAATTGTAGGAGAATACATTACAGAATTGGCCTCGTACTAGCAGTTGGGATTATAGAATTAGAAACAGTGAAGACAAGGTAGTGGTGCTTAATCATCAGAAGACAGGAGACTACAATTTTTATGAGTGACAAGGTTAAAATAGCAGTGGAGAGGCCTCGTGCACATAGTTATTGAGCTGGTTAATAGAATACAGTGTCCCAAGTAATGAACAGCCAACAAAGGCGCTGCCAACGTCTTAAAACCCAGTGAGAACGACCTAGGATTTTGTTCCTGCACAATTACTTACCATCTGTGTGGCATTAGCAAACTCACTTAGCTTCTCTGAATTTTTATTTTTGTAAATAATCAGGAATAAAAAATCTTGTTTTGCTGGATTTCTGCTAGATTTAAATTCATTTTTATATACCAAGATATAGAGAACAGATATGGCTCACAGTAAGACCTCAGTAAGAGGTAGCAATTATTATTATTTTATCTGCGATATTTAGTAAAAAAATGATGAACTGTTCTTCAGGACATTTAACAAAAAGGCCTCTATAAGCAATGGATTAGGGGAAGTTGCAGGAGAGGGGTGATAGATATCCGAATTGGCTTATCAGTCACAGAATAATTGCAAATGTTGTAGACATAGTTAAATTGTCTCTAAGATAAAGTGGTGGGAATGAGGCAGGGCTGTTTTGGACATAAAGAATAATAACAAATAAACTAGAAGAAGAAATTTGAGACACATTTTGTACTCCATATTTTGAAATTTAGATAGACCTTTAAATAAATACATTGGGGGAAAACATAACTTTAAGAAAATACTCAAGAGGAAAGCAAAAATACCTTCCCAAGAACTGGGAGGTGTAGAGAGATAATTTAAAGAATATATCTTCTATTTTTAGAGTTAAAAGATACTTTTATATTCTGCATCTTGAGGTTTGCCTAGTAAAAATATGACATTTCTTTAAATCTAAATATAAATGCATGGCTGACTAGAGAAGGCAAAACAGCTTGTCAACATGTGACAGTCAACCGCCAAATGGCAAGTGAACAATGAGAGTAAATGGAAACATATGACATGAAATCTGTTCTTAGACTTTGGAAGGATTAAGTTTGGCAGTATTACATATTATTTTTGTTTGTTCATGTTTGTTTGTTTATTGTTTATTATTTTTATTGTTGAAAGTACTACAGATGCCCTCTTTTCCCCCCCATTAATTCCCTCCACCCTGCATCCACCCCACCCCCAGGCCTTCCCCCTACAATTGTCTGTGTCCATGGGCTATGCATATGTGCATATAAATTCTTTGATTAATCTCTCCCCACCCTCTCTCCCACCCCCGCCTTCCATCTGAGATCCTTCAGTCTGTTCCATGTTTCTATGTCTCTGGATCTATTTTGTTCATCAGTTTTATTATATTTCACATATGAGTGAGATCATGTGGTACTTCTCTTTCTCTGACTGGCTTATTTCACTGGCATAATACTCTCCAGTTCCCTCTATGCTGTGCCAAAGGGTACAAGATCCTTCTTTACAGCTGCATAGTACTCCATGGTGTAAATGCACTACAGCTTTTTTGTCCACCCAGCTACTGATGGGCAGTGGGCTTTTAACAGATCTTAGCTATTATAAATTGTGCTGCTATGAAAATAAGGGTGCATATATTCTTTGTGGTTGGTGTTTCAGGATTCTTAGGGTATATTCCTAGAAGTGGGATCACTGGGTCAAAAGGCAGCTCCATTTCTAATTTTCTGAGGAACCCCCATACTGTTTTCCATAGTGGCTGCACCAGTCTGCATTCCCACCAGTAGTGTACTAGGGTTTCCCTTTCTCCACACCCTCGCCAGCACATGTCGTTTGATGATTTCTTGATGGAGCCATTTTTAAGTGATACCTCATTGTGGATTTAATTTGCATCTCTCTGATGATTAGTGACTGAGTATTTTTACATATGTCTCTTGGCCATTTATATGTCCTCTTTGGAGAAGTGTCTATTTAGGTGCTTTGCCTATTTTTTAATTGGATTCTTTGTCTTCCTGATGTTGAGTTGTATGAGTTCTTTATGTATTTTGGATATTAACCCTTTATCCAATGTGTCATTGGCAAATATGTTCTCCCATACAGTGGGCTCCCTTTTTGTTTTGTTGATGGTTTCCTTTGCTGTGCAGAAGCTTTTTATTTTGATGCAGACCCATTTGTTTATTTTCTCCTTAGTTTCTCTTGCCCTAGGAGGTGGATCAGCAAACATATTGCTATGAGAGATGTCTGAGATTGTGCTGCCTACATTTTCTTCAAGTATTTTTATGGTTTCATGTTTTACATTTAAGTCTTTTATCCATTTTGAGTTTATTTTTATGTATGATGTAAGCTGGTGGTCTAGTTTCATTTTTTTACATGTATCTGTCCAAATTTCCCAGCACTATTTATTGAAGAGACTGTCTTTACTCCATTGCATGCTTTTGCCTCCTTTGTCAAATATTAATTGAGCATAATGGAGTGGGTCGATTTCTGGGTTCTCTGTTCTGTTCCACTGATCTATATGCCTGTTCTTGTGCCAATACCAAGCTGTTTTGATTACAGTGGCTAATATTACACATTTTTCATGGAAATCAAAAACTAAACATGAAACTGAGCATACTTGGGAATGTTTGGTATCTCTGCAAATTAAGACACCAGCCCCCACCTCCTAGGCACGCTTACCTTTCTTAACCTTATAGCTAAATTTATAGAATAGCTAGAATAGCTGCTCTGTCAAAAATGTGACAACTTTTTAAAAGTCCTTTTGACCAATTTTATTTTCACAGAATTAAATCTTAAAATATTTAAATTCAGCTTCAGTTCTCCTACATACTAGCTACACAACTTGAGGTACTTCCTTGTTTTCTTTGAGCACTGTCTCATCAGCTATAAATTGAAGATTAATAACATCTCCCAATTTTGGATAACCAAATAGTTTACTTTTGTGTATTCATTTGTTTGTATTTTTTATAATAAAATAATACCTACATGAAAGAATTTCTAAATTTTAAGAGATTTTATGGGTCATGTATCTTTATTATCCTCCTGAACTGACTGTTAATTGACCACTTAAATTTAATGTAAATCTATGTTTTAATGTGAATTCAAACTTTGGAAGACATGGAGAGCTACCAAATGACCTAAAATATTGTTGACTAGAATCTCAGCATGGCTTTGACTTGTAACAGGTTTCCTGGGGGGGAAATTGAATACTCCGTCTCACTGTGGATATCTTCCCTCTGTCAAAATTGTAGTATCAGCCAAACAATAGGGGGGAAAGTGTAATGAAGGAAGAAAGAGAACAAATAAAATTATTTTTATTGTGGTATAATTTACAAAAAATAAAATACATAGATTTTTAGTGTTCTGTTTAATGAGTTATGCAAATCTATAGGTTACTGCACCCCGATCAAGTTATAGAACATTTCCTTTGTTCCAGAAAGTTTTCTCATCCCCCATCCTAGTCAATTTCCGTTGCTCTTAATTCTATCTTTATAGCTTATTGTGTTATTTCTAGCATTTCATAAACAGGGAACCATACACTACAAACTTCATAGACTTATTTGTGCCTGATTTTATTTGTTCAGAAGGTATTTGATATCTGTATCAAATATTTCATATCTGTATCTATAACACTAATTTTTTTAAAAACTATTTCATTTTATGAATATACCAAAACTTGGTTTAATCATTCTCCTGTTTATGGACATTTAGGTTTTCTTAATATTTGTTACTATGAATAAAGCTGGGAGAAAGAGAGAGAAACATTGACCGAATGCCTCCAGTACACGCCCCCAATGACAACCTAAGTACGTGCCCCGAGAGGGGATCAAACCTGCCACCTTTCAGTGTACTGGATGACACTCCAACCAAGTGAGCCCCACCGAGCAGGGCTGTTTTAAACATTCTTATACAATCATATTTGTACACAGGTTTCCATTACTCATAAGTTAATCTGAAGTAGTAATATTCCTTAAGATACCTTTGTTTTTAAAAGCTGCCAAACTATTCTCCAAAGTGCTGCACATTCTATACTCTACCAACAAGGCAAGAGTCCCAAATATTCCTCATACTCCCAATACTAAAATAATGCTGCACAAGAAACAATCTCCAAACTCAGTGGCTCATCTTAACACAAGTTTTCCATGGTTGACTGTTTTTCCCAATGATATCCAACTGTTAACGCCAGAGCCAGAATTAAAACACAGGTCTGTATTTAAAACAATGTTTAATATGTTTAATTTCACAGTGTATATACAGTAACTATCAAGGAATTCTGAAAAAAAATTCTCAGTTGAAATACTAAGAAGTATATATAAATCTTATAATTATGTCCAGAATTATTATCTTCCTCTTAACTTCTCTTTCTAACCCATGAATATTTTTTCAACTCCAATGTTAATAGTCAAAGTAAAGAGACAGAGTGAGGCTTTTTCGCATATAATTCTTGTTTAAAAGATAATGGCCTCCATTATTTTATTCATCTTTTAGCCTTTGAAACTGGGACTCAGCATGAGCGTATTCTTGGCAATTACTGTCATCTGGAATACCTTTTTATCTCTCTTTTCCAGTTGGCCTTTTGCTCAGTCCCCATTATGCACCACCAAACAAGGTGTCTTCTTCTTGTTAACACTGTTACCTCCGTTCCCTTTCAACCCGGATTTCTCATCAGTCTGGGCCATGCTTTTTGGCAAAGCAATTCCTTTGATTTGTCCAGTCACATTAAGACATGACACATGGTGGAGAGACTTCCAAAGAGGCAGCCTTACATTTCTGGGGATCAATGTATGAAACATCCACAGGCTTCATTAGCTGACACCTACGGAATGAGTGTCCTCTTTGTCTAAGGCGTGGCAGTGCTCTTGCAGTGGGACTCTATGAAGATCAGACCCAGTCACTGTCTTTATATAGTATTCGGTCCATCTAGGGAGACAAATATGCCTGTAAGAAGCTAACATATTATTTTAACAAAGTGTGGAGCATATCCTACATGACAGCTCTGTAATGGATGCTGGGGTTATAGCAGTATATAAAGAGACAAAACCCCTCAGTCTTATGTACCTTATATTTTAGTGGGGGATACAAATAGTAAATAATAAATATGATATATAACAACACACTTAGGAAGTAAGAAGTGCTATGAAAAATATACAGGATAAATGGATGGAAAGTGTTGGCAGTTGTGTGAGGTTTCAATTTTAGATTCATGGCCAAACAGAGTATAATGAGAAAGCTTCGTGTGAGCCAGGTGGACACCTTGCTGATGAGTGTCCCTGGCAGGTAGAGCAAACAGGGAAAGCACTTTGAGGTGGGAACACCTGGTAATTTGTATTCATGAAATAAGAATTAGACCAGTATGCTTTAGCAAAGTGGGTAACATGCAACTAAGGTAAAATTTTTAACAAGTGGACATTTTTGTAAGGTCTCTTAGGTCACTGTAAGTTCTCGCTTTTGTTTTTAAAAAAAATGGGAATGCGTTGGCAGAAGAATAACATTATTTAAGTCTATGGGGGAAGAAGATATTTGCCAAAAAATTAATTGGAGAACACGTCAATAATCTAGATTAGTGGTGCTGGAGGCTCGGACTGGAGGGGCGGGGGTGGACGTGATGGAAAGCTTTTCTCACCAGAGGTAGTGGGAAGTTCAGAATATGTTTTTTAAAAAGAGCCAACAACTTTTTATGATATATTGGATGAAGTGTTTGAGAAAATCAGAGATGACTTCAAGATTTTTGAACCAAAACAGTCTAAGATGGAAATCCCTTAAATAATACTATGGATTTATGAAATGGAGGTAGTTTGATATAATCATAATAATAGTGTCTACATTGGTAAAATAACTCAGAAAAAAACCTTAACACCTATAGGTGAAGCAGATTTAAAATTGAGTCTTCAGATAACTAAGATTTAGATAGAAAAGAGCAGAGAAAAAGAGGCCACGAGCAGCATATATATATATAATTGTATATAAAATTGTATAATTGTATTTAGTTTATAGAATTGCATATATATGTATATGTAAAATTGTGTAAAGCTGGTATACTTGGTCCAAACCAAGCATCTGGGAGCTAAGAAAACCAATTAAATTAGTTCAGAAGTAAATTGAAGAGATTTTTGGAGATTAGATTAAATTAAATGAGATAAGTAGTGAATATATGTGATAATGTTGAAAGCAGCTGGAGATAATGAAGGAACACAAAAATACCATTTAATTTAGTTGGAATCTATTTTTATGGTAAGTGACAATGTAAAATGTGGTGCCTACGATAAGATACTCACTTCTTGGGTTGGGTGCACCAGGGAATGGTTTATGCATTTAGAAACCAATCTTTAGCTTCCAGTGATTTTCAAGTGAATGAGAAATGGGCATAAAAATAACCTGAGCACTGTGGTCAGCATTGACAAAAGGCAACTGTTATCAAACCCCAAGTCCATCAAGCATGTTTTATTACATTTATTTGAGAGTAGTGCTTTTGTATCTGGTTTATAAAATAGCCAAATAATCAGGTGCCACCCAGAGAGATATTGGTGACCATAAACTAACAGAAAAATGTAGTAGAAGAACTCTTTATGGTTTACTGTCTATGACTCAGTAACTTAATGGAGGGTGCTGCAGACAGTCTTTAATATACTGTCTTCTGAGTAGATGTAGCACTACACATGGGCTGTGTTCAGTCAAATGCCCGTGTTTTTTAATTATTATTTTGGGTTATGCATATGCATACACTCTACGGGAGCCATGTTGCGGGGTCTGTTTATGCTCATTGGCAGGGAAATGCAAATGAGAAAGTACAGTGGTGTATTTCTACAATGGTGTGTTACTTCTAGAAGAAAAATACTAAAGTATAATTTGTATGTACATGAAAAAAATCAAACTGATGTCAAATCCGTTTACACAGGCAATTGTGTATGATATATAATGCAAGTGTATGGACATACATACACTTGAAAAGGTGACTCTGGCAATATGAAATAGTATTTTCAAGGACAGTAGCTGGAGACCCACAGTTGGAATAATATATAGGAGAAGATTTCATAAAAGTTGCTTTCTAAAATTCACTTTTACACTCAGGCCCTTGTGACGAACTAAATGTCCAAAATGTTGTATTCTAATCCCTGATTCATAAGAAATCCTTTACTGCAGCCGTCTCATAAGTGCACAGAGGTACACATCCTTGGCATGAGTTGCATTACTACCCGCTGACTTTTGTCCACCATGGAATGAATGTTGAAGAGCTGTCAGCCACTCACCGAATTCCTATGTCCATCCACAGTTTTTGCCATTTGTAGTATTATTTAATTATTTTCATTATATGGACAGATTTTAACTGAACAAATATCCATGTGCTAATAATACTTGTTTCACAGTAGCATCACCACTTAAATATTAAAAACACAATGTTTGTCTATTTACACAGTTGAAAATAATCTTTAATACTGTTTATCATGTTTTGAAACATACTGATTCCAATTACAATTGGCAGTAAGATAGGATTCTCCCTAAACCCATGTCGATGTTGTTTTTGCTCAGCTGTGTTCCCTGTTGTCAAGCTGTGAGACGCACTTAACAAATTTATTCAACAAAAGGATGCCCGAACCCTGATGCGTTAGGGAATACGTTCCTACATCCAGGAGTAATATAACATAGCTTGGTATCCATTTTCAAAGAGCTTATAGACATCAAGTATACAAATGGCCATGTTGCAAGAAACTGAGAGATCGTAGGTAAATCTACAGAAGAATTCAGAAGAAAACATACTTCTGGCTGTGAGATATAAGAAAGAATTTAGGAATAAAGTAGAGTTTTTCCTGGCTTTTAAATGTCAGATTAAATATTTAATCTTACAGATATTATGAGGGGTAAGGTGAAGACATTTCCAAAGATTTCTGATGGAAAGAATACTAATAAATATACTGATAAAAAATACTAGGCAAGATCAAGGGACTAGTCATGGTTCTTAGAGTACAAGGTAGAGGAATTCTGCTTCGTGCAGCAGAAGGATAAGTGGAGGCAGGTCGTGACCATGCAGTACCTTGTTTATTGTTTTATTCTTACCCAAGAATAGGATTTGAGAGAGAGAGAGAGAGAGAAACATCGATGTGAGAAAGATAAATCTATTGCCTCTAGGATGTGCCACGACCAGGATTGAACCTGCAGCCTAAGTGTGCGCCCTGATGGGGAGTGGAACGGACAAGGCTTTGGTGTAGAGGGAGGTGATCCAACGACCTGAGCCACTGGGCAGGCAGATTAGGCAGGACTTGGACTTGGAGTTCTGCAGGGAGGGATTCTGAGATTATTTTTCTTTCAAGATCATGTAACCATGACATGTATATATTTATTTACTATAACGTATAATGAGTCATCATTATAAAATATGTATCATCATAATTATTATCGGTGTTATTAAAGTATATTATACTGGTATTGTTAATGTGACACATTACATGACTAATATACGTAATATTTCTTGTATATGTATGTATATATATTTACATATTCACAGGCATAAAGCATGGCTGCTGTGAACATTATGCACCATTTAAAATGAAAAGGAAAAGCTCACTATTAGACTTTGTTATCCGTACTTCACAAAGCTGAAAACTGGCCATCAGAAACATTAAGTCACTGTCTTAGTCACAGAATTATGACTCACGCCCCTGTCTATTGTGACTCAACCTATGCCTCTGAGCAGTAAAACCTCCGTGAAATCATTGACTAGGGTAATTTAATTTCTCTAATTCAGATTCTCCTGGATGCTTAGTCTTCTTTTCTTGAGTTCTAAATAGAGTGTCTCTGTTTCAGAACAAACGCACAGTCTCTCCAAAAACAGATACATAAAATTGCCATTGAAAACCACAGTTATGCCGCAGGTCCCTAGCAGATCCAGAGGCAGATCCACAACCTCTAGCTAGCTTGTGCTTAATGGAAATCACTTTTCTGAACCTTCATTTCTTCGTTTAGAATACAAGGATCTGTGACCTTAATTTTCTTGAAAACTCTTGCCGTACCTCTGAAGCTATGACGACTTACCAGCAGTATGAAATGCTGGTCTCAGTCATTTCGTTGTTTTTGATGTCTGTGTTCGGTATGGTCATTTTTAGAAAAGGGAAAATCGTTGCGATTGTTTTGAAGACTGTACTAATTTTAAGAACTGTACAAATGGAGAGATCATGTTTGTTGTGTTTCAATTGTGGTGTAGTAAAAAGAAAGATAAAGAAAAATCCATGAGCTCAAACCTTGGATTGGCAACACACCCATAAGTTCAGAATTTCATCTCTGCATGTATAAATATAGGATGTTAAGAATCAGAAATAATATATCTAAGAGACTGACCATACAGCCAGCACTCAACATAATAGAGAATATAACATGTGTTTATGAGCCCAGGGTTTGGTCTTAACAGGCTCAGAGTGATGGGAGGCATAACCTTGAAAGTTTATGACATAACCTCTCTAAGACTTTACAGCAGAGACAGTAATAGCACCTACTTCATAGTGTGGTTGTGAAAAGTAGAAAATGTGTTATACAAAAAGTGATTGGCACAGGGCCTGGTACACATATCAATCAATCAATATGTACATATATTTTTATTATTTTTAATAATTAGTAACAATTTCAACTGCTAATTACTCTGATAATAACAAGTGATAATTGATATTGCTATTATTGTACCCATAAGAAGTACTGGTGACCATGCCATTGTGACTATTTGAAATATGTAATTTAAAATATTGGTCACTGTACAATTTTGAAAATGGTATGCGTATTTTAAATGACATAACAAGTAGAGTATTTTTTCCAATAATGCTTTAACATAACCACTGAAGATCATGTGCCAAGTACAGACTTGACCTAAGTGGTAAAGAGTCATTTTTGAAATTCAGTTTTGTCTTAAGCTGTAATAACAGAATAGCTAAAGTTAACAAACCAGGATCTTATCAAGAAACTTTCCCAATATGATATAATTAAACAGTGTGGGAATGAGCAATAAAATTTCTTTGTTTTATTTCTGAAACGTCTGGGAAAAACAATATCCCAAATCTATAATTTGGTTATTATTTATGAAGGCTAAGAAAAGAGATCTAATTTCTCTTCTAATTATAAATGTAAGAGCACATATTCTGTTACATACATTTATAGTGTCTAAACACAAAACTATTAAAATATGCATTGGAATCAATTTATAATGATTAGGAATTTGAGTAGAAAGCAATGTCTTTCTGGTGTCAATTTTCTTAAAATGCCAGTCTATTTTATTATTTAATCAGAACCACAAGTTGCTTCATTTTCAGGGTAAAATAGCCAGTATTATTTTGCTCCTTATGTGACTGTTCTCCAAGTTTATTTATTCTTGCCCTAATGAATGCATTATCTGTTCTTTCCTAATCCTGCTACACAGGAATGGCAAGGGATATCCGGCGTGAGTGCCTTTGACCTTAATCTTAAGTGCAGAGCAACATTCCTGAAAGTCAGACTGGCGTGGCTTTTCAGTTCTCCATTTCTGAAATCTCATACTTGAAGTGTGTTGTGTTTGTCTGCTTGATGTGCTTCAGGACAGAAATTCTGAACTTCCTGGCCATTCACTCTACCATGCCCCTTTGAGGTTCCCGAAAGCTATTTTACTGGGGGGAAACGAGATACATCAAACAAAATGAGTACTCAGATTATTTTATAAATGAAGGAAGGGCAGGTTGATAAGAATCAACTACTCAGTCTATGTTTGAATTATTTCATTATATATATAAATATATATCCTTTGCATTTATTGACATTTTATATATTTATATATTTTGCATATATATATATATACATATATATATGTATATATAATTTCTTATGGAAGTTTCTACTGACTTTTCTATATCAAGGTAGAAAGTTGGTGTTATGACCTGGTCACATGCTTAAAAAGTCAAATCTGTAGCTATCATAATGGATGAATCTCACAAGCATAAAACTGAGTAAACAAAATTTCAGACCCAAAGAGTGCATTAGCTATGATTCCATTTTGTTCACATGCACATAACATAGAACAAACTCAGAACCTCCGAGTCTCTGAAACAGGAATCCAAAGCACTGTATTTGAAGCTAAGAATATTGGCTTGTCAACCTTTACTATTGGCTAGATTACGGTATGTGTGGCTCATTCTCAGGGTTTCAGAAGTAGCCTCAAAAAATATTTCATCTTGTCCAGGCAAAACAAAGAAAACAGACTTCTGAATACTTGGGAAGGGGGAGAAGGTGGAAATGAAAAGCAAAGAAACAAACAAAAGAAAAAAAAAATTTCCTATGAGAGAAGCATTTCAAAAATATTATCCTGCCGGGGCTTCAGCAGATGGATACACGTGCTTAAATCCACTCCCTAAAGAATTATCATTGCAAGGATGAGATTCCTTGAAAGTCCAATGGGCTCAAAGTTTAGTTGAATTAATAGAAAAGCAGCTCTATGGAAGTGTTTAATTAATCTTAAATTTAAGTATTCTGCAAATAGACTAGCTCCCTCATAAAGGGTTTTGTCTCCATAACAAAGTAAACTTTTGATTACGTCATGCAAAGTTCTTCATCATGTGGGCCCTGACTGTCTTTCCAGCCTCTGGTAGCCCTATTTCCTTACAGTCGCACATGCATCTCCAGTATGGTGACTTCCTTGAAACGCCCAAATCAACTGTGCTGTGTCATACTTCCACGCTTTTAATTGTGCTTCCTACCAAGAATGACAGTCCCATCAGAGATAATGCACTCCCACAACTTCACAATGCCTAACAAAATGAAAGCTTTTCATAAATATTTGTGAGATGAAAAAAATGGGATCATTAGATTATATTTATGCATTGAGAGGCCTTCTTCAAGGTTATTGAAAGATGCTAAATTTAAATAATCCCTGAACTCAAAATGCTGATTACCTCCTCTACTGTGCTGAATCTTCATCAGACACAGCTCATTTATTCTCACTGGGTGCCCGATAGAATGTTTCATGAGAGAGTCTGAGGTGAAATATAGCAGTTCTTGCTAACAGTTTTGAGACCGAGAGATGACATCTGGGGCAAAGTGGAAGTATGTTTTACTTTTTCCTGAATTGGAGCCTGAAAATGCAAAATTCCCATTTTCTATTCCAGTTTTCTATGCTCATTACCTAGTCTAATATCACTGCTGGTTTGTAACATTATCTTTACTGTAACAACACTAATGGTTTGCAGTTAGAGGTTTACAGTATGCCAGGCACTGGCATATACAATATCATTTCATATTTTCAAAAGTGTCATCAATTGCCCTGCCAGGCGTGGCTCAGAGGTTGGGTTTCGGCCTAGGATCCAGGAAATGGCTGTTCGATTCCCGGTCAGGGCACATGCCCGGGCTGCGGGCTCGATCCCCAATCGGGGGCGTGCAGGAGGCAGCCGATCAATGATGACTCTCTTATCACTGATGTTTCTCTCTCTCTCCCTCTCCTTCTCCCTTCCTCTCTCTCAAATCAATAAAGATATATTTAAAAAAAATAGTCATCAATTACATTCTAACAGATGCACACTTTATAGGTGAGGGACTTCAGGAAAGAGATTTTAGATACATTGCCCAAAGGAACATGGCTGATCAGAGCTGGAGCTGGGATTGTAAAACATAAAGGGCCCGGTGTCCTTGTTAGTTTCCATGCTATCGTGTTTCCATATGTCTACTGTACTAACATATATGTCCCTACAATGTATTTACAGTGCATATGCTAGTGTATTAACATATATTTCTCAGCTCAGAACTCAGTAATTTGTATTAGCATGATCTCACTTGAAGTTTATTAGAATTTTGTTTACTATATAAATGTTAAAAACATAACTCGGATAAAGACTCTGGCCCTAAGTCATGAAATTAATTAGTTGTCAAAACTAAATTCCAGATCCATTTACTTTAATTTAGAAAATAAAGTAAAATGATCATGCTTGGAAACAAGCATAAATTACTTCATAAATGCTTTCCAATGTGACAAAAGTATGGGAACACAAAAATAATAAAGAAAAGAGGTAAAGACACGTGGGGATGAGAGGAATACCTCCGAGGAGCTGTGATGACCATGACAGGCAGAGACCCTGGTAATTCATATGCATTTTTCTCTTCTTAGGTTAAAAGAATTAGAACCTTACTTAAAAGCCATGTGCGAAGACAGCTGTGGACCTAGAATGCTTTCAACCATTTATAATGCAATGTTAGAAGAAAGCTCACCCTTTACCCTCTCCCCCAGTGCAAACAAAGCTCGTCTGTTCTCTGCTTCCTCACCGTGTTTATATTTTTGCCAATCGTGGACCATGCTTATTTGGACATATTCTGACAGAGAGCTATGGCTCAAAACAACACCCAGCAAGTGGTATTGCCAGTTACAAAACCCTCATGGTCTGGTTCATTCCTTTCAAT
Source organism: Miniopterus schreibersii (assembly GCF_964146895.1). Taxonomy (NCBI): domain Eukaryota; kingdom Metazoa; phylum Chordata; class Mammalia; order Chiroptera; family Miniopteridae; genus Miniopterus; species Miniopterus schreibersii. The sequence goes on from NC_138101.1 coordinate 188,432,669, forward strand.
GAACGCTGATATATGCATTTTATTTTTTACAGCTTTATTCTCAGTACCCAGGACAAAACCATTATTCCTACAGGAAAGCGTTCACCATCAAAAAGAAGAACAAAATAAAAATAGTTACAATATACAAGATACATTTTGAAATGTGTACGTGAAGCCCTTTGTGAAACCCTTAGAGTAAATTAATAATTTAGTCCAAGGAAGCCAAGGACACTGTGGCATGGAGCTTTCGCCAGTTCCCTCCTGGAGGGTTAGGGTGGGACACCTGTGCCTGGTGACTAAACATACTGAAATTTTAAGAGGAAATTTTCCTTGCAATTGCTTGTTTCATTTTAAACTTAATGCAGCTTTACCGTCAACTGAAATTTATATGTGTTTTAATGTGGGATATAAAATTATCTAAGTGCTGGAGGAAAACCCAGCAACCTGGTAGGAGTGCCCTGTCATAAATGCACTCCGGGGGGAAACGAGCCTCAGCAGAGGCCTGCACCGGGGCTAATGCAGGTCCGTGTGAGAGGAGGCTCCGGCGGACACGGCTCAGCGTGTGCAAAGCCTCCAGGTATCCCGAGCCGAGAGGGCCTGCGTGGCTGGTGAATGCTGGGGGGAGCTGCAAACCAGCACAGGGCATGCACATGTGAATTCCGCCAGTGATGCGATTGGGTATTGGTCAAATGGGGATTGCATAAAATAATAACAAATGGAAATTCCTGGCTGGAGATGTTATCGAACTTTTGAAATATTATTAGTTGTCTTCTTTTGTCCTGGGGTAGGTTTGGTGGTTGGGAGCCGTGCTTTAAGTTCTAGTATTAACATCATCCTCGAGGTCCACTCTAGTCATTCACCAGACCACAGAAAAACAGAAAGTGCTGCCCAGTATTCTACTTATGAAATGTTACTCTGTAAACACTACTGGAATATAAAACATAAATGTTTTGTAAGAGGAACTTTACTGCCGATATTATGTTTTTAATTTATTTTAATTATAATTTTTGTTTATTATTAGAGCACTTTTTAAAAGAAAATTCATTCTACATTCCCCGCTTGAAGTCCATTTGTGTTTTCTCTTGTTTCTTTATAACGTTGTTTGTCCCTGAAAAGTCAAAGCGCTCCATAGAGATAAATGTTGCCTTTTTGTTTTATGCGTTAAGTTAAACGCCTTCCCTGAAAAGAAAGGCCGCCTCCTCGCGTCACACAGACATATGCTTCAAGCCCGCGGTGTGTGCACTCACGTGAAGCCATCGCTCTTGTATATTGCGAGCTGTAATTGCTTCTAGCATTATCACGCCTGCCTCGCCAACGTAATCATAATGCAGTTACTAAATATGTTTTACATGGCATTATCGCCTTTGGATAACCATTATGGTAGGTATTATGATAATTCTCTCTTTGTACCATGGTAGCTTCAAGATGTGTAGAACAGAACTGCTTTTATTTGCTGAACAATTACGTGAAATATTACAAACAGGGCAGCCTGTAGGTAAAGCCTGGCTGTTCATTTGCAGAATCAGCGCTCAGCAGAGAAGCAGCTGCAGCCCAGGGAGCCCCAGGGAAGAACACATTTCATCTAAAAAGATGTAGGCAGCACGCTTCCATCCCGAGGTCTGATACCCACTTCCCCTGATATTAGAAGGCGATGGTAGTGCAGGCAATCCAGCAAGGTTTGACTAGGAGCGGCGAAGCTACCGAAACATCCTTGTTTAGCTCACATTCAGAAATTATGCAGATCTAATAGAATGATAGTAAAAACTAGCATTTACATGATGACTGTCATCCCAGAATCTCAGTCCATGCAGAAATCCTTTCTCCCTTTTTTTATCATATGATAATCATCACTGGGGCAGGAGCCAATTACCTTTAAAGAGCCCAGTCACCTACCCAGATATCTTTAAATCATCAATCATATGACGCTATGTAAGAGCATAATATAATCGACGTATCAAAATTGTTCCGAGAAATGAAGTTACTTCCCTGTCTTATTTTTATAAGACTTGTGCTGACTACAATTATTATGAGACTTATTATTCACATCTTAACTAATCATAGTCCAATATTGGTCATTAGGATCATAGATCCCAAAGATTTATCTTAGAAAGATGTTAGCAAGTTTCTATACTACATTTCCTTGAGATGAGTTAAGACACTTGTTTGCCTTACATCGCCCAGTCCAGCTCAAGTTCTCTCCTTCTGAATTCTTACAGTATTTACATCAATTTCTTGCTTCTTTATGCTCTGTCATGAGCTTTATTTATTTTAATCTCCATTAGGAATAAAATGTTATAAGTATAAGTATAAGTATATCCCCTCCACTTTGTACCTCCCAGAGTTGAGAGTTTAGTAGCTTATCAATTGATTACCAACAATTAATAAATTAGATGCTCTGAAGGAGAGTTCTATACCAGATGGCTTTCTTATTTCTTGGAACTGTATTATTATTTTTATGAATATCAAAGCAGAATTAATGTGGATTATAAAATAAAGAAAGTATTTCTGTGGAAATAACAGATTCTTCAGACTAAATCATGTCTGTGGGCTACTTGAATGTAGGACTTCTGAATAATCATGGTTTATTCCACACTAGAGTTGTTTTATGCCTTTAATTCAAAGGATGTCTAGATGTCATTTTAGGAATAGAGCCAAATGTTCTTATAAAATCAAAAGTGTTAAAATTAGATAAATTTGTGTAGTTAAATAGTTACCTACAACAACAACAACAAAAATATATATATATATATATATATATATATATATATATTTATTATTCACTCTGCTCTCGTGAATTGAACCTTATTTTTGTCATGCAGATAGGACACCAACTTTCATATTCAGACTATTGTTGATGGCAGATGGGAAGGAGTGTGAATCCTTAGTGGCATTTGTTAAATTTGAAGCAAACTAATCCTGCCACCTTGGGCTGAAAAATAAACAAGGCTTTGAAAGAAGGGTAAGTGTTTCTTAAATTATTTAGATCTGTACCATAATTAATATACAACAATATTGATTTAATTAAACTAACTTGCCTCCATACTAGGAAGGCCCAAAGTTAATTAGCACCATAGCCCTAAGCATTTCAAATACACTGAGAAAGTAATTTAGTGGTAAATGGTAAATGCATGTTTATCTATTGTAATTTCAAAGACTTTAGCTACAGAAGCAATTCCTCAGCATTAGTAGTCTCTCCCCACTCCCATCATAATATTCCTCTCTTATATAGCTCTATTAAGGTAGGGTGTCTTACTTATCAGTGTTATCTATACCCAGAGTGGTGCCAATCTTACAAATATGCCTTGTTAATATAACATGAGAACTCCATGGAGTACTGGCAGAACCTGCTATGGTCAACATTCCTGGGTAAGAAAAGGATCCTTCTGCCCACTCTCCTCCTGTTTATCTTCAACATGTATTGAGCACATACTAACCGAGAGGTAGCACTAACAACACAAAAGGCAAGTGTGAGACCTAAATGTCGTCTGATTTTCTCCTTTATATTCCTGTATCCAAGACATAACCGCTAATTGCTAATCCGGCCTCCTTGAGGTCCTTATTACACGCACGGTGAAGAAAAGGCTTTCAGAGGAGGTATTTCTAAGATAACGGTCTTTCTCTACCTGTGATGTCTCATTCTCTGGAACTGCTCCTCTTGCTGTCTAATCAACTTCCCCTTAGTCCCAGATGCTAATTCTCCACACAGGCTTTAGGGGAATTTTTTTAAACCAGTCTTTCTATGTGAACCAACCACCAGTTTAATCACTCCAAAGACTGCCTGTTATATAGCAAATAAAGTCCAAACTCCTTAACATGTAACCCCAAAGCCCTACTTACAGGTAGAAATGAGTGTGCAGCACATCCAAGCTAGCAGATCCCACATTTGCAATAACCAAGTGCAAGGTTAATTCTTTGCCATCTCCTGTGCTTTTCTCACTGTGTTCTCTTAGCCTTGGTGGCCCTCTTTAATCCCCACCCCGCTTTTACCATGGTGACTGGTTTCATTCAGTGGCCAACAAGCTCACTTCTCAGCCTACCCTGGATCTCTCCGGACTCAGTCACATGTGCTTTTTGGGAATCTGTAACAGATTGTTGATGTCTTTCACCTTGTTTTTTGACACAACAGTGCAAGCTTGTGTATGGCATGTCTGCATCACTAGACGATGAGCTCCTCAGACCAATGTGCTGAATGCATCTTTATACTGTAGTGTCTATTACATCAGGGGTCTTATCAGGTGGTTTTAAGAAATTCATCGTCCAGATACTTAACAGGAAACTATCTACTTGGGACATATAACCTGTTAGTACATACTGCCTAAATGCTAGGCACTTTGTATCTCTTATTTCATATGATTTTCCAAATAACTATGAAATGTTTCTCTTACATGACACCTAGGAAATTCAAGCTCAGGTTTCAGGAGCTTGACCATGTATGTGTTCTGGAGTAGACTTCTGAACTCAGGCAATCAGTGGTTCCATAGTCAATGCTCTCAATCACTACCCTGTAGAAAAGATATCCCGGAGTATATCTCTTAAAATCCTGGGCTGTTCTTGGCATGCTACATATAAATACAGTTAATTATTCAAAAGGTCAAAGCAACAATACAACCAGGAGTCCCAGGTGAAATTTCATGAGAAAGCTTAGGCTTGAATCTGATTTTCTCTTTCTTCTCCTTCTATCCGCCCCTACGCAACATTAACTTATACTCTTGTAGCTCCATTATGGGTATTCTCATAAGCAGGAAACTCCTGAGTATTTTCTTTTTACGTCTCTTCATAATTAATCCTTGAAGATAGAAATGACTTGACCTTCAAAGATGCTGAAAATTCTGGTGACTTTGACCTCACTCTAATATTATCTTTTGGAGAAAATTTACCAGATAAACATATGTTCTCATAAAATAAATAGCTGACATATCACATCTTACAGTAACCTGTCAAATGGAAGAGCTACCATAAATTCAAGCATCTGTAAAATGTAAATGTAGAGGGCATAAAAAGCCTGTGTGATACTACAAAGCAGAATCTAGTTAGAGGAATGCAGGGAAGATGAAAGGATTTATGTACTAACTATAAACTTGGATACACTAAAAATAAAGAACCTGAATAAAGAAAGTATCTGCTCCTCTCTCTTTGGTGTATTGTCCAGTACATTTTCTAAAGAGAAGCAACTAACAATGAACTATGTTGTTTAAAGATTGGAAAGGTCTTCAAATATTGCCGACAATTAGAGAAAGGGCAGGCAAAATGTATTTTTTCTACCCTCTAATCCAGGATGCAGAAAATCAACTACTTTCTTCTTTCTGCCAAGGCGGAACGCCTTCCTCCTCATTATAATCTGCTAAAAATAAAACTTACATTATCTGTACCTTAGTATTAATAGTTGGAGATTGTATCACCTGGTTTACTGTTTATATTTCTAGGTTACTTTCTCAGCTAAGTATGAAAATGTATTCCCAGGGTCCAGCTTATCCACACACATTAATCTAGGAAAATTGCTTTCAAAGTCAGTGATGCCTGATGGTCAAATCCAATATTCAGTTAGGTATTTTCTTAGCAAAACTCTATAGCCTTAGCCTCGTTGACTACCTTTTTGCTCCAGTAGTCCTGTATTTATGATAACTTCCCTCCTGATTTCTTCCTGTGATTCTGTTCCTCATCTTAGACCTCCTAAATGGTAGGTCCTCTCAGGCTTCTCTTCCCAGCCCTTTTCTCAATCTATTCATTTCCTGGGGATGATATCACCCAAGTGTATGCCTTCCATTACCATCTGTGTTATCAATGACCCAAAAAATGTGAATCTCCATCCCAAACTCTCCCTTTACCTACAGACACACATGCCTCCTGGGCTTGCTAGTCCAGTGCTCTATAGCTGTCCCAACTGGATGTCAACAGCACCTAAGACAGGACTATGCCCCCTAACTCCTTTTCTCCCTCTTGTGTCCCCTGGCCCAGTCAGGGGTGACTCATTCCCCTCCAGCGCTTCAAAGAAAGCTCTTCTGTAACTTACTTATTACAAATTTTATGTTGAACTTTCCCAGCCTTTGGAGCTTTCTCAGAGAAGCAGAACTCAGTTGTGTTGTAGACACTGAGGGATGGTGGGGGGTGGGGCTGAGTTCTCTGATTCTCAAAACTTGCCACGATTTGACCTTAATATGGAGGCTGGAAAAGTCAACATGGCAGCCTTCGGGCTGAATGACACCCACTGAGATAGAAGGGAGTCACCTAACAATAAGACTATGGGAGAGCCAAGGGATGTTTACATTTCTGAGGCAAATGGGAGGACTTGTCTCAGTTCAAAGTTGCATTTCAGACTTGGTCTAGGTGCCTTTCGCTGGAGGTCTTTAGGTAGCCTGAGCACCACGGGGGCAGAAAAACGATGAAAGGAGGGCAAAATCAACCTGCCATCCTCCAGGAAATCTGCCAGCACGCCGTGGCCATAGGGATTTTTGTCCATATTGTTTTAATGTGTTCCAAGGCTCCAGAATGGGATTTCCTGAATCTAAAAAGTCAGGCGCCTATGAGCCATATTGTTTGTCAGAGTTTAACGGCCTCCCTCTGTGGGAAGGTAAGGTAAAGGGAGCCAGTGCCTCTAAACTTGGCTCCTTTCGAGTTGGCTTTTCTTTTTAATAATAGCCTTGCCCTTTCTGCAACAACTGCCCTGACAGCCCCATGGTCATTAACATGCCCCAGTAATGCGGAGGGTTTACAATGTGCTTTCCTTTCCTTCTAGCTCCGAGGACTAGAAGACAAGAATCAGGTAAAGAGGACAAGGGTATTTTCTGAGGATCCCAGACTTGGTTGGTTGTTCTCAAATTTAGATAAAGTGCTAGCAAATGAGTTCTTTCCCTACACTGAGAAGTCCCTAATCTTGCAAGGAGCCATTCTAGTTCATTTAGGTTCTGAAGCCCAAAGCTGTGTTAAATGCCATCCCCCAGCAGAACTCAACTTTTTTTTATTCCTTTTAATTAAAATCCAGATTTATAAACTATTTACTGATCAAAGACGATATTTACAAAGTTTAATGAGAGATTCTGGTCTTCACATTGTAGTCTCCTCTTGAGCTGATTCATTAAAGGATCCCACTGCTATTTGCCTTACCACCAGGCAGCATCACCCTCCATCAGCCCCAAATAAAAGCTGAATTCAACTCCATTTGAAAAGCATTTTAATAGTGGTTTCATATAGAAACTAGCAGAATGCTTCAACCATGCTACTAACTATCCATTCAACTTCTATGCCACTGTGAGACCTGCCAGGGGATTTCTAAGCATGGAAGGCTGGTCTGCCTACTTAGGTTGGCACAGATTTATCAGACGCAGCTATCACATGCATTCTAGCATGGCACCTAATTTTCCATTGTGATAAAAGTATGGTTCTAATACCATTTGTTTTTCACCACTGTCTTCAGACTGTTTGAGGTTGGGAGTTTGAATTTCACTGTCTTCTGGTTTCAGAAGTTGCTTTATTAGGGACTTTTCTCCTATTACCACTTCTAAACACTGTCTGTCCTTTTTTTAGCCATCCATTCAGCTATAGTCCCCTTCCTTACTGGGATAGGGAGGGGGGGAAACCATAAAATGTGATACTTAATTAGTTCTGCGTTCCTACCAGTGTTATTCCTAACTTAAAATACCATAAAAAGTAATTTCTTGTCAGAATGCATTTTTATTGAATTTCCGCCTTTGCTTAAGTTCGGTGGCAATGCCTAGTCTCCAAATTTTGCTTCAGTGTCTACTCACTGGCACCAATTATTTGTATCACGTTTCAGGAAACCATCGTGGAGCTCCCTTGCTTCCTTCAATTACAGAACCAAATCTGTGATCCAGATCTTAGGCTGTAGGCTGTACAAATAGACACGTTCATTCCTGGGAAGGGAAATGTCCATTTCTTGTATCAGATGCTGTTCTGGTTTCATCCCTTCTAGTCAGTTTTAAAGAGGTGCAGGAAATTGTGTTTGTAGACGGTAACCTTCCTGGGGTTTTGATGATATGTTGCTTTGAAATAAAGACCTCTATAGACTGTTCATAAACAATTCTGATTCTCCATAATGACTACCAGAGAAGGGAAAACAAGATCCTGTTTATATAGCAGATAAAATAAATAAGCGCTTCTGAGGCCAATATCAAGTTGTTTACAATCCATCAACCAGAACATTCACATCTTATGCCAGTAGATCAATGCTGCTATTGAGTAATATTACTCAATATTCAAATCATATTTGAATGCTTGCGTTTTCTAAGTATCTCAAATTAATCTTCTCAAACTGGATCAGGAATAATACCACTAACTAATTAAAACCTAACAGGAGGAGCCTGTTTATCTGTGGCTTATTATGTCTGAACTGTACCAATCATCCCTTCTCTGTTTTTAAGATTATAGTTAGCTGTGAGGAAAAAAGCAGAGAAACGATACATTGGCAAAGTTTTTTGATACTTACTTCATTTTGATTATGTGAGAACAAGAGTATGTAGTATATCAAAGCAGGTATTTTGATTATTTAACATTACTGAGGCTTAAGTCAATTAATGAACCATTTCAATAAACTCTTACTTTTGTGACTCAGAGTCTGAAAACATTCACCTATACTATGGCAGTCAACGTAAAGCGCCATCATGAAAGCAAGTAAATCCAGGAATCAGACCCCAATTTGATTAAGCAAATATGCCAAGTGCATGCTATGAACAACGAGGTATTTGAAGAGAAGAAAAGACAGCGTCCTTTCAGCCCTTGAGGAGGCAAAATGACTGTGAAAGCTTCACCAGAAAAGAAAGCGCAAGAGAGCCATAGAGCACAGAGTGAAAGGCGCATGGGGGGACACGGGCACCTGGCTTCAGAGCAGAGCGGGGGCCGTGTGGTTGCTCAGGGGTCTTCTCTGACAGCGGCTGGCAGGATGGCAGGGCTTAGGCAGAGGGGAGAGGGAAGGCCATTCCTGGGGGGACTTACAGGCAAGGGGAGGAGGATAGAACCAAGCCTTGTACTTGGACAGCAAGAAGGAGCTCGGAACAGAGTTAGGAGGCAAAACCTTGGGTTCTAGTCCCTACAGCCAGGCTATGGAAGAATATTAATGTTAAAACACTATAATATATGAAAATAACTATATAATTTGATGAACAACATGTTTTTACACTCAGGACCACCCCATTATGTCATTTAAAAACTCAAAACACAAAACAAACACGTTAGCACATGTTAGCTGCAGTCTTGACTTGAAAACTACAGTAACATTTACTTTAAATATTCAACTCCTCCTCTACTGCACTGTCTCCCAGTTCTTCCCTGGTCTGCCTGTGCTAACTATGGAGGAAATGAAAGCACTGATGCAGCATTTTATAAAGGCTTTCAATGGTCTCCTTAGGTGCTCAGGGGCCACTGTTGCCCTAAATTAGTTTGTGAAACTTCAAAAAGCAACCTTGCAAGGCCCTGCGAGTGTTTTTCCAGCCATGTGCCTCCAACCCACCAAGGCTGCCTGGTAGCACGTAGATTTGGAGCTACGTGTCTGGGAATTTTGACTCAGTGAATCCTGCATGGAGTCTTGCAAACTGCTTAAAATTAAAATGAGACAGAGTCTATGGTTTCCACCACAGCCTCCTCTGTTTGGACATTCTTGGTGCCCTAGACCTGATGTACCAAAATGCAAGTGTGCTATCATTGTTTCATTGGAAATGACTAGCACATCTCCTAGAAAAGATCAAAAGTAAAAAAGATCCTGCTAATATGTTTTGAGTTTAAGATGTGGTAGCAATGTCTTGCTTGCTCAAGCAATGCCTAGCACATGAGCAGCCACTAGATATAAAAGTATCACATGAATGATTACATCTTTTAATTTACATTTTTCTCATAATGCTAATGACAATAAAACATAAAGAAGGATGATTCCTATCTTCATGAACCAAACTCTTTTCTAGGTGCAAGAGCAGTTTCAAGGCATCTTTCCAAAATAAAGTTTAATTCTTAGATAATCAAAGTGTTTACAGATCAATGATTCTTATCAGCCCATCATGCAGGGCAATATTATTGCTCTAGATTCAATTAAAAAAACACACTAATATATTGTAGATTCTATGATGTTTAATACAAAAATTTTTTTACACTGAAGAATTTTCATATCCATCACATTCATGAAGTTGGTCTCTAGCATGGACTCTCTCATTTTGGTCTGAGACCTGCTGCTTTCGACTGCGGGCTTAACCCGTTTCACTGTATTACAGCATTTATCTCCTATATGAATCCTCTGATGTTGCAAAGGGATGCATTCTTGGTAAGGGATTTCCCACATTCATCATTTCCATGGAACTTCGCCTACATACATGCTCTGATGTTTAGTTTGACACAGAACGTGTTTAATGTGCTTTTCCATGTGTCTCGCATATGTGGCGTTTCTTTCTTATAGCAACTCTGTTTTGTAACAGAACTTGATTTGACTCTGAAATTGATCTCATATTTCCAAATATTTCTTTCTTCTAAGGAATTGCAACTAGCTTCAACTTTATGAGCAATAAGCCCATCCCCAGAATTCTACTAACCCGAAGAATTCACCTTGTGACTATTTCCCCCACTGCTCATTTTCCAGAAATGCCCTAATTTGATCATGTTTTCCCAGTTTCAGATAATTTCTCATTATGGAAGAGAATGTTTGCATTTAAGTTTCAACTGAGGCCCCAGGGTACAATAGATGTGGATACCAAATTTAGGGGCCAGTACAAATTACAAATAATCAAAGCAAATGACATATTGATGCCTTCAGATTTATTAATGCCTCTTGATCCCCTGAGAAATATATAAAAATGTCTCAGATAGTTTTGTGAACAGTATTTCCTTGAAGTCTGGAGTATCCCTCCCTCCAACAGAGGGAGGGTGTGGAGTAACTACTATCCCAGTGAAAGCCTGGTGAGGGAGAACTCCAAGGCAAGTATTGGGAATATTAATCTAAGACTCCTGCACTTAAGAGGACATAGGGCATTTTAATTATTCCATGGGAATAGGTGCTCAACAGAGACTTTAATTGCAATTCAAAGTCATTTAAGACTTTACATAGGAATGAGCAAAGGAAGTGTGAGCCTTTTGTGTTTTTAATCCAGAAAGTGGAAAGAATACCCATACTGAGAGAGTATTCCAAAGGAACAGTGGGAGAAAAAACAGAATTGTGTATTGATTACCTCTCTTAACGTTCGTCATGATCAACATACAGCTCCCGTGAATTTTGGATACATCTCTTTGCATCATCTGTAACAACCTCTTGCTCTGACATGATGTCAAATCCATCATCAGGAAAATGTACAAAGTCTGCTGAGCAGATTCCACCTGGCTCTTCTTCCTGGGCACGTTTCACAGGCAGATTTTAATGATACTGAGTTTCAGAACTTGCCAACAGGCTTCTCCTTTCTGTGCTGTGTCTTAAGGTTTTGCTTTTAGAGAAGGAAAAATATTAGCACAGAATATTTTGCTGCCCTTTTATCTTTGAAAACTCAAGGTAAATGTTATGCTTATGGATTCTGGACTTTTCCTGAAAATGGAAGTCTGAATTGGTTCTGTGTAGACTGTGGTCTTGATCCCAGGGCCGATTCCATCCTTTTGGTCTTTGATGGCAGTGTGACTTGAAAAATGGGTGCCCATATCTGCCTGCGTGCTACCAGTCTCTGCCAGGTCAAGTGGCAACATTCACCAAAATATTACTTTATTTTGGACATGAGCTACAACTTTTTTTTCTTATTATATCATTAAACCACAAGGAAAAAACCGTACAATTTTCCAACCAAAGATAAACTTCAGTAGGATACGGTTTCCTCTATTACTACCAACATACAAATTCTCCTCTGAAAATTACCATAGACCTTGTAGTGCATTATTAAACAAAAATAAGAGATAGTCACAGTCTGTTACTATCCACCGAGCAAAGAAGAAATGAGTACATGTTCTACCAGAGGATTTTCAGATATACTGATCTAAATCTCTCTCTTTTTCATGAAAAAAATTGGCTTACTGAAAGGATTTCAATCATCAGATATTATAAGTCAAAACTTATATTCAGAATAACCACATCCTCGCTGTTCCTAGATGTTTTGACTTTACCCACACCTGAATAGCCCTGGCCTGATGGTCAAAACCTAGTGTCCTAGATTCTTCTTTTTTACAGGACGGTATGGAAGGACCTGGAGAGTATTATGCTGAGTGAAATAAGCCAGGCAGAGAAAGACAAACATCACATGATCTCACTTATATGTGGAATCTAAAGAACTTAATAAACTGATGAACAGAAATGATTCAGTGACATGGAAGCATGGATCAGACTGACGAATCTCAGAGGGATGGAGGAAGGTGGGTGGGTGGAGGGGGAGAGAGTAACCAAAGAACTTATATGCATCTATGCACAACCCAAGGACACGGACAATGGTGGGGAGAGGGACTGGGGAGGGGGGAGGGACGGGGTGGAATGGGTCATTGGGGAGAAAAAGAGACATCTGTAATATTTTGAACAAAAATAAGATAAAATAAAATAAATAAAAAGTGGCTAACATTAAAAAAAACTATTGGGCAATATGAATTAAATATCAATGGAGTCTTTGGAAGTAAAACCACTGAAGGCAGTTCACATTTTTAAAGGTTAAACATCTTCCAAAGATGGAAAAGTTAACTAATTACACTAAAATAGTGTTACTGGCCAAAGTTCTATTTCAGGAAAATTTTTGAATCTCTGAGTCTCAGCCCTGCAGATCACCTTGGTGATTTTCCACTGGACATGAAAACATGATCTACAACAGAAAGCCAATTAACTTCAAATTAAGTTAGAAAGTAACTGTGTTCTTACCTATCAATAGGTTATGATTTTCTGTTTCATAACCTCACTATATTACTCAGGGTTCTTCAGAGAAACAGAACCCACAGGATGTTGTGCTAGTTCTATGTGTCAATTTGAAAGGATCACAGGATGCTCAGACATCTAGTTAATATTATTCCTGGGTGTGTTTGAAAATTGTTTACCTGAATCAGTCAACTGAGTAAAGCAAACTGTGCTCCGAAATGTGGGTGGGCATCATTGAATCTGTTGAGGCCCGAATAGAACAAAACGATGCTGGGAAGGAGGATTCTCTCTTCCTCAGCCTCACTATTGAGCTGGAACATGTCTCCTCTTGCTCCAGTGCTCGTGGTTCTCTGGCTTTCAGACTCAGCCTGTGATCTAGACCACTGGTGCTCTAGCTCTCAGACCTTCAAATGACACCCCTGGCTTTCTTGGGCCTTCAGCATGCAGAGGGAAGATTGTAGGACTCCTCAGCACCCATAATCACATGAACCAATACCTTATAATTAACCTTTAATTATTGGTTTTTCTTCTCTTGAAAATTCTGACTAATACAGATGTGCACATTTAAAAAATAAACTTAAAGTGAATTGGCTCGCGTGACTGAAGAGACTGGCGAGTCCAGTTTACAGTGTGGGATTGTAGGGTAAAAGCCAAATAAAGCCAATATTTCAGTTATAAACCAAAGGCTGGAAGAATGGAGAATTCCTTCTGGCTCTGGAAGGTCTGACTTCTTGTTCTGTTCATGCCTTCAACTGATCAGATGTGCCCCGCCCACATTACAGAGGGCAATCTGCTCTGTCCAAATTTCTCTGATTTAAATGTTTATCTTACCCCAAAACAGGCTCCAAGATGATAGATAAAATTAGTCGTCACACTTACAGAGACAGAAGAAACAAGCACTGTGCTATAATCAATTATTAGAAAGAACATGAAACAGCATAATGTATAGAAAAACTTAAGTGTAGAAAAACCAAGATTGCATGCACAGGATCTGTTGTTATTATCAGTTTTGTTTGTTTGTTTTTGGTTTTGTTTTTTTAAGGAGGATTATGAACTGAATTAATTGGGGAAATATCTTCCAGCTCTAAAATTCTAAATGATAATGAGTTCAGTGGCTGAAAATTATATAAAAATTTGAAAAAATATAGATAATTATTTTCTTATGGTTAACACTGAATTATTTAGGAACTAGCAATTCAATTTTCAAATTATCCAAAATACTTTCATTCTCTTTGTATCCACATTCTACCTTTCAGATAAGATAGAACTTATTCAACAGGGACTTTGACCTTGCTGTCAGTCTCTTCCTATAAATAAGGATTTGGCTGAGAGGTAAAATGATAATTAATCAGTTTTGCTATTGATGACTTTTCTGTTATCTATGAATTTGAATTACACACTCTTGAGCTGCCCATTATCATAGATAATTGGTGATTTATGTAATCTACATGGAATAATGATAACATTGAATTCCAGAAATTATTTGAAAGTCAAAGGAACCGATGCTATCTAGAAATTCAAATATGTCAGATAATGAATCTGATTTTCATAAGGCTTGGATGATTGACAAAGAAAAGGCTTGAAGCACTTCCAATTTCAAGCAATATTCATTCATTTACTGTATGAAATGTTTCTATGAACCATATTAATATTGCCATGGAATATTAGATAACATAAAGAAACATTTTTTTTTTAACTTATATCTGAGTACTCACATTGACTAATATGTCTTTTTGGAACATTTGAGTAAACCTTGACAATAAATAGATACTAATGCAGAAAGAGCCCAGAAACCAAATTTTTTCTTATTTTCTTAAAATCTCTCTGCGCTGAATAAATCTTAAATGAGATGAAATTGCTACCTTGCCATCCCTTAACTGATGGAATTTACGACTTGTACCTATTAACTGGCATTTCATAATTTAATTATTATTTTTCATATTACATTAAATGTATTTTCATAGAAGAGAGATAGTTATTGATTTATCAACATGTCAAGATAAAATTATAACAGCAACAGTTGCTCTGGCATTCCCTGATAAATAAAAGAGCTAAATCCTGAAAATGAATTGTACATAGTCTCTTTTAAAATATATTTTGTTATTTTTTGTGGTTTTGTAAATAGTATACAGCAAGTTAGGTGAGGCTTGGGGAAAGGTAGCATGACTTATTAATATGACAAAATACACAAAATACTCAATAAATGTTTACTTTTCATGTACAAAAGGGCACATTCAAAATCCTCTAAAATTATTTTTAATTATTCACTAACTAAGTAAATAGATAAATCAAAATTGTAGTTGAAGATTTTAAGCAAATCATCTCTCAGTAACTGATATAACAAGGAAACCAAAAAATAAATAAAGAAATAGAGGAGACATTTCACAGTTTGTTTCTTTTTGCTAGCATAACTGTGACACCAAAACCTGAGAAGACATAAGGTTTTCACCAACCTTTTAAAAAATAATAGACTACAATAAACTTCTGTTCTTTTGAAATAATATTGAAAAGTGATCTGTGTTCTTTGATGAAGGTGCTCTGTATCCGACTGATTGTGAATCTAAATAACTAATTAGCAGCCTTCCAAATCATAATGGATTAGCATGGCATTAATCTCTAATGATTCTATTATTTTACCTGATGGTGCCTCTTTGACTGCATTGCTTTTATTTCCTTGCTTACTCAACATGTCAACCTATTACACTAAAAGTACATGATACAAATTTGTTGGAACTTCCCAACTTTCAAGATTTCAGGGAGATAAGAATGTTATGTTTAACCAGACAGGATTCTGTTTTGTGACAGGGCTTTAATTTTCCAGCTGAAGTCATAATTATCTGTCTTGTTTCTCTTTCTAGAATTTAGGCTGACCTCCATGGGTTGACTAAAGAATTAAAGGTTTTAACGATCTTCTACAAGAGATAATTAATAAGACAGTCAACCTCTAGATATCTTGGGACTCAGGTTGCTTCTAAAATGGAACAAAAATAATGAAATTATTTATTTTATTTTGCTATGTCTTATTGCTCTTTGTATCAGATGAACAGTGGTATTTGATTAAGAAACATTAAATTATTTTCAATTCGACAAGTTAATTTCTCTTTGTTTTGTGTAGTTAGAAATCCTCAGAGGATTTAAAGAATGCTCTGACCCTCCCTTCACACAAGGCACATACGCACACCTTTGAAACAAAATGCAAATAATTCAGGCACCCTGAAGCTCATTCATGGAAAAACATGAAACTTTCAATTAAGATATACTCATCTAGGGCTTCCTCTCCACATTTGAAAGTGCTAATTAATATGGGGTTTTTAAAGGAATAAACTGTAAAAATAAAGATTATATTTTCAAGAAATACTATGATTCAGTAAGTTAAAGCCAAATTCTCAGTTTGACCAAGAAATAGTGAGAACAAAAATCATAGAAAAGTAGCATTTGTATAGTAGACCTAAACCAACCACAAGTTTGCCGTGTGACCTTGTCAAAGGTGTTCAACCTGTCCAAGACTGTGTCTGCATTGTTGGTTCAGAAAACAGCAGTGGCAGCTCTAATACAGGCTTATTATATAAGATGAAGGAAGAAATTCTCCTGAACTCTCTCTCCTGTGACTGGCACATTGATTATTACCATAAATAATCAGAGAACCCACATAAAGCAGATTACAGGGCTCAGGTCATAATCATCAGCAACTCTCCACAAGAGCTGCCTTTACATTCACAGCTTGACTCTCAGAGAAGTCACTCAAGGAACTTCCCTCGGAGGTGCTGACACATTGCCTCACTGAAACGAGGCGTGCACAGTGTAAACAAACCGAGCAAGGGGGCTTGGAACTGAAGAACCCAATAGATTTATTTAACCAATTTTAAATCCTACCCCAGACAAAGCACAGAATGTTTCGGTCATGTAATGAAAACATTTGCCATCGGAATCTCAAGGTTACAGTTGGAGAACAGCTGGGAAAATGTATGTCTGTGAGGTGATGCTCCAGCCAGTAGACTGTCAATGATCCGGAGCCAGGACAGGGCTGAGTTTCCTACAGTAACATTTTGATGCCCAACAGTTGCCAGTGGCTTCTTTCTCTCATGCTAGCAGTCAACATTCAGGCGCCATACCTGCTTAAACCTACATTGAGCATCTGGGCTCAGCCAGGGATTAATTTCTTCCATTCTTGATTCTCTGAACAATACATTGGGGATGCCTTTGTCTCAGTTCTTATTTTACCTGTTCTAGTTAGGAAGGCAAAGTGAGATGATTTAAAAATAACTATGATCTCCATTTCTTTTATTAATATCCAGTGACTTATGCCATATCAATTATTCACTATTGTTTCTACAATCTGTCATATATTTCTTGTGATTGTGGTATGTGCATACTGTCACATGCTGACAAATTGTAAACCCTTTACCTTACCCCCACTGTACACATACGCACAAGTACGTACTTCACTGTTACTCCTCAGTCTGATACCTTTTAAAATATACCAGACGTGCCCGGCCGGGCGTGGCTCAGCGGTTGAGCGTCGACCTAGGATCCAGGTGATCGGGGTTTGATTCCTGGTCAGGCCACATGCCCGGGTTGTGGGCTCAATCAATGACTCTCTCATCATTGATGTTTCTATCTCTCTCTCTCCCTCTCCTTTCCTCTCTCTGAAAATCAATAAAGATATATTTAAAAAAAAAAATATATATATATATATATATATATATATATATATATATATACACACACACACACACACACACACACACGCCAGGCGTTATGCTACGCATTTTTGCAAATATTATCCAATTTATTTTTTCTCAGGCATTAATGGCATTTTACTGATGAAATCAAGTCTTAGTTTCTTTCCCAGTATCACAACCTATAAAGTGGTAGAGTCATGGTATATTTCAAATATCAAAACCCAGAGCTTATAATCGCTAAATTATATAATCCTCCATATACCTAGACTACTTATGTGTGGATGCACTGGGGAAGAAATGTACAGCCACGGGGGGATATTAAGAGACGCGGGGAAAAATCAACACTTGGTAAAATTGACTTCAGGTTTGACCAATTTCCAGGAGCATAAAGGGTAGAGTGGGAATATGAAAATCATTCGAGGCATTTACTGCTCTTCAAGAAGATTCAGTTTTGTTGCAGAGACCAAACAGGGGTATAAAACCCATAGTCCTATCATAAGTAAAGAGCATTATAGAATTAGATTCATAAAGAGTTTTTAAAAATTATAGAAATTAGGGGAGAAAGAAATGAGTTGAAGGTGCCAGCTTTAAGCAAATGCCTTCTTAGTTATTCCTCCCAGTAGTCTGGCCAAGTGAACATTCTAAAGGGGGACTTGGTAAATATAGATTAGTGGAATGGATGTCAGGGAACACTACGGGTGTTATATTAAAAATAATCTTCGGAGTCATCTAATCAAATTCACAGTGGCTGCAGGAATATTAAACAGGAGCTTCATGAGATCTAGAAGCAAGACTGAGAAAGCATGAGGGGGAAAGAAATAATGATAAAGTCAAAGCTGAGGATTCCTGGTGCAAGTAGCACAATGCAAAGTTGAACAGACTGCAGAGCACTTTCAGTTCTAGACAAAGTAGTTGGAACTCTCGCTTCATTACGTAGGGCCATTGCCTTGGCAGGAATGATTATCTTCCAAAAGACATGAGCTCAGCACCTGGGCATAGTAGCACTGTGTTGGTTTTTCAACTTGTCTTAGATGTTGTCGCAGCCCTGGACTGAGCCAAGCGGAGGGACTTGCAGCCTGGGTTTTACAGGCAGTGCCATCATTAGCAGACGGAGCAGACGCACATGTGAAGTGAACAGATTAAGCACGCCTGTCACTCAGGGGGCTGAGTGTGGTGGCTAATGCAGACGGCTCCACTCTAGTTGAGCCGGGTCTCTTGGGAACAGTTTAAAAAGTGTGACTTAAATGGAGTTACTGTAAATGAGTGTGTACAGGGCAGGCTTTGACTATGTCATGTGGGAATCGGCTGTTTGTGTCAGAGAATAAATGACAACCTGAGAGCTAGAAAGAGTGTATTTTGAAGGGAGGCCTTTCAGTCTTTAAAATGCTCACATTTCTCAACATCCTTCACCCATGAAACTAGTCTCTACGTCCAAGATTGAATATATTTGTATATTAAATATGTTTTAATTTCCAACATTTAGGATGTATCTCATTTTAGAAATGACAGAAAACATACAAAGGCCTACTGGCAAGATTGGGAAAGTAAATATTTGAGACCTGGGCTCTCAAGTGACCTTTATTTATAGCATATGGACAAAGTAATGAACTTTCAAAAAGTGAACTCTCTGGACTATCTATATATGTAAATGAGTTCTCATTGCATCTTGAACAGCAATTATGATAAAAAAAAAAAAAAAAAGAGTTGATGATGTAGAGTCAGGTAGTCATGAATTCCAGTCCGAAGGCTGTCCTGGGCTAACTGCGTAACCACCAAGAAACCATTTCACTTATGTAAACCTCAGTGTGTTATCAAATAATTATATTAATGCATACCTACAATGCTTCTGAGAGAATTAAATAAGAAAGCATGATATACACAGAAGTCAATGGTACATTATAGGTGCACATCAAGAAACTCTTAGTCTATCTATATACATCAAAGAGTTATAGCTTTAACTCTTTTGAATTTTCCTAATCTAATTTTTTTCTCAAAGGACCACAGTATAATGAATAAGTGAATGACTTATAGAAATTATAGAAATTATTTGCTAAAGAACAATCTTCTTTTTAATCTGTAATCAGATTATATGTTTCAAAATGAAATTTACCACTGGTTTTCTAGACATGTCCATTAAAAATGTCAGCACTTCTTTCCTGAGCCTTTCTTATATACAGGGGAATGTTCTTAGACTCGGTTGCTCCCCTTATTCCACAGCCTTTATTACTGGTGATTTTTGACCACTTCCCACTTTCAGATCTCACACACAAATCACAGGTGGGCAGGTTGTGAAATCTGTCACCCTATTTATTGCCAGGCTTGACTCAAATGATCCGTGCACTAAGTGGATATTACCTTTCTACACCACAACTCAACAGGCATCCCTCCTAAAGATGCAGGGTCAAAAACGATGGCCTTATAATCTGTTCAGATAGAGGAGATGATATAATTCCATCAATAGTTTGCAGCAAGTAGCTGACCTCTGCCAGAGTCTCCAAATACTCATGAAGGACTATTTATAGGAGAAGATAAATTTTAACTTTAAAGGACAGAAATTAGATATGATTCACAATGTTCTCACCCACAAAGGATCATTGCACATGTCCTTGGAGCATTTGGGCTCCATTTAGCAACCTCTTAATATGAGAGCTCCCTAGAGTAAATACTATTATTCTATTTTAAGAGGAATTCCTGGTGAAGGGAAAGAACCTGGCAAATCTTTGCTAAATTTAAGAATTTCAATAAAGTTAAAGATCTCCTGTGCCACTACAGAAATATGTTAAAATTTTAATTTTTTCTAGAATATCATGAAATGGCAGTAAATGAAAAGGAAAATTAAGTTCTGTTTCTCAGGAAGGGCCTTGGAGGTAGATGGTGGGTTTTGCATAACTGGAAAGGAGTTATCGCTATTAAGCAGAGAAGACAAGGCCGGTAAAGATACAATAAGCCACTTTTAGATTCAGGTAGTTTATTAGGCAATGAGAAGTTATTCATATCATCATCCATACATTTACTTTTACAAGTGCATTGCCAACAATTACAACCTCTGCCAGGGGGATTCTTCAAGAACATTGTCACCCAGCAAGCATTGCAGACTAAAAGTGCTGGAGCGTTAGTGCCTGGGCCCTTGGAAGGAGCCCTGGGCCTTGAATAGATACCTTAGCCTTCTTGGCTGGGATGTCAACTCTTCAAGCATATTCCACAATGTCTCCAGAGGTTCCTCGGCAGAACTCAACTCCAGCTGGATAACTGGCTTGATCACATAAACTTTGTTGGCTTTTTTTCTTTTTTGCTTCATTTTTCAGTCCTCTACCCGTGTTCCCTTGGATAAACTTTCACATTAATTACTGGCACTTAAAGTCTTGTCTCATGATCAATCTGCTTCTGGGAAAACCTAAACCAAGATATGAGTTCTTAAGGTGAAACTCACAAAATAGTATATAAATGCCAAGGGCCCAAGATTCAAATGGGACCATAGAAGAATATGTTGCTTGAAATTTTCAGAAAATTGCAAGACAGGCTTTGTATTTACACAAGGCATGCAATTAGTGGCTTCTTAGCAAGTTAAAACTAGGCCTATGGGAGGGGAATCTGTCATTGGACTTATATTTGTATAATAAGCTCCTATCTGTTTAAGTGGTTCGGAGGTTTAAAATTAATGGGATAATGCAGACTTTATTGTGTTGTGAACTGTTAATTTTATGAGAAATGTATAGCATTTTTAATCCTTGTAATTTTGATATATCAAATTAATTATTGAAATTATGAAATTAATTTTGATCCGATGCATTTTGTAGTTTTGAGCTACTTTGCTAAGTTTTTTTAGCTTTACCATAGTTCTGAAAGAGAATACTCACTGTTAACCTTTCCCTTCCTTATTTCCAGTCCAAGTGATCTCTTTTTATCATATGAGATCTCTGGATTCATTAGTTTCTGTGTGAAATCCCCATAGTTTGTGTGTAAAATACTCAGCTTGGGGGAGGTGGAGTAGATGATTCTTCACACAGTGGAAGTGGAATGTTACCAGAATCTAATGGAAGATTCAATCCCTTGCCTCAGTAGCTATGACGAGGCAAAGCTTGACTTTTTCAGACATATTTTGTGCGTCAGGGGTTGGTTTTCTGAACCAACATGGCACTGTCGGTGCATGAGATCGTAATGCTGTTTTTACCTGTTAGTTTTGTTACGTGAGCAACGCATCTTAATTGATGACTGCTGTCCTTTGGGGTCCAAGGCCTATGGCATCGATGTGCTAAGGGCTGCACAGTAAACTTGATTTTTGACATTGGGACTCCTGAAGTGGACAGGATCATGTTCAGAAGCGGGTTCTGTTACAAAAACAACCTGCACACTTGTTCAGAGCATGAGTGATAGCTTTGAGACGTCTGTTACGGCTCTATCCTCAGAGGTATTCTGGGCCCATCACTCTAGATGTTCAAAGTAATTTCAGGTTAGGATAAAAAATAAAGTATTTGTTGATACCAGGATACACTTTTATCGCTCCCTAGCTCATCACAGCTGGGTTATTTGTTGATTGGCAACATTGTTCAAAGCTTTTTTATTAAGCTTTTAAAAATCGTAGCTAAAATGAATATCCACTGGATAAAAATGCCTGAGCTACCAGATTTAAGCAAGGCCACCATGGAGAATGTGACCCAGAGAGTTTACTCAAAGGTCAGTAAAAGATTCACCCCTTGACTTACTTGAATGCTCCAAAAGGAAAAGTAAGAATTGAGATCTTGGCCTTTCAGTATTTTGTTTTGTGAAAATCATTGCCACACATGGACTTCTATGAGAAAGCACCTGTGTAAGTCAGCACAGAAGAGCGTGCTCTGGGCTGTTCTCCCGGGAGCCCCGGGGTGGGGGGTGAAGACTGGTCCTAGGCTAAGCTCCCTCACTCCACCCCTCATGTGGTTAACAGCTGCGGACGTCAAGGATTGAACTCATGACCTCCTACACGCTACACCAACCCACAGATACACCTGTGTCACATGTGTACAAAGAGAGAAACAAAGAAAGCGAGCAAGAAATGAATGAAATGGGAAAAGAAAGTATTAAGAAGAACCAGATTGCTACAGTAGTTACTAACACTAGAATAATGCTACTTGTGTAAAGTATGTGGGAGTAGTGAGAATATAGGTTAATGATTAAGAGATGGTTTGCATTCCTGCTAAGTGGGATCTTCAGTTTTATCATCTGTAAAGCAGGAATGTCTATCCATCTACCTGCAATGTATTTACTCTTTTTTTTAAAAAAAAATCTAAATCACCAAGCAAGAAGAGTTGTAATAATTAAAGTCTATGTTTGCAAAGTGTTTAGCACGATATCTAGCAAAAAGGAGATCCTGGATCAATGGTGAACATCAGTATTACTCAATGCGTTTCAATGAAGGAAATCTGAATGTTTCTCTAAATGGAAGCCACTTATATACATGTTCATAAAGTCTCCTGCTAGACACCACTAACAGAAGGAGAAGTGTAAATAATCTAAAACATCAGATAACCGGAAGTCACCTGTATTTGGAAAAGCTGCCCAATGCTGATTTTAATAATAGTCTGCACTTATGAACTTAAATTAAAAAAGTTTAAGACACAGAATGAAGAAATATAAAGCAAGAGGGTTTTTACCCCTAATATCTGGGTCTAAATAATAATAATTCCATTAACATCTCAATACCACTATACCCTTTTATAATATACTTAGTAATTTTGAATATTCTAACATATGATCTTGCACAACATTCACTTCTTTGATCTTGGCCTTAATTTCCGTATATACTAAATGAATAAGTTGGATAAGATGGTGCATGCCACATCTAAAATGGTTATAGAGAATTCAATAATTTTGTGAACTAAAAAATAAATTAAAAAATGATTATCTTGAGTCATAAAACAACATTTTAAAAAAATTGCACATATTTACATATATTTTTCAAAGTTACTTTTTAGAATGCTTTCTATGTTGAGACATTTACTATCACCACTGCAAATTTTTAGTTTTGGTTGTCACTCCCATGGTACTCGGTGTGTTTGGTTCTAAATTTCTGCCCTGAGGTCAGGGCATGATATTGGACTAGGGGAGAAAAGAGAAGTGGAAGTGCCAACTCTGCTAAACATGGGAAATTTAAATTAGCCACAGATTATTCAAAAAAATAGATATTACATAGGTCAATAACTGTAAAGAAGGATACCATAGAAAAAAATAGGTATGTCATGCCCTAAGGATAAAGCACCAGAATTTTTTTCTCCTGATTATTCTAAAGAGTGAATTTAAAATTATAGAATACAGCTGAATTTTGTAGTTTTATGTTCCATGGTGCTTTATGAAACTTACAGAAATTGAAATGGAAATGGGGTCAAGCAATAGAAGTATGAACCCACAAGATGCTTTAAATGGAGCACATGGCAGGTTGGAGCCCATTTAAGTCTATGTGTTTGATGGAAGTGATATTCTCAGGCATTAATGCCTTTACCCAGGCTGCAATAAAACAAGCTGTGTTGCATGAGTCTTCTCTCATGAGGTCCTGTAACCTCTCAATTAGTCCAAGGATTGGTGTCCATCTGCATAAAATTCTGTTCCTTTTACTGTAGAACCAAGCTATGTGGTGTTTTTGTAGTCATTGGGAATTTTTGAAAAAAAGAGGGTATTTCAAATGCTCACATTGCAAAACAAACCAATGCTGCTCCTCAGAGAATGAAGCTCACTCAGTGTTTGCTGCTGGCAAATGGATATGCTCCGAAGCCATCCCAGGAGCTGGCTTTGACAGATGTCAGCTGACGGACATTTGCACAAAGGTCTCTGAAGTGCCTTATTTTACACCCAGTGTCAGTTGGCACAGGGCTTTCCCATACCTTCTGTGTTTCTGTTAAATTAGGTTGGAAACAAAGCCTCCTATTTACCGGGCAAACTCTTTTCAATGTGAAATAGTGAACAGTTCCAACCATTACCCTGTCAGCCATTTCCATCCTTCAATTAAAAACGCCCGCACACTGAATTCTGAATTGTAGTCACCCTGAGTGGAGCCTGGCTCTGGCATTCACGACGGGTGAAAAGCCTCTGATCACACTGGGGCGATGGTGGAAGGTTCTTTCATTTGTAGCCTTCTTAAGGATGCTGAGGTATTTAACCATGCCCTGTGAATTGCTGGCATGGTGTCATGTCCCCATTCAAAGGAAGAACTTTCCATGACTTACCAAAAAGCCATTATGAGTATCAAAGAGACACTATGAAAGCATATTTTGATTAATTAAGTATAAATGAAAGCAAATTATATCAGTTGGAGATTGTACTTTTATGGCCATGAGTTGAATGCCCATGTGTTCCCGATATTGTCAAATCCAAAAACATGGAAAAAATGTAATTTTAAAAATCCAAAATATTGTCATATTCTCAGTGTTTCTGTTGATACTCCTACAAATTACCACATGTCAAACATTATATCAAGTTGATTATATACAATCACAGTAAATATTTCAGAATTAGTACATCACCTATTATTCATAGAAAAGTTGTAGTCATAAAATTTGTAAACATAATAATTCATTTGTTATTAATTTATCTTATAAGTCATTCATTAATTTAATATTTTACTGAGTGACAATAAAGTCCATTAACACTTTTCTATATCATAAAATAATTTAGCTGACAACTAAAATCATAGCCATCTTGATATTATGCGTGCCGGTGACACACTGTATGTATTTATATAAGCATTTATATATTACATATACTTATATGTATTTATATATTCATATGTACTAATATTTCATGATTTAAAGAAAAAAAACATTTTGCAACAAAATCATTGGCAAGAAAGGAAATATTAAAGTTATAGGGGAGAAATTAAGGAATTTTTTCCATTTCATACGTTATCACGCACTCTTCTATTTTGTGTGTTATCCCCATGCCTCAGCCAACTAGAACACCTCTTATTTTTATTTTTCTCATGTCTGTATTAGTTGTGGTCTAATCCAAAAGAAGAGGAAACTGAGTGTCTCAAACAGAAGCGATGCACCCTGGGCCAGTCCTCTGTTCTCAGAAAAAAAGAAAGAAGTGATGCAGGGCAATGACTGATTACAGATACGGGGTGAAACTGGAATGGAAAATAGGGAAAAGGGAGGTAAATAAAAGATTATTGACTCCAGGATGGCTGGAAAACAAAAGGAAGGATCCAGAACCTGGGAGCAGAAGAAGGTCCCCTCTTGAACAGCTGCCACCACCTAGAGCACTGGGGCCTGGGAGGAAGGGCCAAGCCCTCCGAGGCTGGGACTGAAGAAGCCATTCACCTCTTCCAGAGACTCTAGGAAAGAAAGTGAAAGAGAAAGGAGAAAGGTAGGTGGGAGAATAGGTTTCTCCTCCCCCCTGCCTCCTAATCTATCCTTAGAGTCTCTTGCTGATAGAACCTATCAATAAGCCAGCAGGCTAAGTAAAATAGGAAAATGTAGTTTGAGGAAACCCAGCTCTCCACCTTATTTCCTGAACTTCCATATCAAGTTTTCATACAGAGCCCACCCTCAACAGAAACTCAGGGTGAAATTACACACAAATGCACAAAAATGTTTTTATCGCCATTGTTAAATCAATTCTCCCTAAGTAAGGCTATGTATCGAGACATGTGCTAATTTCATTCTCATTTCCAATGATTGAATCTTAAAATAAATAAGACAAGGTCTTGTTCTAAGGGCCAGGAGCAGAGGGTGGAAGGGTGTGGCCTGTGGTACCTTAAGGAGTCTAGCTGGTCTGCAGAGAGGAGACGGAGCTGCTGGGATGCTTTGCTGGGATGCTCCACTGTAGAAAGTGCCCCGTGAGACAAATCCCAACTACACAAATAGAGACCCAACAAGAGCCAACTCATGTTGCTGGAGGTGGCATGAAATCCGGATACCCAGCCAGCACCCTGCCTCAAGAGCTCATCCGAGAGGGTGAGGAACATGGAGTTTAGGGTGAGCGACTGGTACCATTTGCTTTCCCTACCCTTTTTTCTTGATTTTTATTTAATCATTAAAAAAAAAAGTAGAAGTATTTTCCTTACCTTAGTAAATAGTATGCATGAGTGGCCTTTTTTAAGCCCCCACACTATTACCTTTAATCTCTCATATTATTGTAGCCCACATTACAATATTGAGACATTTTATGCTGTTTCTTCAAAAGACACCTTTTTATTTACTCTTTTTTCCCTTAAAGGACATACACTGGGCAAATATTACTCCCAGCACACCATCACCTAGAGCAAAATTAAGTCAGAAAGCTTCTCTTTCTATACCTTTGCAAGTGGAGGTGCTCAGAGCTGATTCTCAATTTGTTGGAAGTAATTTATTTTTCTGGTCTCTCTTACTGCCTTTATTATGTTTCTTTGATAGAAGTTTGAGGCCCTTAGTCCTTGATGCCAAGCCTGCAGTGCTAACCGAGATAAAAGAAGGTAGAGTTGGGGATGGGTTGAAGGGGATTTGAAAAATTAGCCCAGGGCTCCATTCAAATGACCTGCCAAACAACTGTTAGAAGACTGCACATTTTAATTTTCTAGAGACAAGATCGGAGTGTTGGGAATATGTAAAAAGAGCAACTGATGCTTATTTTTTTTAAATAGTTGGTTGGGATATAGGACTAATGGACAAACGCCTCTGGGTTTAGCAGAATCATTAGTGTAATATAGTGTACCTGGCTCCAAAAATATGTCAAAAAGCAATAAGGAATATAAGCCAATTCCCAGCAGTTTGAATTTATTATTTATGATGCCAGTTAAACAAGCCTAATGTTCTCTGCAAAAGTGGTTATAGCTGCTGTGCAGTATTAGTAGGAATTAGTCAGATGTTACCAGCTCGATACAAAGTAAATTTGCAAAGGTTTCTGCAAATGACAGTTTGGCTGAGTTAACATGACAGTTGAGAGCATCTAAGCTGTTTCACTATTGGCAATTGGGTTTAGAACCAAAGCATTTATCAGCGTAGGAAGCAAATTCAGCCAACGTTGGGGAGGAGCAGTAATGAGCTCCAGCACTCGACCATGGTGCAGGGAGAGTCCATAACCTCCCCCTCCTCTCTAATCCTACCCTTAGGAGTTTCAGAGGAAATCTATACGTCACCTTCTTCATGCTGTGGATCTGCTTCTTTATTCAGCTTCCTCCCATAAAATTCTGTGCCCTAGCAATGCCCTCCAGCACTGAGTTCTGCCCTACAGGTCTGTAATTATGTCAGCTTGCTGTTTCTCAAGGAATAACCACAGGGGGATCTTGTCTTGTAGTACTGGGTGAATTAGTAAAATTATTTGGCGAATCAAAATACATATAATCATAATACTGTATTTTTAATTTATGAACTCTTTATCATAAGTATATGAATGGTGCCCTTTGATCAAAACGTAAGGCAATAAAGTATTGGATTTTTTAGAAAAATTATATCACATATCCAGTACCACAGAATATACATATATTCAAAAACATTGTTTAAATTACTCAATCTGAGCAAGGGAATATTAGTCACCCCTTTGGAAACTTCTTGTTGGGAAAAACATGTAACTAATTTTGTAGGGGGACTTTGAGTAATTTTTGAGGAATGAAGAAAATAGTGTGCTTTCAGTGGATATGTGGGCCTTAGGAAATCCTTCTTCATATTGGGCTTAAATAAATTCTGATTTCCCTTCCTCTTCCCCCTTCCCTTCCCTCCCCTCCCCTCCCCTCCCCTCCCCTCCCCTCCCCTCCCCTCCCCTCCCCTCCCCTCCCCTCCCCTCCCCTCCCCTCCCCTCTCCCCCTCCCCTCCCCTCCCCTCCCCTCTCCTCCTCCCCTCTCCCCTCCCCTTTCCCTCTCCCTTGTCCCCCTCCCCTCTCCCCCTCCCCCTCCCCTCCCCTCTCCCCTCCCCTCCTCTCCTCTCTCCTCTCCCCTCCCCTCCTCTCCCCTTCCCTTCCCTTGCCATCTCTTCTCTTCTTTCCTTTGATGGGCATGTACTTGCACTCTCATTAAACATGAATTATCTCCCTCTTTTTCTCCCAATGTTCCATTCCCCATGGAGCTTGCCTCCAATCATCGAATAAGTAAACTGCAGGAGCTTTAAAAGAGCTCTGTGCATTTCAGTGATTATAACTGGTGTAATTCTCATGATTAATTTCATACTTGGAAGATGGGATTCTGAACACTCTATGCAAATATATGCAAACCTGATGCAGGTGGCACAGATTTGAATCAAGAACCAGGCTCTTACAGATAAGGCTGTTCCAGTTACATTCATGATAGTTAACTTTCTTCTCTCCACTAACGATTGAATGCTCTGTTACCACTATTCTGAGATGGCTAATCCAATCTTCTATTCCAGTTCCCATCTCTCTGCCTGGGCTCTTGTCCTGGCCTCTAAACTATTCCCAGTCCTATTATGAAGATTATTTATAGTTTAATAAGATCTGTAGATCATAGAAACAAATAATGCAAATCATCAGATACTTAGGTAGTAAAATGATAATCTTGCATACCACCCACTTTTATTTATAAAAATACCTATTTATGACACTTGCCTCAAGTAGTATATACGGCAATATATTCTTGCAGTTGTTTCTACAGCCGTTCTCTTACCTGACCTTTGTTGCTATCTCCGAAATAGATGACTCAGCTGTAATCATACTGTCCTGCCTTTAAGTAAACCAAGGCCCTGAGGCTAGAAGTGGCATGTCCCAGGTTACCTATAAAATAACTGACTGTTATGTGCGTTAGTTTGCAAGGGCTGCCTTAACAAAGTACCACAAACTAGGTGCCTTCAAGGGCAGAAATTTGCTATCTTAGAGTTCTGGAGGCCAGAAGTCTGAGATCAAGGTGTTGGTAGGGCTGGTTCCTTCTGAAGAGGGTCTGTTCCAGGCCTCTCTCTTTGGCTTGTAGATGCCTGTTTTCATGTTCACATGGTGGTCTCCTTGTATATATGCTCATGTCAAAATTTCGCCTTTTTATGAGATCACCAGTGATTAATTTGGGTCCCCCCGGTGGCCTCAATTTAAGTCTATTACCTCTATCTCCAAATAAAATCACATTCTGGAGATATTGGAGGTTAAGGCTTCAACATATGAGTTGGGGAGGGGACACAATTCAGCCCAAAGCATTGTAAAAACCCACATCCCTCTAGTTTACCATTCAATGCCTTTACTGCCATATCTGGCTGCTAAAGCAAGATGGGAGAGTTAACCAAAATGAACCAAAGGAGAGCTGAATCATGGCGAAATAAGAGCCAAGCTGGGCAATCATGAAGAAAGTTAAAAAAAAATCAAGTGCCAGAGACTGAAGGGGGTTCAGAAAATTAACCCAGGATGGCTGTAAATTTCATAATACGTGGATTTCCTTTCATGCTCTGATAGGATTAACTACAACTGAAGGAGAGCGTAGGGGGGAAAAAAAAGCACTTGCCTATTCTCCTTAGTTTATGGTAATAAATTCCAATTATTTTGCATTGACATTGTTCTGCACAGCCTAAAGTTGACTCAGAGAACTTCCCCCTCTGCTCTGTTTAAGTACCAAAGACAAATGACTGTGCCAAATTCTTTGGCATGGCTCCATTTGTTTAAAGCTCATCTAGGCTTTTCTTTCCCTCTCTGGGGGCCCTTTGGGGAAGAAAGTACACACAGACGAAACCTTGAGCCTGTTGTGGATGCTGTCATTTCAGAAGAGAAGTGATCTAAACCCAAGTTTAGCAGCGTCTGTAAAGAAATCATCCTAATAGGAATGGATGCCGGTGTATTGTGTAAACCTGGGAGGGGTCCCTGTCCCCACCTTCTTGCCACCCACCTCCCTGCTCCTCCAACCCCCCCAAAATGCCGAAACTATTAATTCAAAGGACATGTTCGCAGATTCCGCTCAGCTCTGCCCCTAATCTTACTCTCATAAATATTTGAAAATTACAGCTAAACCCAAATATGCCTGTCATATAATGAAACTGCAGGCTAATATAACAACACAACGCTTTCAAGTTCCTGGGGGAGGGAAGTGAGACATGATGAGGTTTGGGAACAGTTTATGTGAGCAATTTGTTACGCATGCGGCAGGAACGGCGGCCTGATGACAGATTCACGTCTTGGTCCCGAGCCTTAATTACCAGGGCCCTCGGAGAAACACACTGGGAAACAATAGGAAAAGTCTTCCGAGCCTTTCGCAGATTACTCACTTCGAATCTGTGGGGATTTGTTTTATTATTATTTTTCTTTCTTTGTGAGCTGCAGCTCTGTTGCCTTGACATCCACTCAAGAGTTATTGGTAGCAAACCAAGCTGTAGAAAAAGCTATCAAGCACTTCTCAGATTTTCCACAGTTCAAAGCGGCGCTGGCAGCCCGCCACCAAGGAAAGATGAGCCCAGCCCCGACGTGGGGAGCGGGGCTGGGCGTGCAGAAGGGAGCCGGGCTGAGCTAGGAGAGGCGGCAACTTGGGCCTGGGGGGGGAAGAAAGCGGACCTTCCTCCTCCGACCTGAGGGTCGCCTTCTCCCCCTGCAGGGAGTAAAGGGAACTCACGAAGCTGTGGGCTAAACACAACCACAGTAGAAATACAACTCTTAGAAAGTGTGTTTTTTCCCTAGAAAAGTGGAAACCTCATATTAACTAGATAAAATATCAATGAGGATTTTATTTATTTTAGCCCCAGATAGACCAGAGAATTTCAGGTTCAAGGATCGGCTGAGACCAACATCTCAATGGTTAGAACCTGTGTGATAACACTCTCTTGTCGCAGTCCGAGAACATGGAATTCTGATTTTTTAAGAAAGTTTGTGACATCTGTTAACCCTGGTTCTGTTCCAAGCACAAGTTTCAAATTTACTTTTTAAAAAATTTATCATTATTGTTGAAAGTATTACAGATATCTCTCCCCCCTCGTTGGCCCCCTTCTCCCGGCATCCACCGCCCCCCAGGCCTTCTCCACACGACTGTCTGTGTCCCTGGGCTATGCACACATGCAGGCTGCATTTTCTAATCCCAGTTGGTAAATGGAGGTGGAACTGTGAGGCACAGCTTCGTTTCTTTCATCGTTCTGAAACATAAGTTTGTTTAGTGCGTTTTTAGGGAAGGAAGGTAGGCAGCACTGGTGATGTCTCACAGATGAGGGCATTAAGATGCAGAGATGTTCAATGCTTCTCAAAGCACCTGCAGCTAGCAAGCGTCAGGATTCCAACTCAAGATTCACTTGCTACGGTCGCATCTCATCATCTTGATTCAGGAATAGCTCCCTTGCTTTAGAACAAACTCATTTATAAATACAGGCATCCCACAAGGCGAATGGAGGGGATTTCTGTCAGTGCCCCTTGCGTTTCCCCCACCAGTTGTCTTTGACATTGTGTGGTGCACACACTGAAAGTAGAAGTTTACACTCAAGAGTGCACCTCAGTTGGTGAGGGACAGAAATTTGTGGACAGATAGCACAGCTTTCTCACCTCACAGTAGTGTGATTCCAATACACGTGCAACACAGCTTCTCAAAGGATCCACGTCGGAACGAGCCTCAGCTCTCCACAGCACTGGCCTGTGTATTAATACACTTTTTTGTTGACTGCCTTTCCTGTTTCAATTCCTCTCTCCCTCACTTTCAAATATTCTACTTGCACCCAAGTCCACCTAAACTTACACTGTTTACTTGAGTACTTCTCATATAATATACCAATAGACTGACCATGAATCCAAAGACACCACAGCAATCAGAAAAATCCTGCTGGACCCATGGCCTTTGCTCCAAATATATCTTTACCCCTGACTTGCATTGCTACTTTCTTTTTTTTTTAAAGTTTATATTCTTTATTCTTTTCACCGATAAAGGGGAAAAGGAGGAAATGACACCTTCTTCATAAGATTTTGTTCAAGCACCCCAAGTACAAACAGTTTTCTTCCTCTGGGATCATATAACTTCTAGTTTTCAGTCCTCTTAGGGTCCTACTCTGACTGTATTACAGTTATATATTTTTTTGCTTTCCCCAGTAGCTGTAAATTAGTATGTCTCTTAAAATATATTCTTAAGATTTAGTAAATTACCTCATTTACACTAAAACTTCAATATTTTTTTTATAATCAACATGTATTGCTTTTTAAAAAAATTTTATTTTATTTTATTGTTTCTGTTTGTTTTCTTTTTAAATTTATCTTTATTGTTGAGAGTATTACAGGTATACCATTTTCCCCCGCAACTGACCCCCTCCACTTTGCTCCCACCCCCTCCCCAGGCCTTCACCCCGTTATTGACTGTGTCCATGGGTTATGCATATATGCATATACCTTCTTTGATTAATCTCTTCCCACCCCCACCCCCACTCCCTTCCCTCTTTTCTCTGAAATATGATAGTCTGTTGCATGTGTCAATGTCTCTGGATCTATTTAGTTCATCAGGTTCTTTTGTTCATTAGCTTCTTCTTAAAGAAGACCCTTCAACATTTCCTGTAGTGCTGGTCTGGTGGTGATGAACTCCTTTAGCTTTTCCTTATCTGTGAAGCTCTTTATTTGACCTTCAGTTTTAAATGAGAGCTTTGCTGGGTAGAGCAATCTTGGTTGTAGTTCCATGTTTTTCATCACTTTGAATATTTCTTGCCACTCCCTTCTGGTCTGCAAA
The DNA here is from genome assembly GCF_964146895.1 of Miniopterus schreibersii. Classification (NCBI taxonomy): domain Eukaryota; kingdom Metazoa; phylum Chordata; class Mammalia; order Chiroptera; family Miniopteridae; genus Miniopterus; species Miniopterus schreibersii. The sequence goes on from NC_138101.1 coordinate 188,465,679, forward strand.
GTTTCTGTTGAGAAATCAGCTGACAGTCACATGGGGGCTCCCTTGTAGGTAACTAACTGCTTTTCTCTTGCTGCTTTTAAGATTCTCTCTTTGTCTTTAACCTTTGGCATTTTAATTATGATGTGTCTTGCTGTGGGCCTCTTTGGGTTCCTCTTGTTTGGGACCCTCTGTGCTTCCTGGACTTGTAAGTCGATTTCTTTCCCCAGGTAGGGGAAGTTTTCTGTAATTATTTTTTCAAATAGGTTTTCAATTCCTTGGTCTCTTTCTTCCCTTCTGGCACCCCAATAATACGAATGTTGGGCCTCTCGAAGTTGTCCCAGAGGCTCCTTATACTATTTTCATATTTCTGGGTTCTTTTTTCTTTTTGCTCTTCTGGTTAGGTGTTTTTTGTTTCCTCATGTTCCAAATTGCTGATTTGATTTTCAGTGTCCTCTACTCTACTGTTGATTCCCTGTAAATTATTCTTCATTTCAGTTCATGTAGCCTTCATTTCAAATTGGTACTTTATTATGTTATCAATTTTCTCAGTTATTTCCCTAATCATTTGTTTAAACCTCCTTATAACCCAAATTCTGAACTCTCTACCTGTTAGCTTGCTTGGATGTATTTCATTTAGTTCCTCTTCTAGAGATTTCTTCTGTTCGTTCCTTTGTGACATCTTTCTTTGCCTCCACATTTTGGCTGCTTCCAGGTGTTTGTTTTTATGTATTAGGTAGAGCTGCTATGTCTCCTGGAGTTTGTAGAGTGGCTTTGTGTAGTAGGTGTCCTGTGGGGTCCAGTGGCTCCATCTCCCCAGTCACCTGAGCTGGGCCTTCTAGGTGCTCCCCTGTGGGCTGTGTGCTCTGACCTGTTGTAGTTGAACCTTGGTTGCTGTTGGCATCCCTGGGAGGAACTGACCCCCAGGCCAATCGGCTGTGAGGACCAGCTGCAACTACAGCCAAAGAGCTGCTGTGCTGGAGACACCCCTATGGAGCAGGATTTACTTCAATGGAGCTCTGGTGCTCACCAAGTGCGCCCCTTGAGTGTCCCTCCTGGATGTGGTAGGGCTATAATCCAGCGTGGTCGAGTCTGACCACCAGGTGCACTGTCTCTGGGGCCTCCGGGGAGGTGCAAAGTCAGCCTGTGCCAGTGCCTTGCCCAGGGCCACCCAGCATGAGCTGCACAGCAAACCGTAGTTGGCTGCTGCTTGTGCTGGGCTTGGAGGTGCCCAGGAGAGGCCCAGCTATGAGCCAATGCAGCTGCCGCTAGTGCCAGGCCTGGGGCCCCTTATCAAGCCGCACGGGGCAGCTGCTGCTTGTTTGAGAGATTTTAGGAAAGTCCTAAGCATGAGGCTCCAGAGGCCACTTGCACAGAAAAGCCCCTGGAAATAGCCTGGATGAGCTGCAGGTGGGGAGGGGCGGGGCCTCCGGGAATCACGGGGCGGGGCCAACGGTGTGAGTCAGGTGCTGGCAACTCAAACATGGCGCCCGCCTGCCGGCTGTGCGGGGAGGACTCGCCACAGGAGCCATGGCCTCCGCCAGCCCTTCTGCCCGGGAGGAAGCCGCCCTCCGCCTCTCGCCCGGATCTCAGGCAGGTTAGTTCCCCCCGAGTGTCCCGGGTCCTTTCAGGCTGCTCCCGGCGCTGGGCTCAGAGGGAGCGTCCGAGTGAGTCCGCGCCGGGCCCTTTAGAGGAGCTGCTGGGGCTCCCGCAGCCTCCGCGACCCTCAGGGACAGTCCCGGCTGGTTTCACAGCCTGGAGTTGTGGGTCCGTCTCTTCCCGGCCCTGGAGCCCTGGGCTGGGGCCTGCTGTGGGGCTGGGACCCCTCCCTCCTCCGGGAAACCCCCACCGCCGAGATGCCCTCCCGGGTTTACCCCGTGGCACCGGGTGTGGACCCGCGGCTGTGTCTCCGGGATTCAGCCCCGATCCGCCCGCGTCTCCGCCCCTCCTCCCGGTCTCGGTGCGTCCTCAGCTCCCTGGTTGTGGGGCTTCTGCTCAGCCGGATCTCTTGAGGCTCTAGTGATGGTGGTTGGTGGTTCTGTGATTTAGTTGTGATTTTGATGTGGTTGCAGGAGGCGGCGGGTGCAGCTGTGACCTACGCCGCCAGGTTGTTTCTCCGCTACTTTCTTTTTAAAGCATTTTGGTACCATATTTTTTAAATGATCAAAGTTTACCCCTAGTCAGTTTGGTTCACTGGTTAGAATGTCGGTCCTGGGCCTAGGGTCCTGGGCTTGATTCCGGCCAAGGTCATGTATCTCGGTTTCAGGCTCCGTCCCTGGCCCAGTTGAGGGGCACATGCAGGAGGCAACCTATTTCTGTGTGTCTTCCCTCACATCGGCGTTTCTCTTCCTCTCTCTCCCTATCTCTCTTTCTCTCCCTCTACTTTCTCTGAAAAGCAGTGGAAAAAATATCCTTGGCGAAGATTAAAAAGAAATAAATAAAAATAAAATAAAATTAAAGTTTATTGAAGGAAATACTTAAAGGCAAGAAAAAAAAGTAATTTACCCCTAAATTGTACCATACCAACTAGAAATAACCATTATTTACATGTTGGTGAATGTGTTAGTGTGTGTGTCTATTAAATACAACCATTATACACACTATTTTATAGCCTTTTTACTTAATATATCATAAGCACCCTTTAGAGTCTTCAAATACTTTGTTATTGCTTTTAACCTGCCCTGTATACAGTTTTATAGGACTTTTTTCTTCTTCTATTTTCTCTTAACACAAACATTCTTGGACTCAAGAAATGTTCTTATTTGTATTCCAACCAGCAGTTAATAGAAGAAACAGCAGCTCCTTCACAACTCAACATTTATCATTAAAATATCTGCTAATTTGTTGCTGAAAATTGGAATTTATCACTTTCAAACATGATTTTTTTTTCTTACCCAGTGATCTCCCCTTTATATGGTTATTGTAAGTACAGCAGTCTCCCTAGTTTGAGAAAGGGAAAATCTTCCTTGTGAACTTTTCAACTTACGTTTCTTTGTGGTTGAAAACCATCCCCAACAGCTGTCTGAAAATGTATTCAATTCCTTCGAAGCAGCTGCTGGCTCTTGGTGGTTATTGGGGTAGTCGGAATGTTCCAAGGGATTGAAGCAGTAAGGAGATAGGACTTTCTGAGGTACTGGGAACTGAACTTCAACAAGATATTTTCTTGTGGGTTTTTTGAATGTGTGGGAGAAAGACTTTTAATGTGTGACCTTCCCAGAATATCTAAATCAACAATATCCTGTCTGATTCTGGGTTTAAAAGCAAAGCTCCCTGAAAGAATGCAATGGAGCTCTATATAAATCTGACTTTAGTTAACTCTGATTCCCCCATCAAGCTCATTGAACTGTAATTCTCATAGTTCTTAGAGGGTTGTGAGCTTAGTATGTGCCAGAAAAATGTGAGTGATTTTTAGGAGTTTTCATATTTCTTGCTGCATCAGTTCCACTCAGAAATTTAGGGGGAAATTTTGTCTTCTAAGCATCTGTGCAGTTGGACATCAGATTTCCAAAATGTAAGCAAGCTAACCACAATGTCAGAAAAAAATGTTTTATTAGAAAAGGACAAGAAGGGAAAAGAGAGAAGACGCAGAAAAACAGGGAGAGGGAGAGAGGGGAGAATTAATGAAGAAAGCAAAAGAAGGAAAGGAGGAAGGGAGGAAGAAGGGAAGGAGGAAGGAAGGAAGGAAGGAAGGAAGGAAGGAAGGAAGGAAGGAAGGAAGGAAGGAAGGAAGGAAGGAGGGAAGGAGGGAAGCAGCTATATTTATTGGCAGGTTAGTTACGCCACAGCATCATGCGGAATGCCACAGTATTCCATTGGGGTAATTTCTAATGTCACCTGCATTCCTGGATGATAGATATATCTTAATGGGAAGGAAGGGGCTATGTGAACTATGACTATTCCCATGAATCCTGCTATTCGTCCACAAATGACACCGATTCCAGGCGGGCCTGGTGGGCACGACGTGCTTCCATGATCCGGGCCGATGGGATTGCTCCCCAGAGAGATTCAGCTACAACTTCGTCCTGATACTGTCCAGTGTCTTCTACTTTCTCATCATCTTTAGACAATACTCCAACCCTATGCTGGACACACTAATGCTGAAAAATATACTTTCTGACCAAGTCCATTGCTATACTCTTCCTGCTAAATAAGCAGCTCTGGACAGAGAAAGAAAATTAATTCAGTTGTCATTGCATACAGCAGCTGTTACTCCTAGAATGTGTCTCCTTGCAGTTCACTCTTCCATTTTCTACCATTTTCCCTCCTCAACAACTCAACCCAACCCAACCCTGGCCCCAACTCTCCTACTTCGTGTTCAAATGACAGCCAGTAGCAAGATTTCAGTTCTTGTGGTAATTAGGAAAGTAATTGGACCCAAATACTTAGTCAGGGTTTGTCAAATACCCTTAATTAGCACTTGTATAAAGCTGAAGCTAAGTGGGTGAATTGTGTAATCTTTACGTCATCAGTTTGGGTCATCAACTTTCTGTAGCCCGAGTGAAGTTGAATTATCAACAAATTGAAGCATGTGAGATGGGAGGGGTGTGATCAAGGTGATAAGAAACTTTCCTCTACCTATAAAATGATCCCTAAGCCATTGATCACTGTGCCAAGGAGTGTAATAATGCCAACAATAATGTATGAGTAGCCCTTGGACCCATCAATGGGTAGAAACAAATTATCAAAGCAATGCTAAAGAGACCTATCTTTGCGCCAGTATTTAAAATACATGACATCATTTTATTAATCCCATAGATAGTTATTGCAAAACTACCAGGGATTGTGTATTTTCAACACACTGGGAATCTAGCTATAAACAACCCCAAACTAGAAAAAGGCTATTGTTTTACCCATATTACAGATAAATTGAAGTTCAGAAACTTAGGTCATTTGCTCCTTGTATATTAGTTGCAAACATCAGTAGAAAAACTGAAGCAATCTGATTCTTTCATATTTACCTTGACATGTCTACACACAGAATCAAAGAACCAGTTTCTACACTTGAATTTGCTCCTGTATAAAATCTGAGACATGGAGGGAATTTACACCACGCCGCTCTTTTTCCTTTCCTCTCTTCCCTTTCCTTTTCATCTTTTGTTTTTCATCACTATATATTTTTTAATCTCCCAGATATTTTGCTCACAGTGGGAAAGACTGTATCCTCTATTTTCCTTAAGGATCATGAAAAAATGAGGATTGAGTTATAGGGAACCTTTTTCTTTTCTTTTAGTCTTTATGTCAACGTCTTCGTTTTTAAACTGCTTTCATTTTCGGTAAAAACATAAAGTTACGTCGGTTGAAAAGAGTATCATGACTATGAAAGGGTACATTTTAGCTTGTAAAACACAAAGCATTGAAGTCAATTTTGTAGAAATGCATCATGTGTAAAACTGGGGGCTTGTTGAGAGGAGGAATGGGGGATTTCATAATTGTTCAGAGTAAGAAGAAATATTTTTATTTTGCTGAAGTGTTAATATTTTAATCACAGTAGAGATTTGTGTTTTCAAAGAGATACAATAAAACTTTCCAGTATTCCAAGTGATTGAGAAAAGTGTCTTACACATCTCATAAATCAAGAAAGATGTTTATATTCTCTGAGACAGTCTGTTGCCGTTTCCTTCTTGAATGATAAGCTTCTATGAGAGTGTTACATGCGGACTACAAAACAGGAATGCTCTTTGTTTTGGTTACACAGCCACCAACTTTGAAGTAGAATGTGCCTCACTATTCCAGGAAATGTTTTTAAATTATTTCTTAGAAACTGTGATAAATAGTTCTCAAGATGTAGAAGCGTGCTCCAGAAGACCAGACTGGAAGAGGAGAGATGTAGAAAATAAAGAGCAGAGCTTCAGTTTCATGGCTTCAAAAAGGAAAGATGAGGGTGTCTAGAGATGGGGGGGGTCACTATTTGCTCTTAAAAAAAATTCCGGCCTGGCCAGCTTGGATCAGTGGTTGAGATTTGGCCCATGGACCAGGAGGTCATGGTTCAATTCCCAGTCAGGGCACATGCCCAGGTTGCGGGCTCGATCCCCAACTGGGGGCGTGCAGGAGGTAGCTTATCAATAAATTTCTCATCATTGATGTTTCTGTCTCTTTCTCTCTCCCCCTCTTGGAAATCAATTAAATATATATATATATTTTTTAAAAATTCAGGTGGTATTTGGTCTCTGTAAATTTGGTTTGCTTTAAAAATCCTGTCCTTGTTTTGTATAGTTGTTTTTAAGATCAATGAACAAGAACAGCTTATACATCTTTGCTTTATATGACCACTTAATAATAGTAAAATAAGCACACACACACACACAACTCTCTCTCTTGGGTTTGTAAAGAAACTACACTATAAACCTTTATTGCATCCATATTGGCTCAGCTGTACACATGACGTAGAAAATGATGCACTCAGGGGGCCAGATCACTTATTAGATACACAGAAAGCATTTAATGGCCATGGCTTATATAATTCATTTGGAATTAGAGAAAAGTGGCATGAATGCAAAGGGTTCTATCGCCTAACATAGTTATGCCCAGATCAAACCATGGAAGGTTGTTGCTGTATTACATGCTTGATTTCAAATTTTAAAAAAATTTCATTTAGTTGTTTGAAGCTGCAAAGTACAGTCATTAAGGGGACATGTTTGAAATCAATTGTACGTGCCTGTTCATTCTAAAGTTTTCTCTCATCATCAGTACGTGTATATCCTGGCTAGGTTCTCAATCACTATTCTAAGCCTTCTCCTTTGTAGAAAGAAATACTACCTTGGTCACAGGGTTACTAATGGATTCAAAGATTGACAAATATCAAATATTGATAACAGATCATGTGGAAACTCCCTTCACTCTGGAGATTTCAGTAAATTTGGTTCACGTTCACGTCATTAGTTGTGGGACTGCAGAGCTCGTTCTGTCACTCATGAGCATTTCTGATAGCTTACTCCTCATGGCTCTTTCTGTCTCAGCTGCTTTATCCTCATGGGCTTTCTCAGTTTTGTTCTTGATCAAGTGGGTAGCAAGCTCATTTACTTCTACACAGTCAGTTCTACTCACAGAAGCCCCAGTGTATTTGATAATGCATTACATACCTTATAGCATTTGCTAATGCCTGTGCCTACAACCTTACTCTTTTTTACATTTTGGTAATAGCAGATCAAAAAAAAAATTGTTGTTGTTTTTGTTTGTTTGTCTGTTTCAGGCATTATGATTTTATTCATAGGCAAGACTCCTCAAGTTTTCAGTTTCAGCTCCAAGTTCTTAGTCAGGAAAATGTTTTAGCATTTTATATAGACAGGTATCTATCTGAAAAGAGTCACTTTACTAAACCAGTAAAATGTGCTGAATATTTTTCACATTATAAATGGTTTAATATTTTTGTTCATTTGGAGAAATGGTTCCAGTTCATTACTGATAAACACTTAAATAGTAATCTTGATGTGCATGGTCAGATTCTCCTTGCTCCTGAGTCCTGGTGGCCCACCGAGAATTTGTATCCGGCTCTGCTTGCTGCCGTCCAATTGATACTTAATGAGCACCTATCGTGTGCCTGAAACTGTTTAGACATTATAGAGACAGGTTGTGGATGTCAAGGGATGTCTCCTATTGGGTGACTAAGCTGCTTACTTCTGGGGTTAAAGTTTAAGAATTCCACTTTTCTCAAACATAAAGTTGATATTTTGACATCGGTATGTCTTTACTCCTTATTTATTTTTATTTTGCTTAGAAATTAGGCAACATATACTGGTCTAATTTACAGGGCAAACCTCAACATTATTATTATTAATATTTGACAACACATTGTCTTCCATTTCTCAGAGCTCAGTGACTTTTGACCCAAGATACTTTCACTTTTCATTTGAGATACGTTGTAAAGCTAACGGTCTTAATTCAGGAAGCCAGCAGACTTTTTCAGCTCCCCTTTGTAAATTTTTGTACAAATGTTCAGTGATGCTACCTTTAATATAAAATGAAGATCTGCTACCTACCACTCTCATCTGGCCTCAGCTATATTTCCAGTTTACCATGTTGAACTTTTAAAAGTGGTTATTTTAATAGAATTTTGAAATGTGCATTTATTCCAATAGAGAACACTTTTTACTACATTCACGCACATCCATGTGTGTACTCATGTGCACATATACCACCACCCTGCCAAATGGTGCTGATACCGGAGTTATGCCGGTGCCCTTTCAGATCATCACCAATGATCTTCTTTGTCTACCGGTACAATCAATTGTTTAGCATACTTTGGAGGAGTTATACATGTTTATTGATGGCGAGAGCATTAGTGTAACAACCTAAGAGAAATGAGAGAAAATAATTTTGTATAGAATGGAAATTATGGCAACAGAAACAGAAAAGAGCTTGAATGCAAAAGTCATGTGTCAATTGCTTGGGACCCAGGTTTTAGTCAGTGGATGGGGGAATAATTTATGGGACTACTCCAACCCTTTAGAGTGAGCAGAGGACACTATTTATAGTCAGCCAGCATACAGGGGTTCCCTGTAACTAGTTTGAGCTGCCAACCACTGCACCTGTCCTTGCAGAGCAATGTGGTGCTCACCTTAATTCACAGAATCAGAAGTTGAGTCATATAATGGGCTAACCTAGCCCATTAGAGCCCAAAGATATGTTTATGCACATATAATGTAGGTCTCATCGCTATATTTTAGATGCAAATAGCGCTGGGTTCATGGCCATAATTTCCATCTCTGCTGGGTTGCAGCTGAGAGTCTGCTGATATATTTGCCTGCCTAGAAAAAGTCGTCCTCAGGGTCCTCAAGCTCACAATTTTGTGTTAGTGATTGGGCCTAAGAAGGGAAACAGACTTTACTATTCCATAAGGATTGGTGATGGTGTCCTTACAAAAATTATGAATAACTGAGAAACTATTTGTAATGTAATTAAATAATGAATGCCTTATACTGTTCAATATACTTAATTCCATAGGCAAAATAATTATGTGCAATAAACAAACCTGCAACATTATAGAAAAAGGCAGAAATAAAAGAGGACTTTATAAACTTAAAAGCAATGAAAAGAAATCACATTATAAAATTTGCCATATACAGATTTAAAAGTTACCATTCCTCAAAGTATCAGAAATAAAATAATGTGTCAAATAATATCTATATAGAAAACATTCTTACAAAATAAGACACACGGTGTCAGTATTAATAACCTGCACTAAAATCCCAGAAGATAACAGATAAGGGAATGATGACATTCACAGAACAAAAAATATAAATATATGTAGCTCAAAAAGTGAAAATTTCAGGTTCATCGGTGATCAAAGGCAAGGGAATTAAAATGACAAAATACGACTTTTTTCATACCTAAGTGTTAATACATTCATTAACTTGTTCTTAGTTTTTTTTCTGGATGTCTCATAGAAATTTCAAGCACAGGGCACCTAAAGACGACCTCCTCTGCTACTATGTGCGCATCTGTTAAAGCATTCCTTAGATCAATAAGAATCAGCATAAACCTTTGAACTACTCATGTCACCTAATCCAGAGGCAAATCCTGTTTCTCATTCCTGTTTTGACAACATCTCTCTTCCCAACTGCCACTGGACTGGCCCAGGCCACACTGTCTAGCACCATCACCTGGGCACCTTTGTTAAATATTTAATAGGTTTATTTTTTTCATTGGGTTCCTCTACCATCTATTTCCAACCAGAAACAGAACAGTCCTTTAAAAATTCAAGCCAGGTCATATGGTTTCTATATTTAGAATTGGTAGGTGGATTTATATGGTGATGAGCATATAGTAATCCCAAGATTTACTCTATAGGGATCTGTGTGATCCAGTCTTGAATTTCCTGTGATTAAGTAAATAAATGCATTAGTTAATAGGGACATATTAGAATTACTTAAATAAGAAATGATAAAAAGAATTAAACTGAATGGAGTATTAGAAATTATTTTTTCAAAAATATTTACTAATTTGAGTAAACAATTATTAAATATTAACTTTATCACGATATAATATATTTATATTGGTAAATTCAGTATCATCATTCTTATACCAACATATAATATTATTAGTGAGTCTTGTTTATCTTACCAAAAACAAAACAAACAAACAAAAAACAACTCTCAGAGGTCTGAAACCAAGTTTAGTCCTGACCAACTTGCCATCTATAGAATTGGTCAAGATTTGTTCAGATCATTGCAAAAATGGTCATTCAGTCATATAGCTCCACTGAATCATTATATCAGATATGTTTAGTGTTCTGTTTTTTTCCAACTCTCCTTTGCTCCCTTCTCCACCTTGCTCTCTTCCTCAGAAGGCCAATATGTAGAAACCACATCGACTAGTCTCCATGCTATCTTGGCCCTTAGTGTCAATGAATAGGGAATCCCAGTAGGACACTGAGGATTACAGGAGAGTTATCTAGTCCCAAGGGTTCCCTCCCTGTCTAGTAGCCCCTCCTGGTCACCCCTACTGGGAGATCTCTGCTTCTGTAGGGCGAGCTAAACCTACTCATCTCTGTCTGGGCTCCAGTAGCCACTCATTTCCTAGTCATTTTCGGGAAACAAGAGCTTAGTTGTTGCTAAGCTCTCATCACTGCTCCATCCTTGTGGTCCTCCTACATCAAATCTTGGTAAATGAATAATTTTTAAATGATTGTGTTCCCTCTTATGCTTTTTGTTTCCTATGGGAACTGTGACTGAGACTGCTGTGAGGCCCAGCCTCATGCCTCCTCAGCGCATCATTTTACTCAAGGCATTGCTGAAACGATAGGGTCCACTAGGGTAACCTCATGCCGCTTCACATCAAGGGCACCACAGGTTTCTCTCTCTCAGCTCTGAGCTGCCCTACATGGAATATTTGTAGGAATCTACTTAACTATTCTGATGCATGAACAATGTTGAAATTGAGAAGATGTTAACAAACCATGAAGTCACCTCTGACCAATAAGGGGCAGCAGCTGGTCAAAAATACCTCCTTCTCTTTTCTTTAGCATTGACAATTGTGGGACACATCTTTTACTTAAATCTTGCAGTATCCTAGCAGAATTAAACCCTGGCTGTGCATGGCACTGGACCATCTCAATAACGCATCTTTGGATTGGCTTCCCTCTGCCCTTTTTTCATTATTTCAGGTCCCTAAACCATGTATCTTGAAAAATCCCCAAATAAACTATCTCTTGCAAACATCCTTTTTAAGCTTTTTTTCTAGAGATACCATGATTGATACAGTGAGATATATATATATATATAAATATATCTTGCTTTCATTCAATACAAAAATATTTGATGCTTGAAATTATTACGAAAATTTTACTTGAGCATGTTCAATGTGTTACTGTCCATTTACAGATAGCCGATCTCTAGCATGTGCCCCATCCTGCCCTCTACCCACCATATCCACCCCTTAACCTCCTTTCCCATCACCTTCACATGAATGGGAAAATATATAGTTCAGTGCACACTGGGTAATCCATCAGTAAAATTTCCCAGTGTGCTTCCTGACAGGTCTCAAAGAGATTCATAATAGCATTTCCCCTGAGGGCAATGACACCATTAGTCAGAAGTAATAAAACCTTTTAGCAAAAAAGAAATAGGAAGAAAAAAAAAAAAACCTTCATATTCTCTGTACATTTTAAAAATTGAGTACATTTCAACTTCAGTCTCCAGACTTATAGAATGAATTCTTAGCTTAATTTCCATAGCAAAGCCCTAGGCAAACAGGTGATGGAAAGAATTCTAATTCCTTGGTTTCATAACCTGGGCTAGAGTAGTCCTAGCCGGTGAGTGAGTGGTGTCTGCACCAAGGCAGTGCCCCGGGTTTCAAGGAGGTGCCGCTTCCTTTGCGGGGCAGCTGGGGGTTCCCTCAGCCCCAGGCTGACTCCAGAGGAAAGAAGTGTGAAGTGTTTCTGGAGTAGAGAAAAGACTGAGCCAGCATACCAGACTAAACATCGCAGCTGCGATCAGGCACACACAAGCTCTGTGCGTATACCAAGTGTAAACTCTCAAGGAGATAAAAGAGTGGGTAAAATATCCATTTGCGAGAAGTTATTGCATTGAATACTACCTACAAATTTGACTTTTCTCCATTAATAAATTAGTTTCCATGGGTTCTGCTTTCACTAATAGTAAGTGGAGAAATAGAAGTATGGAAAGGAGAGAAATCTGTTCTTGGGTCATTTCCGGGCAAGACCTGAAATGGGAGAGGAGGCAAGAAGGCCTGCACCCTTGAGGTTTCCAGAGAGGCTTTGCATCTGAAAAAGGCCTGAGTTTGCAGAAGATGCCAATTAATAGTGTTGCTTTGGTGCACTAATGTAAACCTCAGATCACTGGAGATTTGCCCTTTTCTCTTGCAAAATACATCTTGTACTACAGATGAGTGTAAACATTGAAAGTCCTATTCTCCTTCCCTTCTTAATTCTAATTTACATTTACAGGAAAGTCAAGTGGAAAGCTGTGAGCTGGGAAATGCTCATTTGCAAAGAGGCATTACTCTTCCAGGCCTTTGGGCTGAATCCTGCAGTTGAAAATCCCGAGTGCCAACTTCCCCAAGGACTCATTCCTACCCACACCACACACAGCACTTTGGCACAGAGGAATCTCACAACATCTATTTGACTTCAGAAGGAAAAAGAGGTGCACTCAGGGGCTGGATGTGACCCTCATCTGTGAGGCCCTGAAGGTCAGCCAGGGCAATAGTCACATCTGTCCACAAGACAGTTCAAAGGTGATCTATACTGTGAGCTCCTTGGCCTTGGAGTTTACACACTGGCTTGGGAAGTCTGTTTCAGTTGGCAAACTGGCTAATCTAACTCATCTTTGCTCATGATTGTTTATTTTTTTAACCTCTATGACTAAAAAATTCCCAAGCTATAAAATATAACCTGTCTTTCAGGTTCTACTTCTTCATGCATTTCACCCACCATTCATTTAATTTTTTAAATTTTTATTGAACGTGTTGGGGTAGCATTGGTTAATAAAATTATATAGGGTTCAGGTGTACAGTTCTATAAAATATCATCTGTATATTGTATTGTGTGCTCACCACCTCAATTCAAGTCTCCTTCCATCACCATTTGTCCCCAATTTACCCTCTTCTACCTCCCCTCACCAGCTTTTCCCTCTGCTAATCACCATATTGTTGTCTGTGTCTGAGTTTCTTTTCTTTGCTTAATCCCTTCACCTTTTTCACTCAAGCCCCCCACCACAAACCCCTGACAACTTTCAGTCTGTTTTCTGTATCTATGAGTCTGTTTCTATTTTATTTGTTAGTTTATTTTGTTCATTAGATTCCACATAAGAGTGAAATAATATGGTACTTGTCTTTCTATGTCTGGTTTATTTCACTTAACATAATAATCTCCAGGTCCAACCATGCTGTCTGCTTTTTTTACAGCAAAGTAGTATTCCTTTGTGTAAAAGTATCGAAGCTTTGTTATCCGCTTATCTACTGATGGGCATTTGAGCTCTTTCCAGATATTTGCTATTGTAAATATAATGCTGCAATAAACATATCCTTGCATATTTTCTTTTAAATTATGTTTCAGGTTTCTTTGGATATAGTCCCAGAAGTGGAATCACTGGGTCATACGGCAGTTCTATTTTTAATTTTTGAGGTAATTCCACGCCACTCTCCACAGTGGCTGCAATCTGCCTTCCCACCAACAGGGTACGAGGGTTCTCTTTTCTGTACACCCTCGACAACACTTGATGTTTGTTGATTTTTTTTCATGATAGCCATTCTGACAGGTGTGAGGTGATGTCTCATTGTGGTTTTAATTTGCATTTCTCAAATGATTAGTAACATTCAGCATATTTACAGATGTCTATTGACTATCTGTAAGTCTTCATTGGAGAAGTGTCTATTCAGGTCCTTTGTCCATTTTTTAATTTCATTGTTTGTAACAACCGACACCAAAGAAATACAAAGGGTTATAAGACAAATTATAAACAACTATATGTCAACAAATTGGACAATCTGGACAAAATAGATAAACTCCTAGAAACAGATAATCTTTCAACACTGAACCAGGAAGAATCAGAAAATTAGAAGAGACAGATTACAGCTAATGAAATTGAAGGAGTGTTAAACAAACAAACAAACAAAACTCCCAACAAACAACATTCCAGGAGTGGATGGCTTCACAGGTGAATTTTACCAAGCATTCAAAGAAGAACTAACACCTATCCTTCTCAAACTATTTCAAAAAATTTAAGAGGAGGGAAGACTCCAAAACTCATTTTATGAGGTAAACATTATCCTAATTCCAAAATCAGATAAAGACACTACTAAGAAAGAAAATTATAGGCCAATATTCCTGATGAACATAGACGCTAAAATCCTCAAAAAAAATTTAGCACATCAGATCTAGCAATACATTAAAAAGATCATATATTATGATCAAGTGGGGCTTATTCCATGTGTATAGGTTGGTACAATATCTGCAAATCAATAAACATGATAAACCACATAAAAAATGAAAGATAAAAACCACATGATCATATCAATAGATGCAGATAAAGCATTTGATAAAACCTAGCACCCATTTATGATAAAAACTCTCAGCAAAGTGGGAATAGAAGAAACATACCTCAACCTAATTAAGGCCACATATGACAAACTCACAGCCAACATCATACTACAAGTGTTTCCCTTAAGATCAGGAGCAAGACAGCAATGACCACTTTCACCACTCTTATTCAACATAGTGCTGGAAGTCCTAACCCCAGCAATTAGACAACAAGAAGAAATAAAAAGCATCCAAATTGGAAAGGGGGAAGTAAAACTCTCATTACTTGCCAATGAAATGGTACTGCTAGAACTGATCAATTCATTCTGTAAAGTAGCAGAATACAAAATAAATTTTCATGAATCAGTTGTATTTTTATACATCAATAATAAACTATCAGAATGGGAAACTAAGAAAACAATCTTACTTATAACTATATAAACACTCTCAGGAATCAATTTAACCAAGAATATAAAAGACCTGTACTTGAAACATTATAAGACACAGAAGAAAAAAACTGAAGATACAAATAACTAGAAGCATGTACCATGTTCATGGATAGAGAAGATTAAAATCATTAAAATGTACATACTACCCAGAGCAATCTATAGATTCAACTTAATTCCTATCAAGATAGCAATGACATATTTCACAGAACTAGAGCCAATAATTCAAAAAGTTATATGGAACCAAAAAAGACCCAGAATAGCCACAGCAATCTTGAGAAAAAAGAACAAAGTTTGAGGAATTACACTACCTGAAATTAAACTGTATTATAGGCCATAGTAATCAAAACACTATGGTACTGGCATAAAAAACAGACATATAGATCAATGAATAGAATAGAAAGCTCAGAAATAAACCCATGCCTTTATGTCAATTAATATTTGACAAAGGAGGCAAAAATATACAATGGGGTAAATATATCCTATTCAATAAATGGCGTTGGGGAAATTGGACAGATACATGCAAAAAAGAAACTAGATCACCTTCTTACACCATACACAAGAATAAACTTAAAACAAATTAAAGACTTAAGTGTTAAACTCAAAACCATAAAAATCTTAGAAGTAAACACAGGCCGTAAAATCTTGGGCATTTCTTGTAGTAATACTTTTTCTGAGATATCTTCTCCAGCAAGGGAAATGAAAGAAAAAAATAAACAAATGAAACTAC
Source organism: Miniopterus schreibersii (assembly GCF_964146895.1). NCBI lineage: Eukaryota > Metazoa > Chordata > Mammalia > Chiroptera > Miniopteridae > Miniopterus > Miniopterus schreibersii. The sequence goes on from NC_138101.1 coordinate 188,481,307, forward strand.
ATCAAAGTAAAAATTTTGCATAGCAAAGGAAACCATCAACAAAATGAAAAGATAACCCACTGGATGGAAGAACATTTTCGCCAATGATACATCTGATAAGGGATTAATATCCAAAATTTATAAAGAACTTATACATATAACTCATCACCAAGAAAAAATCCATAATTCCTTTTAAATAATAAGTACTTGTTATATACTTTTGTCCATGTAGGGGATTTTTATACGCTTAGGACATGGGCATTAAAAGTACAATGTCAGACACAAATTTATAGTTGCAAATTCTCTTCTGAAATCTTTGTTATTTCTGGTTAAAATATTATTGCACATTGGAAATATATTTTTTATTTCCAAACAGCTTAACACTTCCAGTTATAAACATTACTGAAAAGTTGCAAAGAATATTTATTAGAATCTCCAGCTTTTTATCAGTTGTAATTTTATGAATATAGAATTTTTTTATTAAAAAAAAATTTTTTATGACCAAAATATTTGTTTTCTGACCCAAAGTCATTTGGAGTAGGGAAATTGGACTGTGTCAACAGAGATAAATGTGTATCTCCAATTGTTTAGTCAAATTACTAAGAAAATTCAAGCATTTTCTACACTTTTTAAAGCACAAATCTGGTTGTCATTATTTCTATGATGTGGGATAGAATTATGGTCTTTAATTAGGAGAAGTTATATAACACACATATTTGATGCCTCATTGTTTTATGGAGGAAAGTTCATTATTTGGAAGGAGCATAAGGTGGGGATTTTATTTTATTTTTTTGGTGGTGGTTGTTTTTTCCCTTTTAAACCTTATAGCTAAAAATTATTGGAGGAGGTTTCTAAGCCATAATCCTTCCCATTATTAGCATGCTTCATTACTTTACAACTCTCTTATTTAGGCCATAATGATAAAAAGACTAAAATCACATGTTATACTACGTGCCACAATCAACCTAACAAGTTATATTAAACATTTGTTAATATCCTTGTTAAATTTCTTTCCAATATACATTCTCTTTTGTTCTTAAGTACCGCATGAAATTCTGTCCTGCATCTACCCACAGCCTCCTGCCCTGCTCTCAATGTCATTCTGGTGAGACTACCCCTATTTCTTACCCAAGCTGGAGAATGTGATTTAAGTCAGAGTGTCCCATTACCCTGGCAACAGGGACTGGTTCAAGGACAGATGTATTACCTAAGTCAAGCAAATGAGGTGAACCAGGTTCAATTCCAGACCTTTCTTTAAGCTATATAGTGGCAATCAAGTTCCTTTTTATTGCACTTGGCTTTGTAATAATACGAGTCTGAATGTTTCAGGAACATAATGTTTAAATCTGAAAGTGCAGCCCACATTTTTAAAAAGTAAATGCAATCCCTTATCACTAGTGAAAAAGTAACTCAAATCAAGGGTCAATGCCTTTTTTTTACATTTTAATTTCAAATTTGAAAAACAAATTATCTTTTATAAAAACATATAGGCAGTTTCATGAGATAAAAAAAATTCTAACCTATCTACACAACTCCAGTTGCTCCTGAAGGGGTCCTGGGACAAATCATAAAACCACATTCTGTCTAACTCTAAATTCAGAGTCTGAATTAGAGTCTGAATCTATGACTCTTAATTAAGCTTAGACCTCTAAGAGGGATCCCCTCAGAAGGTTATTTTTAAGAGTGTCATGGGAACAATACACATTTTAAATACAATCTTTCGAAAGGACTGAGTGGATCATGAGCTCCTTTGCTATAATGAAGCTTTACAGAGATATCTCCAAAGTATATAAGACCACTCATAAACAGCCACTAAGACTCAGTGGGGTGGATAATTATATTCCCAGGTAAAGACCAATAAAGTTGAACTTTCTGATTATTCAGTTTGGGGAGAATTATTATGACCATTATTGGTGGAGAAGAGAGTAGTCAATTTTAATTTTTTATATCTTTTTATTGAATTTTTGAGAGAGAGGAAAGGAGAGGGAGAGAAAGATAGAAACATCAATGAGAGAAAACATCAATCTGTTACCTCCTGCAGGCCTCCTACTGGGGATCCAGAGTCCAGCGCCCCCCCCCACACACGTGCCCTGACAGAGAATTGATCCTGTGACCTCTTGGGGTACGGGTCCACCCTCAACCACTGAGCACACTGCCCAGGCCATGGAATAGTCCATTTTAAGACACCAGATTTATGTAAATTTTTTTATTTGATGTCGTTGTTCCAGAATGATTGCTTTTCCTCCACCTTCATCATTAGTAAGTGGGATTTCTTCTAAATCATGACCAAAAGAAAAGCTTTATAGTTTTACACTTTCCTTTAATAGTTAATTAACAGATCTATGCATTCTTCCCCTACTTAAAGAATTTTTCCTCTGTTAAGCAGAGAGTTGGTTTGAGTTCCACTAAATTGAGTTTACAGAAAAGCTTGTTTCTACCTGATTCTAACCATCTTTAGCTGCATTAATATGTAGCTCACAAAACCAATACTTTCAAATATGCAAGCTATCTGACTAAGATTTTAAAAGTAAAAAAATCTAAAGATTTGACTGAGGTGATTTCTGTTTGTTAAAAATTCTGGACATTTATTTGAGAATATTTCAGTTAAATTAAAGAGAGTATTAATACAAATTAAAAAGACTATTAATACAAATTTTCCAGAGTTCATGTGCTCATCCTTGTCTCTGTATCCAAGCTAAAAATTTTATTTAAACTGATGCAGGAATTCCAGGGGGTCCAGGGCCTAAGGGTCTGAGACCCACTGTGGGTTCTTGGCTTCATGCAGGAAAGAATTCAAAGGTGAGCCAGCACAGAGTTTGAAGTGAAAGAAAGTTTATTAGTGAAGCACTTAGAAAGCTACTCCACAGACAAAGCAGCCCCTTTAGGGAAATTTGTTTCCTTTATTGGGGTTCATTAAATTGGTGGTAGGGTATTCAATGAGGGGAAGGAATATTTAGGATATACTTGGGAAAGGAGCAGAGATTTCCCAGAGGAGCTCCACCACTCATTTTGTGTCCTTATATGGGCTCTCCTTTAAAACCTTGTAGCTTGAGGGGGTGGGGGGCAGAGTGTCATTTAGTGTGATAATGTATTAAAATACGCCTATAATGAGGCTGAGGGTTAAATTTAGGTGAAATTAGTCATCGTGTTAGATTGAGCTGGTCTCTGCCAGTTTTAAGCCATAAATCCAGTGGGACGTGGTCTTCTTTCTTCTTGACAGCTCTTATAGCTTTTACTGATTACACCACTTCTGCCACATACCCTATCTCAGGACTACTGGTCTTAACTGAAATGAATCACAGTAAGGAAAGGAGAGCGGCATCAGCAGATGAAGGGATTATGGACTGTGGAGTGGAATAGGAATCGGAAGACAGCAAGAGTAGAAGGATCCATGTAGCTCCTGGGGGGATTACCACAGTAAACCATGGAAGCCCATGAAAGAAATCAGGGGTCATCCAAGGTCTTTTGCCCAACAATATACCCAATTGTCCATGGAATTATTCAATTTAAATATATTTATTAAGAGCCCTGGCTGGTGTGGCTCAGTTGGCTGAACACCTTTGCAGGCTGCATCCTAGGCAGGGTGCTTGCAAAAGGCAGCCGATCAAGGATTTTCTCTCTTTTCTTCCCCCTTCTCTCTCTAAAAATCAATAAAGAAATATTTAACAAAATAGAATATATTTATTAAGAGAGAATACTTTTTTGTCCTGCTCTTAACATCAGCTTCCTCTGCTACGAAATCCCTGGTCCCCAAGCCTATGCCGAGCTCCTGAGTGCAGAACATTTTGTTCTAAATGGAATTGCTCCTTTTTTCTCCTGGCTAAGAGAATGAAGATGGTATTTTAGAATGGTTATCTGTATTTGTTTGCTTAGGCTGCCTTACACAAACTAAATGGCTTAAACAGCCAGAATTTACCCTCTCACTGTTCTGGAGGCTAGATGTCTGAGACCAAGGTGTCAACTGTGTTGACTTTCTGGGAGCTGTGAGGGAAGGAGGGCTCAGTGCCAGGACTCTCTCTTTGGCATGTACTTAGCCATCTGCTCTCTGTGTGCACATTGTGTTTCCTCTATGTGTATTTCTTACTTTTCAAATGGTATTCTTTTTAATAAATTCACCAGTAAAATTGGATAAATGCCCCTTCTAATAACCTCATTTTAATTTAACTAATTATATCTACAATGACTCTGTTTCTAAATCAGGTTATATTCTGAAGTACTGGGGGTTAAAACTTTCAGTATATAAAGTTAACAGAGGGATATAACAGAGGGATATGATTCATTTCCTCTATATCAGTCTGCCTTTCCTACCCTATTTTTTCATTACTAGAAAGTAAATTAGTTAAGCTCTACCCAATGGAGTAGAACTCCTGAGGCATATAACTTAGTGACTATATTCATTGGTTCTGGATGCATACTCCCTGGATTTGCATCCTGGGGTTATCTCTTTCTAGCTCTGTGACCTGCTTCCTCATCTATAAAATGGAGATAATATCAGCTATCATGTGAAGTGCTTAGCCACTTTGCAAATATTACACTTATAAATATTTATTATAAAACATTCTTGAAGAAATAAACTGCCTTCTAAATCCAGGTAGAAGTATGCCTACCTTGACTTCGTGTGCTCACTGTCCCAGCAAAAAACATATAGCAAGTCCTGATGATGAGACATAGGTTTACCTTTGTTTGTAATAGGAGGGTAATCTTGCAATGATTCCAGTTATGCAGATGCTTCAGGTAATCATAAAAGACATTTAAATTCCAACCTTTTTTTAATCTCTTAGTTTAGTTACCAGCCTCATTAGGAAGTCATTTGGAAACTCTAGTTCCATGTTTCCAACCCAGTCTCACAGAACAACCCAGATACAAAGTAAACGAACTGATCCCTAGAAAGGGAGTAGAGCTAGGATTTAATTGTGCTGTATGTCGGCCCAAAGACCTTGCTCTAAAACCTAACTACTTCAAAAACATTTTACCAACTCGATCTGATAATTTTTTTTTTTTCCAAATTTTACATTTGGATCATGCTCATTTCTGCTTATCTCAACTCTAAGGGCACTTTATTTACAATCAGCCACTATGAGTGTTCCTGGTCCTGACAAAGCTAGGTGAGCTTAGATCTGGGTTCCTCTGAGTCATATAAGATCACTCCAGATTCTGATCTAAGTATTTCCTGTGTATTATTGGATTTAATACAGAGCAACTCTTTGTAGGTATTATTATCATTAACACTTATAAGCCCCCGCCAAAAAAAAAAAAAAAGATTTAGGAACGTTCATCTTCTCCAATGTCACTAACTAAATAGTTGTAATAAAATTTTAATCTATATCAGTGTGATTTCTAATGCCAAAGCTCAGTGACAAATCCTTTCTCTTCACAGGTAAAGATGGAAGTCAGTTATTTAAGTGTCCTTGATTGCACTGTGATGAGGCTCAGATTAATTATTGAACAGTTTTGATAATGAGGTTGTCTCAGCTTAACTTCCAGTCCTAAATTCTCTTAATCTAAAACAGTCTCAAGTCAGAGATGTACATATGGCTATGAAACCAGTGAATCAACAGATGGTTACTTTTCAAGCATTTAAAATGCAGTGTAAAGTTCATTAAAAAGCATCCAAACATCTGTAGATATTTCTTAGATGTATATTCACATGGCATTCCAAAGATATCAACGAGCAACTACACAGAACATAAATGTATCCCTTCAGGTTCTGGCATCATTTGCTTTGAACTAAAAGCTCAGATGACACTGGGTTTTTTCTAAGCTCTCAAATGTCCTTGACTTACTCCAAAAAGTTTTAAGTTGGATTTTAAAAATCTAGTCATGTATTATTTTTACAGAAAGTCTCACCAATTCTGAATATTTATACTCTCAAAATAGTGTACTTTAATTTATATAATTTTACATACTTAAATTCAAGTTTTCTTAAAGTAGAATTTCTATTTAAAATGCAGTCAGAAAAATAAGACTGGATTGCAATAAACAAATTAAAATAGAATAATACCATGTGAAAGGTGTTGAAGATATAGATAGATGGATAGATATCTATGTAGATAAAAATATAATAAACATAGATGTATCTATCTGTCTATTTATATCCATCACTTGACTTTGCACATTGAGCAAATGTGACACTCTCCAAATTTTATAACAGGAGATTAGAATTGCATGAAGGATAGTCTTTAACTATTGTTTTGATTCCTATGATAATATAGGGCACAGAACCAAGAAATCCTAGGCTAGTTGAAAGCAGAGTAAGAAGATTTTAATGGAAACCTGATCTCCTTTTACTTCTATTGTTATCCTTTGAAAAATGATGTGAATTAATGAGATGAAAGAATTATGTTGCTAAGAATATAATCAAAGGTTATAGCAAACCAGAATTTGGGGGGGGGGGAGGTTGGAATTAAGAGGGAAAGAAAAAGGTTAATAGAAAATAGAAGGTAATCCTGATATCACCTTCCCTAAATTTTATATTGTGTTTCTGCTTATTTTTTCCTTAGTAAGACTGTACTCAAGCTTAAGTATAATGATTATTTCCCATATAATAACAGACTGTAGATATAAAACACACTTCAAATGTGATTCCCTATCATTTTGCCTTGTGTGTTATTTATGGTTTCACTTTCTAAGACATAAAGACATATTTATAATTAAGAATCTCAATCTCCTGAGTTTAATCAACACATTTGACATCTTTTATGTCTGAATTGTTTTCTCCAGCTTAGATTGTATGCCTTTAGGGTAGGGACTGTGTCTAGGATGATTTATATAGTGCTGCATACTTGGTATTCAATAAATAATAAACAATAAAGAAAGATTGCCTAGCAAAGATATAATTCTCATGCTAAGGACAAATTGGCTAAATGACTTAGAATTATTTTTTCTTTTATATTGGAAAGATTCCTTAACATATCTTCTTCAAATGAAGTAGCGTTTTCCATTTTAATATCCCAAATTAATCTAGTTGTGTGTGCTCTCTCTTGCTCTCATTTGAAGCTTTAAATCCAGCTTTAAATACATTTTTAAGTATTTTCATCTCATTGAATATGCATTTTTTAGTAAGATTTAATAATAACATCAGTGAATTGGCAGATGATATACTCTAGTTCATCTGCTGAGCACATATGTGCAACAACTTTTGGGACCATTCCAAACTAAACTTATGTAATGAAGGTGAAATTATTTTATTTGCACTGACTTTTATTTCTGACTTTCATACAGCATTGCCTTTCAGATAATTGTCCTCAGTGTTCAATTCTTTGATATACCATACAGCAAGGGTGCCTCCAGGATGTCAAATAGAGAAAAACGTCCTTATGTGTCTTGCTGTATTGTGGCATCCATCTAGGTTCAAGTTTGGTGGAAGAAGAAACTCATAAAGCTGTAGATTGCCTTGTTCAGTCTCACTTCAGGGCCTCTAACAAGTATTTTCTGCATGGTACAGTCTTTCCACTTCTCCCTCTTGTATATTTCTCCAGGCCTCTCTAGCAAGTTATTACTCATCCTTCAAGCTTCAGGAGAGCTTTCTTCTCTATCTCTACCTTCTATTGGACTTAAGTTGTTACCCTGCTGTCAAAACCCCTAGTTCCTGTACTTCCCTTTGCACCCCATTCTCTAGATTAGTCATTACTTATGTGCCATGTATCTTCTAGACCAGGTAATAAACTCCATAAGGGCATGAAGTTCCTGAATTAATTACTGTTAACATCAATCTATGTGTCTGGCACACAGCAATCATTCATTAAAAGTTGCTGAATGATTTAAAGGTCCAAATCATTGTTCACCGATCAGGACCATTACAGGAGATCACAAACTCTCAAAGCCAAGTAGTGAAGTAGTGAGTATTTTTCAGTTTGGCTGGTAAATCATGGAAAGCATTTTACTATCACAAATAGCATTGAGACTCAATCTGTTTTTGATACAAATTGTGTGCTTTCCTAGAGCAAGGCTACTATATTGAATGCAAAATGTTCTCCAAATTTTCATACATACCCTGTCATTTCCGGGTTTATCATCTGCTGTTAGTTGTTCTAGTAAAATTAACTTTAATTTTTTTCCTAAAAACAATATGAAGTTATAATGTATTGGTGGTATCCCCTGACAAGAAAAATAAAATTCATTCACTATCTGTATTTAAACCTGGCACAGACTGAGAGCAATCCATCAAAAAAGTTGATTTTTATTTATTTGGGATACCCTCTAGAACAGGGCTGTGCAGGTTGAGAAGAATGTAAGACTAAGAAGAGACGGCTGCAGAAGAAGAGGGAGGGCAGAACCTGAAGTCAGGAGCTGGTGAAACCTAAGAGGAAAGAGCTGTACAATCTGAGGAAAGAATCTGAGCTACAGGATTACAGTGTATGGGGTCCCGCTCATTAATCCATGAGAAGACAGACTCACTCCCAAGAGGGACCCAGGATCCCGGTGCAATAAGCGCACGTGTTATTGGCAGACAGGTATAAATTGCAGATCACCTTTGTTTGTCTGTTTTGGTGAATCTATAAGTTTTTGTATTATCAGGATGCGGGACATTTCTAAATACTTCTAAAAATGTAAATATTTTATAGGAGGGAAATTGTAATACTAATTGATATTTCAGAATGGAACACAATCAGGAATCTCTCATTCCTCATCCAGTCCTGCAGATTTTCAAAAATTTAATCTCATTTGCTGATTTTTAAATTTTTTTTCTGAGACACAAAAGTTACTATGAAAGATCAAGTAAGCACATTGTCCTAGGAGATATTAGAAATTGTCTCTACAGCTTTAAAAATCCTGTGTCAATCTATAAGGAATCTAATTTAATTCATTTACCTTAGAGAAGATTAAATTATGGCAGAGCTTTCCGTAATTCAAACCACCTGTTTGAAAACAAAAATGTTAAGCACAGCTTTAGCAAGAAAAAGCTTTCACCAATGTGGGTATGAATCATCCATAGGTTTAAGGTATCTGGAAACAACGTATATCTTACACTTAGTCCCATTTTAGCTCACCAAACAGTTATTTTAGAAGAGAATTCATGTTTGATTTATGGACCATCATGATGTAATAATGAAATCAAATTTGAAAGTTTAAAAAAAATTGAAAACAACTGGCTGGCCCAAGTATTAAAACTCTGTGCTCTTTTCCCCCCACCCTAAAGTGTGAGTCTTTATTGTATTCTGTGGCCAACTTTAACCCCTGCCTCTCTCTCTTCATTTCATTCACCTGCTCACACATTTTATCTGACAACATTTCCACTAAAATGATCTAGGGTTAACCCTTTAGAAATGTATTTGAAGGGGCATGTAATTTAAGCATTCATCTTGTTTTCATGACCCTTAGTTATACAGAGAAAAGCTCCAAGGGTGGGATGTTTAATGGTCTTTATACAGTCCCTGCTCACTGTTGATTTTATCTCATTAAACATCAAACATTTATGGTCACAGTGCAGTGTGTTTCAAGGACATGAATATTGAGTATTGAATCGCCTAACGGTTAGACACACATTTTCAAGCTATAAAATGTAGCTTTGAATGTCACTTGATTACACAATTTCTCCTTATACCATTCTGTATCAATTCACAATATTCAATGTTGTGTGTTTGTGAAACAAAGACTGCTTGTGAATAATCCTTTAATTCCAGTTTCAAAGTGAGATTCAGTTGGGGGAAAAGCTAGACATTACACTAACTACTTTGAGGAATAGCAGTAGTTTAGATTGTTCCAGGAAAATAGTTATTTTCCTGAGCACTAACAGCTTCCAGAGAGCAGAATGCGAGCCTAACCAAGCATAAAGCCTTTTATTTGGGGTCTTCTGTGCACTTGGGAAATGGAACCAGTTGCTTTAGAAGTTAAGTCCTTTTTAAACAAATCAAATATGAAAGAAGTTGAGAGACCCAAATGCTATAGAGACCCAAATGCTATGAAAAGTATTCAGGTTCAGGGTCACCATAATTCTTAGTGGGAAATCCATTATTCTGCAATGATTAAGGCATTTCATCACCAATGATAGGAGCATGTTCATAGGTAATCAATGGAAGTTATAGAGTGGTTTTTCTTTTTTCTAGAATAGCTTTCTAATTAGTAAAAGTAATTTTTAAAACAGCCTTATAATGAACAGCTGTGTTACCTATTGTTTATGGAACAGCCTTGCAGTCATGCTTGTTTTGGGCATTGAAAAATAAATGAGCATGATTTGCATAGCGGAATATTATTTGCTCTGTTGACTATTTTCTTTTCTTTCCCCTTTTCAGCATATCTTCATTTCTATTGTCTTAGTAATAAGTGGTTCTTAAGCACAAAACAACTGTCTGCTATTTTTGACCCCACAAAACAGGCTCAAAATTGGTTCATATAAAATTAGTATTAAATTAGACTTTGTCTTAAATTAACCACAATATATTCTTTGAACAAGGGTGAAATTCAGCTCAAATCACTTTAAGATACCCAGGTAGAATATAGTATTAACATACAAAACGTTGCATCTTTATTTGAAAATTAACTTTTCTGAATAGCTTTTTCCCCCCAAACTATTTTTTAATATGGGGCTTATATCTAGAATATATATGTCATTCTTACAACTCAATAATAAGAAAAATAAGACAATTTTTAAAATGGGCAAAAATTTGAAAAGGTGCTTCACCAAAGAAGGGATATGATGACAAATAAACCCATAAATCACTAGAAAATACTAATTAATAACAGTGAGGTACCACTACATACGTATCGAAATGGCCAAGCATGAAGAAGTCTGAAGAGATGAGGGACTGGTGAAGAGATGGAGCAGTATTGCTGGGTGTGTGGTAATGCATGTTTAGCTATAAGAAACTAACAACCAATGTTTGAAAGTGACTGTACAACTGAGAATTTTCACTGAATAAAATAGCTTTAATAGCAAAATATGACTTTTGATGAACTCAACAACATAAACTTATTTAAAATATAGAAGTATAATGTTCATTTAAAATTTCAGATGAATATTTCATTCAGAGGATGTTTCTAAATATTCCCCTTAAACACACACACACACAAGTTCCAATCTAAATTTGCCATTGCACTGCTATTTTTACTCATGGCAAGCTATTTAAACTGTTTTTCCCAAAATTCACATGTTGAAGTCCTAACATTCTGAATATGTCCTTGCTTGGAGATAGGGTCCCTAGGGAGGTTAGTTAACTTAAAGTAAGGTCATTAGGATGAATCCTAATTTAATGTGAATTTTAGCCTTATGAAAAGGGGAAATTAAGACACAGGTAGATACACATAGAAGAAAGGTGATGTGAAGACCCAGGGTAAGGATGACCACCTACAGAAGGAGAGATGCCTGGAGCAGATCCTTCCTGCACATACTCAGAAGGAACCAAACCTGCCAACACCTCGATCTTGGGCTTCTAGCCTCCAGAACTGTGAGACAGTAAGTTTCTGTTGTTTAAAACACTTAGTTGGTAATACTTTGTTATGACAGCCTAAGCAAAATAATAAAGAAATATATTTATGAGCAAGTAGTGTATTTTCAATCAAAATATTTTAAAACTGTCTCTTAATTGTCACTTAGGGATGCTATTTAGAACTTGTAATGCATTTTAGAAATAGAGTATAAGCATTAAGAGCATTGGGCTTTAGCATCCCGACACCTGTCCTCTAGCTGTGAAACACTGGGTGATTTGTTCAACTTCCCTGTGCCTCAATTTCATTATTAATAAAATATAACTAATATAAACTCCTAATGAGAGTGGTTGTGAGGATTAAAATACATGGTTATATAATTCCAATACAAGTGTGTAACCTCTAAACACTATAAATTTAAGTCACTATAAAGGTGATAGCTTATCAATAGAAGTTACTATTGAAGTCTTAGCCACTGTGAGACATAACCAAGATTGACTGCATTTCTGAGTTAAGATTTACAGATCTACCACTTTTCATGGTGTAGACCTTTCCATTGTTTGGTGCCATAGTATTAACATCATCCAAACTTTCCTGAGAGCTTTCTTTACTGAAAAATGTGTGTGAAACATGCATTGTCCTGCCTGCTCTTAAGGGGAAAAGATTCATGAGCCAGCCATCCTAACAATGAGATACGAGGTCTAGTTGGGGAGATGACATAGAGCTACACACGGCTCTAATACCGAAAGAACTACAGCCTTCGATGAATTCCACACCTGAATTGTATAATTAATTACCTCTTACCTGTGCCTGCCTCCTGACTGCCCCACTCCTGTCTGTGCTCCTGAAAGAAAGCTTTTCAAAACTGTTACCCCCATGCTTAGACCCTTAAACAAGTCATCTTTTAAAAAATTCAATATATTCATTCACCACATCTTTATTTACAACTTCACTTATGTCAGGTTTTGTGCTAGGCCACCTGATTAAGCATGCGAGATAAAAAGGGCAAGCTAGTGAGCTGGCTAGTATTCCTCTCTTGAGTAGCTTTTATATACTTATGCTCTTGAATGTCTATTGAAATACTGGGACCTAGTAAAGTGCTTCCTAGGTGTCCCCTGACAAAATTATTACCCCTTGTGTACATTTGCATGGAAGCTGTGCTCACCTGAGTCACTGGACTTAAACACCCTGTATCATGACTAATTCACAGGGAATCTTTCTGCTCTGCCACATTCTCTACTGGTGAATTCTTATAAGAACAAGTTTTCTTCTTTATATACACAGAGCCTAGGTCAGTGGCCAGCATGAATCAAGTGCAAGAAAATTAAAAGACTGAACTTATTATTATAAGAGGATGAAGGCCAGAGAAGGTAAAGAATTATGAGGAACGCAGTGTCCATGCACAGCATTCCCTAAGGGGAGGGAGTAGCCAAAAAACATGGCTGAGAAGAGAACTTCAGGCAGATGGAAAACCAAAAGCTAAAGCACACATGTGGGTAAAGGAATAGGTCCTGAAACTGCAAACAAGTCCATTTGGCTCTGCTCTAGTGTATATGAATGCGGATTTAAAGGTAAAATTTAAAAAGGCAAATCCCACTTACATTGTGGAGGCTCATAAACGCAAGACTAGGGAATCTCAACCTTAATCATTACAGCCCTGAAAACAGCTCTCCATAGCTCTCCATTGCCTCTGGCATAATCTGTTAACAGCTTGTAATGTGGAAAAGGCATGGGAGAGAATTTTATTTATGTTCAGATATATTAACTCAAATTACTCTTACTCTATGTTTAATTCAACTTGAATATACATTAATTCACTAATAGAATGCTTTTCTTAGTTACTTTGATATATTTTGAATATACCACCTGGACAAATATGTTTGGTATTATATCTCTGGATCTTTTCTCTCAAATGGACAGTAAAAATTGACCCACTGTGTCCTATAGATGCCGATAAGTTTGATCTACGTATGCACATTAAAATATTCTGGGAAATATAAGATTTATAAAATATAAATACATAAGCAGCCACAAAGTACATTGCTAACATATTATTCATGAGATCAAGAATATTATTTCTTTACCTAAACGTCCATCTAATTATCTCTAAAACTTGAAGTAAATGGAATCAGAAAGCAAAGCTAAGACTACATCGTGCCAAGATAATTTCAAGAAAATGATACAGAGACCCAGTTTATAATTTAAGTTAATTTGGGAACTTGATTAAAAGATACCTGCACAACATGTTAGTAGAAAAAAATTCTCTACAACAAAATGCTGCATGATTCAGACATTTAAATATACATATATTATGTATACCTGTATAGAATACATTTTTTAGGTCATTGGAAAATACTCATAATGCCTTATCTTCTTGTGTCAACATGGATAAATTTCAAAAGTATAATATTGCATGAAGGAAAAGTTGACAATTAGTCTTAAACTCAGATGTCATCAAATACATTTTAATATGCTCAAAACACAAATGTGCATTATTTAATATGCACATAAAGGGCAGGGCAAAAGTAAGTTATAGTTGTTCATATGGAAAATAATGCAACAATTAATAAATTATAATACAAGAATAAACTGTGCTTTTTGTACTCACAACTCTAAACCTAGTTTTACCCCACCCTGTATGTATTAAAATTTCGCAATTGTCCTTGGGAATGAGTTACACTATCTTTAGGATCATCAGCTTCTATGAGAAGGATGGGAAAAATATTAGACAAGGTGCTGTGGTGCTATGGGTATTGTTATGTACTTGTTCTTAAGGCAAATATTTGTAATTCTTAATCAGAAAATAAAATATTTGAAGCAAATATGAGTCACTGATAGAGTATTTTTGTCAAACCCAAACACTGACTGAGCACTCTTGGCCCCTTAGAAGTGTAGGTGCCCACTTGCCTTAAGTGAAAAGTCAAAAACTTTCCTTCAGAGGCAAACCCCTCTTGGTTCCATGATGTCTTTGGCTCCAGAAACAGCTAGGAAGGTAGAAAGGAAAGAATAAAGGCAAGAAAGTTAGTTCTGGTTCTGTAGACAACACATTGCATGTTTTTAATGTTTCTAATAGGTTAGAAATTATCTCTGAGGGGTATTATGGCACATTTTAACATGACTTTGTCACCCTTTTCTATAGTATCTAAATTTTTTAAATATGTGTGTATGACTTTTATAATCAGAAAAGAAAAATACTTATAAAATGTATAAGATTATATGTCTATATAGGCAAAAGAAAAAAATCATTAGACCTACAAAAACTCTTCAAATGTAAGAGTAAGAAAACAAACAACCAGACTAAAAAATAGCCAAAAAACCTTGAATAAATACCTCACCAAAGAAAATGTACAGATGGCAAATAAGCAAGGCAAATAAGATGCTCAATATCAATTGTCATTAGCAAAATGCAAATTAAAACAACAATGAGATACCACAATTAGACCTATGAGGATGCTCAAAATTCAAAGCATGGCAACACACCAAGTGTTTGTAAGGAAGTGAAGCAACGGGAAAACTCATTTATTTCTGGGAGGAATGCAATCGGCGCAGCCACTTTGGGGGAGAGCTCTGCAGACTCTCACAAAACTAAACATACTCATACCATTCTAGCCAGCAACTGCGTCCTTGGTATTTATCCAAAGAGGCTAAAAACCTATGTTGAACAAAAACCTGTGCACAAATGTTTACAGCAGCTTAATTCAGAACTATCAAAATTTAGAAGCAACCAAAAATGTCCTTCGGTGTGTAACTAGATAAATAAACTGTGGCACATCCAGACAATGGAATATTATTTAGTGCTAAAAAGCAATGAGTTATCAAGTCATGAAAAGACATTGAGGAACCTTTTATATTATCAAGTTTTGAAAATCCTATTAGAAAAAGCTACGGACTATATAATTCCAACTATATGGTATTATGGAAAAGGTTAGGCAAAGGCGTCAGTAAAAAGTCAGTAGTTTCCAGGCTTAGGGGAAAGGAAGGGATAAACAAGCAGCAAACTCATAAAATATACAACACATTGTGAATCCCAATATAAACTGTGACTTGTGGGTGATAATGATGTGCCGTTGTAGGTTCACTGATTGGAATGCACGCACCACTCTGCTGAGGGATGTTGAAAGCAGAGAGCTTGTGCATATTCAGGGCAGGCAGTACATGGGAAATCTATGTCCTGGATGATCCCTTTTTCTGTGGTCCAAAGAAGTGCTCTAAAAAACAAATTTTATAGCCTATAAATAAGTATAAAATAAATATATACAAATTTAAAAATTATGGAACCCATAGACATGCCAGATTTGTTCTCCCTTTGTGAAAAAAATGATATTTTAAATTAGTTCAAAGCAAAAGTCGATTGTTTACTACATTGTATGTGTTTTATTGGAATTGACTTACATTATTTGTAAGCTAAGGCATATACTCAAATCAGTTGATTCAATTTCACAAATTTTAAAGCTCTGTTAATCCAGACTGATAACATGGTAGATGTGTCAGTCTTTTCTCTGAACAAGCTCACAGTGTAGTATGGAAGACTAGATGGTACACAAATAAATTGTACATTTTGGTGTGTAATATTAAATATTTGCCTGGAAATGCCATGGGCATCAGAATAAAGGTTGTGACTCTAGTATATCTGAGTGCAAGTCATCTCCCTACTTTAGGAAAAAAACAAAACAAAAGTACCCTTTACATTTCTACACAGTCAGTCCCTCTTTGCTTATGTTTTCTGTCCATCTGAATTATTTACCAGATAACACGAAACAAATTATCTCAAGCCTCTAGCAAAGCGCACACTTATAAAACCATTTCACTGGTAATCAGCAAAAAGGAACATTATTGTAAGAAATTTGAAAACTTAATATTTTTTCCACTGTTTTCCATGTCATTTGTTTTCTCTCCTTCACTGCTCCGTCCCATTCTACCCTCCCCTATAACATCACTGAGAGAAAGGGGAAAATGCCTTCCCTGGAAATTGTGTACAATTCCCTCCCTGTTTGTAAATCGTACATTCTAGGCTATGAAATATTCAACAAACACAATTTTGATGCCTTCCCTTCCAGAGAGCTCTATTTTACAAAACAGTTTGCTTACAACTGTGCCCCCTTCTGCCTAATAGGTACCCTGGAGGAATGTTGTTGGCTTTGAGATTTCAACCACATATTTTCAACAAATAATGGTATTGAAGCCAATGAAATCTGATAGTAGCAAACATTATTCAGTGATCTCTGAATAGAAGACATTCGTATTTCTCTTTCCTTTGGGGTATAAGGGAAAAGGACACTCTGGGGTGTGTGAACTGCGGCCACGTAGAAGCAAATGCTTTCAAGAAGTAGTGGAGCACTTCACACTCTTCAGAGTCAAGGGGGAGTCCTAAACTGTCAGGCTTAGCTGCAGTGAAAATGCGTTTCTCTTTGGGGGACAAGATATGTATTCATTTGCTTCCCATTTGCTTTGCTGATACAGCAGTCATACCCTGACAGGTGCTGCCTGGGACTACCAGGGGGATGAAAGTCGAAATAAATTATGTGGCTCTGTTGGGTTCTCAAACCGATAGCAAGAATTAATGTTGCTCCATGAAGACCAAAGTGCTTCCTAGGACCCTGGGAAAACCAGTACATCACTGATGGTATTCTGCATAGAAACATCTGCTGAGTGAGTAACAAGATGAGAAAGGGTGAGGAAGAAAACTGCTAATAAGGAAACAGGAGTGTCTTGAATGCTGGGATGAACGCTTTTAACCATGCTGATTTACCTATAGTCAGCTCACTGTTAGGTTTTAAAGTTGACATCCATTCATGGTGCAACTACTATGTGCCACATAGTTGGGATACAGTTTACAAAACGCAAAACACGGTTTCTGACATCTAAAGCTGAGAGTCTACTTTGGAAAAAAGAAAAAGAAAAAGAATACTTCCCAGGGGATGTATTTGATGATAGGTTAGGCAAAGAATTCTGTGAGAACAACAAGGGCATTTCTCAGTATCTTGAAAAGTTCAGAGAATACACCCAGGAGAAGTGACTGCTAACTCAAGGTCTAATGGGTGATCGGGGATGATCAGGGACAGTGGTGGGGAGACGAGGGGTGATGGTGATGAGACTTGAGAGCTATTATGCATGCCTTGACATTTGGGGGAAATCGAGAGGGCCCTGAATGTCCTAACACAAGTTCATCTCACCACTGTGCTGGTGTTAAGGTCCTAAAGCCAACAGCCTTCCTCGCCATGGAGAGGAAGCACAGCACCCACTTGTCTCTGAGTAGAAGGCTTCAGTTCCCTACCAGCCCACATGTCATTCAAACAAGCCTGTCACCCTTCTCACAGGAACTAAGGCTCAAGCGTACCTCCCACAGCCCCTGCCAATTCACTCATTTTCCGAGTGCAAACTCCCTGCGACCCTGCATGCCATGGTGTCCTCATTCCCCAAGCTATGACTATATGTGACGAAGAAACTGCCATCCATCTCATCTGCCCAGCTTTGAGAATTATGTCTTCAGCCATCCTCACAATCCTTCATCAATGGAGTGAAGAGGAAATGACTAAAACACTAACTTGGGCAATGTTTCAATATGTTTGGAATGCTATCACAGAATGCCACAGACTATGTGTATTAAACAATAAACATTTATTTGTCCTAATTCTGGAGGGTGGGCAGCCCTGGGTCAAGGCACTGGCAGATTCAGTGTCTGATGATGGCCTACTTTCTTGTTCACATATTGCCATCTTCTTGCTGTTTCCTCACATTGAAAATGGGAAAGAGCCAGAGAAATTGCTGGGGTCCTTTTTATAAGGCCACTAATCCCACACATGAGGGCATCACCCTCCTGACCTAATCACTTTTCATAGGCACCACCTTCTAATATCACCACATTGGGGGCTCACATTTCAAGGTATAAAATTTGAGGGGAGACAAACATTTAGTCTGTAAAATTCTCCCCCGTCCCCCAAATTTATGTCCTTCTCATAATCAAAATACATTTATTTCAGCTCAACAAGAGTCTTAACTTACTCCAGCATCAATTGTAAAGCCTTAAGTCTCATCTAAATATCATCTAAATCAGCCTGGCCAGTGTGGGTCAGTTGGTTGAGCATCAACTTATAGACGAAGAAGTTACCAGTTGGATTCCCCATCAGGACAGATGACAGGGTTGTGGGCCTTGCTCCCAGTAGGGGGCATTCAAGAGGCAACCAATGGATCTTTCTCCCTTTCTCTTCCTCTCTTTCTAAAAAATAAATAAAAACATATTTAAAAACAATCTAAATCAGATATGGGTCAAACTTGAGGTACCGATTAATAGTTTCCTCATTATTGATCAAGGAATTGATAAGGGAAAAATCAGTTTGTTCTGGTTGTTTGGTGAGGGTGAAGGTTGGAGGTAGATAAGGAATCTGATAGAATCAGGTTTTGTAGAAAATATAAAAAAGGAGGCAATTTGCTATATGGATGTGAGAGCAGGGGGCGTCAAAAATGTACAAAACAGCCCTGCTGGGTGTGGCTCAGTGGTTGAGCTTCGATCCATGAATCAGAAGATCGAGGTTCAATTCCGGGTCAGGGCATCGACCCGGGTCAGGTTTTGGGCTCAATCCCCAGTAGGGGGCCTGCAGGAGGCAGCTGATCAATGACTCTCTCTCATCATTGATGTTTCTATCTCTCTCTCTCTCCCTCTCCCTTCTTCTCCCTGAAATTAATAAAGATATATATTTTTAAAAATGTATAAAACAGACGCAGGTTGTTTGGCAGAACATTTAGTAATTCCTGCCTAACAATTTCCCTGTTCTACTGGAGATGAGAACAGTGAAGTCCTTGAGAATAATGGACGGTGTAGCAAAGTAGGAAATTTGGGGAGAAAGTAGAAAGTTGGAAATAGTTGAAGGACTATGGAGAAGAGTAAAAACGGGTGTTGCTCAGGGCAGCTGAGCTACTATTGCCAAAATATTTTATTCTGCCTGATTTAAAACTGACCTGGACTACACACATGATATATACAGTAGCAACCTTGGCTGGCTTCAGAGTCTTTGTGGGATAAATCAGCAGGATGCTAAGGCAGCTGATGAAAATTGCTCAGGCCAAGAATTTTTAAATTGTATAGTTTATGCATATGTGTCCCTCCATCTATATTTATATTTCTCTGTTGCATAGTAGTTTATTTGTTGGTTTATAAAAGATTTTTGACTTGAATGCTAAATGGTATTTCCATAAAAGCAACTTCTTGTAAAATTGCTTGGAGGCAGGCATTGAGTAATAGAAGGCAAATAAGGGGAAAATTGAAAATTTGTGCTTTATTAAAGGGTTGGAAATGTCTATATGGATAAATAAGATGAGGGAAAGTATGGCCTGTGATAGTAGAAAGCCTTATATGGAGAAAAACAAAAGGTATATGTCGTGGAAAGCAGAGAGATATGCTTCATGGTTTAAAATTTTATTTTAATTTGTCACTTTTCAAATAAAGTTGCTTATCCAATGACTTGATTCCTTATACGATGAAGGAAATTTGGACACAGAACACACACACACAGAAGGCCATGTGACTATGAAGGCAGAGATTGAAGTGATGTTTCTACAAGCCAGGGAACACCAGGATGAAGCATTCCCATGAGAGGCGAGGAAGGGTTGTCCCCTGCAGCCTTCAGATAGTATGACTCTGAGATGCCTTGATTTCAGACTTCTAGTTTCGAGACCTGTCAGAGGATGAATTCCTGTTGTGATAAGTCACCTAGTGACAACAGCCCTTGAAAACTAATGCCTCAGATGAAACATTCAAAAATGTTTCCAGATGAACCAACAGTGACAGAAAAGTCCCTTTTCTGAGCTGCTACTTGTTCAGCCAGATGCCTTTGTTTTCTGACACTATCCACTTTTTGCTGAAGCTTTCATCAGCAAAAACCTCACCGTTCATTTTTTTCCTTTAGAAATATCTCACTAACAAATTCTGTCATTGGGCATTGCAGGATCAGGGCAGCAGACAGATCATCTCTACAGACTCAGAAATGAGTGTGTCTAGACTCAAAGGAGCTCTTATAAAGAACCAACCCGAACTCCTTGGAAAACTTTTCCATCCAAACTATTCAGCTACAGTTCAATACATTTGACTTTATGTTTTCTGCATTCCTTTCCACTGGTCTACATTTCTGTGAAGGGTTTACACAAGAAAAAGGAAAAATTGATTGGAAGAGAGAGGGAGAGGGAGAAATAGGGAAAATTGAAGGGAATGAAGGCAGGAAAGAAGAGTTTCCTTTAAAAAAGTAACGGACACTCATCTGCTCATGATGGTACATTTACACAGTGGAATACTACTCTGCTCTAAAAAAGAAGGAAATCTTACCCTTTGCAACAGCATGGATGGACCTGGAGTATTATACTAGGTGAAATGGCCAGCCAGAGAAAGAAAGACAAGTGTCATGTGATTTCACTCATATGTGCAACCTAATGAACTAAGAAGCAAAATAGTGACTGACTCATAGAGAGCAGGCTGTCAGCAGTTGGGGTGTGGAGGCTGAGTGGGAGGTGGAGGGATTGAGCAAAAACGAAAATATAAACAGTATACACATGATGTGCTGTAGAATTATGCACCAGAAACCTATCATTTTGTTAACCAATGTCACTCAAGTCGTCTAAAATGCACATAATGTGCCAGCTACATATCTCTCACATAGTCAATTTTTTCAACCAAAATCTGGAAAACACCTTTGATAAATGAACAGTATAGTAATAAAAAACGCCCATCTTTCAGCCTAGAAATGCTACAAAATGTAATATTCATTGAGTATCTATTACATCCTGGGTTAATAGAATTTTATGCCCTGTGCAAGAATACAAAACTGATGTAAAGAGATTATGGAAAGTTCCCATGCAATTTGGAGGTCTCCTCTCACTGTGTCCATTTATATTCATGTTTCCTCTTTCCTTTCACCCAATCAAGCTACCCTAAGGCATCTTCTTTAGGCAAAACCAACTTTTGTTTTATGTCATGATAGTTTTTAAAGTGGCTTGTATCAAATGCCTAAGGATACAATGCCCAAAATGCAAGGTTATTATTCCATTGTCACTTGAGTTTGAGGTGTGGCTGGAGGCTTCTGACATCATTGACCATAATTCTGGGCTAAATTGTTGATACAAAGCTAAACTTCTTAGAAAGATTAGAGAAGGAATTAAAATTTGTTTTTCCTACTCAGTTCCTTGACCCCCACTGGGAAATGTGTTTGCCTTTTAAAATGAGCCTAAATTTATGAATCACTCACTTGACACTTAATCATGTAAATTAATGACACTTGATAAATATGCCTTTGCAATTGCAGTGATGAATACACTGTGTGTTGCTAACTGCACCATTTATAGCTCACTGATTTGGAATGGGAAGACTACAAATTCATTTGTTCTGTGAGTGTTTACAATGCCATTGCTCTGTCTTTGAGGTTAAAATAACTTTATCTATTCCAGGGAATTCTTCACTGAACACTTTTTAAATCTCTCATCAAATATCATCGCTTTTCTACTTTTAATGTAATTTATTTGTACTGCTCACTGCAGACACAGCCAGACAAAAGTTAGAACAGCACGTCCGTCAGATACATCTAGCCTCTGACTGCTTGGACATTACTCCGATTTTCCTCCCTACAGAGTAAACAGCACAGTAATAGCTGAAACACCACTATAGGAACTGGTGGACTCTGCCCAAAGGAAAAGTAAGTGCTTTCCTGTCTTCACAACAAAAGGTAGTTTTACACCATGAAGTGAGACACCCACTGAAGCGAGGCTCCTATAGTCCTGCGGATGGGATATAGCGATGTTGTCTTCCTGGATGATTACATTCATTAAGGGACTTGGATCCTTGAGAAAGATTCCCGGGCCTTAAATGGCCAAGAGGAACTTTAAAAGATGTATATACATCTCAAATGGGTAGAAAAATAATTTGCAATTGTAAGTTGTCTAATAGAAATATTTTAAGATGCCCAGCCAGTGTGGTTCAGCAGCTGAGCATCAACCTATGACTTAGGAGATCGTGGTTCGATTCCCGGTCAGGGTATGTGCCTTGGTTGCAGGCCCCATCCCCAGTAGGGGACATGAAAGAGGCAGCCGATCAATGACTCTCATCATTGATGTTTCTCTCTCTCTCCCTCCCCCTTCCTCTCTCTGAAATCAATAAAGACTTTTAAAAAAAGAAATATTCTAAAATTAATAAGGTCAAGGTTTACAGTCTGAAATAAACAGTTTAGTCAAAGTGTCTTGATCAGATTACAACAACAAGCTTTTGCTTTTCTCTCACTATTCTGTGGGTTGACTTGGATCAGTGTGGTGCCTGTCATGTTATATATACTGTTGGATAGCGTGGCAGTTTTCTGGGATTTGACTGTACTGAAGTCATGCCTGAGATGTCACACTTGCCTGAGTCCTCAGCAGATGGCTAGAAGGCTGGGATCCTCTGGGTAGCTGGGACAGCCAGGCCCCTCAATTTCACTGTGAACTTTTAGGCAGCCCTTCTCTTTATGTGGTTTTCCTGGGTAATCTCTTTAGCAAAGGGGCCAGAATTCCTGCATGGTGGCTCTAGGCATTTTGAAGTCTTAAATCTACAACTCTGATTGTGTTACTTTCTGAAATTCTACTGGTTCAATGGAGGCACCATTACAAGTGAGTGTGAAATCAGAAAGTTTATTGCGGGCTATCTTCCAAATGTGGCTACAACACAGCTATAAAGCAAATATTACACAATAATGACAGACATGATAAAAAGTGTCCCAAAACAAAACACTTTGGGACTTATTTTTTTAACTTATTTTCAATTTAGTAGTATATGCATCAATGAAGAAAATAACTTACTCACTTTTACCTCAGCAGCATTATAAACATTGTTTTGATGTCAGTCCTTTCAATTCTGAAATGTCCTTTCCATTCATTAAACTAAGTTTCCTCTATATGGTCTTCAATATAACAGTTTAGTCTATCTGACCAGTCAGCTGCTTTGGACTCATGGGGTTAGATTCCTGCCCAGACCCTAGATTGCTTTGCTGGATCTCTAAAAATTTTCTAACTTTTGCCAGCTTGTTTAGGTCTTTGACACTGGATTTTGCTCTTTAGAGTGATTGTTAGTTGAGTACCTTTGAATCAATGCCAATTATTGGACATAAATTGTAGGCCTCACCAGCTGGTGGGAAAGAAGTTTTAAAAATATTTTCAGGTTAGTTTTTCTTGCTTAGGTACTAGTTTAGCCTAAGATACTTGTTGAAAACCTTCAGTAGTAATTGGATATATAGGGAAATATCAGCTCTTCTTTGTGGCTTATCCAGTTGGACCAAACAACAAGCCATGCTCCGTAAAATTATTGACTGGGTGAGTAATAATAGAAACAGTTCTTGAGCAGTTTGGAGATATTTAGCATTTGCATAAATATGTTTTCTTCATGACACTTCAGTATTGTCAGTGCTTAACAAAAGTGTTCAGACTTCAGAAAATAGAAGTTAGGCCCCTAGAAAGTTAGTTCTGAGAAAAAATTTTGCAGAAGAAAAGTTTGAAATACTAACATAAAAATATAAGTTTGATTGCCAAATTATTTCATCTGTCCATAGAATGTTTATTTCTCAAGATTCTTCACAGATAATTAACATAACATGAGACTATGCAATCCATACTATATACATCTCATGACTAAGGGAATTAAAACTATTCCTTGAGCTTTGCCGGAATGGCTCAGTGGTTGAGCATCATCCAGGAGATTGAGGTTCGATTCCCTGTCAGGGCACATGCTCGGGTTGTGGGCTCGATCTCCCATGGAGGGCATGCAGGAAGCAGCTGATCAATGAACCTCTCATCACTGATGTTTCTATCTCTCTCTCTCCCTTTCCCTTTCTCTCTCTGAAGTCAATAAAGACATAATTTCCTTAAATCCTTGATCAATCACCATTAAAATTTATCTGATTCATATTTTCAGTTAATTTCAATTTTCAATTGAGAGGCAATATGCATTCTCACACACACAAATGCACACAACCTTCATATACAACAGTATAAAGGCAGTGTTTTTGGAAAAACTAATTTGTGTATAACCACACTTGTCCTTTGGAATAAAGAAAGAACATGAATAAAGAACATTTTTCCTCTTCCATAAGAACTTGCCACTTGCTACACTTTAATGCCAGACCTGGTAATAACCTTATAAACAGACACAGCACCGGAGGCATGGATACATGGAACAGACTGACAAGTGTCAGAACGGGGGACTGGATGAAGGAAGGTGATGGGATTAGCTAAAGAATACGTATGCATAGCCCATGGACACAGACGATAGTATGGTGAGGGCCAAGGGGGGCAAAGGGGGAGTAATAGGGGGAATCTGCAACAGCTTCAACAATAAAAAATTTAAATACATAAATTAAAAAAACACACACACGCACCAAAAAACCAGACACAGCATGGCATTGGCATCACCTGCTGTCTGGAAGTAAAGAAGCAACCAAAGATTAGAATGCCTGTGTGTGCCAAAGCAGAATTCTGGTATAAACTCATGGAATAAATATTATTTCATCATTAGAAATGTGGAATTGAAACTCTGTTCTTTTTCATGTTTGCAACTAGAAT
Organism: Miniopterus schreibersii; assembly: GCF_964146895.1. Taxonomy (NCBI): domain Eukaryota; kingdom Metazoa; phylum Chordata; class Mammalia; order Chiroptera; family Miniopteridae; genus Miniopterus; species Miniopterus schreibersii. Next base: position 188,506,213 of record NC_138101.1, read on the forward strand.
ATTTGTGATATCTTGGGCATATCATTAAAAACTATCATTCCTAGAATTTTAACACCCTGCAATATAGTCATAATCGTGTAACCATACTTGGGACTTAAGAAGCTTAATGAATATATATGTACATTATCTAACCAGAAGACCATAACCGTGCTTTCAAACAATTACAGTCCATCGTATTAATCTTTCTTTCGGATGCTAGTCAGCTTAAGGCTCTCTGAGACATTTAAAGTAACTTATGATCTCAAGACACATTTCTTAAGGAATGAGCTATGTTCACTGATCTAGAAAAATCTCAACTAAAATAATCACGCTAAGTGATTTCTTGCCTTTTCCATTTAGAGAAGACATCCCCATACAAAGAAGTAACCATTTTTCAAACATGTTTTAATAATGTTTTAAAAATGCATTATTTACCTAATTAGTAGTAATGTTATATTTGTCGTTCCTGGATCTTTTTTTAAATAGACCTAACAGGAAGTCAAATGTTGATCTGAAATAATTATTATAATCTATGAAAGGAATAACTGTTCATGTGAAAACCCTCAGGTTACTTCAATTAAAAAGAGTGAAATGTACACATATATTAGAAGATGAATTTTAAGAAAATAATTTAGGTGATTATTGTTTCTCTAAAATACCCTAAAGGTACAGAGGCACATTATGCAATCTAGAAATTGTCAGTTTGAACAATGGTGTAATTTGTGAGTTCATGGAGTGCCACAGAAAGGAAAAAAAAAAAAAAATGAGAGTAAAAATGGCTAAGTTTTTTAAAAACTCAGCATAATACACACTTACTAAGCCAACTTTTTAAAGTTCATAAAGGAATCTAAGCACTGACAATTCAACAAACTCATGGGAAATTTTGAGGAAACAGTTGCTAAATCTTTTATCCTTGCTGAATTCACTCCCACTTAGATGCCCTAGCAATAGGTCAGCCCCATAGTTTTCTTAACTGCTTATCCTACTACTACAATTATGATCTTAACCATGAACTCATCTCTCATAGGTGATGTTTAACAGTTTTTATAAATAATACTATTGTTTATAGTAGCTTTTATTCATTTAGATAGCACATTAAAATCATCTTTTTTTTCATATACTACATTCTTTAACTCCTGGTTCCAATTCTGATTTCTGCCTACATTACCAATAATTTTCCCAGTTTTTCAAAGAAAACTTGGAATTGACATTTTTTTAGGGTTACCTATATACAATTAGAAAACAAAACTTACTGCTCTTTTCTTAAAATGTCTTTTGTAATTTGCCTTTTTCTCCAGTGGATCTGTCATCACCATAAATGTCATCATTAGTATCATTATCATAACAGCAGCTATGAGTTATTTAGACCTTTCCAGGACTTCAGAAGTAATAAATTAAAGTCAAGAAGCTTGGGTGGACTCTGAACAACCTCTGGTAAATTGCTTAAAATTTCTCCACTTCAATTTTATTATCTGTAAAATAAGATAACCACAAACTTATATTAAGGTTGGTTTCAGAATCAAAAATTAATTAATTCATGTAAAGTGCTTAGAATGTTGGGACATAGTAAGAGTTAAATTTATTATTATTTATTATTATTATTCTTATTATTATTGGCCAGGGATTCTGTTAACAATATCAAACCAATCAGCAAAACAATTTGAGGAGACAGATATTCCTATTTTACAAATGATAAAATTAAGAATTAGAAAAGTTCTTCGTTCCATTGCACTTATAAAAGATTGGATTCATACCTGCATATGTGCAGTGGCAAAGTCTACATTCTTATACTACCTAGAATTTGAATGGTTCCCACACTGACTCTATGCTCTTGCAAATAATGCATGAAACCTGTCATTATTAAACATATGATTTAGTGGTTTTTCAACTTTAGTATATTTGCATATCTCTCATATGTAGCCATATTTGATCATAATATATATTTTTATTAAAAATGCAGAAAGTAAAATATGAGTCTTGGTTATATGGCAGATTGTATTGTAGAAAAAGTTTTATGAATTCTTAAAGACTTGAAAGCTGTTTTAGGGATGCTTAGTCACTGTTATAATATTTGTTTGGTTTTCATTAAAAATTTCTTAATAGTTTCCATTGATGTCATTCACAAACATGCCATTTTATAAGGGTGATAATAGCCAAATTTAGACGGATAAAATCTGCCACAAATTCAGCATCATCTTCCCAGCAAAGCTAATTGTCTGAGGTTTTAAATTTTGCTTTAGTGTGTTAATGTCAAGCCTTGCCTTCCATCTTCAGTAGCATAATTTTGAAGTCTATGCATTACATTGTGATTTGAAACACTAATTTGGGCAGTTTGAAGAAGAAATATGCATAAAGTTTGCATTTCACACAACAAGAATTAAATCTACTACTTGTGTGCTGGGCTAGCCTGCTCCTATTTTGCAAAAAATTACATATTGAGCTCTCAATGTTCCGTTTTCAAATATATCATGAATTTCAGGTGGGTGAACAGCAACTGGGGAAGATCCAGGAAAAGGCAATCAGAAGAGTGAATGGTCTGGAAATGATATCTTAAGAGTCAAATTTAAGAAACAGCAAATATTCATTCTGGAGAAGAGAGGGTCTGTGGTGAACATTCAGATTGTCTTTAGGTACTATAGGGTAAAAAGCCATTTGATTTAGTCTTTATAGGACCAGAAAGATTAACAAAGTTATTAAAAGAACATTATGTTAAAACATTTCTAGACATATCATTTTACTAAATAGCTCTTTGCCCTTGGACAAATGCTTCAGTAAGTCCAACTTTCATTCCCCGTTCACTCCACCCACTTCATTGTATCAAAAGTAATGTGTCACTAAAATGCTCTATTTCAGTAAAGACTTTCATTATCTCATAATGAAGAGGAGACCATTATATGCCATTACTTGGCCACGTGTCAATCATCTGTCTATTCCACTTGCCCATGCTTCCCACTAAGAACAAAACTAAAGCCAATGGCATATGTAGCAAGAGCAAAAAAAGTTAGCTCTTTATTTAGTTCCACATTTTGCTTCTCCCAAGTTCTTTCTAACTGGGTGCCTTTCTGAATAAATGTTTGTGTACTTAGACACGGATAAAGCATATCATTATCAAATTATTAATTTAGTCAATACTAAGGAACTACACATGGATTGTCTAACAAAATGGACATTAATAGTGATAAATATAAAATCCTGAATGTTTTTTAAAGAATCTTCATGGGTACAGGATGAGGGAGGCTTTATTTATTACGTGCCTATGAGGAGAAGACCTAAGAGCATTAGCTGATGATGAAACCCATGGGCATCCACAGTGGGTTGTGCCAACCAAGATAATTAACCCATAAAATTTAACTACATAAAATTCAGGTATGGAGGGAGAAATATTGATTTTCCTTAATTTCCATATTAAGTTCTTAATCATAAAGGCTAATAGAAAATTATTTTTATCCAATTCAGGAAATCATAACATACCCCACATTTGTCAAGAGTTTTGTTTAAGTTCTAGGATCTTTCATGGTTTTAGGGTAGAAACTGTAGGAGGTAGAGTGTTTTGCAGTGTGATTCTTGAGTAACCTGTCCATCCAGATAGGTCTTAGAACTTCCCTCCTGCACCTCGTCTTTGATCCGAAGGCATGATGGACCACCACTGAGTTGGAGTTCTTTTCCAGCTATTTGACCCCCTCAGCTCTGACAGGTGTTTCTACTGCATCTTGTTGAAGGGGTAGGTGAATCTCTCCAATGCAGCTGTGCTAGGCTGGGTCATAAACGTTCTGCAAGGCTGTGGATGGTTCCATCTTTCTAGTAACCCAGATATTTATTGTCTTATTAGCTCCCTGTCTCTAATCTTAGAGAAGAGAATTGACTCTCCTCTGCTTCTCTGCTCTGAGAGTCTTCTACATCCCTGGGAGTGTGCAGCCTGATGGGATCTTAGCCCCAGTGATATCTTTCTTGAACTCTCCTCTCTTCTCTCTCTCCAATTTGGAGAAAATATTTCAATTCTCACTCAGTAAATCTTTTAATCTTGAGGATTATCCCTTAGAGAGACTTCTGGCATTAAGTTTTACCCCTCAAAGATACTGAGATAAGGACCCTGCCCAATTTCTGAATGAATTGAGAAATAAAGGACAGGTATAGAATCAAAATATGCCCATTATTTTCAAATGAGTATGGTAATTTAACCCCAAGTTAGACTATTACAATCTAATCAAAGTCACATTGAACAGAAGTCAGCACTGATTACCTGGAATGCAATGATTAAATTTCAATTTAACTTGAGAAAACATCCCACAAGAAGTTAATTTAGGCCAGTGTTTTTTTATTGCCTGAGAGTAAACTCACTTATGGATAAAATCTTAATCTTTATTTTTCCTTTTTCTCTCCATTTCTGATCCCCTAAAATAAATCGAAATGTGTGTTCTACTTAGTGACATAGCATCCCTGCTGCTCTCTTTTGAGCAGGTATTTTTATTTTTGTCACAATGACTACTTCCATTGATTCTTTCTAAGAAATTGCTTAGACCTAAGGAGTCTGCATCCTAAAGAGGTCATCTCTTAATGTAAAATTAACACCACAGGAAAGTAAATTTGGTCTTGGTGGTACAGGATGACAATTCTGGAGACAAAAAGAATAAGAATAATCTAATATAATTTCCTTCACAATTCCCTTTTTGACTATTTCCTAAAAATAAAATTAATATACTTGCTTTGGAACTTGGTAATTTGCAACTTTTATTTTATTTTTTTAATTTTCATGAATCCATAATATTAATCTACCTTGAAAATTTATTATTGTATATTAAAAATATTCCAGGTTATAATGATAAGTATGGTCTGGGTATTTTCAGAAGGTTATTGTCAAAGATAAATCCAGGTGAACTTGAATGAAAAGAGTCAAAGATGAAAAGAGTGAAAAAGACAAATATTTTAGTGAAAGTGTTAAAACATTGTATTATTTCATTTCATTTATATAACACACAAGAGAAAGGACAAATCTACTCTTCAGTGGTTATTAGTATGTACCTGGGGGCAGGGCACGATGTAGTATTGCCTCAGAATGGGGCATAAGGGATTTTTTTTGGCAAAGTGCTTTATATCTTAATTGTGGTTGTATTTTCATAAATTTAAAAATAAAATAAGTCATTTTATTGAATGCAAATAATACTTCAGTAAAATTAGAAAAGAGAAATCATTATATTTCTTTTCTATCTCTTAAATTTTTCTTCTGAAAAGTTAAGCACCTGTGTAAAACACTTTCTGTTTAGATATCTTCTTTTAAAATGTTGTATTACCTAGCACTCTCAAGTCGCATTTAAAATTTATATTCACATAACTATTGTATGTGCAAAGTATGCGTTAATATCTATATACAAAAATTGGCATCAAACCCAAGCTATTAGATGTGTAATTATCCAATTTTCATGAGTAGATTTTTATTTGCATAGGCAAATGTGGACATGCATTATTTGGCTGTCAGCTGCAAATATCTTCCAGTGTTTAGTGTCCTCAGCTACTCTTCCTAAGCTATTATTAAAGGGCCTATCCTTTGGAAATACATGATACCTACCACTGATACTACTTAATAATATATACCTTATACACAAGATATATTTAATATCTAACTAATATTAATTCATAATAATAAATACAGTACAGTATGTCATACTATCCTTTTTGTTAGTAGAAGATGTAATCTAATATATGGCTTATTGTATAAAATTATGACTCTGTTTATAGATAAATAAAGAGATTAAAACTACATATTATTTGTATCTAAATTAATAAGTACAGAATAAAGCCTTATTAACAATTTACTGGATAATTAAATAAGTAAATAATATATATTTTTGAAATGAGCATATTGCATAAAGTTAATAATAATATACTTTCTCTAATTATCTTTTCTTTTTGGTAGCCTGAGCATTTGAAAATCTTATAAATATAAAATTTTAAAAATAGTAAAACTATAGTTATGCACTGAAAATAATATGATTTTATTCAAAGTTCAAATATATGTAAAATATAAAATTATACAAGATATATAAAATTATAATTCCAAAATACAATGGAATGAAAATGTTTCAAAATTAACAACCAGTAGAGTTGTCAATTAAATGAGATAAAAGATGGCTGGTGCCAATTTTAGTGTTTAAATCCTGGTAGTTTGAGTCTTTAAATGCCAAGTGAGTTACGTGTTCTCATAAAACACAACTTTTAAAAATATATACCACTTTAAACAACAAATACTCTTGTTCCTTAGTTGAGTGCCATTTGCATGTAGATCAGCTTAACAAGTTGTCAAATGTATACTGTCTTTTTACTTTAAGAATATATTTATTTTAAAAAACTAAATTGGAACTTTTATGAGAATTGCAAAATTGTAGCTTAATTTTTTACTATTTTTCTCCTTAATGAAATACAGTGTGTGTATCAAAGTAAAAACTATAGGTAAAACTTTAAGTAATGGTGAAATAACTGGTCTCAGTCTTTCACCAATAATGATTATAAATATTGAGCAAAATATAGTCTGTGTGTGTGTGTGTACAAGCATATGCATGTATTTAAATGTACTAGAGAATAAAATCAGATAGAATCTAAAACGGTTGTTAAAATTAGAGAAATATTTTTAAATATGTATATAATGAGTAGTAACATATAAACATATAGTGTGATATAGGATATGAGTATTGTATATGAGCACACACATATGTATATACTAGATATTAGATAATGAATATGTATATATGCATCTGGGTATATATACATATTCTGGGTATATATACATATACAGGGTGTCCTCCAAAAATGCATACGCACTGTAACAGCTGATAGCTCAGTTTTAGAAATGAAATGTATTTTAACAAACACTGCCTTTATAATTACTCAAAGTGTGTGTATGTATTTTTTGGGGACACCCTATATGTTTGGAAGTGTGTTATGTATGTCTTCATATATATGCAGAGAGGGAGAAAACTAAAGTCATAAGAATTTTTTAAAGGAAGGAAAAAGAAATTATAAGTCACTTTTGGTAATAATATGGCAATATTTGCAAAGTCAAATTACCATTAATTATATTAAAAGAACACAGTCTCACTTGTCATTAGCAAAGTGCTAATTAACACATCAATGTAATCTTAACTAAGATTGACGGTAATCCGGGCCATAGAATAAATCCCATCTAAGGAGGTTCGCAGTGATTAGAAGCACCGTGAGCTAGCTCCAGACAAGGAACTTTGGGGATGTCCCAGGGGAAAAGGCTACACTCTAAGGAGACGGTTAGGACTGCGCTCCTGTCAGCAAGCATCTTGCTTACTGAAGACCTGTTTTATTCCCTCTTGTGGATCATACTTACTAAAAATAAAAGGAAAGTGGATATCCTGCTTTTCTTACACCGCTATCTAAAACCATTGCTGCGAGGACAGAGACCCAAGGGGAAGAAGGCCAGGTAAATGAGCCACATACAATTAGCACTAAAAAGAGGCAATTACAGAACAGGAAAACCCAAGGAAGGCATTCCCATATTCCAGCATTCACGGGTATGTGTGGGAGCTCCCACTGCAGGACAGTCCCTAATGGATATCACTGATCTTACATTTATATATTCTTTTAAGATATTTTATTAGCTTTAAAGTAATACGATGTTTTTATATAATCACAACAATGGGTTACTGCAAAATATTTGTAAATTATAGAAAAGGGTTGATGCAGAATATTTGAAAACTACAGTAAAGGATTAAAAAAAAAACAAAACTTCATGGATAACTGAGCCTCCCAGGGTAAGGTGTATGTGGTCAAGAGTTACTTAGCTGTAAAAAAGATATAAAAGAAACACATTTTTCCATAGAACGTTACCTTTTGACTCTTTACTTGATATTAAAGATTTGTTCAGATTATTCTTCTTCCACATTGTGATTTTAATGGCAGCACAGTGTTTCGCTTAATACAATACTATAATTAGTATTCTTCTGTAAGATTTATTCTACTGTTTGCTATTATAAATATAGTAGCAATTAATGCACCTCGTTTATCTAATAAGTTTCTAAATAACCATAAAGACATTGAGTAACAATGTAATATCATAAAATATTATAAGAATATTATAATAACAAAATAACATCTTTTTTCAAGTGAGTAATTAGATAATTTTTAAAGTATTGTCTATTTGAAAAACTTTTAATAAAATTAATTAGGCTAATTTTGAAAGTTTGTTTTAATTTCTCTTTCCCAATACTGAATATTAATTGTTTATTGAGTACCAAACTTTTGTGACTTGTCTCATCCACAAAGTCACTGCTGCTTTTTTCTCTCCTGCCCTCCCCTTCCCTGCCCTTCCCTCTCTCATATATGCATACAATCAATCCCCATTATTCACAGATTCTATATTTGCAAATTACCTATTTGCTAAAATGCATTTGTAATTCCAAAGCCAATACTTGCAGTCATTCTTGGTTGAATGTTTTGAGTCATCCCACATGTACTTTACAGTTGAAGTTAACCAACCTGGGCTTTGCCTTCTGGTTTCAGTTCTCATACTGTAAACAGGTGTCTTTTTCAGAGTTTAGTGCAGTGTTTTTGGCATTTCTGTGTTTTTTGCTGCTCAGAATGGCCCCCAAGAATCGTGCTGAATTGTTGCCTAGTGTTCCTCAGCTCAAAAAGGTTGTGATGCCTTTTGGAGAAAGTATAGGTGTTAAACAAGCTTCATTCAGTCATGAGTTAGGTCACTGGCTGTGAATTCTATGTTAAAGAATCAACAATATGCATTAGATATGGTGTCTTTAAACAGAAACACACATTTCATAAAAGTTGTATATTATTAGGTTGATAAAATGGAACCCGAGGCTCTCAGGAAACTAACCCTATATTTCCCCAGAAGCAGAGGTTCAGTATATATTCATATATATGTGGTGTGAGTGCGTATAGTAGTTAAGCAGCATTTCATCATTTCTTTACAATTGTTTTTTACTTACCTTAATGTTTTATTTTTTGTGGCTATAGCTTAGTCTTTGATAAATAGAAAAAAAACTTTTCTGGATTTTTTTTCTTTACTTTATAAATAGGAAACTTCTCTATCCCATGAACTAATGCATATGTGCTCATACTTTCTTATAGTTGAATTACTTATTGCTTTGAAATCTTTAATGTATCTAGATTTTATTTTTTCATGTCAGGTGCATAACACTGTTGTTCAAGAAACCTGCTCTGTAATTAAAATGTTTTCTTTTTTTTCACATACCAAAGGCAAATGGGTCTTGTCACATCTATTCCTCCATTTGAAGATATGTTTCTGTTTATTAAATAAATACCCCATGATTGGTAAAAGATGACTTCCCAGCTCTCTCTTTCCTGAAGCTTAGGTTGCAAGTTAATATCAACTTTAAAACAACCAGGTAAAATATTTTAGTTTTAGTTTATTGTTTATGGGAAGATATTTTTATTATTGTTTATTTTGCTTGGGACATTTTAAGCAATGAATAATTCTGAGGGCACCCTTCGCATTTTAGTGAGACTAAGTTCTCAACATCTGACTGTAGGCCTTTGGCCTGGATGGTCCCTGAAATGGGACACCAGTGTGCTGTCCCAGATATCAAATTGTCCCCGGCAGGCAAGACAGGCATTGACATTGGCCATGTTCCTTGGGTCTGGCTACAGAGCATGGGCAAGAACCATTCAAGCTCATCTGCCTAGTGCATGGATCACCCCCATCAAAATTCTGATTTTGTTTTTTGAAATAAACAACCCAATCCACTTAATCTTCCTCCCTCCCTCCCTCCCCTGATGAGTCCTTCCTTTAGAACACCAAAGACAGGATGAAAAAGTACTTGAGAGAAGTCTTTGAGACATGCTGCCTAAGCTTGAAAGCCAAAGAAACACTGTCGTCTCCTTTTAAATGTATATGTCAACTTGCAGTTGGCATTCATTATGAACAGCTCTGTGTGCCAAAAAACCAGGCTTAGGAGAACAGCATGAGCGTCAGTGTAAACACTCTGCAGGACAATGAAAGTCCTCAAATGCACAGTGTTGTCAGTGTCTCTAGAAATCGTCCACACATTGAGGCATTCTTACTTCAGTACTTTTTAAGCTTGTCGCTGTAATGAAAGGATTCTACTTTTAGTGATCTCAGTCTTTTTGTTCTTTTCCTAATAAAGGGGGGGAAAAGTGTGCTTCGTCTCAACGTTTTAAACTACACAAAACAACAAATCCTTAACACAAACTGAAGACTCTATGGATACACAGAACATAATTCTAGTGATTCTCAGAGAAAAATGTCACCAAATGATTAAACGAGAGTATCAATAATAGATAGTTTAACAAGATAACTAATAAAGTGTCAGTGAGAAACTATGTGCTGTCTGTGAAGACTGTCAAGCTGGTTTCTATAACTTGGATTAAAAAAAAAAAGTATTTGAATTTTGTTTTGTTTTTGCACTTTCTCAGACTGGGCTTTTCTCCAACAGCTTTCTTGCTGATCTATATGACTGAAGTTCTTTTTCCCTCAGACTATCAGATTATTATTGCTTAATACTATAATAGTCCCTCATGTTGTTTAACTACTCAAATATTTATATACACACACACACACACACACACACACACACACACATATATATGTATAATATATGTATATTATATATGTATATATATGTACAATATATGTAATTTATATATGTATATATATATATAATGGCAGCCTTGGCTGGTGTGGCTCAGTTGGTTGACTGTCCTCCCATGCACCAAAAGGTCACTGGTTTGATTTCCTGCCAGGACACATGCTCAGTTAGCAGGTTTGATCATGGTCAGGGTATGTATGGGAGGCAACCAACCGATGTTTCTCTCTCTCCCCCTCTACCTTCCTCTCTCTCTAAAATCAATAAAAACATATTTTAAAAAAATCTATGATAGAAATTACTGAAGGCATTAATTATGCATGTTACCGGGTATTATAGTGTATGATATAGACCCACTTTACCTGGCCATCCTAATTTTCTATACCCTCAAAACTGTATCATCACATTTAGTCTCATGCTGTTCCATCTACAGCAGCACTTATTTATTTGGTCTGATCTCTGGTAATTCGATTCATCTTTAGTTGACTTACCAACTTAATTTCTCTACGCTTTTTTGCCATTGAAATATTAATAGCTTGACAATTAAGTAGTTACAAAATTTGTTACTATTATGGGAATTGGGTGTGTTTCTCTAAATAAATGAAGTGCCCTAAAGATATGACTCACAACCTGTGATTTCTCGTTTCTAAAATACATAGCATGAGACAACTTGCACTTAGGAAAGTGGAGAAGAGGGTACATGATGATCGATGATGATGGTAAGGGTTGATAAATAGATTGTACATTTATCATAAGGCAATCAAAAGCAACAAAAGTCTTTGTAGTAAGAGCTTTCCAAAAATTAATTTTGATATTTTAAATTTTGAATTAGCTGCCTGCTCATCAAAGGAACTTTGAACAGAGTCAGGACAAGGTAAACAGAACTTATTAAGGAAGATTATGTGGGTGAGATGGTCTAGAGGAGGTTTTATTTCTTCCCAACTCATTGTGTTGGTGTTTTTTTCCAAATAAAAATACATGGCTGTTTAATAAATAAATGAGATTAGTTCAATCCTAAAGAAGATAATGTAAAATGTATGTCTTTGGATGGATAGTACAGGATTAAAAGGTAGCCTGAGGAGATACAAATAGGGAGAGATGTGTTCAACAGAGTCTATCCCTTACACCACTTGAATCCATCGTTGCCCTCCATTAAGTCCAATCTTTCACCGAGCCTTTAAAGTGATGACTGGCTATACATATCACAAATAATTAATATAGGAAGATCAATGGAAGAAGCTTTCCCCCCAGCTGTAACTGCCTTGAAGTCATAGTTGGTAGCCACCCTTTCACTCTTCCAGCAGCCTCCACTTACACATCAGTGTCACCCCGGATATGCATCATCAAGTATTCCAAGTCCTCAGTTGCCTTGCTCTTGGTTAGCCTGTGGTTATTTCAGTGAGTTGCTTAGATATTCCAGGGCACTGAAGCGACAGTGGATGCATAGTGAATCTCATGAGCACTGAATTCCAGATTTACTCAGGGATCATCCTTCCTTCTGTTTTCCTGTCACCGTACTGACGTGAGGAGATGAAAATCACCAAATGGTGTTCTCAACCACAAATCCAGTTGAATCTTTCCTTTGTCACTTCTTGGAAATATTTTCTCTATGGGAACTAGGTTTTCAAATTCAGTTGATTTGGGGGATCAAGAGATCAAATTCTAAAAATGAAACACTGAGCGTGCTGGTGACAATGGTCAATCCCACTTCAAACTCTTGGTTTTGAGACTTGTTTGTTCTAGCTATTGAGGAAGCAGGAACATATATCAGACTAGTTAGTGCATGTTCTGCACCCCAGAGGGTAGTGCTCAGAGTTTTGCTGGAGCCAGAGTACACTGAGTTATGAAACACCACCTTGTACATCTCTTCTCAATTACTAAAATCTTTTCCTAACTGCTGACTTTCAGTGACATAATTTTGGTGGCTTGAAATCAGCCATGGTGGGAGTATTTACACCATGAAAATTGGCAAAAATACAAATCAATGTCTATTCATTAATTCATTCATTGAAAAGCCAGTTGTTCAACTTTTACTAACACACCACTGGTACTGCTTCAATTATGCAGGCAGTGTCCTGGAGCTGGCAATGTACCTTCTCATCTTTATTCCATCATTCTACTGGGCTTATAGCTTCTGAGTGATATGGTATATAGTAGGAGCAGTGGATCCGATGGTAAAGTACATTTTCCCAAGCCTCTTTTGTTATTAAAGGGTTACATGGTCTGGGAAAAAAGATATGCAGAATTCAATTCTAGCTGTCAGACAGTAGTACTGACACATATCCAGATAGGTATCAATTCTGACACACATCTGATCAATATTTTATCAGTTCTGGTACTGACAAATTACCGGATAGAAAGTGTGCAATGTAATCAGCCTGCTATTACCTGGCTGGCTATGAATTCCATGCAGCGCTGTCTTATCAAGAGCACAGCTTTGACTTCTGCTGCTAGCAGGCTAGGAATTAAGTACTGTGAGTAGCTTGGCTAGACTCAATGACAGGAATCCATGCTTTCAGCTGATGCACATTTGTCCTTCTCATCATATCTGGTCTGAAAAGCTAGACTTTGTGATACCAAGGAGGGAGGCTGATTTACCACCTGTGTAGACATCCTATCTAGCTGGGTTTTGAGTATCCTTCTGCTATTGACACGTTTTGAAGGTTATTAATATAAAACCTAAAGATCTGTATAAACTGTACTGACTCCCATACTTCCTGAGCTGATCACTGCATTGACTGCTTTAATATTTATAAACAGTATAGCACCACACTGCTAGAATGAGCTAGACCAATTAAAGAATCGCAAGCATCTTGTAAGCAAGAGAACGTGTAGAAATATCTTAGGTACCAACTTCTCCATCTTCTAATCTAATGCAAAAATCTCAAACAGATGGACAGTCATCTACCACATGAAATTTAACAATGGAAATCCTACTGCTTTAATGAAACACTATTTTCGTCATTTTATTGAAACGCACTTTCACTTGAAGATAGCTGTGGTTGCACTAAACTTCTTGTTCTGACTTGAAATTTATATTCTTGAAACTTTCATCAACTGGTATTATTTATGTTCTCTGGAAAAGAAAAAATAACTTGCTCCCAAATCAAGTAGTCCTTCAGATATTTCCTCATACTTCTCATTGAATACGAATTAAGAAACACGCTGCCACTTACATCATCTTGTTTACAGTTCTTTTGCAGTTCCCATGGAGGTTGGTGATAAACATGTCTATAGAAGTTAAAATATTTCAACAGTGAAAAACCTACTTCCCATTTATCCAACCTCTAGAAGAAGCTGTGACTCTAATTAATGTTCCAGGAATTATGTCTTGATATGTTTAGATGAATTGCCACCTGCCAAATTAAAGACTCAAAATGGCATGTAGCAAAGCTTTCTCAGCCATTCTAGCTAAACTGAATCTTCAATAGAAAGAACAATACCATGGTATTCTATAGCTGGAAATCCTTTAATGACCATTTAAAGTGTATTTAGAAGTTATTGTCATGAATTTGGCTTTAATGCATAGTAGTCATCCAATGGACAAAAACAGTTGGCCCTATCTGATTACCTGCATAAAATTAAGCCCATTAGAATGTTCAGATTTTATTTCTCAGTCAATAAAATAGTAAATTTTTATGTTCATTAATTTTATTCTAAGCTAATTAATCACTTGAGTCTTCTAAGTTATGAATTTTCAGATTCAGCTTTAAATAAGAAGATGAAAGAGATCAATGCTTATTTTCATATCTCCAGAGATTTAATAAATCAGTAAAATATATCTATAAACAGTGTGTCAGTCACTGTGTTATGCACTGAAGGAGGTGCTGAACGAGACCCCAAGTCCCCTGTTAAGAGATGACTAGTGAGCAGTAGATTATATACATCTTGAGTTTTGCTCAGAGGTCAGAGCTGGAGATAAAAATGTGAGAGTCTTTGAAGATGACAATTGCTTCCAAAAATGCTCTCCAATCTGTGCTCTGGAGATCTCTAGCTCTTTGAGACCTCTGCACATTTTACTTTAACGCCTTGAGAAATCCTGCAGAAAAGAAACTAGTGAACCCTGTTAACCTAACATTTGCCAGCTAACTTATGACTCTTCTTCTAACAGGGGGCCTGACATATCTCACAGAATTGCTTTTCTAGAAAACAAGAAGATCCTTTTTTATATTATATGTGCTTATTCAAATACCTTCCCCAGAATATCAATAAAACAAACATATTTGTAAATGGTCATATGCTATACTATTAACGTGTGAGATACAGAGGAGATCTGGCCTTTATAGCAGTTTGAGATTACTAGCATTTTGCAGAGATTACCCTTGCCACCTACCAAGTTTTCTCTACGTTTTTTGACGGGTTTGATATTTTATTTTCTGAGATAAATGCTAAAAACACCAGCATACGCTTCCTTAAAAATGTTTCTCATGAAAACTGGAAGGCCATTACATCTTGGCACTGCATTTTTCTATGTCTTAATTCCTTTGATCTTTCCCTGTGCATTGCGTAAATGGTCAAAGGAAAAATAAAATAGAAACTTAGTGTCGCTTATCTAGATGCAAAAGGCCATTGGATGCCTGTATGTCTGGGTTCATTTGCACGATGTCTCTTAATTTTATTTCTCCTGCTTTCTCCGACCCCTTCAGACATGACATGCATCAAACCTTTGGGTTGTCAGGACAAATCTCTTGGGGCATCACCTTGTTTGTAAAACTTAGAAGTTTTAAGAAAACACTGTCAAGCGATTATGAAGAAACGCATTCATCTGTTCTGACCCTGCCAGGCTTGGGAGCACAATGGTTGGAGAAGAAAAGAGTGAGGACAGGAGCTGCCAAGCAGCACCTGCTGTGAGGTGAGCACGAGCCTTTTCTGGCTGGCTAACAGTGGGACTGCACTCCCGCATGCGGGCTGTTCAGGGCCACTGTTTTCTCCCCAGCTTTTATAAAAATGTGTTTTACAGGTGAATCAAAGCTTATAAAATGGGAAAGAACGTATGAGGAGGAGGTGGCATGGACTACTTGGGCAGCATTCAAATAAAAATAAAGAAAACAAATGACAGACTCATGCCTTTTATTTACAGACTAGAGCGGGGGGGAACCAACATTTTTGGTCCACTCTATCTGTGGGTAATAATTAGGTCAGGCTACTGAGAAAATAAAACACTGTGTTTTTTGAATTTATATTTCTTCATTTTTCATGGAACTGGACATGAAAAGCATGTGCTCCCGTCCAGCATGTGCCTGCCACATGCCTGAATTGTGCGCAGGAATGTTGTTTGTCTGGACACAGGGGATGCTGGGTTTTATGGAGACTTCTGGGCTCTGGTTCCCACTCCTGCTGGTTCTAGGTAAGTGCTCATTGGCATCAAACTGATTTGGCCACCTGCAGTATGTGAGAATAGACTAGAACGAGGGAGCCCAAATACAGAGGTGAATTGTTTGGTTCCCCTAAATACTAGTCAGATATGAAAAGCCCAGGCATCGAATTCAGTAACCTGCATGGGGTGGGAGTCAGCTCCAAACCAAGCAGAGAAGCAGGGTCAGACATCAGGATTTTTTATTTCTCTAAAGAAATATCTACCTAAAGATAATGGGGAAATGTAAAGATATCAAGGGAGAAAAACACCCGCTCCAAAGCCATTTCCACGCCTACCTCACAGGCTTCTTTTTCCAGGAGCGCTGAAAATCGCAATTTTCTGGGCAGCTCCCGTACTCTGTAGCCCTCTTCTGTTCTCTCTCTGACATGCTCCACTTTGTCCCTGTCTTTGCAGGAGGTGACTCTCAGAAATGAATATGGCACTAAGGGAATGACCGGGGGGAGTCACCTTTCTCATGGTCACCTGGGAAAGAGCTTCATCTTGCCTCATGCTCTGCAGGTCCCCTGGTAGGCAGCCCTGCCCCTGCTCACACACTTGCCACCAGGTAAGCGTGTTTATTGAAAGCCTTGTGAAATGGTATTGCAAATACTTTAATGAATTTGAAGTTTCTTGGAAACTGAAACTGTACTTTGCTCACATGTATTAAACTTTTTTCCACAGTACCTATAGCACATTTTAGGCTCTCAGAATTATTAAGTCACAAATACTCATATTCTTTTGAAAAAGTGTCTTTGCCTCTTCGGTAACTAAGGAATAAAAGCCAATGTCTTTCAAGTAAACTCATATCAAGTGAGCCCCATATCCTCCCAGATCAATGTGGACTCTTCCTAATCTCTTCCTGTGGGACTTCTTCAGTGACAATGAAGAAAGGTTGCAGGCTGGCAGAGGGTGCAGGTGCCCTCATTTATATATATAGCGAGGCTTACTAAAAGGAAGCGGACTGTGCGATGTAGGGGCTGGCTAAATGCACAAAACCGTAGGATGGGCAGCGAGCAAAGGAAGCCCATGGGCAGGCTGGAACCCCATGAGCACAGGCCAGAGCTGTTGTCTCCAGTTAGAATTTCTTCTCTCCTTGGGAAACCTCAGCCCTACTTTTAAATCCTTGCAAAGGGTTTAGTCAGGTCTACAAAGATTATTCAGGACAGTCTTCCCTACAGGCATTCAACAGATTAGGACGTTTAATTACATTTGCAAAATCGTTTTACAATCACTTAGATGAGCTGAACAAAAGGGTATTGTAGCCTAGCTAGATTGACATCTCAGGAAAGTCATAAAACTTTCCAAATAACCTACTTTTTACCCATTTCCAATCTCAAGATCAATTTTGGGAGAACCCAAATTTATACAAGACCCTTGATGACTCAGCTACAATCTGCTCTTGCCATATTTTTCCCCCCACTGCACTTAGAACTCTTGGTCATGCACAAACATTTACCACTCACCAAACATAATTCTTTTTAACTATTTCGCAGTCTTATTTTAAACTACTTTGAATATTATGGCCCTGGCATTATTTCTACTTTCTAAAATCCTACTCCTTGCAAATGACAGTGGTGATAGCCCTTCCTGTGTGTTCAAATATCCCGGCATTCTCCAACTTCTCTGCATATTATAAGATCCTTCCTTTTACACTTCCACCCCTTCTCCCTCACACACTTTATATTTTGTCATGGACTCAACCAACTCATAAATTGATTTGGCCAGAGACGTGTGAGCAGAAGTGATATGGATCCTTCCGGATTGAAGCTTGAAAAGTCATGGAGTGATTTCCCATGTTTCTTTGTTTTTGCGTGTGTGTGTCTTGGTGATAACAGGAGCTCTGAAGCAAGACTCCTTAAGTATTACAATGAGTGCAGCCTCCTCACCTAAGCTAAACCACAATGAGTCTGTATAATGAGTGGGGAAAACTTACTTGTGTGTGTTGTGACTCTCTGATCCATCAGTGCAAATTAAACTCTCCTTGCCCTTGTTTGGTATCACTGCATTTGTATTAAGTGTAAAGCATTTATTGTAGGCTACTTAAAATATCAGCTGTTTACATGTATCTATGAAATTATAATTTATGAAAATTAAGGAAGTATTTTGTTTCATTTTTTATAATACCAGCATCAAACAATGACTTGAATATAATAAAGTTAAGAAATTTTGGTTAAGCCCAGCAGGTGTGGTTCAGTGGCTGAGCATCAATTTACGATCCAGGAGATTGAGGTTTGGTTCCCGGTCAGGGCACATGCCCAGGCTGCTGGCTTGATCCCCAGGAGGCAGCCGATCAATGACTCTCTCATCATTGATGTTTCTCTCTCTCTCTCTCTCTACCTTCCTCTCTCTGAAATCAACAAAGACATATTTTAAACATAAATATTTAATCAAAAAAGAAATTGTGGTTAAATTTAATAAATTGAGACAATCCAAAATTTCTAAGACTTCTTTGGGATTTCTAAGTGGCCATATGTCAAAGAAAATATCTTCTTATGTTGATCTTTCTTAATTGTCAAAAAGTGCTTAGAGCATCTCAGAGTTGACTGAAGACTTAGATATTTTAAGTTAATTCTCTCATGATTAGACTAATAGGAAATTACGACAACCTTCCACTATCTCAGTGGATTACCTACAAAGCAATGAGGGAAAAAGCCGAGAAATTCAGAAATATGACATTTCAAAGTATAAACTATATCCTACCCTTTGCCTTCTTAAGCAACATAAAGGCCTAGTCATCTCTCGTTCCAGAGAAGCGTCCTAACCTCTTTAGTATAGAGGGTGGGGCAAAAGTAGGTTTACAATTGTGAGTACTCAAACCAGAATTTGTTCTTGTATTATTTATTGTTATATTTTTTCCATAGGAATGACCACATGCTTGCTTTTGCCCTACCCTGCATTTGCCTTTATCTGTATTTGCCTCGATCTGCTCAGGCCAGCCATGCCTCTGTTTGAATACGTCAGTTAAGCATATCCAATTAAACTTTACCCTGACCTTCTTAAACAAGGGCCTCTCCACTGATTCCAAACTTGAGAGCATTATATGACATTTTCCTGTGCTCCTAGAGTCTGAGAAAGTTTAAAAGTTAGAGAACGGATATCCAGAAAAAACTCTCAAAGATAAATCTTTAAGATGTGTTCAATATTACTAATAACCTCATAGAGTAATGACAAAAAATTATTGCTTAAACTACTTTAGAAAGACAATTTATCAATGTGTCGTTATTAAAACTATCAATGCCTACTTATTGACCAACTCTTTGTAAAACAATATTATATGCAGTTATACACACTGCCTGCTTACTACCTGTTATGGGTTGAATTGTCATTCTTCCCCCAAAAGTATGTTGAAATCCTAACCCTCAGTACTACAGAATGTGACCTTATTTGGACATAGGGTCATTTTAGATGTAATTGGTTAAAATGAGGTTTACTGGAACAAGGTGGTCCTTTATTCCAATATGACTATGTCCTTATAAGTAGACTACCATGTGAATTCAGAGGCACACAGGCAGAATGTCATGTGACAAGGAACTTAGAGACTGGAGTTAGGCAGCTGAAGGCAAAGAGTACCGAGAGTGCCAGCAAACCCCCAGGAGCAAGGAGAAAGGCAAAGAGTGATTCTCCAGAGCATTCAGGTGGAGCATGGCCCTGGCAACACTGTGATATAAGACTTGTAGCCCCCCAGAGCTGTGACACAACAAATTTTGGTTGTTTGTGGCACTTTGTTATAGCAGCCCTAGGAATCTAATACACTCCTTAACCATTCAAAGGATTGACACCAAGAGGCATGAAGGAGAAACAACCAGGCAGGAGAGAAAAGCAAGATGAAGAAATGACAGTTGCCGCCCTGGCCAGTATGGCTCAGTTGGTTGGAGCACCATCCTGTGCACAGAAAGGTCAAGAAAGGGAGGTAACTGATTGATGTTTCACTCTCACAATGATGTTTCTATCTTTCCCTTTTCCTTCCTCTCTCTCTCTAAAACACAGCCCAAGTGCCATCACTAGATGAGTGGATAAAAAAGCTGTGGGACATTCACACCATGGAATACTACGCAGCTGTAAAGAAGAAGACTCTCATACCCTTTGGGACAGTAGGGAAGGACATGAAGAGTATTATGCTAAGCGAAATAAGCCAGGCAGAGAAAGACGAACATCACATGATCTCACTTATTTGTGGAATCTAGAGAACTTAATAAACTGATGAATAGAAATGATTCAGTGACATGGAAGCATAGATGAGACTGACGAATGTCAGAGGGATGGAGGAGGGCAGGTGGATGGAGGGGGAGAGAGTAACCAAAGAATTTATATGCATATATGCACAACCCGAGGATGCAGACAATGGTGTGGAGAGGGGCTGGGGGGGGGGGGATGGGAGAAAAAGGGACATCTGTAATATTTTGAACAACTACAACAAAACATAATAATAATAAAATATCCAAAGTAAAAATAAATAGATAAAATAAAATCAATATAAGTATGTCTTTGGGTGAGAATTAAAAAATAAATAAATGAAAAGAAAAGAAATGACAGTTGCCTAATACAAGGCAGTTTTAACTGCATTACGCAGGAGCAGTGGTGGTGTTACTACTGCCTGGAGAGTTATTTTAAAAGTTAGGTCTCAGGCCTGGGTGGTATGGCAGTGTTTGGAGCATTGGCTTGTGGATTGAAGGGTCACAGGTTCGATTCCCAGTTGAGGGCACTTACCTGGGTTGCAGGTTTGACCCCTGGCCCTGGTTGGACCACATGCCGGAGGCAACCAATAGATGTGCCTCTCTCACATCAATGTTTCTCTCTCTCTGTCCCCTCCCCTCCCTCTCTCCCACTTTCTCTAAAAAAATCAATGGAAAAAAATATCCTCAGATGAGTGTTAACAAAACAAACAAACAAACAAAAAATTAGGACTCAGTTATTCTGTGAAAAAAGGAATGGATTAATGAGCTCTGTGACCACAAGGCTGGGGCCCTTGGTCCTCAGGGACTGGCCTGCCTCTCCCCAGCTCTGTGCATCCTTCTATGTATTTGTCTCTGCCATGTGCAGGATTATCAAGCAATATTTGCAGCCTATGTCTAAAGCAAAAGTGGCATTCATTAAGCAAAGTAAATATGCAAGAGCACTGGGAAGGTTTCTTTTGGTGTATTTTTACAAACAATGAATTCCTTTTTTTTATTTTCTCTCTTTTATTTTATTTTATTTTATTTATTTTATTTTATTATTATTTTTTGTTGGGGGGAGACTTTGAAGAAAATTGCAAACACATACAACCTAAACATCGACTGAGTTTAAAAATCTGATCTCTTGCCTCACCTTCGGTTTCAGCCAGTCCTAACCTGCATGATACATTAATTTCCAGAAAAAAACTTCTGAAAAGGATCTTAATTGGAACATGAACAGCTTTAACAGTACTATACTGGGAAGAAAAAGAGGCGAGGTTTGGATAAACTACGATTCTGAAAAATAAGACCTGATGAGCTATGAACGGTGTGCTTTAAACGAGTGTGTTACTGAAAGAACTTGCTTGGCGTTCAGACACATTAAATCAAGTTCAATGATTAGTTTTTCTCTTCAAATAAATAACTCCTTTCTGAATCGGTGCAAACCACACTTGAGCTATTTCATCAGCGTGTGTTTGATTTGTAAACACCGGGCAAAGGAATAAAAACAAAAACTTCCTACTAAAAATCAGACAAATTGGCAACGTGCTCTTTCGGCTCTTTCAAGGGATTTTAAAATCGCCGCCAAGCACGACCTTCTGGCACTTTTCTCATTCATCACTGTTGTCCGGGCCCTTAATTTGTTCACCCAGGACTTTGTTCTCTGCAGACTTCCAAAGTGTAAATGGGACCTTGAAGCTGGTCGCGAAAGGACATTGGACACAAAATGTTACAGGGAGACTGAAACCCGTCTCTTGGACGGAAATGTTTGCCCAGGATTGATAGTGAATTCTTCTTCCAATTACTAGGAGTTGATTTCGAGGTTGTTTTTCTAGTGCCTTTCTCGCCGCCCTTGAGCGACAGGTATGTGAGCCAAGTTGTCAGCTAGGTGTCTGTCCCCCAGAGGAAGCCCAGGAAGGGCTGAGCCCAGCGTCCCCCGTCAGGGCCCCGGGCTCCGGTTCATCGCATGGGGAACGGGCCCCCTCAGCCCAGCTGCACGGCTGAGGCTGAGCGTGAACTTCGGGACGTTTGAGATCTGCCATAACAAATTAGGCACAATGCAGCCGGCTGTGTGCCCGATTATTCATAACATCACGGGAAACTTGGAATGACTTATTAAAGAATGGAAATATTTTCTCTTTCCTCCCAAAGAGGTTGCCTCTGCCAAGATACACAGCGACTGGCTGGGTATGGGGATGGTGCAAAAGGCTTCCCACTTTCAAGGTTATTAAAACATAACTGGGCTCATTTTAAAGACCCAAACTTAGCATGAGAGGGAACAAGGTGGGGACAGGCTGGGATGACACTCAGAGCCCCTACTTCATACACATGAAAACAAAGCAAAACAAAACTAAAGTAACAGGAGCATGTGAATTTGCTGAGAATGTCGCTGACCAAAGGTGTTTGGCCAAAGGTGTTCATCACCTTAATGAGCCTCAAGAAATGTCACTGAAAGGTGACTTTGGAAGTTGCTTTAATATCTTTGCTCTTTTACTGAGCTGCACTGAGGCCAGAAATCACTGAGGGAAGCTGGCAACGGAGTCTGGAAATATAGATGCTGTATACTTAAGACTTTTTTTAGAGCAATTTTACTTTTCATTATTAGATAGTATTGGACCCATGTAAATAATTTAAGATTGTGGAAATATATGAAGTTTTTAGTGACCCAGAAGGTTATCACCCAGAGATACAATTATTAGCATGTTGGCGTATATTTTATCTGTCTTATTTTCATGCAAACTAATGTCCACACGCACAATGTGTCTATAAAAATTACATTGTTAAGTAATGTGTATTTTAACTAAACTTATATATATGTATTATTATACACACTCTCACATATATCAATACATATTCACACGCACATCTATATATCATCTATCTATTTTAAATTATTAGTTATCTTTGAAAATCAGGTGTTTAATAGCAGCATAATATTCAACCCCTTGGATATTCCATATTTATCTAAATATCCCTTTTTGTTTACTAACTTGTTTACAACTATTCTTTTTTTTTATTTCAAGAAATGCTACAATTACTCTCTTCATACGGAAATCTTCCGACTTTTAATATTGCTTTTGGGAAATTTTTAAAAGTGAATGTAACTGGGTCAAAGAAAATCAACACCTTTTGGACTCAATACATGTTTCCCAACTGCTTCCAGAAGGTTTGTAAAAATCGAGAGTCTCCTGGGTATATATGTGGTTAAGCTAACCAGCAGCTCTCAAAGTTGTGAGTTAAAGATCCCCATCCCATCCCTTTAACCTACTCAAATACAGTTGTTTCCTAGCACCTTCTTTCCACGGAAACCCCAGCCAACCTTGTAGGACAAGTTGTTGTTCTTTGTTCAGAGCTGATATAAGGAATATGATTGTATTACACCAAATATACATATTCATGTATGTGTCTATCCACTCTTGATATTTTTGATTCCCAAAAAGTTTTTTGTAGTTACATTTTCCAGCTTCTCTAATTATGTTTAAAATTAAATATGCATATTTTAAAACTGGCATTTTTAGACAATATGTATGTTTATTATTTCGATTCACAATATTTACTGACATTGATAGTACATACACATTTATGGAAAGCAGGTCAGTGTGTGGACAGCTGTAAGTCTATGGTACTCAACTTCCATGTGTAATCCTTCCTGATCATGTGTACCTACCGTAGGTAAGGGGGATTGAAACCCCATTACACCTGCATACCACGCACAGAATCGGACCAAAGGCAGAGGAGAGCTGAGGAAGAATAAATATATAACTACGTAGATAGATAGATAGATGATAGATTAGATAGATAGATGATAGATTAGATAGATAGATGATAGATAGATATAGATGATAGATAGATGATGATGATAGATAGGTATAGATAGATGATAGATAGATGATAGATAGATGATAGATAGAGATTGATGACAGATAGATGATAGATAGATGATAGATGGATGATAGATAATAGACAGAAGGAGACAGGAGGAACATGAAAGAAGATAAAACAGGACTGCAGGAAGGAACAAAGCAGGTGGACAGAGAGAAGAGATCAGTTAAGGGAAGGGACATTGAGCTCTGCAAGGTGCATTTAGCTATTTCTTTGTGACAAATTTGCTCTTACCTGTCTTTCCTCTCCTCCTTGAAAGAGCCCTAAGGGTTAGGAGACAGAGGCTAGGGCATAATTTTCTATCACAACTAATTCTGGGTGATTTTAATTTTTTTCCCTGCTCAGCCTTATTTCTCCCAGGGCAGAAGTACTATTAGCTCATCAGTATTTCGCAGCACTATTTTTGCAACAATAGAGTAGTAAGTTTGAGGAATCAACTCTAGAACATGATTGTCTGTATACTTCCAACATCTTGATTCTTTACTTTTTTCTTTAAAAAATGATAGAACAGAGACATTATATATATATATATATATATAACATGCTTAAAGCATTTTAAGTATTGTGGTATAAAATAGAAGACTTGTAAAAGGGCTCCTTTCCTGTAAATTTACTAACTTCTTTATTTAGAAAGAACCTAGTTGTGTTTAGAAAGAACCTAGTTTGAGAAATAAGACTGTACTTCTTTGGTGGCTGGAACAAAACAGAAAAACAACCTGTTTCATTTTATTCACACGCACACATGCACACACACAAATATATGTACAACTATGCACACAGAGATACACTCATATGTACAATAGAAAAACTTGCACCTGTAAATATACATATACACATATATGTTTATATATCATTTTAAGTGAGTTACATTTGTCTAATAAAATCTAATGATGCTTTGCTGTTAAAATGTCTCATTAAACATTTACACCTTTGATTCTCTTTAAGTTCTAGGCAAAGGCTTATAAAACAATATTGCATTGTTTAACTTTTTTCCACATTTTGCATGAAAAGCTGACATCCTGGAAGACGTTATAAAGTAGAGTCACTGTAGGGTTAGAAGGAAGGCTGCTGCCCATTCAGTTTTCTTAAAAAGAATATCAGCTATTATCTGAAAAGGTCTTTAAAATATCTACTTTTTAAAAAAAAATTACATATCTGCATGATGCCAAATTTTCTTCAGATATCTCAACCAAAACAACATATTGAAACATTAAAGGCAGAAAAATATATGACAATTCAGTTGTCTTTATTGAAATATACATTAAAGCAATTTACAAAGATGTAAACAAAAACTATAAAGCAATTCTTCTAACTAAATTACTTTTTTATTTTGAAAAATATAAGTACTTTTATAAATATATGCTTTATTTTACATCAAAGGTCTTATTGTTATCTCAAATAAATTATTAAATAAATATTTATATTTTTCTATTTTGACTTATAATACAGTAAGTATTGACAGATTAGAGCATCATTTTATTTCCTTGGGCAAATTTCTTATTTTTAAAAAATGGAAGGTTGGACTAGATGGACTAGATTTTTTTCTTAAAATGTATCCAGAAATGTTCTGTAATAGATTTTCATGCAGTGCTTATTAAAATATAGATACCAAGGCCTGCACCAGACTCACCAAGTCAGAATTTATTAAAGAAAGGCCTTTCATTGGAAGAACCTTGGGGATTTTTCAGGTCCATTAACATTTGAGTGCTACCTATTAGACGACCTCAGTTAGCTTTGCTTTGCGTCCAGTTCCAGGTGGCTAAACAACAGAAACCCTGAAACTCACCCCAGCTATTGCAAGGGCAAGTTAGATGCCTAGATCACCAGGCCCCAAGGCCACTTACACATGATTCATTTTTAGGGTTAGCAGGTAACATAGAGACACCCACTTAAATTAAAATTTCAGACAAACAATAAAATTATTTTTTAGTATAAATATGTTCCATGCTATATTTAGGACACACATATATTAAGAATACAGTCATTGTCTAAAGGAATATTGTGTGGAATATATTTGCCCTATATTTTTGTTTGTGTGCTGTGTTTTGCTACATCTGTCAGGCCTACCTTTCTATTTTTGGACAGTCCATCTTTGTTCCCAGGTGGTAATATCCATAAATAGACTAAGCGAACAATGCTGTAGGTCTTAACTACAAGATCTATTAATTGCCTGGACTAAGGGTCAGAAGGGGAAATGGCTGAACCAAGAAACTCTCTTAAAATCACAGAGGAGCTTTTATCCAGGATCTCGCATCCTTCTAAGGCAAACTCCTCTAAATATGCCCCAGAATTTTTTCAAAAAGAATCTCCATGGAACCCATGTGGCTCTGCTTGCGATTAGTAGTTCCCTCTTTTCCATGTAGTTCTACTCATTGTAAAGTCACTAGCACACTGGAGCAACAGCATTTACCATTGGAACTGGGAATAGGGAATCTGCAGTTTAGTCTCTGCCCAAACTTTTGCTCCATGATATGAAAAGTCACTCTGCTTTTAGCTGTCCTTACATGATGTGACTGTAAGAATGTAAACATTCTTGCATTTCTTCTGCCTTATTTTGTCTGTGTCTCCGGACCGCCTGAGTGACCTCTACTTGGGCTGCCACCATTACTGGACTCTCACTTTGTTTCTACTAACCTAATGCCTTCTCCTCTCCCAACAATACAGATTTCCCGCTGAGCAATACTGGCCACTCAACAATCTTTTCAAACTTTTCTAACTCTAGGGTCTTTCTGATTCTACATGTTGCGAATAAAAAGATTATTCCCGTTTTTTTTTTTTTTTTTACCAGTTCATATTTTCTTTTTCTACTGATCTCACTACAACTGAGCAACCTGTAAAACTAGTGTCCCATTTTTATGTGCTCCTCTGTGATCAGAAGGTGGTTCTTATTTTTTAACAGCTGGCATTCTAAATCACTTCCACAGTTGATTGCCACTTTGGTGATTGCCAGGGCCAGGTTTTGACATATAAAGTGATGTTTGGCCTTCTTTATGCTCCAAATGAGAAACAAGATTTTGACTTCAAAAGCTGAATTTCCACCATATACTAAATTAGGACATCCTCTTGAATTCCAAAGGGTAAGTTTTCCTTCATTTCACTCAATCCAGCAGCTTAGGTTAGAACTTGAGTTTAGAAAATAGCTTATTAGAAAACCTAGTAAATAACTTGAGTTGGAGATATGTTTATGAGAGGGGATTTCTTTCATTTTTTTTTCAGGCAATTAATTAACTACCTCCCACCAAAGCCCTTGTGATATATGATATTTTCAGGCCTTCTTTTCTATATTTTTTCTTTTCTTTTTTCTAACTGATTGTTTCAATTGATGCAAAATTAAGCTCTCAATCAAGTTGTAGAAAGAACAGTTAAATGAGTCACTTATATTTATCAATACCGTACAAGATTATTTTCTAAGTTATGTTATTTCCTCTAAAACAAGTTTTTTGCTTTGTTTTCAATAATTATGTATTGTTTAGGAATTGGTGCCTGCTGTCTTTGCCAACACTTATCCAATTACCATTTTAGAACTTAAAATAATAGCATTTTTACTAGGTTTGTACTTCTCTAGTCTTATTTTTTCTCATAATGTAAAAATAGGATTACAAGAAAAGGAGTTTTTTTGGGGGGGAAACAGCAACAACACATCTTTAACATCATAAAGCAAAGCTCCTTGTATTTATCTAGATTGCTTTTCTGTCCCCTTTCCAAACAAATATGTATATAATGTGTGTCATAGAGCACAATAAAATTCAGTGACTGTTTCAGTTTGGGAAATTTTTATTTTATATATTTTTTAAGGACTACAAAAGACTATAAAAGTGACTGCATTTAGCATAATGGCTATCAAATAGGTACTTAAGTTGATCTTTGAACCTGTGACTCTGAATAAAATGTTTTCCCATGTTATAAAGTGTATAATATCTAACCAAGTGGATGCTTCAAAACTCTTGCAAACATTGTCATTGTACATTTATTGTTTCCTTTATATTAGTTTCATTTTTGTTATTACAGAAATGATGCAAAGAGTGCTAATAATTTTTCCTTCACATTATTTTTGGGGGACCAGGACTCCTATATTAGAAGATCTGATCATTGAACTACTGAAGGATTATACCAGTTCCTACTGCCACGAAAATAGTTATATCACACCTATTCATCATCAGATTATCAGAGTTTTTTCATTATACTAAAAACTGATACTCAACATAATGGTAAAATATTGTTTATTTTTATTAAGTACCCCTCTCTTATTACTATGAGGGCCAAAACTTTTCCCAAATTTTATTCTTATTTTTTATTACTTATTCTCTATGTCTGTGGTTTATTTCCATCTTTTTTTTTTAAAGTTTCAGTTATACTCTGTTTTGTTTTATGAGACTAAAGAAATAACACAGTTTAATGGATCCTAGAACAGGTTGGCAGGGACTGAGAGTGACAGTAACAGGGACCCCAGAGCACTTACAAGTCTGTTTGGAGCTTGATGGATTCCCAAGGGAAGGCAGTGGCTGCTAGGGATTCTGCCAGAAGTGGCAGAGGAGTAAAATAATGGAGAGATGAGTGACAGTAAAGAAACAATTCCCAAACCAAGTACTTGTCTCTTTAGAAACATTAACCCACATTAACCCATTCACTCTTTACTGTCCATGATTTTATATCATTTTTTTGGAAATTGCATTATTTAGGAAAGCTATCATACTGCCGTATTTACTTTAGTCTAAATTTTTCAGCCATGCCACCTTAAAAGGCTCTTGATAGGAAGCAAGGCAACTGAAAAACCTGAATCTGATGCAGTTGGACACTCATTTTAGCCTAAGAATGTTAACAATCACACTGGCCTCAAAAAGATAAACACACAGTTTATGATTCCTTCAGCAGGAGGGTGTGGCTGTGGCTGCCTTAGGAAGTTTAAGTAACCACAGAAAAATTTAGATGTTACCTTCCTCCTAGTCTCTCTTTATTATCAACAACCAAAATGCTCAGAAGATAAGAAATAATATATAGTGTATAAAATTGATTTCAGATGATTATCAGAAAATGTTTCTCCCCTGTTACCTGTGCTAAGATAATGTGATAGGGAGAGACATTGGAGCATGAATGCCTCACAAGTGAGCTTAAGGAAATGGTAACAGTTTACTATTTTGAGCAGAAGGAATATGATGGGTTAAGCCACCGAAAGGATATTGGCGTTTCAGGAAATGCCATATTGCCACTCTGACCATTACCTGATGATTAATTGCGTATGTATGATTCATGCTCACAGTCAATGTGTTTGTGTTCTAATAACTCATTCCGCATTTCTACATGTGACAAGTGGGGGATACAAAGCAGATTTCTTCTTTCTTTTGACTATTAACCAAGCATAACCACTGAAATATACTAACTGGATTTTCCAATATCTTCTGGTCTATTGAGAAAAAAAGCAATGTTAGATAAAATAAATTTATTTAATATGAAAGGGGAATTGGTTGCAAAATAGGGTGTAAAACTTTACTTAAAAGCTATTTCTACTCCTAGCATTTTCTCAGCGCACTATAATAGAGTCGTGGTGCAGTAATGGTTTGCCTATGGGCAGGCAATTAAGCACCTGCAGTCACTCCACAGGATGCAGATTTCACATGAATAGCTATTTTATAAATAAACAAATAGAAGCTCATATATGTAACACTAAAGGCAAACACTGCTTGGATTTTAAGTTTTAAAAAAACAGTTCCACACTTTCTAGAACATCATTTCTTTCCATATGTAATTGGATTCAACTTAGCCTTTTTTTGTTTCCCAGATGAACCATTAATAATATCATTATTATCCTTACAGTCTTCTGTAGCAATTTAACAGGAATAGGGCTAGCCTGGCTGGCGTGGTTCAGAGGTTGAGCATCTACCTAGGATCCAGGAGATCAAGGTTCGATTCCCAGTCAGGGCACATGCCCCGGTTGCAGGCTCAGTCCCCAGTCTGGGGTCTGCAGGAGGCAGCTGATCAATGACTCATTATTGATGTTTCTATCTCTCCCTCTCCCTCTCCTCTGAAATAAATAAAGATATATTTTAAAAAGAAAAAAAAAGAATAGGTCTACAATGAGCAACTGCATTAAGTTAAATATAAGCAATACATGAGCAATGCATATGGTAAATATAAGGATATGATTGCCCAGATGAGGTGAGAGTTTATTTTTGATGATCCATCCCCTTTGCATATGTTTAGTGGTGTATCCTAGGAAAGCAGGACTAATTCCTCACCCACTTTCTCTGGACCTTGAGTTGGTCCTTATTTTAATATATCTTACATGACACATGGAGCTCTTTGCAACTTGTTTATACCCAGCAGCAACTGGTATGGAAACTCAGTTTTGCCATGGACCACGTCAGGGAACCTACATAAGCTGCAATACTTCTCTAAGCCTGAATTGCTTCATTTGAAAAATAGGGATAGAAATGATAATCACTCCTAGGTGGGTGCAAGGACTCTCCACTCAGGCAGTGGAGCCATGGGCCTCCCAGGCAGGACATCTTTAAGATTCAGCTGCCACTTAAAGGCCTCCACCAGTTAAAGCAAGCTGCCCTCATTCAGGACTCAGGCTGTTTCTTCCCTTTGTGTGTGTGTCCTGGACCCCACATTTCCATAGCAGAGCTGGACAAACAGGCTAAAACTCACAAATGGCTTCACCAAACAATTGACAAAGGAAGTTAGTTTATGAGATTTACAGAATACAGTCTTCTAAGCCTTAAGAAGAGCCCAATGTGCAATGAGGGGAGACTGTATAAAGTAAGCCACTGAAAGAATGAGGGCAATGATGATTGCATTAATCTAGAAAACATGACCTAGTTTAAAGAATATTAAGGGATCCAAGTTGCCTTATTTGGACAGTTCAGAGTTCTCAGATTTTATACAAATAGTGCATTAAAATAAGACTGAACCTTTAGCAGTAGCAGCCTAGGTTTGAGCAGCAGGTGTATCTGAACCTGAGGGTAAAATTCATTGTTAGCTTTGAGACTTTAGGCGAGTTGTTTAGATCATGGGTCCCCATTGGTAAAGAATGGTCTTAATAAATATTAGGAATAATACTGTAATAGGTAGGATATGAAGTTAAGAACACAGGACGTGATGGATATAATTGGAAGTCTCTAGAAAGATTCATATTGGTTTCTAACCATAAATTTATAGTAACTCAAAAAGGAATCAAATGAGACCATATTCTTCTAAAATTTTGGGATGCTCTCCAATCTCTCCCCAACATCCCCAAAGGCATTTATCAAAATCTACCATAGAAACCTTTTCTGAAATTCTTTAAAAAATTATCTGATTTGCTATGTTCAAATTGAAGCCAGATTCATGAAGAAATAAGGTCAGAACTTCTGTATCATAAACCACAACTCACTTTCACATTAGAATATGGTCTGTGGTTGGTTACTGCTTGTACCTCATTTAATAGATTCATTTCATATGGCATATCTGCTATACAGTATAAAAATTTGATTTTGTTTTACATAAACATGGTATTTGGGGTCATTTCTATACTGAATACCAGGTCTTTATCCCAGTTTTTGTTAAAATGTAAAGTTATTTCTACAGGAAATCACAGGTTCATATGACTCTGACCCATTGTGAATTTCAGGCATTCAACCAAAAGAGACATCTTACTTGGTACTTATTCCACAAGCCTGAGTTTTAGCTTTGATACTCCAAATTCTCTGCTGAAACGTTTTCATGAAACCTAGCCTTATAACTTAACTTTTCTTTGATTGCATGTATAATACTAAATGAAATTATTTTATTCAGAAAACACACAAACCAACGACTTTAACAAACTGTTGAGGTGTATCTCCTACGCAGGGATATTTCCAGGATTTTTCAGGACTGTTCCTCACCCAAGGGCCATAAAGAGCTTGTTTTGGCTTTAGGCAAGACTCAGAGCACATCTCCTTCCCACAAATGACAATTACTATTGATGTCAACACGCCATATCTTTGCTGCTTCTCAAAGAAATTCAACAAGATTGGGATAGATTAATGAGGGAAGTTGAAGCTCATGTTATATCACATGCACTCAAAAACTTGCCAAGTTTAAAGTAAAATTAGGAGTTGACATTAAACCTTGAAAAGTTGGTTGTAAAAGCTAGGATAGCAACTAAAATTTACAGCAGAATAAAATGTTAGAGTCCTAATAAATGTCCAAGGAGAACATATACTCTAAGAGAGTAGACTCATTCCAAGGTTATCTCAGATTTCATAGAAACATTTCTATTAAATTCCTACATAAAAAGTGGAGAGAGTGAGATTTTAACAATTCACAGAAGAAATTTTATTCCTTTTATATTACTGTAAAATCACCTAGAATATTCTGTCAAGTATAATATTCTAATTTTGCGATTCTAAGAGTCATTGCAGTGGAAGTGAAATTGTAAAATGGATAAAAATGACAAATAACATACTGGATCCTAAACAGAAGCCTAATACCCAAGATGAGACTTATCATTTTCCTGCTGGTTCATTTCCTGCCAGTTTCCATGATGTTGAATAAATGCCACATACTAGAACCACGCCTATTTCACCTACAAGATATAAGTTAGGAAGTTATTAGTCAATCACAAGACATATGAAGCAAAAGCATGTTTGATAACATTGCATAGAGAGCTAATATTTCAATAATATCAATAATTTCAATGATGTAAAATAGGGAAATGTTTTTCAGATCATCATAATAATTCAGAAAGTTGCTCCAGCACTGCCCTAACCCCCAAAATTTTGGAGCAATTGATCCCCTCCTGTGGTCAAAGCTAGGGTAGCACAAATTGAAAAGTGTGTTAAAATCCTATAATAAAGTACCTGCCTCTGGAATTTTTTAGGTCTTACTATAAGGGGATTTCTGAACCCTTACCTTGTGCAGATCTGTCTAAATAGAAATTATAGTGCCAAGAGTTATCGAAACTGATTTGATGAGAACTGAGAACTATTTGAGACTGGAACTGTGAACAACTGTTGGATCAAGAAATGAAGAACCATCTACAGGTAGTAGTAAAAGCTCTGATTTAAGGATGTGGCTTTTTATACAGACAGGCAGGGACAGACTTGAACACCTCAGTGAAGCAGTGAGTGGAACAGAGAGGAGCAGCAAGTTGGACACGTTTCAGCAGTACCCAGCTAGTGAGGAAGAGATGGTTGGAAGTTAAAAACTATATCAGACTTACTAATAATTTACTATGTGGCAGACACTAATCCAAGCTTATTAAAAATATTAACTGTAATCATCTTCATAAAAAACCTAGGAGATAAGCACTATAATTACCCACGTTTTGCAGAAGAGAAAACTGAGGCACAGCATGGTCAAGCAACTTGCCCAAGGATACAGTCAGTAAACAATGTGCTCCAGATCCGAAACCAGGGGCTATGTCTCCAGAGTCGGTGCCTTGCGGTCAACCCCAAGGGCAAGTGATTAAAGAATGTTAAATGGGCTCTTTGCTTTAGTTTCAGAAAAGGCATCAATAGTAAAACAAAAAAAAGAAAAAGAAACTAGTATAAGTGCCCCCACTTCCTGTGCTAAAATTCTAAATCAGTCAAGGGTGATTAAATCACGCTGTAGGAAAGAGCAATCATCTTCCAAGTGGCAACTGAAAGCAAGCTGTGTGGGACCAAATGTTGGCTGAGCCCTCTCCCTCAGCATCTCTACTCTGAGACCCAGGCTGGGGGCCAGGCCTTCATCTAGAACACTACCAGTAGTCACATCAGAGAGAAAACAGGCCCTGCTAGGTTTTGCATCTGTGCTATATCCTTCTGCGTACTTGTGATGCTTGTCACTTCTACTTATAACCCATCAGCCAGAGCTACTTATACAGCCCTGCCAAACAATAGAGGAGCTAGGGGGGCAAGCTTGCCACATGTGTGAAGGAAAGGGAACCACACAGGGAAGTTAGAGAACCAGAATACTGTGCAAACTACAGTAATTATCCCCACTGCTAAGATAGCTTAAAACTGATTTTTAAATACTTGACCCATCACCAACTCAATGATATAAAAGAACTTGAGTGTAATGGCCAGGGAAATTGAGTTTGATGAGACAATACCCTTAAGAAAAGTTTTGTGATATCCCATGGAGAGAGGAAAGAGATACTCATCCTCCTCATCTCAAATCTAAGGGATCGATTGTAGAGCTTGGATTGTGTCTTCTGGAATTTTGGGACCCACAGAGTCACAGCTGAGTGATCTGCAGCCTTATTTGCAGATTAAGTGGTACTCATTTTAATTACAGGTAATGTAGAAGTTTCCTGTGGAAGAGAAAAGACAGAGAGACAGACAGAGAGACAGAAAAAGATAAACAGAGAAACAGAGAAAGAGAGACTGAGAGAGATACCGAGAAAGAAATAGATAGAGAAAGGGTAATGCAGGAGCTACTGAGTCATTCTAGAGCCTTCTTCAAGTGCCTTTGCACGAGAGAGCTGCATAGAGGGGGCAATAGGACTGCAGGAGAGCACTGCTTTGTAGAAATGGCCTGAGAAGAAAGATCAGCAGGGTTTGCCCCGAGCAGCCAGAGTAATAGGCTCCAACTCCAATCCAACACCATAAGTCAATGAGTCCTTTATCTTTTTCATGCTAGACTTCTTTTCTGTGGGGATGCTTCTCTCATACAGGAGGGCACATGTTTCCCTTAGAACACCTCTCTGTGAGTGCATATATATTCCTTCCCCTACTCAGAGTCTGACACCCTGGGCCGGGTCATGACTGCTACTCCCCCTTCCTACACACATGGACACTTTCCTCACCCTGCTTGGGTTCTTGCTACCCATGATCAGGCTGCCTTCCCATGTGGCCACCTTCACCATTGATGGGATTCAACACCATGTGTTGGGCCACTGCCTTCCTCTAGTGGAAACCATTCTCACCCTCATTGGACCCTATCTCCCAATCCGGGCCATCTTCATGCCACTAAGTCTTCTAAGTCTTCCTCAACTGGTCAGACCCAATGGTTCTGGATGAAAATTGTTTAAAAAAAGAAAAGATAAAGAGAAATGGGAGAATATTCCAATTAATTATTTTTAATGCTCTTAATTGGTTCTTAGGAAACTATTATTGAAATAAAAAATAAATATACCTTTAGTCTACACTTATAAAAATTTACTAATGATTTCCATAGATAAGTAAATTGCTACTATATAGTTAGAAAGTCTAAGTTTCTTTAGAAATTTGGAGAAAACAGTTGAAAAAGTAAATCAATTCCCATCACCCTGTTTCATAAATAGTTTTATGGTTCTTAGGATACTGTCATTTGTGATGAAGACAATGCACTTGGAAGATGTCATTGTATGTCTTAAGAAAAAGTGATTTTTTTAGAGTTTAATAGACCCAACTAGTTCTCTGGCCTTATAGAATAAACCCCTTTCTGGGGTTTACTTTCAGTATTTGTAGAGGGAAGGTGTTAGGCTTGGTGTTTTCAAAGAACATTTCCATCATTAACATTCTTTGATTTGAGGATCAAATAAAAAGCAATTTTATTTTTTCTTTGCAAATAGGTACATTGTCCAGTAGCAATGCATTTCTTGTCTTACTAAGTGAAAGGTCCATTAAATAAAGTATTGTGACCTGGATCACAGTCTACCTTACATTTCCATAAGAAAGCTTTTAAGAACTAAAGTTCTTCGTTCATTATTTACTTTAACTTCCCATCTTTCAGGGAACCAGACGTGCCCTCTGGATTCTAACTTCTCCATCAACCATGTGAACACTTTTACGTGGTTAGATTTAATGTTTTAATGTAAGAGAATAAGGAAAAGTTGTGTGTTTTCTTTAATCTTGGGATTGTTTTAAAGTTTGGGTTTATGACCTGATACCACATTCTTCCAAACGGCAAATCTAGTCACATTCTTCATAACGAGAAGAGGCGAGGTTCTTTATCAGTATAATGCAAATCAGAAAGAAAGGCAATTCAAATTGTTTTGCGAGGAAAGACTCTTGTGGCACAGATTTTGGTAGCAGAAAATGTAATCCTCTTTAGGATAAAAAGTATTTAATTTAGATTGGGATTTTCAAACTATTATAAAACAAATTTCCACCAAGTAAATTTGAAGATCTCATTGGCTTTACTGTGTGATGCATGAATCTGGCAGCATCCCATCCAGCAACCAGAAGGACTATACACCTAGGGGCTGTACATAATGCAAGGTTTTTATAGAGAGAAGGATAGGGCAAGAGAGCTATGGAAAAAAAGAAAAATAAATAATTATTTGGGGGCCTGGACACTTTTTTTTTCCTCAGGAGAAGAGTAGGGGAAGGGTTTTTATCATGCAGATTGCTTCTTCTTTCTATGGGGGATGGAGTGGGGGCATGTAACAAAGTACCCTACTCTTGTTGAGCAGAAAGTTCCATAGTGATGAATTACAATTACATTTCTGGGAGAAGTTGAAACTGCAATTAGATCAGGTATTAAATCTAGGTTTGCTATCATGAGCTCTCAGCATGAGTGACATCATTTCGGGCCTGTGGTGTGTTTTTTGTTTGTTTGTTTTCCTTTATAAAAACCAATAAAGGAGTGTTTGTGTTGATGGGTAAGCATGAGGGGATATGAAAGATCAGGCAGGGGATTTACTATTCATAACTGGGTGGGCTTGAGGCAGGAAAGTTAAACTAGGAAACGAAGGCCTGAAGCTCTACCCCTCCCCTTTTCCATTTTGGCTGGAACATCTCGGATTTGACCTTCACTGACCACCTGTTTCCGGCTTCCCTCTCCACATTCTCCTGAAATTGAGAGGACTGCCTGGAGAGGAGAGACAAGGATGAGCCGCCTAGGCCGTCACCCCACCAGGGTCAGAAGCAGCAGGCCACCCTCTCCTTACCTTGCCCATTTTTAATAACAACCTTCCACCCTGACCCCATGGGCATGTCTGGTTCTTTGAGGTCGCCTGCTCTCACTTCTCCAGTGCATTGTATCTTTTTAATAAATTTACTGTGCTATGCTAAGTCTTTCTGTCAGGCTCTAGAATTATTTTCTTGTTCTGTGACAAGAACTTGGGTTGGGTTGAGGCCTCCCTTGGCCTCCTTGGGTGACGCCCTGAATCAGACTCATTTATGGAGTCAAACACAGTGCAACTGGGCACAGATAATCCAAATGGGGAGGAAATTCTATGGCCCATACAGCATTAGAAGGAGATTAGAGGCCGTTGTCAGATGTTCATATATAATTATATAAGATCTTCTCATCAGACCTGCAGTCCTTTCACTTAGAAATACATGTTGCTTTGTTTTGTTTTAAATGCATTTTTCCTGTCTATTTACCTTTGATTTAAATTTGAGTAAATATTTCAGGGAAAAAATACTTAGGTACCTCCCCCATGTGAGTCCTACAGAATCTGATGTAACTTTAGGGTTCTCAGGCTGACTCTCAGTGCTCTTGAGTCTCTTGCACTGTAGCCGGAATTTGGGAAATGTGGGAAACTAAACAAGATGTAATGGGTCAGGCTTTCAAAATAATATCTGTAATCATTAGAACAAATTGTTTTTTCTTCTCTCCTGCTCCAACTCCTCTACTGCCAATGCAAATGCAAACTCTTTTATATATTTAATGGAACAAAAGGCAGCAGGAACCTGATCTCTGGAGACTCCCAAGTCCAGACTAGATAATTAACTACCCTGAATACTTTAAGAACATTGAGGTATATTTTACCCAGTGATGGTTTTGATGACCCAGAATATCCTTTCTCACCTCTAAGCAGATGCATGTGATTTATGTGTGCACGTGTGTGTGTGTATATTTTAAAACAAATGGAGATCTTACAGATTGCAGCATCAGACACTAGTATAAAATTCATTTATATTCTTTATCTTTAAAATGAGTAAAATACTGTGAATGTACTTATTGTTAATATGAATTTGCTGTTAGAATATGCTTGAATATTTTTCTACTTCAGTAAAAAACAAGCAAACAAAAAAAGCTTTTAAAATAATAGATACTCAGACCCAGTGCCCACTTGGAATCATTACTTCAAATCTATTTATATCTGTCTATATCTGAGATTTTATCTCTGTGTTTCTCAATCTCTCTTCCTTTCTCTTTCTCTCTCTCGATTCTAATGTTTGGCCATAGTTGGTTTTACCATGAATAGAATCACGCTTAAACAATTTCCCAGAAAGAAACACTAAATTATTTTCAAAGATACAAACTTAGTTAAGTAAAAGGAAAACTTGTTTCTCGTGTAATTACACCATGGAAATTCTGAGGCAAAACTGATTCTAAACCATCAGAACAAGAGAAAAAACCCCACCAAGATTTAACTCTTTCAGTTCCTGCTTTTTCCTGTGGTTCGGCTGGATTTTCTCCCTCTGCACATGAAATCCCTCCATTTTCTCAGATTTCCTGCTGATTCCCCAAAGTGGAGAATCACTACACACATTCTCATGGAAGTTGATAGGTGGCAGGAGAATCATCATGACTGTGGAATTGGCATCTCTCCGCAGCTATGTGCTGGCTGAATTGAGGAACTTGGAGACCTTCTTAGTGCTCCCACCATGAACTTAGAAGGAGAGTTTTTAGAAGAATCTGACATGTATCCCCAGGAGTTTGGTATATGAGTCAATCCAGTGGCTTCTCCTTGGCAATAACAGACTATACAAGGCCCGAGACTGGCTGGTGCAGCTGTGGTGGAGTGGAGGGAAGTGATAATAGTGGGAGCAGATCCTTCATTCCCACAGTGTAGCATGAGGGAGATACATGATGTTGATCTCTGCGAGAAAAAATAAAAGGCTGAAGCAAAGTTTCTGGTACCTCACATTAGAGGGCTGCTAGGCCTGTGGGAAAAACTATGGATATAAAAAGAGAGGCAGTAAACTCTCAGCCTCTCACAAGCCAAAGAACTGTACTGTGCAGAGGCTTGAACACAACTCACACATGCACCCCAGAAGAATGTTCCATGGACACAAGGTGTTCCCAGCCAAGACAAGATGACAATGATACCAATTTAAAAAAAAGGAATTTTCTCTTTCTCCAGTTCTTCATCACCTGTCCAAAAACTGGACAGGGTGGGAGAGAAAAGGCTGAGTGTCCAACTTGACCTAAGACCAAAAAAAGAACATTCAATAGAATATTTATAATAACTTCCAAATTGGATCTGGGCATACTCTCATTAAAATCATCAGAAAGTGGTGGAGTTATGGAGTCTGCCTAAAATGTTATACTTCTGTAACTCCAACTAAGAAAATCTTTGAAACAGATTCTGATTGGCCAACCTTCACTCAAAATTCCATATCAGTGCATGGTGTAAGATGTGAAGATAGGCACCCACTCTACTTGCATATATTTGGGATTGGGAGAGCTTCCTCAAAATCAAGAGACTTCTCATCCCTGAGAAGGAAGACTTCTGATCAGATGAAATAATACATCCTGTTGCCAGACACCTTGGAAGAAAAAAAGGCAATTTCTACAGAGGAATAATTTCAATATATAACACCCTCTCAAGCACATGTTCCTTTAGTCTCTCTTCCAAGTCTTTGTTCCAAGTTCTTTTCTTTGTTATTGAAACAAGTTAAATTATTTAATTAAAATGAAAGACATCTTGCCCAGCTGGGTGTGACTCAGCTGTTGAGCATCGACCTAGGACTCAGAAGATTGGAGTTTGATTCCCAGTCAGGGCCCATGCCCTGATTGCATGGCTGTAGCCCATCAGTGACTCTCTCATCATTGTTTCTCTCTCTCTCCCTCTCCCTTCCTCTCTGAAATTAATAAAGATATGTAAAAAATAAAAATAAAAGACATCTCAAGGAAACCATTATTTTCTTTTCCTTTAAAACTTTTCTTAATCCATGATATTGTCCTTATGATTGATATGAATATCTCTCATTTTTGTGGGATATGTTTTTTTAGACTATTTAGTTTCCCATTAAAACTGTAAGGCCATGGCATAGATTGTTCATAATGACAGTATCTATAAACATTTATGCGTGTATATTTATATGTTTATGCATACATATTTACATGCATCTTCTATGTAACAAGTAGGTACAGGAGTTAGGCTTCAGGGTTACTATAGGTTATGTACCACAACATTACATTTTTTAGGTTTTCTATTTTCTGCTTGCTGATTTCAGATAGAGAAATTTTTGGTGCTTTCAGAAAGAGAATTTCTTAAAAAATTTTGCTTTCTTCTTTGTACTATTCTATATTGCCTGACTTTAATTACTTGATTTATTTATTCACTTTTTATGTTATAGGTCAAGTATTATGTTGAAACAATTCTTTGGCAAGTGAATTCTCTTGTAATTCATCCAACTCACTTTGACATCTGATGTTAATGATCATCCGAAAACAATAGCTATCTTCTCATTTCCAGTTCCTACTGCAATCCTAACATTGGTAGTGGTAACTATTCTCTCTATTTTATTTCGTGCGGGGCATACCCATTCCTGTTGGGATGACTTTTTTGATATCATTTAACTATACTCACCTCCAAAGGATTTGCACTGTCCTAGTGAAAACTCTTCTCTTCCTGGCAAGACCTGTCCTCATGAAAGCAGCTTTCAACCCTTCATCTTGTCATATCAATCCTTTCAGAGTGACTGGATGAAGACAATGATTTCCTCAATTTCCACCTTGTCCTAACACATCAATTCAGGGAACATTTCCACTGTCCTCACTCTCACACCTTTGAACTTACATCATGTGGATTGTCATGATTCATAGTCAGGTGAATTTAATCATTGTGCACTCGACAACTATCTCAACTTGCAGTATATATATATTGATAGGCACGCCAACATGGATTAAACTCCAAGGACACGGGGAGGCAGGGATTTTGAAATGTTTTTGTCTGATTGCTGTGATATAATTCCTAGCACACTTTCATGTGCAGACAGGTCCTTGATAAATGCATGGGAATACTCCTGGCTCAGTACTATAAGTTTATATCACCAGAGTCATAGAATGATAGACTTGGATATATCTTTAGAAATCAGACCTCAACTCTTTCACTTTTCAGAAGAGAAACTTAAGACCATAAATGCCAAATTGTTTCTTAAAAACTTTTGGAAACCACCTGCTGGCAGAGGCAGAACTGGGGCAGAGATATTTTCACTTTCATCCAAAACTCCCTTTCCCCTTCACTAAACTATGCTGCCTCTTCATTCTTTAGAGCCTTCGTTATTTCTAAATATATCCAGTGGAGGGGAAAATGAGGCAATGTGTCGCTTGCCTCTTCTAGATTTATAATATAAACATGTAGGTGCTGTGATAGAAACTGTAAGGTGGATGAAACTTCCAAGGGACCCAACTCCAGGGATGTGCATTGAATAAATTACAGGGAAAGAATATTCATTTCGTTAAATACCTGGATTTGTTTCCCAACTGAACCACTCTCTCAGCAGTGTGTGCTCCAAACAGCCAGTGGACCTGTGCCATTTTCACTGTGCTGCTTCTCAGAGGACAGTCATGGCCTAGCACAGGAGAGGGAGGTAATGTTTAAACATCTTGAGAAGTGATATGGAGTGGCCATGATCTTGCTGCATTCTGCAGAGGTAAAGCTGGGACATACGGGACCTACCCAATTTACTTCCGGCCCTGGTTCTCTGTTGCCTCCACTGTCTACTCTTTCATCTCCTCATTTGTACCATGATTCCCTTTCGCTCCACCCCATTCCTAGTCTACTCCCCATCACGGCCCTTCCTCATCAGGAACCCTGATTCCTTCTCCTCCCCATCCTCTTTGTTTTTAATCTTCAAGCCGCTTTCAATAGGCTAATCTACAGATAATCT
This sequence comes from Miniopterus schreibersii, assembly GCF_964146895.1. NCBI lineage: Eukaryota > Metazoa > Chordata > Mammalia > Chiroptera > Miniopteridae > Miniopterus > Miniopterus schreibersii. Next base: position 188,547,905 of record NC_138101.1, read on the forward strand.
CCAGAGGCAGGGACCTAGACACACCTGTTTCTGGTACCAACGCAGAATCTGGTCCCCAATAGACACTTATAACCGTTTTTTTAGATTGATGAATAACCCATAAGTCATGAAAACTAAGATTTTTATGTTGAAAGAATGATCCAAGAGGCACATGCTAATGGCTGTGTTCTAAAGCTCTGGGCTCTGAACAGAGGGATCCTGAATTCTTGGAGCCATGTTGGGAGATAAGACATTTTTTGAGTGTGGAGTAATCTGACTATAATTTCTCCAACTGCACCATGTAGGCAGCCTCCCTCCCCCTGCCCTAATGTAGAGTGGGTCTGAGTAGTAACAAGCTCCAAATGATGTCATTAGTTCAGGTAACCAGGGTGGCTGCTATAAGTGATCCATTTTTCAAGGCAATATTCACATTTACTTTTCCTAATGCTTCCTTTACTAGGAGCATGTGACCAAATCCAGAACCTTTGGGCATAGGGAAATAATCATAGAGATAATCTCATCCCAGGGATCCCTACCTGGCCCTTAGAAACCATGGTGGCCTCTAAAACTTTGTAATATTTAAAAATCTTCTTAGTGATAAGCTAACAAAAAGCCTTTACTTTTGCCTGAAAATTTTAGAACTTCAAAAGATAATACTCCTTATATCTATTATTTTGTGCTCAACAAACAGTTCTAACTGGTAGCCATATGTGTGTGTTTTTATTAAAATATAACTGAAACATATGACTTATGACTCAATAAAGAACTATTTATAATTCAATAAAAAATTTCCAGATTTTGATATTTCCTGGGCAGGAAGTAGTGGGAAATTTTGGAGAACAGATCTAGTTCAGATTCTGCATTTATTGATGTATCTGGAGCTATTCAATGACTGGCCTCATAGACCAGAGCAGCAAGAGCAGTCCTGGGATTTCTTCCCCTACGGTAGCACTTTCCTTCATTCACATATCTACTTCTATAATGATTCAATAAACTCAGTGTGAGCTATTTCTTATATATACTCAACATGGACATTCTGTCTTCTTATAAAGTATTCCACAGGCCTTTTGGACTTATCTTGAATAAGTAGACCACACTTGCTTGCACCTTGAGGGTTTTGAAGCACATCTTCAAATCCCCTTGAGGTGTGTTCTTTATTGTTTTGTGACCCAGTGATGGCTTATTACTTCAATCCTCTGAGAAGCCCACAGAGACAAATGGCTCAGAGCTTCTTGGGCTCTCCAGCATGCACTAGACCAGATAAAACACGTCTGTGATACGATTAAACCTTAGCAAACAGCCCCATGTCAGGATTACACTCTGCTGTTTCCAATAGAGGGAAAGAGGAGCTTTTAGGTATAAATGCACATTAAGAGTAGAAAAGACTTTCAGTGAACAGGAGCAGAACAGGTTTAGTAACAGAAAAAATCCCAGCCAGCAGCAGTTTCACAGTGGTATACACTGGATGTTTCAGACTCAGGAAACAACACAAATGCAATGCATGATTTTCAAATACATCATTTCAAAAGTTACTCTGCAGCGGGCTCACTCTATTTCATACTTGATAAGTTATACTTTTGATTAACATTAATTTTTCATGTATTATTATTATTATTTTTTTTAATTTTATTTTTGTTTAAAATCTTACAGATGTCCCTTTTTCTCCCCAATGACCCATTCCACCCCATCCCATCCCCCTCCCTACTCCCTCTCCCCACCATTGCCCGTGTCCTTGGGTTGTGCATATACGCATATAAATTCTTTGGTTACTCTCTCCCCCTTCTTTTTTTAAAAAATATATTTTTATTGACTTCAGAGAGAGGAAAGGAGAGGGAGAAAGAGAGAGAGAAACATTAATGATGAGAGAGTCATTGATCAGCTGCCTCCTGCATGCCCCAGACTGGGGATTGAGCCCACAACCCGGGTCTGTGCCCTGACCGGGAATCGAACCCCAATCACCTGATCTTAGGTCAATGCTCAACCTCTGAGCCTCGCCCGGCTGAGTTCTCTCCCTTCTTAATGAATCTAAAAATTAGCCAAAAGAGAATTATATTTTTTGTATTACTCAAATACTCAGCTCATGCGTTAACTTCTTTCTGAACTCTTTCTAACACCCACTTCCAGTTTCAAAAACCTCATGTTCATGTTGTTATAGTCCTCAAAAATATTGGTTGAATTTTTGTATTTATTTGGAGACAAGGAGTTGAACAACATCTTTCCTTCAACTGAATTATAAATTATTTTTAGCCATTGGCTAGATTTCCAGTGCCAAAGAACAGTGTCTGGCCAACGGCAGGGGCTCAATGAAATTATTTGACTGAATTGCTTTCTATAATATAAAAATACTATTGTACAGTCAAAAAGTTCTTGTTGGAATTAAAATCAATGTTAAAGGGAGTCCCTGACCCTTCCACCTGACCTCCACATAAATACAGCTTTGAAGTAAGATTGTCTTTTTCTGGAGTTGGTCCCTAGAGCTGTTGAAACAAACCTTGCTTCATGAGTAGAATTGTGACTCCTCAAAATTTGTATGTTGAAGTCCTAATGCCCAGTACCTTAGAACGTGAATTTATTTGGAAATAAGGTTGGTCAAGATATAATTAGCTAAGTTAAGATGAAATCATTAGGATGGTCTCTAACCCAATACAACTGTTAACATTATTGTTAAAGAGAAAACCACATTCCCAAAGTAGTGTCACTCCTTCTAAGAGCCCACAATACCAAACTTAGATTTAATACCTGATCTAATTTTGGTTTCAACATTTTTCAGAAACAGTCTTAATTAACCAGTCTGGAATCTTTGGATCAACACCAATTAGATAATTTTTCATGTGAGCTCTTTCCATCCCCTATAGAATGAAGAACATATTTGCATGATATAATCATCACAGTCTCTTGTCCCCACAAAACATCATAACTCTGAAATAATCCTTTCCTTTGTTAATTACTCCCTTTTCCCACCTTTTTTTTTTATATAAAACCTTCCATTTTGTACAATCCTTTGGAGTTCTCTTCTAGTTGCTAGATGGTATGCTGCCCAGCTCATGAGTCACTTAATAAAGACATTTAGATCTTCAAATTTTCTCAATTGAATTTTGTTTGTTTTCAAACATCATGAATAAAAGAATTGCAAGTCTCAGTTCCTTATTTCCTAAACATCCTCCCTTTTCTTTCATATTCTGCGTAGAGCGAGGACACAAAGGGGCATAATAGCTTTCTTGACCTTTACCCTTACACTGCAGCACATCTCTTTTTGTAAAGAATTACTCACCCAATGTTCCTCCTGCAAGCAGAAACTCAGTACTTAATATCAATCAGATGAGTATTATGAAGTTTGGTGGTTCTACCTATAATTTCCATAAATAAACTGTATGACCTCATGTAAGTCACTTAAATTCTAAGGGTCATAGTTTCTTCAACAGCAAAATATATATAGAAAGAATTGCATCAAAATACCTCCAAATCACTTCTAATTTTAACTTTTTAAAAAGTCTATGTGAACAATTTATTCATCCAGCCAGCCAGCCAATGACTAATTGAGCACCAGCTCTATGACGAACACATTTCTAGGACTCCGATCTCACACAGTTTGCATTCCAGGGGAAGACATACCATCAGCATCAAAATAAATACATCTACAGGAGAGTGTTAGATAAATATATATTACATGTTTATACTTATGATCTAATGTAATATAAGGTGCAACGATGGTGATGTGAAGAGGGTGACCACTTTAATTTGGGGGGACTGTGAAACAGTCTCTGGGTGGGTAGATGACACTGAAACTGAAAGATAATGGCAAGATGGAGCCAGAGTGGAATTATTTCAGGCCGAAGGCACAGTGAGTGCAAAGGTCCTATGGCAGGAAGGAGCATACCTGTTAGAGGAACCTAAAAAGAATCAGTGTCTCTAGTAACCGAGGGAGACACCAAGGTTAGATGGGGATGGATTGATAAAAGGGGCTGGACCACATAGGGCCCTGCAGGCTTTGCAAAGGAGTTTGAGTTCTCTTTTGAAGTCCAATGGCAGACAATTGGGGGATTTTGAATTGAAGAGTGGTATGATCTTATTTATTTCAGGGATAGTAATCAATGCCTCCTTCATCAAGACAAATATTTTCCCATACAGGCAGTGTGGATTTTCTCCTTTCTCTTTTAGTTGCTTTGGGTTTTTACTTTCTCTTTTGTGTTCTTTCTCTTTATATTTCTTTTTTAATTCTTTTTTTCTCTCCTATGTTATTGATTTCTAAATTTATTTTCTCTTTCTCTGCCCGCCCCCCACCAGTTTTTCCCTTCATCAAGCAGCCCTTGAGATACATTACGGCAGAGATTATTTTAACTGAGCAGAATAAAGCCGCAGACCCCACTAGGGGTCACTTCTGACTCACTGATGAGTCCTTGATCCTGCAATTTGCCTTCAGTTTATAGCCAACCCAGGAGACACTGGGGGATCTTGTCTCTGTCTCTTTCCACCTTTCTGACCCTTCAGGGATTCAAGTCAAAGGTATTGTGGTCCATAAACTCCCTGGACCCATGCCACCCCAGGAGCCGGGAAGGCTATCAAAACAGGTCTGCCCGGGGGCTCTGCTTTGTTCAGAGGAGACTGGTGCTCTTGAGCCAGGAACTTGGCTCCTTGACAAAAGTGGCATCATTCTGTAAAGTGGAATGTCACCGGAAAGGCTGTGATTGTGTGAGGAATGCCCGGGCTGTCTGTCTGCCTCTTGCCGGCAGGCTGCCTGAGGGTCCAGCAGCCAGGCTTCCTGGGGCTTCCTCCAATTGTCTTCACACAGAGCTTAGTACCCATTTAAAGACATGCAGACCTGCCCTCAGCCTTCTGCTGAAAAGTGAATCTTCCTGTGATTTATTTCTAACTTGGTTGCTTTTGAACTGACAGCTTCATTTATTAGAGGGATTTTTATTTTACAAGGCCTGTTGAGGCATCAAGGGCAAGTGGGTCCCTTTGGCACCCTTTGCCTTGTACAATTATCTGCATATATTTTAAAAATGTCCATACACACTGTCTATGTGGACACATAGATCTGCATACATATATCTGTCATCATAAGTGGAGTGAAAAGGTGAGGCCAACCTTTATACACATTTCACTCTACAAGTTGACTGCAGATTTCTTGACAAGATTAAGAAGGTGGCAAGTGTGCTTCTGTAGGTGAACTAGTGAATTAAGCTTGGTGATCTGAAAGATTTCCCTTCTACTGTTCTTTCTTGGCATCCAAATTTCGTTTTTAAAATGAAATACATATCTCTTGGAAAGCCTTGGCCAAGTTGTCAGTGTTTTAATTGCCTGTCACCAATGGATGCATATGTAAAATTAAATACGTTATCTTCTTCCATTTTACACTGTTTTACAGTCCACCATGCAAATTCACTAGTACTCTCCCTACGTTTTTACATTTACTGTTTATCTTATTTTATGAATAAGAATTCTGAGACTTACTGAGGTTAAATAAAGACTTTCCCCAAAGTCACATGTCTAGCATACAACAGATCAAGGACTAAGTCTAAGAGGTCCTGAATTTAGTTCAAATTTAATGTCCTTTACAACATGGTCTGCAAGCTTTTTCTGTAAAGGGCCAGAGAGCAAATATTTTAGGCTTTGTGAGTCGTATGTGCTCTGTTGCAACTATTCAGCTTTGCTGTTACAGCACAAAAACAGCCCCAGACAATACATACATGAATGGGCATTACTGTGTTTTACTCTAAAGTTCTATTTATGGATACTGAAATCTGAGTGTTTTATAATTTTCATGTGTCAGGAAACATCATTCCCCCTGTTTTTAAAATTGATGTAAATATGTAAGAAGCACTCTTAGTTCATCAGCCCTAAGAACACATATGGCAAGTGAGATTTAGCCAATTGGCTGTCGTTTGTAGAACCCTGTTTGGTTGGAATTATGGTCCTGTCAGCTGAGTCCTAAATTCAGTTTAGAACCAGAGAATGAGGAAGTTAAGGCCTCTTGAGCAATTTACATCATTGTAAATTATCAGGTGAGTCTTAGGGACCTGTCATCAAGGATTAATATCCATTAAAATTTATTTAAAAAAAATAAAGTAAACATATCACTTGAATAGATGCAACTTAATAAGTTGAGTCATGTTTTTCAAAAAACATGTAATGAAGAAATAGACTTACAGAAGAATATCCTTCATAGATTCTATGAACTTTGGAAGAATTCTCGGGAAAAGTGAAAAAAAGAAAAAGAGAATCTACTGTAGCCCAGTTAAGTTTAATTATAATAAGCCAAAGGATTCGGTCTTGCAAGCACAGATGAGAATATTACCCAGGCTGTCCAGAAAAGCAAACTTCTCCCTTTTCTATTATTTACACCTAAAAAAAGCTTGCTGATAGTTGCTCAAGATAACACACTATACAATTGCATAGCTTCAGGTTCTGCAAAGCTGAGCTATAAGATAAAAATAAAAATATATCAAGAGTTAATTCAATATAATAAACCCTCAAATCATGTTTGTTAACAATTACATAAAAAGGTACTAACCAGACAAATTGCTCAGGAATTAGGAGTAGGCTGATGCTGGAGAAGGAAGCCCTCATCTGGTCCCTAAATGAAGAGCAGTCATTGGGCATTAATCAAATTAAATGGAAAACCAATAAAATGAAAATACTCCACTGACATTTTAGCTTATTCTTGTTAAGATTAAAATTTTGAAGCATAGTTTCTATATTTGTTCTTATATTTGGCACAAAGTAAAAAGTTTTAAATATTTAAAATAAAATATACCTATTTAGATATACCCCTAGGTTAGAAAAGTCCACTTGGGGGGGACTAATGGTAGGATTAATAACAAATATTGAGACATAAATTGAGATAAATCACTGACTCTTTGCTATTGCCTATCTTCAAGTCACTCAATTCTTCAGTTTCTCCTCTCTGTCAATCCAGATTTTGTTTGCTTTCAAGGCCTGCTCAACTTCTGATTTCCTCCAGAGACTTCCCTACTTATACTTGCTCATGAATCTATCTGATTTCCAAACAATGTAACATTTATTTAAAGACAGTGAAGATCAATGTAGATAGATGTATTTCAGTATTTTCTCTCAAAAAGATGTAAACCCCTTAATGACCAGGCTTATGGCACACAGAGTGAATGGCTTGTGATGCTCCCACAGTAGGTCACTCTTGGTTGGCTGATCACTTCTTTTTCAAATCCTGATGGAAGGAAAAACCTTACCTGTCACTGTCAGTGAAGAGTGATCTCTGACTTCTCAAGCAGTCTGTTCAGAATGGTTACTGGTCTTTCAGATTTCCCATTGAAGAATCACCCGGAAATATGATTAGTACTAAAGAGCATTCATAAGTGGAAGCATACCTGCTACTTTGAGTCAGGAAATATATAATATTTTGCATTGAAAAATACCCAACTTTGATTCCTTAGAACAGTGTCCTTTCTTTACTCCTTTCTCAGTTTGTGAACATTTTTTTAGCCACAAAATAGTTCCTGAAAACCAGCAGCATCTTATTTAGAGGGCACTGGCAGTCAGATCCTGGCTGTAAGATCAACTCAGTGGCAACTCAGAGCAGGTTAGCAAATCAACACCGTCCAACCTGCTCAGCTCTGACATTGAGATGTGGCACTGCTCTTTTACATCCTGTAAGTGAAAAGAAGGGGTTGTAATGAACTCGGTATCTGCCTGGAGTCATATGTCTCATACTTCCTAGAGATTAGAACCTATTTTACTTAAGCAGGAAAGTACATTGACAAAATTTAGAATGAAGATGTAGATACATGTAATAATAAGAGTAATTAACATATTTTGTGTTAGATGTTATATTAAGCAATTTATTTTTCACAATTCTGGAAAGTAGGTACTATATTACTATGTTCCATTTTATAAATGAGAAAATTGAAGCTCGGACAGATTAATTGAATTAACTAAGGTGAGACAGCTTCTAAGAGCCAGCAAACAGATATAAACTCAGGATGACAGACCCTGTAGCTTGTGTAAAACTCATAGAAGAAGGCCATGAAATGAATTATTTAGAGACGAGTGATAAAGATATTAAAAGTGGGTCATGACAGGTTAATATAAATGAGGCAACAGTTCTCTGCCTGAAAAGGGAGGTTTTAAATGGGGTCAGATGTGTAGAAATGAATTTTATGTGATTTTTTTCATTCATTCAAAGCATGTTTATTGAGCACATACTATTACCCAACATAGCCAATGGTGACTAAAATATACATGGGCTTTGCCTCATGGAACTTTTAGTTCATCGTGCTGAAGACTTGTCTAGGATTTAGAAACCACCTAATCCTTACTCTCATGGATTTTCTCTCTGGAGACTAGAGACTGTCCCTGCACTCTAACTGGTTCCTGAATCTTGACCGCAGATGGTCATGTCTTTGGTCATTTCACTCATCTTCCTGGAGGAAACTTCTCTGATAGTTACCTTTTGTTTCTGTGTTAGTTAGGGTTCCACCAGAGAAAAGAATCTGTAGAAGGCATCACAGGGAAAGTATTTATAGAACAAACAACTGAATTTAAAAGAAGTGAACATATTTACCTAAGGGCTCAAATTGTTGAAATTTGTTGTGTTTATCAAGAGAAAATAAAAATAGTATTAACTGTCTTTATTGCATCTGCGCCCATTTATTTCCTTCCATGGTCTGAAATATGAATGTCATCTTCAGGACTCTTTTATAATTTTTCTGTTAAAATACCTCCCCTAATTTTCAGGTAGCTATCCAAAGACCACCTCTCTGTCTTTTTACAGTTCAATTTATTTGCTTCATTTGGCATGGCTGGAACCCTTGCACAGTCAGGAACTTTTTGTTTAGAGGTCCACAACAGTGGTCCCTCCCAGCTCACCAAGTGGTTTAGCTCACCTTTATCTGTTCTACTTTCCTTCACTGGCTTTTCTTCCTGAAGTAAACTTGACTCTCTTTTCTTATTCATCACTCTCATCACAAATCTCACTTGTTCCCATAGTCCTAGCAACAGGTTTTCTGCTAGTTATTCATAAATTCTCTTCTCTAACCCTGGTCTCTTATGGTAGGGGTGCCTTTGGTTCCCTGAGAATCCGTGTGCCTTTGACATTTCCCAACCCTTTTCCAGGTAGGCAGGGCCAGGTGACTACTTCCGACCACTGGGTGTAAGTTGAAGTGAGACATTCACCTCTGCACCAAAGCATAACCAAGAAATTAGAGGTCTCCTTGCTTTCTCTTTTCCTGACCCAGGAACTTAGCTGCCTAAATGGTGAAGCCATATGACACGCGAATTTTATCAGCCCAAGTCCCTGAACCACTGTAGAAAGATTCTCTCTCTGATCTACATTGAATATGCAACGCGAGCCAGAAGTAAATCGTTATTGTGTTAATCCACTGAGATTTTGAGCTTATGTTTTTGCTTGTTTTTGTTAGCATGGCTGGGTATTCTTAATTAAAAGACTTTTTATTATAGTTCATAACCTTTGTTTCCATCAGCATGCCAGAAGTTTCTATGCCAATAGTCATTGAAAATGACCACATCCAGAAGAGTCCTGCTTAAATACCGTTTTATCTGAACATTTTTAAGTGATGTAGCGTGTTCTGTTCTTCTTTCTGTAAAATATCTCAGTGAGGCCCCTTGTTTTCCTTTGCCTCTTACATCATACTATTCAGATGATAATCAGCTCCAAAGCTGGCTGTTATCTCAGCCAACTACATCCACTATTTCCTACCCAAACCACTGTTTCTCTGAAACATTCTCCCTTATTCGAATATATTCGATCACTACTCACAGTCTACAGTGAAAGTCCACTTATGCTACATATCTTCCCTTTTGTTTTATTTCAAAAAATCTCTACTTATAGACACTATGATTTAATCATGTTGAACATTTACAAATGATTATGTACTTTAAACTCCAATGCATTTTTATGATATTTTATTTTACCTAAAAAATATATTTTTAAATTTTTTTATATGAAAAAATATTCCTAGTTCTTCAGTTCCAATGTGAATTCTGGATGATGATTCATGAAACCAAGGTTGGGTAGTAATTTTTACTAATATTGGAGGTTTCACAGAATTAATACTTAATACAATCTTTTCTGCAAGCATTGTGACTTGGATTATGTCATACATATTTTATCTATCTATGTAGCCTAGATGGTTAATTTTATATGTTAATTTGGTTGGATTACAAGGTGCCCAGATATTTGGCTAAACATTATTTCTGGGTGTGTTTGTGAAGATGCTTCCAGAAGAAATAAGCACTTGAATGGGTGGACTCAGTAAAGCAGCTTGCTCTCTGTAATGTGATGGCATCATGTAGTTTGTCGAGGGCCTGAATCAAACAAAAAGGCTGAAGGAGGAAATGTTCAGATTTTCTTGCCTGACTGCTTAATCTGGAACATCTAAAATCTGCCCTCTGTGCTCCTGTTCTCAGGGCATCAGGCCCATACTGGAATCTACATCAGCTCCCCTGGCTTTCAGCCCTTCTAACTTGGACTAAATTTCACCTCCAGCTTTCCTGGTTTTCCAACTTGGAGATGTTAGATCATGGGCCTAAGCCTTTATAATTGCGCGAGCCAATTCCTTATAATAAATCATATATATGTGTATATAGGATTCTGTTTATCTGAATTACTGTTTCTAATACACTATTATCTATCATCATCCCAAGTAGATTGGGAAATCATTGAGGAAATGATCTTGTCGTTTTCATCTTTATATCTCTTTCACTTACACTGTACCTAAAAGAATGCCTTTAAATGGATGTTTTACAACTGTCCTTTGAATTAAAGAGTAAATCTTTCGTATCCTACCCACATCTTCATTTTCTTTGCCAACAGTTCCCCAAACATCCACTCATCTGCTTAATGCGTCTTTCAGAAATCCTGAAATACTGACAAGAAGATTACTGGTTTATGAGGTTCAAAATTAATCTCACTACTTTATTAAAATTTTGTATATTTGCTTATCTCTGGTATTTTATAATGCCTTGAAATATTGACACTGTTCAGTAATCTTAGCCACCAACTATTTTAGTGTATAATTGGCCCTTCAACATGGAACTTATTAAAAGTACCTGTTGCTCCTTTACAAACATCTCTCGACTGATAGTATCATAGTTTTATCCTAAGTACTTGATTTACCTTTCTCATAATGATGGCCAGTCTCTTTAAAAGAAATAAAAAGAAATGAGAATGGCCCGGCCGGGCGTGGCTCAGGAGTTGAGTGTTGACCTAGGATCCAGGAGATCAGGGTTCTATTCCCGGTCAGGGCACATGCCCGGGTTGCGGGCTCGATCCCCAGTCCAGGGCATTCAAGAGGCAGCCGATCCATGACTCTCTCATCATTGATGTTTCTCTCTCTCTCCCTCTCCTTTCCTTTCTCTGAAATCAATAAAGACATATTTTAAAAAAGAAAAAAGAAATGAAGATGGAAAAATCAGAGATAAGCAGTGCCTCCTTTTCTACCTTATCTTTATGTTCTTTATATTTGCCAAAGCAATGATTTAATTATTCTCTGCACGTCTTCCTCACCTCCCCTCTCTCTTTCTCTTTTTCTCTCTTTCCACAAACTTCTAATTTTGAATTTTGATATTTTCCTGGGCAAGCGATATGCAACAGCTACTCTCTCCTGATGCTGGGCAGTGTCAGAGAGCCACAGTTCCCGTCAGCCCCATCATCATGAGTTAAAATAAACAATTCGTATTCTACTGTGTATTGTGTGGACAGCATTTTTGAATACTATTATCTGAGCATGTTTAAAGTAGGTGAGATAAGTTATGATATCCGGAAGGTTAGGTGTATTAAATGCATTTTAATTTAGAATTTTTTTTATTGTTAAAAATATTACAAATGTCCCCTTTTTTCCTCACTGAACCCTTCCACCCCTGCATTCACTCCCAGCCCCAGGCCTTCACCACACTATTGTCTGTGTCTACGGGTTATGCATATATGCATATAGATTTTTAGAATATTTTAAACTTACAGTGGGTTTTTTAGGATGTAACCCCATCATAAGTCGCAGAACATCTGTACTTCTGCAGCTTTATTTGTCTGCAAGGGGCTTAAACTTTCAGGCCAGAGATATGTATCAGGCATAAAACAATAATATTTAACCCTCTCTTAAAAGAGGCAACCAACCTTCTACTTCCTTTATGTCCCTCCCTTCATCTATAGCTACCCTCCAAAATGTCTGGTTGCCTTTAAGACCACACTTATTCTTTCACTCTATAAATATTAATTCTATAACAACTACATGTTCCTGGTTTTACTGTATTTAATTTGGTGATAAGTATCCAAACCTGATAAAGTTTATGTTTTGTTTTTACACATTGGAAAAACACTTTTGGAAATTGCATTACATAAACAACAGTTAGTTAGAAATCATGCATGGGAAAAATCCTTTTTAGGAAATATTTATGCACAGATCTTACGATATTTTTATTTGATAAACTTTTGAGTTTAAATTTTCAGCATTTTTGCAAAGAATTTTGCCTTTTTCTTCCTAAATGATATCATTCTACTCCTGACTCTGGTCTCCAGATCATACTTAGAGCTCCAAGTGTCCTGGAAGTATAGAAGTGCATGTCCCAAAGCAAAAGGACCAATGGGCACTGACGGCAAAGTGGGCCTGCCCTAGCATCAGCATTCTCTTGTTCAGAGATGCTCTACACAGAAATGTGTGGGTGGATATGATAAAGTACTAAGTAGAATATAATGATATTCCCAATTGTAAAATGTAAATAAAAAGTAAGGTGGATAGTCATGGGAGTAAAGGATCAGTGTGGAATAAAGTTGTTCAGGTCTGAAAGGGTGGAGAGGGAAAGCAGACAGATATTAAGGATTTCTCTGAAGGAAAGAGATTATTGACTCCAGTTACCCTATGAGGAAACCAGGGATACACACATCTACCATACACACATCTACACAACTGGTAAACAAAGATCGACACCAGGTCTTGTGATAGCAGTTGGGATTTTCTTTCTACTACATTATTTAATCCTGCTTCTTCTACCAGTATTTGTGGTGAAAAGTGTGTTTGCATGACAGTGGGCACATTAGTGTGTGTATGAGATAGGTGGTGTATGTGTGGCAAAGAGCTACACTTTTCCACAAAAGAATGAAATAATTGGTGAAATCCTGAGCTTCAAAATTTAAGAATAACTTTATAGCAAATTTTATTTTTATTCTTCTAGTACTTGTTTTAAATTCTTAAGCAGAAATCTAGAAACTTGAACTTCACTGCATTTTTTTAATCCTATGGTAAACCTTTATAACCTAACAATTAGATATCACCGCCGAGCATCCAAGAAAGGTCTCCCAAAGCCGATAATTAACATTTAATGTTTAATCTGTAACGGCCGTACATTGTCCTGGCCTAACCTTCATTTTGATACCATTTTCACACTTTAAAAAATGTGCAATTTTTATTAGTTCACTTCCCTGGCATTCTGAACCTTCTAATGAATTTTGCATCACTACCTATCTCAGAATGTAAGTTAAGCTCCTCCCATTTTGGTTGTGGGGACATTTTTTCGGTTCCACTTCACAGTGCTAGTATGGCCAGGAGTAATTGCTTTCTTCCAGTAAGGCTATAAAGTTTGCAATGGTTCACATAATTGCACAATTAGGCACACGCAAATTGGCGGTTTATTTCGTGACATACATTTTCCCCAAACTACCACAGTAAACTGTACAGGAAAATGCCCGTTTAGCTTTTGGTCTTGAAACCTAACTGCCAAACGCCAAGGGTCTTATGCCAAGACATTCATCCCATTCCAAGCTCAGCTTGGCTTTGCATCCTGGTCTGGGGAGGGGATCATGAAATGCATCCAATATATTTATGGGCTGCACTGCTTTACTGTTGAAAAATCTCCAAAATATGCTCTTTTAAGTGATACAAAAAATAAACCCCAAAAGTGATTTTTATTTTGGAATTCCCTCTGATGAGGAAAATTTTCATACGGTATTGCCTACTGTCTTTCTGTCCTGAATAAATTTTAATGCATATAAAAGAGAAACAAATCAGCAACAATTGCTGGGGAGAAATTTATCTGGAGCCTCTCATCACTGAGTTATTGTCTTAGTTGAGTCAAAGATGTTACCTTTCCCTTCAGTTTCTGGCATTACTGATTACACAGCCTCCAGTTTCAACTAAAACCAGGCTCTGACTAAAATAACAGTGGCATTACCTACCATGCTGGAGTAGAAAACAGGTTTTTTTCACTGAAAACAGTCTGTACCATGCCATGGCAATTATTACTATGTTTATTTTACCCTTGAGAAAAATGTAACTAAATTAACCTAAGTAATGTCTTGGAAATTACACATATCTGAGTACTGCTTTGTTCCGGATGTTCTCTGCAGCCTTCAATAACTTCTTCCATTCATAGTTGGGTTGAGACTGACTCTGAAGAAAAGTCAAATTTCAGTCTTGCACACAGAATTCAAGACCATATTGGAAACAAATGTGACCATTTGCTAGAATAACAACCTGGTGTTATTTTTTCCATATGCATTTTCCTCTCTATTTTCCCTCTATTCTTCTGTCTCTAAAGCCTGAAGCTTGCCATGCATGACTTTATTAAGCATATACAAAGATTGCTTAGATTTTTGTGCAATGAAAATTTAAAGAGTAGCACAGGTGGCTGAGGAAATCTCAAAAACAAAAAATATAGGGCTGGTCCACTGATCGTGACGACTGATTTCCATAAAGCGAAAGCGCCATTATTTTCTTTTCAGAAAACATAGGGAAGCATATGTGATATGTGAAAATAATTTATTTCTCTCTGATTATTTTGAATATCAGCAGAGATGACTATAAAATTATGCAGAGGGCATTTTTTTAATGTATCTTTATTGATTTCAGAGAGGAAGAGAGAGGGAGAGAGAGAGAAACGTTAATGATGACAGAGAGTCATTGATCAGCTGCCTCCTGCACTCCCCCGACTGGGGACTGAGCCGTCAACCCGGGCGTGTGCCCTGACCGGGAATCGAACCTTGATCTCCTGGATCCCAGGTCAATGCTCAACAGCTAAGTCACACCCGGCCAGGCTGCAGAGGGCATTTTAGCATGGGTGCCCAACTCTTCAGTACTGGTCTCCCAACATCCATAATTGGTCTTCTCAGAGCTCTCTCTTCATAACTCACCTGACCCCAAGCTCTACAGAAATGCCCTTGTTCTCACATGGCTTTCAGTCCTACAAGAGGTGTGGACTAGTACTTGCAGACATATTTGCCCACATTTGAGGGGTGAATGCATAATAAGTCACTCTCGATGTCTGTGCAAATCCTACAGGAGCCAAGGGAGTGACCAGGGAGTAATCTGTATGCAGCATGCTTTATTACTCTGTGCTTACAAAATAACGTCAGTTTTACATTTTCTGAATGACCTCATTTTGTCACTAGGGCTCCATTTTTAACCTAGAAATCAGGATTTTTCTGTAGTATCTTGAAATTAATTTTAGCATGATCCTCACTTGCTCCCACAAACCAGTCCACCAACTGAAATCTGCCCTTGTCATCAGTCTATTTTTCTTTATTTCCTGCTTCTCACTTGGTCCACTCTCTGAGGAAGAATGTCTATGCCAAAGATACTAGTCCAGATGCTTCCACCAAGTCTTATTCAGAGGCTGGCAAACATTTTAATTCCATGCAAAGCTAAGGAAATGAGCCTCCTCTCCAACTCTGCTACATCTTCTTACCTAGGACATGAATCAGGTCACATTCTCCCCAGAGTTTTTCAAAAATTCCTCTTAAACAGCTACACAAATGCAAGCTCCCCACTTCTGAGAGTAGACAGCCAGTGAAAAATCCTTTAAACATAAACATAATAGTGAATGAAAAAATGTTGAAGTATATTAACATAATATTTTATTACATTAAAATCATTCAAAGACAGGCTACATGGGCCTATGGAAATGCACTTAATTGGCTTATATAAAAAGTATAAAGCAGACTGGAAGTAGAAAACAAACTCATGAGATGGAGATGGGTGTCCTTCAATAAGTGGGGGAGGAGAGTGTGTCTGAAGATTTCCAATACAGAACACTTTTATTTTATCTCTAATGATTAATTTCTTAAGGCAAGATCATTAGTGACACATTTTAACTAATATGTCAAAATGTTAAAAGTAGTTTATTCTGGATTTTCTTCTCAAGTCCAATATGACTTAGTGGGCTCTGAAGGTGTAGCCCCTAAGGTCCAATGTCACCGTGAGCTTTCATCAGCTGTGTTTGAATGAGGTGCTTAACCTTCTTGTGCCTAAAGTGCACAGTGAAGACAGTAACAGCACGTACTTCATAGGAACCATGAACCTACCATCTATATGTGTTAAACGTGGGACAGACTCTCTTGTGCTGAAATGCCTTTTAGGTTTTGGGAAAACAGTTTGCTTGTAAGATTCATAAACCAGTGGAGTTCTCTCTTAAGAGAATGTAGGGGGTTTTAGCTGGATGTAACTCCTGTGCTTTGAAGAGGAAATGTGTGAGTTGAAATTCAGCTACTGATGCTGTCATCTTCAGAGAGAAACTAAAGTATTACTAGCAAAATATTCTTGAGGTTTTTTCAGTCTTAACAGGAATCAGGAAATGCTGCAAAAATAGTGAACATGTCATTCTTTAAAATTTTCCTTTTAATCATGCTGTTTGGAGAGCATGTTTTTCTGCTTCTCGTGTGTAGGACCTGACTCCAACTGCTGAACTACCAGGTTTTATCTAGTTCCAGCAAAGTCACCCACCTGCTCTTTTGAATTCTCCTTAAAGCAAACACGCAAATGTTCACAAAAGAACAGCCTCTCTGGGATCACCATTTGTGGTCTCACACTGCATCAATTGGGCTGAACTAAGTTTTGTCAAAAATCATGGGCAGTAGATTACTGAAATGGTAGAAATACAGACCTTGTCATTAGGGAAAATGGGATGAACTTGGAAGAATAAAATGTTATTCATATTTGGAATTGTGGAAGTTTCCTTCCTGTTGTATAATTCCTTTAGAGCAGCATTATCAAGGAGCCCGCTAGTCACCTTAAGACTCCTAATCAGTAAATTTTAGAATGCCTGTGTCTTCACTTTTAGCGATTCAAATAGACTGAAATTTTAAAGATGGATTAATGCTGATGGGAGCAAGAAGAGAGAGGGAGGGAGAGAGAAACACCGGAAGAAAAGGAGGGGGAGGGAGGGAGAGCAGGAGGGAGGGAGGGAGGGAGGGAAGGAGCCAGGAAGGATGCAAATGGCCTTTAGGGTTTATGCAGAGGAAAGGTGTACAAAATAAGAGAAATTCATTTCAACATGACACTTAATTGAAAATTGTCAAAATTTAGAACACTCAAAAGAAAAAAAAGTTAAACTTTTTATGTAAGAATGGCCTATGAAAGTCAGTGTAAGAGATGTGGCAGTGATCAATGTGAACTGCTATAGAAAGTAAACCTCAACTTTACATTCTTAGTCACCCAGAAAAACAACAAAATTAGAGGTCTGAGGAATGGGGTCCTCAAATATGAAAGCACAGTGACCCCCCCCAAGGACTTGAACTTGTAAAATCAATGTAAATTGGATTCTCTTAAACATATGCAGAAACCCTTAGGAGACAGGGAGTTTCCCAAACCAAAGCTAAGCTATAAAATGAAAAGGCAAGTGAACTCCGGCTGAGTTCATCGCTAATATTTTGAAGAGAGAATGTGTCATCAACAAGGTGGTGGTCAGTGTGTAGTTTTGAAAAAGAAATTGGACCATGGAGGGAGGATTTGGCAGCTTTTATCATCGCCTTCTCTGGGAGATACCTCCAACCCTGCGAAAGATGTTTGGTTGGCTGGGGACTATGGGAACTCTCTCTTAAGCTTTTCCAAATGATTTATTTTTTTGTTCTTTTTGATACAAGAAGAACATTACTTTGGATGACAGCTTATTTGAAAGATAGAGTGATTGAAAAGACATATTGTCAGGTAAAATACTTCTTTCTATTTTCCTTCTTCTAGGCATAAAATTGGCAAAATAAGTCTGAAATTACAGAAAAGTATAATGAAAGGAATGGCCATGTATGTATGCACTCTTCCAAAGCCCATTACTGTATGCATCTGCTTTACTTTTCCAGCTTTTTCTATCATGTTTGTGTGCTTACTATTATATATATATTTTTCATTAAAGAAGCATTATTATTTATAGTTACTCTGTATGTCATGTTTTTTGACATCTCTAAATGCTCTTTATAGTTGTTAATGTTTTTTTTCTTAAAAATTTTAGAAATAGAAAAAGTATAATGAGCTTCCATGTTCTAATCCCCAAATTTCAACAATCATGAATCTGATCCTGTTTTCTCCACACCCAAACCCCTCCCCTCCTCCCCCAACCTTGAATCTTGGTAAACAAATCCCAGATATTATATCAGTTTATCTGCAAATATCTCTAAAACTATGGATTCCTTTTTAAAAACAGAACAGTGCTATTAATTCTTCTAACAAGTTAATTAGCATTCACTAGTATAATCAAATATCACTCAAATGTTTAAATCCCTCTGTTTTTCTTACTCATATGTGGTGTTTTTGTTTTTCTTTATTTTCTCCATGATCTAGCCAAGTTCCATGCTGGATAATATACCCCCTAAGTCTTTAATCTATTGGTTCATACTTCCTCATTCTGTTTTTCATTCCTTACAATTTATTGTAAAAAAAAAAAAAAAGACTGTATTATCCTGATTACATTCCTGTGGATTTTCCTGAGTACATTCCTGGGGTATCACCCAATATGTTCCTCTGACTATGTGATTCCAATAAATGAGAATTCAAATCTAGAGAAGCAATCAGGTTCAGGTATAGTTTCATTTGCATATTACACGTATTTCATTGTATAAAAATATCTTCCACATTCATACGGATGGATATTTTAATTACTTTAGTTTTTTATTCCTATGAACAATACTGTAATGAAATTCCTCATGCCTACATCTTTAAACATATGCTTAATTATGTGCTTAAAATATATTCTTAGAAATTTTATCACAGAAACAAAAATCACGCACTTTTTATGTGTTTATTGGTGCATATTGTCAAATTGCCTTCAGAAAAACTATGGTACTTTTGACTCACACTTGACATATCTGAAGGTATATTTTCTCACAGTCTATAAAAAAGAAAATTATGGCTATTTAAAGGAATTTTCAGAGTGAGAGTTTTTTTCTTTCAATAACTTATATTTTCATTATTGGGGCGTTTGACCACCTCTCACTACAATCACAACTCAATGTAAACACTAATAAATTGGTACTTCCATTTCTTCATCTTCCCCTTGAGCTTGGCGTAGCATGAATCGGTTCCTGACCGCCTTCTGAAGTCTGACTGCTAAACCAGGGGGCGGGGAGTTTCCTGTCGCCCTAGGCCAGGCTTAGGTGCACAGTGTCTTCATTACATTTACTTAAAGGACGTGCTTCCTTAAACTCTTTTCTTACTTTAGTAGTAACAACATAGGACTCAAATAAGAAAAGTAAAGTTCGACAACATGAAGATAATATGAAATGTATTTAATTCTATAAACTTGAAATCCTGTATAGAGAAAACGCAAAGCCGAGAATTTGTGAGCATTTTCCTTTTTTCTCCCAGACCATTCTTTATATCTTCTTTTCTTTCTTATTAAACAGAAACCTCAGAAGCCTTCTGATTTTTCATTATTCTGGAAAATTGCTCAAATGCTTCCACTGGAATATAATTTGCTTTATCCAGCATTGTGCTTTGTGTCTGACAGATAATATCTTTCTACATAAAATTTCTGCTGCAACTGGATTGGTCTTGAGTAGAGATTTAGAAGCTGATCATTCCCACTCTCATAGGAGGGTTGCTTAGTCGAGCGTCTTCCCTTGTTGAACTGCATATTTCTTGGCAGCCTGTAGGGATGTTTTCAGGATAATATATTAGCTATTTCATGTTATCGCCCTGGGAGTTTTGCTATTCTTTTGGTATTTTTCTGACAAATTGGTAGTTAATGTGAGACTGTGGCACAAAGTACAGGGTATTTTTCTGTTTTCATTTCTGTAATAAGTTTGAAATCAATTGAAAATTATTTTAGAAAATAAGATGTCTTTCCTTTATTAATCTATATGTTCAGTATTTAACCAGTAAGTTTGTGCTAGGGTAAAAAGCAACATATATGAGAAAATTCACTACAGGGAGGCATGAATATGCTATTCCCGCCACACAATAAATCATAATATATTCGACATGAGTTGAAAGTGATAGTTTTGTGCTTTGGAGGCAAAGAAATGTTACTTTATATTATAGATTTAATTGAGTCCCCCATGATCTAAAAAAAGGTATGTTGAAGTGCTAATCTTGGCTACCTGTGTTTGTGACATTGTTTGGAAATATGGTCTTTGCAGATTTAAAAAGTTAAAGTGAGATTATGAGGGTGGGCTCTAATCCAGTATCTCTGATATTCTTATAAAAAATAGGGAAATGTGGACACGCAGGAAGAAAGGTGTGCGAAAACAGAAACACACAGAGAGGGAAGACAAGGCAGCCATATGAAGCTGGACGTGGAGACTATAGCTACGCAGCCACAAACCAGGGAATGCTTAGATACCACATACTATAAGAGGCAAAGAAACGACCTCTCCTGGAGGCTCAGAGGGAGGCCCGTCTTGCCAATACCTTGGTGTTGGACTTCTAACCTGAAGAACTGTGAGATAAATTTCTATTGTCTTAAGTCATCCAGTTTGTGGTACTGTTATGGGGGCCCCAGCAACTTAATATGGTAACTATATTTGGGACCATGGAGAAGTCATGGGGTTGAAACAGAGGTGAGCCCTTGGAGAAAACAAGGGTTCGGAGATTAACCTTAAGCATAAAGTGTGGTGACTAAAATACCACCTTCTTCAGGAAGTGCTCTTTGATCCCACTTAGAATGTTTAGGGGCCCAGCCTATATACCTTGCTGGCACACTGTACGTGCCCTGTGAGAGATATATGAACATTTATTGCAATTACTTAACTAACACCTTTTCTAATCATCTGAGCTCCTCTGTGAATTTTGTGAGATGTCGGATGAGTGTGCTTTATCTCCTTGCTCTTTGTTGATGTGAAGGAGCAGTGCCTCCCAGGATTGTGTGGTGTTTTCCAAATGAGATTAAAATACATCTTCCAACTTTCCCGTTAAACACACGCACGCACACACCCATACACCGTACACGCACGCGCGATGAGATGAATGCAGACAGAACCCTGTCAGGTTAAGCGAAGCACAGGCATCCATCCACGTGACACCTTCTCTCTGGTGACTTTCAGCTGGCTGCCCCCTTGTCCCCACAAGCAGTCTCACTCAAAACCAGAGTGAAGTCTGTGTTAAGAGAGTGATTATTATTTCACCTGTGAAAACACCATAAGGTCACAGGATAGTAGGAAACTTGATTTTGAACAAAATAAGCCATAAATGTCTGATTATTCAATTATATCATTATCAGAACCTTGAAGCCTACCTTTTATTCTGGATGAAAGAGCGAAACCAAGTCACTCACGGGAGCAGTTATTCTGTTATAAATCTATATATTATTTCATAAACTGGCTCATTCTTTCCAGGAAATTAGTTAATCCAGGTCCTACGTTAATCCACATATAGACCTCCAGTATCCTAGTCGGGTCCTGTTCTTTTCATTTTTGATTTTGTAAGACTAATGAGCTGACGACTCTCTGTCCTCCCCGCCAGTTGATCGTCAAGCTATGCGTGGATTCCATTAGCGACGGGTAACAGGCCCACCAAATAGCATTAAGACAATCGTGTGTTTCATCATTTTATTTTCTCCAGTAAAGCTTTTGCATTTGAACTTTTGCTGTTCAGCATTAACTCATAGAAAATAAGAATTGCCTAGATTTCTGTCGCATTGGAATGAGATGGAGGACAATTTTAAAAATAAGTACAAATTAAAAATCTTGAAAGCTCGATAACTTATAGGCATTGTTAATAACTATAATATTAAAACAGCACTCCCCACGGTTGCCCGTTGCTGACCTCTTCGTTCCTGACCAGCCCCCAGGGGCCGGGGAGCGCGTCAGTGTCCAGCAGCGAGCAGCAGAAGTGGGTGTTAATCCCGACTCTGCGCAGTGACCTCCTGGGTGCGCAGCGCAGCGTCTGGCAGCCAGCGATTAGGGAGGACCTGCCAGGGGGCTCCCCGGCCCTGCCAGTGTCACCGTGGTGATGACCGAGGTCAGCGAGAGGAGAGCTAGGCCGACTCCCAGAAGCAGCTGTCATCAACAAGCAGGAGCCAAGCAATCTCTTCCAACCAAGCCCCTTCTCGGAAATGTCCTTCGCATCCAGTGATCCACCCTATCTCCGAATTTACAGTGACGCGGCCGCTCTTTCCAGGGACAGCCTGCTGCAGCTTTTCTTAGAAACCGAAAGCTCCCTGCAGCCGCCAGCGTGTCCTCAGAGGAAAGCTGCGCCCTTTACTATATTCCTGTTGCTTCCCTGGGCGTTCATCTCCTGAATGGTCATGTTTAACCGTAACGAGTGGTGATAAATCACCGGGAAATGACTTCGGCCCCGTCGTTTCTTTATATCACTATCAACTTCCATCGATAAGAGGGGATCATTCATCCAGTGCCTTCTCCCCTTCTTTTCCGCCACCCTCCTTGGACTGTTTTTTTTTAAACTTTTCATGTTTTAGTTTTGTGTGTGTGTGTGTTGTTTTTGTTTTGTTTTGTTTTGTTTTTTGCTTCACTGTGAGCTCTTAGAGGGACACAAATATGTGAGACAAAAGTCTTTTTTAATGGGATGAGGAACATGATTGGAATCTGATATACTATACATAGATACATGAATATATTTTCAAGGCCTTTGCGCTCCACAGGGACTTCATTCATTGTCACAGAGAGCTGCGAGTTGATTCTTTATGGATTAGCGCTGAGCCAAGCCCCAGGAAGGATTAGTTCCACCAGATTAACATTTGTTCTCCTTGTGAAGCCAACCTGAACCCTCACAGTCAGTCAGGGAGGCCCAGCAGGCCCTGGTGCATCCTTCCTGTGCGGAGGCCAGGGCACCTCCAGAACAGAACAGGCCTGTTCAAGGGCTTCTTGGAGGAGCAGGGAAGCACATACTGACGAAGCGGAAAATCACATCCACATTGGAGGCTTCACTCCGAGCTTCTGCCAATGGTTTATTTAGCCATCTCCTTCCTTAAGGACTATTTCTACACAGAAGCAACCCACGTGTCCTCCGTCGGGACGGGAGATGTACAGGGTGCCACACTCACGGGGTGGGCAATGATAAAAAAAGGGATTAAGGGCTTCCACATAATGATGCAAAGTTAAAATGAAGTATTAATTACACAAAGCAAAGCCTGAAACGATCCGTAGAATATGATGTTTGGGTAAATAAACTTGAAGAATGAATAGCTAGAGACCTGAATATTTGTTTTGGTAAATGCACTTCTTTATTTATTACTTAATTAGTTAGTGTTTCCCAGGGAAGAATGGTGCACTGCAGCAGTGGTTAGCGCTGACTGAGGAAAGGAAATACTATTTTTAAAAATTGTTACTTTCTCTGTTCCTTGCATTTGAAACATGTGAATGATTTTTACTTTTTTAAAAAAATATTTTTATTGATTTCAGAGAGAGAAAGGGAGAAGGAGAGAGAGAGAAACGTCAATTGATCGGATGCCTCCTGTGTGACCCCTGTTGAAGATCGAGCCCGCAACCCGGGCATGTGCCCTGACGGGGAATCGAACCGCAATCTCCTGGATCCTAGGTCGGTGCTCAACCGCTGAGCCACGCCAGCTGAGCTATTTTTACTTTTTTTTTAAAAAGTAATGTCAGTACCAGTTACTTAGGTGGCACCATTTAGGGCATTATTGGCAGGTTTTTAGCCATGTTAACTTCGCACATAAAAAAGCAACACATTAACGAGAAATGATATAGAGTTATATAGATAGATGTTGCCCATCCCTGGAAAGCAAGTTTAAAGCTCACCAATATTATAAAGTACTTTCATAGATAAGCAATTTAAGTGGTAATGAGGACTGAATAGAATTCAGTCCACACTGGGAGTCAAACGTTGTATTTCTACTTCGATTCTGAAATTGTTTTGTTAGCCTTCCCGTGTATCACAGAGAACCATGATTAAAATTCATAATCATAAAGCGCATAGGGCTTTGGAAGGTGACACTTTGAAGTGATTAACCACAGACCAAAAAAATGGAGAGGGAGAGAAAGGTATTAAAACCTAAGCTCTGTTACTATAAAAATATTTTAGTGAAAGAGAGTTGGCATTTTTGTTCAATTCAGCCACTGCTGTTTCCTCGCTGGCTAGAACACTACCTGGCAATAGCTAGACTTTCAATAAATCCTTGTTGAATAAATGAAGGAATTGTATAAACATTCTGAAAAAATACTTTTTTTTCTTTGCCTTTACAATTTAAGAGAAAGAAAATTTTATAATTATAATCTTTGAAAACTACTCTACACTGAGAAGTGCAGCAATGGCAAAATAAAATTAACTGCATGTATATATAAAATGTGCATTTGAAATTCAATATGTTATTATTATATTTTACTGATACTAGGATTCTGGTGTGATAACTATCATTGAATTAATAACCACTTTGAGTTTAAATACACACTTTTACTATAAAATAGATGGTATATAATTTGTGTTTGTCTATAGCTCTTATTTCAGGTACATTTGAAATTAAACACATATACACACACCTTGGACTAAAAGATTTATGTTAGTTCAGGGATTTTAGTGCAACATATGAAAAAACTGTTTACTGCCCATGATTTTTGCAACCTTTCTTCTTCATTCGGTCACAGCACTTAGGGCAGAAAAAAAAGTAGCTCGACTTTATTCAAAATAAGAAAAAAATATTTAATGTTAATATTTATTTATGAACCTGGAACAGTGTTTCGTTGTCAGATTACTGGTCATGGCTCAAAAATCATCACTGCCTAAATAATGACAGACAATGTCCATCACACTAGACAGTGTACACCATTTGTGAGAGTATGTGGCGATAAAGAGGCCATAGACATATAGATAATTGTATCAAAAACTGAATTACTGAAACAATAAAATGACATTGCCATTAACTTTTATTTCCTTGAAAAAACATGAGCAAAACTAAGCATAAACACATCCAAAGCCTAATGTAAAATAGGCAAATTCCAGATTTGTCAGGCGTGTTTTACAACTATGAGTGCTCTCAAAAATACTATCAAATACATTTCCACAGCGTTAAGTCCTTGGTGTGTAACACTTTAGACACCCAACATTTACCAAAGGCCAGCATTCTTGTTTTCCGACTGAGAAAAAATAGCGGCCTCTTCTAGGCAGCAGTTTATCCAAATTGGCTTGGCAGGAAAGCAGAGGCGCGTCTCTGGGAGTAACTGAACAAACCGGGAGGCACAGCTGCTTTCTTTCTGCTGAGACAGGTGATCCCCAGTTTGCTCCTTCCAAGAGACCCCATCATGTGTGATCCCAGCGCTTCGCTTAGTCTAAATCCAAGGAGGGACTTTCTACGAAGCCTTTTCTTTGCTAAGGAGAGCAGCGGGCTTTCGGGAGAGTCAGATGTTTGGAGGTGTATTATTTTAGCTGGTAAGGTATTTGTTGAGCACGAGGGATGCCCAAGGCCTGGTCCAGAGCAGACAGCTCTCTTCTCAGTGGCTCTCTGGGCTCTCAAAGTGTATGCTGTGATTTCCCTCACCAAGATCAAAAAGGGCATTCATGTTCCTTCAAATTTTAAATACACTTCCAAAGTTGAAAAAATAGCTGAAGGGTTTTCTTTTGTCTTAACTCGTATAAAATTTCACTTTGAATAATGGTGCTTACTCACCGCACA
The DNA here is from genome assembly GCF_964146895.1 of Miniopterus schreibersii. Classification (NCBI taxonomy): domain Eukaryota; kingdom Metazoa; phylum Chordata; class Mammalia; order Chiroptera; family Miniopteridae; genus Miniopterus; species Miniopterus schreibersii. The sequence goes on from NC_138101.1 coordinate 188,573,663, forward strand.
CAGCTGCTCTGGAGAGCTTTAAAGTGTGGACAGCAAGAAACGAGAACAGAAGACTCCTGACAGTTGGACAGACATGAAGCCCCTAGAGTAGTGCTCCTCCAACTCTATCTGGTGAAGAAGCTTATAATAAAAATGTCTTAATGCATCCTGGATATTTTTGCAAAACAGAATAAAACAGATTGTTGGAAAAATTAAATGTAAAATAAAACACGTACAAAAATGCAAGCCCACTCTGATGAACTCGAATGCCATGGCGATGTAAAACCGTGGTGAGTTTTTAAAAATCCTCTTTATTTCTATATTCATGTCATGGGAAATATGTAATAAGCATTCCACAAGTGGACAGTGATCTCTGAACCTCACTTTGAGTAGTACTGCTTTACGGTTCCAGTTAGAAAGTAATACTATGATATACATTCTTATAAACATTATTACTATACATTCTATTATTATTGTATTTATTATTGCGGTTCAGAGTTCATTATAGCTTGATGTGACACAGTAACAAACAGATCTATAGGTTTTGAGATGTTTTTTCCCTAAAACTCCCAATTCACATGAATAAAAACTTTTATAGAAGCCCAAAATGTAATTAGACCGAAATATTTATTTCTTCTGGGAGTAAAAGACTTGAGGTACAATTCTTGTGTCACTGAAGAATTTGAAAACCATAGGTATAAATACTATAAACTGACTTAAGGAAGAGATAAAAAGATCTTAAAAAGTCCACTTGACCATGGGCATTCATTGAAGAAAAATGCAAAATAAATGATAACTGTTGTTCCACAAGCAGTTCTAAAAACAATCCTATCCACCCTGAAAGGTGCTGTGCCATTTGCGTTGTGTGTAATGTCAGTGCTCACCACAGGGTACTGTGTATTTTAAGATTTCAGAACCACTACCAGCTTTCCCTAAGTGGTATTATGTTCCAAAATGAATGGGGCAGTTGTAGAAAGATATACAAGATGATGGTGGTGGTGGTGGTGGGTGTGTGTTAAGTAGTAGAAATCACAGTACCTAAAAAAAAGACAGAGAGAATAACAATTAACACAAAGTTGGGATCCCTGCCTGATTAACTGTAACACAATCTTAGGGGTGAGGGAATGGAGACGAGATTCACAAGGCCGTGTAAAAATTAATCAGGAAACCTCCACCCCCCTGGAAATTATTTGTCGCATCCTTAGGCCGGAGAACTAGGCTCGCAGATGGTTTCCAAGTTCCTAAAGCGCAGCGTGCTTGGGACGAGGCAGAGGGGGAACAACCGCAGGACTGAGCCAGGCGGGGAGGACCTGCGGAAAGTCACCTGGATGTGATTCTTCCCCCGCCCTGGGCTCAGCTGCGCCCCTTTCGGACTCGGATGTGGCTGAGGCTCTTGTGACGATGCAGCTCTGCCCATTCGCAGGGCCTTTCGGTTCCATGGCCTGCGGGGCATGAGACCGGGCTGGGCACTGCGGCCCCCGGGGGGCTGAAAGGAAGGAAGCGAGCTGGATAAAAGGGAGAAGGCGCCCCGCTCCTCCAAGGGACCCTGTCTACCATTTTGGGCTAGGATGCATCAGAAATGGAGAAGAGTTTGGAAGGTTCCTGCTCGTGTTAATTGGGGGTAATGACTGTGGAAGCCTGAACCCCCATGCAGATTGCCACCACTAAAAAAGCAGGCGAGGTTTCACACAAGCTAGGTTTTTTTCCAGCAAATGGGACACTCGTGATAATAGACCATGTTGCTAAGGATGGGACACACTGGGCCTTTCCTGCCTCCCAAACTTCAGGGGCTCCAGCATGAGTTCAGGGCTCTCGGGTGCGTTCCGATGGCCGGCCGACTGTTCTCAGCCTCCTGCAGCGTGGAGGGCGTAGCGCCCGTCTCTACGAGAACAGTCCCTCGAGCTAATACCAAATGCAGAATTCGCCTAGACGGAGGCTTTCTCCATGTTAGGGGCTTAGAGATACCTTTTCTCCGAGTGACTAACCTATGAGCCTACAGGCCACTTCCAGGCGCGGGCCAAGGATGCGCGGGCAGGCGAGCGTTTCTGGAATGGGCGTGTTTCGTGGCGGCCTCAGAGAGCTGTTGAGGGCGTTCCACTTTCCTCTCTTCTCTTGTTTTCTACTATTTCTCACTTGATTTATCTCTTAGTCATTTTATCTTTCCAGTCAGAAGATAGGACCCCTAACACTGGACTTCCTTGAGATGGCTAAATAGGGAATCAGGTTTTCTGCCTTTATGTGGCACCCTGACAATTAACAGGAAGAAGGCAGAAGGAGGGGCTTTGGGGAAGGTATAGTCAGCACCCAAGGGGCTCTAGGGAACCTTAGCACATGTATACACACGGGCACACACACACTAACACACACACACACATGCACACACGAACACATATACACACTAACACATACATATATGCCTATGTACTCACACTAACACACATGCACACATGAACACATATACACACACTAATACATACATACACATATACACATGTACGCACATACTGAAATTTTCTCAGATGTAATTAGCAGAAATGTGACATTAGGAGATTGTTATTTTATTAGCATCTACAGAGGAAAACATACTTTAAATACTTAACCAAATCGTAGCCTTTCAATGAATTTAGCAGAAAGAAAAATAAAGTAGACTTGAGCATATCCCTAGATATAATTAACACTATTTTAAGGTATAAATAGCGATCCAGTCTCTATTCTTAATCCAACTAACGGTATGAAAGAATATCGCTACCCTCCAATTGTTCATTTGCAATATACATCAACAGGGAGACATTAACTCAAAACAGGGATCAGGTTTATAAGCTGCTGATCAAAAGAGGCTTAATGACTCAGGTCTGGAGGCTCATGCCTATGGTCTATGATTCCCTTGGTGGAGTGAAAAGAAAACATCTGAGAGATGTACTAAGCCAATGCCAACCAGCTGACAGTTTGATTGTGTTTGAAAGGAGAGTATTTGAGCAGGAGAAACTCCCTGGTTCACAGCCAATTTCTTCCATAAATACAGACACACACCAGACACCAGACTCGCGTCTCATGCACATGAACACAGAGAAAGCCTGGCTGCTGGAAGTGCAGCCAAGGAGGACTGGCTTAGAAGTCGTCCTCTATTTAATCTGGGCTGACTTCCTGTACCAAGAAGAGCAGAGTGAGGGCACTGGGCTGTCTGTACCTTTATCAGCAACTGTTCCCCTCAGGTGATCGATTTGGCTTGTGTTTCCAACAACTGACAGTCCCCCAACTTACGAATGTATTCCAGATTGAATCCATCTTGTATATTTTTTCCTTATTGTACTAATTCAGGATCACAATTTCCATAATTACCTACTAAAATAAAAATGTTCTTCAAATGGACCCTTAAGAAGCATATTGATATTAAATATCCAGGATTTAATATTGTTTTATTCCGTTCAAAACATTTCTTGTCTCTCACTGCCCTTTCCCCAGTTGATCAGAAATAGTCAGAAAATGTTTGTCTTCCAGAAGCATAATGTGATTCCACACATGACCAGAGCATGTTCGCATAGACGAGTGATTTTCAACTGATGTGCCACAAGAGTTTTTAGAACATGCAATACCTGACTACTTAGTCAGGGGCTCTGACCTCTTTTCCCTTAGATTGTCAAATAAAAATACGACAACAGCCAACACAACACAACAATAGCCCATCCTATGTGAGTGCATCAAAATTATATCTATTTTTTGTCAGATTGGCAAAAAAAATATATTTTTGGTGTACCATAGAATTTTAGTAATTAGTTTATGTGTGCCATAAAATGAAAAGGTTGAAAAATTGCTGGTCTAGACTCTAACACAAAAGCCCAAGCTGCATAACTGGATGCCCAGATTGAGGGGTGGGGGCTTGGAAGGAAAGCAAGAGAGAGCAAGCATATCACCCATGTTCCAGGGTACAAGGCCTGTGAGTGTTGTTGGGAGAGTCTCTTTAGTGACTAAACAGCAATGCAGGACAATCGCATTAGGATTGGGGACAGGGGTAGTGAAAGGCTTTGTCAAAGGAATTCGGAGAACCACTGCTTAGCACTTAGCCAGCATCCTGCTCTTTGGGGTACCTTTGTGGGGGCAAAATAACATTGAGAGCAACATTTTCATTTACTTAAAATTTTGTGGCCTTGTAAATGTCTCATCCCTCTCCAGTAAATAAACATCAAGACAGAAATACAACAAAACATTTGGGTCATGGATAGATCAAGGTCCAATCTTAAAGTGTGATGATGTTTAACCTGGATATTTATTTTGCATCTAGAAGGTAGAAAAAAAACCTGTCTATTCACTGATACTTAAAACTAGGGTTTCAAAAGGGAAGAAATACAACCTCGATTTATTTTTTTCTCATGGGAAAGTCCAACATTTTAAACGACAGCATCTGATGGCAACTTAAACTCAGCTGAATGCATTCACCCTACACCTTTGGGGCAGGAGGAGGGAGAAAGTGTATGGAAAGCCAAACATGTCATCCCACCCACTTCTTAGCTAAAAGCATAAGCCTTATGACAGACAAGCCACCTTTGTTTCTGAGCAACGTTCATCAGGTCTACAGTTGACCTCACTGATCTTCGTCTCCTGGCCCTTTCTTCTTGACTGCTTCCAAAGAATAACTCCTCTGCAGATGGCCCGCCAGCCAGGACTCGGCAACACCTGTGTTTATTTAACAACCTGATGGACGCCTTGTAGTTACCACTTTTTCAGCATAAATGTATCTGAAAGGGGTTAATGGTGCCCAGTAGCACTATTATAATTAAAATTCTGCCAGTGTTTTCATAACAAACTGGAGATTTCCAAATGCAATCTGGAAATACTTTGTGAACCATTTAGAATCTAGTACTAGAGATTACTTTATAAGGCAAACAAACAAAAAATGTACTTCGGGCCTAATTTGTGGTTATCAGAATAACTAGTTACCATATTCCTTGTTAATTTTTTTAAAAGCCTGTATTTTATGTCAGGTAAGATGTCATTCCTATCTACATGTGATTAACCAAGAGGGAAATTTATTTAGACCTGTATAAAGCCATAGATTCTTTTTTTTTTTAAATATATATTTTTTTGATTTCAGAGAGAGGAAAGGAGAGAGAGATAGAGAGAGAGAGATAGAAACATCAATGATGAGAGAGTCATCGATCGAGCCCGCAACCCGGGCATGTGCCCTGACTGGGAATCGAACCCCGATCGCCTGGATCCTAGGTTGATGCTCAACTGCTGAGCCACGCCCTGCTGGTCAAAGTCATAGATTCTTATGGCACATTCTCTCCAAATATTCCAAAAAAAATGAGTACTTAGGTAACAGGGTATAAAATGGGATTTTCGTTGTTTTAGCATTTTGGCTCATGCCCATAACTGAAACTGATTGCTTTAAAGTACCACCACATTTTAAAGAGAGTAGCTGGATGCATCTATAACAGGTACTAGGAAAGATCAAAACCATCTCTGACATCCTTTATCCAAACCCATCTACAACCTGTATTTACAGGTTAGATGTTCATCAAAGTAACTAGAGGTCATTGAGAAGTGATGAGTGTTGAAAGGACAGGGAGAGGGTGTCTTTTTTCTCACTTCCCAAATAAAATGAGCAGGGCCTCGGTGAAGCCACTGTAAGCGAGTGGAGCTGTTTGCCAGGAGGGGCAGCCAGCAATGCTCTCTCCAGGTGCATCCTTGCCGAAGACTTACACACAGTTCCTCATTCAACAAATGCCCCCCTGGAATCTAAGGGGTATAGAAAATGTCTCCGACCCCCATGTGAAAATACCCATTATTTTCATATCTGCCTGGAAACATCCCATGTCATCAATACATCACAGTACCCGCTGAAGGAGCTTTTCCTTTAGTTATTTTACCTCGTTGCCCTCATCATAAGTTTTGGCATGAAAGAGCATGAGCTGCTGTAGTTTACTGTGGTGAGAGTGACTGCAAGAAGGAGAGGGAAAGACTGAACCCTGAGACACATTCCCTGACACCTGTGTCCCCCTACCCCCCATGGGCCTCTCAGCCTGGGTGAGGCTCAAATGGGAGAAAGGGGGAAACATTAATTAGGTGTAATGTGAGGGCGTAGAGCACATTGTAAGATCATCAGTTAATACAGCTCAAACATCCAAAAGTGGTAGGAAAGCATTGGGATCTGCCTTCGATGATGTCAACCACTAAGAAAGAAAACCCAGCAAATTGCTTGAAATTCAAGATGGACAAACACCCAGTCAACAAACCAGTTCCACTAAGAAGTCATAGTAAAAACTGTGTAATTTTCAACATAAGTATGAATATCTCTATATGATTTTACAAATCAGTATCCTTAATATAAGTTCACAAAGAGCCCTTAGCTTTCTAGACCTTCAACTCCAAACCTAAGGAGAGCTTTGAAGCCAACCCCAACAGTTTAGAGAAACTGCCCCAGTCAGAAGCTGTCCAGAGGGACCACCTTGGACTTACCTGCTTGGATCCGTGAGAAAGGAAAGTAGACTGGGACTTAGGAATGGAATGGGATAAATCTGAGTTTGCGCGTCTGCTCCAGCATTTACTGGACCAGACAAAATGACCAGACATGTCCGTGACCAAATGATTAATTGTCTGCTTTTTTAACTAGTCATTTGTATACAAAAATAATAAGTATTCCATAAATTAAATGAAATAACTTATAAAAAACATCTCTCTGATGATAGTTTGATGTGACTTTTCCTTTCCCTTCTCCTTTTTCTCTCTTTGTTCTTGTTTCCTTTCTTCCTTTGCTGTCCTCACGTTAGTTTTCAGGAACTGTTCCTTTGCCTCTCTCATTTTCCTCTGGCTCTTCATTTCTTTTACTACCTACATCTGAGTACTTTCAGCAACCAAATACCTACTAAATCCCTCTTGAAACAGAGAGATGCGATGTGAATCTCACGAGAAGGGATTGTCTACAGCGCAAATAGCCTAGACCGAGAAAGGCTCCTTTTTCCTGGACCCACTCGGAGACCGTGGTGCTCAGGACTTGCTTAGTTCCAGTGATGAGACTCCTACCCAAGTCCCAGGTGTAGTGAGTGCATTCCTGCCTCAACTATGAGCTTGTCTGTCCTGAGCGTCTTCACAAGAACAGTTTCGTCCGGATGGGACCCTTCCTGCTCTCATTAGCCCAGTTCCTGGGACTAAGAGGACTGACATGACGTTTGTGCACTTTGGTGAAAGTGTTGCCTTTCCCTAGATGAAGATCAGGACACCAACACTGGAAACAGTGAGATAAGCCCTCGGTTTGTCTTTATGGGCTCACGGTTTCTACTGTGGATCTCAGTTCATCCTCACCAAGGTCCGAATTCCTTTCTTGATTACTGATCTAGCAGACCTAGAGCATTGCCAAGCTCAGCCCCAGGCAGAGACAATCACTGTCTCCACCAGCTCCCAGCATTACATTTACTTTAATTCCTGGCATAAATGCTCTTCCTCCATCACGTAAAGTAGTTCTGCTTCTTCAATGTAATGCTGACTGATATATAAATTCAATGCATCTCTTTTTATATTAATTCTTAAATATTTTATCTTTCTTTTGCTGTGGTGAATGGATTTTTATTTTCTTTTTCAGTTAATCATGGTTTTCATTTTAAACCTACAGTTCTGCCTTTGAAACCTTTCCAATCATGAATTCCTAACAGAGAAGTAAAGTAAGAATTTTAGCATTGAAGCATTTGTGTGATACAGCCAAGATCATAAAGCTTGGTGTGCTTGAAATCTTTCTTTGAAGATTTAATTTATCTTAACTTTTTCTTCTATTTTATGGCATACCCATATATGTTTGAAATTTTAAATATAGTCTCCTCTCCAAGTCTTTAAATAAAATAAAATTTCTGGAAATATGTATGCCTACTTCATGATTCTTGATACTTGGTGGACAATGTGCTGAGCTCCAAATATTTTGTAGATACAATTTGTAAGAATAACATTTAAAAAAATTATCCCAGGGCTCCCCAAATTCTGTTGTCACATTATCTCTAATGGACAATGAATTTTGATAGTTATAACTGCCTAGAAAATTATCCCATATATTTTCTTTCTCATTGTGTGGTAAAATACAGATATTGGGTATTAAAATTAAGTTACCTTAGAACTTTCAAGGAAGAATTTTTACTTAGTTTGCTGAAGTCACTTCAGGTCATATTTTTCTATAAAGCTACTAAGTTCTGAGGCAATTCTGCAATTACAATACATTAATCACTTGTATAAATCACCTGATTTTCACAGGAGCCAGCACCAAAGCTAAGGTTATATTTTACAGAGCACTGCAGACTCGTCCTGGTAATGGATGGAGGAGAAAAACATTTAACCAAGTTATATAAGCTCAAAAGAAAACAGAAGAATATATGGTCACTTGAGAGCTTAATCTCTAACAAAGAATTGCTCAGAGACATTTCATAATTAAAATGTTTTAAAGTTAAATAATTCTCAATGAAAGGAACACACACACATATATATGTTCTTATGTTAATTAGTTTTCTGGAATCACTGCAATGCACACTCAAAGGATATATATACACCTCATATGCTTGAAACTATTTCTTATTGTCTCCTCTCTCTTCATGTTTATATATGCCTATAAAAATGCAAATTTCTAATTTCTTATTTTGGGAAAATTTAAATAAGGGCACATTTATTTTTAAACACATTCAACAACTAACTATTGCTCATGATAAAAATAAACAAATGTATAAAACAATCTTTATTATGTTGCATGGAACACACACAAAAATGTATACACAATGAAAACAATAAATAGCTCAGCTCACATCTCAGGTATTCAGCCTCCAAACAGGACAACTAAGACTAACTCTGCACTGTTCTCTCAAATCTCTGTCTACTAGCATCTCTTTTAAACAAATAATTTCTGTTCTTTACTTCTAACCAAGAACTGCTGAGCTGTGATAGTCATGTAACTAGGCCAACGGGATCCTTTGAAAACGCCTCCTCTCACCACTCAGCGCTTCTCGGAAACCCTTTCATTTGCTCACGGTTGATTCCCTATCCTGTTTCCCAGAGGGGCTATTCCAGAACATACTCAGCTTACTCAAGCCCCTGAATTCACCCCTGCCTCCCTCACTCCCATCAGACGACACTGTCATCTGTTTTACTCAGATTAAGCCTGGCAGGCTTGAACTTCCTAACCCTCTGTGGGCAGTACATGAGGGGAACAAAGAGATGTCCTGGAGAAAATAAAATTAAGAATAGTAAGTTCAAACACAATGGTTAATATATAAAAATAACATCCAATCCATCCACTCTCACCTCTACTTTCTCATTACTAATCTTTCATCTTTTCCTGCTTCTCTCTTTTCTATTTATATTATAAAAATTTTTTAAAGCCTCAGACATAAAGAAAATTACTCTATAAAATTCTCTGAAAATTAGCACAAAGAGAAATCAAATGAATCATTAGAGAAAAAAATATATAGAAGTGGCTTACAGGATATATTTTTACTTCAGAGAAGACACATATTTGTCCAGATAATGTTGTCATCAGTGGTGGTGGCCATGGTGATGATGATGATGATGATAAGAAATAAGATTTACTGACACCTCTGACTTTTTTTAAAATTGATTTTTAGAGAGAGGGGAAGGGAGAGAGATAAAGAGAGAGAGAGAAACATGAATCAGCTGCTTCCTGCTCACCCCCTACCAGAGATCAAGCCCTCAACTTGAGCATATGCCCTGACCAGGGATTGAACCAACGACCTCTTGGCACAGGGATGACTCCCAATCAACTGAGCCACACTGGCCAGGGCGAGACCTCTGACTTTTAATTATTTTGTTTGTTTTTCTCCACATCACAATGAGAAAATGTTATCATCACCACTATAGTACAAAATAAGAAAATGATCTTTTCTTTTCTTATTTACTTGCTCAAAGTAATAAGATTATCAAGGGATGGAGGGAAGATTCAAACTTGGTTCTGTCTGACCCGCAGGCCCAGGGCCTGTCACCATGCTCGACTGCCCGGTTAATCACACCCACGCCTGCAATCTGATCAAGACCCTACCTGAATATAATACGTCGGGTAACTAAACCTTCCACATGCCAGCTGAGGAAGATGTTTCGACTGTATGACGTACCAGTGGAGCAGCTATCCAGGGAAGGGGCAGTGAGGAAAAACATCCCAGGATTACAGGAGGAAATGTCTGCCTGGATCTGTAAGAGGAGGAAAAATAAGAGGAGAACAGAAAGAAATGAGTGTACAAAGAATTTAGCAAGTGCCCTGGGAAGGCATGTTAGCGCTGGGCCTTGCCTATGTCCTCGATGCGTCCCTTCTGCCATAATCATTTTCCTCATGCTCAGGATACTCTTGTGTTTACAGACCTGGAATTTCTGTTTTCCATTACCCTGAGTTTTAGGTGATATCCTTGTGATATCCTAGTAAACTGTGAGTCTTACTACATGTTTTAAAATATATTTGTCTATATGCTCTTAAGAAATCAAAGCCAGGGATCTGGGTCTAAATGGGTTATACATTTGTTATGAGGTGCAGATTTAAAGCCTGTTAAATGATATTTGACATACGTCATTGCTCTCACCATTCAACATGCTGTTAATTAGCTTAAAAATCCCATGGACTCCTGCTCATGGCTTCCTATTATGAAATACCAATTTCTTCTCCCCAACACATTGCTCTTTTTAACCTGTACTTACAATATTTTGATTTAAAAGTTTTTAGATACATATGTTTAGTCATGTTACCTGAAGTAGAATTGTAAATACCAGGTCTTTTTTGCTTACTTTCCTTAAAATCTCAGATGAAGTCTTATTTATTTACTTTGATGTTTGGCAATTTTCGTGAAGTCCTTTCTTCTCTTGTGTGAAATTATGAACAGAGTATTGGAGCAAGTATGATTTAGAAAACCTGGTTTCCAGTAAAATTTTGTCACTAGGTAACTGATTTTTCATTTGTCAATTACTTCACTTCTCTTGGACTCAGTTTTCTTTTGCCTGAAGAGGGTGTTGTACTTGATGAGTTGGGAAAATTAGATATCTAAATTTCTTTTTTTTTTTTTTTTAAATATGTCTTTATTGATTTCAGAGAGAGGAAAGGAGGGGGAGAGAGAGAGCTAGAAACATCAATGATGAGAGAGTCATTGATCGGCTGCAGCCCGCAACCTGGGCCTGTGCCCTGACTGGAAATCAAACTCCGATCGCCTGGATCCTAGGTCGACGCTCAACTGCTGAGCCACGCCTGGCTGTGCAGATATCTAAATTTATTTTCTTAACAGTCATATGCTAAAATATGATATTCATTCATATTTTTTCTAGAAAGGAAGACTGGATGCAGAATCAAGACCCAGCTCAGGCATTCCCTCTCCAAGAAAGCCAGGTTTGGGCTTTGTCTCTGTATCCTGTGCTTCCTAATTTCTCTGGTCTTTAACATACTTTTCAAACTACCCATTTATGTCGCTACTCCTTACACTAATTGCAAGTTCCTGAAAAACGCAAGGCTGCGTCACATATATCCTCAAGCACAGTATTCAGTTGTAGCAAGGCCTTTTTATTTCTGTCTACCTTGCCTATCTTCCCTAGTGATACTGCTTGACTGTCAACCTGTGCAATTCCTGTGCACTGTCACTCAAAGGCCTTCACCCACACGATCAGACATTTGAATTTCAGGTAAAGATGGAGTTAGGAAGACAGAAGGACTTGCCAATCAGCAGAGATGCCCTACAGAACTGTTTCTGAGATGATGCTCTTAGAACCCAGAGTTTGTCTATAATCCTAGCTTCCACCTTCTCAATCTTATCATTTAGTTCTTCCTTCGATGCTGTGAGGAACTGAGTGCTAGTTCTTATAGTACATATATGTCTAAATAAGGGGTCTGTAATTTATTTCCTGTTTTACTAAAATGTTCCAGAACATCTTTCCACTTAAGAAAGTACATAAAAATTTTACAAATATGCCATTTCCATTGATAAAATAAAATAAAATTTATTGCACACTTATTTTATAGGTGTCCAAAATGTTAATATGTTCTTGACAGAAGAAAATGTTGTTTTGACTGCACACCAATGAAAACCAAAGCCTCCATTAAAATGTCCCACATCAGATTCTTGAAAAGTTTTGCACTGGCTGACTTTTAGTTCCTCATTTCATCTATCCCATTAAGCACATACTTCCAATTGCCTGGCACTACGGGACACATTCCCCTGTACCACTGCAAGTATGAGTCAGTCAGAACAAATGTGACCAGCAGTAACTGTACACAGAACTTGTTGTGAACCAAATAAACATGATCCTGACACATCAGACTAAATGCATACCCAGATTCACCCTCTTTTCCCCAAATCCTGTAATTGTCCATGCTCACCCCAAGGGCACCTGGCTTGAGAGGAAGTGCCACCTAGGAGAAGGTTGAGTGGTAAACACTGAGGTCTTGGTCAGTCACAAAGAAACCCTTATCTTTGGATACTTTACAAGAGCATGGCTATATGAACACATTGGCAGGGCCTCTCCCAGGACTTGGAAGGGGACCCTACAAGTTTAAGTTCTTGAGCCCTAAGCTTCATGAATTCCACAGAGAATCCTTGGTGTAAAGTTGGTGCTAAGAACATGATTGCTCTTTGTAATTAAAGGGCAGAATGAGTACACAGTATGCTAAGGATGTCTAAGGAGAACGTGACAAAAAGAGACAGAAGCTATTACACTGTACTTTCCATTTATAAACAGACTCCCTCTGGGGTTTTGGTTGAGTGGAGTCTTCATTAATTACATTGGTGGGAATGTCTGCTATAGGACCAGGCGATTCTCTAACATGGTGATTTGGATATAGCCCTGCCCCTAAAGCAGCTGCAGAATTCAGCCTCATTATTTATGAGAAGTGGTAAAATAAATAAAATAAAATAATAAAATAAAATATAAAATAAAACAAAGCCCAGGGAATGAGGTGTGCACTTAAAGACAAGTCAGAGTACATCAGTCAAACCCTTCAGGCATTTTCTACTGCTTAATCCATTTTAATTTTCCTTGACTTTGACAAGTTGAAGGATTAAGTGCCTAATTCTAATTGTTCTACAAGACCCTGAAAAGATACTAAGGCACCAAATCTGAAAGCACTTAAAAAAAAAATAATCTGGGATTGGGCAAAAAAAAAAAAAAAAGAGAGAGAAAAAAACTCAGGGATTCACACAACAGTGTGGTGATTGCCAGGGAAAAGGGTGTGGGGGGAGGAAGGTCAGTGTAGGGGGGATAAATGGTGATGGACAGGGGCGTGACCTGGGGAGGTGAACACACATACAGTGCACAGACGATGGGTTGTAGAATTGTGCACCTGAAACCTGTATAATTTTGTTAACCTGTGTCACCCTAATAAATTCAGTAAAAAGGAATTAAAACAATGACAGTTGTATTAAAAAGCAAATGAAAACATCACCATTCTCCTCAAGTCTTACCGCAAATTTACTTAAATTTCAAACTCTTAATTTTTGATGTGTTCACAGTATTTTTACCTATCACAAACTTCCACCAGCTTGCCCTGCTTCAGGATGTAGCTAATATTTGACATAAAATTAGACCACCTGAATGACTATATCTGCCATATTTGTAAATTAAACTTAAAAATGTTTAAATGACTGATTTTTGGAAATTGAAGCAATTCATCTCAACGTTTTTAAAAAACTCATAACCCTGATAGCATAATTTTAATTTTAGTTTCCTCGGTGTGTATGTATGTGTATGTAAGGTGGTTAAATAAAACATTAGAGAGATGCGTTAGTCAGTATACACAAACCTAGAAATATTAAAACACAATTGTAATGAGTAATAGGGAGATCTGAAAAAGATTCATAAATTGAATATCTGCAGTAATCATCAGAGACAGGATTTCTCATTCTGCTATTAAAGGTAATACTCTTTGATCTGTGTGGCCACAGTATGTAGGAATTATTTTTCATTGTAATACACAGGAAATAAATGTGTGTTACATTCCTTTCCCACACCAGAACATGGAAATAGAATGGAAAACCAATTTAAAATCCTAAAATTTCAAGAGTAAACCAGAACATAATGCTGAGCTTTATCTGCAAATCTCCAAAACTCTGATCATAGCCAAATTCAATGGTATGTGAAACTGCAGAAGTATGTTAAGAGATAGAAAACAAATTCCTGAAAATGTACATGTTATCCTCAGAGCATTTCCTCTGACATGTTGGAAATTTAATTTTTCAGCCTTTCTGGGCCTGTCTGGCCTATCAGAGCAGGCCTATACTTATACACCTACAAATAATGGTGTTTATGTGAGTTAACTCACATCTTTAATTGAAATCTCCCCTCTTTTCCTGTTAACCATAGAGTGGCCACCCACAATGCTTGCTCAATTCCAGAAGTTTCCTGTTCATTTAAGCACGATCCTGGAGGCAGAATTCATGGGGGATTAACACTCTAAAGCATCCTTTCACCATGAATCTCAAGTCATTTTGCACATTTTAATTCATTCTTGGAAAGCCACAGAAAGGAAGTTAGCTGCCAGGCCTGTTTTTTTCAGAAAGATTCTCTTAAATAGGGAGAGATTCAATTAGATTGGGTGTGTTTAATTCAAGCATACCAAATCAAACATGAGGCAGTTTAAAAGGTGAAATGTTTAAATTTTAACCTAAAAATTACTTTTTAAAAGAGGTATCATAAAACCCTTAAAGAGGATTGTAATCAGCTATTTCAAGTAAAGCACGCACACACTTTTACAAGTAAACATCTTATTTAAATGACTGTGCTGCTATAGGCTAAAAGAAGAAAACCATAATGGAGCCTAAATCTGTTTGTGATTAAAATCTAAAATGCGCTTTTTTCATGTGGTTTAGAACACAGGGATCAACAAGATACTTTCATTACATATATGAAAGAATTTAGTACACTGTAAATATAAATGAAATGTAGTACAAATGCATTTGTTTTGTTCTCTTACAATTCGTGCCTTAAAATATGTTTACAAGTAAAACAAAACCAAACCACAGTGAACGTATGCTAAGGTTTCTAATGTTTTTCAGGGTTAAACTATCCTCTGCACGTTTCCCTAAGGTGTCAGAAACTTTGTTTAACCTAGAAGGATGTAACTTTTGGAAAATTAGACTATAGATGTTGATATTCCAAATTGAGAACAGAGTTCTTTGGTTTGAGAACGTTGCATGGCCTTGTCAACTTCCAAAGCAGCTAAAATCGAATTTATTTTTCAGATAAATGTCTTCAGAAAGTGACCTACTCCAAAGTCACTTCTCTATTTCTCCATAGTTCGAATTTGAAAAATGTGTAAAGAAGGCTAAAGGAAAAAATAAATAAAATAATTATGTATGAACGTATTTTCAATTATAATTTTAAAAATTTTAAAGGGAGAAAGAAATTAAGATTATTTTTCAGTGTAACTAGAAGATTCCAGCACAAGTATACATATTCACTCAATGGTTCTTAGTATACTTACAGAGTTGTGGATCACCATAATTTTTAAGCATATTTATCACCTTGAAAAGCAGCTCTATTTATTAGCAGTTTTAACCAAGACATTTTTTAATCCAGTTTATGTCTACCCCCACTTGTGATCTTTCACTTTGGACCATTCAGATGTTCTAACTGCGTATCCTTTGTATTTACCCTTTTTTAAAAATTAAGAATGAAATTGTAGGATGTCACAACACAGTGGTAAGATTCCATTTCTGCAGCCAATGGGCCTGTGTTTAAATCCTGGTTTCCTTCCATGCAAGTCTGACCTCTCTGCCAAATTACCAAATCTCATTGTTCCTCAGCTTTCTCACCCAGAGAATGGGGAAGAAGGAAATAATAGTAACTCCTTTCCACCATTGTAGCATTCTTGGGACAATGAAATAAGAAATGCAATGTATTTAAACAGTTCCTACTATATGCAATCAATACAAATAACTTTAGTTTCTGGCTATCAAGAGAAAAATAGTTGTATTATCAATCTCAGCTATAACGCATAAGACTGGAATGAAAAAAGTCATCTGTTTCAAATTTATGAATTTTTTAATGTACGAAATGATGAAAAAATTTTCTCAGTAGGATACATAAAATAATTCAAAGTTTTTTTGAATTATGTAAATCATACTGAAAGTGGAGAGCAGTTGAAAAGATAAGAATATCCATTTCTATGCTACTCAATTTAGTGTATTAGTCAGAAGCATGTGAATGATGACTTTTAAAATCAGAAATATGTATTCATGATGCAGACAAACGCCGCCTTAGAGAATCAGTCAATGTGCGTTTATTGTGAACCAACGAGGGGCATGCTGGTCGGAAAGCTAGTTGCTGGTATTATCCTCACGTGGATCGAATTAACTTCATCCGGCAGGATGTCAGTCACCACTGGAATGCCCACTGTTGTGTATATTCTGTCGCCTTCGGCAGCCAGAAGTCTCCATGAGGTCCCACCCACAGCAGACATGACGCTGGGCCCAGACCTCACCCCACTTCACACCAGCCTGAACTCGCTGAACTTTGGTTGAACTTTCCTGCTCCGTCGAGTACGTTTTTAATGTAATCTATCCTATTTAAGCCTAATTTGTATTTCATTTCACAACCTTGCCATTTAACGCAAGCCCATCAAGACAGATTTAAGGGCAGCATGTAATTTCTAGCCTAAATGACACTCGATCCGCCCCCTAGGGACACTCTTTCTGTTCCTGAAAAACATCCTTAGGGGAAGGAAATGGGCGAGCATCTTCATTTTACTGTATTTCTAGGTTGCTGTCTTCTCTTGCTGTGAAAAACTAAAAATATTTTGTTCTTGTAATTTTTTGAACTTTTTTTCTTCATAACAAGAATCATGTATTCTTTCAACAACACACAACTGGAATAATATGGCTAATTGTCCATCTCCAAAAAATAGTGTTTTCATTTAAGACTCACCAGTAGTACATTGTTGCAGACTTGGCTATGACAGATTATATGTGAAAGCAACTTTCTTGTCAAATAAGAGGGTAACGTGCCTAAGAGATTTATAAATTTTTATTTTAAAAAAGGATTCTTTGCATACCAAAATACAGGCTTCCATTAACCCAATGGTAGGGTAGATAAATTTTAGCAGGGCAATTATTTTTTAAAGTTCAGATGGCCACACATAAATTTTTTCCTTGGATTCAGCACATTTTTTAGTTATCTGCTAGGAACATTAAGTCCTTCAGTATAGACCAGCTTTTGGGGGGAGGAGGAGGGAACGTTCTTTCTTTTCTCCTCTAATATATTTCAAATTTATTTTGTTTGGATAGAACTTTTGGAATAGTTGCTACTTGTTTCCAAAGTCCTTCTAGAAATCTGACTCCTAATTAAATATAAAGTGTACAGAATAAAAATATTATACAAAGAATATAAAATTGTGGACTTGGATTTAAGCAACACATTGTGAACACAATTCTTAGGCTGGGTCAATTTGCTGAATAAATATTATGTGCAGTATATACAAGGCCCTGTTGAAGATATAATGATAAATAACATAGGACCTTCTGTTTTCCTATGAGTTTATAGAACTTTAGGGCAGATAACAATAATCATTGTTACTTGCTAAATATTTACTAAGCATCTGGGTTGTAAAGGTAAGACATCCACCTAGTGGCCAATGGTATTTGTACAAGGTAGACCCTAGCGGGTCAAATGCTTTTATTGAGCACCTACTATGTAACAAGTACTGTGAATGTTCACAGTGCCAATTGAAAATCCTTGCCCTTATAGAGCATACACTGACTAAGTGTTCTAAGAAAGGAGTAACCAGCTCTCATGTTATGCATTTCAGAGGAGGACAAGCTTATTTCTTATGGATGAGGCAGCGTTTGAAAAAAGATTTTGGTTTGGGAATGCAGACATGAGAGAGAAGAAAACCAACATAATCTGAGTTATTATCATCTTGAGGTCTAGAAAGCAGCTGTTGTTTAGGAAAACTTCTAAGGAAGGACTTTTGTGAAAAGTTTGGAGTTTATATTTCTTATTTTTATTCTGTACTAAACAACTAATTCTAGCTAAGATCACATACAGAGGTACTGAAGTAATTCAACGAAGCTATTTTCATTATATTTATAGACTCATTGAAATATATAAAGAGGGAAAATCATTTTAAATCAAACAGACCCAGAGTGTTCTGAGAGATGGCCAACCAGCAATTACTGCTGCTAAGCTATCCATATGCAATCCACATATATTCACAACACAGCCAAAATTAGCCTGAAAAGATGGTGTGGTTTAGAAATTACTAGAGCGAAAAAGGAAAAAAGAGTAGAGTCGAATTGTTTGCCCTCCATATTCTAAATAATACAATCCTAAATTTTAGGGACTTGTCCAATAGATTATGGGAAATGTACGTACCTGCGATCAAGGAGGCAACAGCTGATAGTTGCTCTAGGGCCAATGGATATTTTTGGTGTCTATATATTGAGCACATTATCTGCAGAACATGATCCCATAAGGGAAGTATTTCCTATGAACTAAAAGCTAAAAATGTGTTTCCTTGGACATTATGTTTTTAACAACAGCATCTTGGGGTACTTTAGACTTTTTCAGTTTGCACTCAATTCTCACATTCTTATTTTTATTTTTAACCTTCGATTAAATCTTTTCACCTGAATAACAACTGTTAGGAAAAATTGGAAACCGAAGAGAAGAGAGATGCCCCCTCTTCCACTCCAGGGATAGCTGTACTTCAGTGGCCGGACGCCCATCTACGGTGCGCATTTCCTTTGTGAAGAGTTGGGGGGTTTGCTGGGAGAGGCGGCGCAGTATGATTGTAAGTGTAAGTACTATGATAATTATTATAATTACCATTATTATAATGATGTGGGCTGCCTGCAGCAAGGAATGAGTTTCTGAGTAATGGAAGTGACTTTATAACCTAACAGGGCAAAAGTTATTCAGCTGTCTATCTGCATTAACTCTCTAATCACCAAAACGGCAACATTTAAAGAGAGAAAATCTCTCAACATGAAAAAGTTTTGCAAAAATGTGTTATCTATGAATTGATATGGACATATTCTTGATGTTACTTTTGATTGTCAGCCCATAGCTTCCCTTTTGCTGTTTATTTTCATTAGCATTATTTTTTTTAATTTTTACAAATGTAAGAACACACACACATACGTACACACGCAAACCAAAACAAATTGCAAACAACTTCACAGAATGAAGTAGCACATATTTGCAGAGATTTCTGGATTTATTAACAGCCAATCACCTTTAAGAAAAAAACATCTAGGATTCAGCAGGCCACATGAAAGTCATCTTTGAGGGTATAGGTCTTCGTGGGTAGGACTTACGTGTTTCTTGAATTTCAACATAAGTAAACCTTCAGACCTTTTCAGTCACTTATAACCACTGATAATCTCCATATTTATGACAATCAATGGAATAAAAATCCAATTGCTGTACCCACAGATCATAAAGGGTTTATAGGCTATAATAGATATAAAGTGTGAGAAATGAAGTTACCTTCAGTTTAGAATAAAATACGTTTCCCTCCCACATATATTGTTCTGTGATTGAGCAGAAAATACTTGAAGATAGCATATGTATATAAACAAATGATAAACTAGTACACGGTCTGTGCTTGAAATGTGATGCCAAATGTCCTCTTCAGTGTTTTGTTTTATTTTGTTTGTTTGTTTGTTTGTTGCCTCACTGCATAAATGTGACCTAACAAAGTACGTAAAATATTTATGAAAATAGAGAAGTGGTTGGAAAAGGAATCACACCATCATATGAAAACATTACTATATATATTGCTTTTAAAAATATCAACTTTGACAGCTTTAACCATTCAGTTGTTAAAGCATGAAATAGTATCCGATTTACCATTAGTGTTTATATTAAGAAGTCACCATAATTAGTATTATTTTAAAACAAAATAAAGTCCATCCAGATTTTTTTTAATTCATAATTCTCTCCTTAAAGGCAGTGCGACTTTGAACAGATACAGCTAATAGCACCTACGCTTTCTAGCCCTTCTTTCTTTTTATTTGTGAGGAGAAAAGGATTTTTTTATTTCCATGACCAGCAATTAGGTGATTTTTATTTAACCCATCAAAAGTGATAGAGAGGGGTAATGGAGTATTACTCTGCAGTCCATCAAAGAATCACACAGAAAAAGTAGTTCATTGCAGATACTTAGTCTTGTGTTTCAGTAAGACATCAATTGAGAACATGCCTTATACTACAAATCTCATCAATTCTAGAGTCAGTTGGCTTATCCATTTCTTTTTTTTTTTAATTATATTTCAAAATTGCCTTGGCATTTTCAGTCTCCCCCCCAAACTGACAGTTCATTATTTAGCAGTAAGTCATAGTGAATTTCCTCAAAATCTTTCTTTTCCTTCCACCTGGAAAAGTTAACATCCAAAGAACATCTGTCTATGCCTGCTTGGCATGGCTCAGCGGTTTAGCGCCGACCTAGGATCCAAGTGATCGGGGTTCGATTCCCAGTCAGGGCACATGCCCTGGTTGCAGGCCCCATCCCCAGTCGAGGGCGTGCAGGAGGCAGCCGATCAATGACTCTCTCATCATTGATGTTTCTCTCTCTCTCTCCCTCTCCTTTCCTCTCTCTGAAATCAATAAAGATATATTTAATAAAAAAAAAGAGAGAGAACTTCTGTCTAATCTGCAAGTATGACAACCAAGGGAGACACAATTATTTTGAAGACTAATTGTGTTTGGCAAGTCAATTGAAATTTGGAGACCAAAAAAAAAAAAAAACAACAACCAAAAAACCCCCACAAAAAATCCAGTTTGGTTTGGAAAGCTAATCCACAGAAACAAACCCAAAAGAGTGATACTATACTTTCATTTCCTGCTCATATAAAATTAAGGGGTTATAAAAGATCTTCACTGCATTAAAAAAATCAATCTAGCTTTAAGTACCTCTTTTCTGTTGATGAAATTCTTATAAACTCCAAGGAAAGTAAAAACAAAACAAATCAAAAAAACCTAAATTGAAAAGCCATTGAACCAAAAAAGTCAAACTTCCTTTGCACTTAAATATCTATAAGTATAAATTTCTATGTTTCACTGGAAGTCTTGCCTATAATTAGGCTCTGAGTAGAAGTTCTGGCAAGAGGTACCATGGTGTCCACTTCTGGAAACAGGATTCACAGTATCAAATGAGGCATTCATTTTTTTGTTTGTTTTCTGCACAATTTTCGAAATAGGTTACCAGGAAGCTAGAGGAAACAAGCTTACATGGAGGAACCTAGTTCACCTCTTATTAGCCTCTCCCTCACCTCTCTGCCTGAACTACACCGAGCCCCCCCTTTGTAAACAGGACACACACCGTATGCTGCTGTTTCAGGGTCTTGGAAGAGATGTTACTCCTTCCTGCCCGGCCTGTTCCCAAGCAATAGCTATGGCCCAGTCTCTCCACTGTTGGTTCATATTTAATTATTGCGCAGTATGATGTCCTTCCTTTAAAATTGCCACTGCATAGCCTTCTTGTATCACTGAATGACGCTAATTTCTTCTTAACTGTGTGTTATCTGTTTGCCACACTCACCGGCACGGCAGCTTCTACCACAGGGGGGTTTAGGTCTGTGTGTGCCTAGGACAGTGCTGGCATGTGCTAGGAGCTCAGTAACAACCTGTGGACCATCCCGATATAGCCATCTGTCTAGCTAAATGAGCTGACTTATTCAGGAAAATTTTTCTAAGCCTAGGAATCTGTACTGTCCCCTCTGAGACCCTGATTCAGCAAAGCTCATAGCATTGTGTCAAATATTTCAAATGAAAAGGAAAAACAGCATTGGGGTTCTATATTGTTGGATGATTTTTTCTGAAGACCAAAATTAAATGAAATTATATTTAAAAGTAATATAGCCATAAAACTAAAGATAATATGTTTAGCTTATAATAGAAAGAAGTAACAAATTCACCAAAGAGTCAAATAGATCCCTCCTTAAAAATTCTTATATTACTCTTTATAGGTTACTTTTTACTTTTGGCTCTATTTTATAGTTATATACCTCTAACACTTCTCCAGCTAGAAGAGTTAAAAAATACCTACATTGAAATCCTCACTGTGTACCTAGATACTATTTATTTTTCATAATAACAATAACCTCTAAAGATTTTTATTTTATTTTCATGTGTGCCTAGGGTTTATGAAAATTGTTTTGTTTGATTTCTCCTTTAAAAAATAATACTCTGCCTGTAATGGCACTGTTGCTAATGGGATCTTCACACTAATTCCATGCATACAAGAAGAATGAAATGGAAATAATGACTCATGATAGTAATTTGTAGCTCAATGTGAAATCTCTTGGCAGGATGCGTGTTCCTGTATCCCATAAACAGAGTTAAAAGCTGCATTGTATTTATATCCAGAGGGACCAAGCTAATGTATTAGCAAATTATAATAAAAGGAAAAATGGAAAGAGGGGGCTAATGTTGGAAACTAAGAATCACAGAAATCAGAGAAGTGCCCGTTACATGTCGGCTTCTAGACTAATGGGTGCTAGAGTTAGCTAACAATAGGCAAATCACTTAAATCTAGTAATAACTGAATTTTAAAAGCAAATTAATCTAAATAACCCTTTTAAGCTTGAGTTACTCACCATTAAGTGTGGTAGAGCATTGTACGTTTTTGAAGCCCTGTGGTTTCTTTGGTTTTTAAAGATGTAAAGTGCTGAAAATCAGAAAGAAACATTGGTCCCATTGTGCTTCTAACCCATGACTAGAGACATGGATATTATTGCTATTAAAACTTTAATTATATTTATTCACTCATTATAATGTTGTGTACAGGTGTGAACAGTATGTGTTTGAAACCCATAAATAGGAAATGCACAAATATAGAATTAAATATCACCAAGACAAAGGTATTTACTGCTGTTCTCCAGGCCCTTAGCTCATGCCATGTTGCCAACAAGGCACCTCACTCATTGCCGAATTCCAAGAAGCAGATCCAATTTGCATTGGCCGTGCCCTTGGCTGGAGCACTGTGTTGACCATAAAGTCAATGTGCTCTTTTCTCTTTCTCTAAGCCACATACTTTCTCACATACAGGTTCCATTCACTCTTTTTTGCCTTGCAGTCATTATAACTGCCCACAAATATTTAACCCTTGCTCTCCTTCTGGGCATAGGATAGGAGTGGTTTTTCCCATGGAATGAAATTTGTTCTTGACCATGTGTCTGGCATTGGCAAAAAGGAGATAAATAGAACTATTGGGTGTCACCTAGGAAAAGAGCTTTAGAGAACCAGTGCATATTTTTTCAGTCTACAGGGGGGAAAAAAATGACTCCTCAGCCTGGATCCTGCAGAATGGACAAAGTGAAGGTGGAACGGAGCCCCTTCCAAACTGAGACTCAGAGCCTGAGTGAATCATAAACCTTTGTTGGCTTAAGCCCATGATGCATTAGCACTGTTTGTTATCTCTACATAACTCAGCTTCTGAATGATTCATTTAGTTACATCAGATCATCCAAATTTTGCCCAGAAACTTCTCAAAAGCCTCTCAGTGCCCTCAATTTCTTTCCTTTTCTTCAATTACTCCCACCCTTTTCTATTTTTGAGTCAAAAATATATAATAATAGCCACCATGCATACGAATTGTGCTTATTAGAGAGCGATGGTCTACCAGGGGCATTTGAGAAGGTCAGTAAGTGGATTTAGTATCCACCATCCAGAAAATCCAGAAATAATTCTAAAGACCACAGCAGAAAATAAAGAAAGCTCTTTATTTGCTTTCTTTTCCCAATTAAAACTCTTCCTAAACCACCAACATTTTTCTTTTTACTCCTCACTCAGGAATATTTTTATTGATGAGAAAGAGAGAGAAAAGCATTAATAAGTCACCTCCTGTAGTGTTCCAAGAGAAGAGAGAAGCTGCAACCTAGGTTTGTGCCCTGACCAAGAATCAAACCAGCAGCCTTCTTGGTGTATGAGACGACCGATGCTCAACCAACTGAGCCACCTGGCAGCCTGCACCACCAACTAATTTTAATGTCTATAAGGCTATATTTTTTCCAATTGTATATATTTTTTCCATTAAAATATAGTTAAAGTAGCATACTTATTATATGTACAGAGTTGAAAATATAGTATTTTTTATTATGTAGTGATTTATTTACATCAATAATTCTTTCAACAATACTTATTGTGTGCTGTATACATTCCAGGTACTTGTGTAAGTAGCTGGAAATAAGGCAGGAACCAAACAAGGTACAGCCTCTGCATTCATAGAATGAACATTCTAGAAGAAGCCGGAGTCATTAAATAAATAGATATGTACTATGTCAAGTGATGATAAGTGTTATGAGAAAAAAGTCATATGTTAGGAGGAAAAATGAGTCTCACATGGAGGAAAGAGTAGAATAGCTTTTTTATAAAAATTATTCAGGTAACTTTTCTCTGAAAAGTGACATTTAAGAATGTGGAAATTCTGAAATTTTGCGAAAGCACAAATAAATACATGAAATAAATTCAGAAAAGTAAAAAAATAAAGTATAAAATATTCATCATCCAACTACTATTAAAATATTTTATATTAATATGAAAGCTTTTAAAAATAAATAAATATACTTTTTTTTTCAGTTTATCTTTATTGTTGAAAATATTACAGATGTCCCTTTTTTATTCCCATTGGTCCCCTCCACCTCACATCCACCTCACCCCCAGGCTTTCCCCATACCAATGTCTGTGTCCATGGGTTACACTTATAAATGTATTAGTTCTTTGATTAATCTCTCCCCATCTACTCCCCTCCCTGCCTTCCCTCTGAGACCCCTCAGTCTGTTCCATGTTTCTATGTCTCTGGATCCATTTTGTTCATCAGTTTATTTTGTTTATTATATTCCACATATAAGTGAGATCATGTGTTATTTGTCTTTCTCTGACTGGCTTGTTTCACTTAGCATAATACTCTCTAGTTCTCTCCATGCTGTGCCACAGGATAAAAGAACCTTCTTTCTTACAGCTGCATAGTACTCCATGGTGTAAATGTGCCAAAGCTTTTTTATCCACTCAGCTACTGATGGGCACTCGGGCTGTCTCCATGTCTTAGCTATTGTAAATTGTGCTGCTATGAACATTGTGGTGCATAAATTCTTTGTGGTTGGTGTTTCGGGTTCCTTAGGATATAGTCCTAGAAGTGAGATCACTGGGTCAAATGGCAGGTCAATTTTTAATCTTTTGAGGAAACTCCATACTGCTTTCCACAGTGGCTGCCCCAGTCTGCATTCTCACCAGCAGTGTACGAGGGTGCCCTTTCTCCACACCCTCGCCAGCACTTGTAGTTCATTGATTTGTTGATGGTGCCATTGTGACAGGTGTGAGTGAGACCTCATTGTGGTTTTAATTTGCATCTCTCTGATGATTAGCGACGTTGAACATTTTTTCATATGTCTCTTAGCCATCCATATGTCCTCTTTGGAGAAGTGTCTATTTAGGTCTTTTGCTCATTTTTTAATTGGATTGTTTGTCTTCCTTTTGTTAAGTTGTATTAGTTCCTTTTATATTTTAGATACTAACCTTTTATCCGATGTGTCCTTGGCAAATATATTCTCTCATTCAGTGGGCTCCTTTTTCGTTTTGTTGATGGTTTCTTTTGCTGTGCAGAAGCTTTTCATATTGATGCAGTCCCATTTGTTTATTTTCTCCTTAGTTTCTCCTGCAAAAATAAATAAATATATTTTTATTAATAATATATCACTATTTTGTTCCATTTATATTAATAGTTTTCTCTAAAAAGGCTGAAGTGCATGCTGAACAATTAACACTGGATGGCTCTCACAGGTGAACTGATGAGCAACTTTTGTGTTTTGCTTTTTACATTTCTGTATTACTGAATATATTTTAAATCAGAAAACTCATAAGGTTTGAAAATATTCTTCTGCAGGGTAATCATCTGTGGCTTTATAGCATTTCATTATAGAGCTAATTAGCTAAAACACAATTTATTTTATTAAGCCACCATTATTGGATATTTAATCATTCCAATTTTGGGGTGAATAATATGATTTTAATGATTTTTATGATAAATATATAATATACCAGCTACATTATAAGCTAATTAGACCTTCATGGACTAGCCTGATAGCATATGCATTCCTATTTTGTGGGAAAATTGTGTTATGCTCTCCAAATAATTTATTTAAAGAGTAACCTTTGGGGCATAACACATATTTTAATTGTGTGCTTTCTTTACAATTAAGTATTTTTACAATTGAGTCACTTCTATTCATTGTTTGAATATGTATATGATATTTGTTAACCTTTAAGTGTATTAGGCTATTTTAAACATCATATGCAGCAACAAGTGTTACTTTTAATTGAGTAGTTTATTGCACCAAATAATTAATAATAATTTAGACACTCAAACCACTTTTGTAGAGGGAAGGGAAGGTAAACTGAGAAAACACATCACACAAATCCATGATTGAGGCAATGATATGGCACACAAGCTGCCCTGTACTAGGGAACTTTTCTATGACAACAAGTCCCCACCCCCAGGCTAATTTGATTGCTCATCTTTGTGTTTGAAAACACCTGGAACTAATTTTAGCAGGGTGCTTATCACATTGCACTGAAATTGCTCTGCTTCAGTGTCACCCACTTATCTGCAAAGTTCTTAAAATCAGGGACCACATATTTTCTCTGTGAAATCACTACAAGTAAGCCCAGTGTCCTAAGCATATCAGGTCTTCAGGAAATGTTTATAGACCTGAAATAAGACCACCTGAAGAGTGTCATGGAAGACAGCATGAATACTGATATTAGAATAATGTAAATGCTTGCCCAGAGGAAAGCAACATTTGAAGAGAAAGAAAAACTGGTAAGAATGGCCTATCTTCTCACAGTCCTGGAAGCTAGAAGTCTGAAACTGAGGTGTCAGCAGCCCACAGTCTCTCTGAAAGCTTAGGGGAGAATCCCTTTTTGCCTGTTCCTCATTTCTGCTGGTTGCCAGCCATCCTCCATGTTTCCTAGCTTGTAGATACATCTTTCCAATCTCTGCTTCTGTCTTCACATGATCTTCTCCTCTGTGTATTTCCAATCTCTATTTCCAAAATCCTTTCTTTTTATAAGGGCAATGGTGATTGGATTAGGAACTAAACCAGTGTGACCTCATCTTAACTTGATTACTTGTGTAAAGATCTTATTTCCAAATAAGGTAACATTCATAGTTACCACTAGTTAGGACTTTTATGTATCTTTAGGGGGGTCATAGGATTAGTATAGCAATCAATATAGTGATATTTCAAAAATTAAAAGACATCTTAACTCACTTGGTTAACACATTCCATTGACTTTTCATTGTAAACAGTGTAAGATTCCAGATCCTTACCTTGGACCAAAGTTTCTGCAAGAGTCATTCATTATGTCTCTGACCTCATCTTTCTCCTTACAGGAGGTCTGTGGTCCAGCCACAATTGCCCTCTATCTGGGCATCAAACATGCCAAGCTCTATGCTCAGAGAAAGCTCACTTGTTCTTTGTTTGCCTTCCTCTATCCTGTGATAGGTTTAAACACTGCTGCCTCTTAATCAGCATTCCTGGTCCAGCTCATGTCTGAGCTTCTGACAAGGGACTTTATAACACTGAACTAAAGTAATCTGCAGTCCTTTGCAGTCAAGCTCTATCTGCTAACCTGTTTTATTATCTTCATAGCAACATCACCGTCTAAAATTAATTAGCTTGCTTTTAGAGCTTGCTTTTTATTATCTTTGTTTCCTTCCCTACTAGAAATAATTTCTGTTCTGCAAGACCAGGTATATTATGTATACCTCTCTATCTCCAATATTTCAACCACGTCTGGCAAATGTGAGCTGTTCAAAACATGTATTGAATGACTGATTTACAACGTGTTATATAAAGACAGATAGGAGCAATTGACAGGCTGGGTGAATTTGAGAGGTTGGGTATTTGGGCTTGACCGTGAAGGTTTCATCCCTTCAACAAATGTATGTTAGAAGTCTACCATGCACTAAGTGAGAAATCTGCAAGAAGGAGTAACAGCAGATTTAGGTGTTTCACATATGAAACACTATGGAAAATACTATCATAAAAAGTACAAGCATGACTTGGACAGTAAACACTACTGAAATTCAGAAAATGAAAGGATCACAGAAAGCTAAAGTAATCAAGCCATGTTTACCTAAGACTGAGTGAGGAACCCTCCCCCTTCTCCCAAGGAAGTAGGGACTTTAATTAGTGTAAAGATTAGATGTCTGTAGCAGTAAAGGATAAAGTTGCAGAGATTAGAGAGCATGGATTTGAGTGGAGTCAACAACGTCTTTCGAGTGCCCTGGAGTGTATTGTCTCTGTGGTAGCCTGGTGGGAGAATAGGTTGAAATTCACCTTGAGTGGTTAGCCCTGGAAGCTGGTGAAAGCCAGGTTCTCCAGGAAGTTCTCAATGTGGAAGTATTAGAGGTGCCTTTTAAATCCAGCCTCTTTCATTTTCTGAAGGAAGTCATTGTGAATAGTTGTACTTAAAATTTAATTTAGCTTATTTCAACTGTATTAAGAAGGGTGAAAGGACAAATTGCTCTTTAGCCTTTACTCTGTTGGGCTAATTTAAAAAGAAATAATGGTAGAATCAGAAAAGTACTTATAACACACACACACACATGCACAAAAACAATACTGCTATAGGTGGTTCATAAAAATACCATTTCCAAAAATAACCATAGAACTCTAGAGCTGAAAAAGGCATGATAAGTTTTGTAGTTAAAACCATGCAATATAAAGCTGAGATTTCTAATATGCTAATCCTTTATAATGCATGCAGTAGAAGTAGTACTTTTGAAAGTCCATGGCAGGAAAGCCTGGCCTTCTGACCACTAGTGACTTCATATTTGGAAAATTTCACATGCTAAGGAGTTTATTCAGTAATAAGTTATTTTCAACTTTAGCTTCTTTTATAGACAGGTACGCTGACCAACTACTATGTGTGTGTATATATAGATACACATACTCATACACATATACGTATGTATCCCTGCTTTTTATTTGTGTCTCTGGTTTGTATACACTCCCCCATATAAACATAGTATACATATATACATATCCAAGTATGAGTTAATATAATATGTATGTATACACATATATCTATATCTATACAATATTTGGGAATATATGTGTGTGTGCTATATGTATATGAATTGTATAAAAAAGAGTCAAATACAGATGCTAACGGTGTATCAAAATGGGTCATTTATGTAAAATCTAAACCTATCTGGATTTGAATTAATGCTTTTCTTCTTTCTTTCTTTTTAAATTTAATGTCCAAATCCTTCGTTTGGTTATTTAAAGAAAAAAATGTTCAATTCCCATAAATCCAAATATGTAGGGAAAAGTTACCACAACACTTTATCTTCCAGGACAAGAAATACGACTATGCTAGCACTTTTCTGTGGGCTTGGCTTGATTGCAGTAGCAAAACAAGATCTGCATATCCTTTCAGCTCCTGGCTCCCTACAAATATTTCTGGATTTTCTTATAAGCTGATGAACTGACACAGACCCCTGGGTATTTAGAATGGCTTTTGCTTTCTTCACCAAGACTCCTGGCTTTAAATCCAGGGGACTGGCCTGAATATTGTGGATTTCTTCTCCAGATCATTGCCTGGCACATTGAGAAGCGGTGAAATGGCATTGACCCTTTGGGAAAAAGAAAGTGTTCACAATCCCCTTTGGGCAACAAGCCCCTGAGCCCTCTGCACACCACAGTGACTCAGTGATTAAGTTCAGAGTATTAAAAAAAAGGGGGAAGAAGAGCTAGAGAAATATCAATAAACATTTTAGAGTTTTTGCAGAGAAAACACTATAAACAAGTACGGTTATAGAATCTTGGTAGAAATTATATATACACTCTAGAACTTCTTCATTATTTTTCCTCTGCAAAATTGTACAGCAAAAAATAATAGGGTTCAAACTTATACTTTATTAAGACAATTATATACCACCCATGAGAGTTTACAGCCTATGACAAGCAATTTTGTTTTACAATAAATTTTGCTTTTGATAATAAAAACATGTCAGCAATATTAAAAGAATAAATGTTAAGGGAAAATTTCAGTGACCATTATTTGTTTTTTAAAGGTCAGCTGATGTTTCTTTCTTCTGGTAGATAACCTCAGTACCCCAAATAACTATACAATTCTAAGAAGGTTGGTGGCAAAGTACTTAAGGGCTCCACCTGTCAATTAAATAAAATGAAGTTTTCAGGATGATATAATTTCTCTGGTTCTAGATTATCATAGCTGAGGAAACAGCACATCTATGGTGTTTTCAGCAGACCATCAATTTGTGCCCTATTTGCAGAAGAATAAACATGGAAAACTATAAAACAGGGGAGGTGAGGTGGTGGGACCTAAGGAGATCAAGTATTCCACTCAATTTGCTCCGGCAAGTCTCAAGTTTCTTTTCCCCCCCATTGACCCCTTCTATCCTGCACCCCCTGTGCCCTCTCCCATCTCCCTTGTCCCAGGCCTTCACCACACTATTGTCTGTGTCCACAGGTCATGCAAACATGCATGTAAGTTCTTTGGCTAATCTCTTCCCAACCACCTGCCCCACCCCTGCCTTCAGGTTTCTTTAGGGAAAGGTAGGATTTTTACTTAGTACTCAGCAGGTTAAAAACTTGAATGCTGAAGTCAATTTTTATTTTGTTAGCACCTATACTTTTCAGGGAGTGAGAGAGGTTTTGTAATAACAATGATAGGTACCGATTATTAATTCTTGGAGCACCTTTTGCCCATAGATCCTCTACAGGTGTTTTATTACATTTAATATTCTCAATAGGAGGGCAAATGTTATTGTCCCCATTCTATGAAGGAAGACACTGTTTAAATCATTACTTAAGTAAATTGTTTAATTCATTACTGAATAACTTAAGCATTGAAACCTAGCTCCTTCTAGTGACCAAACTAGTAATTTTTCTGGCAGGCTTCAGTCTCCCAAAAGTATAAATGCTCGTGAAAAGTGAATCTTACACTAATAATCTGGCTGGATTTCTCTCTCTAAAGCCAAGTGCTGTGTGAGGTTAGGCTGGTTTGACCAAATGTAACTATTTGGGAATCATGCATAAACGGCCTAAAGCAAATGCTAATTATAGAAATAGATGAGTTTTCCATGTTTTAAACATTTTAAGTTTAAAGGGGATATATGAAGAAGATAAAAAAAAAATTGTATAACTTGGCCAGAATCAATAAGAAAACCATTAGTACACTGGTATTGGAATCATGATTCTTAACTTTTAGAGATCAGTTGAAAAAGTTGGCTCTCTTTTTTTGGTTTGTTACCATGATAAATAATACTTAAATAATTGTTAACCTCCTACAGCGTAATGTGTGTGGCATCTGGTGATATTAGGAGGCATAACCAAATGTATCTAATATTTTAGGAAAAGAGTAATCAGTTGTAGAGAAAGAACTTAAATATTATTTTAATGTATATGTTTTTAGGGTATAATGTTAAATCCACAAGGTCTTACTATATATCTCAAATAATGACACAAATTGTACAAGTTACTGAACCTTCTGAATTTTTTGTTGATCATTTGACTTATACTAGTCTCAGGACGGGACAGGAAGAGAAATATGCCCTTCCTCGGGAAACATGTGCAATGTTACGAAAACATGAATATGACAGAGGTTGTAAGTTAGCTCTGAAAGTGCGCTGATAAACTTTGAATTATTTTTCTGTGAAATTCAAAGCATGTGTGGGCAGCTGCTTGTGGACAACTCCTCTAGCTCTTTGGTCCAGTATCCCAGAACGTTGCCCTCGGTGATTGGGAGAAATGAAAAGGTAAGATTACAGCTTACTGGAAGTAAGTCATGAACTGGCTTTGCATGTCTCTATTTTGGTCTGGCATCAACATTTACTGGAAGGCCTAATAGTAACCTCTGAAGAAATTCATAATTAGGAAATGATGCGATATTTCCATTTCAGATATTGACCTAAATGGCATGATAATGATAGCTTGTCGACGCCATGAATATGTGTGTGTGCATGTGTATAGACAGACACAATTTATAGGTATGTGATACATCTGTATCTATTGCAAGGATACATATGTGTATGTGTTTGAAAATACCATGGCCTCAAGATTATATCTATGTAGGGGAGAAAACAAAAACAACCACCTTTTGAAAATCAGAACACATTAGTTATTAGATATAATCTAAAATTTTTAAAAAGGGGAGGAAATTTTACTGGTTTCAAATTTAATATTACAATTTATTTTAATAGCTTTTTACACATAGAAGCATAAACTCAGAGTTGTAGTCTATCTTCTTGCTGCTGCTTAGTGGTCCCTTGATCCATGTCATCACCACCCGAGCGATACAAATTGTCAAGTGTGAGATGCTTCTTAACATATAATAAATAGTCACTCACATGGCTACTTAGTCCTATCTGGTGCAAACTGATGTTTTGCCTATCATCACTTCCATCAACAAGATAAAAATGTCTAGAAAGAGCCAGACTCACAGGTCTCTACATTTCTAAAGAGGTTATATCCTTTTGTTTTGTTTCCTGCTGAAGCTTAAGTTTATACTTCTGAGTCTGCATCAGTTTCTTTTAGGAGTTGGCCCTTTCAACCTGAACAAGCTTGGGTAGGAGTAATCAACAAACCATGTCAGAGAGGAAAAGTAGCAAGACAAGAGGAGACAGCTCAAGGCCAGTTTTTTATATGATCGCATCTCAACCATGGCCTTTCATATGGGTTTCAACTATATAAAGACTCCCCGGTAAATTATAGCAGAGTTTCTACTTGGACAGTTTATTCCAGAGAAAGCCCAAGTTGTTTAAAACATTTCATATAAGTCTATCCATGGTAAAATTTAATGTAATAAACTTTTACAGATTTTATTACGGATTTCTAAGTTTCTTCTCTTAACCGACAATATGCTGTGTTTCAACTTTTCAAAATGAGTGTTGGTGTGTGCTAAATTTAGTAAAATTAGGAAATGGGAAATAGTTCTAGACCGAAGATTGAATTTTACACTTACCACAAAATCGAGGTCTATGAGATATTCTGTCATTTCTAAATTTCAGAGCACATTTCACTTTGCAATCCTGTTGTCCATGTAAGAATAATAGTGGCCTGTTTTGAGGACCAACTATGTGACATGTATTGTGATCATGCATACTTCTACCACGGTTACTTTATAATTTTACAAATGTGAAAATAGACTAAGTAACTTGACTATTCCCAACGCTCATGAAGAAAGTATGAACTAAACTCAGTGTGTCTGACACCGGGGCCTATGCCCTTGTGAAGAGAGCAGGTGGACCCTTATGACTCCAGAGTATCAGAAAATGCAGGACTCAACTCCTTCCACTTTAGAAAAGATTAACTGAAGAAGTATCTCCTGGAACGGGAGTGAGATTCTCAAGGCCACATAACTAAATCATAAATACATCATTTCCTGTTTCTCTGTTCATCCACAACTTTAAATTTTAATTCAAGTTCAAATTTCATATCACTTTAATCTTTAAATTTCCTGATCTCTGAGAGCTCATGTAACCTGTGATAAACATTCTAGATATCCATCACATCCATCAGTTGTTTTATATTGTTTTCGTTTTCGTTAAAAAGTGATTATCTTTAAAGTTAGAAGCCCTTTACTTAACGTCCTTGAACAGTATTCCCTAACCTAATTCCAATGTTAGTGGGGAGTCAACCTCCCACCAAGAAATAATTCTCAGATACCAGCAGGATGCCCAAGAGTTCAGCTCAATTATGATGGCACAATCTACCAGGAGATAGCATCAGGTTCCACAGGTAAAGGCTCAGTCCTACAAGACTGCCCCCCTCCCACATACACACGCTTCGGATGCAGTCACAAGCCCAGGTTCTTACCTGTGCTTCTGGATAACAGGTTATAGATTGGAGGTTCCAAAGATCCCTTCCTTGGGTTTCATTAATTTGTTAGATGGCTCAGAGAACTCAGGAAAACCCATTTACTCACTAGATTATCAATTTATTACAAAGGATATTAAAGGATATGAATCAGCCAGATAAGAAAAAACATAGAGTGTGGAGCTTCTGACCTCACGGAACTTGGAGCCCAGTGCTGAAGCATGTGAAAGCATTCTAGTTTCCCAATGAGAAAGCTCTCTGAAAAAAGGGTCAGGTAGCTGTTCTCCTGTGTGTTTCTGAAAGCTTCATTACATAGTCATGATTGATTAATAAATTGACCCTTGACATTGAACTCAACTTACAGACACTTCTCCCTCCACTGAAGTTAGGGGGTGAGACTGAAAGTTCCAAACCTTTAATCACATGGTGGTTCTCCTGGGAACCAGCCCTCACCTTTGGATGAAATCCAAAATTTACCTTATTAACATCACAAGGGACACCTTTATCACCCTCAACACTGAGGAAACTTCAAGGGTTCCGGTTACTATAAACCAGGAACTGTGGATGAAGACAAATATCATAAAAGTCTTTTACATATCCCACCCACTGGAGCTCCTACAATGGATGTACAATTGGCATATAATAAATGCAATAGATGTTATTTATTTAACATACGCAATATAAGTATTTTTGATATTTTTATATATTTTTATTACTGTTTAAAAAGGAACAGGTTTAGGAAAAATAAGTTCCTGTCATGTGTGTCCTGTTAATATCCAGTGAGGTCTTGGGTAGGTCGTAAATTTGTAAGGCCTCAGCTAACTTGTTGGTGGATTGGAAAGTCAATGATACCCTTATCTTCATTCCCATATTACCATTATCAGTGCATTTGTCCCGTTTGATTCTTTTCATAACAGGGAAAAAAGTCTGAATGTTTTCCAGAATGTTCGTCATGTGTTAGCATAATTCTCAGGGCCGTGTTCATCTAATTCAAGGTTTTGTGTGAATGCATAACCATGGACAGGTCAATTGAGCATGTTGTGCTGCTTTCACCAAGGTAAAAATAAGAATAATAAAAAGAATTAAGTAAAATTAATTAATTTGCAAACAACTAGCCTTGAGCCTTAAACTTTGCTTGTTTCTTAGTTATTTTAAAGACTAAGATCAGTGACAAAATTGAAGACTTTTTCTTTGCATTTCTGTATCCATATTAATTTATTTTGGATGCTTCTCATGGCTATAATCATTTAAGTGGCTGCTCCTTAACTTTCCCATGGCTTGTCTATTTTTTCATCTTACTTTGATGCATGTAAAAACTTCTATGTTTTAGCTATTTAATATTTTACATATGTTGGTTTTCTCTCTAGATCATTAATCCACATGAATTAAAAGTTAACCTAATTACCTCAGAGGTATCCTCTTTTGGTCAGGTTTCATAGTGGTTACTGTAGTTGTCTGCAAATCCTTCAGGAAGATTGCTTCTCAGGATTCTGTAGCCATAGGAACAGTAATTAAACTTTTCTGCTAGATTAGAAGAATCTCACTATGCATATCTTATGTGTCTGTAATTATTGGGTTTATTCTATCTTGCCATTTATTGCTAATTATGTAATAAAACACTTGGCAATTAATTTGATCTACTATGGTTTACTACTGGCAAAAGCATGAGTTCAGAATTCAACCCCATGCTGTGATTTTCCTTTTGCACTTGGAATGAGGGCCTTGCTATATACTCTCAAAGGTAATCTTCTGATCTTGTCCATGACCACGTACAATGTTTACAGAAAAACTGGCTGACACTCTCCTCCTCTTTTCTAGTAGAATTAAGAGTTAAACCCAACAACGGTGCTTTCTTAGTTAACACCTTTACTGCAACACTAACATTTGAATAAATATTGTGTACTTGGCCATCTCTATTCCCACACCTGTCCTGTCATTGGCCTCTTCTCCATATCCCCACCTCCAAAATTAGCCCTTTGAAGCCCCACCCCCTCCAAAAAACATCAAGGACAAATCTTTAGTATTATCTATTTCCATATAATGAACTGACAATTTTTATCATCCAGCCAAAAAGACAAAATGATAATTGGGATTCTCTATAACATGTGCTTGAGAAGAAATGATGACCATAGATATGATAATGACCATCATTTTTGTGTATAAAATGTTACTAGATAATAATTATCTATTTCTATTTTCATTAGAATGTTTGGTATTGTATAACTGTAGTTCAGATTCTCTTTTTTAGATCTTCTTTCCTTTCCTTTTCTAACTCTCGTTTTTCTTTCTTCCTTCCTCCCTCTCATTCTTGTCTCCTTTCTTTCTTTCTCGAGTGTGTGGGCGTGTGCGTGTGCATGTGCGTGTGCATTTTGATCAAGGCAACATAAACACAGATTCTCTAAATTAAAATAAGTTCAAGCGTAAAGTAATGAACTGATGCCCAGTCTTCTGACTCTTTTATTACAGCATATTATGCACTTTATATAACTTTTAAATGTTTCCATTTGTATTATTACTGAGTTTCCTGAGTTCAAGAAACCGATCCTTCATGCTACTTTTGTAATAGAGTAGACAGGAGTGTACTGGGGTGGGATCGGGATATATTATATGTAAAGAGATTAAACAGTGTTCAAAGATCCAAAAACTCGTATATCTCTCAAACTGTACTTAAAAATTTATTTTTTCCACATTAAGTCTCGTTTTAGAAACCAGTCAAGGAAATTCCAAAGTACCCACTCATGCTCAGCTTTTCCTGGGAAAGGATTAAGAGTCTGAAGGAAGTAAATGAGATTTACTTCCAGCTCCACGGGAGAACATACCTTGGATTTTATTCTCACAGGATAACACACACACACACACACACACACACACACACAGGGATCATGTTTGATCTCACACTTTTTTTTTCAGGGAGTATCCTAAAAAAATTTCAACTTTCACCAAACCATTATAAAAGGTGTTCCAACCTGCAGGTCCTCCTCACTTCTGTTATAAATCACTTTGAGGGGGACATTGTCTGAGCCTAAAAGAACACTTAAAGCAGCAAAGCCAGACATGTTTTATTCCATTTCCTGAAAACTCACGCTTCACTAAGGTTTGGCTTTCAATCCTCCCACCCTGGTGAAATTCCAGACCTTTCAGGTTTATTCAGGTTTATATCTCTCATTGAAGACAAGCTAGCAGCGTATCAGATTTTTTTCTCTCTAGACAGCACCAGTTTTTAATTAGGAGCTTTGCAACTATAAACCAATTGGGGGAGAAAAAAATATTTAAGCCATCTCCCCCATCTGGCGTTTTTTCCAACAGCTGAGACCAGGCTTCCTCACTAGGTGAATAAAGGCTACCTCTGCCCGTGAGTGAAGGCTCCCATCCAAACCCTGGGCCTTCCCACTCCCCTCACTGGAAAACGTGACCCAGCCACAGGCCTCCCAAGAGCTCCGCTGTCTTGATCACCTTGTCTCATATGTGTCAGGAGAGCGAGCAGGGACATATATCTCAATCCTGGCTCCTTATGCTGATCTGTCTTATCTAGAAACGAGGAAAAGACTACAACACGTTATCCTCATCTGTGGTTTAATATTTGTCTTGAAAAAACACACACCCAATGATGGTATTTATAGATGTAAAAATGGGTTTATGGGTGTACAGAAGAGATAATGGTGATCATAGCTGACATTTATTGCTCACTTGCCTGTGCCAGCCACTGTATTAAGTGGGGTATCGCAAGCTATCTTTAATTTGAATCCATTCAACAGCCTTATGGATTAAATGTTCACTTTCTCACTTTCTAGAGGAGAAAACTTAGAGCGTTTAGGAAACTACCCAAAGTTTCCCAGCAAGAGGAAGCTAGAATGAGAATTCTAATGCAAATCGGTTTGGTGACGGAAGCTTTGACCCTAAACTGCAATCATGTTCTGTTCTAAAAATTGAATTGTAAATGTATTTGCTTTGTAATATCTGAGATCATATGGATTCAACATCAGGCAACATAAAGAAATGTTGTAAGAAAGAAGAAAAAACACACACTGATTTTGAAAACTACTTCCTTCACTGGCACTGTACCTGCTTAAAAGTCTAAACAAGCTGTTGAAGAAAAATGATAAGTGGCCTTGAACTTGGAAATATTTTACTGAATTCCAGGGAGAACCTTTGAACGTATTCTATATTAAAAATACATAACACTATCACTTTATATAACATAATATCAGTGAAGAAAACATTTCAGATTATCTTAAAAATACAAATATCTGAGGGTTACAATCATCACATTGTTTTCTGTCAAACCCATGGTGAAACACAGAGGGATGCTACCTCCTGCTCTATATAAAAAATATTTTAAAAGTTTCAAAATAACAAGAAATAGGCTCTATTTTTAAAAATTATCTTTAAAAGAAACACTTATGTGCAACCAACATTACTTTGCTTAGAAGCATAAAAGGTCAAAAGAATAGTTTCTGAACCTAGGTTTTCCTGGGGAACAAAGGATATCCATGTTACTCTCTAAAATAGAGCAGAACCCAAGAAATGGCAGAAGTGTTCTCAGGCCCTCTTTACAATTCTCATCTCAGCTTTGAACTTTTCCATTATTTTCTGTGCAAATAAGATCCATTAGAAAGCATCTGATGTTATAAGCACTTAACGGCTATAAAGAGTGAAATTATCTCCATCCATCAACTCAGTACCCAAAACAACAGCACCCATTAGAAGACAGTGCAAAGAGAACAGATAAAGGCAAACCCACTTCAGAGATGGAATCCAGGTCACAGGCAGGATTTCTTTCATTTACACACCAAAGTGACAACGGATTAACCTGCGTTCACTGTCAACTCCCTGTAAAGACCACCAGAATAACTATTGATCAAGCAGGTCTGAGTCAAGCAGAGATGAATGTATTACTTACAAACGGAAAAAAGGAACACCATTTGGAGTGAGCAATAGGAGTAGAGTCTCAGAAGGGAAGATAGATTTACAGGCTTTTAAGGCCTGTGTTCTAGCAGTTGAAGGCAGGTTTTCCAATATAGAGCTATGATTGTGATTGCACAATGCTCTTGATACCAGAGTTTAGAACTGCCGAACACATGCAAGGTGATAATGTGCACCAGCTAAGTCACCAGATAGAAAACTCCAGAAGCAAAATTATATCTAAGATTCTAGGCTCCAGACCACATGCCCACCCACACACTAAAGATAGCACCAAACACGACAGGTCAGTGAGACAGAACCTTGAGAAAAGAGTATTTAAGGGTTCATTGTGCTGATATAATAACAAGGGTATATTTAAATCAGCTTGTATAGATAAACTCTATTGTGATTCCTTTGATGCTAATATATTCCCACGATTCCTTTGCTAATAGATTTCAAATTTTAGCTATTAGTTATTCTTAAAATTTACACATAAAAGGCAACAGATAAATTGCTAATTGCATTACAAAGAGATAAGTTAAGGCATTAACTTATTAAGCAAACTTAAAATCAATTTTCACTTCTCTGACAATATGGCTTTCCAACTTTTTTGCCTTACAGGTACTTGGTTTGAGTGAAAGTCCCCAGGGCCTGCTTATCTCACTGGTTCTCAGTTTTCCTATAGTGATGGTGGGGTGGAAGAAAGCAGATATGTGTGCTCATCATAACTCCTTATCTGGCATACTTTATAAAACATAAAGTGAAGATGAGCGATTGACCATCAGAACCAATCCAAAACAATAAAAAATATTTGTTGATACCATAGGGTCTTTCTCAAAATGTGTGAGGGTTCTAACTATTTGTATGTAAGAATTTTGAGGTAGATAAATGACATAAAAGAACAGTAAATTAGAGATTCCTTTAGACTTGGGTAACTTGAAAGTTTAATTTCACAATTCAGAAGACTAGTAGTAAAATACTTTTAAACACATATAAATAAGTGTCTTTATTCTTTGTATCATTTACTCGTGAGATCTAAAAAAAAGATTTTAAAATATTTTTAAACTTTAGACTTGAGGTCATCTCGCCAACCTCAGACCACATTTTGAGAAGCATGGTTGGAAAGTTATCAAAGCTGATACACAAAAAGAAAAATGATAGATTAAGGTAAGAAAGAAATTTGGGGGTTAAGGGAAAATTTAATATTACTCATTGACATCTAGTAAGCAGGATGATTTTTGGACCTAATGAAGAATTTTAAAGAGAAAATTTAGAGAGGTAAAGATAAGTGGAATAGTAATATCTATTTTTTCTGGACAATATACAGTTAAGCCTTTTTCCTTTTACCTCTAAAAATTACAAGCTTAAAAAAAAACCCAAAAAACAAAAAACAGAGAAAGAAAAACCCAAGTCAACCTTGTTACTTTTGAAAAGCAGAAAAGTCAACCATCCCAAATCAACCACATTCAGGTATGTGATTTATTCAGCCCCAAACTATGTCTGTAACATCCTTAGAGTGCAGACACTATCAATCAACAAACTAATAATGAAATAAGCACTGTATAAAACATTACATTAACCTAATTAATAGATTGAATTTTGACTTATAAGTTCAATCAAAATAATAGTTTACTGTCCTCAAGTCGATAAACTAAAATTAATGTTTATTCTTTCTACACCTTATATAAATGTAATTTGCTCAAATGCTTTTACTTGAAGGCAACAAAGTTACATAGATGACCATTACTCATAATTGTATTTAATGAATATCTCTGATTACTTCTACTAATAAACTTTAAGTATAAGAGGGTAATATTCATGAGATATGTTATAATTATACAGGTTAAGTAACTATGAATTCTGTCCTGACTTTTTAAAAATACAAAAATTACTGAAGGAAATAGAAATTTAAAATGCCTGAAACATTATTTGCCATCTTCCAATTGTTCAGAGATGAGACACATATTTAGAGCGTTGTTTTTTGTGTGCTTTTCCTCAAAAAATTAGAGTACATTTGTTTGTAGTTGCTGAAAACATGTAGTGATTGAAAAACTCATGGCAGGACAGTATAATATAAATGGTCTAATTAAACGTATGCAAATCCAAGACAGGGATGGGGAACATGCTATTTGTTGCTTTAAGAACATGTTAAAACTAGACCCTAAACACATCAACTTGAAAACAAGTTAGCTCATGTGGTTGTGTTATCAAACAGCCTTTATCAGCAAAAATTAGGAAATAAACAAAAAATTTGCACAGCTTGTGATGAATGAATGCACTTTAATGTTGTTTGTAAGAGATGAAGATGATAATTTAAATAAATCGATATGTTAATTTCAAGTTATTCGATAAGTACTGTTATCCCAAGGGGAAAAGAAGTGCAGAGTAAACTGTTACATTTCCTCCCTTTCTTGCTTTCTCTTCTTTGCCAATCAGTACTCGAAATTTTCCACCACATTTTCCTGGCCAAAGAGGATGAATGAAACCCAGCTCTGGGACTTCGAGCTGCTAAAGGAGACACCTTTGTCTTTCTGCTGACTGCTGACGGGGGGTGGGGAAGGGCACAGGCCTGGGTTTCTGGGGGTAATCAGGGGGGGGTGAGCTTGAGCAGGGGGCCAGCCCCGAGGAGGTGAAGTCAAAAAGCTGAGAAACAGCGAGGTCCAGCTCACACCATTTGAGCCCTAGATTAAGGCTCTCCCATTAGGGACACCTCTGGAATGTTCTTTTGTATGGAACGTTATCTGTCCTTTCTTTTCTCTTCTTAGTTAAAATTCCCTGTTACAAAGAGCTAGTACCATCCTTCTCTTAACGAGTTCAGAGAAACAAGGAATCATGGAACTTGGGTGTTTAAATTTAGTATTTGATTCACTTCCCTTCTCTATGTGTGTTATGGGCTGGATGTGTCTTCCCAAAATGCAGATGTTGAAATCCTAACCCACAGTATGACTGTACTAGGGGGCGGGCCTTTGGGGGATGGTTAAGTCATGAAGGGGGTGCCCCTGTGAATGGGATTCGTGTTCTTACAAAAGAGCCTCCAAAGAGTTCTCTTGTCCCTTCGGCCATGGGGGACACAGCCAGAGACAAGCTGTTTATGAACCAGGAAGGAGGTTCTCCCCCAGACACCATATCTATTAGCAACTTGATTTTTGTCTTCCCAGCCTCCTGAACTGCGAGGAACACGTTTCTGCTGTTCGAGGCGCCCAGTTTATAGTATTTATGTTAAGCAGCTTGAACGGACTAGGATGAGGTGTTTAATCCCTGTTTTTCTTGTTACCCTCTGTAAGAGTAGCACGTGCAGTTTTAGAGAGTGGCCCGCCCAGTGTCCCAGAAAACACGATGTGTGGAAAAACAAAGGAAGCATAGTGGATCATGAGGATATCTGGGAAGGACAATTTCAGACAGAAGGAGCAGCAAAAGGCATTGGGTTTCAGGGGGCACGTGGCCTTCAGTGCTCAAGGTTAGCGAGGGGCCTGAGAGGCTGCAGCAGCAGACGGGAAAGGGGGAACTGTAAGAAGGGGGGCTGGAGAGGGAGCGGGAGGCCTGGTCGCACAGAAATAGTCAACATTCAAGTAAAGTCCGCGACTTAGGCACAATTATTAAACAACGGAGGCATTAGGGGTGAATAAGATTGTTTGACTAGATTCCGATCATTGTAAGTCAGGCTCTGGGGAAGAAAGCAAGGGAGCTGGTCGCAATAAACAAGAACCGATATCAAGAATTCACTTTAGCTCAGAAGGCTTATGGAGAATCCACTGCCATGTGCGAGTCACTCTGCCAGGACGAAAGAAAGTTAGAGTTGGCTGTCATTACTTCCAGGATGGTTTTAGTTCTTCAAAGGAAGGGCAAGCATGTTGGTATGCTAGGAAATGTCATGGGTCAAGTCAGAAATATTGAAATTCTACAAATACAGACTTGAGAAAAGATATTGATTCAGGGCCTAAAAAAAAATGATTGCTAAGTATATTCTTCCTGCACCTGGCATGAAGTATTAACCTGTGTGCTATTGGTGCTCATATTTTTACAGGATATTGATGGTAGGGTTGAGAGGGAAAAAAATATAAATTTACCCTCACATTTTTCAGAGTATGGTCAGTGTGGACATTACATAAAATGAATGCGTTTCCTGAGATCACTCAGTGTCTTGATAGAATCAAAAGCAGAAGGCATTGATTTGACAGGAGGGAAAATGAAAGGCACATCGATAGAACTTCAGCACCTTTGAACTTGGCAATATCTCCAATATTTATCTCTTCCTTTGACACAGTTCTTTCAGGTGGGCCAGTGTTAATGGAGACATTGGGAAACAGAAAAACTCCGTAAGAGAATCAACTATAAAATTTGCAA
Source organism: Miniopterus schreibersii (assembly GCF_964146895.1). Lineage (NCBI taxonomy): Eukaryota > Metazoa > Chordata > Mammalia > Chiroptera > Miniopteridae > Miniopterus > Miniopterus schreibersii. Next base: position 188,616,682 of record NC_138101.1, read on the forward strand.
ATCAGAGATAGGAAAAAATGATCTAATGCCTCGTGAAATGACATCTATTCTTCGACAGATAAAAACCAACCAAATGAACAGCCAAACTGCAAGAGGCAGTTACTGTGTGTGAGTAATACCTATAATGAGAAGAGGAAATGGATAATAAAGACACTTTGCATGTAACCAGTCTTGGCAGGCTTGGGAAAGGCGGGGAGGACTCATATACAGAGAGACCATATATATATAAAAAGTGAAGCAATTTGAATTGTGTCAATTAGTAATGTGAGATTTCAAAAATTACTAGCAGACATAAAATTATTCAGTCCTGCTATGAATTATCTCCCCGAGGCATGTGGGAACATTGGCCTTTCAACACCCTTGAGGTAGACACAGCTATGACTTGATGTGGCTAATGAAATTAAGCAGAAATGGTAGGTCATGTTGCTTTAAGAACTTTTAATGTGGCTTTTAAGAAATGGTAAGATTTGCCATCCCTCTCCCTCCCTCGTCCTCTCTCTCTCTCTCTTTCTCTCTCTTACAGCAACTACTACTGAGTGTGGCTCCCCCAGCAGCCTGTATTGCAGAATGGTGGTCACCTGGAGAAGAGCAAGAGTCAGGCTGCATGCAGCACACGGGTAAGAGGAAGGAAAACACACCTTGGCCATTTTCCTCTAAATGCACTGATGCTTTAAAGTTGTCTGTTACTGCAGCATGACTTAGTTTTCTGCTAGAAAACTAATTATACTCATCATAAGCTGATTCTCTTCCTATGATGCAATTGTGATAATAAAAATATAAGAGAAAAAGTTCCGTCTAAAAATAAAAGTAAAAATCTGTCCCCTAAGATGATCATTCCTTGATTTCATAAATACACCTTTCCATCTGTGTGCATCACACCACACCACACACACACACACACACACACACACACACAGTAGCAATGGAAACAGAAAGATTGAAAGAATAATTCCCTTGATAATGGTTCTTTTATTAAAGAAGCAAAGTGTAGAACGTGAGTAATATATGGTATCAAAGAAAAGACTGGATTCAGTGTTCAGGGTTAAGAGTATTAGAATGGCCACCCAATACATCCAAAATTTTATATATTTAAAAAATATAAATGGAAGGAAGGAGGACTATCTGAACACATGTTTCTGTCTACTTTTTGTTTTATGTACTAGTCCTCTTGAATATTAAGGTTAGTGCTTTCTCCAACATTTATGGAAAATTCATACAGTTCTAGCTGCAAAGTTGTAACATTTTGAAAACATGATATAAAACTTTACAGGTCTCTGTATCACCAAGACACAAACACACAGAGCTAAACGTGTTAGACCAGGAAGTTTTGTGGTGGTGAAAGTTAGAGTATATCTGCCTTAGTCTAATGAAAGATAAATAAAGTAGATGCATCAAATAATTTTCCTAACACGAGTGGTAAAATAAGCTACTGACTTTCCCAGTGCAGACAAAATAGAACTGCAGTTCCAGAGTTTATAGGCAGTCACCCTGGAAGCTGTAACTTTGGAACTCGTGAAAAAATATTTTAACTGATAACATAAAGGAAAATATGTTTTTCTTCATAAAACATTTTAAGAGTTTAATTAGAGGGAAAGATGTGAGAATGAGACTGATTGGCCGACCTGGGCTTTTCTTCTATGGCCCTCTGCCCCAGAGACTAAGAAAAAAAACTGCTGTAGACTGTTTATTGTATTTTAATTAACCATTCAACAATTCTAAATTTATCCTAGTTTTCCAAATCCAACTAGGGAAATTTTCATCAACTCTCTTTGAGGAAACTTGGGCACAACTATAAATAGACATAAGAATTACAATGACTTCTCATCTTTTAGATTTTGCCAGGATGAGATAATAATTCACCGACTCGATGAGTTCATGCCTTATAGAACTCGTCAAATTAAAACCCTAAAGTTCTTAAAATGTATCAGTTTATTTTATTTTTTTCCATGAGTCATAATGATTAGAACTAGCTTTGTTGTTAGGAAGAAGAGAAAAAAAGACTGGACATTATGTTTATACAATATCAAGAATGGGTTTTGTGTTAGTTTTATTTAAAGAAAAAAATACTAAATTTGGTAAATGAGTATTAAAAAAATGATCTCCTTTCTTATATTTGCACTATAGGCAGACCATTATTTTTCTTTTTACAAAAAAAGAATGTGTTTATTTATTTATTCATATTGAGATATAACTTACACAGTATGTAGGCAGAGTAATGTCCCCACAAAGATGCCCACATTCTGACCTTCACAATCTGCGGATGTGTTACCTTAACACGGTAAAAGTGCATGTATAATGGTGGTTACATTAAGGATCTTGAGATGGGAAATCTTCCTGGATTATCTGGGTGGAGATAATATAAGGACAAAGGTCCTTTGAGAGGCAAGAAGGTCAGAGAGAGAGATTCTACAACAAAAGCAGAGGTCAGAATGATATAATGATACAGCCATGAGCCAAGGAATGTGAGCAAAAGTTAAGGAACAGATTCTCCCCTGCATCCTTCGGAAGAAATGTGGTCTTTGATTTTTAACCCCGTAAGAAGGGTTTCAAAATTCACACCCTTAGAACTTAAAATAATAAATCTGTGTTGTTTTAATTAAGACCCTAAGTTGTGGTAGTTATTTACAGCAGTAATAGGGAACTGTGTACATACAGTAACATGAGCAAATCTTAAACTCCCAGCTTAATAAATGTGTGAATATACACTCTTGGGTGTCATTTCTACATGCAGACATATTTTCAGTATCCCAAATAGAAAAGTACTTTTAATATGATTATATAAATAAAAGAGAGTACAAAATGTTACCATAACATAAATCACCATGTCGTTCAAGGATCAACAGTATTGCCTCACCTCCCTGGTAATTAGGTGACACAGTCTGAGTAGCTCCGGTCAGCCGAACATTGGACAAGCGAGGTGTGCCAGCGCTAGACAAAGCCTTTTAAGAAATAACCCTTCTCCATGCACTCTTTTCCTTTCTACCAGCTTCTTACAGATAATGTCAAGACTCTGCAGGATATAAAAGCCAAAAGATAAAATGAGTATCAGCTGCTGAACGAACATTCACAGAGATCTACCTGCCAAAAAGTGACACACACTTTGGACAATCAGATAAATTTTATTAGATTTTTAATACAAGTTATTCAAATCTAGATTTGTATAACCAAGTGAATCTAGTTTTCAAGAAAATAATAAACAGTTGATGACTGTAAACTAATATGAAAATTTTAAATGACTACTTAGAAAAATAAATTAAAATATTGAAATACTATTTAATAAGCTAGAAGTTAAAAATAAGAATGAATGCATTTTGTTATTTTTTTAATTGTGAGAACTAAACAATCAATATTGTTTCTTATTTAATAATTGTTATTAAAAAATATTATGTTCCAGTTGCTATTTAAGGCATGAGTATATAGCATTTAATAATACAGACCGTGTCCTTGCCTGCCTGAAGCTGACATTATAGTTGTTATCTGCCATTTTTAGGGCAGCCACTAACATGAACAGAAATAGAGTGCATACCTTCCTACTAATAAAGGAATAACAACATAGATTAAAGTAAAAAACTTCAGTCACTTTATACATGATAGGGCAAGATAAAAGAGAAAAAATAGAAAGAGCAGGGCAATTATGAAACAAGTAAACTGGACAAACATTTCCAAAATATCAGTAATCCTAGTAAATGTAAATGAATTAAAATTTTATGTTAAAAAACAAAGGTATAAAAGTAAATAAGTCAAATCTGGGTGTGTTATTTCAAAAGAAAACATAAAATATATGGACCAAAACTTTGAAAATAAAATTATAGAAATGTATTTACATGCACACATACATATGCACACATACACATTAAACATATGCAAATAAAAATGATGACATAACTATATCAATACCTGAAAAAATTGACTTTAAGACAAAAAACTTTATCAGAGATAAAGATGGGCACTTCTTATGTTGCTATGACATTCCCAAAGGAATAAAATATAGTGGGTTGTAGTAAAAGATTTTACATCTTTGTCTACAGATCTCTCATTAAAGAGTGGGTACAGTATAACAAATTTGAAGACTCGCTCTTTCAAAATGATAGGGAAACTATAAGATTATTTTTAAATGATAATTTATGTTAGCATGCTTGCTTCAGAACAAGAACTCATATTGTTCTTTACTTGAAAAATCCATTATTTCTCATTTGTGAAGATATTTATTTTAAGACTTTGCAATCAGACAGAGCTCAGCTTGAGTTTCTACTTCAACATCTATTAATTGAGGAATCGTGACCATGTCACTTAAGTATTCTAAGCCTCAGTGTCCTTGTCTTTAAAATGAGAGTACCTCAACAATATTTATTGAATATTAAATAAGATAATATATAAAAACAATATAGTAAAGTGCCCCACACAGATAAAAAAGAACATTAGCTAATTTTACTATTTCATTTATTTTTTTCTTTCACTTTGAGAGATTGCATTTCTTAAAATAAAATACCTGGATAATTTCAAATTATTTATCCAGGAAAATAAAGATTGGAACTACCTAAATAATAAGATTGTTCTAATGTAATGCCATCTTTTTTTAACAAATAAAAATTTAAAATATCCCAGCCGGCGTGGCTCAGGGGTTGAGCTTCGACCTATGATCCAGGAGATCGTGGTTTGATTCCCGGTCAGGGCACATGCCAGGGCTGCGGGCTCGATCCTCAGTAGGGGGCGTGCAGGAGGCAGCCAGTCAATGACTCTCTCATCATTGATATTTCTATTTCTCTCTTCCTCTCCCTTCCTCTCTCTGAAATCAACAAAGACATATTAAAAACAAAATTTAAAATGTTAGTATAAAAACAAAAGAATGAAAATCTATATTTATTGCCCCAACACAACAAGATCAACTAGTTGATGATATTTTTCTTTATTCACTCACTCAATACCTATCTGTTACCATCAAGCTTTACCGAAAGGATACAAAAGTAATTAAGGAAACTACAGAATTCCTGCCTGCAAACATCTTACAGTCTGGTGGAATGGTAAACAATATACAATAAATAAATAAAAATAAAAGATATCTAAAGATCACTAAAGGGAAATATTCACATGCCAATGTGTAGGCTTGCTCAGAGGATACCTCTTACAAAACATAAACTTGTGAAGACACCAATGGTTGAAAATACATTCATACATTTGTTGTCTCTAAAAACAGGTACTTAGAACAGTCTCAGGGGCTGTTAACCCCCAGTGCCTGGTACAATGCCGTTCCCTTAGTATCACATTTGTTGAACATGTGAGTAAAGGAACACTACTGTTTAAAATACACCATGAAAACTGTAATGATCATATAGCAAAGAATTTATAGGAAGTAAATTACACAATTATGAAAAGCCCACCCAAAGCGAGTGGGAATGGAAGAGACACTTTATAAGACCTCTGATTATAAGTAGTGACACTACAAATTTAAATACAAACACTTGAAAATAGACTTACAATGGAAGAAGTTAAAGGTATGTGACCGATTTGGAATTCACCTTTGACGCATACAGGATGTTCCACTCATCCTGAGCATATTGATTCTCTTTTTTATTCAGTTATATTCCAGATAGCATAGTTATTATCCAGAAAGTCTTACTTTACTCAGGTATCATTTAATAGATTGTTATTTATTTACTGACATTTTCTTTAAATATGGGAACAATTATAACGTGATTGGGAGCATTATAACTTTTCAATAATGATGATGTTTTTTGAATGTTTATTATAAAGCTACAAAATGGAATTTCTTCTGTACAGATTTAAAGTTTTAGTAAGTTAGGTAGTCATCATAAGACTGAGGTAACCTGGCTCAATAGGATGTGTGATGATAGGATTAAAATATAGTATCTTTATTTCAGCACCTCTGAAATTGCTGAACTCTTTTCAGATGCTTCTTAAATGATAAAAACCCAAGCATGCTTTTCACAAAGCACTTTTCCTTTCACATATACAACATTTTCACTGTAGCAAATAAATTATTACCACTATTTTTCTGCATTATTTCCTAGCAGACGATCTAAATCATTCAAAATAGTGTCTTTGAAAGAACCATGTGATGCCCAGAAAGCCTTATGAAACTTTTTATGTCTGATTTAAGCACTTTTGAACAATAGGAGTACGAGTGAAAACCACTAAAATCTCTGTGTTTTGGTGGGAATCTCTGAGCTCATGAATTGAAAGTCACATGAAACTGACCCAGAAAATACCATGGCTGGTTAATGCACTTCTCATTCACCCTTGTAAATAAAATAATGTTTTTACATGTTCCTAAAGAGTCCCTGCTACCATAAAAAAAAAAAAAAAAATCACCGCATCTCTGCCTACAATAAACAGCTCTGGTGGATTTCTGTTCGTGGTCCTGAATACCTATGTGCGTTTCTGTCTTTCAAGCCTAAGAAAAGTCATCTCATGAAGGAGCAGATGCAGACAACTGGGAAAGCAACACCCAAGCCTGATTTACTGGCTGATAATCAGGGTCGTTTCCCCTTAATCTGGTGGCCTGTATGTTGCACAACAATTTAAAGTAATGGGCAATATTTATTTCACTGTCAGTCATATTGATCTGTCTATAAAGCAGTCAGGTTTAATGTTCTTTGTGGCAATAATTAAGTTCATTTAAGAAAGAGAGGCAGTGACATCTGGCCGATAAACATCAAACAGGTAAGTTATAAGAGTCTAATCAACACCAAAATCAGTTTATCATAAATCAAATGAAAGTGTATTAAACCAGCATATCTCTGCTAAACTATTTGAGGTGTTAATGGTAAATCATAACTTTGAGATTGGAGAAAAATGTGCTCAATGTGGAAAAGCATCGTGCAGAAGTAGGTATCAGGGAAGGAGATTTGAAATAAGAAGAGATTATTGATACCCTGGATTTACTTGATGAATTGTTACACATCTATTATTTTTTTCCTTTCTATTGAATTTATTTGGGTGGCACAGGTTAACAAAATTATACAGATTTCAGGTGCACAATTCTACAACCCATCACCTGTACAGTGTATTGCGTGTGTTCACCGCCCCACTTCAAGTCTTTGTCACCATTTACCACCCCCACTCCCTCCTCCATCTCCTCCCGTACCTCCTCCCCTGGCAATCAGCACACTGTTGTTCTCATCTGTGAGTTTTTTCTTTTTATTTATTTTTTGGTCCTTCCCTCCACCACCACCCCTACCCAGCCACTCCCCTAACAGCCATCAGTCTGCTCTCTATCTATGAGTCAGTCTCTATTTTGCTTGTTAGTTCATTTGGTTCATTAGATTCCACATATGAATGAAATCATGTGGTATTTGTCTTTCTCTGACTGGCTTCTTTCACTTAGCATAATACTCTCCAGGTCTATCTGTGCTGTCCCAAAGGGTAAGATTTCCTTCTGTTTTTATGGCTGAGTAGTATTCCACTGTGTAAATGTCCCACAGCTTTTTTATCCTCTCATCTGCTGATGGGCACTTGGGCTGCTTCCTAATATTGGCTATTGTAAATAACACTGCAGTGAACACAGGGCTGCATCTATTCCTTCGAATTAGTGTTTCGTGTTTCTTCAGATAAATTCCCAGAAGAGGAATCACTGGATCATACGGAGTTTCATTTTTAATTTTTTGAGGTAACTCCATACTGATTTTCATAGTGGCTGCCCCAATCCACTTTCCCAAAAAGAGCACATGAGGGTTCTCTTTTCTCCATATCCTGGCCCACACTCATTCGTTAATTTATTCACGATAGCCGTTCTGACAGGAGTGAGTTGATACCTCAGTGTAGTTTTAATTTGCATTTCTCTGATGATTAGTGACCTTGAGTGTTTTTTGATATATTTATTGGCCATCTGTATATACATTATTGCATCAATACATATGGGTATTTTGCATATATATTAATACATATATTCTCTAATATAATGTACAAATTATATACAATTATGTATATATATGTGTGTGTGCATATATATATATATATATATATATATTTCTTCAAAGAAATGTTTATATTCACTAGCTCTACTTAGTATCTCTACAACATGCATTTGATACCCATTTGACTGAAACTTCTCTAGATCTGGTCACTGTGAATTTTAGTCTTGCCAAATTCAATAGAAAAATTTCTGACTTTATATTATTCTACCTCTTAGAAGCATTTGGCAATAATGACTGTCCTCCCTTATCCACCCTCCCTTTTAACAGCTTCTTCCTTTGGGGTCTTATGACACCAAATATCCCTGGGATTACTTGACTTCATTAGCTTTTCTTCTTTTGTTAGCTCGTTTCTCTGTACCTAGCTGCTATAATTGGGGTCCTCTCATCCAGTTCCCCCTGCGCTTTCTTAGAGATGATCTCATTAATTCTCATGACTTGACTTTCTGTGGCACAAGTCCCAAAGAATCCCCAGGCCAGATGTTACATCTGAGATTTACATCCATATCTCTTAAGCTATTTGATATCTATATCTGTCTGGTTCATAGATATTTCAAGATAATCATGTCAAAATTCACACCTTTAACCTATACCTCACACACACACACACAGACCCCAAACACTGGAAACAACTGTAAAAGCAATTATCTGACCCTCTCACATTCTACCCAATCAGAATAAATGGCACCTGCCGGGTTACTAAAGACAAAAAACAAAACAAAGTTATATTTAAATAAAGTTATTTATATTTAAATAAATAAGTTATTGACCATGCTTCTGTTTCTTCAGCTCCCTTTAGTTCACCTCAGAATGAATCTCCTATCCATTCAATTTTGTGAACCACCTCACTACTGTATGTAGCCTAGAATGACCTTCCTGTTTGCACTTTTGGCTATCTGACTTTATTTTTTGGAATATATTATTTTTGAAGATAAAGTCTGACCTATAACAATAATCTGAATTCCAATATCTTTCTGTTTTCCCTCAAATACACACTCTTGAGACTATAAAACTCAATATTTGTTTCTAAAAATCAAGACACTGGCCTGGCTGTTGTGGCTCAGCCAATCAATGACTCTCTCTCATTGCTGATGTTTCTCTCTCTCTCTCTCCCTTCCTCTCTCTGAAATCAATAAAAAAGAAAGACACTGTAACTATAAAATCCACTATAATAAAAATTAAGTTCATAAAATAACAGATTTACATTGATTATTTATGCAAGTTACTAATTTAATCTTCTTTAATACCCTGACTATGCTAAACATTTTATTGTCCTCATACTAAAGAAACGAAAAAGAGATTCTAATGCTAAAGAGGTTCTAAGAGCAATGTCCATGTCATCATAGGGTAAAGTAGTTGAAATAAAACACTTATGTTAGTTATATATATGTGTGTGTACACCTATACATATACACAAATTATTAAAGACTTCTTCAGGAATATACAGAAAGAGGCATACCATCATGTAAAAAATCAACTCACTTTTCCCAGCTGAACACTAAACTCAGAACTGGATCTAAATCAAAAGTATAAATCAAATAAACTCTTTCTTAAGCCCTGTGTACTTGCTGTAACTTGCCATCCCTTACACAAACATCCATAATGCTTTTCCTTTACGCACACTATGCCTTGGATATTTTCCCTCTCAAAATCTACCTAAGCCTGGAATCAACCAGACAACTCACTCCAGTAAAGACTGAAACTACTGTATATGGGCTTGTGTGTGCATATGTGTGTGTTAGTATGCATTTCATTAACTCCAGATCCATAGCTGTGGTTTTCAACCAGGTTACTTTCCCAGGGGAATAATTTTTATTATGCCACTTGTAAGGTATCTAAAATGATAAAATAGCTCTCTACATAACAAATAGAAGCTTGCCATTTATAATTTTTCCTGTGAACTGAATATTAAAGAAGTTCTCTATGACCTTTCTAAATGTCTGGAATGTTGGTTATGGGCGCAATCATTTCTACCTGGACATAGTCATTGACTATTCAAGTATTCTGTTATGCTAATGTGGAATGTTCCTTGTTCTCGCAACTTTTTCTAAGAAGCACTTGAAACAGTGATGAACTTCTATCAAGTACTCTGTATGGGAATTTAGAGAAAGATAGGGAAGATAAAGAGTTCATGATTTTATAATAAAATAAGCTATCCTCTCTAACAGAACTTGAGAGAGACTCATTCCTGAAAGCAAATGATAATGAGATCTTGCGCTGAAAATCTGTAAGTTAAAAAGGCAATTAGCTTGTCTCTCTTACACACCTACAGGGGCAAAAACAATTCCGTTCTCGCAGTAAAAATGGGTTACAGTCATATTGTATCGGAAAACCTGACTTCTTAAATATTTATGAATATCTAAACCATGCAGCCAAGTAGAAAAGAGGGCACGTATAATTGAGAAAACTTTCAATCAGCTGAATGACTCCATTGTAAAAGTTTTATTTCATTTGAAACACAGGTAACAGTATAATATTTACCATCTCTCTTACAAAAGAGGCGTAAAATAAAAACATCTAAAATGAAAATGTTTTAGTGTATCATTATTTTTAAAATGGAATGTCAGAGTAATTTCTTAAGATTTATTCTTTTATTAGAAAATTCCAAATTAAAAATGCTTTTAGAGCAAAGTGCTTCGTGTTATGAGGGATTCTTAACGCCGCTCCAACTATAACATAAGCAGTGTTGTTGTTACATCAGAGCAAATGCTGGGCTTGGTGAACTCATGGTCAACCACTGTGGAAACGTGATTTGCTTAATGTAATGAAAATATATTTAAATCATCAAGTTAGTCAATTATAAGAGTTTATGCTGGTATACTTTAAAAACCATGTCAATGTGGGAATACAAATGAGAAACGCTGTTATCTATAGACAAGTAACACCAGTCAGCTATATTTGTCCTTATAATGGCCAATAACATGTTTTTATTTCATGAAGTAATCCTAAAGTTTTGGGAATGATGCTTGGATATTGTGTTGAAATCATACTGATAGTTCAAACAAGTTTTTAGACCAGGGGTCAGCAAACATTTATTTTTGAAGAGATCTTAAGTATCTTTGGCTTTGGAAGGCCACATAATCTCAATTGCAACTGTGTAATTCTGCCACTGTAGGAAAACAATACAGACATTATACAAACAAATGAGCAGCTGTGTTCCAATAAAACTTTATTTACAAGAACAGGTAGTGGTTTAATCCTGTTCTAACTACTACTAATTATTTTTTAAATCATATTCTTGGGAAAGTAAAAAAGAAGGAACGGATGTAATCAACCCCTATGTAAACTGTCTCTCTGACATCTAGATATGGGGAAATATATAAGAGAAACTAACAAATGATAAAATATATCTACTGAAATGACTTTAGAAGCCAACTGATCAATTAGCCCCATCCAAAGCTTGCATACTCTATTTCATTCTCGAAGCTGATGTCTCATTCCAGCTTGAATGCCTCAAGTGACAGAGAAGTCAGTTCTAGGGTGGCATGTAGGTGCTATGTTCAATTTTTGGACAGTTTTAAACAGTAGACACTTTTCATTTATGTTGTGTTTGGAAATAACTTGCAGTAACTGACTAGTGATTTAGCATGAACTTGCCTAAGATGTTGCACTTAAGATATACATAGGCTAATTTTAATTACTTAGCACGTAAAAAATTAAGGGCATACATTTCTTGTTTAAATGTACTTAGGCATATTTTTTGAATTAAGATTCCCATTAGGTAAAAACTATTGAGCATTTATTATGTGTCAGCCCCTATGCTAGACATCAAAGGTAAATAGACATCCTAGGAACTTACTGTCTAAGCTAAATTTCTTGTCCTTCTGCTAAGTCTTGTAATTGTTCATCGTAACTACATGCACATAACTGATCCTCTGGGAAGATCTCTGTGCAGAGATTATTTCACAATGATGACTTTCTCATTTCTTCATCATGTTGTTTATTATGTCACATTCTTTGTTTCTTGAAATATTTTATCATTTATTATAAATTTCACCTTTTAGGGAAATCCAATTCTTCACCCGAGATAAGCCTTTGCTGCCTGGTTCACATTGCTTGTGATCCATTTTAATCAAATTTAGCAGAATCAAATATGTTCTAGAAGTCTCCTCCCCCATTCACCAGAACAATTAAACAGAATTTAGAAATATATTTCTGCCAGGTTTGGTGGTGTACAGCTTTGTATATACATTAACATTTTATGTTGGTTTAGATATTTTTACTTCTGCTTCTTAGGCTTTTATCTTAGGTCTTTCATACAGGCAGCATAAATATTGCAGTCTGATTTTCTAGTCTGTACTAATTTTTTTGTTTATTCCAACGTCAAATTTAGAACTGATAATATCTGTGATTTCCCGTTACCACAGAGCGCTAAAAGGCCATAGCTAAGGCATGACTAAAGGAATTACCCAATTTAGAGTCTAAGAGGGTAGGCTTTTTCTAATCTTTCCTAAGTATGGAAAGAAAGACATCCAGGCCATGTTATCTTTAGAAATGAGAAGGGAAAACATGATGGGGAGGTGGAGGTATTAATATCTGGCAAGGATAAGCTGTTATACCAGGAATTCCATTTGTGTGTGTTTTAAAGCCCAGCCAACATTCACTCATCACTATCACAGATTCACTTCCAGAAATTTGGAAGAGAGAGCATAATGTGTAAACTTGATTCTGTTTTATTATCAGATAAAAAAAACTTTGTTAAGTTCTTTAATTTGATGTTACCATTACAGGCACGCTGGCTTTCCCTTCTTTGTAGAGGTTATTAAATGTGGCACGCATTACTAATACAGTGCAATGAAGTCTTGGGAGTGAGAAAAAAAAGACTACATGTCGTTTTGCCCGAAGGCATGTATTTGGTTTCTCCTGCTATTTTTTTTTTTTTTTAAATATGTTTTTATTGATTTCAGAGAAAAGAAGGGAGAGGGGGAGAGAGAGAAACATCAATGAGTCATTGACCGGCTGCCTCCTGCACGCCCCCTACTGGGGATCGAGCCCGCAACCCTGGGCCTGTGCCCTGACCGGGAATCAAGCCACCATCTCCTGGATCCTAGGTCCATGCTCAACCCCTGAGCCATCCCGGCCAGGCCGGGCTGGTTTCTCTTGCCTATTTACTTTTAGTCTCTAGTTTTATGAAAGATTTTTCCCCATAATCGGTGAAAATGTAACATATTCAAGGAAGAATAACACCCATTATTTTTCTTTTATGTAACTGAGTGGTGTTTTGTTTTGTTTTGTTTTGTTTTTTGGGAGAGAAGATGCAAACAGGAAAATGAATATATTTCCAGATACAATTATATTAAAAGGAGAAACTTTGGTCTTCCTTCTCATTTCTGGCTTGCTTCTTTCTTTCCCATACAACCTATTCACTTATATTTTACTCACCCCAAACTGAGTGTGCTCTGTTAAGGCAGAAATTCCATTCAGTAAAAATTGGAAACTCTCTCTGTTATAGTCTAAAATGCTCTCCAAGAGACATAGCATTCACCCTTTATGGCTTTGACGCTTACAAACCAGAAGATAAAAACTTTGTGTGTGTATCACAAATTCAGAGAGGCAGAAAAAAAACACACACACACACACAAAACACAAGATCTTTCTCAGTATGCATCAGTAAGAGCCATTTCTGAGTAGAAGGAACACATTTTCAGCCCATTTGCACCACTTAGGGCCGTCTTTTTTCCCTCTGAAAGGAATCTCTGGCTGTGCCTCATTATGGTGTGCCGTGGGGCCGGAGAGGAAGCGAGCGAGAGGGTGGGCCGGAGGGAGTCGGAGCTATAGAATCAAAAGAAAAGGTGCTTTGCTGGTAGAAGGAAATAAATTGCCCCTTCCACTTTAGAACCAACCCTTTAAAAGCCTGCAGTAATTTTCAACATTTATTGCTGCTCTACTCACCAGCAGGGACAGGAGCTTTTGTGTCCAGAAACATACCCATGTGCAGGCCCATGCTCCACCCACTCACCGGCGCTTACGGCCTTTCAGTCGCTCTGTGTTCACCTATCTCGACGACAGACCTTATTCATTTTTTAGTCTTCCTAAAAGACTCCTCATTAAAACAGAGTTTTGACGTCCTAAGAAATCTAATACATAATAATTATGGGAACACTTTTGTTCCCAAAGTTATTTTGTATATGTGTGTTTTAAACATTTTCTTACAAGTTGCTAACGAGAGTAGCTGTGTGTGTTTTTTTTGTTTTTTTTTTTTTTAGTATAAGACAATTATCTGAAACAAAGAAAAAAAGTGATTTTGTTGATTCCCGGTAGAAAATGTCAAAGCCAAATGTGTAAGTGTAAATTAAAATGTGTTACTTATTAGCAAATTAAATGGCTTGGCTTAAAAACTTGACACTAATTTTTCTAAGAAAACTAAATACTTAAATCAGATTACACAAAATTCTTAAGTTTAGACAGGTATTATAAAATTTAATTTCTCTATTCAAATGATTAAAATCAGAATTGTAATCTATACTTTTATTATGGAAGCTCCGTTTTGAGTATCTATTTTGCAATTCTGAAAGTTTAAACAGGATGCCTAAAAACTGACAAAAACAATAAGACTATCCTTGTCTCGTAATTCTTGGTATTAAAAATAAGTTAATGCTTTGAAATGCTTTGAAATGGTGAAAAACTGAGCTGCATTCTGAGATTTGTGTCTGCCCTTGGGCTAGATTGTTTGATTCCCTCTAGTGTCACTCATAGACTGATAGATTTGAAAGGAAACTATGAAATGTGTAATTCAAAACGCCCTTCTCTGTACTATACATAAGAAAAAGAAACTATAAACTCTGCATTCTATCTGTTAACAAACCTGACTGAATTGACTTTAGGAAAAAAACCTGAATTAATAAAAAATCACTGGTAGTATGAAATAAAATTCGAGAACTAGGTCAGCTTATTCCAAGGAAGCGCATCTGAGTGGAAAGTAGTTCCTTCTTCTCTTGGAGCCTCTCGTGTGGGACACTCAGACCTCTTGGAGACCATTTAGATGACAGTTGTAAATGGTCCAACTAGGTAGGCAAACACCTTAAAGTTCCACATCAGAGACTAATTAGTGCTGTTTCTCAATACTAGTTAAGAAACAATAAATAAATAAATAAATAAATAAATAAATAAATAAATAAATAAAGATGAACAATAACAATTATAACTGCCTGGCCTGCATGGCTCCGTGGTTGAGTGTCAACCTATGAACCAGGAGGTCATTGTTTGATTCCAGGTCAGGGCACATGCCCAGGTTGCGGGTTCTATTCCTACTAAGGGGCATGCAGGAGGCAATGACTCTCTCATCATTGGTGTTTCTGTCTTTCCCTCTTCTTTCCTTTCTCTGAAGTCAATGAAAATATATTTTTAAAAAATAACAATCATAACTGTAGTCCAGGTGTCACCATATCGTCTCCCTATACCCACCCTGGTACAAAATGGGAATGTAGTCATATTGTTATCAGTGGAAACAGAGTTCTTGAGGTGCCACTAAGAAAATAATTTCCTGAGGCCTCTACAGGAGTGTGGAGTTTCGTGGAAAGCCTTATTGATGATGTAAAATTAAGAGGGTTCCCCTCCAAGACCCCATCTCTGCCCAGCTCACCATGGAAGAATTCCAACAGTTTCTTCAGCAGGGCCAGGATTAAGGCTACTTCCCAGCGTTTCTGCTCCACATGAAAATGCAGTCCAGCCCAGCATCTGGCCAGCTTAGCTTGTGTTTCTAGCTACAGCCCATTGTGTGTGGGGTCCGCACAGCCATGGCCATGTGGCTGCGAAGGCCACATGGCTGTGGAAAGAGAACAGGTGAGTTCGGGTCATGGAGCAAGAGAGAGAGAGAGAAAGCAAGGGAACAAGAGAGAAAACAATGGCGAGAGGGAACTCTTTGTCGGGGGGGGTTTAGCTTTTCAAGATTTTGCTAGCCCGTCCATTGTTCCCCAGGCTAGACAGACAGACAAGCACCTTCCTTACACCACCCCGATTTCACTGCGCATGAATCCACTTCCCCCTTTGTTAGATCCCTTCCTCCCGTGATCTCAAAAAAAATTCCACCTTAGACAAAAGCATTCTTTAGATTCTTTCCTTTGCTTTCACAAACACAGACATGCACACACACACACACACAAATATGCACACACACATAGGACAATGCCTGTGCTTTGTTTTAATTTTACTTCACTCCAAGAATAAAATTTGTGCTGGGTGAGGGTTAAAATACAGGAAGGAAAATTCTCTCCCTTCCCTCCTTAGTTTTGCTTTGCTGAACCCTCATGGCTTTCATGGGATTTGAGAAGCTGGATCAGAATTCAATGCAGCACATCCTCGTGGGCTTGTTCTTAGGGAAACTCTCCCCACTCGTATCTGTAGCCTTCACAGTGGTCAACAACTATTCACAATGTCAGCCTTCTTGAGAAACAAATTTAAAAGATCTTGCCTTAAAGAGGAGACCCTCCCTATTCACCATGAAGCATATTTTTTTGGTTGTTCATCTAAAGGCTTTGATGTCTAATGTGTCCTCTTATTTCTAGGCCTGTGAGAATACAGTTCTATGGACTCCCTCTGAGATAAGCCAATTGCATTATGCAACTAGCCATTCACCACAGTCCAAGGAATTTGAATGCACTGACCGTGCAGTCAGGAAATTACAGGTGTGCAGCACAGATACAAATTCAATCCCGAGGGCTTCTCTTTCTACCTCCTAGAGAACCAGGCTGTTTTTCTAATTCCAAATCATTTCTACATACAGCAGGGGTATGATTGATGTCAAATATTTAAAAAATGATTAAATAACATTGTAAGAATAATTTTTTAAGTATAAAAAATAAAAAGGGACATCTTCTCTTCAATTTTTCCTAGTATTTCCCAAGGGGGACAATTATTAATGGTTTGGCATGAGGAATCACAGGCTTCTTTCTATTCACAAATGTAGGGATAGATTGACAATTAGGGCTATAGATGGAAAACACTTAATGCTCAGAACCCTGGCTAAGCTGAGGGAGAATTGAAGGGTAGGGCTAAAGATGTTGGAGTTAGTGCAAATCAGTCTGAAAGGTGGAGCCAAAGCTCTTGCCCCATTCTACATCAAGAATAAACAGCCTAAAAGACTGAATATTATTTATTTAAGAGTCTAAAAATCCCAAGAGAAGAAAAACCCACCTGTAGGTAGTGTCATTTTGTGTGGCTACCAATGAATTTCACTCTTCAGTGCCTAACCTCCAATTAAATCCAATAGGCAACTTTGCCTATGATCATGAAGTTTTCAATCAGTTTTTACTGTCTCATTCCTAATTATGAATGAGTATTAGATATCACAACATTTGAAGGAAATCCATCATCGTGGAAAAGGTAAAATTAACAGAGAAAGAGAATTTGGAAGAAACTATAGGAGAAAATATGTAAAAAATCAGCACATTGTAAGTTATGTTTTCAGAGGCTAACAAAAATACATTGTACCCATTTCTCTGAAGTTTAGAGAATATTATGTAAAAGGATCAGAATTTTGTGAGAACAAAAATAAATAAAAATTCAATAAATGTGTTGGAAGATAATTTAGAAAGTCTCTAAGCAGATAAAGGGAAAAGCAAAAGGTGGGAGGAAATTGAAAACACAATTGCAGAATTATTCAGTAGTCCCAATGTTTAACTAATATGAAACTTTTTAAAAGGTAATAAAGAAAATAAAATGAAAGAAAATATCAAAAAAAAATCAATCATGCTTTAACATTTCCTAGAACTGAGAGCAGCATGGGTTTTTAGATTATAAGAGTTTTCGTAGTGCCCCTCACAACGAGTGAAACACATGCGCACACATGAACACCCAACAAAGGAGATCATCGGCATGATTCAGAATACAAGGTAGGATGGCTGGTCTCCAAACATGGCCCTCCAATGCTCTGTATCTTTCAGTATTTACACCGTTGTTTAGTTAGCATCTTCCCCTTCACTCTAGACTAGTCCTGTAGCAACAGAATATAGCAAAAATGATGTTCAGGGACTTCAAGGCTAGGCCGCAGGCGTGTGGTAAGAGCACTTAAGGATTACTCTTGGAAAATTTGAAGTTTAAATTGTTAGCTAAATTCACCATGATGTCCAGTAGGTCTCTAGAACGTATTCATTGTTCACAACTGAAACTTTGCATCCTTTGACCAACATCTCCTACGTTTGGTTTTGAGATGCAACTGCAAGTTTCCTCTTCTTTTTCCCTGTGCAGAGCAGAGAGAAAAAATTCTAAACACATTTTACTACCTATAGAGCCAAGTGCTGGGAAATTCTCTCCTTCTTCCTTTGCTGAGGTTCCTCTCATATGGACTCAGGGAGGACTGTGCAGGGTGGCAGTGGAAGTGGGGAGAGGTGGTGATGGGAGTTGGTTGATATTAAGTCTCAAGAATGAAACTCCCAGCTGTCAGATTCATTTAATAAATGTGTATATAATTCTGTTCATTACCAACATTGTTCCCCATCTTGAGTATGTCAGGTAAGAGAATAAGTTCTTTATAATATCTTGTTATATAAATATTTTATGTGTGCCAATTTAAGATTAAAATGTGTAGAAATGTTTATCCAAGGATGTTGCCTCAATCAGTATCCTCTCAAAAGGGAACCTAAAATATGGATTTGGGTTTTGGTTCTTTACTTGGGAGTCATCTCAGAAATCATGAGTGAAGGGAGCGTGAATCAGCAAAACCAGACTATACCAGTAAAGTGTTCATTAATGCCTGGTCTAATGCCGTGGGCTCAGTCCCACTGGAGACCCTCTGCAGACTCAGTAGAGTGCACCTCAGATTGTCCCCCTGAGGAACAGGGACAGGGAAGCCAACGTGTTGACCTTAACATCATTTCCCATAATTCATTATGTCAGGGTTGAACCCAGGAGCACTAAATTCTTGCTTCTATACAGTGGCCTTTCCCATGTGCTTAAAAAGCTTCCAAGACACCAGAGAAAGTTCTCAGGCAGGAAGAAAAAAAGGAACAGGTAGTTAAAAAATTAAAAAAATTAAAGCTCTTAGATTTCTACCAACTCCCCACTCCACCTGATAGTGAACCTAGAGGTGGACGGAGAAATGTGGGAAGAAAGCTCAACAGCTTCAGCTGTGGTAAAGCAATAGTCCTGCAGCTAGGTTTTCTACTTCCAAATTCATTTGTCTGCAAGCTTCCAATCGCCTACATTTTCATTGAAGGAGAAAGATGAGTGGTTTCCATGGAAACCTTAGAGATACAAAAATACAGAAGAATTTCAGTCTTCCAAGCCTTTTATTTTTATTTTTGGTTGTCTTATCAGCTATTTAAGTTTGAGTAGTTTGTGTCTTATTGAACAGAGTTCTGAGTAGAAGGAAATAAAATGAACTATTTCTTGTGTTAAAATGATCTTGCATCTGTGGACCAGATGAGACATTTCTACTACATGAATTTTTCCCTATAAGAGCCGAGCAAACAGGAAAAATTTAAAAAATGGATAAACTGGGAGCAGGCACCGGTAGAGGAAAGAGATAATGTTGAAAATGCAGGAAAAATTGGAGAGATTCTTCCCCTGGGTACCTAAAGCATTCAAAAACAATTTGGGATAATTGAAGGGTTTATGATAAAGATACTTGGGAGAGTAGGGCCAGGGGGACAGTGGCAGAGGACAGTAAGGGACCTTCTTGTCTAAAGTTCTTCTTATATGCAAACTGGAGAAACCTCTTGTTAAGAAAGCTCCCTTAGACTGGCCTATTGTGAGGTTCTGATTTTTTGTAAGCAATCTACAAAGTTAAATTAATTTACATTAATATTCTTCTCAGTTAATTGTAAGTTATCAAAAGCTGTTTTAAGAGGCTACTGGGACTCTATATTGCTCAGTGTCTCATGACTTCTAAAATGAGCCTAATTAGGACTATGTGAGGTGGGAGAGGCTAGACAGCGAAGAGAGTCCTTGGGGTATCCTGAAAACGGGTAGGAGATTCTTAGACTGGGAGTGTGGGTGAGTTCATGAGCCAAATTAAAGAAGAGGTAAAAGAAACTGAGTTTAACAGGAGATAAGGGAGTAAGTCTGGCACCATCTTCAGAAGTACGAAATCTGTAGTTAGATTTGTAAATTGGCGAGTTTACTGACACCCAAGACAGCAATAAGTAAAACAGGCAAAAGGAGCCTCCTGCCTCAGAGAGCAAATAAAAAAGAAAAGAGTTTGAATTGTGCGACAAAGCAAGAGGCAACTTAAAAGAAAAAGAACTATTTTTTCATTGAAGTAAAGCGATTGGGGAATTAATAATGAATACTCTTATTGGAATGACCAGGGGGATTCTTTATTGTTTTAATTCATTTATTCATTTTAATAGACATTAATTGAGCCATTACTGTGGGAAGCTTCTGTGTCATTCGGATCTTGAAGCCCAGGGATCTCTAAGATACCTTTTAATTGCTACATAATTGAATTAAACATTGGTTTTATTTCTACATTTATACGAATATTCTTAACATTTTTTTGTTCATACTGAACTTAGTGAGTGTTCCCACAAATATCTTATTTCTAATAAAGACTGAATGAGATAAAAGAAGGGAGAAACCCACTTGCTGTACAAAGATCATTTTCACATGCATTTTCTATTCTATCAATAGTTCAATTCAGTTTAATCAATATTTATAATTGGTTGACTTGAACTGAACTATATTGAATGGTCATTACGCCTCAGGCATCCTGCCTAACTGGAAACCATAGACTTTTGCCTTAAGTGTAAACTCTTGTATCTGCCCTCACTGAACAAGGTGTGAGAGAGATACAGAGGCATGTTATTCTGGCCTAGTGCAATATGCTGACCGTAATGACAGGGCTATGCGAGGACATCAAGACACATTGTGAGGTGGCTCAAAGTAACATTATTGTCCCATTTCAGATGACGAAAGTGAAATTCAATATGTCAAATAACTTGTGCAAAGTCATGCCAATAATAAAGGACTTCATGGCATAGACAGTAAGGGAGGGGACCGCCTTCTGAGTATAAGTCAGGTCTCCATTGGAGGAGGAGCCTGGCCTTCCCTGAAAGATTTATTAGTGAGCTCTGGTGGGTCGCAGGAAGTATTAGGAAGATTAGGTGACTTGAGTAGAAATTTTGCCACCACCTCAACCCTTTTAAGCATAGCTTTTTCCTACTTCCTTAACATTATTTTTGTTTCTCCGTGTTTTAGTTGTAAGGCAGGAAAGAAAGGAAGCCATCCGCAGAGCCGTCTCTCTATCACTTCCCCACCTGATTTCTTCACAACTTGCATTAGGCTGGGAGACAGAACCCAGGGCAGGTAACACATTCACAGTCCAAGTCACTTTCTAATTGGTGCAGAGTTTTCGGTCCAATGCGCTTGTGCTTTCGTAATAATGGATTATAATGCTTCTACTATTGAAAAAAAATATTTTGAAAGAATAGCTGCCATCTACATAAGATAAAAAGACTTAGTATCTTAGCAAGCATTGCCCTAAGCCGCCTTCCCTTGGTTATTTGACCCATGTTTGGTTTTCTCTTTCTTTCATGTTTATCTATCCGCCTATCCCCTAAGGCTCTTTGTTGAAAGACTTCACCAAAGAGGCTGGTAATTCTGCTAAATAACAAATGGTAATAAAAGTGTTTGGTTTCCCTGGGAATAAAAATAAGCCCAATTTCAATTTTAGATTTAATAATTTTATTATGAAACTAAATTCACTTACTAAATTTGAAACAAATTCAAAGCAAAGGATCGCTTTATTCTTTATCCCAAAGCATCTGGTAACCAAAAGGCCAATATCCAAGAAACACAATGATGACCTTTCTCTCTGGGCCTCTTGTCTGGATTAGCTTCCACAGCCACAGAGTGCATGCAAGTTCCAAACCTCCATTAATTTCAAAGTGAGCCAGTGGGCCATAAAGTATAGAAAGAAAGTATGTAGCATGTGGCTAATTCTACCGAGGACAATTTCCAGGGTCCGACACTAGATTTGGGAACGGTTGAACATCAAATCCTAAATAATAAATCTTAGCAACCAACAGCTGAAACATTCTTAAGCCATACTTTGATTTTTTTTTAAGCAATCATCTACCGCACTAAAATTAATGCTGGAGAATTATGTTCTCTCTGGGAGAAGTGAAACAAAATAATTTCATATAAAATATGAAGAAACCTTTGCCTAAAATCTCCCTGAAAGTCTTCTTCTGCTTCTGTACAATATGATTCAGAGTGTTAGTCAGTGTTATGTTAGGTTAATTCAGTCAACTCTTATTTCCCCAACAAGCCACCCTTGAGTGGTTGCATAAACTTATATTTAAATCAATAGAAGCTTGAATTGTTTGCACTGGAGATATTTGGTCTTGCAGTTGGGTACTTACTTGCCTCGGAGATTTCTAAACTTTCATGTCTTAGTAGGAGGTAAATATGGTTTATTGTCCTGTCAGCAACTGGAAACCTGTCTTAAAATACAAACTTCTTGGGTCTATTATTCATTGAGTGTTTGGGGAGACATTAATTGAATAAAAACTGGTTTTTATCATAACTCAGGAGCCCAAGAGGAACTCAGCAATTATCAACGTGTCTTTCTCCATGGAGAACTGACACACAACTTGAAAAAAAATTATGAAGAGCTATTGTGTCAGGTACGATGAGGTCTGTAAAGAAGTATAAACCTGTTCCCTGTCACCAAGACCTTACAGTTTTTGTGAGGGAACGACACATGAACTAGAGTCATAAATAACAGAGAAAAATACTCTACCATATAATGCACATTACCAGTGCAGCAAAGCATGGGAGAAAGAGAAATTCTTATAGATTCAGGTGTAGATGAAAAGTCTTAGGACATCAGGGGAGCCTCAAAAGGGATCTAGGGATTAAATAAAATTTGGCACCAGAGAGTGGGGAGGCCAGCAGTGTTTCAGGTGTGAGAGCAATGACACAGAGGTAGAAGGAAGGTGCATGAAGGAACTTTAGTTGAGAGACAAAGGTTTCATCTGAGCAACTGGGTTTCCATTTTATAGGCCCTTGAAAGCCAGATTTAATAATTAATCTGTAGCCCCTGGTAGCAGTAGCCATAAGCAGCAGCAGCTTCTGATCTTTTGTTTTTCAATCAGATGGTTATGACTTTTATCTCATTTTTATTGTTTTAATTTCCTTATTATAGATGATGTTCAGAATCTTTTTTCATTTGACTAGCCACTTGGATTGACACTTCTGTAAGTAGCCTATATATATTTTTCCCATAGTGTATATTTTCTTGTTCACATACTATAGTAGCTCTTTATATATTCTGGATACAAATGTGCAGATATATATTTTAAACATGTAATGCTAAACTAGTATTAGTTTTTAATTCAAATTTATCAGACCTTATTACATTTGTATATTTATATTGTATATTTTTCTTCCTTGTACCCCTATCTTAAGATATTCTTCTACATTTTCTTCTAGCACATTTAAAGTTATGCCTTCTACATTTATGACAGTATAGCTAAAATTTATTTTGTGTTAGATAATCAGATTCTATTCCTTCTCCATAAGGGAGGTCAATTGGATAACACCATTTATTGAAAGAAATCTGCTCTTCCTCAATTATTCATGATATTAATTGTTAAATATCCTGAGTTTTTCTATATATGGTTCAATTTCTTAATCTTGTGCAACCAGTATATTTGTGCATTTGTGCTCCACTATAGCTTTTTGTAACCTGCATAAATTTATAATGAATCTTAACAGCTCGAGGGAAAAGTCTCAGCCTCTTATTGCAATTTCTTGAATCACATGTTTTTCTCTTTCCCTCTTTCTTTGTTTTATCAGACAATGTTTAAGGTAAGCCTGTAAAAGTTTAGCGGAAATATGTTATTCTCACTAAAATTACACTAAATTTATTAATTTATTTGAGGAGACTTAAAATATTTTCATACCTAAGTAAAATACTTATTTTGGTCTTACTTTATGCTTCTAAATAAATCAAAAAGATCTTAAAATATTTTACAGTTTATTTTTTTCTTAAATGACTTATTTTTATTCTTCTAATTGGTTAGTATTAAATATTAAGTGTGCTATTGATAGTGTTTGTGTGCTTGATGGAGAATATGGAGTTGTATCTGATGTAAGAAACGAGAAACAGAATTTATTTTTCTTATCTCTCGTTCATGGAAATCTTTGATTGGTACTATTACTCTGCTTCTTTATGTCTATTATAAATAATTTCATTTCCTGTCAGTCCGTATTTTTTGTTTGTTTGTTTGCCTGGGTTAGGCCATGCAATGAAATCTAAAAATAAATGGCTCTGACAGGGATTTTATCTCCTACCTCAAAGGTAATAATTTTACCTTTCTAATAATTAAATAAATATATCACCTAATGATTAAAGGTGATATGTTTGATAGATACCATGTGTCAAGTAAACAAAGCCTCAGTATTAATTTGCACTAAATTTTTTGGTTATCATAAATGTGAATTGAATTTTAAGTTATTTTTCTATTTATAATCATATGTTTTTACCCTTTGTTTTGCTAATGTAAAGAATTTAATTAAAAGATTTCCTTATTCCAAGCCATTCTGATAAATTACATTCCTGGGGTAATTCAGACTTGTCAGTATATATAATTATTTTTTAAACATAGTAGGATACAAATTATGAATATCATTTTTTTTGCCGACTACTATTCTTAGGTGAGTCTGGCCTTTACATTTTTATTTCCATGCTGTGTTTTTTTAGTTTTGGGATCATTGTTCACCAAGCTTTCTACATTGAATCAGTGTGTTTCTATTCTGTTTAACGGTTTGTATAACCTCGGGGTTATCATCCTCTAAAGAAATGATTTAAAAAATATCTATGAAATATGTTTGCTTATGAAATAGACAGGAGGTAGAATGAATGGGTAATAATGTCTTGTTTTCATTTTTAAATTGTAATTTTTAAATAGAGAGTGAAATTGGGTGACATTTAGTGACTTTTTCTTTGTTCTTTCTTGGTGAATTTTTTTATAGTCTTCGCTAAATTTGTTTTTCTCATGGGTTATTTATTTTTATGTGAAAGAGTCTGTTGCCTATATATCTTATCAACCCCCCATATTTTTTATGCTTTATTATTATTGTTATTGCTTTTGGTCATGGTATATCTGGTAAAAATATGTTTAATATTTTATGTATTTAAGATTATCATATTTTTCTTTAGTTCCTATTTGTTTTTCTTTGATATCCATATATTTGTTTTTAGAGGTTGGATGACTTTTTTTTTTTTGAGGGTTTACATTTTTGATCTATAATTTATTTTTATATGAAGACTGAGGGAAGGATCTAAAAATATTTTTTGCTATTGATTATTTAGTGTCTTATGCCATTTAATGGGTCATTGCTGTTTTCCCCAGTGTACCTGTCAAGTTTTGCTAACTTATGCTAAGTAACCAACAATTAAAAATATCTGTGAGTTGAAGCAACAGAATTTTATGAGCCACTGACATTGTATGACTGTTACTGTACTTTTTTCTATTCCAGGTTCCAATTGAAAATAACACATAATATGTGTTCATTTTGTCTCCTAAGTACCCCCTCCTCCAATCTTTCTTAATCATTTTTTGTTTTTCTTGACTTTCTTGACAGTTTTGAACGGCACTGATCAGGTGTTTTGCAGAATATTTCTCACTTTGAGTTTATCTGATGCTTTCTTATGGTTAGACTGAGGTTAGGGTTTAGGGGAAGAATATCGCAGAGATAGGTTTCCTTTTCATTGTCATAACAAGGTGTACCTGATATCAACATTGACAAGTTTCTCCACTATAAAGTTATGAGTATTCCCCTCCAGAATTCTTTTGTAAGGATAGCTTTTTTCTCCCATTTTAAAAATCATTTAATAATTTATATCACTGTGGGCTCATGAATATTAATTTTATAAGACTATTTCCATTTTCCCTTTGTGTTATATTTTTTATGTCTTTAACAATATTCTAGCAATTCTTTCCCTTTGCACTGAAATAGTAAAAAAAGAAAAAAGAAAAGAAAAGAAATTATCCATTCCTGAAAAGTTAGAAAAAAATAATTTGTAACACTTTCATCATTTTCTCAGCTTCTTTTATGACTATTAATGTGTTTGACATGTTTGAGTCAATAAGACATACTGCATTGATACAGCCAAATCAATATGATTTGCCTTGTGTGTCCAAAAATGAGACATTATATTTTAATCTGAGGGCATTTGAATTTATAATCAAACGTGTGGCTGTCTCTTAATGTGTCTTCACTGAACTTATATCCTATAACTTTAATTTCACCACCCTTCCATATCCCTTTTACAGTTCTCAATGCATAAAAGTATGTGTTTTGTGTCATTCATTACAGATTTTTATACTTGGGATCTACTTTGTGGCACATCTAAGAATTAAAATTGATTCCCGCCTGACCGGGCGTGGCTCAGTGGTTGAGCGTTGACCTAGGATCCAGGTGATCGGGGTTCGATTCCCGGTCAGGGCACATGCCCGGTTGCGGGCTCGATCAATGACTCTCTCATCCTTGATGTTTCTGTCTCTCTCTCTCCCTTTCCTTTCCTCTCTCTGAAATCAATAAAGATATATTTAATAAATAAATAAATAAATAAATAAATAAATAAATAAATAAATAAATAAATAAAATTGATTCCCTCCTTTCCTGTACAGTTTCTTAATGTAGCAAGAAATGTATGGACTCACTCACATGCTCTTTTCCAGAAAACGTGTGAGCCAGGATGTCTCTATCCACTGATACTAATCACCAGGCAACCGGTGTATCCCCGGAGGCAGGCAGGTTATCTCTCCCTCAAGAGTTTTGTCACTTCCCACATTTGTGTTGACACGCTTTCTCTAAGATAATATATCACAGTGGTTTGCTCTGTTTTAGTATTACCTGCCAGACAGAATTATCCTTTCTTGACAGTAATTTGTATTGAGGAAATTTCAGTGTTCCCTGCTCTAAAATTCCTTTCATCTGTCATCCTAGCCATATTGTTCCTTTACTTAGATTTTTCTCAAATTCGAACAATATTTTAGCTTATTTCTCATGGAGGCATTTAAATGAGTTCTCTCTCTTTCTCTACCCATCCCTCCATATTAGCTTCCCTGGTACCGAGTGGAAGTTTGGGGGTTATTATGTTTATTATCAGGATAATTAGCGTATGTGGATCTATAAAAGGCATGGCCATCCTCTGGTATTTCTCAGAATAATGATTTTATTATTAAGGTTTCCCTTCCACGGTATTCCTAAAATAACCCAGTGTTTAATAACCCAACACTCTATTCTTTACCTGAGGGATAAAAATGTATAAATTGTCCTGAGAACTTAACTTGCATCATTTAGGTAAGAAAACGATCAGCTCAAGAGAAAGAGGCAGAGACCGTACAAACCACAAATTACAGACTTTTCCAGGGAAGATGTGATGAAGTGTGGCATGGGGACCTACTCCAGCCAAGGAGGAATCATTTTCCCTGCTCTAGTTTAAAATCATGTACAAAACAAGAACTACACTTTTTTTAAAATTCTCTCATGGTTACTTTGTGCAAACTTGGAAGAAATGTACAACCTTTCAACTGGCCTAAGGCTCAGAGAAACTTTTCTGGTGAAACCCTCTCATGCTCCATTAGGGAGGGACCATAATTAGGTAGTTGGGATCAGTTTTAATCATTTGATACAAGATAAGGAAAGATACAGGGCAGTTAAGAGTAAAAGCTTTTTAAAGCTCTCAGTGCTGCTATAACTCACATGTACATTGAGGCCTTGATGTGAAGAGGAAGGGGGGATACAAAGCCTGTACCCCACAGTGTATTTCTTACTGCTGATTGTAAAGACAGATTTAAACTTAAGAAGGCCACAGTAACATACAGCGTGTAAATTGGATAAAGGACTCCTTCATTAGGATCCTGTCCATCTTGGTAATTGTTCATATGTGCCCAGGAAGCCACTTAGATAATATACACTTCTGCTGATTCTGGAGTAACCAATCTAAATCCACTTAAAATGTCTGAGTTGCATACTAACACTGCAGCACTTAAATGGAGTAGCTGTGTGACCTTTGACAAATCCCTTCATGTCTATGGTCTACAGCCTACCAGATGCCTTCCAATTCTAAATTTCCAGGGACTCTAAGACAGTGCTGTTGATAGGTGGTCCGAGAACCAGCAGCATCAACGTCAGCTGGGAGCTGGTTAGAAATGCAGATTCTTAGGTTCCATTTCAAACTTACTGAATTAGAATCTCTGGAGACGGGCTCAGGGGAATCTGTTTTAGCAAGAGCTCCGGGTAATTCTGATGAATAATCAACTTGAGAGAAGCACAGGGCTAAGTCACTTGGTGACAGCTGGAAATAAGTAGAACACACAATGCATAGGCTTACAGGGACCAACAGAAAGTTTCACTGGGAGATGGGCTTTCTCTCTCTCTGTGGATAGAAGCAATCATTTGATAAAGTTTATAATGCATTTTCTTGTTGCTGTAATATTCGTTTGGGCCAAAACTAAACCAAAGTGGGTCATGGCGGTTGTTCATTTTGTGGAACACTTTTTCTTACTTTTGTCACAACAGTGGTGTCACCAGAGTGCAGTCTTCACTCCAACTCCATAACAGAGACAAGTGCAGAGCCCCGATGCTAAAGTCTTGCCACACAACCCCCTGTCCCACATGCACAGTGCACTCTGGAAGCTGGTGCTTCTGTCATGAACTTGTTGAAGTTTTCTGCTCCTCAAATGCATGAAAGTCCATTTTTTATGACACCCCAGATTGTACTACAGACTATATAACACTCCCAGTGCTCTAACCCTTGCACAGACCCCTGAAAGGAAAAGACCCTACTGTTATAACAATACTCACTCTCCCATTACACAAACAAAACTTGTGATCCAAACAAGACTTTCCCTTGGCACTTGTAATATAAGCTTTACTATACCTGTGGCCATATTAAAAAAAACAAAATGGAGAGAGAAGGAAACTGACCAGGAAAACACACCAGTAGCAAAATAAAAAAATGATGTCCTCCATAAGGCAAAGGAGGGGGACTGTCTGAGGAAGGGGATCTGGTGACCAGTAAATATATTCTGCGCAGCTGAAACCAAGTGGAAGGCCCATAGTCACGACACTCAACACCTTTTTGCATGCTAGACACTGTTTGCTCAATCAGCAACTGCAGAGCTTAATTTTGTTAGACAGAGAAATAATAACATCTAAATTGTTTAAGGTGGGAAGAATAATAAAACATTACTCCTATAGGAAGCTCACAATAAATCTTTATTAAATATATGAATAAATAAATAAATGAATTAATGACAACATGTGCAATTGAGCTTTGTCAAATACAGAAAGCAATACAGAGCAATTAGACTTTGCCCCAATTATTCAAGAAAGATTGCTCTGATTTTCCCAGTTGGTTGTTTTGACAAAGGGGACTTTGAGAGGAGTAAAAGTGTAGAAACAGCTTAAATGGGGCAATGACATGTCACACTTGTGCACTCTAAAAGGGGAACAAAACATTGTCCCCATCTGATGGACTTGTTTAGGAGGCTAAATAAGCTCACAAATAAACATAATTTGAAATAATGCTTTGTAAGAACTCAACTGATTATTAACCCATTGTTTTTATTAATATTGCCATTCGTTTTATGTTACTGTATAACTTCAGAATGATGCACTTTTCTGACACTGATGACAAATACAGCTTGTTTCTCTTTTACCTAATGTTTCAAAGTTGACAGGTGATAAGGGGGGGAGTTGAAGGGAAGGAGAGATCTTGGCCAGATTCAGTTGCCCACAGGACAGTGAGCACTAAATATATAAGGGGTTAAAACTTCAGCAATGCTAAAGGCTGTGCCTTTGAACAGTAACCTGTTTTTTCACAATAATCAAAATATTCTCCTCCACACTAAGAATATGAGTCAGAAGAGAGAAGTCATGACCTTGGACTACAGAGGGTTCCGATTAAAGAGGAGACAAGGATCACCAAGATCAGTCAGTTGGTTCCTACACTGCAAACAGGACCATATGAAACAAGGCTCCTGGACTGAGCAATCAAAAGGGAAGGGGAGGGAGGGACCGGTGGAGGGAGGGAAGAAAAAGACAAATTCTTGCCTGAAAAGTGAATAGTGCCAGGCAGTTTTCAGAATATATTAGAGACCAGCAACCTCTTCTTAACCGTAGTATTGATTAAAATGTGGTACTTAGAGAGAACTTTTAATTAAGTATGTAAGCAAAGGCTTAAACTTTTTTCTGAAGAAAACTAATCAGGGCTAGAATACAAAGAGGGGACATTCCAGAGCAGATGGAAGGTTGTGAGACAAAGACGGACTAAGCAATGAAAGGATATCAGAAATTGAACTGGCGAGAAAACTGGACTGAAACCAGCAGTTTTCGAAAGTTAACTATTTCCTGAGAAAGAGATGTGGAATTGTTGTCAAAATAGCTTGACATGCCTGGGTTTTATGTAAAATTATGGTTCTGGTGGTTAACAAGTGTAAAATAACTCTGTGGTAGACATTCCTTCATGGAGACTACCCATTTTTAGTAACTTTCAGCTATGGAAGCCATTCTGTGTTAAAGAAACCTTCCAAACCTTTGTGTAGTCACAAATCTCAATGGGGTAGATCTTGTCTGACAATTATAGACAACAGTGAGTTGCCTAGAGAAGCTAGAATCAACTTGAAAAAAAAATTGCCTTAAACTTATTTCTGAGTTGTTGTTGATGTTTTTTCTTTACTATATATTATGTCCCTCCTGGAGACTTTCACCTGTTGACAACAATTAACATGCCCTTTTCTTGGCAGACTTCTAATCCTGCTGCATAGAAATAATCCTAATATCAAAAATTGGGCTTGCTGTTGCTGGAAAATATACCCTAATGACTAGCTCGGGGTATTCCTCGGTAATTCGTGTTAATAGTCAAAATTGAATCTAATGTTTCCTGAAGCGTACTTTGTGCTAAACCTCATGCTGTAAATGAATTATCAGTGTTTACTTCTAGTAAATATCCTATGATTTAGGTGCTTTTATTAACCCTTTATTATTGGTGAATAAGCCAGACCAATATAGATTAAATTAATTGCTGGTCACAATCTTGCCAGAGAAAGAGCTAAGACTCTAAGACACACACTTGGCATGCATTGCTTCAAAATTTAGTTTCTTTCTTAATTTTTAAAATGTTACTTAATAGCTTTCACAAAATGGACATTTATTCATAATATAAAATTAACTTTAGAACATATATGCTAGGTATCACTGCAGATTTTATTCTTAATTATAAATTGGATACTCACAGTAAATTAAAAAAACACACACACACACAGATTGTACCCTGTAAATTAAAAGAAAACAAACAAACAAACAACAACTCATATGTTCATTCATCATCCTTTAATCTGATAAAAAAATCAAAGAAAATGAAGTATCCCTTGGAATTCTTCAATGTTGACTTTTGTCCTTGATTCTCCATGACAAGAAATATTTTTCAGCATAGGAAATGAATCTGCTATTATCTCAAATGGGTGTATTTTCCAGTATCTGAAGTATTCACTCTGTTTCCTATGTTAGGCCAAATGAAAAGCATTACCCTTCAATTGCTAAAAAACCCTTACAGTGTGTTTATCAAAAAGACAAAATTGGGATTTAGGTTAGAATGCTTATTAGAAATAAAAATACAGGACATGGGGATAAATTTGAATTTTAGATAAGCAATAACTTTTTTAGTATAAGTGTATGCTTTGCAATACTTGTGGGGACATATGCTAAAAAGTTATTTGTTGCTTTTCTAAAATCCAAACTTATCTAAAGAACCTGTATTTTATTTGGTAGCCATTATAAATACCCAAATAAAGCAAATAATTTCTAAAGTTTTTGAAGATAGGTAGGTTAAATATGAGTCCTCTCAAGCGATAAAATTTGGCCTTTGATGAAATAAAAACCACAAGGGGTTAACGTGTTTATGGTGGACTACCCTTTTTCAAGTTGCAGTTTAATTAGCTGCTCAAATGCTTCCCCATGAGCTCCTTGTTCATGTTTTTGGTTTTCTTTTCTTTTTTTAATAATCTTACTCTTTTTCCCTCCGGATTATCATATTTAATGTGATGACACTGGGACACTTATATTTCATGGTTATGAAAAGGAAGTAGTAGTCTGATGAATAGTTAAAGCTAGTATATGTAATTTGTAGAATTGTCTTAAAATGGGGTACTGTTGTACCATCGTTGCATGTTTATTTATTTATTTTTACTGTTAAAAGATTTGAATGTGGAGACATCAGTCTTCCTTACTCAAATCCTATTAAGTTAAAAAGAACACAAGGCAAGTCAAAAGAATCCATCTTGTCCTTCCTGGCAAATTGTGTTCAGAAAACCCCAAGTCTATCCTACATAAGATAATTTACTTTAACAGTATGGCAGAGAATCTACCAAAAAATACCTTATTGAAATATCAATATCTGAAACACAAAATATATGATCATGTTTCCCAAGCCATTGTCATATGAGAGAGAAATTTACTTTATACTTTGTATATCTCATGATAAAATGTCCTAATGCATTTCTCTGACAAGTTAAATTGACAATAATAGTAATTCAGTAGCTAGAATCAAAGCATAAAAACACATTTTGTGTTTGTTACAACATCCAAAATGCCTGGATTGGGTTCATGTTTGTACTAATAGCTAATATTTATTGAGTTCTTACTTTATGCTTTGTATTTGCTAATTGTCTTATAAGAGTTATTCTTTTAAACCAGGGGTGGGAACATCTAGCCCAAGGGCCCTATATGGCCCCCAAAATCATTTGTTCTGGTCCTGCCAAGGTAACTGCTGGTAGGACTCAAAATTCAATAATTCTAGGAGCTTTTTTCATAGTTAATTTTTAAGTTGATAATTTTGTATGGCCCCCGAATGATGTTATAAATACCTGAATGGCCCTGGGCAGAAAAAAGGTTCCCTACCCCAAACTAACCAAGACTATGAAGCAGGTAGTACTATTATCTCCATTTGATTGAGTAGAATACTTGCCTAAAGCCATATAGATAATAAGTGGCAGAACTTCTCTGCGATCTTTTCCTAGGTGAGGAAAACTGACCCCTACAAAATCCCTATAAAATGGGATAAGAGTGACACAATTTGTAGGAGGACCCTGAATTAAGCTTCCATGCCTCTTTCCCATGTTTTGATCAATTAGTCCCAATTCCAATAAATATATGAAAATAATTAAATTGTTCTTGGAAGTAAAATAGACTATAGAAGCCAAACACATCCCAACCAGGCAGTGTGTTCTGTTTGTCTTTAAGGAATTAATGTGGAATCCCTCTGTAGTGGTTCTGCCCTTGGAGACTCCTGGGAAGCTTTTAAAAATACTGATGCCTGATCCCCTGATGGAGATAATGATTTAATTGACCTGTGGTATGGGCTGGGTATCAGGATATTTTTAAGACTGCTAAATTAGGGGAAAATAAATGTCCACTGTGACTATATATATAGCATTTAACTAAGTAAGTAATAAGCCTTAATGCAGCTGTTTAGGGCAGCCTTTGAAGGTGTCTGAGTAATATTCAAATGGATTCTCACAGCTTTTCCAGCTAGTCCATCTGAACTATTCCATAAAATGCATTACTTTGACCAGATATATATCCCAGCTTCTCACTGGAATACAGAACGAGAAGAGTGGTTTTATTTATTTCCAGAGAAAGGTCAAAAGAGGAAAAAGAGAAGTTGTAAAATATGTGGAGGTACAAGTAAAACTGCTTTAAATCCTAACAATAATAATTATGAAAGCAACAGGAACAATAATAATAACACAATGGGAGGACATCTCCTCAAAGACCACCATTTCCGAAGACTACCTTGTTTCTCAATGTCTGATGAAAATAGCGCAGTAAGTCCAGTCCCTAGCCCCCAATTCCCTAGCTCCAAATTATCATAGCAGTTGGCATTCTTCTGAGAAAAGCAAACATACCCACGCATAAAGCCTTTAGCCCCTTGAGGTTTCCAGAAAGCAAATTAATCCACATGCTAGATTAAAAATATAAAGAGGATAGTGGGGGATGGTGGCTCTTAGTGGCGGCAGGAACAGCAACTTGATGACTGGAGAGTGTGTAAGTGGCTCCTGGCAACAGGGGTGTGCTGTGAGCTTGGAGCCCCTCTGAGTCTGTTGGCTGTGGGAGTCCTAATTATGAGCATAATAGATAAACTCATCACGGCCACAACAAGCTACTTAATCTGGTCCCGCTAATAACAGCCAATTAAGTTTGCATTATGAAATGATTTCTCAAATCGAAGGTAGGTGAACTTTTAATTACGGATTGTTTGAAAACATTAAAGATTTTGAATCAAGGGCCTGACGCATTATCTTTGGCATGTGGTAATAGTTCTGATCCCTCCAAAATTGTCTCCTGTACCTAAAGTAGCAAATCAGTGCAACGTAGGGTTAAATGGTGATCAAATTTTGATAAGAAGTTAAGTGTTATGTGTTTATATTATATTTTCCTCTAGACATACCATTATTTCTGGTTAATTTTAATCAGGATATCAAATTGCCTTTCATTTGTATTTTTTCCCCAGCACTGATTCTAACTACCAAACATTTGTTTGAATTTGTATTTAATAAATGCCTTCTTCTCAACCCCTACAGCTAAGTGTTTGAACTTGTGGGTTGTTAATGAAGATATATATAGATAAAGAGAGAAGTGAAAAATTGGAATTACATATATTAGGTCTCCAGTGTCTGAAGATGTCTGTAACGCTTTCATTTCCCTCTAGCTGCCTCTGGAAGTCTAAGATGAATAAATATCAAACAACTTAAATCACCGTTTAAGATCACAGGGGAAGGAGCCCCCATTTCACTGCAGATCTCTTACTGTATACACAGTTTCCAACCAACAGAAGTAAAAACAAAACAAAACCAAAAAAAACCACATTGCTTTCCTATTGCACATTTTGAAATTCCATCACTCAATTATTTTTGTTTGTTTGATTATTAGCTTTGTTCTGTTATATAAGATTCTATCTTTATATGCACATGAAAAATAATAAAGTATGTTTCCCTATCAATAATTCATAGAAGAGTTTTTGCAGGTAAATTAGATTTGGGTGCAAATCAGTGTGCTAGTCTACAGAGTGGTTATCAAACTCTAGTAGAGTCAGAAAACACAGATTACTGGGCTTGAGGCTCCTTATAGTTGAGCATAAACTATTTTATGGGAAGTTAAATTTTTATTGAGCAGTTTTTTTAAAAAGCTAACATTGAAACTTTTGTAGAAATATTTTTAAAATGTGGGCAAAAGATTTTAAGTCCTTCATGAATGAAGGAACCACTAAGATGCTATAGCTGCTTCAAAGGAGATCCCCAAACACATACTCATTTACAATCAGGAATTTTGACAGTGAACTTATTACTAGATGTGCTATTAGTCAATATCTATAGTGCAATATTCAATTATATTCCACCGGGCAGAACTCTAGTATTTCTATGGACTTGAATTATTTTCATTATTATCAGATTTCTACAACTTGCAAAGTTGCAAATAGCTCAAGGACAATGACAGATAAAATATGCCATAGAAGATAAGCTTGAAAGGACAGGACATTCCATGACTTTTTTAGCCCATTTCAAAACCTTTGACGATATGCCCAGTAATACTTGAACAACAGATCTTGAAAAAAGTTCTTTGATAAACAGTTGTTGGTAGTTGAATCTCTGCGGGGTGTGGGACATGGGATGGTATCCAGGTTCCAGACAGGAAGTGAGACAACTTTGCAAGAAACACGGGAAGGACTGTATGTGGTTTCTGAAATGGATCGTGTTCAGTAGAAAGAAGGTGGACAAGTAAGTAGGAAAAGTTGTAACTCTCTACATGCACCTCTCACCAGCTTTTCTAAAGTCTGAGCTTCAATGAAACAACCACAATGGCAGAATGCTTCCTGTGATTGGATATTTAGTGAAAATTGAAAAAAATTTCACAATTGTGTTGTAGAAAAGGACCAACATATGAGCGCTCAGGAGCAGAAGGGACTTTGGGAAAAGGGCTCATCAAAATCTGGAGTAGGTTTAAGGCTTACTGGGCACATTCTGGAATTGGAGCTGTGAGGCAATCTTGTTAATAGCCACAAGCTCACAGAGGTGCCCCCCACATTTCAATTACATATAACATGTTGAAGGCCATAGCTATCATGAAAGTTATTCTGAGTCATAAAAGCATGCATGTTCCTCACAGTTTTGAAGGGGTTACTTGGAAAATAGTTACTGTACATTGTGTAGGTGGTTTGTTTGGTACATATCAAGACCCCAGTGAATTTTAATGTCCTCCTTGCACCTACATTCTCTGTCTTGAGGCTTTTGCTCTAACTATTGCAGGGCCCCAGTAATGACTTACATTTCCCTCTCTGCTTATCTAATACCTTCAACCAAGTTCTGCCAGTGCAATGGAGCTTACACTGATGAACTGTAATCTTCCATTTGTCTGAAGATTTGTGGCACTTAGAACAATACCATTAACAATATTATTGTGCTCTTTCCATTTCGATTATAGGCTCCTGGAAGGCACAGAACATTATATACAATATCTGGTCTTGTTCTTGAACAAGATTTGCTCATGTAGGGGGTATATTAAGAGTCCTTATTAATAGACTATAAAGGAAATGACAGATGTTGCTAAACAATTTCAAGTTTTCTTTTATCACCTCAAGGAATTTAGATTAAATATGACATAATTGAAGCTTTGTTTCCATGAATTTGAGTCAAGGTCAGGTTAATTAAAATTCTAAAATCATTTGTTGAGTGTGTTGATGTACTGGGATTGTCAGATTTATTACCTCACTTTATTCTGTTTATTTTCCTGGAAATGTAATTTTTAACAGGTGATAATAGATGCAAAATTAAAATAATCTTTAAGTAGTCATTCAATTATTGAGTGTCAGTGTCACCCAACCAACCCCTGTC
Organism: Miniopterus schreibersii; assembly: GCF_964146895.1. Lineage (NCBI taxonomy): Eukaryota > Metazoa > Chordata > Mammalia > Chiroptera > Miniopteridae > Miniopterus > Miniopterus schreibersii. The sequence continues at coordinate 188,653,457 of NC_138101.1, forward strand.
TTCGATTTCAGATAATCTTTTGATTATTCCACAGTTACCTCTCAGCTATGTTTGGATTAAGCTTAAGTAATTCATTGGAGATCCTAGGCCATAGGGGAATGTGTGTGTGTGTGTGTGTGTGTGTGTGTGTGTGTGTGTAGAACACAATCACCCACCATGATAGATATTTTGAAATCTTTCCTATTCTTCTCTCTTTTTATTCAACATACCCATTTATTTTCCCTTCAATATAATGTAGACGAAAACAACAGCAGAATTTTAATTATTAACTATATACTTGACCTTACATCAATTAGCTTATGATAGTGTTGTCTGGAGAGTCTCCTTACCTGGAGCATGATGTTAGTGATAGAACCTACTTTAGGAGTCATTAATATCTAGTGAATGCTATAAAAATCCAATGTATTATTTTTATTTTTCTGTTTTCACTTTTTCCCCCTTGCTGCTATTCATATCTTGGGTCTTACAAGGCCACTGAAGTGGGCTAATTAACTGCCTGATTACAACCAGGACTTAAATAGTGTAGATGATGATCTAAATTAGCCTTTGAATTGTCTCAGTCCCTGAAAAGTGTTGAATGTCTCCTCTAATTGTTGCATTTCACAGGACGTGTTCTTTTAGTTGACTTCTTTCATCAATTGTCATGATAACCTTCTCATTCTTCACAATGAAGAGATAATTGCATGTTAACCTGATGTCTGAGGTATAAAGCTGCCAATTTCTAGGCAGAAACCTTGATGTAGGATGTATAGGGGGCTGGAAATTAATGTTCTTATCAGTTTGAGGTTTAACACTTTTTAAATCTTTAAGAATTCATGTTGAAAGGGCAGGAGGATTCAAAACACTGAACAAAAGCTACTCCAAATACAAATATTTGTATTTTAGTTTTAAAGCAGAAACTGTTGTATTAGCATTTTCCTATAATAAGCAGTTGTTTTGATATATCAATCAAATCATGTAATCGATTACTCTAAAATTTAAAATAAATCAGCGTAGTAGACAGCGTATGACGGGAGCCCAAACTGATTTTGACTTCTGGTCCCACCAACTAACTGTAAGCTGTATGTTTTGGGGAAAATCAAATTAAGCTTTTTGGGCCTTGGTTTCCTTATTTGTCAAATGTAACAATTAACTATTAGATTTCAGCTCTAAGTATCCAGGCTGCCACAGGGCAGGTTTTCTATGCCCTCAACTCTGAATAGTTTGACATATGAATTAATAGCCAGGGCTCTGAACGATCAGTCTCTGTTATTTTACCCTCCCTGGAGGTGAGGGTTCCTTTTTCTTTGAATGTCCCTTGGGGACCCCCATCTATCTTCTCCCTGCTCTGTCTGCTTGACAAATCTTTTCTGTTTGTTTTCTTTTTTATTCTAATTATCTTTTTTCCCTCCTAAGAATACTATTTTATATCCACATTTATTCTTCATGTTTTTAGCTAACACATTGCTTTGTCATTATCTAAAGCAGTTTAAAATAAAAAATCACATACTTGCTCTCTATAAGTGTGTTTGTGTCGATTTATGTTTCACTATAAGAAACGATCTTTTGCTTTGTATTTTTGACACCACATTATACACATTAACTGAAAATATTTCATTCAAACTCTATAAGCAGTGGTAGGTCCTTTACAAAGTATAATGAGTGCATTAGTTTCCCATTTACGCATAACAAATTACCAAAAACTTAGCATAAAACAACACACGCTTATTCTATCACAGTTTCTGTGAGCAGGGAACCTACTCATGATGGCATGACTGGCTTCCCTGTAAGGCTGCCATCAAGAAGTCTGCCAGGACCAGAGTCTCATCTGAGGCTTTCCTACATCATGTGGGAACAATCTGATTCCAGGTTCATAAGTTGTTGGTAGAATTCAATTTCTTGCAGGCCTCTGGATTGAGGCCTAGGTCACTTACTGGCTATAGGCCAGAGGCCAGGCTCAGCCCCTTGTCACTTGGCCCTACAAATAGGGCAACTCACCACATGGCACCCAGCTTGTTCAAAGCCAACAAAGAAGAGCACCTCCCAGCAAGACAGGTGTCACAGTCTTTGTGACATAGTCACACTAAATCACATGCATCCAGTCACCTCTGTCATCACATTCTGTTGGTAAGAAGCATGGCACAGGTCTTGCCCACACTTCAGGGATTATACAAGAATATCAGGAAGCTAGGGCCTGTCCAGCCCAGCGAACAAAGGTAAGACTTCTAAACAGTTAAAGATTATGCTTTATATTTATTTTTGCATTGATCAACAAAGGCTAGATTATTGATGATCTTGTAAATCCTATGAAATAGTATGAACTGTATTAAATAGAGAATGCCATGCCCTTGAAGGTGTTATGTATCAGTGTAACTCGGTCCTGCATTTTAGGAGGATCATTGATTACTATCTGGAGAAGGCAATTAAAAGGGAACAAGACCGATAATAGACAAATCAATTACACTGCCCATCAATCCATGTAAAAAGCAAAGTCACATCAGCTTAAGCAGTAGTTACGTAACTGACAAAAAATGGATTAAGTCGAGATGTTATTCTGAGAGTCGAACTGACAAGGCTTAGTAAAGAAAATAGAATTTTGAAAATGACTTATCTGGAATGAAAGTCGATCATGCTTATTTACTGAGATTGAAATTACTGAAAGAGGAATTGAGAGTCAGTTCAGATTGGAGCAAGACTTTTACCCTGATAGAAGGTAGCTGAAGGCTTAGGGTTGTCAAGTAAGAAGGAAAGAAGATTAAGCATGCTCCCAGATAACATAAACATTTAGGTAAGTGAAAGGACAAAGCCAGGAAAGGGAGTACGGCGTGTCAATCAGGGAGAGGAGGGAATCCATGCAATATGAAACCAATAGGTGGGAGTGTCTTCAGGAACAAATGCCAAAATGGTTTACAAAATTGTTGTAAGCAATATAAGTAATGCAGAATCCATTGATTTATCAATAAAGACTTTCATTGTGCAGATTTTCTCATTGTTACAGTGCTGCGGGACTGAGGGCCTTCTGAAGTTATTCATACCTACAAAAAACTAATATTTCAAGTTAGTTCTTTAAAGTGTTGTCTACTTTCTTCTATTTCTGGTGAAATTTCACTTTAGGACAATTCCATCCAGCATTGAATCCCGAAGAAATACACTCTACGTTGGCACTTGAAAAATTGTAAATGCTGCACAGCATTTTAGGAAACGGAACAAGTGAACACAAATTATTGGTTTCTCTGGAGATTTATTTGGGATCGAAACTGCCATTTGTTCTATAGTGACAAGTACAGGTCTAGCATTTCTCTTTGAATTATCTTGGAAGCTTTTATTTAAGCAATTGCTAGTACAGAATAAGGCCTTCCTGGAAATTAGTGGGTGCCTGGGAGGGATTGCTCTTTGGTCCATTAACTCCAACAAGTCATTAATTCCCATGAAAGGCCCTGCATGAAGGTTATTATTACGCATGTGAATTGAAAATGAAAGAAATGTACAGTGGGTGGATTGATTTCATCTCCTCTCCCAGGATGATGCAAAGTCATTTCATTTGTAAAAACCAATCACTTGGTTTATCGCTATTCTTGGAGGTCTAGTTTGGCCGACTCCGAGACAATTAACTTAAAAGGAAATTAGGAGAGCAGAAGTCTCCAGACCTCATCTAAAACTCTTGATTCTACCAATATGTGTTAATCTTAACTATAATTTCTCTTAAACACAGTAGAAATAAAACAAACAATGGCCCTAGTTTATACTAGATTAGAAACAGTTCAAAAAGGTACAGATTTTGGTTTTAGTTTTTTACTATTTACTCTAAATGAACCTATAAAGATTAAATGTAATATTTTCTCCCAACAAGTTAAGTGCTTTTTGAAATGCTTTCTACAATACTTATCACTAGGAATCATCATGAGAAAAAAGTGCTTCTTAAAAGCAGAATATGATTGTGAAGTTTAGTTCTTTAAAACTTCCATTTTCACATTTTATTATAATATTATTTACATAAGGCTTAATAATAAAAGAGTACGATTATAATAGCTATTTCTCATGAATTCTAACTTTCCATTAATCATATACCATTAAGAAAGAAAAAAGGCTGATGATTAAATTTTGACATGCCATTGATTGTAGGGGCCCATTCCTATTTCAGAAGTGTTAATATAGGAAAGAATGTGCATCTTAGAAGCAATCAAATTTGGTATGTGTTCTTTCCTTTTTCTTTCTTTCTCAAAATCAATTATAAAATTCATGAGTCCTTAAGTTCAGGAAATGTGATTGTTTTAAGGCTAAGGCTGTTAGTAATCCTGTGACATGAAGTAAATTATTTAAATCTTTTAAATCTTTGTGTTTTTATTAATTGGATAATAAATAAAATAGGTATAAATTAATACCTGTTCCACAGATAATTAAGTATGCATGATAAAGTAATGCAGATTGATGTTTCTCTCCAAAAAGATCAACACCAAAGAAATTAGGGAAATAAAATAAAATCCAAGGAAAGATAAATAAATTTTTCTGGACAGTTTATTTCTGATGTGTCTGGTTTTTGTGATTGAAGTAGAATGGGGGATATAACTGAGTACTTTGAAATTTCTCCTTGCCTTTACCTGCTCTATTTGTTTTGGGAAAATAAGCATCTGTCTTCTTACTGAAAAACGTCAAGATGGATGTCAAGACCACAGACATTGTTTTTTATAGGAATGACTTCTGGGCTATAAAAAAAAGCCCAAATCTCTGAAGAGATGCAGAAACAACTGGTTATGACTATACTCTAGGATTAAATCACCAATCCTTTACTAGTAAACCTACAGGGTTAGGGCCTGAGAACCTGATATTATTGTCTTTCTTAGAGGTAAAAAGTTAAAGACATATCCAAGAGGAATGATTTGGTGTCCTGGGGCACTCTAACCTGGGGACCACTTTTCTTTCATTGAAATAATCTAAGCTAAGACTATATATAACTTATATACATCTTATCAGACAGAGAAGCTGAGGTCCCTTAAAAAATATGAGCTCAGGAGTAAAGTAAGCATAATTTTAAGATATTAACATATATAATAAGCAATATAAATTAAAATATGTGAGGAAAAAAACTATAAAAAGTTATATAACAAAAATTTGACTGAGACTAAATAAGAACCAAATTATAAATTCTGTTTAGAGTTACCAATAATTAAAATTTTATCTGAACCCTATCAATATCATGAAAGGTTAAAAAAATAAGTGGTAAAACTTGGGCTAAAGCGAAAATGTAGATATCAATTTTTAACAGTGAGATAAGGTAATAAGTTAAAAGGCAAATTTAGGGTAATTGAAGTTATGAAGCAAGATGGAAAAATACTGTCTAATGATATCAACAATTACAATGAACATTAAAGGAAAAAACTTGTTGGTTAAATGTTGGAGTTGAGTTGGACTTAAAAAGAAGAAAATAATAAAATCCATCTATAAGATATTAAGGAGAAATACTTAAACATAAGACATGGAATGATACACAGTGAAACCATAGAACAAAAATATCAAGATGTTAGTGGAAAAGAGAGCGGGGGACACTATATTATATCATGTAAAATAGATTTAAAGAAAACAGCATCAGTAAATATTGAAGTTTTATTATATTGTGACATTAGGTTTAATTTACTAAAAATAAATAAAATTAAAGACATGATTAATTCACCTTATAAAATAGTCTTCAAATATATAAAACAAACTTGACACAAATACATTGACAAATTTGGCATCACAGTGGGGGATCTTAATAAGCTTTTTCAATTTTTGTATATTAAATGTGGAAACAGTAAATAGTGCAGTTATCAAGCATGACCAAGAGAGAGTGGGAGAGCAAAAAGGGGGCTGTTCCGGGAGGGGGAGTTATGGACATGGAAAATGCTATGCATGCAATAGTTAAAATTTACATATTATTCTCAAGCACAAATGCAATATTTACACAAAATGAGGATGCAAATTACAACAGATCTCAAAGAATAGTTATAATAGAGACTATTTTATATTTCTGGCCACAACAGAATTAAATTAGAATTTGTTAATAAAACGATACATTTTTAAAATGCCCATGTATTTGGAAGTTGGTAAGCACATCTCTAAATTACCTATGGGTAAAGAAGTAATTATGTTATAAATATTAACATGTATAATAAATAATATACATTAAAATATGTGAGAAAAAATATATGAATGTTTCTCCAGGGGAAATTTATAGCCTTAAGCACATAAATTATACAGAAAAAAATACTAAAATCATTAAACCAGCTGCCACCTTTAGAAGACAGAAAAAGGAAAAAAAGAACCTAACAAAAATACAAGGAAGGAAATCATTTTCAAAAGAGCAAAATTTTATAACATAGCAACCAAAGATACAATATACAAGATTAAAGGGTAAGAAACTACATATGGTTATTTGAAAAAAGTAACAAAATAGGTAAAGCTCTGAAAAGATTTATCACAGAAATAAAAATTCTTACCAAGAAAAAAACTGGAGATGATGGCAGATTGACCCTACATGCTTATAGTCACACAAATAGTTACGCAAATGTATGAAAAATTAGTCACGTGTGTATAATTACAGATAAGGCAAAGAATGAAAGGGGACATAACCATAGATAGTAAAGATTAAATATAATAGGTATACTCTGTACAAATTTATCCCAACAATTTTGAAAACCTAAGTGAAGTGATAGCATAAATATCTTAGAAAAATGTAGCTTACCCAAAGAGACTAGAAAATAGGATGCATCAATAGCATTATATCTAAGAAAATGAAGGTGTAATTTAAAATCTTTCCACAAAGAGAGCACCCTTCCAGAAGTTTTACAGGAAAGTTCTAACAATATGTAAAAGCTAGAAAGGCATAAAATGCTTGTGTGTGGAAAGGGTTAATGGAATTAATTTAGTAAAGATTGCACTTAATAAATACATCAAATCTATCCAAATTGATCTTACATTTTAACATAACTAATAAAAATCACAAATCCAGAGAATTTTCTAGAGTTAATTTAAAATTGACATGAAAGACTCACGGGCCAAGTATAGTCCTGTTACAAGTGGGGAAAAATTTTCTAAAAATAATAAGAGATATTTGCCCTATCTCTAGAGTGATTTATTATGAAGAAATTCCTGGCAGGGGAATAAACAAAATTATGAATATAATAAAATTAAGAGCCTAGAAACAAATATATATGGTACATTGATTTATGGAGGAGAGGAAGATATGCGTCAGATCAGTGGGGAAAGGAGAGTATGTTCCAAAATTTGAGCTGACAAAATACATACTCACTTGAAAATCCAGACACACAAAATAGAAGTTATATCTCACAACATACCCAAGCATCAACTGTAAACATATTTCTACTTAAATGTCAAAGCATTTAGGAAAATATGGATAAATATGTTTTTAATGTTGAGATAAAGAAAGCTATCTTAACACAAAAGTATTAAATACAAAAGCAAAGGTAGGGTGGACTGGGTGGAAACTACACTGACACTCTCCCAGGACTAATCTGGATTTATAACTAAAACATAGAAAAAAACATCCTGAACACCATCCTGAAAAACAACTGAAGACGAGCTGGAAGGCACCCCCATAACCAAGGAGGAAAAGTGGAGATTGCAAGGAGACTGGTAGGAAGTGCTGTTGTGAGAGAGCTGGCTGGGCTCCCACAGGTAGCAGCTGAAGGTCCAGAGGGATAGCTCAGCTGTGGGGGGTTCCCACTGAGGACTCTGGGGCATAAACCCTAGGCTGGGCTTTCCAGCCAAGAGCACCAGAACTGAGAAGGGTACCCACATAACATCTGGCTATGAAAAGCAGCCGGGTTTCTGTCCGCCAGGGAGAGGCAGTTAGAACTGCAAGCACCCTCTCGAAGAGCCATTGCACAACTTTTTGTGTGCAGCCACTCACCTTGGGCTCCAGCGGCGGGGGAGTGGAGTGGACCAGAACTGTGTGGGGACAGTCTGAGGAGAGTCATTCCCCAAAACTGTGGGGAACATCTTCCTTGGAAGGCGAACTTTTGGCTTTTGCCTGAGGAAGGAAACAATTTCCCCACCCTGCTAGAGAGCCTCTTGCTCTACCCAGAGGAGTTTCTACAGCCTGAGGCTTATTAAGAGACTGGGAACAACTAGCCACCCCACCCTGTGGAGCTTCTACAGCCTGAGGCTCATTAAGAGGATCAGATTAACAAGCCTGCAAACTGAGGTAGACCTCAGGGTGCTTTGAGTTTTTGCCTGATCTGTTTTGGGACCCTGGCCTTAGAAAAGCAGACTTTGGTGTGCATCTCAGTCCTGTCCAAACACATCCTGCCCTAGCAGTGGAGAAAACCTCAAGCCTGGGGTTGTTGATAGCCCCAAACAGGGTACTCACTGCCAGTCACAAACTACGTCTGACATTGGCCTGTACCAGAGACCTGCCCAAAAGACTGAGAATCCTACCATGTCTACTTATTTAGCCAAAATGGGGAGACCAAAAAACAAGGCCCAAATGAAAGAACACGAGAAGTCTCCAGAAAAAGAGCCAAATGAAACAGAGATAAGCAATCTCTCAGATATAGGGTTTAGAATATTGATTGTAAGGATGCTCAACAGCATGAAAAAAGATTTGGAAACTATGAAAAATAACCAGTCAGAAATGAAGAATGACAGCAGAAATAAAGACTACATTAGAAGGACTAAATCGCAGATTAGAAGAAGTTTAGGATTGGATCAGTGAATTAGAAGACAGAGTAGAAAAAAATCACTCAATCAGAGACTCAAAAACAAAAAACAATTAAAAAACAGGAGGACAGTCTAAGGGAAGTATGGGAAAGCATAAAATGTAACAATATTCACATTATAGAAGTGCCAGAGGAGGTTGAAAGTAAGCAGGGGTTAGAGAACCTGTTTGATGAAATAATGGCAGGAAACTTCCTTAACCTGATCAAGGAAAAAGGCACACAGGTTCTGGGAGCACAGAGAGTCCCAAGCAAGAAGTATCCAAAGAGTCCCATGCCCAGACATATCATAATTAAAATGTCAAAATTCCAAGACAAAGAATCTTAAAAGAAGCTGGAGAAAAGCAAACTGTTACCTACAAACGAGCTCCCATAAGGCTGTCATCTGACTTCTCATTGGAAACTGTATAGGCCAGAAGGGAATGGCATGAAGTATTCATGGTAATGCAAAAGAAGGATCTGAAACCAAGACTACTCTATCCAGCAAGATCACCAATCAAGCTGGATGGTGAAATAAAGAGCTTCTGAGACCAAAAAAAAAAAAGGTTAAAAGACTTTATCACTACAAAACCAGCATTACAGGAAATGTTAAAGGGACTGCGATAATTAGACATAGAAATAAAGAGAATGAGAAACAGCTATAAAGAAACAAAATGTCAGTAGATACGTATCTTTCAATAATAACCTTAAATGTAAATGGACTAAATGCCTCAATAAAGAGATATAGGGTGGCTGAATGAATAAGACCCAAATATATGCTGTCTACAAGAGACCCACCTCAGAACAGAAGACTCGTACAGGATGAGAGTGAAGGGTTGGAAAAAAATTTTCATGGAAATGAAAAAAAGCTGAGGTAGCAATACTCATGTCAGACAAAACAGACTTCAAAATGAAGACCATAATGAGAGAAAAGAAAGGTCATTACATAATATTAAAGGGATCAATCCAGCAAGAGGATATAACCCTGATAAATATATATGCACCCAACATAGGAGCACCTAAATTTATAAAAGAACTTCTAGAGGACTTTAAGGGAGAGATCTACAGCAATTCAGTCAGACTCGGGGACTTTAACACCCCACTGACTTTACTGGAAAGGTCTTCCAGACAAAAAATCAACAAGAAAACAGTGACCTGAAATGGCACACTAGATCAGATGGATTTAATTGACATTTACAGAACATTCTACCCCAAAGCTGCAGAATATACATTCTTCTCAAGTGGACACGGGGCATTCTCAAAGATAGACCCCATGTTAGGACACAAAACAAGTCTCTATAAGTTCAAGAAGATTGAAATCATATCAAGCACTTTCTTGAATCACAATGGCATAAAACTAGAAATCAGCTACAATAAAAACACTAAAAGACACTTAAACACATGGAGACTGAAAGGCATGTTTTTAAACAATGAATGGGTTACCAAAGAGATCAAGAGAGAAATAAAAAACTTCCTGGGAACAAATGAAAATGAACACACAACAACTCTAAATCTATGGGACACAATGGAAGCAGTCCTGAGAGGGAAGTTTATAGCACTACAAACCTAACTCAAAAACAAGAAAAATTTCTAATAAACTCTTTAACCCTACAACTTAAAATCTTAGAAAGGGAAGAACAAGAAAAGCCTAGAGTAAGTAGAAGGAAAGAAATAATAAAGATTAGAGCAGAAATAAATGACATAGAGACTAAAAAAAAATATACAAAGGATCAATAAAACCAAGAGCTGGTTCTTTGAAAAGATAAACAGGATTGATGAACCTTTAGCCAGACTCATCAAGTAACAAAGAGAGAGGACCCAAATAAACAAAATCAGAGACAAAAGAGGCGAAATAACAACTGACCCAACAGAAATACAAAGGATTGGAAGAAAATACTATGAATAACTATATGCCACCAAGCTGGACAACCTGGATGAAATGGATAAATCCCTAAAAGACTACAACCTTCCAAAACTCAATCAGGAATAGTCAGAAAGTTTAAATAGGCTGATAACAGCTGATAAAGTTGAAGCAGTAATCAAAGGGCTCCCAGCACACAAAAGCCCTGGCCCAGATGGCTTCACAGGGGAGTTTTACCAAACATTCAAGGAAGAATTAATACCTATCCTCCTCTAACTATTTCAAAAATTCAAGAAGAAGGAACACTTCCAAACTCCTTTTATGAGGCCAGCATTAGCCTAATTCCAAATCCAGATAAAGATACTACAAAGAAAGAGAATTACAGGCCAATATCCCTGATGAACACAGACTCTAAAATCCTCAACAAAATATTAGCAAATTGGTTCCAGCAATATATTAAAAACATCATACACCATGACCAAGTGGGATTTATTCCAGGGATGCAAGGCTGGTACAATATTCACAAATCAATAAACATGATACATCACATAAACAAATTGTAAGATAAAAATCACATGATCTTATCAATAGATGCAGAAAAAGCATTCAATAAAATTCAACACCCATTTTTTATAAAAACTCTCAGCAAAGTAGGAATAGAGGGATCATACCTTAACATAATACAGGCCATATATGACAAACCTACAGCTGACACTATACTCAGTGGGCTAAAATTAAAACCATTTCCCCAAGAACAGGAAAAAGACAGGGGTGTCCACTTTCACCAATCTTATTCAACATAGTGCTGGTAATCCTAGCCACAGAGATCAGACAAAAAGAAAACACAAAAGGCATCCAAATGGGAAAGGAGGAAACAAAACTGTCATTATTTGCAGATGACATGATATTGAACACAGAGAATCCTAAAGACTCCACCAGAAGACTACTAGATTTAATAAATGAATTCAGCAAAGTAGTAGGATATAAAATTAACACCCAGAAATCGATGGCATTTTTATACACCAATAATGAATTCTCAGAAACAGAAACTAAAAAAAAAATCCCATTTACCATTGCAACTAAAAAAATAAGATACCTAGGAATAAAGTTAACCAAAGATGTAAAAGACCTTTACTCAGAAAACTATAGGACACAGAAAAAAGAAATAGAGGAAGATATAAACAAATGGAAAAATATACCATGTTCATGGATTGGAAGAATTAACATCATTAAATGTCCATATTACCCAAAACAATCTATAAATTCAATGCAATCTCTATTAAAATACCAACAGCATATTTCACAGATCTAGAAAAAACACTTCGAAAATTTATCTGGAACCAAAAAAACCCGAACAGCCAAGGCAATCTTGAAAAAGAACAAAGTTGGAGGGCTCACAATACCAGATATCAAATTATACTACAAAGACACTGTAATCAAAACAGCCTGGTATTGGCACAAGAACAGACATATAGATCATTGGAACAGAACAGAGAACCCAGAAATTGCCCCATGCCATTATGGTCAGTTAATATTTGATAAAGGAGGCAAGAACATACAATGGAGTAAAGACAGTCTTTTCAATAAATGGTGTTGGAAAAATTGGACAGGTACATGCAAAAAAAATGAAACTGGACCACCGACTTACACCATACACAAAAGTAAATTCAAAATGAATAAAAAATTTAAATGTAAGACGTGAAACCATAAAAATCCTAGAGGAAAACATAGGCAGTAAAATCTCAGACATCTCTCATAGCAATGTGTTTGCTGATACATCTCCTAGGGCAAGAGAAACTAAGGAGAAAATAAACAAATTGGACTACATCAAAATAAAAAGCTTCTGCACAGCAAAGGAAACCATCAACAACACAAAAAGGGAGCCCACTGTATGGGAGAATGTATTTGCCAAGGACACATCAGATAAAGGGTTAATATCCAAAATATATAAGGAACTTATACAACTTAATAAAAGGAAGACAAACAATCCAATTAAAAAATGGGCAAAGGACCTAAATAGACACTTCTCCAAATACGACATACGAATGGCTAAGAGACATATGAAAAAATGCTCATCGTCGCTAATCATCAGAGATGCAAATTAAAACCACAATGAGGTCTCACTTCACACCTGTCAGAATGGCTCCATCAGCAAGTCAACAAACTACAAGTGCTAGTGAGGGTGTGGAGAAAGGGGCACCCTAGTACACTGCTGGTGGGAATGCAGACTGGTGCAGCCACTATGGAAAGCAGTATGGAGGTTCCTCAAAAGATTAAAAATTGACCTGCCACTTGACCCAGTGATCCCACTTCTAGGAATATATCCTAAGGAACCCCAACCACCAATCACAAAGAACTTATGCGCCCCTATGTTCATAGCAGCACAATTCACAATAGCTAAGATTTGGAAACAGCACAAGTGCCCATCAGTAGCTGAGTGGATAATAAAGCTGTGGCACATTACACCCTGGAGTACTATGCACCTGTGAAGAGGAAGGACCTTTTGGCCTTTGGCACAGCATGGAGGGAACTAAAGAGTATTATGGTAAGTGAAATGAGCCAGTCGGAGAAGGACAAGTACCATGTGATCTCACTTATATGTGGAATATAATAAAGAAAATAAACTGATGAACATAGCGGATCCAGAGACATAGAAGCTTGGAATAAACTGAGGGATCTCAGAGTGAAGGTGGGGAGGGGGGTCTGGGTGGGGAGAGATTAATCAGGGAACGTGTACATTTATGGGCATGGCCCATGGACGTGGACATTGGTGTGGGGAGGGCGTGGGGGTGGGATAGATGTGGGGTGGAGGGGATCAGTGGGGTTAAAAGGGGGACATCTGTAATGGTCTCAACAATAAAGATGAAGTAAAAAAACAACAACAAAAAAAAACAAAAGCAAAGGTAAACTTTACTATATTAAATCATAAAACTTATATCCATCAATAGGCACTTAAAGTAACTAAAAATATAGGTTGTAAACTGGAAGAAAATATTCACAACATATTTAACTAATGAAAGTTTAATAATAAGGATAAATAGCCATCAAACTATAGAAGAAAAGTTAACATAACAGAGAAAAATTAAGCAAAAGTATAAACATATATTTCACCCAGAAGGAAGGAAACTCATGGAACCAATAAGATTATTAGCAAATGTTCAATCTTAATACAAAATAAAAAAATGCAAATCAGACCACAGTAAGAAATTAATTTATAATTACTAAACGTTCGTTGGTAAATCATAAATCTGACAATATGAGAGCTGGAGAAAATGTCAATCAGCTCTCTGAACGTGGCAGGAAGAAGGGTAAATGAGTTCAAACACTCGGGACAAGCATTTGACATTATCACGTAAAGTTCTATGGTCACATATCTAACAAACCAGCATCTTCCCTCCTGAGACAACCTTTTACAAGATGCACAGCAAGATACTCACTCAAGAAAGTTACAAGAATAATACACAATATTGGAGCAACACATCGCACATTGATAATAGAATGAATAAATGAACTGTGATGTTAGACCAGTGGTTTGCAGCCTCTGGAAAATTTGCTTCCCAGGGCACATTTGGCAATGTCTGGAGACATTTTTGGTTGTCACAACTAGAGGGTGGGGTTGGGGGATGCTACTGCCAGGAATGCTACTAGGACAGCACCCCCCACAGGAAAGAATTATCTAGTCCTAAATATCAACTGTTCTGCCACGGCTGAGAAAGCTTGTGTTAAATCTATGAAATATACAGAAAAAAATGAATTACAATAAACTGTAACTACATGCCATAATATGGATGAATCATGACAATATACTATAGAGTGACAGAATTATGGACCCAAAGATTATTTACAGTGTGTCATCCTTTTTGATAAATTTAAAAAATATCAAAAACTAAATAACATTGTGTGTACATGTTAGTAATATGTTCATGTAAAAGCTTCGTTAAACAGAAGCAAGAGAATTAGGAATGTAATAAACAGGTACATCAGATGGGAAGGGCAGAGGGGTAGGATGGGAACACAGGTGGATAGGAGTGTTCTAGTTATCATTTTCGGTGATGAATTCACAGGTGTTTATGAAAGAAAGAGAGCCATTCTGAATCTCTTATGAGAGCTTGCTACAAACCAAGGACTATGACTAATTCTGATTTTAACTGTTATTTTTCTATTAATATACTCCCACTTTCACATTATATTCATATATTCTTTTGCTCCCTGCTTAACATCAAAACACAAAACCACTGACATCAAGAGCACTTTGTTAGCTTGGAAACAAAATAAACATCAGTGAGTGGTTATATCTTTTCATCCTCAAATGGTATACCAAATTGCTTCTCTAATATTTGTCCACTACTATTTAGTTTATTTATTGTATCTAAGTTATTTTCAGGAACATATACTAGCTAGTAAGCTGACTAGTTAGTATATAGAGATATACCTAAAATGCTTTTCTTTTAATAGTACATTTTATAAACTAATAATCAATTAAAATAAAGATATTAAAATTATGTTGATAATTTGGTTTTCCACCAAACTAAACTTGTATTTTGTCAGACAAGACTGTTTACTAGAATTTATAAAGAAAAAATTCTGTGTGAAGGGCAGTCATGCAATGCATAAAATATACACACCAGTCAGTTGAACAGACTGAGAAGCACAAAAACTCTCCTGCAATAAACTGGTCCTTTAATTATTGTCACAGGAGGGAACCATTGTCCATTGGTAACACCCTTGGGATGATTCATAATTGAATTGTATTTGCTTAATGGCACCCAAAAGATTAGTGTATATTTATTATTTTCAAATAACTAAAAGTGATAAAATTCTCTAATTGGGACTAGAAGCGTGACATGCTCTGATTTTATTAAATTCCCGGTTTCTTCTTTTATGGGCAAGGGGCATGATACAAGTTAGGAATAGTTACTAAATATTAAAGCTACACAGATGAGAAGTGCTAAGTGGATTTGCTTATGTTCCAGATGCCGAAACCACCAAATAATGAGACAAACAATTCAGGAATGAGACAAGGAGGGTTTTCTTTTTGCAACAAAAAAAGTCTAATACTGGAGTACTTTCAGAGGCACCTTTTACATTTCCCTTTTATATTATACAAGAGAAAAGAGAGGGTGACATACATTAAAGTAGTTGAGGACATTCACTCAGAGACAATAGTGACAGAACCAAGAGCAGAAAAGTGTGCCGCCTGCCTCCTCCACTTCTGAGTCAACAGCTAAAATATTCCAGGAATTGTGGCCCTGAGACATCACCTTGCAGTCTTCTCTGTTTAGCATCTACACAATACACTTATTCTTCCTTAATATCTGTAGGTTATGATTTTTTTGTTGTTGCTTCTAGTGAAAGGAAAACATGCTTTTCCATCAAACCTATGAAAATTCTTCAAAACCTAGTTTAATGGGAAATTAATATTTGTTCCTGTCAAGCAATTTTTTACAGTGACTTGGAGAGACATAACAATTTGGGATTATTGTGGACATGGAACCATGTCTTTATAAAATGCATTTATGCCTAAAATAGGAATCTGTCACTTAATTTGTTTTCTCTATTCTTGGATTCCCTCCTGCCATTAACAATAGAAAGGGAAAATTTAGTTGCATTTTTAACACTTGACCTCCACTTGGATTCTGATAGAAAAATACATCCAACACTGGGATGAAAGGACTGTTAGGGGGAGCTATGCCCTGATTCTTACCACAGGCACAGGGATCTTTACATTTGTGAATTATCGTGGCCATGTAGCCCAGGGGAGCATCTTTAATAAGTGAGCACAGGCTGTGGGTTACAGGGAGGAAGGTTTCAGCTCTGCCAGCACACTTTCTAGCTTTCCGTCCAAAGCAGAGCTGTCTACAGATGCATCTCCATACATGGAGATGTTTAAGCAGGGACTGGAAAAATCACACACATGCCAGAATTGTTGTCGAGGGAAATCAAGAAGTTAAGGGGAAATTCTGAGACCCTTGGACTACTTCCCGCAATTTATTTATTTTTTTATCTCATGAGAAACAGATGAGATCAAGAAACTATTGTCTGCTGCACTTAAGCAGAGCAATCTCTGTGCCCCTGCCTAGGTAAGAAGTCCAGCTACCTACTGAGCAATGTCTGCAGTTACTCGGAATTGATCTTTTGTTTGAACCCAAACTTGAGTTTCGTTGTTGCTCTTTCTGTTGCTGTTAGCCCATGGGGAGAAATGTCCCTCGTTGTGCTGAATCAGGAAGAGAGTTTTGACTGGATATGACCCTGTTTCTACAATTTCTTCATGAAATGAAATATAATTCATAGTGGGAAGTTTCCACACAAATCCAAAATGACAGTCCCCACAGGGTTTTTGGTCCAGGATTCTGGCAAAATCTTCAATGTCCACCTTGTCCAAGCCCAAGTCATTTCTCGGTGTCAGAGCTATGCAAACTACTAAAGAAACTTGGTTTTGGGAGAGTGGCAGGCTTTAAATTTTGGTGACAGGCTAGTGTGCTTTCTTAATGTGGCTATTCTAACCCATAAATAAGGTATTTTTATTCTAAGAAAGAAAGCAGGTGATTAGTTCTATATGAAGACAGAAGGATAAGCCTCTTCACAAGAGAAATACTGGGCGACATCGGGTTTCTCAGACTGTGCGAGTTTAAAAGAGCCTTTAGTTTCTAAACTTCCTGAGCTGACTGGTATTCCTTTATTAGTTTCCTATTGCTTCTTTAACAAATTGCCCCAAATTCAGTGGCTTAAAATAGCACACACTTATTACCTTATGGTGCTGGAGGTCAAAAATCTAAAATGGGTTCAGAGGGCTGTGTAATTTAGAAGCTCTAAAAAAGAATGCCTTTCCAGCTTCCAGGAGATGTCTACATTTCTTGGCCCACGCCTTCCAACCTCCTCTGTACCTTCAAAACCAGCAGCACAGCATCTTCCTTCTTGACCTCAGCTTCCATCTTCTCTTGTCTGTTTCCTTATTATAAGGATGCTTGTGATAAGGACACTGGGTCCCCCAGATAATCCAGGGTCATCTCCCCATCTCAAGATCTATATTTTAACCATATCTGCCATGTCCCTTTTACCATGGAAGGTAACATATTCACAGGTTGTAGGGATTAGAAAGTGGACTTCTTTCACAGGGAGGGGTGGGTGGGGCAGGGCATTATTCAGCCCACTACACAACCATGTTTAAAAGGTTTCCTTTTCACACTGGCTGGTGTGGCTCCCATGCACCTAGAGGTCGTTAGTTCAATTCCTGGTCAGGGCAAATGCCCAGATTTCAGGCTCAATCCTCAGTTGGGGGCATGCAGGAGGCAACCGATCAATGTTTTTCTCTCTCTCCCTTCCTCTTTTTCTCAGGTCAATAAAAACACATATATATTTTAAAAGCTTTAAACAATGCAGGATAAAAAGTGTTAACTAACCACATTTTCGATTACATCTGGTTAAGATGTTAAGGTGTAAAGTGTATCCCCAATGAAACTGATCTGGATTTCTGAGGGAGAAAATAAAATGTTAGTGACTGCAAATATAGTATTTCCTGCATTTTCTCAACCCTGGAAAACCCTTTAGTGGAATATGAATAATTCACCGGGGAGGGAGCACAGTGTGGGGGAAGAGGGTCCTAAGGAGGAAGACTTAGATTTAAGTGAGAATGTGAAGAACTGTAGGGAGACTCGGAAAATAGGAATTTTGTGGTAAGGACACCGTATCGCAACTGCCTTTAGGAGTTGTTCAGCTGTTAATCTTTTAAAATGTGACAAAAAGGGGGAAAAAAGGCTAAAAAAAAAGCATTTTTTAAAAGTTCAAATAAAATTCGAGAAAAATTGTGCATGTCAATATGTGCCCCTTCAGCATTTTATGCAAACTTTCTTTGCACTTCTTGAAAAGTCTTTTGCAGAAAGTGTGGATATTCGTAGGTTGATTTAAAGCATGACAAACACGTAGATATAAATGGGAGTAGTGCAGCCCCATATAAAGCGAGTTTGTGCATAATACTTATGTGGTACTTTTAATTTTTTCCCTGAGGCAATATTACAAAATGGGTCCATTTACTTGTCCCTGGCTATTAGGCAGATATGGAGGTAGTAAACTTCAGCAAGGGAAGGAACATTTCTGTAACATCTCACATATGTTTTGTGTGTACAGTAGTAAAGTGTCTTCCCCTGGTAGTTACCAATACTTTATAAAACCAGCTAGTCTGACTCTCTCGTATAAAAGCAACATTAACTATTCACTGTTTGCCAGTTGCAAGCAAATTGTAGAATGTTTTATATCTTGATGGTGGTCTGGATTCAAGGAGTAAGAAGTTTATTGGTTGTCCATGTTGCATAACAAATTGCCATAAACTTAGAAGTTTAAAACCATATGCATGTATCATCTCACAGTTTCCAAGGGTCAGGAATCCAGGCCCAAGCTAAATGGGTTCTCTTCTTAAGTTCTGCCATATTGTGATTTATGCAAAAAATATGTTTGTTCTTTGTCCACAGTTCCTGATTTACAGCTCCCAGATCTTTGGAATTATCCCAAGTGTTGAGAGATAAAGGTGTCTTTGTTATGTTAATGAGGTGACTTTTGGAAAGCACATAAGGATGGAGCCTGGCTGACAGTGAAGCCAATGAAGTAATTGGAGGGTCAGAATGTTCAGTCCCACCTCTCACCCCTAGGTAGGGAAGAGGTTCTTGAGATTGAGGCCCTTCTCCATTGACAAATGAGTTAACCAATCCTGCCTGTGAAGCCTTCATAAAACCCAAGAGGGAGGGGTTTGGAGAACTTCTGGGTTGGTGAACATGTGGAGATCTGATGCAGATGTTGTACCTGGACTTGCCCTGTGCATCTCTTCCACCTGGCTGTTCCTGAGTTACATCCTTATAATAAACCAGTGACCTACTAAGTAAAATGTTTCTCTGTGAATCACTCTAGTAAATTGATTGAACCCAAAGTGAAGGTCATGGGAACCTCTCATTTACAGCTGGTTTGTCCTAAGTGCAGGTAACAAGTTTGTGACTAGCATCTGGGGGCTGAGGGGGCTACAGTCTTGTAAGACTGACCGAATGCTACCTCCAGGAAAGTAAGTGTCAGAACTGAGCTGAATTCTCGACACTGACCTGATATTCCAAGAATTGTTTGATGTCGTGTAGGAAGTCCCCCCCCCCACCACACACACATATACCCCACATTGGGATTGATCAGAACACTATTTTATGTGTTACCAGGCAGAAGTCAAGGTGGCAGCCAGAGCTGGGTTCTCATTGGAAGCTGGACTCAGTGAGGGTCTACTACTACTTTTCTCCAAACTGCTGGCAGAATTCATTTCCTTGTGGCAGCAGAATTCACGGCAGCTTGTTTCTTCAAAGTATATAAGGGAAAGAAAGAGACACACTAAAGAAAGCAGGCTAGCAAGACAGAGTCTAGTATAATGTGATATAATCAATGGATGACTTTGACATTTCTACTGGTTGAAAATAAGTTATCAATCCCTCCCACGCTCAAGGAGAAGGGATTAGACAAGTCACCAGGATGTGAAATCATGAGGTCACCTTAAAATCAGACCTGCACAGCGAGGAAAACTCAGACATAATATAAAACATAAAATCCCAGGACCATGGCTTAATTTTTGCATAATTTCTATAATTTGAAAAATATATTGTTAACAGTGCCAAGAGGGGTTGCCCACTGTGCCTAAGTCTCTACTTTGACCATACTTTTCATGACCCTTGCCCTCATGAATTATGAAATATAAGCAAATACTGAGAAGTTAGAATTTTAAGAACATAAGACAATTCCAGTATTCTTCAAAATGATGTTCCCTCAGGTCAATTCTGAAGATCTAACTTTAATAAATTAATCCACTTTTCAAAGTTCTGATTCTCCCTAACATACCTTGAGAGAAGAGTACCATTTAAGCTGCCAGGATTATTTTATATCTTGATGTGATGGTGGATTTCATTAACAGGCTCCAGCAGACAGAACTAGTAAGACAAATGAGACAGGAGAAGTAGGGCTATAGGAAAAACAACAAGAATTTCCAAGTATAAGATTTTTGCTATGTGTCCCTTATTTTCATATAGTAGATTATGATGTGTGAATAGTTACCTCTCATTATTTCTAAGCAAAACTCCAGGCCATATAAAAATGTGAATGTGATGTGGAGAGCAAGCATATTAGCTGACACTGTGATTTAAGTAAAATAAGGTAAAATTCTTTCTCTACAGGAATCACTAACAAGGACAATGGTATCAGAAAAGCAAGGTATCTTGAGACCAAGCTTGGGAATCTGGAAAGTCTTCAAAAGGTAAGGAAATGCAGAATCATCCAGCTGATCACTTAGACATTCAAATGAAATGAGCAAACAGTAGCTTTACACGTGCAGCCCATTCCTAGGGACTGGAAGACATCTCAGCTCTATGTCCTAAGCACTTGACTGGGTTTTTTGTTTGTTTGCTTCTTTTTGTTTTTGTTTTTTGATCAGAGAGGCAGATGCTATAGTCTCCTAATGGCAGATTGAGGCTAAACTTTTCAATAGATCAGTCAATGAAAACCTTCCTTTAGAAGCAAGATTCTTGAGTAAATGGAACCCTAGGACAAGAACTCCACTCACACTGCTATGCTCACCAGGATATTGCATCCTTTCAGGCAGGGTCAGAGCTTAGAGAAGCATGTCAACTGTCTGACCACTCACCACAACTTGAACAATGTTCATTGCAACAATATAAAATTATTTCTAACATTCTTATGCTAATTACCAGGCCCTCCAGTATTAGTGTACATAGTGATAGTGGACCTACTGGTAGTATAGCCACCTCTGGAGTTTGGTCTCCAGTGTAATAGTCACAAAAATAGCAGGGCTCTTAATGGTTTGTTTGTTTATGATCTTGCATTTGCTATCAGAAGAACTGAAAGACTCCCATTTCACAATTGTATAGAAAACAAATATATTGCTTAATACAATGATATGTATTCTCAACAGAAGGCAAAGTAAAAAATGATAATTAGTTCTGATTCCTGTAAATGGCTATTTTCCCCAATGTGATTCAGCAGAAACAAAGACAGGTAAATATGTGAAAACATTTATGTCAACAAATGGAAGGTAAATTCAAAACAGCTTTTGCAAGCACTAGTCAACTTATTCAGCATGAGAAAATAAAATGAACTTAGCACAGATAATGTGTACATTATACATTCAAAAATTTATAAAGAATTAATTTAGGTTTAAACAACTCAATATAGTTTTATTAGCATAAACTTTAAAATTTCTGAGAGCCCGGCCAGGCGTGGCTCAGCTGTTGAGCGTCGACCTAGGATCCAGGTGATCGGGGTTTGATTCCCTGTCAGGGCACATGCCCAGGTTGTGGGCTCGATCAATGACTTTCTCATCATTGATGTTTCTATATCTCTCTCTCCCTCTCCTTTCCTCTCTCTGAAATCAATAAAGATATATTTTAAAAAAATAAAAAATAAATAAAAAAATAAAATTTCTGAGAAAAACAACACATTATTCCCTTTGGAGGCAGTTGGCCAAGACATGCACACACCCTGATCTTGGCTCTAGCTTGTTTTGTGTACTGAATTGGTGTAGTGTGGGAAAATCCAATTTTCCCATTCAATTAGATAAGCGAAAGCCATCAAAAGTGGGAAGGGTAGACAAATCATCTTTTAAAGTTTGCCAGCAGCATTTTACTGTCTAAATATGAACTCATTTACCTTAATTGTATCCATAAAGGTGTTTTAAGAAAACTTCAAAGACCAAAAAGAGGAATTGTTTTATTTCCCATGTTATGTTCTTTATCTCATGGGATGCTCACTGTCATTGTCATTACTGACATAGTTCTGCTTGGAATTCAGCCATGCGGGGAGCAATAAATCTGTGATTTGAACAGATTCTTTGGAAGAAAACATGAAAAAATTTTGTAAATTTATCGAGACAGGCATAAAGTGAATATTATCTTAAAATAGTTGAGAAATGACCAAGTTATATTACTAAGGGGTAGAGAGAGAACATAATGAGCCTTGGATAAGCAGAAAACATCATAAATCACATAGGATGGCTCTGTGCTTTTATCCTTGGGTCTGTATGTTCTTCTCAAGAAAACACACAGAACAATCTGTAACAATTTAGTATATTTTGCACAGCTCAAGGAGGGCCTGGGTATCCCTATCACAGCTAAGCAACACCATTTATAAACTTTATATCAGTACGGCTGGGCTTGGGGTTTCCTTTTCTAAGTTTTGTTCAATTCTACATAAAAACTTAAGTTTATTTTAAATTTTTCAATAAATATTCCAATCTTGAGGATCAGGGCAAGGAATATCAAAATGCTTTATCCATCATAAATCAATCATTTTATTGTTTCCTTGAAACGTTCTCCTTAACAAAACTGCAAGGACCTTGTGGACAAAGAAACTACAATTCACATCTCGCTGCACTCCTCTAACTTATTAACCTGCATATATTACCAATAATGGGTTATGATGTGTATAGTTGGTGATTATAGTTGATAATTGATATTATGTACACACATATATATTATACACAAAACTACATTTTTAGGAACATTGATAATACTTCTTTTAATAACATCTGCCACAGGTTAATCAACTCAAGCCATCAGATCCAATGGGTAGTTTTATGCACTTTATTAAAACTTCTGTTTTTCCTCTTTCTGGGCACAGGTTACAATTAGATGTTTTTACTCCCTTCAAATGGTCGTGTGCCTCGCTTTAGTCAGTGATAATGAGAACAGAATTAATGTGCATCACTCTGAACAGAAATGACTGAGCAAATGTGTATGGTTCTCTATGTATCTTTTCCAAAGCAACCAATGACATTTCAGCCACAGACTGAGAGGCTTAAACAACAAACATTTATTTTCTCCTACTTCTTGAGGCTGAAAGTCCAAGGTCAAGCTTCCAGCGTGGTTGAGTTGTGGTGAGTCTCTCTTCCTGGCTAGCCAATGGCCACCTTCTCTTTGCGTCCTCATAGGACAGAAAGAGAAAGCTCTGGTGTATCTTCCCCCTCTTAGATGGGCAGGGCCCAACCTTTATGATTTTATTTAAACTTTATCATCTGCTCTCAGGCCCTATTTGCAAATACAGTCACATTTGGGGTTGGACCTTCAAAATATGAATTTGGTGTGTGGTGGGGTGCACCATTCAGTCCATAAGACTGAGTCACAGACTGTTTTCTCATGCCTACCTTTTCAACATTGATATAGTTTGAGGCATGTATTTAAGGTGGTTGGGAACTCAGCAAGTCACCGTGTTTAGTGGAGATTGACCAGATTTGGTGCTGACCCTGAGATAACTGTGACACGCCCCTTATATCCCTAGCTCCAATTGCTGGATTAATCACCCCACAGGGACTTACAGCTTTTCAACCTTTTTCTACTCTCTATTTCCAGTGTATTTTCTTCTCCTTTGGAACACAGACCAAGCCTCAGTCAGACTGCTGAGCCATATGCACAGTGGACATTTAGAAATGCTCACTCCAGAAAGCTCTCATATCACCAGCAGCTCCCCCACACTTGCTCCCTGCGGCTGGACGACTTGTGCAACAATAGAGGCCTTAGGATTCTGTCCCCACCCTCCCACTGCGGTCCTTGTTCCCTTTCGCTGCTGCTCTCTACTGCCTCACATTTTTATTTTCTCCATTTTTACTTCTGAGGTTTTTCCCCCTGTATATAATTTTAATCTATTAAATTATATTAATTTAATTAAAAATTAATTTATTAAATAGAATAAATTAAGTGCGGCATCTTTCATGTATCCCGATGTGCTGCTATATATGTGTGTCCTGTGAAATAACGGATGGTAAGTTCAGTGAATTCCCATTTCTGTATTTAAAGCCCTTGTGTAAAAAATCACACACAAGGAAATTCCAGGTGTGTCCTCATTGAAGTTCAATCCCAGTGAGGCTTTCTACTTAAAAGCTATAGAAACCCCATTCCTGTTTTAAAATAATCAGTAAACAAGATAATTATATTTTAATTGCATAGTCAAAAAAAACCACACACACATGATCGATGTATTTTGGTGTTATGTGGAAAGAGGAAAAAATGTTTTGTAAACTAGTTTAAGGCTTTAGAACTGGACAGTCTAAGGCGAAAGCAACATCTAGTGTCTCGGACATAGAAGCAGCATCACTTCTTGCCAAGTTCAGGCTGACTAAACTTTCTAACCTCCTGCTCACATAGACCTTTCTGCAATAACTAATCTAAGTAAAGGTTAATGAATGTAGAATCTACACAACTCATTTGGGACTCAATGTTCTTTTTTTTTCTTCTAGTGCTGTTGGTCTAACTGCATGAAGTTTAAATTTAGTTAAAACAAAATATAATGGAATTACATATTTCTAATTAAAGTGATGCACCTAGGACACCTACATATGCTTCAAATGTTTTCTTGCAGTTGAACTGCACTCTCATTAATTAATTTTCATTAATGTGAGATTAGAGAGAGGCTATATTTCATTTGCCCTTTCCATACAAACTGAGACCCATGGTGTACTTCTTTCAAATTGGCACACTAAGTAATTACATGTTGATTAATCACATATTCTAATCTTTGCAAACGACCTTTAATAATAGTCTACCAAAATTTTTAATAACTTTAGTGTTTTAGAACTCTATAAAAATAATTACTTATTTATTATCCTTTTTTAAAATATAATTACTGACAGAAAATGTAGCAAACAAGAAGTTGGAGGAACTGGTTTCAGTCTGCCTGCAATTACTTTCTTGGCGTGAACACTGTCAAGTGTGTTGTACTCTCCTTAAATCTCCATTTTCTCATTTGCAAAGTGGCAGAATCAGAATGTGTTGTATAACCTGTTTTGCTGGTCACTAAATCCATTTATAGTTCCTACAAGGCACCATTGGACTGCATTCCCAAACTCCCTTGTGCTTAGATGGGACCACAGGTATAGAAGACGAAAGAAATGATGGCAAAAATTATGAAAGCCGGTTCATGTCACTGATCATAAAATATTCTTATAACCAATACTCCATTCATTTTTTCCTTTTGTGGAAATCTTGGGAATGAATTAAAATGATAGATCCTCAAGATTGAAAAACCAGGATTTTGAATTTATAGCCAATAAGAGAGATTCATACAGATCAGAAACATCTATTTTGAACTTTATGTAAATGAGATGAATGGCTACTGTGTTTGGCTGTTATTTTGATTTTACCTATTACAGTTGTTACTATGATCTCAACTAACACAGACTATGTCAACTCTTAGGGCTAAAGCAATTTAATTTTGTCACTCTACACTGTGGGCAAAGTCCAAAGGTGACTGTCCATAGCAGAGAAGAAAAATTAATTTTCTTCTCATATTTAAAAAATGTTACAGATAACTAAATATTTGTGAAAACTGCCTTCATTAAATTCACTTATCTCACAATGAAACAAACCTGCCTTTGGATTTTACAATTTGAAATCCACACAGTTTTCATTTTTGGATTCTCAGTGTCTATGAGGTGATGAGGAAGATATTTAATTTCACAAAGAAACTAGATTAAAGGTCATGCATCACTTATCTATCACTGGATAACAGGCAATCCCAACATTTAGTAGCTTAAAACAACACAGGTTTGTTACCTGGCAGTTTCTGTGGGTCAGGGAATGGGACATGGCTTAGATGGTCCTATACCTCAGTCCCTCAGAAGTCAATAATCAATGTCTTTGCTGAGACTGGGGCATCTTCTGAAGGTTCATTATGAAAGGACTCACTTTCAAGTAACTCAGGGGGCTACTGGCAGCTCCTCAGTTCAAGTGCTGTCAGATTAAGGACTTCAGCTCTCTGCTGGCTATTCAAGGGGAGAGAGTTATTTCCGGCTGTAAGTAACAGGAGGCAAGATTATTGGGAGCTATCTTAGAGGCTGCATGCCAGAAGCCACCTTCAAAGTCATTTACAATTGTACCTCACAAGTAATAAAATCAGATGTCTTGATTAGACTTTGGTTAGAGTTTCTTTCTTGCTGTTATTTTTTTTCCTATTGCCATCAGCCAGATCCTAGAGGTAAGACAGAGAGGAGAATTAGGGAGACGCAGAAGACAGAGAGAAAGTAGAAAGAGAAAAGAGGCTGGAAATACAGAGAAAGGAATGAATAGACAAGTATTAATGTCCGTGTGATAAAGCACCTATAGTCAAATGTTAATTGTGGTATGTACATCATGGGTATATAGAGGCACACTGCACACTTCTTCTGATTTAGCTATACATTTAAAAATTTTTAATTAAAAATGTGTGGAAAATAAATAAATATAGGATTTTACCACAAACAAAGAAGATTAGCAAATTGTGGAAAATGCTATGAAAAATTGGGTTGATCAATGAGAATTAATAAAAAAATTGTTTTATGAACATATTTCTATGTAGGTAACTTATTCATATTGCAGAGATTAACATTTCCTTCTCAAGTTAATTTCCCTAAAAAGATAAAGAAAAAGTCACATTTACATTTCAGACTGGTAGCACCCAATAAATGCTAATAGGATATAATGCAATATAATAGTAAAACACTCCAACTAGAATTAAATTACATATCTGATCAGAGTTCAGGTGGACTAACCTGTAATTATGCAGAGTAAAGGTATCATCAGAAGCATGAGGTACATGTGATTCTTTCAGCTTCCAAACAGTAAATTAAAGTGATGAAACGCTACTCATTTATTACTCTTGGAAGGCTTCTCGTAGTGTTGCTGGAACAGTATATGACTAGGAAATCTCGAGTGAGGATGGACATTGGTGCTCTTTGTTATCTTTATACAGATTTTGTTATGCACCATTTAAAACATACATGGTTTATTTCTGGAGTTTTCCATTCAATAAATGGAAACTATAAGAAAAAACACAAGGTTCAATAATATCCAGGGTTTCAGGCATCCACTGGGGGTGTTTTGGAGCATATTCCCTACAGCTAAAGAGAAACTATGTAAAGAGTTCCCTACACTCAGAGAGGAAATAAAAATTATTCAGCACATTTAAAAAATAAAAATTATAGAAAGCTTTATAATATACTAATACAGTCTGTTTGAAAGCTTTCCTAATTGCCTAAGAATTTACTCTCATCCAGACTATGTATTACACAATACACTGCCATCCAATGAAACTGAATTTTAAAGTCCCCATTTTCTGTTAGTATATAAATACCCATTATCAAAAACAAAGAGAACCTTTTAACATGGACTGTGATTTGTCCACTTAAACCTATGGCTTGAGCTAACAGTGCCCAGTGGAGGAGTTAACTCTGATGACCTGTGCATCTGACCTTGGTGATTTCAGAGAGCAGTGCTAGAAAATTTCGTACCCATCTCAAACCATAGCTGTGAGCTTCCCCCTGCACATTATGGCTCAGCGCACATGACAACGGAAAATGGGACCAAGATGTCTGGTCCTCCTGAGACTGATTCCAACAAAGTATTTTCGATGCCACACAAATTAGAATACAGATGTATCTGTGTTTCAGTCCCATGGTCTGTTTCATATAGATGGACCATGAGCAATCAGAATAATTGAATTTCATGGCTCTTTTCAGCTTCTGTCATGTAGAAAATGAAAGAAAAAAAGAAAGAAAAATAAAGCTTTCAAATATACTTACCAAAGAGATTTCAACAGTAGGAAATGAAATCAGGAAAAAAAAAAGTTGAAGTTTAACATTGATTAAGATGAGCCCAGAGGTGACTGGTATCCCTGATGTCCGTTGCTAGGTTACAGAGGCTGGCCAATGAGTGAAGTGTGGCCTGTCCTTTACTAGGAACCAAGGGGAACTAGGATGCTGTGCTCCGTCAGAGCAGTGCTGCAGTGGATGGACAGAGAGGTCACACAGCTCATTCTTAATATCCCAGGTTTAGTCCCCAGGCCTGCAGGAGGTCCCTCATTCACCCATCATATTTCTTGAGGTGTTTCTTTGACTCACATTCTGGCTTTAAAATCTTGAGTGTGTGATGGTAACATGCTTTGGAGCCACAGTAAACATCTGCAATCTTTGCCTTGCCAGGCATTCCTTGGTCCTCTGGGAAGAGGAACCCAGCTTTCTTGTGGGAGATTTCCTTGTATCTCCTTTGCTGAACAAACCTGATGGAGTTGGTAAATCAAGAACAAACAAACAAACAAACCAAACCCATCTCTTCTTTTCCTGGCCAAGTCTGTGACTCAAACAAGGCCAATGAGATTCTGCTGGAATAATGCTGAAAAGTGGAAATTGGAACTGAGCCCTGTGAGAGCAAACAAAAGTAAAAAATAGGCGATATTAATCGTGTTGTGTGAGAGCCCTAAGCTGACGGTGTTTCTCACAGTCTTCACTAGATAAAAGCCCAGACCCTGCTGGCCCTGGTTTCTCTACCTCCTGAGCCCGGGTTACTTCAGTTTTGCACTTGATTCATATCTTTTCAGACATTCATCAAATCATCAAGGCATTTTCTTTTGATTGAAAACAATAAATTCTATTTCTTATCAAGTCATTTATTTTTCTAATATGTCATGATGTTTCCTTTAACTTGGTCAGTAATTTAGTTTTAAAATCATTTCTTATTTTTTAAACTTTTATTTATTATGTAACAACATTCTGATTTTTTCACATTTCAGAAGCAAAGATTAAAAGTAGTGAGTACTTACACTTTGCTAGGCACTGTAGCCATTTTCATGCATTATTTTATTTGCTCTTGACAAAACTTAAATCTATGCATAACTTGGTTTTAAAATCACTTCCTTATTTTATTTTTATTCCTTTTCTAGGAAAGAGAACAGGCTAGTTGTTGAGTAGTAAGTGGAAAAAATTAAAGACACATAAGCCACGCATCAGTTAGATAATATACAAATATATGGTCGTTACATATAAATGTAAATATATGTGTATAGTTATTTCAGCACTCCCAATGTTCTATACATTCCAGACACTGTTAAAAAATAAAGGTATTTGCATGGATTACTTAAGTTAATGTTCTTTACCTTACTCTCTAGATCAATAAACTGAAACTCAGAAATGATGTGTAGTTTTTCTAAGTCCATGTGTGTCATGTAGACAGGAAGTGGCAGAGTGAGGATCTGAACCCAGGCTGTGTGACTACAAAGCCTACCATAGGTTTCTCCAGTTCTTACAAAAGAACCTTCCATAGAGGGTTGGGTCCTCTAATATTTATTATCTTTGAATTTGCTCATGAGACTTGTATTAATTTGGAGGGGAGCTACAGGACTATTCGAGCTTAAAAAAAAAACAGGAAAGAGCTAACTGTTTATAAATTCTCAATGACCTTTAAAGCAGAAACAGCTGTTGGGTTACATTGATCTTGAGTGAATACAGACAGATCTTTCGAGTAGATGAACTTTAGATTCCACATGCATTGTCATCTTACTCTTTGAAAAACAAAAATACTTGGAGAAAGCTGTGGGAAATAATTTATTCCATTTTTGATAAAAATAAATGTCATAACGTAATATAAAGTGACAGTCATTGATTACAGGAAACCAGGTCCTGAATTTCAATTAATTAGA
Organism: Miniopterus schreibersii; assembly: GCF_964146895.1. Classification (NCBI taxonomy): domain Eukaryota; kingdom Metazoa; phylum Chordata; class Mammalia; order Chiroptera; family Miniopteridae; genus Miniopterus; species Miniopterus schreibersii. The sequence continues at coordinate 188,683,457 of NC_138101.1, forward strand.
ATAAATAATGCCAAGGGAAGTTAGTTCAGGTCCTCATCTTTGAACAGTGTGTGAAAGTTAAGTAATATATGAATACATTTTGGGGGAATCTACTCATAAATTCCTAGCATTGACTTAAAATATTTTCATATACTGTTATATAAACAAATACAGACATGGATCTAGTTTTGAATTTCTTATGCGTCTTGTTCTTATGTAACAAAAAAAAAGAGAAATATAAAGATTAACTATAAGCTGGACTACAAAGCCAATACATTTCAAATTATTACCATTAATTTAATTCAAGGGAGAATCCTGTTTTAGAAAATTTACATTGCTGCGCATACATGACTATGGTACTAATTACTGTAGTTAGAGAGACTCTGGAATTTGTTTTGCGTTTACTACTGAGCACTGGGGATAATGCAATTTCCCCATCACTTTTTTCTATTCAAATTCCCAGAAAATTTTAATTCAAATGTGCTGTGAAGTCATGTTTTCATTGACTTTTCAGGCTTTATCATTAGTATAAGCCTGCTTTTTAAATTATTTTATTATTTAATTTTTTAGCCCTCTGCAGTTTATTTAAAAATATGTTTTTATTGATTTCAGAGAGAGGAAGGGAGAGGGAGAGAAATAGAAACATCAGTGATGAGAGAGTAACATCAATCTGCTGCTTGCTGCAGGCATACTACTGGGGATCAAGCCCGCGATCAGGGTATGTGCCCTGATCAGGAATCAAACTGCCCTGTCCCGGTTCATGGGTCCATAGTCAGCCACCGAGCCACACCAGCCGGGCAACCCTCTGAAATTTCACAGAACACTTTGCCACCAATAGCACTGTGAATAAAAAAGTGATTCAGTTTTTTAGTCTGGGATTTTCCCAAGCAGACTCTGAGACCAAGGGTAATATGTGAGTGGTTTATTTGGAAATGTAATTTTAGAGAACCAGAATAAAGAACCTTGGAGCAGAGAGCATAAGAGGGAGAGTTCATCCAAAAATATGTTATTGAATTGGCCGCCTCAAGGGAAGACTGTTTGCTTGATCCAAGGGAGTTCTAAGAAGTCTTCTGGCATGTGTCAGAACCACCCAGCATAGGAGTAAAAACGGAAACCATTTATCTGTTCGCTCGCCCTCCAACACGTAAGTATCGTGCATGTGTGATTGCCAAGCCCTTCCCAGGGCTCCCACACTCGGCGTCGGAGGAGCTCCGGGCAGAAAGTCAGGGGACCCGCTGTGCGTCGTCGAGGCTGTCAGGTGGCGCTTGTGCCAAGCTGCTCGGGCCTGTGTGAAACCGGCCGCGGCAGCAGGGGCTGGAAGCTGACTCGAGGCCAAGGAGATCTGAAGCCGTGTTCAAGAGGCTTCCCATTCGCTCAGACGCTCACATCTTAGATAGTTTGAAAGAGTATATCTTTATGTAATTAAAATAAACAGCAGATATTTTTAAAAGCTATCATAGAGGAGCACGGACACCCCATTGAGAAACAGCCTTAGCGTATGTCATTCATGGGCGTTTCAGATGGTCGCTGTATGAATGTAACTATCACCCTGGAAATAGCTGCACACCAGTTGCTTTATGGATATTTTATTAACGCAGGCTCTCAGGAAAAAAGATTTGTTTTTTCTAAGTAGCTGATTCTTTTAATTCAATTCAACATATTTTTAAAATCCTCCTTTTGTGTTTCCTGCTATACTCTGAGAATTCAGAAATAATCAGGCCACAAACACCAGAGGGTCCCATGGTCTCGACGGGAAGGCAGGCACCTAAACCCCAAATCTAATAGGATTCTTTTGTTGACACATGTTCAAAGTGACTGTGAATTACATGTGTTTTCTACATAAAAAGGCCATATTTCAGCGACAAAATTGGCATTCAAAAATGGAGAGGTTAATTTCAAATGCACTACAACAACCACCCAATATGTTACTAGAGGAAAAAAAATCACAGAAATGTTAATGACGAATCAAAGTTGGACTTAATTTTGTGTCCCCGAGGTAGTGAGAAGGCGGAATTGTTCTGATTTGCATAATAAACCCAGGCCTGTTGTATAAGGTTAGAGATTGAAAAACCACTCATTAGCTCAATTCAATTTATATTAGATGAAGAGAAATGACATAGTAAGTTTTAAAATTCATTCTTAATCCATATTTTCATAAAAAATAAACTGAAATTGCAAAAAAACCCTGTTTTGATATTTACCTTGAACACTTTTTTCTGAAATTTGTATTCAGACAAATGTATGTCATTCTTTGTAGTATTAAATAAGCCAATAATGCTGCTCCTCTACCAAAAAAAGAGTACTATTTTCTATTGTAGGCATGTTGGTTTTGCCAAGATACAAATAAATGCATGGACACACACACACACACAAGCATACAAGTGTGTTTGTATGTGTGTGTATATATATGTATATGAAATATTGCGAGATATATATATATATACATATATCTATATATATAGATATATGTATATATATATATGTTTCCAAGCAGTATTAGCCAATAATAGGAAAAGTGCTCTTTTAGGTATAATAATCTTGTACACATAATTTGGGAAAAAAAAGACTTAATAAAACCATCCTGCCTCCTGGCAATGTTAAAGACTAAATCAAAAGCCTAATGAAGTGTAAGAATAACAAATAAATTAATTCTGTTTGTGTTTTCTTTAATATGGTTCTTACAGCCAACTGCTTTCAAATATTGCCATTTGCTCTCAGTTACTTTGCACAAATAGTATGGTGTTCCTGCTATCGCTCTCACGCTCCTTTGGTGACATTTTACGTGCATGTAAAATGATTTTGATCTGTGCAAACTTCTACGGCGTTATGTCTTAATAATGTAAGTACGACGACCATTAAAATTGCACAATCTTTCATGATTTCTAAGGGGGAAATGCTAGGCCCATGGAAATGCAGCTCCTGATAGCGACGCCCGTGCTGGTAACTCTGCTTCACGAATCTGAAGGCAATAATGGCATTTCCTACTTATTTCTAGACAGCGTGATTTATTGTTGCATTAACTTCTTTCTTTATATGCTTTAGCTAAAAACCAAAGCAAAACACCTAAATAAATAAACAAACAAAACAGTAGTGCCCTGTCTTAGTCAGCTTGGGTTGCCATACGAAGTACTGTAGACTGTGTTATTTAAACAAGAGAGACTTGTTCTCATTTTTCATCTTCAAACAGATTCTGTCTATTTGACCAGGGTCCATTTTAAAGATATAGATATCTGTTATAAAAGATAATGGATATTTAAAATGGAAGTTTAAAAAAATCCCTGCTTTGGATTCCTTTAAATATATATATATGAGGGGTGAAATTTGTCTGAGTCTGCGATGTTTTTGCATTAAAATGAATGCATGTTCTATGTCTACTGTTTTAAAAATTCGACCTTGAACCTTCTCCCAAGGGGCTTTGGTTCTCCCAGGTATATGCTTTGGAAAGTTCTCTCTGATGTGGTGAAGTGGAATCATTTTCTACAATATGTGCCCAGAGCTAGAAGTAGACTACTTTCCTTTGTTTTTGAAACAAAGAAGATGGCTTGTGGATTATTTCCTTGGTGAGATTTTGTTTTTTTGCTGGAATTTCTCCAGTGTTTCATCTTTCATAAGAAGGACACTCACCAGCTCATTTTTCACCCCTGCAGCCCCTACTTCCACTCCCAGACATAGTTAAAAATTCACATTATACGCCCATAGGAGACTGAAACATGGAGTCAATCAATTTTTAGGGAGAGCAAACAAAAACTTTCCAATGTCGATGGGATTAATCACAAATGATAGTTTAAGGTCTGAAATGAGTCATCAAGACATTTAGACTCATTTTGGTACAAAACGAGATTAGACTGAGAATGTAATCACTTTAGTACGAAAAAATGGAAAGTAGATGCTAACTACTCATTTACAGGAAGTCAACACTTTCCTCATTTTCCAGAATTCAATACTGTCATAACTTCAGGGTTTCTATGTTCTCCCAAATTTAATTTTGTGATATGCTATGAAATTCCAGTACTGAGTTAAAATAAGATTTTCTAAAAAGCTGGATGCCTGAAATTACATACTTCCTGCTGCAAGAGTGAGACTTGGTTCCTAGTAATGATGTGATCTTGCCTGTTGGCTTTGGTCTACATACCCAAAGCAAAACAGCGACAACTCAAAACAAAAACCTCTGATTTTTCGACAGCTACATTAGCCTGCTCGAGCTGCCATCGCAAAATGTCATAGCCTAGGTGGCTTATGGAGAAGAAATGCATTTTCTCACAGTCATAAAGACCGGGAGTCCAAGATCAAGATGCCAGCAGGGTTGGGGCCTGGTGAGTTTTCTCTCATTGGTTTACAGGTGGTCAACTTCTTGCAGTGTATTCAGGTGACCTCTCTGTGCCCCAAGGAGAGAGCGTGGACAAGCAAACCCTCTGGTGTGTCTTCTTGTAAGAATACTAACCCTGCCCGGCTGGCATGGCTCAGGGGTTGAGCGTGAACCTAGGATTCAGGAGCTCATGGTTCGATTCCCGGTCAGGGCACATGCCCGGGTTGTGGGCTCGATCCCCAATGGGGGTCATGCAGGAGGCAGCTGATCAATGACTCTCTCATCATTGATATTTTTCTCTCTCTCTCTCTCCCTTCCTCTCTCTGAAATCAATAAAGATATATTAAAATATATATATATATATACTAACCCTATTGGATTTAGTGGCCCCCCTTATGAACTCATTTATTCTGAATTACTTCTTTAGAGGCTTTATCTCCAAATGTTTCCACACCAGATATTAGGACTTTAACATACCAGTGGGGGTTGGGCACAATCAGTTCACATCAACAGCCAAAGATAAAATGTGCATGTACTTTATTCTACCCCCATGTAATGTTCTTTACTAGGCACGTGTACTCAGATACACAAATGACGTGACTTCATCTTCCCATAGGACATAGCATGGCTAAAAGTAATTTCATGATGCGTGTACAGGCACATGATGATTTACAGACAAGTCTACTTCTGTTATCCTAGCCTCTGTGTGGACTCTTAGGGATCCTGAACAGCTGTCTCTGTTTCTGTAACTTCGTGGAGGTGTGGACAGCTACATTTATCTTTTTAAGAAGGAAGGACAAATCATCATTTTTTTTTTCCCCCAAAATGTTTACAGCACAGATGCTTCTAATGAAGAGGTTTATGTTTACACATGGCCTGATGGCACCAGTCAAATATTTGGTTTGTTCAGAAAGCAAGAAAGATAGTGAAAACCGGAGCATGGGAAAGAATTTACTATAATGGTATGAGGCATCGTTCCTAAGAAAGTATATTTGGGTTTTAATCCTGGCTTTGGTTCTAATTAGTTGGAAACACTGGCTTAGTTTTCCTGATTCCTCTTGTTTCTGCGCAAGCTGTCTTCCACGCAGCAGCTGGGGCGATTGTTTAAAAGTGTAGCTGAGACCCCAGCACTCACCTGCTGGGAGCCTCCCTTGCCTTCCCATCACTTTGTCCAAAACGCTTCCCATGGCCCTTGGATCCCACCATGATCTGGCTTTTGCCTGTCTCCCACTCGCATTCCCTACCCCTCCTGCCCTTATTGCCTTTGCTATTACAATGCTGGCTGCCCTGCTGTTTCACGAATGCGTAAAATTCTCCCAACCTCAGGCTTTTCTGTCTCCCTCCCTGGGATGTAAACTGCTGTTTACATCACTCACTATTTATTACATCATTAGCTATTTACACTGCGCCTGCGACATTGCTTTGTGCCTACAGATACTCAGCTAACATTGGCTGAATCAATGATGAAATAGCACCGTTCATAAAAAGTATCAAAACTAACAAAGCTACCAAGTGTGAGTTACTGTCATTATAATTACCCTTTAATTAGAAAGCTTTCTAGCTCTCATAGGCAGTTACCTTGTTAGCTTCCTAGTGAAATAAATACATAAGGTGTGGTTTTAATATGCCTTCTACTGTTGTAGGGCTTTTTCAGTAGAATATGAAAAGGAAAATACAAAGAATCAATCCTCTTAAATGCTGTATTTTGTTCTTATGAGATTATATAATAATACCCCCAGGAAGACTGGATTTTGTTTAAATGGGGTTCTATATTTTCTCCAAACTCTGCTGAAAACTGGAAACTGCCTCATAATGGGTGAGCAGTCGAGGTAGGAATTCATCTTGAGTGAGTCAGGATTAGGGAGCGGGACTTTTTCATCCCATCTTGCAGGAACCGTGCACAAAACACTTAGTTAACATTGATACTCAGGTGCCCCGTGAGAATACAGCCAATTGGATCTACGTACGTGTGTGAGCCTGTTTTGGGGATTTGCAGCCTATTCTTTCCTATCCACTGGGTGAGAGGGAAGCTCCCCGACCCCTTGGTGTTTATAAGTGCTTCTTAGGGCCCCTTTGATTTCAACTTTTTCTCCATCTCATTGACACCAGACGAGAACTTTATGGCAGAGTCACCTTTCTTTGCTGAGCATCTCCTGTTTCCCCTCGATTCCCTCTCCGCTCTTGTCCAACCTGCTTTGTATCACAAGAGGCTGCGTGTCTTGTGTGCACTGCTCCAATGTACTGTCCTACCCTCTGGTTTTCTATTGATTCAGATAATGCAGAGCAGCACACAGAGAAGACTGGAGGTGGAGAAGAGGGTAAGAGTTTGATATGACCTTCCCTCACCCTCCACCCCTGAAGGTCACGCTCCTGGTGTTTCACTCTATGAGAAGTTGCAGTGGTGGTCAGACCAACCCTCACACAGCTTTGTTCATTTCCAATAACCCCCTATCCCTGGGAATGGAAACAGCCCTGCAATCATCTGCTGTGGTATTACACTCTCTCCTTGCTTCTCTTATAATAGACATTAAATTATCCTCAAATTACTTAATTGCCAACTGTGTTCTGCTAAAATTATTATTATACATTTATTAATAACCCAAAAGAAAAGACAGTTCTTATGTGTCTGCCCCAAAATGGCATATGGATTTTGGAAGCAGCATCATGTCCTCATAAAGTAATGTAGCATAAGGGTTGATGGCATCCTACAAATCTTTGTTCTGTCTCTTACTAACCACTTAAAATTAAACAGATTGTTTTCTCTTCTGGCTTCAGTTTCTTCACCTGTAAAATGTGGACAGTAATATTATTTAGCTTGTAGAATTATTCCAAAAGATGATCTATGTAAAATATTTATCAAAATGTCTGGCAAATACTAATTATATAATGATTATAAAACACAATTTTTATATTTTCCTGATTGTGATGGTAATTTTATGGCTCATCTTGACTGTACCATGGGATGCCCAGACTTTTGGCTGAACATTATTCTGGGTGTCTCTGTGAGAATATTTCTAGTTGAGATTAACATTTGAGTAGGTACACTGAGTAAAACAGATTGCCCTACCTAATCTGGGTGGGCCTCAGCGAATCAATTGATGGTTTGAACAGAACAAAAAAGGGTGAGTTAGAGGGAACTCTTTATTTTTTTAATAATTTTTACTTAATTAATTTAGAAATTAATTGTGTGTGTGTGTGTGTGTGTGTGTGTTTGTGTATGCTTTTCCTTCCTGACTGCTATACTGAACATTGGTCTTTTTCTGTCTTTTAATTCTAACTAAAAAGTCAGCTCTTTTGAGGTCTCAGCTTGCCAGCTTTTGGACTGGAATAGAGTGGCAGGTTAAAAGTCTAAGCTCTACACTTGACCTTTGCTGGTAGGATGGGCTGGAGCTGACGTTTTTTTCTGTAGTGTTTGGCTGGAGTAGAGAAGTTTTTGTTCAAAAGGGGCTGCCTTGCTGAACTGCCCTTTCTCTGATCTTAGAGAGAGCTAGGGAGGGTAGAAAGGTGACATTTTTGAGGGGAGGTGGGTGCTTTTTTCCTCTGCACCTAGTGGTGTTTGGGATGGTGCCTCCTTCAGCATAAAGTCTGGGACATATGGAGATCAAAAGAAAACCTTAACTCACAAAATTGTTAGCTTACTGCCATTCTGCATGCTGGCCAGTTAAATTTCTAACCAAAAGGCGTATTTGTCTTTCTGAATGATATTAATCTAGGTGGTGTTTATTACAAGGTCTAAGTTGTCCAAAGGACTGGGCTGCTGAGAATCTCTGTTTTTGAGAACTGACCTCAAAGGATCTTTCTCAGTTTTCACCCAGAAAGGGCCACTTTGCCGTTTTTCCAGCCTCTTGTTCCACATTTCTTTCGACACATGCAGTTTTGGTCTCAGGCTAATTTGAAAGTTGTGATGCTAATTTATCAAGCCCTCTCCTTACAGTTGAGTAAATGATTATGCAATCCGTGGAGGGAGTATCTCTGTGTTTCATTTCACAATGTGTGGGCTGGAAGTCCAGTGTTTCCAAATCCTCATGAAGTATGTCATTACGGATCTGCAAGTCATGGGCTGTGTGGTTTCGCCAATAAACCTGTGTTAATGTTAGAACTTGGAACTGAAGTGTATCGCAGAGCCCGAAGTTTACCGGGACTCTGTCAAATCTGCGTATTTTGGACTGAGCTCATCCAGTCAGTTGCTTCCCTGTCACCATAATGGTGGAAACATACATCAATTACAAAACCACATCTTCATCAATCTACAACTCGACATCTCCAATGTTACTTCCTATTTTCTGGAGTCTGCTAAAAGTTTGTGTCTGTTGTGTTTTTTTTTCCTTCACACTCATCACATTGATGACTTTGGAAGGTCATTATGTCTAGCTGCTTTGCTTAATTTAACAGTGTCAGCCAAATTCTTAATAAGAAAATCTGTCAGATCTTGATAAATCATCGCCTTCTACCACACCAGGGTCCACAGAGCAGCTGGACAACACTTCCCCAGATGCTGCTTCCATTGCAGAATTCAATGTTGAATGAAACGATTCCTATGGGTAGTGTCCTTTGGGTAGCTTTCAGGAGGAAAACACCTTCATTATCCTTACCATTAAAGCAATTCCATGTGGAAACTGAGCGAAATTCACAGAAAACACAGCTGGCTTGAGAGCATCGGTGACACTATTTTTATTAGTAGATTTTTTCCCAGATTATGCACATATTGCAGTGAATTGTTTCCAAATTTGGCAAGCCTTACAAAAGTCTGTTTCATCATAAAGCTTTTTGAAGTAAGTGAAGGATATTATGTCCTCAGTGTTAAACACCATTTATTTTCCCTTTTCTTTATTCAGGTCAACTTGTCCCAGACTAGTAAAGTGAACATCATAAAAAGAAAGCCTTGAAGAGGTCTTAGAGCTGCTCATGCTCATCCCATAGTTTCTCTGGGTTTTCCTTTTTTCTTGAGTTGTTTGATTACTGATGGAATTCTTAAAAATGCAAAGTCCTTTAGTAATAAGTTTCCCTTGGGTGCTGATGCCACCAAGTCAAATCCAGCAATAGAATTTGGTAAGTGTGGTTTTCTATGAATTTTTTGCTTCAATTGATAATATCAAAATGGGTTAATTTTCAAAAATTAAAAAAACTCATACAATTAGAAAGTTATTGCATTTCTAAGGCCATGCCAATATGTTTCAAAGGTATTGATTATGGCATGGCCAGTTCGCCATGTGTTGGAGAGCAATGAGGCTGATTGACTACATGGCTACTCCATTGGGATTCTGAAGGAGCTTAAAAAATTGAACTGTTTGTGCTGAGAGATGTTTTTAGATAATTATGTTCTTCCCTTTTTAGTTATAAATAAGTTATTCAATAAGATGCCATTTAATATTATGTCATTATTTTTCATAATATATAATATACCATAGTATATTATTTAATATTATGTCATCATTATTTTACATAAACATCTTAACGAACATACACATAATTGTGATCAAGTGTACCCATGAATAGAAGAGGGTGTTGTAGGGATAGAATCATGACTTAATCACTAACTCAAGCAAAATATCAGCATTCAGTTGCTCAAAAGTCTTCATTTAACTTACTTGATAAAGAGAACCTATTATAGAATTCCTGAAACTCCTTACAGAATTTCTCACGTTGTACAACAACATCTGGAACTCCAAATATTGTCCTAAGAAAATAGAAAGTTCATATATAGACTTTGTAGTGATGCAGTTTAGGTTCTAATCCAAAATGATGTACCAGGTACTCTCTGGATGGCCTTGGGCAAGTTAGTTGATTTGGGGATGGTCATGAGATTTCGTTAAGATAGTGTATAAATGCACAGTGCAGTATCTGGGGAAATCTAGGTACTCAAAATGCATATATTCCCTGTCTTCTTCCTAAGTTTAAAGCAAAATAAGCAGAAGTAACCCTAAAATACATTCTCTGTGATCTGGCATGTGTATCAGTTACAAGAGATACACAAGAATATTTGCAAGGACTGTCATCCATGTGAAAAGGGACAGTTTCACCGTTTGCTCTGGGTCATTGTAATGGAGAAAAAGTCCTTTCAATAACATATCAGGCAACAGGTCTCCTGGTGTTGTGGGTTGTACAGAAATGTAGAAATGACAGTAAGAACTGCCGAAATGTGAACCTATCCCAGAACTGCTGGAGAAATTTCGAACCTCAGTGAAATTTTATCTTTCTGACCTAAAGCTACTTTACAAAGTTATATTTTTTGGTAAGGGATGGATGGGTGGATTTGTTTATTTTTTAGTGGGACAAAAACACAACTGAGTTAAAGAATATTCTAACTTCAGGAATATAAAATGATATTTTGTATGTGGATCTGAGTAGTTCCTTGGTGGTCCCTAATCTTTGAAAAATATTTTTGTAAAGCAAGATAACCTGAAACGGATTATAAGGAAACCCAGTAGAAAAATAAATGCAGAGTGTCTAGTATGACGTGAGGATGTCCATTAGTAGAGCTGCTTTGGAAATACAGTGAGAGAATTTTTTTGTTTTTTATAATTTTACACAGTTGTGTTTTTGTCTAGCTTGATCAATGCTAGTCTTGTATCTTAAGTCCCCCTTTCTGCCTTCTCAGTGAGTCATTGACCATATGGCTCCAGCCCCCAGTCTGGCTGCTGAGGAGGAAGGGAAAAAGAAAAAAAAAATAGTCTTGATAAACATGTGGACCATTCTGAGTATGAGATTGACATAGCTGATCCCCTCCAGCAAATCTCAAGAGACTTGGCACATTGAATCTCTTTCATAAAGGCCAAGTGTCTCCTCTCCTGATATACGTGCTGGGTTCTCCTGTGGGGTCCTTCAGAGCCAAATTCAAATTACTTACTATTTTGTTTACAGCACAAGTACAGCACTGTTATGATTTGTTATGTTGGGAGAAGACATTTGTGTGTCTAGGGAATCCGTGCCTTTATGCTTAACTCTGTCCAATGATTTTCCTGAAGCTTGAACATTTTTGTAAATATTTTTGTGATTCTTTACTTGGTGATTTTGCAAGGCAAGTTGTATATATTGCATTACGTATTCCCTCTACCAGAAATGTTGACTTGCTTAATTACAATATCATCTCAATGATTACATTTTATATATAAATGTTGGAAAGAGCATTAAAATGCTTCCTGCTTTTTAAATGATGAATAAAATATAACATTGGTACTATAAACTACTGTATTTCTATGCGAGCTGTTTCTTTTTCTTTTCTCAAACCTTTGATGTTTGTAATTTAGTAAATTTAAGTAAGAAAATTAGTATTATATTTATTTTAGGTTGATTATTTTTATTTGATTTTAATTATAAAAATTAACCAAATGGGAGAACCACCTTTGTTCAGAAAAACTATTCTTTGAACTGACAAATGAGAAAAAGTAATGTTTTTATTCACTCTTTCACTGAGTTTTCCTGAACTGTAAAGCAACCAAGGAAGACCAGTCGCATTTTAATGACAAAAGGAGCTTTAACTCTCTGAATGCCAATTTTTCCCTGTCATTTCTACCCCATAATACTTTGTATGGTGCAGCTTTTTTGAGTGCAGTTGTTGATTTTTTCATTTTGCTTAGTAAATTTTCTCCATGAAATTAATGTTTTTATCGTTGAGTCACAATCAGGCAATTACTCACTCTTAGTTTATAAAAGAATAGACTCGTATCTTAGTTCAGCATTTGTTTTGTTTGTGTTTGTTTTTAATTTTAGGTATCTCATACAATTAGAATTTACCCTGGTAAATGTTGTGGGAAATTAGACCCCAGTTTTATCATTTTCTAAGTCAATCGTGTTGTTGCAACACCATTTATAACAAAGGAAAAAATGCCTTTTACCTCACTATTTTGAAATTCCATCCTCAGAATATATTAAATTGTCAAATATCCTAGAATTTATTTCAGTACTTTCTGTTCTGTACTGCAGGGGTGGTAAAATTTTCCTCTGCCCTCCTATAATCTCTGGCTGGGACTGACGTAAAACAGATTAGCAGGAGAAAAGCATACACATTTGACTTACGAGAACTTGGGAACCCTCCCAAGAAAAATGATGACCCACATAAGTGAGTAGGCCTAAGTGATGATTCTCTGGGTTGAACAAAGAGGATTGTGGAAAAGCAACTAAAATAGAGGGGAGACTATTGGAAGGCATGGGTTAATTTAACGAGGTCTGTTTGCATGGATTTCCCTCCCTCTTGAGTTGCCATCTCTGGAGATCAGAATGTTTCTTCGCCCTGGTGCAGGGAAGGCACCGTTCACCTGGGAATTGCATCTCCTGCTTTGAGGAGGGAAAAGGGAAGTCAGAGTGCACTTCTTGCATCTGCTGTGGTTCCAGTTCCACTAACTCAAAAGAATCAAATAGAGAATTGGGTTTAAAGTGAGAGTGATATAAATTGAGAACCAGTTTCTTCTTCTTACTATGTTGATAATTTAGGCACCTTATTTAAGTTTATTCTACCTTAGTTTCCTTACCTTTTTAAGTACAATAATACCCATATTGAAAGTTTTTTTAAATTTTTTTGAGAGTTAAATGATACTGAGCATATGTATACAGTAGCCCCATTTATGTGCGGCCCTACATTCCTAGGCTTACAGTGAATGCCTGAAACTGTGGATAGAACCAAACTCTAATCAGCCTCAACTCTGCTGGAAACGTGGCAGCTGGTTCATCGGCAGACACAGCCTTTCCAGTAATCTTTATATTTTTCAGTTCAAAGCTCTTCCTGGATCTGTATAATCATTCTTTACTTGCAATGAAAGGCTTGGGATTACTCATTTCAGTGAATCCCTAGCTGAAGTCTTCATATAGGCTCGATGCTTCCTGGAGCAGCACATTGCTGCTAATCAGAACATACTTTTTCTTCATGTCTTTGATTCACAAACTTAATGTCTCTTCTATCTTAACTAAGCACTTATCACATAGTGTGCCCATGACTTTTGCAGTTTGACGGGCAACAAGCAAAACTAGCAGACATTTATTTTTCCTTCTTTACAATTTTATAGGGAGATTTGTTCTTACTGTAGATCTTAGCAACTCAGCCTACTTTTTTTTTTCTTTTTTCACTAAGTCAAGAACTTTTACCATTTCGCTTTAAGAAACCACTTTATGGCTTCTGTTTGGCATAATCAAATTGCCAGCATTACTGCTCTTGTGCTTTGGGGCCATTGTTAAGTAAAATAAGGTTTCCTTGAGCACAGGCACTGAGATACAAAGGTATGATTCAGTCCCAGGTGGAACAGAGCGGGAGGGTGTGAGCTTTTATCATGCTACTCAGAATGGTGCACAATTTAAGAATTATTTATGTCTAGAACTTTCCATTTAATATTTTTAGACCACCATTGACTGCATGGCTGAAGCCACAGAAAGTGAAACTGTAAATAAGGTTGGACTATTGTAATGTTATTGTAAGAAAGCAAAATTTGCCACCCAAAATGTGTCTCTCTGGCATAGAGATTTTATTTTTAAGAAATAAAACTCAGGCAGAACCTTTAAACTTAATGCCTAAAAGAATTTAGACAGAGGGCCTGTTTCAGGAAGGGAGATATCACCATTGAAAATTACAGCTTAAGATAACTAGTGTGGTGGGAAGGACTGCAGGGCCTAGAGATCAGTGTCTACTCTGTGTCCCAGTGTCTCTGCATGGCCAGCCCACATTTGTTTACCAACATCTGCTTTCCCATCTTCATGTGAATTTCCTTCTTCCCTTTTGAAGTCCCAAACCACTACCTCCTTAGCCTTAGCTCAAGCTGCATTTACACCTCAACTGCCCACCCTGTCCTTGGACCCCATATTATCTGGAAACCCAGTATATCCATATGTAATTAAATTTGGTCATTTTTTCCAGTTACTCTATCACATGTCAATTTAATTGCTACACTAGCCAGAAGAACCTAGAAGAGCAGATATTTTTTTCTTCCCAACAATATGAATATCACACTTTATATTGTATATGAGATTCCATTTGCTTTATATGCATTACCTCTAGTCCTTATAACAACAATTAAAGCCATTTTTTACCATCACAAGGTTTTTGCAAATGAAGTTCAGGAAGGCCACTATGGATACAGAATGGGAGAATCAGTATTTAAACTAGAACGCGTGGTTCCATCACCCATGCACTCTGCACCATACCATCTATCATCACAAATCAGTACCTGGCACATATAAAATTCTCAATAAATGCAATTTTACCATTCTTATTAAGGTAATGTGGGTATTATAGTCATAGCAGAAATTAAGTAAAGTCACTGCAACACTAACCAGAGCATTATTTTTTTGAGACTAGTAATATTAATTCATAAATACTTCTCCCAGAATATTCAACATTATGTTTTACATTTAGTTGGACATCCAGAAGAATGCTTTAGCAAAAAATAAATTAAAAAAAATTTTAAGCCCAGCCGGGAGTGGCTCAGTGGTTGAACATCTACCTAGGATCCAGGCGATCGGGGTTCGATTCCCTGTCAGGGCACATGCCCTGGTTGTGGGCTCTATCAATGACTCTCTCATCATAGATGTTTCTATCTCTCTCTCTCCCTCTCCCTTTCTCTCTCTGAAATCAATAAAGATATATTTAAAAAAAAATTTTTTTAAGTGTGTAAAGCCATCATAATCTGGATGCATTTAATCTGTGGACTAGTGTACTATAATTATTTATAGGGGATCATTAGCAATACAATTAAAATGTAATTGAATTCAGGTTCAACAACATCATTAAGATAAAAATTAAAATAAATATAAAATTTACATGTCATAATTAGAGTAAGTAATTTTTATTAACTTTTACAAGTAGTTCACTTGATTGGATGGAAGAAATGCTGTGAAGGGACCAGAGAATGAGTGATAACTACTGTTCAGGTTGTTTTCAATGGCCTTCCTCTCCATTTGGAAGAAGATAACCTCCAACATGGTTCTATTCTTATGATAAATGGCTGTCACAATAATGGCAGCCAATGGGGCAGAATCCCAACCACAGCCAATGTCTGTTTGCATGTTGGGTTGCAGAGCCAATGTGTGTTGGGTGTAGTCAGTAAACGACTTCAGGGACAGGACAGTCTTATTACAGGAATCATTTCTTTACCAAATGCTATCCATTCGCAGTGGGCTGAAGGTGATGACTATTAATCATCTCAGTGAGCTGCTTTCACAGAGGACAATTTGCATCCAAATAGTGACACAAAGATATTATTCCTCAGATTAAAGCAATCGTGACCCTTTCTCAGTTATTATACAGGTAAAATCTCTTGATGGCATAAGACACATTTAAATACCTACCTATTAAAATGGCACCAGTTCTCAAAGAAGTAATGTTTCTTGTGTGTATATTCACAATCTGGATGGGCTGTGAAATGATGGTGGCTTTACTTAAAACCAACACCTTTACCAGTTTCTATGCCTTTAAGAAGTGCACATGATAATTACTTATGAGCATGTTTTGGGAAGATATTTGCATTGACTAGAACAATATCAAGTGTGTCCTCTGTTTAATTAGCCTGATTAAACAGAAGAATCTACCAACCAGTCTCTTAGGTAGAATGTGTTGATTAATAGAATCTTAATTAGTATAAGCTTTGTGGAAAAAGTAACACTCAAAAAAGAAACAAAGAAAAGAAAATATTTTAGATTTGTATAGCCCTCTTCGACCATAAAGGGCATATTCTAGTCAGTAAATCTACCCACAAGTATTTATGAAGATAGTACACAGGATGCTCAAGGTAGTGTGCTAGGAGCTGCAAGGGATACAAGCAACTGTGCTCTGGGTTACCCTGTATCCTGTGGTCACTGGCCTTAGGATAATACAAGGTAGCTTGAACATTGTTGGACATCAGGTGATACTGGGGTAGGAGCAAGTGACAGTCTGAACTATTTCTGCACCCCAGGCACGTTAGGATGTGTACTTTATTTCTTCCTCACGGTGACTCTCGCCCAATGGACATCATCTCTGGAGATGCTGAAGCTCAGACACAGCAAACGTGAAAGCTTTGACTAAGGCTGCAGAAACCAGTCACAGATGGAATCAGTCCTGCACCTCTCACCTGTCCTTTTAAAGTCCCTGCTCCTTTAATGGTATACAGTTGGCTATCACGGTGTTGTATGTCACCTTGCGGTTGCAACACACAAGGGGCAAAGGAGATAGCATATGGAAAAACGGATGGACCGTGACACATTATGTTAAGGAGGAGAAAAATGAGGAAATGTGTTTCTCATCGCTGAAGTGGAGTCCTGGTGAATCATAATACTCACCGAGATATTCATACGCCTCAATTCCTCACTTATTTCCTTAGATGAAATTCAAACTAAAATATTAAAGGCAGACCTGGTTAGTATTTCACCTTTCTATCTAGAAGCATCAGCTACTGTTTGGTGAAATCTCCAAACCAAATGCATTCGTGGTAAGATGAAAAAAAACACACACACACAAAAAACAATTTATAAAAAAATTCTGGAGAGTAATATTGTCCCAAATTAAATTTCCTACCGACTAAAGATTTAAATAAATTATAAATAATTCTCTAAATGATTCTAATGAATTAAACTGTTAATTTTTAGATTCTACAAACTGCAGAGAGATAATAATATTTGCAAAGGCTGTAAAAAGCAACTCATGTTTTATTTTAAATATATAATTCAACTCAGAATAGTACTCACCAATTTAAATGAATTAGAAAAGAAAAAAAAGGAATATAATTACTCATAATCCCTTTATTCTTTTTCATGCAATTGTTTTATCATTAGGTATAAAATTTAATAATGTGTTTTAATTTTTATAGAACTAGAGCAATTTAATATTATGCTGTATTTATGAACCGTAAGTTGCTTACCCTTCACATTAATTTTCCATTTTTTATTATAAATAATGTTAGAAATATATCCATGCATAAGCCTGTTACTTCATCACAGTCCCAAGTATTTGATCTTCCTTAGAGAGGTTTCAGAAAAGTGTAGAGTGAAGGTTATATAAATTTAAAAAGAGGTGGATACTTATTAGCTACATGCTTATTCAGTAGAATTACATGATTCTTTGAACAACTTATGAAAAGCTCCGTTTTATCATACCATCACTTGGAAATAATAAATCCTTTGTTTTATAAGCACTGTCCTTCTGTTAAAGAACATCTGGATAATTAGAAATGATACTGAAGACTTTGGTTTGTTTTATTTTTTTTTCACTTTAAAGTTTTATAAGTATAGCAAGCCTACTTTTAGATGTTATGCTTTTTACTGCCTATTAAATAAATTTTAACTTCAATAATTTGTGACTTTTATCCAAGGAACTAGAGGGCTTCCTATACTTTATGAGTGTTGGTAGAAAGATGCCCCACCCATTCATTTCCCATTCGTAGAAAAAATACTTACTAAGTAGCTGCGATATTCCAGGCATTATTCTAAGTAATGGAGATATAAGAATCCGGGTGAGGTCTTAAAAGGATCTGGAATTCCAGGGGGAGTATTCTTTGTGGGTGGAGAAAAAACAAAACAAAACATGCAAATAGCAGAAACTACAATGTTAACTTAAGAGTGGAGAAATACTGGAGGAAAATGCCATGTAATGGGGACAGGGAAAGAGAGAGGGGCATTGTTCTAGGTCGTGTGGTTGGAAAATGCCTCACAAAGCTGGGGCATTTGGGCTGTGATTCAGATGACGCCAAGAAGCCAGCATCCTGAAGAGTCTTTCAGGGGTGGCAGGAGCAGCAGGAGCACTGTCCCAAAGCTGGAAATACCTTGGGACATTTCGGGAGCAGGAAGAAGGCCAGTTGAACTGATAGGAGGGAAATGTGGTGGAAGATGGTTTCAGAGATGTCTTGGCCTTGCAGTGGGACTCTAGAGGTTGAGTTATTAGGGTTGGGTTTTTCACTGGATGAAACCTTTCTTGCTGTGGTGTGCTGGTAGACTAGCTCTCTAAACAAGAAAACAAACTCTGATTTGTGCTGCTGATTTTTGTGCTAAAACCAGCCTTACTAAGGGCTGGTTTCAAGCTACCAGTGAATGTCCCTGAACATGTCCTGGGGAAGAGATGTTCAGAATCACCTCTTGAGAGCCATTATGGGCCGCATTCAGCACACCTCTACTTGTATGCCTTCTGTTTCCCTTCACTGCCATTCCTTTCTCTTGATGGGGACCCCTCGTATCACAGCGCTGCTCTGCTTTGAAGCAAGTGAAATATCACTCTGTGGTGTAAGAGATCTGTGTTCCTGAGTAGCCTCCTAGGGGTTAAATAATTCCCATTAGAAAACCTAAACAGTGGGAAATAAGAGGTAAGCTAAATCTTGCCTCTTCTCTCTTTCACGATCTGATGCTAGATACGGTGTTTTTGCTGCTGAACAAATATGCTTGTAAAACACACGCTCTGACTCTTAGTGGCCAGTATTGCAGCGTATTATATGGCCTGGTTTCACTTCTTTTCTTGCACCGTTGACATTTTTTGTCATTTGCTCACTTTCAGATTCTTGGGCTGACATGTCACACACAGAGTGTCGGCATTTTAATGTTTACTTAAAGTTCTTCCTTCTATGGGACAAGATTCAGACATCCATGTTTGGAAACAGGCACGAGTTACGGTTGGAGACAGATGGGAATATACCCACTGACGGAATAGGTGTGTGGGGTGATTGAGAAAAAGAGAGCGTGCCCAGCCTTTCCTAAATGGGCTTTTTATTTTAGAACAGTATAGATTTAGAGGAAAATTGTGAGGATTGTACTGAGTTCCCATATACTTCCCACTCAGTCTCCGTTTTTATTAACATTTTACGTGGTACATCTGTCACAATTAAAGAATCAATACCGAGACATTGTCATGAACCTCAGCTCATGCTTTATTTAAATGTCCTCAGCTTTTATCGAGTGTTCTTTTTCTCTTTCAGGATATGATCCAGGACACCTCACTGCCTCTGGTTGTCCTGTTCCCTTTCGCATTGCCTTGGCTGTGACAGTGACTCAGACTTGGTTTCTGATGACCTTGAGAGTTTTGAGGAGTAACACACACAGGTATTTTGTAAAATGTTCCCTACTGGGATTTATCTGATGCTTTTCATGATTAGACTAGGGTTATTTGTTTTAAGGAGGAAGATCACAGAGGAGAGTGACATTTTCATTTTATATCAAGTATGCATACTATCAACATGATTTATGGTGACCATAATCACTTGGCTGAAGTAGCATTTGCCAGGATTTTTTACTGTAAAGTTACTCCTTTCCCATTTTTCTGTGTTGCACTCCTTGGAAAAAAGTCACAGTGTGAAATTTACGCTTAAGGAGTGGGGGATATGTTATCCCTGAGAACAGAGTATCTACATAAATTATTCACAATTCTACTGTACAGGAGATGTGTGCCCTCTCGACCAATTAAAATATTCAATTGTTATTTATATCAATATGGACTCATAGATATTTGTTTTATCCTTTGGGTTAAAATCCAATACTATTTTGTCTGTTTTCTTGCTTAAATAGTTCCAGCTTTGGCCATTGGCAGTGCTTTTAATTGGCTCCTGTCCCATGATATGGTTTTATGTTTATTTGAGTACTTGCTTACTTTCAGGAATTATAAGATTCTCAAGCTTATCTTGTGTATTTCCTGACCATGTCCTTGGAAAAATCAGCCATTTTCCAAGGCTCCTAGTTCCTTTTACTGAAGAGTAATATTATAAATCAAGATCTGGGAGCTTGGTGTGCTAGTTGCTACTGGGATGTTTTTGCTTCTAGGCTCTCTCAGCTGAGAAAGCGAGGAAATAGTTGTGTGTATGTTAACTCTTATATGATACTTATGTATAATATATATAAATTACATATAAGATATATTTAAATGTTTATCTATAACTGTTTATATGCATTCTCATTCCAGTATGCAGGTGTACATATGAATCGCTATCTGAATTTTTTAACTCATACCCCCATGGGGGAAACATTTCAACTAAAGTTTGTTTCTCGCTCACAGTTTCTTTAGCATTTCCTCTTACAGACCCATTTCATTTCCAAAGTCACTTAGGACAATACCTTTCCCTCACCTCCTTCATTGAGGTCGTCTTACGCATTTGTCATAAAACTAGATTTTTTGTAACATTTTATAAAACAACCCGGAATTTCTCGATCTGAATTTTTATTTTGGACACAT
The DNA here is from genome assembly GCF_964146895.1 of Miniopterus schreibersii. Classification (NCBI taxonomy): domain Eukaryota; kingdom Metazoa; phylum Chordata; class Mammalia; order Chiroptera; family Miniopteridae; genus Miniopterus; species Miniopterus schreibersii. The sequence continues at coordinate 188,703,847 of NC_138101.1, forward strand.
TTTCAAATTTGCAATAATTCTCTGTACTTGAATGTTCTATGGACTTCGACAAATGTACTCACCACAGTAGGATTACACAGAATAGTTTCATCACCCCGAAGTGCTCTCTGCTCATTTACCTCCCACCACACCGCATCCTTGACAACCACTGGCCTTTTTACTCTATCTATAGTTTTGTCTTTTCAAAAAGGTCATATAATCAGAATCAGGTAGTATGTAGACGTTCAGATTCTGAGACAAGGTGGCTTGAGCATCTTGGCTGGATGAGTTTACAGAAGGAAAGAAAAAATAGCAACAAGAAGGTGGATAACAAAGGTAAACAAAACAAAGAAGTCCTTGATCTCAAGGATCTTCCATAATGGATTAGTGTATTTACATATATTTAGGATATTTTCCACGCTGGACTGATTAGCTATTTGATGATGTGAAACAGTCATCAAGTAGATGACTTTAATGACATTTGTTTTAAGAATAAATAACATATTATCTTTTTGGTTGGTTAAGAAGCAGCTGTCCCTTTTTCTACACTTCCCTCAGGTCTAAGTCTCAAAGCTTTAGGATAAATATGAGCCATATGCTAGAAGTTTGGGTCCTGAATTGCATGGAAGGTCCACTCACCAACGAGAATCACCTCACGGGACTTTTACATGAGGAACAATTACAATTAAAACATTGAAACTTGGGAAAGTGTCTGTTTCAGCAGCTAATGTTTCCTTTTAAAATACAATATGCTGAACAAACTATTATTGGTTTTATATTTTATTTTACATGGGTACATTTTTCCAAATTTTCTATGAAAATAGTTAGTGTTATGATAGTTATTTTTCAAGACCTATGTAATGACATTAAATATTTTAATGGTGAGATGGAGTATTCTGAAGCATAATTCTCATCAGCTATCTTTCTTTGAGGCAATCTTTCTCAAAGTACCCTTAAGTACTACGAAGGTACAGAAAATGATGATTTAAAGAAGTACAATAAACTAAAACCATCTGTCAACTTATTATCACAATCTAGAAAGGGTTTTTATAAGCTGCAAAGTTATAAACAAGACTTAAAAAAATACCAAAGGGCAAGTAACATTGGCCATATAGAAAAGTTTATTCTGTGTCTGGAAAGAGGAAAACTGCAAACCTGAAAATGGGTAACAGCGTATCTTTCCTCCATCTCCCATCATCTGTCTCATCAATTCATTCAAAAATGTTCATTGAGTACCAACAAAATTCCAAGAGTGATACAATACTGAATAACCATTCCTCTAGTAAGTGCTGAATGTTGAAAACTTCCTTTCCTTCTATAAATACTTGCCTTGGTCTGTGCAGAGGTCAATTTTTTGACACTGTGAATAGACAAGGTAAACAGCATGCTGATCAAAATTGTTACCTATGTTCGTTATAATTATGACTGATGTTAGTTACTTTATCATTTGAAAGCAATATGTGCCCTTTTTATAGATTTAAAAGATATAAATATGTAATCAGAAAAATATCATCATAAAATTTAGCTCGCTAGTTCACTGTAAAAATGTTCACCACAGATTGTCAGGAAATGTGCGTGAAAATTATAGATTCTAGCTCGTATGTCATGACCAGCGGTGGAAGTTTTAACCTGGTTACTAGGAAGAACCCTAATGAGACTATCTGACAGGTTTATCTGCTTGTCCCGAATCCTAAGCTCAGGGTCTTATACCTACAGAGATGATGATGATATAGTTTGGGAAGATGATGGCCCGGCTCCTGGGAATGGGAAAACTTAAAAAGGTTCTACTTTGATGTTTCCTGTCTGCATTCTCTTTTGCACAATAACCCCAGTTGTTTAATATGGAGAGGAGAACCGTCTCTTTCACCATGTGCTATCTAGAGTCATTCTTAAAGTATTTCCCAGGACCCATGCTATAAAAGTTTCTTTCTCTCATAAATTCTTCAGATTGTAGGTTCAGGTCTTGTGGAGAAAGATCATAAATTCAGTTTTATGCACATTGGCTTCTCGGTGCTTTTGAGACACCGAAGAGGAACTGTCTAGTAGTCCTTTGTATATATGTATGAAGCTCAGAGGGGCGATTGGAGCAGGGCATAAAATTTTGATAGTCTTCTGACTCTGGATAGATTGTGTAGGGAGTGTGCAGAGTGAGAGGAGAAGAGGTTTGGGGACAGTTCCTGAAAGAATTTCTATATTTGCAAACGTGGTGGAGGAGATGGAGCCCACAAAGGACACAGGAGGGGAAGCCAGTGCCAGTGGGGGAAGTTGAGTATCTGGAAGAAGAGTGTGATATTCTGGTAATGAAAAGGAATAAAAACTCCCCAAAAGGCAAGGGGTGGAACAGTTATAGCTGCTAAAAGCTCCAGTGAAATAAATACTGAAAAAAAAAAGCATTCCATTTGGAGATATGGAGGTTTCTCAATAACTAAGTCAACCCCAATTATTCATGGATTCCCAACTTATGAATTCAACTGCCAACTAAAATTTATTTGTAAACACCCCCACCCCCAAATCAATATTTGTAATGCTTTCATAGTCATTTGTAGCTATGGACAGATTGGCAAAAAAAAAAAAAAAATGTTCCCATCTGAGGTTCAACACCTCACATGTTCCCATCTGAGGGTCAACAAGGCCACATTTTGCCTTCATCGTTTTAGCTCTCCTATGATAAAGTTGTTTTCTTTTCACAGTTGATTTAGTGTCATGTTTTTCTCATTTTTGTGGGTTTGTCTGGTGTTTTTGGTTGGTGAGTCACTGTTTAAAATGTTACCCAAGCATAGTGCTAAAGTCATTGTCTGGTGTGACTTCCTAAGCTTGAGAAGGCTGGGACGTGCCTTATGGATAAAATACGTATGTTAGATAAATTTCATTCACAGATGACTTATAGTGCTATTGACTTTGAGTTCAATGTTAAGGAATCAATAGTCAGACTTCATAAGGTGTCTTTAAATAGAAAGATACATTAATACAGGTTATGTATTGATCCATTAGTGAAAATATTGTGACCAGAGACTCACAGGAGCCTAATCCAGAATTTTTCCTAGGAGCCAATGGCTCAGTTTTCATGGTGGTGGTGTAACATGAAACAGCCAAGAATAATGAGAATCATCTGTACATTATTGAACATAATGTTTTTCAGACGTTATTACTCTAGTGACATAGAATTTGTCACCACAAACAACCTGATTTAACTTTGGATTTAAAATTAAATGATTTTAATATTTACTGAAATCTCTCCTACTATTTCTTCTATTAATTATGAACTTAATTTACTTTATTTTAGCAGAACTTTATTTTCTTTTTCTTAGTACAAACTTGGAATTTTTGTAGCAATTTTACTTTCAGTTGAAGAGTTGAGAAGCATTTCTCTTTCAACATTTTGTTTTTATTTGTATGAACAAAGAATACCAGCTCACTATAATTGCCTGGAACTTTCTGCATTTTATCATATAGTTTTGTAATCCAAACAAAATAATTTGTACATCTACCTTTTAAAATTCTGAGGGGAAAAGTGCTAAATATACCACTTGGAATTCATCTTCACCTCCTTTCCCTTGAATTGCTCTTATTAATAATATACCCCCCCCCAAATGTCCTCTTCGACCCTTTAAGCCCTTTTAGCTTACATTATTTTGTAAAATCCAGTTGGAAGCCTATTTGAAAAACTTCTAGCTTCACCTTTTTTCATCTTTTTTTAGTCTTTCTCACATTTCAAACTCAAATTTAGACCTAGCGCTTAAGTAACAATGACAATAACCTGTGGGGAGGAATGATAGAGCGTGATGGTTTTGTTTTCAAACTTCCTTTTCAAATAAAAAACACATGAGAAAGCTCAATATGTGAAATAGATCCAAAGGGACTTGCTCGGGCAGCATGGTAGTTGGTGTGCTTGGGGAACACCCCAGTGGGATGACGTGACCTAGTCTCAGGGTGGCATATGGGGTTTCAGCCCAATCCTTTTAGGGTTCTTCAGGCCCATGAAATATACGGGGACACCACACCGAAGTCACGAGTCAGGAGATATGCTCCTTACCCTTTCTGTGGCATACATGACTCGTTCAGGTCACTGGATTCAGCAACCCTAATGATGAAATGAGAATTTCAACATCCCAAACTACATCTGTGAGATAACTTTTAGGTACTATAAAAACCTGAAGCATGGCTAGGTATATGAGTATAGACATAATCTAGAATTCTTTGTTTCCCAGATCATCAGTCTAACAGAAATATCACCTCGCAAACTATGTATTTCCGGAGAGAGGCGTTAGTAAAAAAGGGGGAAAAGATCTCAGCTTTTATTTTTCCTTCACTTTTTGGGCTCTGTCTAGCTGCCTGAATATTTAGGTCATTCTGGTGGCCAATTTATTCAAGGAATATCTGTATTTAATTTACCATGGAGTAGCTAATCAGATTTGAAAGCAAAGCTCTTTGGAATAAATTTTGTGTAGTAAAGAAACGCCAATAAAACGCTGATAAAAAGCCAAGACTATTTTCTAGGGAATGCATATTTAGCTATGATCACTTATTAACTCTCAGCTGCAAATGTTGTAAATAATCAGGTGAGGGCGGCCGGTAGCCAAGCCGGATGCTGAGGGAATGTGACCAGGGATGTTTCTTTTATAGTCCATGGCTAAAAAAGATAAAAGCACCAGGTCACCAATACTCAATGGATTTTACACCATTTTCCTTATTATGTTTTCTCATGTGAATGTAGTATAAGGTAATATTTTGTATATTTCCATTTCTTTTAAAATCTCCAATAAAGAGTAGTTTCTGCCATCATGTCGCTGTGCTCTGCGAATCCTTTCTCACGTGGCCATCTGCCCCGATCACGCATCACCTCTCCATACACCAAGAAAAATGACAGTTTTCTTAGTGGAAATAGCCTATCAGTAGTGCTTCTGAGGTTGGCATGTATCGCATGCACCACTCGTATCTTACTATCTTCTCCTTACAGGCTGAAGTTCATATAATCTGTTCCAGCTTTTTAAAAGCACTTACAACAAACAAGTGAAAAAAAAAAAATGGGTAATGTGTTTCTACTTTTATTTCATAGTTGAAGGCTCAACTGATGTGTTATGATCTACTCAGTGCCTATTGTTAGGACAAATTTCCAGCTTATTTACAATAAGTAGATAGATAGCAAGTAAGTGTTGAATGTATATGTTTTTTATTTTTCAAATGGCAAAGAGCAATTTTTCCCCTTTTAAATCATTGTTTTTGTATCCATTTCCTGCCAGCATGAGCTCAGGAAGTGATAAAGTTGACACAGTTGCTGATGGATTTTTCGGGGGCTCGTGCCAAGTTGTTTCCTGGTGCCAAACACAATGGGTCAGGAAAATATGGCACGTGACCAGAAAACCCTTATTGTTTTAAACAAGTTTTCCCTCTCACTCGGGCTCTAAGCAGAAATTTCCCAGAATATTTAAGGATTTCTTCACCGTGATGGATGAGCCTACACATGTTCAGATAGTTATCTTTGTGCATAGTTTTCTCATTAGGTTGCCGTTTAGAAAACCCCCGATTATGGAATAGTTGAAGGAATCCACAATAACTCTCCTGAGCAGATGAAATAAAACGTATTTTTAGAGGAAAGGATTTGATCAAATAGAAAAGCAAAAATGTCTCATTATAGTTCCCATGAATTTGACTTAATGTTCAGTCCATTTCTTAATGAGTTATAATTTATGTTACAAATTAGATGCAATAGTAATATGTTAAATAATGTTACCTAATGTGATAAACCACAGATTTTCACTGTCGAGGCTTCTAGATCTAATGCACCTCCTCGATTTTACTTTTAAAAAATACTTTATAGATTGATAAATTATCCATTCTTTTTATAAGGCCAGTTGGTGCCAAACATTTAATTTTCTCCCCATTTTTAATCCCCAAATGTTTATTAATATTTAAAAAGTATTGTCTTCTTTTCCAAAGATTCCAAACTCCCTTGACTTTTGGATGTTCTTTTGTCGTTAATATCAATTTGGCATGGATATTGATTTTTTTTTAAAGATGAGTATTAAGGTTTTATGGGAACTTCGTGATATAGTAAGCCAGTAGCCAAATGCAGACTTTAAAAATATAATTCATGTTCCATAAGGGTCTTTTCAAGGCAAAGACCACATCAACATTTAACGTGCGAGCTTCTAAAGGAGCATTCTAAACATCAAGACTCTTGAGTTAAATTATTCTACTTTATTTTCAACTGCCAGTAAATAAGTTGATCATAAACTAAGTAAACACGGGTTACCTTCTTCAAGCTAACATGTTCACCGAACTACCATCTTGCTTGGCTACAGGCAGCTTTGAGTAAAAACCCAGAACAAACATGTTAATAAGCTGGTCATAGCTCTGTTGGTAAAGCTGAGTGTAGTTCAGATGTACAAATTTTAATAATATTCTAATATTGTTATATTAAAAGAAATGGAATAAAAACAAATAAATATGCAAAGAGAAAAACTAAAACCTGTTTTACATACAGGAATTTGTTTGAGGAGAAGATGATACGCTGCCATGGTGAAAGTATTGCATACCTGAGCCCACAACCAGAAAACTAACTTTCTGTGCATCTATTTTCAACTCTAAATTTACTACAAACTATTCTTTATAGCAACAGTAATCAGACCCAAAAGAAAGTAACAGAAGAAGGAAGGGTGATAGACAAAGAGAATTAAAGGAGGAAGGAAGATCTGAAAAGAGATACAAAAATGAGAGAGAGGGAGACAGACACACAGACACACAGACACACACACTCACACACATACACACAGGGAAAGATGGAGAGATCAAGGTAAGGTCTTCTTTGTGTCCAAAAACACTGTTGATAAGTAGCTGATTTTGGTGCTACAGAGGTAACAACTTGTAGATGGATACAAATTATTATAAAAAAATTATGGGATAAACAATTTAAACAGACACATCTTTTATTTGTTTTACTAAATATATTCCCAATTTTAAACTTCAACAAAAGAAGGAAAATCAGGAAATTTTAAAAGAAGAGCAAAAAAAAGTTAAAACAAAGCTGAACTCTTAGCTGGTATTGCTGGGAAGGAAAGAGGCTGTGCTGATACGGGTAAGAAAGAACCAAAAGGAAAACACTGGCCAAGGAGCATAATTATTCTGCAAAACCCACCCCCACAAGGGAGACAAAATTTTTGTTGTTGCCCCATTTTAACCCATAAATTCACCCCCAAAATTGTTATAGGCCACAGTTTTTTCCAATAGACTAGATAATCTATTACCTTAACGTGCTTCCAGTTAGTTATTTTATTTCGGCAACTCCACTGGCTCCAACACAAGAAAAATTGGGGGATGATTTTTCATGACTTGTAGCTGGCAAAAGGCCTAGTCACAGAGTTTAAGACCAACCTAGATTTATGAAGAAAAAATAAAATCATCTCATGAAACATATAAAATATTTTTGCTGTCTTACATCTCCAAAACAATTATTATTTTTTAACCATAGTATTAAACTGCTTTAAAATAATCTATATCCTAAGACATCTAAATAGCATTTTTTATCAAAACATTTTCTAGTTCTCTACAATATGGACATTTTTATATATTACTTGGGGTTTCTGTATTTTCTCAACTTGAATATTTATGATTCTTCACATTTTTTCTGTTTTGCAAATTGAGAAAAACATTGCAATTAAATTGTCATTGACTATAATCTTCCTTTTAAGAGAAAAAAGATCAGCCATCTCCCCAAATTGTTTTTTGGTCCGTGTGTCCTTAGAATCAAGAATTTATTAATCTATGGGTGAAATAGTAAATTGTAAAATAAAATATATGTAAGAAATAAGTATACTAATTTAGTATTAATATTAAATACACTTGTATTATTGCTTCATAGACTGGTAGAATATTAGAATTTTTTTTTACTACAAACCTAAAAATAAAAGAAACTTTTAGCATTCACCTGGATAATTGCAGACGATATTGCAACATTTTTTATTTAAGCACAAGGATCCTTGATCTCACAGTAGAAAATTGGGGACTTTCCTGTGCCTTGATCAAAACTCTGCTCCTGGTTGTTGAATTCAATTGATAATTCAGATGTAAAACCATGGCAGTAATTTCTACAGAGATGGGGGGGGGGTCATAAAAGTCCAGGTGACGTCGAGCAGGGTTTGTTTTGCGAGGAACTTCTGGAAGCAGTGAACAGAACAAATCAGACAGGGCCCAAGAGCAGCTCACTTCCCCCTGAGGAGAAAGTTGCCCGGCCTTCCACAAAGCAAAGCTGTAATTGCCCTTTGCTGCAGGATGACCCCGACACAGGGCCCGGCTCTGGGGGCTGCATCTGTTGGCCCCACATTCTGACTCTTTGGCGAGCTGACATTTGGAGCGGCTCAGATTGGTCTGGAATCCGCCTCCTTATCATGTGAAACATCTGTACCGCATTGTTCCGAAGGATTAGCCACCCGCCGGGGATTCTGTGAAGTCGGGACAATGGAGGTCATTAAAGGTGAAACCATTTATTTTCCGGCCTCAAGTTCAGCAGGGGAAAGCCACACAGCTGATGGGTTTTTCTTTTTTAATCCGAAGCTCAGCATTCTTGCAAATATAACTAAACAACAGTGATCTGGGCTAGGCTTGTTACACTGGAATTGATGACTGTAGGGATTCAGAATTAATTATTTACCAGCCATAGAAGAGGGGAGAGGAAAACAGGGGATGCTGTTCAAGTTCAGGGTTGAAAGCAAACCTGAGCATGTTTTCATAGGTTCCACAGAGATGTTTCTGCGTGGGAAGGCAGGGGGCATGGGCTTAGGTGGTATTGCCAATTAAAATACAATTTTCTTCTGCAGTTTTGTGACTTGCAATCAAGATCTTTTTCATTTAATCAATCGTTCTCTTTCAAAATCTCCTGACAGTGAAGTTGTAACTTATAACACTGCGGTATTTAATAGACAAAATCTGAGACACAACAGAGTGTGGGTAAATGAGTTTCCTAGTGTTGTGGTTTGAATTGTTTCCCCTCCAGAAAAATATGTTGAAGTCCTAGCCCCAGTACCTTAGAATGTCACTTATTTTGACATAGAGCCTTTACAGATGTGGTTGATTAAGGTGACGTCATGTGGAGAAAGGTGGGCTGCTAGTCCAATAGGTCTGGTGAGCTTACAAGAGGACAACCGTGTGAAGACAGAGACACACAGAAGGATGCCGTGTGATAACCAGCGCAGAGCCTGGAATTATGCAGCTGAGAGCCTAGGCATGCCAGAGATTGCCAGCAAGCCACGAGGAGCCAGGAAGAGGTGAGGGAGGTTCCCCGACAAGTTTCAGAAGGAGTGCGCAGTGCTGACACCTTGACTTTGGAAGTCTAGCCTCCAGAATTATGAGGACATATTTCTACTTTAAGCCACACAGTATGGCAACCCTAGGTTATACTAGGGTATAACCTAGTATCATGCATTTAATAAATGAGGCCCATACTTAAATTTAGTTTTTCCTGACTGCAAAAACAACATGTCTCTCTCTGTATTCTTTCACCTTCCTAGTTGTACTAAGGACAGTGTACAGGAAGGGTAGGTACGGTAACTGGTGGTGGTGTTGACACATCCCTCAAGAAGATGTGCCATCTCCTAAATTTCCCTGCATATGAAAGGCCTCTAATGACCCATCTACTGGTTTGCTCTGCACAGCTCTCTAAATAATACTTAGCATAACACCTGGGTAAGGCTGACTTACTTTTGAGTTCTATGAGGTACATGATTTAAATTCCAATTATATTAACCCGAATAGTATTTTTTACATGTGGGTTCTAATCTATTAGTGGGTGATAAAATCAATTTATGGGAAATTCCCACCCCTACCCCCAAGTAAGACCAAATAAAGTGAAAAAGAATTGCAATTATGAAGTGCACTTGTACATTCTCTTAATGTTCCTTTGGAAATATGTGTAGGTGTATGACTGTGGCGGGTGTGTGTGTGTGTGTGTGTGTGTGTGTGTTCTAAGTTGTGATATAACATACATTTGTTATTATGGATCACAAAGAAAAATATTTGAAAGAAGACTCAGGATTAGGTTATATTCCATAAGTGACTACTACTTTATTACATTAAAAAAATCTAGAATAGAGTAAAATAAATGTAATGTGCTTTATTTTACTGAAAGCATTGGTAATGATCAATTCCCAAGATGTTTATTATTTTTACGAATGATAAAAATTCATGGACTTGTGATGAGAAACAAAAAAGTTTCCATGACTGCCAAATTGCTTTGTCTTTAATCAAAGACTTGCCAAAAAGTTTTAAATATCATAAAATTTCATATTTGCTCTTCAAATGAGTTTCCCAAGTTAGCCAGGCCCCTGCCTTAGAAACAATGGGGCAAGGAAACCTATCACAGTAAATGTTTTCAAAGCTTGAATATGCAACATCTATAAATAGAACACAACCCAAAACATCTATGAAAAAAGTAAAACATAAACAATAAAAGAACTTTCAAAGTAAATCATCCAGAAGTGAACATCCAAATAGGTTATTGTTCAACTGTTTCTCGTGAGAAAGAATCTCTTTATTGTTGGTCTCTCGAAGGTTATCTGGTTACTTCCTTCTAAGGCAATAAGAGGCTTAGCCTCCCAAAGACATGAAACGATTTTCCAACATTATCACAGAAAAAGCTCGGCTTCAGCCTGGTGTCCTAGTTTCCAAATTTGTTCTTTTAAGACTATACGCCGCTTTCTCATACATTATAACCAAATCAAGAACATTTTGAAAGATACAGATTACTAAAACTGACAGCAGAGGAAATTGAAATTCTGAGTCCAGTAATACAATTGAATTAGTAATTAAAATTCTTCCCACAAAGAACAAGCCAGTTCCACGTGACTTCATTGAATATTTTCATCAAATGTTTCAAGAATATGTATCAGTCCTCACAAAATCTTTCAGAAGAGAAAGGAGAATGAAATATCCACAACTCATTCTATGAAACCAGTATTTGTCTGGTGATATCAAAGCCAGAGCAAGACATCACAAAATTAGCACAATAAAATTAGACCAATAGATGTAAAAATTCTTGTTAAAATTAGTAAACAGAAGTTTACAACACATGAAAAGTATTATAAAACATGACCAAAGGGGAAGCAAGATTGGTTTAAAGTTCAGTAATCACTTAAAGTAATACATCATATTAACAGATTAAAAAAAACACACACATAAAAAAACAGAATCATACAATCCTTTCAACACATATACAAGGAACACTTGAAAAATTCCACTCCCATTTCTGATAAAATCTCTCAATTAACTGGGGATTGAAGGAAATTTTCTCAGCTGGTAACAGCACCTGTAAGCTTACAGTAAACATCAGAATTAATCATAAAAGAATGAATGTTTCCTTCCTAAGATCAAGAACAAGATAAAGTGCCTGCTCTTGACATTTTTATTCAATGTTATACTGAAGGCTCTTTCCAGCCAGAAAATTCTGGCAAGAAAAAATAATAAAAGGCATACCATATAGAAAGAAGTACGTAAAACTGACTTTATTCTTAGTTAATATATTCCTGAACATTATAAGTCTTACAGAATCCAGAAAATTACTGCTAGAACTCTCCAATGAGTTCAGTAATGTCACAATATACAGGGTCAATTATCAAAAATCAATAGTATATCCATCTAATAACAATAAACAATATTTAAATAGAAATTTAAAATTTCATTCACAATAGCGCCACAAAGAATAAAATACTTAGTAATCTAATAAAAAATGTAAGACATGTACACTAAATATTGTAATTTATTGCTGACACTAAATCTAAAAAAAAGTAGAAATACTTTTTTATATTTATGGATAGGAAACTAAATTATTATAAGGACAGTTCTTCCCAAATTTTTCTATTGTTTGAATTAAGTCGTATTAAAATCCCAGCAAAGTTTTTAATAGAAATTTACAAGCTTATTCTAAAATTTACATAAAATGATTAGAAGCCTGAATAGGCAAAATGATTTTGAAAATAAGAACAAACTGAAGAACTTATGCTACCTGATTACAAAACTTCCTGTAAAGCTACTGTAACCAAGACAGTGAGTTAACTCCTACAGAGATGGGCATACGATCAATGCAACAGAATGAACATCCAGAAATAAACTCTTACATTTATGGCCAACTAATTTTCTACACAGATGACACAGGAATTCAATGGGGGAATTTTCAACAATGGATGCTGGAACAATAGGAATCCCTGGTATAAAGGGATTAATTTAGCTCTAACCTCATTCCACACTTAAAAACGGACCAGATACCTCAATTACAACGTAAAATTTGACAACTTATAGAACAAAACAGGAAAACAAACTTTATGACCTTGGGTTATGCAAAGAAATAGTAATGTGACACCAACATCAGGAGCCATAAAAGTAAAAAAAAAAAAAAGTTAAATGGAAATTCACATGCACAAAAAAATATGTGTACTCAAAAAACATAATTACAAAGTTCAAGAGCTGCATCCCTGCAGACTCTGTCTCTGTCATCACAAAGTGTTCTTCCCTCCCGTGTGTTCATGTGCTATTCTCCCTGCCTGTCTCTCCTTTTCTTATAAAGATATCAGTTGCATTGGTTTAAAGTCCTACCTTACTCCAGTACGACTTTATCTTCACTTGATTACATCTGTAAGATCCTATTTCCAAATAAGGTAAAGCTCACAGGTACCAGGGTTTAGGACTTCAAAATATCTTTTGGGGAAACACAATTTAACTGTTAACATATGTAAATAGACATTTTCCCCTAAAGATATACAAATTGTCAAGAAGCACATGAAAAGTTGTGCAACATCAATAAATACTAGAGTAATGCAAATTAAAGTTTAGTAAGATATCACTTTATACACATTTGATTGCCTATAATAAAATTGATAGGCACTAACAAGCATTGGCTGCAATGTGGAGAAACTAGAAACCAGATACATCACTCCAGGGCATATAAAACGATGGAAGTTTGGCACTTTATAAAAAGACTAAACATAACTTTATTATGTAATCCAGTAATTTCTCTCTTAGATATCAACCAAAGAAAAATAGAAACATATGTCCACACAAAGGCTTATACATCGATATGTACAGCAGCATTACATAAAATAGTGAAGAGCCTTAAATAATTTAAATGTCCATTAATTAGTGAATGGATAAGCAAAATGTGGTTTATATAGATAACAGAATACTATTTAGCCCTAACATGGTACTTGCTACAATGTAAGTGCATTTAAATAACATTGAGCTAAATAAAGGAAGTTGGATTCAAAATAATATGCATTGTGTGATTCAATTTGAATAAAATTCAAGAAGAGATCAGTCTACAGAAGATCAGTGTCTGCCTGGGGCTCAGTGTGGGAGTGGAGGTTGATCCCCATATGGAACGTAGGTTGGGATGGCGCTGATGGATATTTACAATAAGCGATTCACATGTAAATTATACCTCAAAAGAACCTAAAAATATTACCAGCCAGGATCTTTGCTGGGCTGTAATGGTGGGTCCAGCTTGGGTAACATATTAATGATCACTGAAGTTGGGAGATAATCAACTGGGGAGTCATGATAGTATTCCCTTTTACCTCAGTGGAAATTTGGCATTTTTCATAGTATATTTTTTAATTAAAGAAAAATTGATGACTTAAGCTTTTTTTATTCAAGAAACTAGAAAAAAGGCAAATTAAAAATAAGTAAACATAAGGAAGCAAATAATAAAGATTAAAACCATAAATCAGTGAAAATGAAACCAGAGGTAAAACAGAGAACAAACAAAAAGCCCAAAGTGAGTCCTTTGAAAAGCCAGTAAAATTGATAAACTCCCAATGGCACTGAAGAAATAATTATTTTTACTGTAGGTTACTACAAATCTTAGAGACAGTAATAAGGTGCTAAGAAGATATTATGATCAACATCAGATAAACCTTAGACAAAATAAACAGATTCCTTGTAAAATACATAAGAGCGATTTTTCTAAAAAGTTCAGAAGTCTGAATTGTAGTATAGATGTTCAAGAAATTTCATTGGTAATTACAAACTATCTTTGAGGAAATTTCACTTAGTTTGCTTCCCTGTGAGCTCTGCCAAACCTTTCAAAAGAAACCCTCTCCTTGCTATACCAACCCTCTGAGGAGGGACTGAGGGGAAACTCCTATATAAATATACACATACGTATTATATTATTTTAGTTATCAAACTAGTATAAATTTATTGTAGAAAGTTAAATACAAAGACAAATGTAAGATAAGATAAAAATAACATAACATATTTTCACTTCCTACACATGACTCATGTTAAGATGGTGGTTGTTTTTTATTTTTTATTTTTGCAATTTTCCTTCAGGCATGATAGTCACATCGCTAAAATCATAAACCTATTACACTATTTTTGTATCACTCAATCATATAATCCATTTCTTATGATCATAAAAATATACTGGAGTACTCTTATAACAGTCTAAGCTATAGATGTGTTAGTAATAATATATAACAGGAATAGGACGGCAGCTTTTTAACCAGCTAAACAATCAGCCCATTTGAGTGCCGCGAGACACTATTCCCATTTTGTAGGTGTGTAAAATGAGGCAGAAAGGTTAGGTGATACACCCAAGGCCGCAGAGCCAGGGCCCGGCAGAGTCACATTCTTAACCACTGCTCAGCACTGCTTCCAGGACACATTCTAATTTACCCCTCTCGCCCAGTGTGGGCATTTCCTCCCGATTGGCATCTCTTTGTGTAAGGCCGTCTGCGTTCGGACTGAGTACGTTTCCTTGTGATTAATTTTCCTTTTATGTTTTAGGCATTGTTGCTGTGGAAGAACTACATGTTGGGAAATGCAGTGAGTATATTTCTGTCTCTCCGTGGGATCCTTTTTCTACCCTGCCTGGGCTTTTTTGTCTATCCTTTTAGGAGCCAATGCCCCTGGATTTACATAGTAAATGAGGAAACTGCCTTTGCTGAAGGTCAGTACAGTTCATTCAAAAGAGAGTGTTGCAGTTAGAAGCCAATTTTTGCCTCACTTCTAGACATCTTATTTCAAATTGTATCTCCTAGTTTATCCTTTCTGCCTTGCATTATTTATTGTGATAGAAATAACACATTACCTGGCATGATAAATGTTTCATATATGTCCATTTAATTTTGAAAGATTTTTTTCTGGACTATTTTTTGTATAATTTATATTGTTTTTTATTTCTTTCATTTGGAAATATATGTATATGCATTGTTTACATTGCATTAACCCTAATACATCATTAATGTAATAGTGTATATATACACATATTAAAATACGTATTAGAAGTCATATTATTTTATTCAAAATTTATCTAAGTGAGTTTTTCTTTTTCTTGCTAATCTAGTAAAAAAAAAATCATTCATTGAAAGTTTGCTGTATGTATGTCAAGTATTGTACCGAACTGTTTATATATTGCATGTGTATTATTTCATTTAATCCCCACAGTAATTCTGGGAGTTCAGTACTATGTTTGAGAAAACAGAGGCACACTTAACTCACTTGAGGGTTTAGGTATGAGATGGGTTCATAGATACTCATTTTATTATTGTGCTTCATCACTTGCATATATGTTATATAGGTTCTATATGTATCCAATATTTAATAATTAAACTTTTAAAAGTTAAAAAATATTAATTCCAAATGGGAAAGAAAATACTTGTATTTGTATAATGTCAACAGAAATGACAGACGACAGTAAATTGGGCCCCTGTGCCCCAGGGGAAATGGTGGTGTGCACTGTATATCCATTTGCTAATGCAGTTTTCTTGCAGTTGGGAGTGAGAAACGAGCAGAGGAGAAGCAATATCTTTAATGACAGGCTGGATTCTCAAATCTGTGGGCAAGACATTGTAAGATATTGAAGAGGTTTACTCAAAAACTAAAAGTTGACAACAACCTGCGGTAGTCCTTTGTGGACAGTTGTTTGAAAAATCATAGTCCTGTTACTCATTCGTCATTCATTCAGCGCCTGTCGCTGTCCCACCGCACATGCTCCTTCAGACACAGGTTAGCTCTCCTGGGACTTGAATCTATGTTTCTCAGGTCGCCTCTGTTGAAAAGGAGTTCAAGGAAAAATCAGCATTTGGAAGGCCCATGGCATGTCTGACTGTTTCTAAGTAAATCTAATTTACTAATCTTGGTTTTCTGCAACTTTCAAATCACACTGGTAAACTCGATGTGGAAAACACACAGACACTCTTACTGATGACACTGCAGGTGAAAAGAACAGCAGGGCACAGCCTTAGTCTATCAGCAACCTAGGTGCCACCACAAGTCCTTCTACATCTTTGAGGGACAGGGATTCCCAAGATGGTAGGGAGAACTGGGCAGGAGAAATGAAGAAAAACACAGGGATAATGTCCCTCGTTTAGCAGAAACATTGTGTCTCCTGCTTCAAAACCTACTGTCAGAAGCAGCAGCTGAGAACCCATCTCCTCCTGATCCTTCCGACCAGAAACATCCTGTTAAGTTAGCTCCAGAGGAAGGCGCCCGGCCGCTGGTTGTTTCTGCGACGTGGCTTCATTCTTCATGCGGTTGGGCCACAGGGACGAGAGACACTCATGTTCATGTAGCACATTCCCCGCGGGGCAGGTAATCCGTGACCTGCTGTCTCGACAGGCATTGCTTCCCAATGGGGACAGCTACCAGTTGTCGAGAACACAGCTTGCAGCTAAAATCATAACTAAACTCTCCTTGTAATTTTTTTTTTTGGGGGGGAGAGCTAGGGAATAAGAATTTGTAAAACAGAGTAAAATATAAAAACATTGCTTTTAATTGACATAGGTAACTGGTATTATTGGAAACATTACCTTGGCATTTCTTCTCAAATGTCTGTAGCTGTGGTTCTAAAACAAACTGTGGGCGATTTGAATCCACTTTGCCAAGGACGTTTGGCAATGTCTGGAGACATTTCCGATGGCCATGACCGGAAGGCGGTGGCACTGGCATGCGGTGGCTGGAGGCCAGGAATGCGATGTCACGTCCTACATTCCACATGACAGCAGCTGCGAGAAATAGGCGGCTGGTCCAAAATGCCAGTAGTGCTGCTGTGGAGGAGCCCAGATCTACAGGCTTCATCATGCTCCTGGGGGCAAGCCCTTCAACAACTGTGCCAGCAACCGGCAACCATTAGCAACAAGAAAACGCTGTCACAAATGCAATTAGTTCTTGAAACATCGTAATTTCTCAAGGTAATGTCCCTTGGGCTTGGGCTCAGACAGTTCCTTCTCTTTTTTGTCTTTTTTCTTTATCTTTGTTGTTAAATCTTCCTTTACAGATTTAGTCTTGGACAAGCCCAAGGGTACCAGGGAAGGGAAGAACCCTCCTTCAATGCAAGGAAGCCAGTAACTTGCCAGACAGGTGTGTGTGTATGTTTAAGAGAGATATTATTTTTGCTTACCTTGATCTTTTGAAAACCCGTTATTTTGAATTAAGAATTTCTCCTACTGGAAAATACTCAATAATATTTTTTAAAATTTTAAGTCCAGTGCTTCTGCATAGTCCGTAGCCGATAACTGCCAAACCTCTAGGTCTCTTTGTTTAGCAGGAGCCCCGCTTGCCTGTGCATATGCTTTTGGGCCTCCCCCTGACAAATTTCAACATGTTTGAAATTGCATATCTTTCTGTTAAATTCTCCCCTTAACCCTCTATTTTATTCTAAAAATCTGACTGATATTCTTGAAATTCCCTTCTCTCTTACAGATTCATCTTCAGAATAGCTCTCCATTTCTCCTGGGTCCCACGATCCAGCATTAACTTCGGCCACTTTAATCTTTCATCACAACTATTCTCTCCAGCTCCAGCCTAGTCCACTCCCATACTGTACCCTGAGTAATCTCTCTACAGGCCAAGCATTGTAAGTAGGCCTCCCACTGACATCACTGTACGAACCCTTCAGTCATTACATTTAGTCGTTGAATAAAGTCCTCTCGAAGCTTGCCTCCTGCCTGCCTTACTCCTCAGGATTCTGACCTTCTTTCAGTTCCTGAGATACCTGATGCTCTCTCTTGCTCCCTAGTGATTTTTAATGTTATTATTTTATGTCTCTCCCTATTCCAAATGTAAAAATAAAATAAATTGGTGATTATTTACTTGCTAAAATTTATTGGATTCTCTAGAAGTCTCTAGAATCCTTCTTTAGGGGGTATCCATTAGCATAACATCACAAATAGATGCAGCTTTATATTCGTAAAATTTGTAAATGAACATTAAGTGTTTTAAGGCTGTGAAGTCAGGCAAGCTATCATACACTGCTTATTGAAAATTGATCCAAGCACTAGGGAAGCTAACACCGCATTGTCTTGTAATGTAAGGCTGAAAAAACCAAGCCCCCGGAATTCATCCCCCAGGTGTATGTACCTGAAGATATTCTTACATGTATGCTCCAGAGAGACATAGAATTTGGTCACAATACCATCATGTATAAAAAATCTGTGGTTTATTTATTCAATGTGATGCTTTGTAACTCAATTCATTAATAGAAGAGAATTTTAAAATTTAACATGAACTTTAAATATTAAAAGTGGAACATAAATTAATTTTTTAAAATGAAATATTAAACAAAACTCACTTCACAAAATAATAGCAACAGCGAGTCCAAATTATACAAAATTTAACAGTATACCTAATACATTGATATGTTTATAGATATTGTTTAGGGATTTTCTTATATGGAGTGAAATTATAAAAAAAAAAGCAAATGATTAATTAATAATCACAAGTCGGGATGGTTACCTTTAAGTGGAAAGTGTAATGGACAAACAGAGGGCTTAAGAGCATAGGGGTTGGCTATTTTATTTAAAATAACACATGTAAAAATATATGTTCATTTTTACATATGATATATTTCCAAATAAAATTATAAGCAAAATCCTGCAAGGATTTTAACCATGCTAAGAATAAAGTAGACCTTTATAGACTATGTTATAATTCAAAGAAGATAATCCTGGGTCTAGTCTTTGGGCAGATGTAATTAAAGAGATGACAGGAAAAGCTTAAAATTATCAAAAATCATTTGGCCTCTAACTTTTTATTAATAACAATGAGCTTCATGGAAATGATATGAGAAAACATGGTTCTGTGAAGGAGCAGAATTCATAACACATCAAGATTTTTGTAGGCAACACTTCGGTATTTCTCTTGAATTCAAATACCAACATTCATAAAAATTAGATATCTAAGGACTGAGGAATCTTACCAAGATAAGTCATTTTCTTTCTTGTTCGTGCTTTTATTATAATTCTTACATAAATTAAGCACTAAAATGCAAAATCATGTTCAGTGGGTCCCATGGGTCACTGATTCATTCAGAGTAGGGAAACTTACATTACCACACATGAGGTTTAACAAATGTGTGTTGAAGGAATGCATGAATTTTTTAAAACAAAGTCATAATGACTTAAAAAGAAGAGAAATTTTAAAAAAGTGAAATACAACTGATAACAAATATATTTCTGATGTTTCGTTTTGTTTTGTTTTAAAGGGTAAAACTGATTTCTGAAGCTAAAATTTAAGGAACTTGACATTTTTGCTAATATAATTTATATCACATTTAAAAATATTATTTATGTAAACAATTTGAAACTATTTTGATCCTCAGCAGTGAACATCTAATTTATAAGGGGAGTTTGCCCTGAATGTCAATTTAGTTGGGCTCTTAAACGGAAGAATGCCCTAAAGAAATTAGTAATAATAACAGAGGTAGGCTCCAATCTTCTGTGCTACGTCTTTCTCTAAATGATTCTTACTATGGTTTAAAAAAGCACAGCAGCTATATATTTGCATAAGTTACCATACTTACTATGACAGCTGGTAACTTTAATAGTGATAATGATATCAGCTAAGACATTTTTTTCAGAATTTTCATGTGTCAGACACTGAGCTAATTGGTTTACAAATTTCATCTAATTTATGAGTAGCTACAGTTATTCCTCCTATTTTGTAGATGACTGAACTTAATGGTGTTAATTGCCTTGCCCGTAAATGCACAGAACCAGGATTAGAACTCAGGCGGCAGGCCGCAGTGGAACATGTGTCCTGAACTGACGTATACTTGTGCATTTGATCTCAAATGACTGGGATAATCAGTTCAAACAACAAAAAAGGAAAAGTAATGCCAATAAAAGTTACACAGATCAACTCAAGAGACTCAGTCCCCCATTGTCAAATGAGGACCACTAATCTTCCCTCAAAAACGTTTTTACATGCTCAGAAAGAGGGGAAGGAATGGTACAGCTGTCAAGAGGTGAATAGAATTGCTGGCTGACTTAATTTGAAAAGCTAGTACTTCCCCTCCCAAAGAAAAAAATTGTTTCTGGAAATAAAAAAATAACAGCATAAGATTCTGTACATGGTTAAAATGCATCTGAAATACTGTGTTCGGTCTTAGATGCTTTATTTTAGAAAATAATTTAATACCTAATTAGAGAGTCTAAGAGATAGACATGTTTGAAAGGCACATCATAGGAAGGATAGTTAAAAAAATTCAAACAACATCAATGTAAAGCGTGATGAGACACAACAATTTCCTCTGTTAGAGCCACGTGGAAAAAGAGAAATGAGACATTCTGAGTAATTCTTTGGGCAGCACCATACCCATCACTTTGTTCTCAATATGCTGAAGAGTCCACTCAGACCTCTCCAAGGGGCGCTGGCCAGCTCCGGAGACACTGGCCTGAAGAGTTAAAGCAGAAGCTGAGTGAATCCTGTTAAAGCTGTGACGCTGGTCAGTTCTGCACCGAGAGGCAGGTGAGCTCAGCCAGCTCGAAAGCGTCTTCAATTTCTCAGATCAAATTTTATGTCTGCATTTTAATGGGGGGAAGAGAGAAAAGAAAAGGAAATAACTTTTCTCCCTATTTTCATTCTGCGTGTAGCTAAATAAAAGTATAATTCAATTTAAAATAATTTACAGCCCTTCTCATCCTAAAACCATTTCCCACACAGTATGTGCCACATGGAATATGGAAACAACAGCCTGAGTTTTGTTTTCAAGGGTTAAATAATTATTTATATATCGCCATGTGTATTTTAACTGTACTTAGCAGTTAGGACCCAAAAGTGAATTTTGTTTTTGACCTTTACGTAAAGCATTAGTAATTTTACCCATTAGCAGTAAAAAAGCCTGTAAACTGTCTAATTGGAGGTCTAGAGGCTATTGCACAGAGAAAGATGGAGAGCCTGGGTTCACACATTTTCTACACATTCCATCATCAGATTGAGCAACGCGTCCCCCTGTGGGAGATGCTTATCTTCAATGCTTATGACAATTCATCATTAAAACAAGATTAAATGCTTATCATTTTTAAAGCTCAGATTTCTCAGTCATTTCTTTCAGCTTAATTACCTTTCTATAAAATTAACAACTAGGTGATTGGGTGCGGGTAGGGGGGAAATCCACTAGGTTAAGAATCCAAAAGACTGAGTTGCTGACCAGTCTTCACCATAACCTCGCTGTGTGACCCTTAGGCATCATAAGTAACGTATTTGAACTTTTGGGGTATGGTTACAATAAAAATCACGCAGTGGCCCTCTTAACCTCGCAAAGACACAGGGCAAATCACATTTATTCTATTGAATACTTGCTGTTCACTGTATATTGAGCTTGTTCCTGGGGAAGGATGAATGTAAACCCAAGGCAGTGCCCTGGGAAATTTCAGTGATTTGGAAATCAAGCCAGAGAATATTTTACAGATGTGGATATAAACCACTCAAAAAGGGAAGATTATCCTGTGTCTTCATTACACAGCACAGTGCCCGGAATGTGCAAAGTACTCGAGCTCTTTTTATAAATCATCTCAAATAATTTCCCCTTCACCCTGACATCAGCATTGTTATTCCCATTTTATACATAAGGAAAAGAAAACCAAGGAAGACAAAACTGGCAAAAAAGTGGGAATAAAACTCGGGCTCTCTGAATAACTTTTGTAATAGAAATGCATTGCTAAGGTAATGGCAGGTGCTACGCATACGTAGCAAAACTCTAAGGCAGTTCTAAATTCAGTAAACACTTCAACAGATGAGTAAATGAATAAGTAAATAGTTAATACCCCAAAAGTTCAAATACGTTACTTATGATGCCTAAGGGTCACACAGCGAGGTTATGGTGAAGACTGGTCAGCAACTCAGTCTTTTGGATTCTTAACCTAGTGGATTTCCCCCCTACCCGCACCCAATCACCTAGTTGTTAATTTAAAAGAATCAATGTAGTAAAAAGGTGTTCATATTCCTTCATTGAGGTTTTAACCACAATATTTCAGTCATTATTTCATTTCTCGGTTCTGATCTCCTTTTAGTTTTACACGCAATTAAGAAGTTATAATTTACTCGTTTCCTCTTTTGAGTTCAAGGCTAGTCCCAGTTGAAAGCTATTCTGCACTAAGCACTATCAAGCATCCCGACCCAGAGAGAGGATTTCCTCCCGTGGGATGTTCAGGGCTTCCCGGGCCTGCTGCAACACAGCTGTTCCAGCTCAGCCGGCTCTCCCTCTTCAGTTCCTGGTCCTTTGAGCTTTCTCCTGCTTTCCGATCACTCAATCCCTGCAGGATAAGTGTCTTCTAGGAGCATCTGCCCTTCCCGGTTTCTGATTTACAGCTACTCTCTGTTCAGCAAAGGTGAATACATTTTACTGTTGGACCAGATACCTTAATCCCATCCACAGCATCCAGGGCTGCTCTGTTTTCTCTTAACTCGCACCCTCTCTCTGGGTCTTATCTTAGCACCTCTAGATTTATAGGCATTTATTGTCTCACGCTGACATAATTACTCATAAATTTTCTTCCTTTGCAAGACATAAGCAGGAGAGTTATCCTAATCACAGCTGGCTGTTTTCTGTAGAAGACAACCTTTTAAGCATTGATGAGTGGCAGATACCAAGAAAGTGAGAATGGACAAGTCTTAGGAAAGTTAGTCCCAGAGGGACTATCAAGGTACTTATCACCAGGGCAATCAGAACTGAAACCATGCTCAAGTGCTCCTTGCTTGTCCTGCATGCAGATGACTTCTCCCAAACCACCTTGAGGTGCTTCAGCACAAAACAAGATTTGCAAAAGAACTAACGTTTGTTGACTTTTTGTGTTTTGCACAGACCTCATAACAGAACAATAGATTTCGAAGTAAACATGTTAGTGTTCCATATTGCACACTATCGTTTTTACAGTTGCAGTCTCAGAGCAGATCATCGTGGCAGGTTCGTGACCTGTGATTTAATAGAAGGAATACTACTGCTCGGCTGGCGTGGCTCAGTGGTTGAGCATCGGCCCATGAACCAGGTGATTACAGTTCGATTCCCGGTCAGGGCACGTGCCTTGGGTTGGGGGCTCCATCCCCAACGGGGGGTCGTGCAGGAGGCAGCCGATCGGTGACTCTCTCTCTTCATTGATGTTTCTCTCTCTCTCCCTCTCCCTTCTTTTCTTTGAACCAATAAAAACATATTTTAAAAGAATAATAAAAGAAGGAATACTACATCTGAAGACTGTGTGCCCCACTGTTTCAGTCAAGAAACAATAAAATTCATATGCCCTTTAACAATGATTGAAAGTGTAATCATAAAATGCTACTTTTTTGCACATTAAAGAAGCTGTTATATACCCTGGTGATGACGACAGTGCATTAGGAGGACAGCAGCCCATCTGGGCAGGGGGCTTCCTTTAGCTTCGCACTGCGTCATCACCAGGACAGGCCTCGTGTCCTTCCAAAGTGCGCAAGCAGACATTAATACCACGCAGGATGTAGGGCCGCGTTCGACTCAGCAGTGTGGCGAGGTGGTGCTAGCATAAAATAATGACTTTAGTCACCTCTTTTGGCAATGAGACTGGCATTGGAAGGACTTGAGTGTAGGATTTTGGTTTGTGTTAGATGCTACTCCCCTGAACGTTTCACAATAGAGAAGGTAGTTTGTAAATACTGTCAATATTTTCTTTCACCTTAAGGAACTTTGAAATTTCCAAAAGATCAAAGTAAACCAGAAAAATAAATAATTAAAATTATAGAGTTCATAGTCTTAAAATATTTTTAGTCTTTAAATTAATTATATATTGTAATCTGTCATAACATGTTTACTATGTAATGGTGTAATGAGAGTATTAAGATTATGGCAAATAATATGATTTATCCTTTTACAAAGTTTTTAAACATATATATTTTAAAAGAATAATTTAATAGAGAGGAATGTAATATTAAATTTTGGGGAAAGAGACACATTGAGAGAGTCATTCTAAGTATTAGAATTCAGGAAGGTGTTTTCTCTCTGAATTCACCAGAGACTACAAAGCATATTTTTGTTAATTTTCTATTAAGATAAAGTTATTTTACATTTTTTCACTATGTATTATTCTTTTTAAAAAAACATACGACACCACATTCAAAACAGAATGTTCTTATATTTTTGGACTTTTGTAATTATCACATCAGAGCTTTTATCAGATACTCTTAAGTTAACTTTTAGTCATTCCACATCGTTCTTATTAAGAAAATAATGCAACCGTTTTCACTATTCTTTATTTTTTTAAGTGTGAGTTCCTAATGATTTTTTAACACTCAAAATTAATGATACAAAAGCTCCATTCTCTGTGACCACAGTTTAATAGTATAAGCAACACCCCCCCCCCACACACCATCTCTCTACACATACCACACACACACACTTGGACACACATATTTAAAATAATATTTTCATTTTGACAGTTATTCATACGTGTAATAACTAAGGATTAGTGGTATTTGCCTGACATTTATGATAATTAACCTATGTTTACTTTGCAAATAATGCTAATAATTTTCCAACTCTCACGCTTAACCTACATAATTATAACAGTCTTTATGGCTGCTGCTAAGGAGAGTGACAAAAGGCTTTCAGTTTCATTGCTCCAATAAAGGGAATTGGGGAGGATGGAGGGGGAGAGACCAGAGACTTTCCAAAAACTTCTTCCAGATTGACACTTGCTTTTCTACCCAGAAATTCTTGGAGGAAAAAATAATAGCAAAGCTCCCAGGCAGCAGGAATGCTAACAGCCATCATTCCAACTGGACTGTGGGATGCAATGGAATTAATCCTAAAATTGCAATCAGTTAACTAGTCAATAATGATTAATATTGGAAATCGTTGAAATTAGTATCTTTCCCACTTTGATAGTAAAAGTTCTGAAGGAGTAAGAGAGTAAGGGGGTGAGAGCGCCAGAAAGGGGACCTTTCCAAGGAGTCTTTGAAGACAAAGGGGATGGAAAACGGGGCAAGTGCAATTTTCAAAATTTTGACATGGCCATTCTGCTTCTCTTCAAAATTGTATGCGTAAGTTCAAGCTCATCAATGCTTACCCTGTACTAATAAACTCATGGGTGTGTCTTACCGGAGTGTTTCATTTGGTTGGCATAAGACTGGTAATTAGTGGATTGGTTATTTTTATGTTTGTTTCACTGCCCATGGCTGACCACCGTAGTGTTTGAGGGGACATTAAAAAATGGTGTCACAGTCACACCATATTGATCTGCTGAACAAAGACACTGAGTGGGTACTAGTACGAGCAATGACCCCACGACTATGACACAGCATAGTCCATTTTCTGTGTGTCACTTGTTAGTTAGTAAAATTAGGACGAGACTGCCAGGAAGAGTAGAGAGTGTAAAATGTCCTTTTATGCAGAGATGGACAGTCTTGGTTACATGAACTGGGAAAAGGGTAAGTTTAACATAAAGGAAATGGGGGGGGGTCCCCAGGGGTAGCAGAACCGAGAGACCAGGTTAAGGGTTAAAAAACAAAAGCCAGTCTTGGTTCACATCATCATAGAAGATTATATCAGGTAGACAGAGGCTGGGTCTCCCCAAACAGAAAGTGGGTGTCTGAGTGTAAGAGCAACTAGGAGACTCTGGGAAGAAAAACACAAGTCAAACTTTAGGTTGTTAAGCAGTGAAACCAAAGCCCCAGCAATTAGTGGCATGCTACTCTTGCATGGCGAGGCCGGTGTCCTCACATCATAGGCTTCCGACCAGAGAAACAGGCAGCGGGGTGTTTTTTTTAAAAAAATTCTATAAGATTTACATAAACTGGAAAGCAAGTAGGTCCAGAGACACACCTACAGTCTTTTACCTTCTTGTGCCAATTTATAATAGCAGCCATTATGTATTTTCTGAAAGTAATTGAGGCCTGGGGAGAAACTTACAAAGCTCAAACACTTTGGTTGTTCATAGTTAAAAGATTTAGAACTGAAGCCTGATACAACAATATCTCATCTCAAGCTAAAAGTAGCACAATAGAGACGTTAAATTTGGAATTATTCCCAAGAGAAGTGAACAAAAGAAAGTTTAACCTCAGTGATGTGGAATTATTTTGTATTGCATCATAGAGACAAGGAAATCCTTTGAGATTACCTTCTATTTGGGATTGATTATGCCTGCTGTTTTCCACATATTATTCTCTGGGACTGCCTGTGTACAGAACACACTTTCTTATTTAATCCTCATGTAAATAGTGATTGCAATCGTTATGCTGGTATATTGACTACCTCCATCAAATTTGTCCTTATGGCCAGAATGTGGCTAGAAGAGGAAAACTTAAATATATAAATCTAAGGAAGAGTGAAAGAGAATGGATTTGAAGAACTTCAGCAGGACATGCCACATAGTATAATACTAGGGTTTTCTCTCTCAAATGATTTTAAGAAAGGTTTTGCAGTAATTCTCTGGACATATTCTCATGGCTAGGATAGTGAAGATGATATAATGGCATTAATTAAAGCTGTGTGTGTATGTCTATAGAACTGCGGGATCATGGAAGTTAGCCTAACAAACATACCATCAACAAATCTTCATCATAGCCTGTGAGCCAAGCATTACTATAACCTTAGTAATAGTACTATAACTATGGTATTATAGTACTATAACTATAATTTTAGTACTATAACTATAATTTTACAAGTGTGTTAACTGAACCTCAATATGCCTAATTAATCAGGTCAAACAGTAAGTCCTAGAGTTAAGCTCTGGTGTCTGAGGGACCAGGTTTCTAGTCTGTTTTGTTACCCAACCTCAAAATTATCGCTCAGGTATAAAACACAGCAAACACTAGAGAGTCAAGAGTACCTAACAAGCCTGATAACAAGGACTGTCACCATGAGCAGGACACTTAACATCTCTAGTCTTCCACAGTGAAATTCAATGGTTGGGTGGCATAATTCATCAGCAAGGTCCATGGCAGACCTCGGGGGCGTGGAAGACACATCTCTCAGTGAGAGGGAGGCTTGACTCAGGCTGCTTTGCTCCCTGATGTCCTAGGTGAGGTCCTGTTCAATGAGGAGAACACAAACCACATGACAATTTTCATTCCCTAACCCAGCCCCCTGTGTAGCAGCATCAGTCAAAGTCTAACAAAAAAGGTTGGTTACTTTATGTGCTACCCTGAAAGGCAAATTTTATCATGAGGAGGCGAGACTTAAAAAAGTGGGATGCTCAAGGTTCCACAGACAATGAGAGCGTAAGAAACGCTTCAACCCAGATTGCTTGGAAATGTTACTTTAATAAATCATAGCAATTTATAAGAAGTACTGCTTTAAAGAAGAAAGATGAATAAACTGGAATTCAATCTAGTTCTAACCCTGTGAAAAACTGAGCCAGTGACCTTGGGCAAATTATCTGAACCTCAGAGTATCAAAAACTTCATTTTCAAAGTAAAGGATTGCACTAAACTCTCTAGTTTCGTCATCTTCTAAAATTATATTTATAGTCATAGGAGAATGCCCATGTTGGGGGAGAATGTAGAAAGGTGACACTGTGCTCTGGATGCTACTGAGAAAAATATCTAGTGGCTGTTGTTTGGAAGCCTTGTGTGTATTCTCAAATAGTGAAAACGATTCCCAGGTAAATTTAAGACCACTATCATGCAATAGTACAGATTAAGAACTGGTTCCAAATACTAAAATTAATCTATAATTGCAAAACATAAAGTAGTTTTAATGTAAGACTTTTTAAAAAAATTAAGGAACTCCAGGTATTAGATGCCACATTTCCTTTTTAATATTACAAACTTGATTTTTAGAAAAATGCATGTGATGTCATGGAAGTTCCCTTAGAACCCAAATTGAATCAGCACAAGTAAAATGTTGAGTCCATAATCCAGTTAGAGGGAAGCATCATTGTTGAGGGATATAGTACCAAAAACCATTTTATGGAGACAAATTGCCTCACAGGTTCTGGCAGTGATTTTTTTTTCTGTGCACGTGGCTTTTCAAGGTGTTTATCCTATTGTCCCAATTCTTTCAGGAGTGTTTTATGCCAAGGGCCTTAGTTTAATATTCTTTGAACCACGTCTTGAGCTATTTGGATAATAGGTGCTATATAAATCTAATAAACAATTGGTAAATGTTAGAAAATATTACACGGGAGCACATTAAAATGAAGTTTCATTATGCTGTGTTTGGCTTTGACAGTGTTCATAAACCATAGCGTGTTTAGATTAAATTCATTTCCAATATCATACCAGCTCACCACATGTTTGGGAAATGATTTTTAAAAAAATGAAACTTCCCTGAGAGTGATCACACTTTTCCTAAATACTCCTCTTTAAGCTGCAGCTGAAAAGTCTCATCTGTCACGTTCCAAACAATTCTTCAGTGAAAGACACAAATTATGTGTAATATCTGTATGTAAATATTATAATAGCACCGCACCACCCGAAATTACATTTCAGCTTCTCCAAGTTCATAGGTTCAAGTATAATGTGTTCAAGCATACCTGCACACTAAGGTGACAATAATCTAAGAAATAGGAACAATTCAAAATGGCATAAAGCTTTTTTTCAGCAATTTTCCACACTTGATGGATTACATATTTTTTAAGCACTAAGCATGAATTAGTTTAAAAACAAATGTATTCAAACAAGGGTTGGCCAGCTCTAGTAGGAGAGTCAGTCCGTGAGGTGGGACTACTCCATTACCTTTTCCACCCCATCCTACCTTTGGATTTTACTGTGCTCTCGTAGATCTTACAAAAACCTGATTGTTTATGCCTCATATCTAGATGTATGTGAGTATTTAATCACAGACTAAAAGTGATGAAGGAACTTAATTTTCCTCTCATTCAGAATTGACTTTCTATAGTTTTCCAAATCAAGGGAAAGAGTGCCTACATTTCTTAGTCAACCAAATTAATTAATGGCAAACTTATTAATTAGGCCCATCGAAGAACAGGGTAAGCAGCGTGGAAAGGAGGGAATCCCAAACCCCACTCCTTTGTTCCTATCTGACATTCATGGAATAAAACGTAGGTGTTAAAAGTAAGGATAAGTTGAAGTAGGTTATGCAGGAATGTAAATCATGCATGTATTTAGGAAGTCTGATCTCTAGTGCATATATCGAGAATGAAATGTTCATTTGTTCCCTGACAGTAATTAATCAGTGAACAAGCCTGATTTATGAAACTGGTGGGACCAGACAAGAGACGACGAAGTGTCCTTTCTATATGGAAAATTTGTGAGTCAATGAACTGTCTTCAAATTGGTGTGTCAATTAAATACAAGGGTCACACTTAAGGTCAGTAAGGTCCTGTGTTCAGCACTAAAAGAACAAGGTTGTAATTCTTACCTCATGAGATTAAGCAGTGGGGGCTTTCCATGCAAATTGACAGGCCATCTATAGTTTGGTCAGAGACTAGGTGTGTGCATGTGTGTGTGTGTGTGTTTGCCAGGACACACATCTTTCAGTAGCGGGAATGTTATCATTAATTATATATAACATTCTGAGATTCCTGGTACAGGTAACATCAATGTGGTAGAGAAAGAAGGAAGTTAGACAGTGTTACATCAAGGGCAAAAACAACTTTAACCAAAACAAAACAAAACAAAACATAAAATCAGACCCAAATCTGTGGGACTGAGAAAAGATACCAGACAAAAGAAATTTTATAGTTTCATCTACAACTTGGTGAAATTAAAGGCAACGTTTTCCAAAGACCAGGGCTTCACTCCCATAGAATGTACACTAAATGCTCAGAATCATTTGAGACTCTCCCACCTTGGCAATAGTAAGTCAATAACATTTTTTCTTTGCCTACCAGTGCCATGGAAACGTGAAAAGCAAGTCACTTTTTTTTTTTTTTTTTTTTTTAGTGTTTTCTACTTTCTTGTTGGATTTGTTTTCTCCTAGGGAAAAATCAATAGTAGATTGTGGGAATAGAACCAAATCTATGAAATAGCTCTAACACTTAAGAAAATTGCCACTTACTTAAGAGAAGTTGAAGGGATATATGCATACAAACACACACATGTATCAGAAATTCCATATGAAAATATTTCTCTCTATCTTGAGCACTTAGAAGAGTGTCTGCCAATTAATACGCGGCTTACAAATATTTTAAATAAATTAATAGAAAAGTAATCATTTAGACTACAGTTGCCTTTGGAGATCAGGAAAGACACCAGTATAGACTATGTACACTAAGTTAAGAAAGTCTTCACAGAAAGGACCAGTTTGACACAGGATTAGAATATGCACAGGCAGAGAGGTATATGGAGAATATTACATGACATGAACTTGATTCAGGGGAAAAACAAGCATGATATATAGGAAGGGAAGTGAGGGCGAAGGCCTAACTGGAAGAGTAAATTTATCTGGCAGTTTATACCTATATAGGGCCATATAGGGTCATATTAGGTAGGGGCAAGTTATGGTTTGTTCTTTCTGAAAAATTCAGTTGCAGTGCAGTTGGGCAAATTCTTCTTTATATACAGTGGTTGAGGGGAATACAGAAGATAAAGACCTTGGTGTTTGGGATATTTTTATAAGATACATTTTTATTGTTATTGTTGTTATGGAGAGCAAAGCAAATCTTTAGAATTCAGTGGGCCTTTACCAAATATTTCCATACCACTTGTTCACAGCGTATGGTAGACATTATATTCTACCTAGTAAAATTCCTAATTATCATGTTTCTAAACTTCCCCAAACTTTATTTAGGCATATATCCCCTAGTCCCCCACACCCACAGTTAGATATGTGCTTCGGGGATGTTGACCATGACCTCTTCAAGGGCCAGATGCTTTGTAGGTAATTCACTCCCCCAACCTTATGCCATAACTATTTTTTTTTCAGGCATTGAGGTCTAGGGTAACCATCGCTTTTTTTTTTTTTTTTTTTTTAATTGATTTCAGAGACTATTTCAAAAATAGTAATAAGACTTAATTCAAGCAAAGATAAAGAGGAAATTTTTGTTACTGAACATTGGGAAAGACATCTACTTGTCTTTAGGAGGAAAACACCTACGAACAAGCTCTCTCTTCCCCTGAATGACCAAGTACTGAGGAGCCTGAAGTACTGCCTGCATTTTGCAGCCACCTAGAAGAAGCCCAAAGGCCATTAGGTTAAACCAAACACCAGGCATGAGCCACCTCAGTGCTCCTAACATATGCATCACTAAATTATAAAGCTTGTATCTGTTTTTCTGTTACCTGCAGCTGAAACCATCCTAATTAAAATACAGAACTTAAGTAAATCCAATTAAAGGACTAAGCACAGACTGTGGTTTGGTTCATATGTTTTTTTATGCCAATTCCTCATAAAACATTTATGTGCAGATTTTTTTTTTATAATACAGATTGACCTTTTAGCATTCTAAAATCTTCCTATAATATGACACAATTTCTTGTTAGCATAAGACAAACTTAATTAACTCTGAGCATTTCTGTTACTTTAGATAAATCCAATGGCATGTCCTTAGAGTAATGTAATTGGCTTTCCAGTATAATGCATATTATACTAATTATAATATATCTTCTACACATGACAGAATACATGTGCCTTAAATTAACTTCATTTGAATCTATGGAGAGTTGGGTGATACCTCCACATTTATATTCTTTTAAAATTAGACTCACTTCTCTCTAACTCTAGTTCTTTATCCGGTCAAATGAATATATTTCTTTAAGGTAATCAAAGTGTCAAGGGGAACCCACAGTATCTGGAAAGTCTAAAAAAAAAATCATGGCATTGAATTTGATTTAAACATATTTCAAACCATGAAAAAAATAAATTGCTAGTTGGCTTTCCTTTTGAAAAGTACTTTTTCATAAGTTTATTGAAGCATCTGAAGGACTTGTATAGATTTTAGCTTATGATAAATAAGTTGCACACTTTGCTTGCATACACTGAAAATCACTTAGAGTAAAAAGCAGCGCTGAGTATATATGATGTCATTTGAAAATGCTGTGCTCCATTCTCCTGTTTGTAGTTGCTTGAGGGCTGCCTTTGTGCTATCGGGATGATTTCAATTACTTAAAGCATGTGTTCTGTTAAAAGATTGATTTTTCTCTTATACATTTCCCATCTCATCGCTCTGCTTTAAAGAAGGGAAGTTTATATTTGATGGTGTCATGATCAGACCAACTGTGTTTTGCTGTTATCATTCCCATCATTAAGAACTCCCATGTTTATGCCAATGATAAGACGGACTAAAGCCGGAGATAGTTCGAGGAATTGAAATCAAGCTACTTTTCCCAGATGGGTCAATTTGCGGGAAGATGGCATGACTTGCCAAAACCACAGAGCTACTTATGGTAAGAACTGCAACATAGATCCTGAGCCTTCAGACATCAGACCAGCTCAATGCATCACCGCTCACCTAAACATCTAAAAAACGGAGGGGCAAAGAATCACAGATCTTAAAATCATTGTGGTTATTTGTAATAAACTCAGGTAGATGTTATTTGTATATTCTCCTACTACTACTACTAAGGTAGACTTTCTTTTAATATTTCTTAAATATTTT
This sequence comes from Miniopterus schreibersii, assembly GCF_964146895.1. Taxonomy (NCBI): domain Eukaryota; kingdom Metazoa; phylum Chordata; class Mammalia; order Chiroptera; family Miniopteridae; genus Miniopterus; species Miniopterus schreibersii. The sequence goes on from NC_138101.1 coordinate 188,736,552, forward strand.
TTTCTCCCTTCCTTTTCATAAAGTCACAGGTCTGGATGTTGCGATTTCTTTTGGGGTGCAAGTCAAGCTCCCATATACCTTATTCTCTGAGCATTGCAACTATGTTTGTGTTGCATAACCCTGAAGATCTCCGGCAGTTGAATGGGTGAGGGGAAAATGACTGAAGTGACCAATCAAAGTTGTTGAGCTGCTTCTATTTTCTGCACAAAAATTTAGAATTTGGACACTTAGGTTCTCACTAATCAGTGTTAAGAGTTTGAATTGTAAGTCATGAAAAGTCAAATGTTCACGCCAAAGTAGAGAAAGCTGTTTTTCAGAGAGGAGGAAAAAAAGAAAGCTATCTAGATCTGGAGGGGCTGATAAAAGAAAACATACATACATTCAGAGAGATGGATAGTGTAGGAGCACTGCAATCTCCAAACAAACCCAATAATTTGTCAGTGTTTAAGTGATTTTAATACTTTTTTTGCAATAAAAAATAAGTCAAATTTTGAGACTCTCACATATAAAAACCATCATGCTTTCTTTGTGTGCACAGAAGTCTGTAGCTTTGGCAAACAAGCAGAATAAATAAAGGAAATCAAATTAAATTTAAAAGGATGCATATTTTTGGCTTAAAAATGATTGTATTGGTTTTAAAAAATTACTTATTCTTTGGGTTTATTTTAGATCAAAGCTTAATTTGTTTGAACATTAATCTGTTTAATTATTTATTTCAGAATGCTTACTGTGATCCAAGCATCATTGAAAGGCATTAACTATATAAATGTGAGAGAAAAAATATTGAAATTCCAGATGCTTTTTTTTTGACAAATTGATCCTAAAGTTTATATAGAAATGAAGGAACCTATATTATTTAAATTATTCTTGAAAAAGAACAAACTTGGAGCACTCACGCTTTCTTTTGTAACTTCCTGGGAGCTACAGTAAACAAGATAGTGTGGTATAGTCACAAGGATAGATACATGGATCAGTGGAATAGAGCTGAGAGTTCAGAAATAAATCATGGCATTTATGGTTAATTAATTTTGGACAAAGGTGCCATGACATTGTAATTAGGTGAGAATAATCTTTTCAATAAATGGTGCCAGGACAACTGGATAGCCACATAAAAATAAGGTTGGACTCTTAAAACAAAAATTTATACAAAATGGATTGTAGGCCTAAATGTAGAAGCTAAAATGATAAAATCTTAGAAAAAAATAGGAGTATATTTTTATGACCTCAGATTAGGCAGTGGATTCTTAAATATCACAGTAAATTGTGAGTGAAAAGATAAATAAATTGGACTTGACAAAAATTAAACTCTCTTGTGTTTCGAAGCATACCATCGACAAAGTGAAAATACAATCCAGAGAATAGGAAAAATATTTGAAAATCGTATATCTGATACAGATTTGTATCCAGAATATAAAGAACTCTTCCAACTAAAGAGTAAACAGATAAATAACCTAATTAAAAACCTAACAAAACATTTGCATATTAATTTCTCCAAAAGAGGTATAGAAATGATCTATAAGAATATAAAAATTAGCTCAACACTACGAGTCACTAGGAAAATGTAAATCAAAATCACTTCACATCCAGTAGCATGGCTAAAATAAAAAAGAAAGACAATGACCAGTGTTGGAAGGATGTGGAGAAATCTGAACCCTTATATATTGATATTAGACAATGGTGCAGCAACTTTGGAACTGTTGGTCAGCTCCTTAATATCTTATACAAAGAGCTTCCATATGAGCCAGCCACTTTATTCCTATATATATATACCCAATAGAAATAAAACATATGCCCATGAAAAAATGTATACATGAATGTCTCTAGGAGCATTATTCATAGTAGCCAAAAGCAAAACCAATTCAAATATCTATCAACTGTAAATAGATAACCAGAATGTGGTATATCCATGTAATGGGACATTATTTGGAAACAGAAAAAGGTATGACTGCCTTGCCAGCATGGCTCAGCGTTTGAGCATCGACCTATGATCCAGGAGATTGAGGTTTGACTCCTGGTCAGGACACATGCCCGGGCTGTGGGCTCGATCCCTAATAAGGGGCATGCAGGAGGCAGCTGATCAATGACTCTCTCATCATTGATGTTTCTATCTCTCTTCCTCTCCTTTCCTCTCTCTGAAATCAATAAAAACATATTTTTTTTAAAAAAAAGAAAGTTATGACTTAATGATACATGCTATATTATGGATGAACTTTGAGTATATTATGCTAAGTGACAAAAGTCAATCATAAAAAATGACACATTGTATGATTCCATTTGTATAAAATGTCCAGAATAGGCAAATCCATGGAGACAGATAGATCTGTTGTTCTAAGGTCGTGGGGCAGGGAGCAATGGAGAGTGGCTGCTAATGTACACAGCATTTCTTTCTGGGTTATGAAATAGTCTGAAATCAGATAATGATTGTGGTTGCAGAACTCCGTGAATATACTAAAAGAAAAATTTAAATTGCACATTTTAAAAGTGTGACTTTTATGGTATATGACTTATATTTCAATAATCTATATAAAAAGTAAAAATAATGAAACACCTAGTAAGTTGCAATTCTGAACAATGAGCCCATAAAATTTTGCTTCAGAACTGTGTAAACCAACCTTTTACTCTTCATAGGGAACATTAGTTTTACAGACCTCCTCTGCAAGTGTTGATCCTCACAGTGGATCTATGGGTGGCCAGGTAGCAATTACTATCTTAATACTGAGGGTGAGGCGAAATAGTTTAAAGTAAGACTGAAAACCCAATGTTTGCTTTCTAAATCCAAGACGGTTTCTTTCATCTCACTTCTTCATGTTGCTGCTAAGTGGATTTAGTAATGAATGTACTTTTTGTACTTGGATTTTTTAGTGTGGTAGTAATTTTTACTTCCAGGAATTTGTATTTAATAAATAATGATTTTTTTTCTATTGCCTTCTAAAATCTGTGCAAATGCTGTGTTGAAATAAAATTACAGACCTGTGATACGCTTTATCACATATTTATATTTATCACAAGTTTATATCCTGATAATAACAGCAGTTTAACCTCTTAAATCTACTCAAATTCAAGTCTCAGTCTTTTGAAAAGTAAACCTCATAACAATCACATTCTTTAAACATGGCGTTAATAAAGAAATCAGCCTATTGCACACACACACAAGGTGTGTTCCAAGCTAATGTATTAAACCAATGTGGAAGTGTAGCCATGACCAATATATTCTTCTAAATATTGATTCACTGGCAAACCATTACTTTTTTCCTAAAGTTTTCCAATTCATATGGAAACCATTCGTTATCCCAGCAAACTTCCACCGCACAAACAAATCAATGGACTGTGCGCACAAACCAATACATTAAACTTATAGTTCAATAAAATCGTTGCATGCAACTATTTTTTTCATATGTGTGACAATCCAGTTTTGTCAAGCTCTTACAAATATTACTGTTGATTTTCCCCCCGGATAGCACTAAATTTGGGGAATCAACATACAATTTAGTGTTTCTTCCTTTTATTGTACAAAATATGCACAAGATCTTAAGGCTCTATTAATTTCTGGCAGCTTAGATGTTGATATGCAGGTACCACCTTTACCACTTTTTAACTTTAGAGGATAGTTATTTTAGCATCAGGAAAAGAAAAAAAAAAAGCCAGCCATTCCAGATGGATATCATTTCCTGGTTCATATAAGAGCAGCTTGTGAAAAGAGAGTAATTACTGTTTTATGCCACTAAGTAATTACTGAGAGGTGATTAATTTATTTGGTTCTTAAAACTATAATAGAAGCTCTTACTTTCACTTAAAACCAGTTTGGAGACTTTTCACATAGGTGATGAACCTTATTTTTGGTTAGAAATGTACATTGTTCATTCATGGGGTTGTATTTTTATTTTACTGTCGTTTTTATTAGAGTTTTAAACTTGACTTCATATCCAGGATGAAATTGCTACTCAAATGCAAGTCATTAGAACTCTTTCAAGTTGGCAGCTCCAATGGGAAAGGCCAAGTGCTGTGGAGATCCCAGTAACTAGCCTTTCTGGGCAGAAAGGCTCCATCCTGACATTGTACATGGTACCTTCTGATGTCTCCATGCCTAATAAACATACCAGACTTTGAGGTCGCCTTTTTGTACACCTGTTTAAAAAAGCCAACTTACTCTGAGAAGTGGCATTAACCTTTCATTTTAATTCTTTTCTTTATTCTAAGCTGCTGGGTTGCTCACTCAGTATAAAATCATGCAGGGTGTCGTTGGAATGTCATTGGCATGAAAATGGATCCCAGGCTTGTGGAGATGAGCCCCGGAAAGAAACGTCACCGACATGGCCCTCGTGGTTCACATGGGCATTTCGAATGGAACATCTGGATTACTACATTATTTCCTTTGATTTCCCGATAACTACATCTTTATACATTAGCTAGTTTGTAAATAAACCCTTTCTGTCTCACCCTATTTTTGATAGTTCATCTGTTTCTTGCTAGCACCTGCCTGATCCCGAAGCATAATTTGGAATTAAATAAGGACCTGCTTTTTCTCTGTAATTTCTACATGGAGTGAAAAAGTTGTTCAGATATCTAGATCTAGTTTCTGTAGAATATAAATATCTACAATATCCATTGAAATGAATAACTGTTTTTTTTTCTGCCCACCCTCCCCCCATTTTTGATGGAATTAGTTGGTGTCCCATAGCCAAAGTCTGCGCTTACACAAGATGGGAAAATCCAGCCATAGGAAATTTCTGGTTTTCTTATCTAGTATCATTGTCCTCACGCAGAGATTTCTTTTCTAGGCTGAGAAAAATAATGAGACACATATCTAAACTAACTTGAGAACAGGCCTCCTATTTATAGCCCAATAATACAAATATTCAAGTTCCTTGCAATTTTAATTATTTTTTATAAGTATCATCAGATACATTTTTGAACTGTTGCATATAAAGTTGAAAAATAACTATTGATATCTCCTTGGAGTACAGTTTATTTAAAAAAAATCATGAGAATTTTATGACTTTTCTCATTAAAATACATTTATAATATAATTTTCAAGTAATCGAAATAAGCAAAAAAGACTGGTTTGCAAAAGTGAGCTTCCCCTTGATTCTGCCACCATCTCGCTGGTTCTTTCTCATTACCATTTGCTGACTCTCTGCCTTACTCCTGACCTCTTAACTTGGAGGTAAACTTTTTCTTATCCATCTATACTCACTCTCTGAGTTCTCTCAACCAGTCTTACTACTCTAAATACCTTTTATATGCAAGAACCGATTTCTCTCCAGCATGAATCTCTACTTGAAATTCTGACACATATATCAAACTACCGGTCCGATAGCTACTTTTGGAAATTTCATAATCATCTCACATTTAACATTCGCAAACCAAACTGCTAATCTTTATAATCCAAACCATACACTCAGTCTTCTCTGTCTTCCGCATACTCCGTCTAATATTCTTAACTGCTCTCTTTCACATTCAACCCATCAGCAAACACTGTTAATTTATTTTCTGAATATTCTAGGAAACAATCCTTCATTGTGTCTCTCCTTGCCTCCGGTGGTTACCAGTAACCCTTAGCACTCCATGGCATATGACTGCATCACCGTAATCTTTGTCTTCACATGGTCTTTTTATTGTGCCTTTTCTGTGTCTTTCAATACACTTTCAATCTAAAAGTCGCTGTCATTTCTTTTATAAAGACGTCAATCATTGGATTTAAGGACCATCCTAATCCAGCATGACCTCACCTTAAATTGATTCTGCTGCAAAGACCCTATTTCCAAATAAGTTCACCATCATAAATTCCAGGCAGACATGAATTTGGGGGGGGGTCTCTATTCGACTCATACACAGCTCCATGCCCCTTAGAGCAGTGGTGCTAAATTGGGGCAATTTGTTTTCTAAAGGTATTTGGAAATATTCGGAGACGTTTTTGGTGTTCACAACTGGAGTTGCTACTGGCAGATGGAGCTTAGGAGCCTGGGATGCTGTTAAATATCCTACAGCACACAGGACAGTGTCCTGTCCCCCAAACGAGGAATCATCAGAGTGAAAACGTTAATAATGCCAGCTGAGAAACCTTGTTCTTGGAGTAAAAGTCAAGATACTAACACTGGCCGAGAGGCCCTTCATATCTGTTAACCCTGCTCAAGACTCAGTGGCCTCCTCTTTTTCCTTGAATATACCAGCCAAGCTCCAGCACTCCAGCTTCTTTTGAAATTCTTGCTTTTCAGATATCAGCATCATAAACTTCCTCACCTCCTTCAGATCTTTCCTCAGTCACCTCTTGATGAATCTTATCCTGGTAACATCATTTCAATTGCAACTGTCATCCCAAAGACTGGTAACAATCCTTATCAGGTTTCATTATTTATCATAATACTTATAGCCTTTCATACTAAGCCATAAGCTAATTAATTAAGTATTGTTAGGGGTTTTTTTATCTTCTCCCAACAAATGCTACACAAAAACGGGGGTTTTTGTCTGTTTATCTCACCGATATATTCTCAAAGCCAGAGGGGTGCCTGAAATATAGTAGTACCCAATATACGTGTATGTGTGTGGAATGAATGAATGTTTGAGTAAATAAATTAACAAATAAATAAAAATACTTGCCTTGCACCACCCACAGATAACCACTGTATCTTCTAAAAATACACAGCTGAAATAAAACTGAATACTCATGGGTTTAAAATCTACAAAGGTACATGCAGTCCAAATATTAAAACTATATTTTGTTTTAAATAAGACCCAATTGTTTCCTTTATTACCATAAAAAAGATGTATAGTGTTCTTTGTTGTTGTTTTTTAATATTTTTTATTGATTTTAGAGTGAAGGGAAAGGGAGAGAGAGAGAGAAACATCAATGAGAGGAGACATCACATCGACTGGAGGCCTCCTGCACGCCCCCTGCTGGGGACTGAGCCTGCAGCCCGGGCATGTGCCCTGATGGGGACTCCAACCAGAGACCTCTTGAAGCACGAGACATACTCAATCCATTGAGCCACACTGGCCGTGCTGCTTAGTGTTTTTAATTCACCATAAATTCTGTACAGTAGTTATAATGAGCTGTCATATAGATATTCAGATGATGCTTCTACAATTCAAAGGCGTTTGTAAACCTCTCTTGATGCTGTGGTATTTCTGACTTGATTAAACATTATTCTGAGTAACACAAACAGGGGCAAATCAGTGGTGTTTGGAATAAGCTAGTAGTGATCAGGAGCAAGCCTGATAAGGAAAAGGGGAGAATGAATAAACTGTGTAATGTGTTTTAGTGGGAGTATAAAATAAAATGAGAGACACCTTTCGTAATACCATTACCTATATCTAAATGAGGATGCTTCTTTAAAAGAAAAACAAATCACCCTTGTGAGCTCTATTCATTTATTCTAATTCATTCACATTTTACATAAATATCTGATGAAGACAGAGAAATAGATAAAGAACACATAAAGTAACATTGGCATGCAGGCTGAAATGAAAAGCAAAGAATGTTAAAATTTTAAAAATAACAGGTAAACATGGGATAGATCAAAATAACTTATAGATATAGCTAAAGAAATGTGATAAATCATCCTTAACATACTGCCTGACAATAGTAGTAACTCCATAAGCACTCACTGGATTAATAATTATATACTGATCAATAAATGGGAAAATTTTCCTGGAATTTATTTAAAAACCAAAATAATGCCTTTATGTTTTTCTTAGGGAATGGGCATTCATCTATGAAAATTCTATTATGCTCCCAGAGCCCAGGCCATTTCTGAGGCAGAAGCACAACCTACACAGCTCTGTATTTTGTTGAAATATTTTGCTTAGATTTATCTGATAGAATGACTCTTATTTTAAGAAACTATAGCCCTGTCTAATGATCAAGTCATGATCCAATGGACAAGCAGGTGGAACTGTCTGCTTATAGGTAATTATTACATCATGATTAATTTTGCTTCAGTGGCTTTGAAGTGAGCAAATGGTTATTGATTGGGAATTTGGGAGGAATGATTACGGACAATGTGAAGTAGTAGTTACAATGTTGAGCTGTTTATGCTTATTTATTTTGGTTCTCAACAAAGTTAAATATATAAATGTTATGGGGAAAATTATACATAACCATTGTTTGCTAATTCTGGCATTACAGAAATTAACTGTGTAGAAAATAAAATTGTTCTTTAAATAATTTATGCTGCTACATGTTATTTGTTAAATAATTTCTAAATAATATTTTCATTTCTTACTAAACTTTGTGTTTAAATCTTAGCTCTGATGGTTAAGTTATATGAACAAAGTATACACTGTGTCTGAAGTCAGTTTATCCAACTTGTAAATATCTCTGAGACTTGCCTTCCATGACTGTATTCAAACAGTGGATATAAATCCCATCAGAACACTATGTGGCTCATAGTGTGCAATTTAAAATTATGTTTCCATCCCCACCTTTTAGTTCATCATTTATCCTTGAACAAACAATTTGTACATAGCAGAGTCTTTGTAGATAATTGTTGAATTGGATGTATAGATTGACAGAAAATAGTGTGAAATGTTATTTAATTCATGAGACAAAATTAGGTCTTTATAAAGTATATGGCCATTATTTGCTTGGTTCTACCATTTTACTATTATTTATTATGAATATTGTTAGTGTTCTTTTACTTTCATCAATTTCACTCATGCATCTTCAGTCTCTATTCTGTTCTGAAGGCAAATAATAACTAAATTATTTTCCTTTGCTTCTAATAGGCCGTTGAATGTAATCCTGTTTATGAAATCAAAATATCCTGAAATTTTGGCTCAATCCCTGTTTGGGGCACTCAGATACAGATTTAAGTGGAATTTGGAAAAGAGCGATAAAAACATGAAAAGGCCTGACAGGCTTGATTTATGAGTTCAGATTAACATAATTACAGAGTACATATCTTAGGGATAAAAAAATAATCTTAAAAGGAAAATATCAAGAAAAAACAAGCATAACTACAACAATTGTGCCAGATAGTGAATTACATCACAGAGAAAGAGAAACAATGGATATATTTGTTACGAAAGTTTAACACTACCCCAAAAAAAACAACCAACACCTAGAAAAAGAACATTTAGGCTAAAGATCAGACGTTATAACCTAAGAGATCCTAATGTCCACTTTGGAATATTTTCCCCAGGGAAGCAAGGGGGGCGGAGGGGGCAAAAACATCTCAATTACTTACAATGAAACGCAACTGGGAAATTAGAAATTTTCTTTTGTCATAGATTAAGACTACTTTATGAATTTCATTTTATTCTATTCTGCTTTTTAAATTCTATGCATGCATGTATACTGGACATCCTTCTGGGCAGAAACATGGTAATGAAAGTCTGAAGAGAGAGGCTGTTTAAATTTCTATTTGAGTGATGGCAGATAAATGAAATATCGGAGCAGACAGCTGCTTCTTTTAGATAGCAAAAAGAGAGAGTAAAAGTCAACTTTGTGTTGTCTTTTTTTTTCTTCTGTTGGTATTTTGCCAAAGCCTAAAATAGAAAACCCAGAAATGATACTTTAAGCAGGTAAACAGAGCACCTCATTGGGATCATTAAAGCAAGGGTTGACCCTACCTGGGTAGACGATCTAACAGGAATTTTTAGCTTTTCTAAAAGTGATTCCAAAGATGTGTAAATCCCATCAGACAAGATTTCTCTTAACCTTTTCAGGAAAACCTTTCCACCTTTCCAGAATCTCCAGTCCTTTTAACCAGATTTAATTCGGTTGTCTCAAACAGTTTAAAAATGAGGGAAAGAGGCCTATGATATCTTAGTGTAAGAAGGGCTGATCCTTAGCTCGTTTCATCCTGCTTTCCTCTCTCTGATGCTGAGAAAACATGTTCTCTGACAGGATGGGTCACCACAACTATGGACATGACGCGGTCATTTATGGTGTGAATTTTTGCTGGTCAGGCCTCAGTGGGCTGCGGGCCGTGGCAGGGGCGTGGGCGCCCTGAGCACCGCTCTTCTGAGCCATCCACTGGCCTCTGGGGGGACGAGAGGGATGGAGATAATTACTCTACGTGAGCTCTTTAATGGGACACTTCCCATCAAAATTGCCTTGCTCGCTATATTGACTGTGCTTTCAAAAGGAAAGATGTCTAGTTTCTAGATATTTTTAAAAGTCAAACGGAAAGGGGTCTTATTTGAAATGTGAAATTCAGTTCTTACTCCACCAGCCCGGTCAAGGTCAGTGGTATCGTGGTGACTTCTGAGTCATTTAACCCAGACACCTGCTCTCACGGTGAGCTGGGTCCACCACCAACGGAGCGGTGAGTTAGCAGGGCTGCCTGCCCCTGGGTCCCGTGGGAGCAGCTTAGGCGACTCAAAAGTGGCATCATTGTATGTCTCCCACTTTGCTGAACACGTTAGACTCTGGATTTATATTGTTGACTCCATTTTCCGTCTGGTTTATACTGAATGCACTTAAGGTCCATAAAATAAATAGACTCAGAAATAACCTTTAAATAGATTCAATCTTTACATTTCTTAGCAATTGTAAATATACATGGTTTCCAGGAATTTTTTTTTTCCCCCTCTCATCTCTTCAAATATTTGGGCAGATTAGCTGTGCTCCTCTTTACACATCAGAAATAAGAAAGAGGCACACATTTTTAGTAAGGTTGAAGAGATAATGTGTGGCCAACAAAAAGACAAAATATTTCAAAACACTTGTTCCTGATTGGAAATAAATTGAGACCCTGAAAGTCCAGTTACTTCTGATGAAATTTAATGAATACGTTACAATGATAAAAATGCCAAGTATTAGCATTGATCTCGGCTAAAGTTTCATTTTCTATTTATAATCTTAAATAGTGGTGGGATTTCAGTATCTCTGAGATTCTCTGAGCTTCAGACTTGACAAAAAATTAATTTTCCATTCTCAGCTTTATCTCTCTCCTGGACTGTGTTTTGAAGTGATAAAAAGTGCAATGATTAGATTACTTCTTAAGGCTGGATAGTTGTCCGGACAGCTGAATTTGCACAATGGAGGCTAATAATAGACATGGAGAGATGTTAGTTTAGGGTGGTTTTTGTTACTTGAGACCAAGGTTGCAAACCCCTGTGCTTAACGAATGTAATTCCCATTGATAAAGTAGGTTATTTAACCCTTATTTGACGTCCTTAATGCAAACCAATGGCCCAAATAAAGATTTATGTAGTGCAGGTAACTATGAAACCCTACTAATTCATAAGCTCTGATTAGCAAAATTAAACTATAGCAGTGCTATTGGTTACATGACTATACACATTATGATTCTAGCATATTGATTTTATAAAGATTATTATAAAGTATATTTATTTGACAGGATATTTAAGAATCTTCTTCACCTTATATTTCTTAAGATTAATTTCAATAATCTCAAGGTAGAACCTTCCTCATAAACATCAGATATAGCACTGTGGTAGATCTGATGTTTAGGTAAATATATATATATATATGTGTGTGTGTGTGTGTGTGTATAATATGTTCTTATATGTATTATAGCATATCTATGTGTGTATAGATGTTAAAATCTTGATATACATGTACTCCAGATCTCAGAAGTCAAATACACTGATTTTTTATCATTTTCTAATTTAAACTCTTGTGAATTTAAACTATGGCCAAAAATATATGTTGTGAAACCTCACTCTTTTAGGAATAATATTTCTCCATGACATCAAATTTCTTTCCACTTAATTGGTGGATATTACATATTTATAAAAGTCTGTTGTTTAATGATTTTCCACTTGGGTTGAATTCAGCAGCTCACTCTTAGATGTTATGCTCTGTGGTAAGTCTTTGAAATGAGCACATTTATAATTAAAGACGCCACTCTTCTATATGACTGGCATTCAATGGCCATTTCACAACCCACCTGCTACAATCTATATATACTTTCTGGTTCCCTTATCAACAACAGTCATTTATTTATTACAAATACAACTTTTGGTTCCTAAAGTCCTTATGAAAATAAGGGACCGAGTGTTCCTGGCATTGAAAACAAGCAGCCTATTCACTTGTTCAGTGCCCACTTTAGTCTTCCCAGGGAAGGGAATGAGGTAGGTTACAGGGCTTCTCAGGTGACTGCCAGCCGTGCCGCCTCCTCCGTACGAAAGCACTGGACTCTGCTCTCTGGCCGGCATCACACCTGCACGGGTGTCACTGTCCCGGGTAGCCTGAAGGAAATGGAAATCCTAAGGGAACCTTTCTGCCTTGGCTTTTCATTTTAGCTCAGATCAGGAAAGGGCTGTCATTCATCTCTTCAATCAATCAATTATTCAGTGCACACTAATTTATCCACATGCTGGACATAGGATCCACTCTGGGAAATGCCAGTAACCTGCCCAAGGGCCTCACAGTCAAGTTCAGACAACAGCCCCTACCTCTGGCCTGCCTGCACCCTGGGGGACACTGCTTCAAAATAATTTGCAGCCACCGCCGGTGCAAGCTTTCAGCATCCCTAAGGTTTCTTCTTTCGTTTCCTTTGTACGTCTCCAGGACGTCTAACGGTTCTCTGAAGTCCTTCCCTGAAGGCTTCCCCAGCCGGTTCCCATCCCCCGAAGCCTCAGGCTGTGTGAGGACTGCTTTTCCCTCTGCAGGCACCGGGCACCCCAGTCACAGAGCCCCCGGCAGTGTCCTGCAGGCCTGTTTCCCGTCTGCCTCCCCCGCCCCCAGACAGTGAGCAATGTGAGAGCGGGGCTTTCTCTCTGATCATCCACGTACCACGAAAGCCTGTCTGAGTTTGGCAGAACGTCTACTGGAAGGGAAGAAAGAAATGAAGTGAAATCAAATGAAATAGGCACCCTTGGCCAAGGAGCCCCCAGCGTCTCCTTGTCGGCCTCCTAGGCCGGAATGTCAGTGTCTCCAGAATGTGTATGTTGGGAATGGGGGCCGGAGGGGTCGCTGTCTAAATATTAGATCCAAACACTTTTCAGTCATTTATTTTAATCTTTTCTTTCAAGCTGAAATATAACGCTTTGTCACTGGAGGTATAAACAAAGCAAAAGAAAACAAAAATACATAACCAACAATCACTACTAAACACCTGGTATGTGAAATCCTGGCAGAGGCAGTTTCCCAGGGGAGGCTCAGAGCCCAGCCCGCTCCAGCCTCTTGAGGCTGTCATTTGGCAATTTCGGTTAAATAGAACAAAGGAGAGGATCTGTTGCCTGGCGGCCACATGGCGTTCTTTCAACCTGGTATCTGTCAAGATAGGAAGGAGATAGTGCCACTTTCCATCACGGACAGTGAGGCTGGAGCGGCAGGAAGCGGGCGGGTTGAAAGTGCACGGCTCACATTGTTTCCTTGAGGCGCTCTCATCCTCAGGAGCAGGGCACATTTCTCTGAAGATTAGCTTACTGAATGGCTAAAGAATGGCGTGGGCGCAAACACACACACACACGCACACACACACACACACATGCACACACCAAAGGGGTCAGAGCAAAGACAGAAACACTCTGCAACAAGACTGAAAATACACATGTAAATTTCTTAACACAGCAAGGTAACAATATATAAATTCATTTTAATTTATTGTACAAAAAAAGCAGTGAATGGAGAAAAATGCTAATTTTAAAGGAAGTCTTTTTAAAGCAGTAGCATTAATTCAAAAATATAACTATAAACTACCCATAATCTAATCATCCAAACTCAATGCAATTGTTATTATTGCATCCAGTCTAAAACGTTTATGCTTATTTACATAATGGCAAATGTGTTATATAATAGATTACCTAATTTTAATTATTATATCATTATTTATTTGGGTTTTATTTTAGCTGCTGAAAGAATGTTTATTATGTACATGTGACTTGGTTTATATATCCTAGGAAAATTGTTGCCTCCAATCTGAGGCTATGTTAGTTAATCTTATAATGAACACGTTCACATTATATATTTTGTCTGCTTAGGATCAAGTCCTGGGATAGAATTCCTTAATCACAACATGTGATCATTGCCAGGGCTCTGGTTTTGCATTGTGTATTGCTTATTAAAAGTTATAGTGCCAAGAGCAATGGATGAATGCATCAGCTTCATCAACTCAAGGTAATGCCTTTTCATTTTTCAATAATATATTTACAACAAATCTAAAGGGTGGTCTTGGTTGCTTATATTTATGGTTTTTTTTAAATTAGGTGTGACTAGTGTATGTGCCCATGTATTTATTAGTAGATTGCTGTTATAGATTGAGTAAAGTCTATACAGAATAGATATAAATAGTTTGGCATTTTTAAAGTTTTAAGTATATAGAACTTTGAATTTGTATATTTTAATCTCTTCAAAATTGTTTTTTTGGGAGTATGTCCATCATTACAAAGCAGAAAGTTAAATTTCTCCCTATTTTGGTGTATTCTATTCTGTTTTGGCCAGTCGTGTTTTCTCCTATAATTTATTTTTAAGGTAAAGCTCTTTAATCCATTTATAATTTACTTAGAAGGATGGTAAAATGAATGAATTAAATTGTATCCTTTATAAATTTTTAAACCAAAATTGTTATAGTTACCTTGACATCATTTACAAGTAATCTTTTCTTGGTCCCTTGATTTTAAAGCTTACTTTTTTTCATACATATTGAGCTTTCATGTTACTGTTTCTATTTATGGCTTTCCATTGAAGTGCTCTTTCATTTGTGCAAGCATTATGCTATTTTAAATATTGTTGCATTTTAATGATACTAGTAGCATCACATTGAGTTCTACCTTGTAGTCTCCCTTAATATCCTTTTTGAAATTACCCTTGCCTATTTATTTATTTATTTTGTGACGTTACTTTAAAAACATGCAAGATTTTAAATTATCATCACTCTAAATAACCCTTAGATGTAGTATCTTCTTCAATACCAAATTAAATATTAGATTATACTGAACAAATTATAGATAATTTTATTTTATTTATTTATTTTTTTAAATTTATCTTTATTTTATTGTTGAGAGTATTACAGGAATCCCATTTTTCCCCCCAATTGGTCCCCTCCACTTTGCTCCCACCCCCTTCCCAGGCCTTCACCCCATTATTAACTGTGTCCATGGGTTATGCATATATGCATATAACTTCTTTGGTTAATCTCTTCCCACCCTCCACCCTCTCTCCCTCTTTCCTCTGAAATATGATCGTCTGTTGCATGCGTCAATGTCTCTGGATCTATTTAGTTCATCAGGTTCTTTTGTTCATTAGCTTCTTGTTAAAGAAGACTCTTCAACTTTTCCTGTAGTGCTGGTCTGGTGGTGATGAACTCCTTTAGCTTTTTCTTATCTGTGAAGCTCTTTATTTGACCTTCAATTCTAAATGATAGCTTTGCTGGGTAGAGCAATCTTGGTTCTAGTTCCATGTTTTTCATCACTTTGAATATTTCTTGCCACTCCCTTCTGGCTGACAAAGATTCTGTTGAGAAATCAGCTGATAGTTGTATGGGTGCTCTCTTGTAGGTAACTAATTGCTTTTCTCTTGCTGCTTTTAAGATTCTCTCTTTGTCTCTAACCTTTGACATTTTAATGATGATGTGTCTTGCTGTGGGCTTCTTTGGGTTCCTCTTGTTTGGGACCCTCTGTGCTCCCTGGATTTGTAAGTCTATTTCTTTCCCCAGGTTGGGGAAGTTTTCGGTAATTATTTTTTCAAATAGGTTTTCAATTTCTTGGTCTCTTTCTTCCCGTTCTGGCACCCCAATAATACGAATGTTGGGCCTCTTGAAGTTGTCCCAGGGGCTCCTTATACTATCTTCATATTTCTGGATTCTTTTTCCTTCTTGCTCTTCTGGTTGGGTGTTCTTTGTTTCCTCATGTTCCAAATTGCTGATTTGATTCTCAGCATCCTCTACTGTGCTGTTGATTCCCTATAAATTATTCTTCATTTCAGTTCATGTAGCCTTCATTTCAAATTGGTACTTTTTTATGTGATTGATTTTCTCATTTATTTCCCTAATAGTCTGCTTAAACATCCTTATAAACAAAATTCTGAACTCTCTATCTGTTAGCTCACTTCGATCTATTTCATTGAGTTCCTCTTTTAGAGATTTTTTCTGTTCTTTCCTTTGTGACATATTTCTTTGCCTCCACATTTTGGTTGCTTCCAGGTGTTTGTTTCTATGTATTAGGTAGAGCTGCTATGTCTCCTGGAATTTGTAGAGTGGCTTGTGTAGTAGGTGTCCTGTAGGGTCCAGTGACTCAGCCTCCCCAGTCACCTGAGCTGGGCCTTCTAGGTGCTCCCCTGTGTGGGCTGTGTGCACTGTCCTGTTGTAGTAGAGCCTTGGTTGCTATTGGCATCCCTGGGAGGAATTGACCCCCAGACCAATCGGCTGTGAGGACCAGCTGCAACTACAGCCAAAGAGCTGCTGTGCTGAGTACACCCCTATGGAGCAGGATTTACTTCAGTGGGGCTTTGGTGTTCACCAAGTGCGCCCCTTGAGCGTCACTCGTGGATGTGGTAGGGCTGTAATCCAGTGCGGTCGAGTCTGACCACCAGGTGCACTGTCTCTGGGGCCTCCCGGGAGGTGCAAAGTCAGCCTGTGCCAGTGCCTTGCCCAGGGCCACCCAGCATGAGCTACACAGCAAACCGTAGTTGGTTGCTGCTTGTGCTGGGCTTGGAGGTGCCCAGGAGAGGCCACGCTTTGAGCCAATGCAGGCTGCTGCTAGTGCCAGGCCTGGGGTCACTTATCAAGCCGCATGGGTCCTGCTGCTGCTTGTTTGAGAGATTTTAGGAAAGTCCTAAGCATGAGGCTCCAGAGGCCACTTGCATAGAAAAGCCCCTGGAAATGGCCTGGATGAACCTGCAGGTGGGGAGGGGCGGGGCCTCCGGGAATCACGGGGCGGGGCCAAAGGTGAGTCAGGTGCTGGCGGTTCAAATACCAAGTCTGCCTGCCGGCTGTGTGCGGGGAGGACTCGCCACAGGAGCCATGGCCTCCGCCAGCCCTTCTGCCTGGGAGGAAGCCGCCCTCCACCTCTCGCCCCAACTTCAGGCAGGTTAGTTCCCCCCCGAGTGTCCCAGGTCCTTTCAGGCTGCTGCCCGGCGCTGGGCTCAGAGGGAGCGTCCGAGTGAGTCCCTGCCGGGCCCTTTAAGAGGAGCTGCTGGGGCTCCCGCAGCCTCCGCGACCCTCAGGGACAGTCCCCGCTGGTTTCACAGCCGGAAGCTGTGGGGACGTCTCCTCCCTGCCCTGGAGCCCTGGGCTGGGGGCCTGCTGTGGGGCTGGGACCCCTCCCTCCTCCGGGAAACCCCCACCTCCGAGATGCCCTCCCGGGTTTCAACCGAGGCACTGGGTGTGGGCCCGAGACGGCTTCTCGATGCAGCCCCGATCCACCCGCGTCTCCGCCCCTCCTCCTGGTTGCAGTGCTGCCTTAGCTCCCTGGTTGTGGGGCTTCTGTGCAGCCGGATCTCAGGAGGCTCTGAGTGATGGTGGTTCTGTGATTTAGTTGTGATTTTGATGTGGTTGAGGGAGGCGGCGGGTGCAGCTGTGACCTATCCCGCCAGCTTGTTTCTCTATAGATCATTTTAAATTTGTGTTTAGATTTAGCTTTTAACCAAATCAGTCTCATGTTTAAAAAGAAAGGTTTTTAGGACATTCTCTTCTGCCTTTGTTTCAGAGATTCATGTGTACGTAAAGCTAATTTTTTCATAGCATTAAAATTTGAAAAGCGATAGAAAATCCTTTTGCGTGTGCACTCATAAACCCATTGTAGCAATATGGCCTCATATGATTTTCCTCCTAAACTATTCTTTCTTTCAACTCTCCTCCCTCCTAAAATGAAAATCCTCTATAATACTAAGGCCCATTTAGTTTAATTAAATTTACCTAACTAATTTTGAATTAATACCATTCAATATATTCTACTTGATATGAGCTACTTGAAGGCAAGGTTATCATTATTCATTTCTGTCTCACTTCTTACCTTTGTCTTCACATAGCCACAATAAATCATTGGTCACTTTGTCTTAAAACGTATCTGTTCCAATAGCTCATTATTTCAGGTAAATGCTAGAAAAACAATTGATATAGATCTATCCATATCTTCAATTGATGTTCATTGAGCATAATATTATATAACCTGCTCTCTCATAGAGTTTATGCTCTTACTGATGTTTGGAGGTATCAAAGGGAGGGAACATGATTTAGAAAGAGTATCATTAGGGGATGGTTTTCAGAAGAATGTACTAAGATTTTTAGAGAACTAAAAATACAGAAGATATATTCTATGAGAAGGGAACTAGAAAGGTAGATATAAAACACCAGGCAGTCAGGCAACTTTAGAAGGGGGCATCCATCTGGAGGGAGAAGGTATCTGTGAGGGGGAGAGATCAGGATAACTTGCTCACCAGAGCCAGCGAGGGCTACAGACTATGACCCAACACCAACAGCTTGCCCATTGTCATTACAGAGTAACATGTGTGACTATGATGAACTGGGACCAAAACAAGACACCCCCACAAGCACATCTGAGCATAGACAAAAACAAGCAGACTGTGCAAACCACAAAAATGCCCAGACATCACCGATCTAGCTCACCTTGATGCTACTTTTTTTAATCTAATATATTTTAACCCTCTTTTATCCCTTCCATTTCCTAAATTAAGGAGATAACATGTCACCAAATTATCTCTGCTTTCTGACATGATTCAATCCAGAACAGACTCCTGCTTCCTTGTAGCCCTCCCCAAATCAGCTAACAAGAGCCCAAACCCTAGAGCTGGCCCCTTCGTTCTTATGGTGACACCCCATTGGTCCCATGCTGTGTGTGTGTGTCTGTGTGTGTGTGTGTCTGTGTGTCTGTGTGTCTGTGTGTGTGTGAGAGAGAGAGAGAGAGAGAGAGCAATAGGACCAAGTTTGTTTGACTACAGTTGCATTCCTAGTAGTCTTAGGCTAGTTAACATAAATATGCTCAAAACTTACTAGTGACAACTGTTGGGTGAGTACAAGAAATACAGAGGAAAGTTGGAGGACCCCAGATTTCCTGTAATGGTAACATGATAAAATGTGGTAAAAGGTGGACACTTGTGATTGAGAATGAAGATGGCCCAACAGGTTTAGGGGCATGAAGGGGAAAGGAGGGAAAATAATGTTATTTAAAAAAAATTTTAAATGGCTGTGTGAGAGTCAAACAAAAATACTCAACAGATATTCGAGAGTCAGGAAACAATAGTAGTTAATCAGATAGATGTGGGATCACCTTCCAGCTCTGTAATTCCATGAGAGGCATAAGTTTATTTCCATTGGTCTTAAATTCCTCAATATTAAGGCAAAGGGCTGGGCAAACAAGGACTATTTATTTAAATGATACAGCTCTAGTCACAGTGAAAATAAGGAGTGTGCATATGATGGATGGCTGTGAAATTATAACTTTACCAAATAGAGTAACCTGGTTTCATTAAAAGTTCACTGATTTTAAACTGTTTTTAATGATGGCCCCTGCCATTTTACATATATTCTCTCCAGAAGGATGTTGAACATAGTCTTAGAATAACAAGAGAAAGATTAGCGCTGTGTCTATGATCAGAGCTGATATAGAAGAGCATGTGAAACGATGGAAAATAAAAACTGCACTGCTTTCCTGACAACTTGACAAAAAACATTGAGGATGCGCATTGACAAGGGATAGGAGAGCCCCATGTGCTTGGTATTTTAGGAATCTTCCAGATTTGCCAAATATTTTAAGTAAATGATATACTATAGTCCCTGTCTCAATTCTGCTAGGGATTGATGTTTAAATATTATCCCTTCCCAGGAAGTGAGCACCAGGTGTTGAACACAGGGGCATTTTTCAGTGGCATTTAATGCTCCCTATGAGCCAGTAATTGTCCTGTACCCAGGAGAGTGTTTTTATTACAATTCTCATTCCACCCTCACTTGTGCTTTTCTCTTCTGTTAAAGATATGCAAGCAATGGTTCTAAGTTTGGGGAACACACAATCAGAGGGCTTAGACCTTTCTTGGGAACCTGATCTAGGGGACAGAAGTGTCGTTGAGCCTCTGGTAAATACAACAGTGCCAAAACCTTAGCGTGGGTGATCTTCCATTCTGCTCCTAGATCCTCCAAGCTCCTCCAGGGGACCCATGCAACAAAACTCAATTCCTCACCCATTACCTTTAGGTGTCCACTGGCCTTGCTGGAGGGGAATCCACTCCGCAACATTTAGCCCGGCTGGCGTGGCTCAGTGGTTGAGCATCGACCTATGATCCAGGAGATCGAGGTTCGATTCCCAGTAAGGGACATGCACAAAGTGACCAATCAATGACTCTCTCATCGTTGGCGTTTCTCTCTCTCTCTCCTTTCCTCTCTCTGAAATTAATAAAAACACATTTTAAAAAACAACAACAAAATCAATGCAACATTTAGGTAAAGCTATAAATGAAGACCTAGAAAAAAATTTTTATCCATTACTTGCAAACTAGGTTTTATTCCTCTTTTTTGATCCAATTTAAAATAAAGTAGTGCCCACATAAAAATGACTAAGTTTATTCTACAGAGTCAGAAAAACGCACAATTTTTTTTTTCATGTAAAAAATCAAGTTGATGAATCAGCAGACCTATCAGGTAAGTTTTTTTTACTTTTTGTTCCAACACTTCCTGCAACCTCACAGTGATACTCAGGCAAAACGAAGCTTTCAAAGCTCTTTGTTAAGCGTGTGGATATAGATGTGAACGTATCTAAATTTTTGGCTGAGTTTACTCCCAAGTTTTTACTGAGTGAAGTCATTTTGGCTGTTAATTCAAAGCGAGGAAAATCTTGACTATTTTGGTTTTGGGCGTGGAAGACAAAGAGGAAACAATGTTTTTCAAGCATATATAATGCATCTTAGCAGGCAAAACATTCAAGAGGATGCATGAGCATTTCTTGGACGTGTGTAGTAGAAATCAATCACAAAAACATATGTCGAATGCCCAAGATGTGCCAGCCGGTGTGTTTTACACTATTGGAAACATATGGTAAATATACTTCCTTCAAATAAAAAAAAAATACACTATACTGCCTTTGTTGTATGAACAATGAGAGCAATTATCGTAACTGGGGCTGGGAACCCACTGTGCTCACAGGCCTGCTCTCGCTTCCCTGTCAGTGGTTCTCAAAGGTTCCCTCTACCACTGACGGAGAACGAAGAAGGTGAATGTTTCCTTGCCAGTCAGGTGGGTGGAAGAGGCCCTGTCAGTCTTTAGGAACTTTTTGCTCTAAACAAAAATGCATTTGAATTCCTTACTTTCATCTTCTTTCAAGGTTAATTATTCATTCTTCTCTTTTCCATAACGTGTCTTTTTTTTCACATACCAAGTTTTCTCTTTCTTATTAGTTATTTTTTAAGGAACATTTTAAAATTGATTGATTGATTTTTAGAGAGAGAGAAAGAAGGAGAGGAAGCTGGAGAGAAAGAAACATCAACTTACTGTCCCATTTATTGTTGATTCTTGTTTGTCCCCTGACCAGGGATCAAACCTGCAGCCTTGGTGTGTCAGATGCGGCTCTAACCAACTGAGCTACCTGGCCAGGGTTTTCTTATTAGTTATGAAACACAATTTTTGTAAAAATTTTCAAGGAAAGTTTAGACTTCTAAAATGATGCCAGGTGGTTTTACATAGCTCAGCTTCTCGATTAAACATTTCTTTATTTTCTTCTTACATTTTTGCCTTTATATTAGGAAATAAAAGTTTCTAAATGTATGTGACTAGTCCAAGATCACAGAGCTGGTGCATGGAAGACTAAAAAGTAGAAATATTAGCTCCCCCCCCCCACCCCATGTCACCATCGGACCTCAGATACACAGAGAAATAAGAAGAGAAAGCCAGCAGGGCGGTGCAGAATAGATATCCTGCTGGCGTAGGCTCTAGATTGGAAAGAAGGAAAACGCTTTCCAGAGTGAAATGGAAGCATGGCTCCTTCAATCTCTTCCATTCTGAGGAGCCCAGATCTTTCTCACTGTGTAAGGAAGATGCTTTTCCCAGATCACTGTCCATGTTTGCATAACTTTCTCGGTATGCGAAGAAATCTTAACACTGTGTATATTTACATAATTTCTTAGGTAAACAGAGGTATTGTTTTACTAACTGCTATATCCCCAGCATTGAAAACATGTGGATTGATCAAATTAGTGATCACTGCCTTGGCTAACAATATAGCACAAAAATAAGGGACAGTTTAAGTAAATCCAAATTTACATTCAGAAAAGCATTGCAAATTAAGATTTCCTTTGGTAGCCAGGCCAGGAGTGGCTCAGTGGTTGAGCGTCGACCTGGGATCCAGGTGATCAGGGTTCGATTCCCGGTCAGGGCACATGCCCGGGTTGCGGGCTTGATCAATGACTCTCTCATCATTGATGTTTCTGTCTCTGTCTCTCCATTTCCCTTCCTCTCTCTGAAATCAATAAAGATATATTTTTTAAAAAAAGACCCTCATTTAAAAAAAAAAAAGATTTCCTTTGGTATTGTGAATACTTGACAGCACACATCCATAGCCAGTATTTAACTTTTATCTAATCAGCATGTGCAAGAGAAAGGGTTTAATTGGTGTTCACCATCTAATCACAAGAAAGTGTCAGAAGTACAAGAAGAATTAAGTGTAAATCATTAGTAGTCAACATACTTTCACAGGGTGTTGGTTTCGCACAAACCTTTCTACTAATGCGGTGATGCTAAATAAAGTGCTTTCTCCCTTCCCGTCCACCCAGATATCCAGGGCAGTGGTTTGAAATGAAAGGCTGGGGTGACTTTACCCGCTTACCTCCTCCCTCCCCTCCCACCCCAGCTCTGTGCCAGGTATGCAGTAAATGGTGAGCAGGGGAAGGCGAGTCACATTCTTAAACTCCCAAGCACTTCTAAGTGAAACTATAATTCACATGTGGAGGAATTTGTTTTGTAAATGGTCATATTTTTATTGCATTCCCTTAGCTTTCACCCTCCATTCCCACTTTCAAACTTCTTAACTACTGTCCTCGCTTCCAATGTCCCCACAAATAACTCATCCTGTACCTTAGTGTCGGATTCCTTTATCCCAAACCCTGGGGTAAAAGGTTTGCACGACGATTCTTTGACCACAGATTTTCTATGACTCTCCACAACTTTAACAAACTGTTAATTTCTGATGTCAAATATCAAAGTTTTCCCTAATTTAGTTCAAAATTACCTATGGAATTGTAGGTGATTCTGGGAGGGACCCACTGTAATGTCAAAACCCCGTGTTGATTTTCATCTGTGTATTTTTGTCATCACTCTTCGCATTCAACTATTTAAATATTTTACAACCTGGGTTAAGCCAAATTATTTTCATTATAGTCTTTTGGACCATTCTAACTATAGCCATTTGAAACATTTCAAACTCCCTAAATTAGTTCTTTCCATAGCGTTTCAATTTCATGTTTGTACATCTCTCACCTGTCCAAATAAGTTGTCCACTGTTTAAGGGAAGAAGCCTCTCAGTGCCTTTCTTTTTGATAGCATTTATTGTTATTTTATACAGATAGTGGTTCCTTAAGTGCTCATACAAATTTAATTTTTGAAATCTGACTTTACTATGAGACAGAATTTATTAGTTTTGCATAAAAAATGAATAAATAAAATTTATATTTCTGGAACATTAATTTAATAATAGATTTAATAACAGTGTCAAGATGATGGTGAGTGTCCAGGTTCTAACCAGTGTAGATATCTGAACTGTAAGAACTTGGACCAACTGAATGTAATGGGAACCTAAAGAAGTAGAAATGTTTGAGAGAGATCTTGTTGCAATATAGCAGAAAAGCAAGCAAACAAATATCTTGTATATCACCACATTTCCAAAGACCTGTGTTCAATTCCCTAAATTTCAACACTAGTTGATTTACTTGTGATCACTTTTCTTCAATGAACCTCTATTTTAACTATCTAATTGCTATCATATACATGTTGACAGTCTAACACTGAGGGTCAGATGTTTTAATACACAGAAGACTCTTAAAGTTTGGCAGAAAAAAAGCATGTTATATTTTTTTGTTAAATGACAGCCTAAATCAAGGTCATATGTATATATATTGATAAAGTAAGTCTATGATACTTAATAAATTAACTTTTTTGTATTTGAAGCATGTTTCCTTTACCCTTCCACCTTCCTCCACCTTTCTTCCCCACTCTCATATCACCAAGTTTCAGTAGTAGTATGTACAGGAATCCACCATATTCCTTACCCTTCTCTCTTTTAGAGTTTGTAAAATCTTAATACTTACTGTACAAACAATTGTAAAAATCAAATTAAAATATTTTCACTGTGCCTAGTCAGCGTGGCTCAGCAGTTGAGGGTCTACTTACGATCCAGGAGATTGAGGTTCCATTCCTGGTCAGGGCACATGCCCGGATTGCGAACTCAATCCCCAGTGCGGGTGTGCAGGAGGCAGCTGATCAATGACTCTCTCTTATCATCGATGTTTCTATCTCTTTCTCCCTCTCCCTTCCTCTCCCTGAAGTCCATAAAATATATTAAAAAAATACTTTCACTGAGAACAAACTAAGATAAAGGGTAAAGCTGGAGAAGCTATAGAGATAGATGATAGATACATACATACATAGATACATGCATACATACATATATATGTACAGACAGACAGACATATGGAAAGATGCCTAAACTGTCTTTGCATTTTGAAAAGTAGAGCACTCATGAGTAGGAGAGAAGCTGAGCTCATTGAGATTTATAAGGAGTTGTGTATGTTTAATATCTACTAAATCTCTAAAGTGAAATGAGAAAGGTGGATTCTCTAAAAGCAAATCCATATTTTAGAGAAAGAAATTACACATTGAGAATGTTCAACATAAGGAATAAAAGAAGAAAAAAGAAGGTTATCTTCAAGAGCCCACTTCAAGAGTCTGTGGATTTGTTAAGCCTGGATTTCCAAGCAAAAGAATATATTAATTTTAGTTGAAGGAGAGCTTTCTCACTGGAAATTGTGATTTTTGTTGTTGTTGCAATTTTTAGCAAACAGCTTGTAATATTTCCTTTTGAATCATTTCTAAGTGCAGAATCTCTTCAAGGTAGTTATGGAGTGTAGTGATCATACATGAACAGTAGACAGAAGGGACTAGAACTCATAGCAAGGCAATACCTTTGTGTGCTCAGCTATAATCATGACAGTGTTTCGAATTCTTCCAAATTCATCTTTAGAATGTCAACAATAAAGCTTAGAATTCAGTTATAGCATAGAAAATATGTTTATAGTTCACTAAATTTTAGCTAATTTTATTAATCTTATATTGCTGGTGTAACTAATTGCCACAAAACTGGGCTTAATATAACCTAAATTTATTATCTCAGAGTATCTGTAAGTCCATAGTCTAGGCAGACTTGATTGGATATTCTGTTTAGAGTCTCACAAGGCCTAAATCCGGATCGTATCAGAGCTGCACTCTGACCCTGGGAACAATGAGGCTGAACCTACTTCCAGGATCCATCATTTTGTTGGTGAAATTTGGTCAATGTGGTTGTAGGAGTGAGATTCTCCAGTTTGTGGTTGTAGAAGTGAGATCCTCATTTCCTTGCTAGTTGTTGGCTATCGATCATTCTCAGGTTCTAGAGGCCACACACATTCCTTAGTTAATGCCTCCATCCCCCACCCTCAAAGCCAGAGACCATGGCTTAAGGCCTGTTTATGCTCCCAATGGTCCTGACTTTCACTTTGCTATCTTCCTCACTTTTTCTTCTGCTTCCTTTTTGTGTTTTCAAGGGGTCATGTGATTATATTTGGCTCCCTTGGATAATCCAAATAATCTCCTTATGTTAAGGTCAGCTAATTAATAACAGTTATTACATCTGTGAAGTCTCTTTTGTCATGTAAGATAGCATTATCATGCATGGGGAGGAAATATTCTGCAAGCCAAATTTCTGTCTATGATTTGGGAGATGATAACACGAAGGGGTAAGAATGAGAAGGGAGCCATGAGTTCAAATAGGTTGTTCTGCATTTATTTTCCTGGTGTTTCAGTTTAAAGAATAGAAAATGACTTTGTGGGTTAAGGGAACATCATCAAGGCAAGGGCTGAATCTGTGGCTTGAAATCTCTTTGTTAGAACTCAGGAAAGAGTTTATTTTGCACAGTGTCTCCTCACCCTACCTGGAGCACATCCAGAGCTATTTGGTTTAGCTTTCTCAAGAAACTCTCATTTCTCCTTTTTTAAAAAAATGTTGAGTTAAATGGCAGTTACCCCTTTATGAAGCCTGTTGTGTCAACAAGAGGTGAGCTCAAGGCAAGGGTTGGAAGCATGGAGGGCAAGGTTGACAGCAAGTGAGCTGCTGGGTGGAAAATTTGCCCCATCACAGAAAGATCGCCAGCCAGCAAGTAGCTTAGCCAGCCAGAGAAGATGAGTGGATACTGAGTAGTCTCTGCATTACACTTGGCAGCCAAATTCACCTACAAATGGAAGTAAGGCAAGAAGCTCCCAGGAGAAAGTATGTGATACAGAGTCTAGAGAATGTTCTAAGTGAAGACAAGTTGCCCACTTGTTTGACACAGGGATGCAAAATGCTTTTTCCTCACACAGTGTATCTTCAGGTCATCTCAAGAATAGATACAGGAAAAGGCGTGGTCTCTGAAGGACCAATTCCCCCTCCCTCCAAGGCCAGCTAAACATCTCCCGAAGGAACAATTGCAATGATCAGGATAATTAAGTTTAAAACAGTTTGGACTTCTAAATATTTCGTTCTCCTAGTTATCACTGGGTGGGAGGCTTGGCAAAAAGACTGGCATAGTAAAGCACAACTCTTAGATTCTTTTTACTTATTAAAAAGGAAAAGCAATCTGTGTGAGGAGAGCAATGGTTAGCTCTTCTAGCCACACTTAAGTTACACTATTGTTGAGTAAAATAAGGACTATATTCAGCTTCCTGGGGCTGCCTCAACCAACTATCAAAAATTGGCTAGTTTAAAACAACAGAAAGTTTTTCTGTCAAGTTCCAGGGTCTAGAGTTTGAATGAAGGTGTCAGCAGGGCCATGCTCCCTCTCCAAGCTCTAGAGGAAGATCCTTCCTTGCCTGTGCCAGCTTCCGCTGTTTGCTCACGATCCTTGGCACTTTTCAGCTGCTTTAGCAGAACTCCAGTCTCTGCCTCCATAGTCACCAGGCCATCTTCCCTGCATGTCTCTGTTTTCTCTTTCCATAAGGACATTGGTCATTGGATTAGGGTCCACTCTAATCCAGTATGACCTCATCGATTTACATCTTCAAAGACTCTAATTTAAGTAAGGGCACATTCTGAGGTTATAGGTGAATATGAGTTTTGGGAGGGCAATCTAAGGACTAAAAATTATCTGATTTAGCTATGTGGAAGTTACTGGTGACCTCAAAAGGGAAAGTGGAGTTGAGTGGAGTAGAGGGTGGAACAACAAATTGTTCATTCATTTTTTTTTTCTTAAAATTCCATTGACTGTAATTGAAAACAAATAATAAACAGAGATAAAGGAAATACTTAACCTCCATTTAAGTTGTTTGACTTAATAATTGAAAACATTAATGAGATAAATCTATAACATGAACCTAAATAAAACAACTCGTTATAATTTGGCCTATGAGCAGTTATTATTGAATGACTGTGTGCCCTTAAAAACAGAGGAATGACATTGAAACCTCAGATCAGGATGATCTCTTAAAAACACAAGTGTTTTTTCAAGGTTGTAAATAAATTTATTATGGAGTTGAGATACATGGTGCGGTCACTGAAGGCATAGCTAACAACCTACTAATTTGCAGGTGTAATGATGTTTTTATTATTCTTATGATAAAACTTTTAAGGGAAGCTACAGAGACTAAGTTTAAAGGACAGGTTGTATGTATAACACTTGTACACGCATAGATTTGCTTGACTTCTTTTCTATATTTTTGTGGGTTCTGTAGAAATTATATCTATAATACACACACACAAACATATCCCATATACATCTGCTACACAAAGGAATTACGATATGACTCACATATGATTCACATTGTGTATACCCTTACATTGGTCTATAACAGTATACTAATACAGCTCTATGTACAAAATAAATGAATATTATAAGTCTGAAAGCATACATAGTTATACACACATCATATATTTAAAGTGTATATTTATCAACATCTTAAAATATATTGACAAATATATCTACTCAAGGCAAAATGCATACATTTTAAATATGGAAAATGTCAAGGTACCTATTTGTGTTACAATTAATTATAAGGTCATTTATTTTAAAAATGGAAACTCTTCTTTTTAATTGTGGACAAACTTTATAAGTCAATGCACCTGTCTTGGGGTTTTATGTGATAGTGTGTATTTGGGAAAATGCACGGACTATGTCCAACATCATAGTAGCATGTATTTCCTGAAAGTACACATCTACTGGAAATCACCATTAAAATAAAAAATAAAGGTCTGTTTCTTAAAGGGTTTTGGATTACCTCTAAGCAATCTTTATTATTTTGGCAGTGATCCAAAGAGAATTTATCTGCCAGGGACTTATGGATCTTACACAAAGAATTTGCATTCCACAATGGACAGTGCAGTAATCAACACAGTGAATTGGTGTTGTAGGAATTCACCACAACAAATAGAGTCATTTAAATTTTTATAAGTTTTTTAGTGTTTACTATATATATTTTTTAGTCACTTGCTTAGATTTGCTATTAATTTGGACATGGCTAGATTAATATATAGAAGACTGTGTATTGAATATTCTACTAATGAGGAGAGCAAGTGGAAATAAGGGGCTGACACCTGTAGGATATTATGCCATTTTTATGTGTGGAAAATTGTATGGAATTCTGAGATTTTTAGTATACTGTTAAAGAGCCACCTCACACATTATGCCATTGACTTTCCAATAAACCATTAAATACTTTTTTATTCCTAATATAACTATTTAACTGCTAGACCAACATAACCCTGCCTAAAGCCTCAATAAATTGTGCATACATTTCCACCCTGAAGAGCTAGGATTCAATAGCCTAGGTGCAAAGATCATGACACAGTGCAGATTTCAAGTAAGAGGTTAGTATCTTCTGATTTCAGGGAATAAAACACTTTTAATGTGGTGGCTGTTCTCTTCGTATTTGCCTAGTTATTACAAAGTAGGAGCAGAAAATTTAGAGAGTTGCTTGAGAGTTAGAAATAGAGGCAAAATCACTGTAATTTCAAAAGAGATGTTATTCACTCTGTTTTACCTTCAGACATTTGGAAAGACCAAAATAGATACTGTATAAAATACAGGAAACCCATGAGTGCTCATCTGTTCTCAGAAATTGAGCCAATTCAACAGTCCAATTTAACCACCCTTTCTTTCCTCCCAAGCTCCTTGAACCTAATCCTGGCATTGAGACTTTCATTGTTTGTGTTTGTGTTTCCTTTGACTACAGGTAAATGACCTTTTGAGGGTTTCTTATTAATCAAGTGCCTTTAACCTGGTAGGCATTGGAGACTCAAAGATGGGTGATTGATGAATAAATTAATAAGTAAATACAAGAATAAATTGACAAAATATATACTGATAAATATAGCACAAAGAGTAGAGTTTTAGATGTAAAATAGAAGTATTTGTGCTCGCAACCATGATATGTATGTGTCATTAACTCTTTCTATCAT
The DNA here is from genome assembly GCF_964146895.1 of Miniopterus schreibersii. Classification (NCBI taxonomy): domain Eukaryota; kingdom Metazoa; phylum Chordata; class Mammalia; order Chiroptera; family Miniopteridae; genus Miniopterus; species Miniopterus schreibersii. The sequence continues at coordinate 188,766,084 of NC_138101.1, forward strand.
CACTTTACTTTTTCAGTATTAACATTTTCTTTTATTACATATTTTTATATATTCCCATTAATTGTGTATCTATCTATCTATGTATATTAATCTGAGTTCCCCAGAGACTCAGAATCAATAGGATTGATATACACACACATATATACACACACATATATTCACATATCTATATAGGAATTTATTATAAGAAATTGGTTCATGGGATTATGAACACAGAAAAGTTTCAAGATCTGCAGTCAGCAAGCTGGAGACCCGGGAGCCGATGGCATGGTCCTGGTAGCAGTAAAATGAGCTTGAGAACCAGGAGAGCCGAAGGTGTAAGTTGTAGTCTGATTCTGAGTACAAATGCAGAAGACCAATGTCCCAGCGTAAAGACAGGCAGAGAGAGAGAATTCCCTCGTACTCAGCCTTTTTGTTCTGTGAAGGTCTGCGGTGGGTGAGATGAAACCCACTACCTTAGGATGGGCAATCTGTTTTACTCAGTCTGTTCATTCAAATGCCAATCTCATCCAGAAACTCCCTCAAGGTTCACCCAGAATAATGCTAAACCAAATATTTAGCACCCCATGGCCTAGTCAGATTGACACATAAAATTAATCATCATAGGATCTTTATCTATCATCTATCTGTACGAACTAGCATTGCTGTGCGCTGTCCCCATGCAAATGAGCACTTTGTTAAAAGAGAAAGAAACAATAAGGGTACCTCGTCATCACATTACTTACCAATGTCCATGATTTAAATTTCACCAGAAATGATATTTTGTACTATTCAGCATGGCACTAAATTAAGGCTTATTTAATTACTTAAACTAGATATTTAGTAAATGCCAGGTACTGAACTAGCTTCTAGGAATACAACAGGCAAATGCTTATAGACATTCATGTCCTTTTGAACATTGTACTTTAGCTTAAAAACCAAACAAGACATAGCACAATGTACATTTCATTTTCTTTATACATTTTGGTGTTCAATCCACACAAAAAAAGGCAGTTGAAATGAATAAAGAAGAAATCAACGTTATATAAAGACAATTTTTTATCTGCTCAACACTGGGTCTTAACATCCCTTAATGCAAACTCTTAGCTTCAGTCCAACCGACCTTACTGTTTAGACATGCACAGTGATAAATTATCCCAATATTTATACTTTTTTTCCACAGCCACTAACTTTTATTTTGTATTAAAAACCTTTTTGATGTGTGTAGAAACCCTTTATCATGTGTTGAAAAGTAGACTACCAACACAAATAATAGTATGATGCTAATAATCATTGATGGACATTTACTGTCAGCATAAATGAGATAACCTGAGTCATACCATCACTTGGCAGTGGAAAATGAAAGTATCAGAGCAATGATATCATCCAGTAACCCAGTTCTTCCACTCTTTTGCATTCTGCAGTGTCACATCTTCCTAAGGCTGGATCTCAGCCCAAATTTATGACAGATGCAGGGTTTCCTAGAACTACCACTTCCTCAGTCGTGTCCAGTAGAGAACTGAACTGGCTTAGATCTTATGCCTGCACCTGACCCCAGTTACCAACAGGATGGGAGGACTGTCTGGCTTACCTGACATCATTTCCATCACCCCAGAAGACAGAGATGATATCAACTTCCCCACAATCACATGACCTCCAAATAAACATCTGGGGCTTTTGGAAAGTGAAGAGCTGGTGGGGATCAGTTGACAAAGACTATCATTGAAGTCATGGTGAGAAAAATTTTCAAAAGAGTGAAAATATGACCTCCAAATTAAATTTCCTATAAAAGAGGTCTAAATCACATGTGATTTGCAATTGAATTTATTCAATTGTTATAGCCAGGGTTTTAGAAATTAAAATTAACATCACTGACTGGTTAATAAACTTCTTGTGCTTTATGTTTATTAGCTGAGGTCTATAGGGTTAGACAAATTACACTTCATAGAAGAGTAAACAGGAAATTCTCTTGAAAAAATTCAGTGTGCAGTAGGTTTAAGAGTTTGGGACAAGTTTATATATAACATGAGAAAGTCCTGTGAGAAAATTAAATCTTGCTAGAGAGAGTTACAATCCACATGATGCTAATGGTTACACAAATTCTAGTCCTAATCTCTCCTAATCTATACTTGATTCATAGTTCCCAAACATGAAGCCAAAAACTTGTTAACAGAGATTTTAATTGTATCCTTAAAATCTGGGCCCCAAGACTGGCCAATAAGGTTAGGACAGTCAATACTACTCTTTAGTAAATTATCTCCTTTTGCTTTTCTTACTCTATAAAAGTAGTTCCATAGGCCCTGGAGTTGGCTTCTTGGCTACTTCCATTCAGACATTCCCTGCAGCAGGTCTCACCAGGATTCAATTCAGTGGTTACTTTGTCCTTAATCATTTTTGTTGATGATCGTCAAGAGCCCTTCTAAGACTCACATTTCATGTTTTTATAGAAGCTGAATTCCAAAAATGGGCAATATAATTCATCAGCAGAAGGATTTCTAAAGCAAAGATAACTGCAAATGAAACCAAAGAGTGAATTTATTCCTTAAATTATTGTGAATATACAATGTAAATTTTGTGTTAATTCATTGGAGTAGTTTTCATTACATTGAGTCAAATTCACCTGATGGGGAAGGGCATTCATTGTTTCTCATTATGACACCAAGCAATCTATTTATTAGGCTCAGTTTAAGTTTACTTGTAATTTTCTCTCTTTTTTCTTTCCCTCCCTCCCTCCCTCCCTCCCTCCCTCCCTCCCTCCCTCCCTCCCTCCCTCCCTCCCTTCCTTCCTTCTTTCCTTCCTCCCTCCCTCCCTCCCTCCCTCCCTCCCTCCCTCCCTCCCTCCCTCCCTCCCTCCCTCCCTCCATTCCTTCCTTCCTTCCTCAGCACAGGCTTAATTCAGTTATAGTTTATCCAAATTATATTCCAGTGGCCTGAAGTGTTGCACTGAGGGATGCAACCCCATCCCCTTCCATGATTCTCTACCAGGCAGTCTACATGGCTTTAGCTCTGTGTTCTCATTCTGAGGAGCAAGTTAAACTGTTCCTAATGACTGCTCTGTGTGATGAGGTCTCAAAGCTTTCAATAGTCTGAAACATATTGCTTTGGTCTCATTAAGATGTCACTTTGTCCAAATATGAATGTATGTCTGCGTTATCTCAATTCTTGGCATATTGCTTTAAAATAACATTGTTTTAAGTTTCTCAGACGACATGGCCCTGCTCACAACATGTCCGTAACATCCAGACAAGTTTGGAAATTCTTCCAGACAAACTCATCCACATTTATTTCTTACCACTGATGACTCATGAGTGAGGGCAGAGCCCTTGGCTTATTAGTAGTTTCTGCCCTACACTCAAGTTCATTCAGCTTGTCAGTTCAACAATGTGCGATGTGTCAACTTCAAAAATTAAACAAACCAGACAACACAGCACTCGCACTACAAAGAACTTGTGTGTTTTTTCTCCCCCCAATAGCCTATTGCTAGCAAATCGCACATCTGGCTTAATTCCAACTTCTGTTTTCTGTTTGTTCATCAGAAAGTTATTTTATCAGCTGAGCAATATACCCCAAGTTTTTCTCATTAAAAGATCATGTCTCTTGGCATAAATTCATTTCCGACCCAGAGGTTACTGAAAATTTAATGTGTTCTTTTTTATGTTAGAAAAATTAAGCATATAAGGGTGACAATTATTGTTCAATAAATTAAAGTATTAGTTACTACTTATTTCTAAATCCAAGAACCTCATTTCCACATGTTCTTTGGTATAAATACAATGTGAATACCCAAAGTTAGAACCGTAATGTAAAGGCATACATGATAAATCATGTACATTGATATGTGTACAAACAAGAAGATGTGGCAAACTTGAAGGGATGCATTCATTTGGGGATGTTTGCACTCCCCTTCTCTTCTCAAAATTTGCGCATGCTTGGCTAGCTTTCTGATCCTCCTTTGAGGCACAGAATTCAGTCACAAAAAGACAGAAATATTGAAGGAAAACAGAGAAACTGCTACTCGGATAACAAAAAGCTGAACTGAAGAGGGAAAGGGGAGATAAGAGCAATCCAGCTTAGTCTTGATTTGGGAAACAGTTATTTGTGTGAACTTGAGTGAGACAAAGAATCAGCTGCGTGGAGAGTGAGCCTGGGAAAATAATAAAGATATTTCAAAACATTTTGAGTTATAAGTGGCACTTGCTAGTTTCATGAAAGGCTAAAACAAAGATGCTAAATTAATTTTTCTTTTTATTGTTTGGTAAGTTAATAAAGCTTTGGCATGTCAAGACAAGGCAACAGATAGTGAGATATTATGCAGGTTACAAATATTGATATGTATATTTACAAACTTAACAGTGGTTACTTCTCATGAAAAAGATTGAGGGCAGATGAAGGCAGATTTCTGTATTTACTCTCTGCATGGCTATATAATGAGTATTTTAAATAAGCATACATTTACTTTTTCATTTGGAAAATAAATAAATTTCCTATATTTTATGGCCCTTAAAACATTAACATTTTGTTAATCTAATTGGTAATTATTATTCCCTAAAGAGACAATTATCACTTTGGGGATAATCACTTAGGGGACAAGAATAGTATTAACGAAAAATACAATTTTAAATAATTCCATTGCCGAACATTCTAACAATGTTTAGATCATCACAGATCTACATGAACATCTACTAAATATCCCTATATTTTTAAAAAGCATATTTAATGTGTTCTTTTTGACCTAATTACTTCTAATCCTTCTTGAAGTGTTGGTTTCCACCATGACCATAATTCGTCTCAAAATTCATCAGCATTTTATACCATGTCTTTGAGTGTTGCCAGAAAATTTTTCAAGTTTATAATTAGTCCTTGGAGGCTCTCAATCTCCTTTGATTCCAAGATACATTTTATTTCTTATGTAAATCCTGTTGAAAATTTACTGAGAAGGAGCATAGAAGGAAAAGACTGAGATGTGTTACTGAAAATTTGAAAATAAAACCTCATTATAGATACCTTGGGTGCTCCTTCATCTTTATGTTGGGGAATTCTCAAATAACAATATTGCCAGATAACAATGCTCATATACATAGATACTCAAGTACTACATCAATCCCTGTGACACTGATCATAATAAAACTGAAAGAACCCAACTGTAGAGAAATAGAGCATCTTTCATCACAGAGAAACCAACACAAATCAATCTTTTTTTAGCTGATCCTCCTTAAAATAACAGATTAGTCATTTTTGCAGAGACATATGCATGTAACTTTTTTAGAAATTTATGTCTTATCTCCATCCATGTACTTGAAAAAGAGATGTTAAAGATGCCACTTTCCTGCCTGGAAGGTAGCTCCAGTCCAGTGTACTTCTCTGTTTGTCTTTTATTGTGTGATTTAGACTGAAAATGACAGGTAGAATTAGAAATCTTGGTGTCTGACTATTATCAAGAATAGAATGGAATTCCTAAATTATACTACAAAAGCTAATCATATGGGTATGTTCAGATATTAGGACTATGGTCTCATGCCCAATATTGTAGGGAATTACTTTTGCAACACATAATATAGACTCTTAAACATAGTATCAATATAATTTTTGCCTATTTCAAAAAAAAAATATCACATAGACTGGGAATCCTTGGTGCCCATGTAAAGGTACAACCAGCAGAATGCCAGCCACAATAGGAGGAAGTCAACATATCTTCTAAAGAGAGCTTTCCTTCAAGTCAACCTCTCTGACACTCTGGTTCTCTCAACACAAACAAACAAAAGTCAGCATATCAATAAAAGCAGCAATCACTTGGCTATTTCAAGGTTGAAATTAAGTAATGAAAAATGTGTGGATGTGCTTTCAACTTTTCTAGGTAGCTAACGTAACGCATCTCTGCATTATATATACTTTTTTCAAATATCTCATCAACTATGTTTTGAACATATTTTAAACATCTTTTGATAACACTTTTCAAGATGTGAAACTTTCTGTGGAAAAATAACATTTTATTTTATCATAATCCATCTTTTTATAAGCTTTAATGTCTACTCTACCAGGGTTTCTGGACTGAATTGTGCACCCTTGAAGTTCTTGTATTGAAGCCCTAATCCCCCAGTAGTTCAGAATGTGGCTGAATTTAGAGACAGTCTTCCAAGTGGTGATTAAGTTAAAAAGAAGCAATTAATGTGGGCCCTAATTCGGTTTGACTGGTGTCTTTATATAGCAAGAGGAGATTTGGGCAGGCAGAGAGACAGCAGTGGTGCACTCATACAGAGGAAAGACTATGTGGAGATGGGAAGAAGACAGTCATCTACAAACCAAGGACAGAGATCTCAGAAGAAAGCAACCCTGCTGACATCTTGAACTCAAGACTTCTGCTCTTGAGAAGTGAGAAAATAAATTGCTGTTAAGACACCCAATCTCTGGTATTTTGTTATGGCAGCCCTAGCATACTAACACACCAGGACTTTGGGGAAAGCTTATGTTTAATGTATTAATATCTGTAACAAAATGTCTGAACTTTAAAAAATGTTTATGCCTTCACTCGCCTCTCAAAACAGCAAAATGTTCACATTTCAGCAGATTTTTCTATATTTAAAATTTTGAAGTCACATTTGAAATTAGGTCTTAACTCCAGACTTTTTGCAAATTTCATCAAGACACAAGTTGCTAATGACATAGTCATATGGGCCCTCTGCTTCTTTGAACTCTGGTACAAGCCAGTGTGTGCAGCCAGGGGGCCAAGGAGCACTTGCGAACCATGGGCTCTAGGTTCATTCCACTGTTCTGCCCCAGCTCATGGCACTAACTGTGACACTACAGCAGATGAGGTCATTGCAAAGGGTTCAGGGGCAAGTTACTCCATGGGCAGGTGCTTGGGAAAAGCTCTGTATTTATGGAAATTACTCCTCATTTCCTATTACTGTTATACCTGTGACTAAGAACCTCTGAGTTTTGGCTCTGGAGAGAATCAGAAAACTTTCTTTATTGAGGGTTTCTACAGATGTCTTTTATGAGGTGATGGGACGTTCTTGGCGTTTTACTTCTCTGCCTGAACTCACATAAACAGTGTAAATACCTGCATCTTTCCTTGTCCATGCATATGTATAGGGTCCACTCTGCTATTTATCTTTTTTCATCCAAGGCCCTATTTGTTGTGCGTGATAAAATTCAGGCAGAAATATTTAAAAGCTTCAGCCTCAAACTTAATTAAAATGTCTGTTTATCATCAAACATAACAAGCCATGAATTATATGGATGTTTCAGTTTAGTTGGCTCTGCAAACATGTCACTTTGATCGATATAAATTTGACTTCCCTCATGTACAGAAACAGCCTTGAAAGTTAGAGCTCCATGATAATTTTCGTCCCCAGAAAAATTAAAGAAACCGTAGATGGAGGGCAGTCGGTAAGTTTAAACAGGAAGTTTAGGAACAGAGAGCAGGCAGATCCCAAGGCAGGTAAGGGTAACTTGTGAAGACTTTAAAATGGGATAAAAAGACTATGGAAAACAGAAGGTAGCCATGGAGTCTGGCCATCCACCTTGTCCCTTCCTATGACAAAGAAAAAATGTGAATAAATGATAAAGGTGTAGTAGGTTTTTACCTAAAGGGAGAAGTCCCACAGAGAACAGTTGTGAGAATTTACACAAAGAAAATCAAAGAAGAATCCTTTGGCCATTTCTGAGAGATGGACATGAAAATATTATGGAGGGAAAAAAAAGATTAAAATAGCATTAAGAGAAGGAGACTGAAAGAAATAGGAACCCAGACTAATATGAAAAATTCTGAATAAATGAAACTCTCTTACAACAAACCCTAAAGCTTATGCTGTTTTTCTTTGGACAATTGGTAAAATGTTTTTTAATAACTTCATTTCTTGTTGAAAACTCCCAGATGAAATTGGATCAAGCTCTCTGGTGTTTTTGCTGAAGAAAGTGCTATAAGACTTCAATAAATTTTCCTTCTTAGAGTTTTCAGATGCAAGGTGGTCACAGCACATTTCTGAACAACCAAGTAACATGACAACCTCCTTTCCTCGTTAAAGTACAAAAACACGCTTTAGCTTGTCTGGATTCCATGAAGTCTGGCCTGCAGGTATAGAGTCGGTATGTGCTAGGGCCCACAGTTTGTTTGAACTCGGCAGTCTTTATTGCCTACTTTAATTAATTTTCTTTGTCACATTCCATATATTTCCTTTACTGCATTCAAGGGACTATGCAGAAGTGCCCCAGGGTGACTAATTTAACACCTGAAATTTCCATTATTTTTTTTTTTTTTATGTCTCAGATTGACTAGTGGGCAATGATATGCATGAGTGTGGCACAGAAAATACCCATAGCAGGCATTCTGTTTTGGATAAGTTTACATTAAAAGCTCTTAATAAGGATAGCCTATTTCCTTTGAAGTTCCTGGGCAGGACCTCTTGTAATTCCCTGGGTTGCTTTTATTTAGCAGACTGTATAGCTGCCCCGATGTTTGTTCTCAGTTCAAATCTCATTAGCTTGGTGCTTGCATTCACTGCTTATGTAATGATGAAGAATTTTTTATTTGAATAAGGCCTGGGGATATATACATGTGTGTGTGTATGTGTGTATACATGATTTGATTAGAAATTCTCTGTGCAGTCCCAACTGAAAGGCAGAGAGATGAAGACATAATAGTAAATCTTAATCCCCAATCCAAGGCGGTGATACCCTGGGCAAATTGCACAGTAGACCCTCAATTCCCTCAGCTATAAATACAGAGAACAATAGTGCTTTCAACACAGAATTACTGTGTGGATTGAATTAAAGAATAGGTAGAAAACCAGTTGGCAAATTGTAAAGCAACATAAACACATTAGCTGTTTTATGGTGAGGAAACCATGGTAACATGAGACTTTGGAATCAGACAGACCTGGGTCTGAAGCTCAGTTCCTCCACTTATTGCTTGACTTTTCTCTGCCTCAGCGCTTCTAATCTGTAAAATGGGGCTAGCAGAGCATCTCCTCTTGGGTTATGATGAGGAATGAATAAAATTCCCATAAAGCATTTCCACAATGCCACTGCAGAATGAGTATTCACTTAATAGCAATTATAGTATATTATTTTTTGAGAGCAAAGTCCACATACTTCTGAGGACACCCTGTGTAAGGGAGGAAAGGCTCCCTTATCTTCCCTGTCAATCACTCCACTTCATCATTCATGACTTCAGATGTAGGAAATGATCTCTCTCATGTCTCTAAATACCTGTTTAATAAAGTCAGCAAACACAATACAAGGAGTTCTTTTCTTAGCAGGTAACATGTCATGTCAGTATTTGTAAATTTATAGAACAGGAAGGAATGATAGAAACTAAGTAAACCACAGAGTGGTTTCTGAAAACAAGGGCAGGAACAAAAAGTAGCTAAGTATATAAATTTAGTCTCATAAGATCTAGAATTTGTCAGATTAGCTGAAGCCAGCAGCAAAGAATCCAGGACATAATAGTGAATAAATAGATGGAAGAATAAATGAATAAATGAAAAACCACTAAATACACTAATTATGCAAGTGCATTATAAGAAAAAATTATTTAAGCAAATGAAAAGCATTAAGAGTACCAGCTATAAGCAATTGCCAAACCTGTGGTAGAAGGATGGACACCCATGTAAGAGAAATGGGGGAAGACAGAAAGGATTAGACACAGAATCAAGGTGCAATTTTTTTTCAAGGAAGTATCTGAGAACTAGTCTTCATGTCAGTCCACATTCACTTACCTCCCGTCACTGCCTTCTCTACCTCTCACATTTTGCCTAAAAATTATTCTATGATAACAATCTCCTAAAGGTATATTTTTTACAATTTGAGTGGACTACTGAACAACTTTAGATTAATTAGAGGTGTTTTATAAAAAAAGAATAATCAATTAATATTTATTTTTGAGAATATACTGTTATGTATGATAAAAACACACTCTGAAGACTCCAATCTTTCCTACCAGAATCTAAATGGGGTTCCATACATCAGCACTGTCTTTTTTTCTTAAGTAAAAAAGAAGATTGCAACATCATCAGCTAAACACAAACTGGGAGTAACAAACCTTCTTTCTACTCTAGTTTATTGAGTACCTACTATTTTCCTGTAATAGGCAATCATCTCACTGCTATTGACAGAGGAAATCAAGAAGGTCCAGTCAACACAGGCTGGACACATATCCACCCCTCTGCATAGGTTGCCCTGCTAATTTGTGTAAGTTCTATTCATGTGTCACAGTTAGAGAGGTGCAGCCATTTCTCCCTCTTCATGCTCTCTTTTTATCTTAGTCCAACTCTTACTCCCATATATGATCTTTTATTCAGCCAGGCATAAGACTTTTCCTTTGATTCAAACTTAATTTTCCACAATTCAGCAGGCACGTCATGGGAAATCACAAACAATTCACCACATAAAAATAAAAATAAAATCACTCAGTTTTGTTAGAAAAATAATTCATGATGAAGCCAAGGAAAGCAATCATTAGTCTTAGTTGTCAATCAATTTGTTTGCCTTCTAGACGAGATCTGGACCAATCTCCAATAACAGATCAAGTCCCTGTTTTCAATGACTTTTCCTTTACCACTAATCCATTGGAAATACTCCTCCCACCCTCTCATACTATTGTTTGTTTTCTGTGGTTTTGAAAAATTTTACATCAACAGTTGGACACACATTTTTATATGAATTAAGTCACTTATAGGTAATTATTATTTGTCTTTATCGTACAGTGGCTAACTTGAAACAGAGTGCCAATGTGGAATGTAGGGTCACTGTGCCAATGTATTTGGTTGGCTCAGCTAAACGGTCTTAGAAGCAACTCCCAGATTTCAGAGGCTTAACACAGTAGAAGCTCATTTCTCACTCATATAATGCATCAGTGCAGGTGTTTGTTTGATGGTGACTCGAGGACCTCTGGCTCCTTCCATCTGTCACTTCATCATAGCCTAGGGCCTCATGATTCTGTCCTAGATCTCTGCATGCAGCTGGAAACAGGAGGAGAGGTTGTGGAGAGTCATGCAGGAGCCTATATGGGCCAGGCCCAGAGGTGGTGAATATCACTTCCATTCCTACTCCATTAGCCAAGACCCAGTCAACCTGCCATATATAACAGAAGTGAGGAAAGGACATGCGGGCTACCTTGAGCCCAAGGGGAGAGTGAAACATAGTTGATGAACAATTAGCCAACTTTTTTCTGCCATGTTCTGGAACAAAATATCCATTTTACTCATCCCCACACTATAAAATACACACATTGTCTCTCCCACAGAGCCAACGTAAAGATGCTTCTAGTTGTTGTATCCAAGTAAAAGTTCAAGATCTACCAGGAATAAATAGTTCTCAGTAGTGCTTCATGGTATAATGACATAAGAACTAAAATGATACACCACCGTTAGCCAACACCCAATCTATGACTTTAGAATAGGGAACAGATAACTCAACGAGCTTCCTCATTTAGAGAAAAGAAGATGGGAAGAAAGCAGCAGACGTTGGTCCAAGTCCATTCTGAAATCCTGCTGGATCATCATAGAAAAATCCTCTACCCAGGAGGTGTGAAACATTCATTGACTAGACCAGATTCTGTTCTCTGAGAGACGCACCATTGTCTCTTATCTTCACCAGTCCCTGGCTCTTCCCTCTGGTATGTTCTTCATCTTCCATTATCCTGCGTGGTCAGGGATTGCTCAGAGCATCCTGGTGCATGTCTGTTGTCTCTGCATTATTTATAAAAGCACTTCCTTTCATTCTTTAAAACATTGGTTTGGCAATAAAATATACGGTATATCATCCATGACCATACATAAAATGAGTATTAGGGAATATAGCCTACTTGACGTCTGTAGTGCTTACCGATTCTACTTCTTGCTGTGCTAGTTTTGGAACTTAAAGATTGTTTTAATGCTTGAACAATCAGAAGATGTTGGGGAGAGTAGAGGGAATCAGTTTATTGTGTTTTTGAAATACAAGTCCTTCAGAAACTTAGGATGCTTTCGATCCAATTAATTATCATTCCAATAACCTCACCCAAACTTATTTTCTAGACATAATTCTTTTTAAAATATATATGTATGTATTTATTGACTTCAGAGAGAGGAAGGGAGAGGGAGATAGAAACATGAATGATGAGAGAGAGTTATTGATTGGCTGCCTCTTACATGCTCCCTCCTAGGGATCAAGCCCGAAACCAGGGCAAATGCCCTGACAGGGAATCGAGGTGCAATTTCCTGGATCATAGGTTGATGCTCAACTGTTGAGCTATGCCAGCAGGGCTCTAGACATAATTCTTAAGCTAATTTGTTTAACCATGCCAATACTGACTATCCTGAAGCTATTTAAAAATTAAATCTGGGTGGGAAGGTAGCACTCATAAACAGATATTTGTCATTTAACTTTTTTTTAAACTGATAGATGTTGGGTCTTTGGAACTCATGACCTATATTAGTCTAGGAACTTACTATTTGGCATTCAAAAAAAATGTCTCTTCCAAAGCTTTAAGGCTCTTGATCTCTAGGCTTTCCTATTTTTTTTTTTTCAATTTCTTCTTCAAAATCAGATAATTCTCACCTTAGAGAATCTCTTTCTTTTTATATCTTAACTGAAAAGCCAATAATCATTAAAACACAGCATCTGCCTGATTATTTCCAATGGCTTGCCCTGAGCTATACACTCAGTAGCTGTATTGTCCATAGACATCTTTAAAAGCTGTTGTCTGTGTTTCTTTGCTGATTGCTTCTTACCAGCTAAGTTGGTATCACATATTTTAACTTTTAGTTATAGGGCATCTTTATTAAAAGTCCTGATTTATGTTAGGATGTGATAACTGCTGTAACAAATCCCTAAATTTCCTATGACTTGACCTAAGTTATTTAAAAAACAATTCGTTGTGGTTGTTCATTGGGCATCCTTAAATACAATAACTCAGAGACACTGGGTTTTTTCATACTTAATTTCTGTTGATCTAGAGGTCATCGAGGCTCTCTGCAACTAGCTTATAGGCAGGAGAAAATGGAAAACTGCATGGAAGTTTATATCATCCAGGTATAAAATTAGTGTGTATCACATTTGGTTATATTCAGTAAGAACTCATTCATGTGACCTCAACTAACTGAAAAGATAATAAAGTCGTATAAGTTTCACCCTGGGGGAAAAAATAGTTTGCTAGACAACAAGCTAGTCTTTATTAGTAAATACTGATCAAATACAATTCTGTACATTGATCCTTGACAATAAATGTTATAGTTTTTTCTTTGTTTCCTTAAAATTTCATCTAAAATTCAACATCTCAACTAAAGACTTCATCTTTAGTGAAGTCTTTCTTCACTAAAAGTATTAGTTGTGGTCAAACATCACAGCCCAGAAAGGTAAATTTTCAGTTATCGAGGTACTTATTTCTATTTCACTTTAAAAATATTTGGTTAGTATTTGGTAACAAAAAAAGCTATATGACCCTGCAACACATTTCAAGGAACCATTGGCCCTCCAGGTACATGTGTAGCTCTGAGTCCTCTTGACTCTCTTACATTTAAAATAGATAAACTGCACAGAGTTGATGACAAGTTAATATACATTTTTAAATATCCATTGAGCTTTACAAAATGTATATCCATTAAGATTTGTGTTTGTTTAAAATTTTAAAACAAATTACTGGGAGCTTTTAAGAGAATTTCTGAAATTTTAAAACACCAGTGTTAATTTAATCCAGATTTTTTTAGCAAAGTTTAACAGCTATGTGTATAACTTGCTATATTAACCACCACCTTGTTTCTAATTATTTCCTTAAATTACAGTTGTTGTTTTTTAAGACATCTCCATGAAAATATTAACTGAGTTACGATAATATAATTAATTTATAGCAATAAATTATTTTTTAGAAGCCTAAGTAAGCCCTTCCTTGTTTCACTGTCTCCAGCTTTAATAAACATACTCTCACAAAAAAACACACAAAAAAACACACAACAACTTGGTAAACAGTATCTATTTTTACTAAATATAATAAAATATAGGAAAAGTAAAAAAAAAATGCAAATAATCCTTTATAAAATTTATTTATTTTGTATAAATCCTTTTAAAAAGTTTGGAAATTAATACATTTATATTTTAAGTATTTAAAATATATTATATGCTATTTTGCTTATTATATTGTTAATATTTTTCACACTTAATGATTTTATATGAGAATATTTAATAACAAAAGTAATTTGACAAGTAGATGTAGAAACAGATTCTCCTAATTCCTTAAGTTTGGATAATTAGATTTTTAAATTTTCCTGTTCTTATAAATTATCCTACAGTAAAATCCTCTTATAGACACCTTTCTGTACATCTAAATACATTCACTGTATAAATGCATAGGGTTGTAATATGTGTATTTTTCAGATAACCTTTTATTTCAACCCATAACTATCCAGGGTTACCAATCAATTAACTTTGTGGTAGCTCTATATAATTTAGTCACACTGAGTTCTCCAAATAATTAAACTGCCAATCAAATCTTATATGTTTGGTGTTTGGAAGCTAAGACTACCAATGCAATATACAACCACAACTATTGGGAAACCATATAAAACATTTTCAATAGTTGTTTATATAAAGACATATGTATAGCTGTTCATATGTGTGTGTATAAATATATGCTTGTCACGACTAAATAGTTTCATAGAAGTACTCTCATTTTCTAATCTATCCAGAAAACAGCCAATTTAAAAACTTTCACCAGGAAATATCACTGCAACAATTACCCCAACCCATACTAAGGAAAACTTAGTTTTAGTGCCCTAGTCCCTGAAATGGTAATAACCACATGATCCTTTCCAGAGAACTTCCTGGTGTCCTCAATCATGTGTCCACAGCAAATGTGTTTCCTGTTCATGCAGAATTACAGCTCCATATTCTAATACTCATCAATCTTTATTAATAAGTTATATTCACTTTTATTAGATGGCAACAACTTATGATATGCTTTTATTCCTCAGTAGAATGTAAGTTTCTCAAGGATAGAAAGTGCGTCATAATCTTCTATTATTTCCACATATTTCCAAAGTAAAATCCTGAATAAGTAAATAAATGACTGAGTGAAATAGCAACAGTTAACAGCCTTTTAGTCAGAAAGAGACTTTCAGCGACTGTCTATATACTGATTTCATGTACTACTTCCAACAAAATTTCATTTTGCTGATATATTTTTGTAATTTCTTGCTTAGAATAGCAGATGATTGGAAGTGTGAAATGAAATAGTGTGCAAATTTTCTTCAAAGTTTCAAAAAAAGAAATAACTTTTACAACTTTTGAGTACATTTACCTACAGGGAAAAAGTGTTTAGACATGACCTGACCGCGTGGCTCATTTGGTTGGAGAGTCGTCCATACACTCAGAGTCTGCGGATTTGATTCCGAGTCAGGTGCCTATGAGAGGCAGTGGATCGATGTTTCTCTCTCACATCAGCATTTCTCTTTCTCTCTATATAATCAACAAAAACATATCCTTGGGTGAAGATTAAAAAAAATGTTTTGACTTGGTGGGGGTATGACAATAAAAAGAAATCATAGAAAGTCATTTCTTTAAAATACATCGACGATTTTTATTAACATCATGAGGAATTTCAGCTTGAGGGCCATCTAATTTGGAGTGCTCTGTACTCTACAATGTTAATCATTGTGAAGCGTTCCCTAACTCACATGTTTGAGCTAAAGGCAACACAATAGTTTTTATTCTGAGAATAATGAACCGTTCCGAGGTATTAGCTGCTACCTTTTTTCTTTTTCCTCACTGCAGCCTAAAAAGGAGCCTGAGGTTTCAAAGAGTAGAACTCACATAAATTTTACAGCCTTCATAACGTTATCACAAATATTTAACCCGATTCTCTGAGAGAACAAAATATAATAATATAAAAATGCTTCTTTGAAATAAGTTGAGGTTCTTTTGCACCAAAACAGCCTTTTGCAGCACAATTTTCAACCACATTTAAATAGATATAAGCGGGGGGGGGAATTAATGTGAATAGTTGACTTGGTTTCCCAGAAGAGAGTGTGCGTTTATAGGGTTGCATTCTTACAGCTCACTTTCACCTGAGACTCACAACACAGCAAGAAACAAAGAGGAATTAAAGATCTAAAATAATGCTGGATTTTATAGTTTCCAAGAATAGCTTTTTAAAAGCTGAACTTTCCTAGGAAGTCTGCTTTGGTTACTCTTCTAAACCAACACCCAGGCTCAGTTTTCAGCATATTTTCACATAAATTTATGGAAAGGGCATCATAAAAAAGATAAAGTCATTGTTTACCAATCTTATCAAATTTGTTGTAAGGTCATTTTACCACAATGCTAAGTATATTCTAAATTCTCAGTATTTCACATATCAACAGCAATAAAATTATAGTAATTACAAATATGGGAAAATAATTAAAGTAAGGCAGAATTTGTGTGCACACCAGGTACCATCCTAGGAGCGTTAGAGGGATGTTTTCTAACTGACATCCTGGGAGGTATATTATAGTTTTTCCAGTTTTGTTAAAAGAGACAACTTACCTCCAGGAGATGAAGTGATTCATCTAAAACAATATGTCTAACCCTTTTAAAAGGAGAAATACTTCCCTTACTCATTTTTCACAATAGCTGTATTTTTCCTGCTCTATTTATGTTTTTATCTCATCTATAGACTGACTTCTCCCTCCGTAAATTGGTAATCTAGTCCAGATCAAAGCCTGAGTGCCACCCAAATTCTGTCACTTTCCTAGTACTGGCTCCAGCAGGATTAATAACGCTGACATTCTTTAAGGTTAATGACAATGGAATTATTAAGATGTGATTCAGGCAGAGAAAAAATTATTTGAATTTCAGGCATGCGGAGTTAATTGAATCAAAATGTTCTGAACTGCATGGGCGTAAGAAAGAGAATCATTAATGATGGCATTCAGCCCCATAATTCATCTTTATGAATCATGCTGATGCTTTTGTGTAAAAGACTAAGATGAAAGTGATTTGTTAAAATTTGTTCATATATCATGACGGTTATGTGGGAAGTGAAAATGTTATATTGGAAAGACTGATCTTGCAATTGCCAAAGATCTCCAGGTTTAGGTGGAACTGAAAACAAAGTATTGTGTCTCTCAGGATCAATGACCTCTGTTTTGACAATTAAGTCTATACTTCAATTTTTATTAGGGATTTGTAAATGCCTCTTGCAGCTGGCTTTTAAAAATTAAGCCTAATTCAAGGAAATGACAAGAAGACTCATAGCTCTAGTCAAGCCAGGCAGTCCCAGAAATAAATGTTTCATAATGATAATGCTATTAGTATTTGGGGAATATTAGTAAACACCTACATGAACACAGTAGTTCGTATCAGTTCTCATTTTAAAAAATTTAAAAATTAAAGATATTTTAATTTAGTTATTAATTAATATAATATCAATATAGGGAATAACTTTTTAAAAAATATGAATGCTATGAATTTTCAGAAAAATAAACATGCTTGATCAATATGGTTGGAGTGATTTGGATGATTTCATGGAGAGCATAGACTATGGTCAAGCTTGAAAGTTGAACAGAGTTTGATTCATTCCAGTCAAAAAGGGACACATCTATATAAAACATTTATATAAAATATTTTTAAAAATACCAAATATTCCTAGCTCCTCAGATGTATAACTCGGTTGTTGAGAACAAATAAGTGAGAAGGTTGCCATCATTTATATAATGTCACATGGAAAAAGCCTATAATTTCTTTCCAGCTTCATTAAGTGTTGTGAGAGGAAGAGGTGAGAAGGAATGAAATTTCAAAGGCTGTGTTGAGGAAAGGTGAGACCCAGAGAAAATGGCATGTGTCCAGATACTACATATTAATAAGATTTACGTGAGTTGTCACCTGAGAGTTGAGTAGCAAGCAGAGAGATTAACCACCTTGCACAATGTAGTGAGGTGACAGTTTAAATAAAAACCCTGTGAGAGAATAAAAGGGGGTGAGGGACATGGCATGAGGCTTGTGACTGACAAGAAAGGTGGCCGCTGGAGAGTCCAAAGATTCTTGAAGGACTTAAAAAGCAGGGATGCTGGTGTACAGTTTACACAGTGTGAAATGGCTCCAATTTCCCAATTGTTTAGTTGAGTCTGCTACTCACAGAAATTGTGTAATAATGTTTTGAAGAAAACCAAGGAAAGATACGGAATTCACATATAGATTTGTCCAGACCAGAGGGAAGAGATTATATGCAAGATGTTATATTAAAGGTGCAAAGATACGAGGGCCCATTTGCTCTCGGTTTGGGCACTAACATGGAATTGTACTTCAGAGACCTTCAGTCACCCAGGTGCCTGCTATCTTAGCCATCACAGTCTCAAACTGAAGATCTGATAAGAGTAACGATCCATTTAAAGCAAGGCTCCAAGAGCACTCATGTCTTAGACTTTTGGAAGTTACTTTGAAAGTATTTGCTGAAACTCTTGATAAATCCTTTGTACGATCTCATGAGACGTTGTTATTGTAATTTTACTGGAACTTATTATTTTTTGGCAGTGCATTCCTTTCTTTGAGTTTTGAGTGTTAATGATAGCCTGCTTCCCTCTACTTACATCTCTGTCCTCTGGGACAACATGACATAAATCTAAATCTCTTCTTTCCCTTTTTTTCTTTTTTTCAAAAAAAGGCAGTTGTGCAAACATGAAGAAAGAGCTATTATGTGGGTTTTTTTTTCCTTTTCTTTTCTTTCCCAGAATAAAAAGTGTGTCCATTTTCTTTTTTCTTATTTGAAGAATGTTTTGTTGAGCATCACCACTGAGATCTTTCCTTTACCAGATCAGCTAGTTTTCATTGCTTCTATACTATAATTGCACAATGCTCAGAGTTGACCATAACGCTACAGGGTAATAGGATTGGGTAGAGATGTAGGAATGAAGTGTTTGAAACATGCTACATAGAGATAAACCACAGTGATGAGGTCTAAAGATAAAGCTTTCATGAAAAATAAAAATTTAAGATAATTTTTATGAAAAAATAAAGAGGAAGTGGGCCCACAATTTAATACTTGGTATATAAAGGTCTCTGGACCCACTATCTATGACATATAAGATAATGATACAGCTATCTATTTAATGTGTTTAAACCTTGTATGGCCATTAATAAGCTCAATATTTAAAAGATAACATTCTACAAAAACTAAATCAATGTTTTTAATTGCTATAAATAATACATACTCTAGATACAAACCACTTGCAAAGTTTGGCAAATAAGATGAAACATCTATTAACCATTCAGAATAAAGCAACTTGATTCAAAGTGTGGAAAACTGGTTTTCAATAGAAAAAGTTGACCGCAAATGTTTAACTCCATGATTAGGTGCTTTCCTCCAGCCCTGCCTTTTATTTAGACTGGGAAGGATTCAGTTTTGTATTTGTTCATGGGAAAATATACACACAAAAATGAAACCAGATACAGAAATTGTACATAGCATTACAAAGTAAAAATAGTGGAAATTTTCCAGTACCAGTCATTATGTTAGGAAAAATAATGTTTAATTAAAAATAATGAACTTGATTTTCTGTCATTCCAAGTTTCATACACACTTTATTAACAATAATCAGTTATTAACATTTGAAAATGTACATACCAACTCCATCACATATTGATTTAAACACTCTGCAAAATTAAGTCAGTACCTCCAGCAACTCTATAAAGTGTCTGATATTTAATATCTGATATTTGAAATGATAAGCTATTGTGTTTTCTTAAATTCATAAATACACTAAAACTTGCTATTGTAATATTTGAAAATATATAGATACACTGGATATTCCTGCAGTATGGAAATTTTATCTAATAATACCTGTTTTGGTATTTAACATTGTGTTGGAAACTAAGGAGTAGATGAATTTTTATATGTATTGAGCAGTTTGCCAAGAAGAGATGGTGTATAAAACCAAGGCAGTGGTCAAAGGGGAAGAATGAAATCCAATCTACAGTTGTCGGAGATGTCAAAGAAGAAGTATGGCTAAGGGATGTGAAATACACCAGAGAGTAAGAACATGAAGGGGGAGAAGGTCATTGGACTTAGCCAGAAGAAAACCATTTGAGGCCTCTGAAGGATCTGTTTCAAAAGAATTATGGGCCTGGAATTTAGGTAGCAGGGGCTTAAAAGGGGCATCGGATGAGTAGGAGGGAGAAGCGGTGAATGGAGACTAATCATGAAAAAAAATAATGGCAGTGGAACAAGGAGAGGAATTGCGTGATGTGAAATAAGCAGCCTAGTCAAGTAAAGGTTCTCTTTCATTATATTTTGTAATATTAGTGAAGCCTGTGAGAATTTGAGAGAGAGAGAGAGAGAGAGAGAGGACTTAAAAGGAAAGAGAACAGGCAGACAGGTGGGGACCCAAAAGGAATTAAGGGATCAGTCCATTCTAATAGTGATCATTACTGAAAAAAAATCAGGTGTATGACTATGTTAAGGATACTAAATCTAACAAAAAGATCCATAAATAAGCTGCCTCCAAAGTTTGGGCTTAGAAAACTCTATATGGCCAATTAGGACAGGATGGTTCATACAAATGGGTCTTGACCCTGATCCTGAGTTTTGTTTCCTCTTCAAGTTCTTTGGAAGTATCTTTATGATTCACCATATTACCAATACTTCTAAATTTCTCCAGGAATGACATGATTTTCTTTAGTATCATAGACACCGAGTGGCTCATGGTTTCTTTCATTGTCAAGATATTCACAGTTTTTAATCAAAAGAAATAACACAAAATATTCCCGACAGTCCTTTTCCACACAACCCTGCCAAGCATAAAATGTAATTTTCGAAGTGAGGGATTCTAATTTCCAGAGGGTAACATGTGCCATGAAAAGCCCACTGCTCTTCCACCAAGTTCTGGGCTCGTGTTCCTTAGGCGCTGACTCTGCCCCAGTGCAGCCTGGCCCAGCCGCTCTCCAGCAACAGGGAATGGACGATCCTCTGGCATGTCCTGCTTTAAAGGGTCGGCCCTTCTGTCTCTCGCTATTTATCTCTTCCCCTGTTTTTTGCGTATTTAGTCATGACATGCTTTTTGGAAACTTTTTCACTTTTTCATTCAGAGTTTTTATTTTTTTTCTGTGCCATATTAGTGCAATACATACATTTGAATTATTGCTCTGTTTATTCATATTATTACCATTATAATAACTTCTTAACATATATTTATTTCCTTTAGGAAACAAAAATATGTATAATCAGGGACTGTCAATTTTCACATCAGAGTTGCCATGTCTTAGCAGGTTGCTTGAAAGAAATACAAAGTCATTTAAAATAAATTTGAAAATGAGAACGAAGGAAAAAGAAGAAAATAATAACAATGATAATAATTTAATACCTACCTAAACTTTCCAGAGATGTATCTATCTACATGTAGCAGATCCATATTTTCTGCCCGACCAGGGCAATATCCAGAGGTAACTTGATCCTTTGCAGTGGTGTGATGTTCCCCTTTTCCTGAGATCATCAGCAGACCATGGAGATGGAAACCAGAGATAATTTAGGCATTTCTCTAGTTGTCCGCTCAGGATTAATTTTGTAATCACTTCTGAGGAGAGACTTTCCCTTACATCTCTAATGTTAAAGTCAGAAATATTAGGAACCTAATGATACAATATGTACAAATATGAGCTTTAAAAAGATTCATTATTTTAAAATCATCACACATTATTTAAGTGCTAATAATAATACAAGTAACGGTAAACTCATCATATGTGTAAGCATAATAGTGTATTATATGGTTAAAAACATTCAGAGCAACTACCATTAATTGAGTGTTTTATGTGTCAGTCATTTTCTAAGGAGTTCCATCCATTTTATCTTTTAATCATCACAGTAACCTTATGAAGTAGATCTTTTCATCTTTATTTCACAGTTTAGGAAATTAAGCTAGAAATGTTTGAGGGTATTTTTTTCAAAATACAGGTAAAGTCAGGATCAAATTCAAATCCTTCTGAGTCAAAGTCTGAGTCCTTCATGAATATCCCACAAGGCCAGTGTAGGGGCTCTCGCAGGACATCAGAAAGGTTTTTCAACATAGAAATCTGATTTGTGAGATGATTATATGGCAGTTTGCTGTAATGATTGTTTTGAAAGCAGATTTAATACTCACCCTATTGATAGACTAGAAAGCAACTTGAGCATATTGGAAATTTCACATTTGCTTATGTGCCACTTCAACCATGAGAAACTCTCCATGAACCCAGACGGTGGCACCCAGCTGAACCCAGCACAAGGAATACACAACTTGCACACACCTCACACATCTATGAGACGCCTCAGCTCACCATGTATATGAGCCACACCCATCCACATCTGGGGTTAGGACTGTTAGGATTTTCCATCCGACTGCAGAAAACTTCCTTCTGCTTTTCCACAGAAACTCATGAGCTGCAACCCTTTCCATGTGCACATCCACAAGTAAGCTCCAGGTCTTTTTCAAAGTAAGGTGCCATATTTACTACACTAGTCATGCATTTCTTAACCATTTAGCAAGTGTTAGCTATCATTTTTATCAAATTGCTAACTTTTTAATGTCAGTGATGACATGTCTGAGTGCTGTGCTCAATTCCAGTTTTCTCATAAGCCTGTGAATTTTATTATGTTATTTTGCACAGCACAGTGATTTTTAGGAATACACATGTAGCATTACGGCTGAACTGGCTCTATACCTCTTCTTGAATAAATGATATTTCATGGCCTTGTTTCAGTATCTCAAAGCAGAGTCATGTCCCCAAAAGAGTCGGCTATCATTAGTCAAGAGGACAGCTTCAGTGTGGGATTAGGAATGAAAAGTATCAGTAATCATAACACTTATATTTTGTTGATAAACACTAATTAATCAGCACACAAAACCGATTGTTACTGACATCCATGAAAAATAAAGGCTGACTAGAATTGGTGAAAGATGCTGTTTCCAAAAATCCAAAGTATATCCCTCCTGGTTTGTCAAACTTTTAATTGAATTGTTTGTTTTAAAATGCCAACACTGACATTTTTAGTGAAATCTGTTTGTTTAAAAAAAGCACAGCTGTTGGTCATATGGTGTTTTACAAGGCAGGATGGGGAAAACCTGCTAAGAGTAAGTTCACACTGATCAAGATGCCTTCCCCTCCAGGTTAGTAGAAAACATTCTTTTTGGATGGGTAAAGATCTGATATGATTTATCAATGTCTATATTATAGAAGGTGAAATTATAAGAATTGTCACAATTCATTTACCTATCAAAAAATGTGAGTGGGAATTTGTACTCAAAGCAAAAATAAGAATTATTCAGAAAAGGAAAACAATCTGCATGATTTCAGCATATGTCAGAGGATATTTCTGTCCTTTGTCTTAATACATCCATAATAAGGCACACAAGTAGGAGTGATGTATGAAATATCTAAAGGCCTGTGTGACTGAAGCATTGACCAATTGGAATGAGCCATAGCCATGCGAAGCAAGAGCGCCATCCTTCTGTGTACTGGCTGAAGGTCATCTCCTTGGCAGAAAGGAAAGGAAAAGATATTATTGCATATTAGGTGCCAAACTTCAAACAAACACAGGGAAGAACCACAGTATATTAAAATTGTTAATTTCTTCACTGCACTCTAAGCTTTTTAAAAAAATTTTTATTGTTTGCCTTTGTCAGGGATCATGTCTTACTCTTCTTAGTATATCCAGCAAGAAGCACTATCATGGCCCATCTAATGATGTTTGGAAATGCAAAAGTGATCAAAGTAGTTAACTACCATTGCATGAGTATCTGCTTTAAGTCTGACCTGGGTTAGATGTCTTATGTACATGACCTCTAATTCCTCCAAAACCCAAGAGGTAATTATGATTATCCCCATTTCATAGCGAGTGAAACCAAAGCTCCAAAGGTCCGTGAACTTAACTTGGGCCACAGTATCAGACAAGGATTTAAACCAACTTGTCTATTCCCAGATCTTCTTGTTTCATATGCCCAGCATAATACAAATGTGTTTCATTTTGGTCGAATAGAATGAAATATTTCATTTTAAACTGACCTTCACAAAATCTCGATTAGGCCTATTTCTTAGATCAAAGAAAATTATCCCAAGGTTGCCATTTAACACACATAGAGGGTGGAAACATTAAGAGACAAAAATATCTTTGTTTCCAAATTGATTTACATATCAAAGCTTTTTGGAGAGGCTGAAATAAACAGTTCAGTTTCTGGAAACTTATTTAAATCAACTTTCACATTCTTTGGAGAAGTTAACCACAACATTTTAAGGGGAATGTATAAGCATCTCAAGTTGGCACCAGATCCATTCCCTTTACTGTGGCTAAACATGGCATCCCTTTCTTCCTCATGACCTCACCAGAATCACAGTGGCTCACACTGCACAGCTTTCTCATTTTACGTGTGTCATTCATTCTAGCTTTTTTTTTTTTTTTTAATTTTTTATCTTGCCTGGAGACTTTAAAAGTTTAAACCCATTGAATTTGTTCTGTGGACAATGTGCCAGATACAGATGTTTCGCATATGATCCTTTTGAAGTCACATTTCTTAGAATGAGCCATTTACCTTGAATAACATATTAAGAGAATAAAATTAATAAGTAGTTTTCAAAATGAAGTCTACAAGAGAGGGTCCTGTGTGAGAGTGAAAAGGCACCTTTTAACCCAGAATCCTAGAGAGTGGTCCCACCTCGGTCATTATTTAAATGTCGCTTAATACCCCTGTGATTCAATTTCCACATCCATATAAAACACAGAAAACAAATTATCTCTATACGTCGAAGTGTGTGAGTTCTACGTAAGTAAAAAGACTTATGTGCTCCTGCTAAGTGACAGAATTTCAAGAGTTAATACAGTGAGAGTAACAGTGAGACTTTTTCTTTTTTGCAATGTAACTTAAACTCCTTAAAATACAAATAAAGAAATTAAGTTTGTGTCACAATAAATTTAGAGTATTATTCAAAATATGATCATGTATCAAGCATGAATATAAAATAAGTGATTTGGAAAAAAGCCTATTAAACTCTTTACTATTGACATTTCAACAAGTACCTCCAAAGAGTAGGCTGTTATGAAGACATAATTTGTATTGTCTCGATGACATGCCAAAGGATTGCATGGGTGCCACATGGGTGTACCTTAAGGGCATTATGCTAAATGAAATAAGCTAGACGGAAAAAAGATGTAATACATGATATCACTTATATTTGTAATCTAAAAAAAGAAAGAGTCATAGAAACAGAGAGTAGTGAGTGGTTGCCAGGGCCTGGGGATGTGAGAAATAGGGAGAGGTTGGTAAAAAGGTGTAAACTTTTAACAATAAAATGAGTAAGGCCTGAAGATCTGATGTGTGACATGGTGGCTATAATTGATAACACTGTACTGTATATTTGATATGTATACATATAGAAGGAGTGGGAACACGCAAGAGTCACATGTTGCTAATTGTGTTACACATGTATTACTATATCTTGAATTAAAATTATCAAGAAAATCATTTAAGGCATCCCCCAAATCTGCAGTTACTTATGCCCATCCGGAAGGCTGGAAGCCTCAGGAACTATTCACCTTTCAGGATGTTCCGCTACCAGAGCTGGTATTTGGGGCTTGCACATTAGTTCTGGTTGCTATCTTTATCTCAGACAATAAGGAATCAGCCCCCCCGCCTCACATTGATTGCTATAGGGCTTTATTCTGTCCTGAGTCTATCCCATTAGGAGCTGCCTTTCTTCTCAGACACACCCTTTCAATACATGCTCTGGAGCTCCTATTTTGTATTCAGGGCACTCCTGTGTCCTCAGCACCTTCCCAGAACAATCTCCTGTGCGAGCTTGCCTGAACTGCAACCTGGTATTCTCTTAAACAAAATCGATTTTTCTCTCATAATCCCGATGCCTCACAGACATGAGGTAAGGTTGATGTTTATTTTAAGCTTAGGTATTACTTTTTTCCCTCTGTCACAACAATGTTTGAAATGAGTCCATAAAGATACGCTATCCTCCCTGTCCTCTCTTAATTTCTAGTATTTGCTCTGTATTAATCACTCCCCTTCATTCATGTAAATTTCAGCTTCTTTGTCCCAAAGTCTTTTCCACAGAAACTCCTTTGGTCATTCTCAGGGACACCAACAGCCTCTTGGATAAAGCACTCAAAACATACCTATCAGGGCCTGGGCATCTTCTTCTCTAAAACCAGTCAATTTTAGCCAAGAACTCCCATGGTTAGGTCCGTAATTTATCAGGCATCAGGCAATTTTGCATTATTAATTTCAGACATTCTTCTTCGCAACTAGCATTTTCTATATTTAGAATTATGTCACTCCCTTGCCAAAATCACTTGGGATATCAACAGCTCCAATCTGTGTTTTCTTTTCCCACAATTCATTTCTCACTCCTGGCTTCACTTTACTCCCTTCTCCAATGTACTTGACATTTCCCATCACTATAATCATTTCCATGGCTTCCTCCCTTGGCAAAGTCCCAAGTCTAAATGAATTCTCTATCTACTTTCTCCACGCCAAAACCAGAGCCACCATATCTGGCATGAAATAAATAATCACACAATCAAATAGACTTCCACATAAATTCTTGAATATAAACCTCTAATTTGCACAAAGTAATGCCCAGAAACTCTGTTGAGTTTCTCTAGTGTGCTCATTTTCTCATGCCTTCAGGTAACAATTTCATATCTGCTCAAGCCCTCAAGACCTTTGCAGATAGTCTTGCTTTATATTTTTTAACTATATTTATTGGATGGAAACTCCTTTTTCTTATTGCTATTCACATGCAAGTCAAACTTCTCTTCCTTTCACTTATAACATGAGAAGTGTCCCTCCTACTGTAAAAGTTCATGTCACTCCTTGGGCTGCAGTTTCTAAGAAACTCTGCTGCTTTGGTAGTCACTTTCATACATTATTGTGTCCTTCCTTTCTACTAGTTTTTCCCTTTTCTAGAGAGTCTCATCTTTAAAAATCCTACACTGACCCTGAAACCTTTCCTCAGGTATTTCATATACTCATGGAATTCTTTTGCAGTCAAACTTTCGGAGAGACCTGCCCAGATTCAATCACTCTAATTTCTCACAGATTATTCTCTCTTTGCTTTAATCCAATGAGGTTAGCAGCCTAAATGCTTAAAATGACTTTTTATATTTTATGTATATTTGTTAAATCATGTGTAGTTATTTTTAATTATTTTGTCTATATAAGATTCATTTGAACATTAAGCCTAAGTATTTATTGCTAATTTTTATATCCCAACATGAAGGGCTGTTGCTTGCAAATAAATATTTGTTAAACAGATTAAATTAAATATAGCACTATTGGAGAATGTCTCTTAAATAGTTCATTTTAATTTAGGATGGTGCTTAGAATGCATATATTTCAAAGAGAAAACAATACAAATCATTATGTTTTTAAAAAATTAGTTTTACTATTATGACTGCACCACCCAACAGTATTTTGGGGAGGTTGGGGCATTTTAATCCATCCCATTTTTAAATTTAGTTATTTATCTAAGATCAATACAGTTAAAACATTCTACACCACCTAAATTGTGTTATCAATGCTTATGATATCAACAAATCACTATAGATCTGCGTAGGCTTTCTAATAAAACATACAAAAAGCAATTATTTGCCTTTCCTTATTTTATACAACCCTCAGGCTCCATGTTGTCTTTTTCCGGATTTAAAGACTGAATTTTATGTTCATTTCAACTTGATTTCATGTGTTAACATATAGCAACTCTGATGAGAAGAAATATAATGAAAGCCACATAGGTAACTTTAAATTTTCTATTAGCAGCATTAAAAAAGTAAACAAACAAAAAAAATAAACACCAAAATTAATTTTAAGGAAATATTTCTTTTAATCCAATATATCCAAAATATTATCATCTCAGCTTGTAATCAATATAAAATTATTAATGAGATATATTATATTCCATTTTTCATACCAAGTCTTAAAAATCCAGTGAATATTTTTTATTCCAGCCTATCTAAATTTAGATGCTAAATTGTCATCTGAAATACCAATTTGAATTTAAATTTCATAAAATTTATAGTTGAAAAATAGATTTGCTTATCTAAATCATTCCAGACATACTTATAAGTTTTGCCTTTAAATTCAAATGAATTAAAATTAAATAAAAAGTAATATCCAAAAGCTTAATAGTTACATGTAAATAGTGGCTGCCATTTTAGACAGGACAGGTATAGCGAAATAATAGGCCTTAATTTGAATACTGTTCTCCATGGATTGTTTTTAGATTTCCAAATGAATTATTTTAGATTTTAGAATATGTATTAACTATTTTAAGTACATATATGTGTGTGTGTGTTTCTGTGTGTGTGTGTATAAACACACAGGGGTTCAATTACTCTAAATATCTGGCATACAATCACACTCAGGTGTTATCTTTTATTCCTTTATTTTAAATAATTTCTACTGAGCCTGACAGTAATCCTATTTAGTAGAAATGGCAAGTATTATCCCAGTTTTATAAAGGAGTTATCTAAAGCCTAGAGAATAAAGTTAACTCCGACTGTTATGTTTTACTGCAAAGTCACCCAGTTGAGTAGGAGGGTTAGCAAGGCCTATACCCCACAAATTCTCCATCTTCACTCGTTACAGCCACAGACACCTAATTCCATATCCACAGGGGTTTGTGAAGGGTCCACGGTGCTGTACCATGTGCTTATTGCACTAGTGGACATTAAAGAAAAACATTTAAACATTTTATTGAGGAAACTCACGTATATGACTTGGACCATTTCAAAAAGTACTTTTTAAAAATTCATTTCATTTTCCCCTCGATTTATTAGAGGAAAAATCATTGGAAAAGTTATACTTAAAAACACTTGCTCGTTAATGAAAAATGTTTTAAAACAACTTCTTGTGGGGAAAAATCCAGCCTCAAAAAAGTATAATTTTTTATATACCTGAATTGGCAAAAATTATTTAATAGTCTCTAAAATTTCAGCAATTTATTGGGTTATGGGGCCAAGGCTGTAAAACGGCATAAAATTATGTATTACTGTTTTTTTGGAATATGAAATAGGAGGAGTATGATATACTAACATGGAAAATTAATATAAAGAAAGACCGAGGATGGGGCTGTTTTAAGAAACGATGTAAGAAATATACAGATGAAAAATGCTTTCAATCTGTTTTTATTAAAGTTCTTTCACCATTTTGACTTTTCCTTCTAACATTTGATTCTGCAAGTGAGCTCCTTGTCCCCCAAATCTGAGCACAACAGTAAGAAATATCTGTGAAAGCACTGGATGACCTGCTAATAGAAATATATTATAGGCCCTTCAAGGAAATCCATTTCAAATTTGTTAGGTATGTGAAGAACAAAAGGAACTCAACTCAGTGCCATCTCTGGAAAAGAAATGTGGCCAACACTCCAAGGTTTGGTTTAGAGAGGGCAGTGAGTCGGGGGTGGGCAGGAGGGGCAGGGATGGGCAAGGAGATACTCAGAGAAGCAGGTGAAAAAATTAAGGAGAGAAGGGAAATCTGCAATGATATTGCTGCGGGTTCTGGCATAAACCCCTTTTAAAGTTCTTTGAGAGTTCAAACTAAATTCTTTCCACAGTAGTTTTGGTTGCTAGATTGTACTACTTGGACTATTTCTGACTGAGACAAAGCCATGAGGGACATTTATTTACATTCGCCCAGGTCCCATTTTGGAGGGTACAGTATATGGATTTGAACCTACATTGTCCAGATCCAGCTTAAAATCTTCACCGTAAACCTGGACTCAGTAAGCGTTCACTCCAAACTGCCTGACTGTTAAACTCCTCCGGTAACAGCAGGAATCAATTCTGATCCACTATAATTCTTAGAAAGCAACGTCAAAGTCACAGAGACAGTGAGCAGGTGACACTAAAATAGAGAGGGGGATTTTCATAAAGAAAAACAAAGCTTATGTGGTATTACGTGGGTTTACTCCACGGATGGGATCTTAAAACGCTCTTGCAAAACAGCACATTGGAAATGAGGATTTCAGGAAACGCCTGGGCGTGTGCTTTCATAAGGAATCACAGGCTCCTTTGATTTTCTAACGACTGACCTGTTAGGATTGATTTAGGCATCTCCCAGACCTCACAGCAAAGAACAGACACTCCTCACCACTGCTTCTCAGAGAGCTGGCAATCCGTTAGGATTTTTCCGTCCCATGGTAATGTGTAATCCCTACTAGTAACGAGAGAAATCCAGTGGATTCACACTCATGTGGTCACCTAATAATAAGTGTTAATACTTAACATTACTTAACATTAGCCCTCTTGGTGGGGGCATCTTCAGTGTTTACCAAGGATGAACTGGGGAGATAAATCAAGGGAAAGGCACATATAATCTCTGCAACAGCTGCCTCCAAATTATATTAAGCGTGTGCTTTTTAAATCTTTTAGCTTTGCCATTTCAAATAAAAGTGTATGATAAATTCCAAAATCTAAAATAGATCAAAAGAAGCATACTACCTGATTGGGGTGAGAGTGAGACACTTTGCCGGCTCAGTGCCCACTCAGACTCTTTCCCTTCCCCAGCAAGTACCCCAAGGCACCTCCAAAAACTGCTTTAGGGCCCAGCTAAGTGCATGCTGAAAATCACAGCTCTAAACCATTCCCTTTTAATTTCCTGGATGCCAGCAAGCTGGTGCCAAATTATTAGGTAAAGCCCTTGCTTCTCATTTAAATCAACTTGCCTTTTGGATAAGAAAATATTTTTCATTTAATTATTTCACTAAATGTCTTCAATAATCGTAAGAGAACACAATTAGTGAGTGCGTACTGTGTGCCTGCCAGTCTTCTACTCCCTGATTACATTCTGCCATTTCATCTTCATTACAACCCTATAGAGTAGATATTATCATTTATTTCCCATTTTTCAGATGAGAAAATTGAGGCAGAGATTAAGCAATTCGTGCAAAGATATCTAACTAGTGAAGTGATAACTCAGCCAGGGTTTCAAATCCAGGTCTTTGGGACTCCAGCATCCTGCAGTGTAACCACCACCTGCTGCTGGCTTTGTCAGAGTTTGATACCTGAGATAGGCTTTCCTAATTTCCAAATTAAAATTTTTGCTCTCTTCTCCCATGCTGCTGTTTCTGAAGATCAGTTTTATCTAAATATGTTTATGTTTGTTCTTAAAAATACAAAACAATTAGTCACACACCCTAAATGATCATCGCAGTATGTTGAGGACCACTTGGGTCAAAACGCTGGCTTAGCAAATGCACGGTGGCTGTTTCCTCTGGGCGGCTGCTCCTTGTCTATCCGGATAGATGGCTCCTGTGAAGGATGGGTCTGCTAATGCACGGGGCAGTCACTGTTTACATGCAGCATCCGTCTTTCCCCGCTTTCATGGGGGAAAACGTATCCATTTACCAAGTTTTTGCAGCCCCAGCAAAGCTTGCTAATCAGGTACAGGCTGGGCTCCCTTTCTGCCAAGATGGGAGCAGGGCTGTGAGCTCTGTGCATTCCTCAGACTCACTGGAGGGTGCACCTGGTCGGAGTTAATTGGGTGAAGGAGTTTTGCCTGTGAGGTGAAAGGAATTAGTGACAGGTTTCCCATTCTCTCGACCCCCTGAGGTGGGATAAAAAGCTTGACTGGCTCCCCCATTTTACAAGACCAATCGGGGAAAGACATAATTAAGGGAAATATAGTGTGGCATAAAGTTTTTCTCGTGTTGGGGGATGATAGAGGTCAAGTAACACAATTTTCAGTGAATGTTGGATTAGCTGACTTTATTTTTAATATTTAGTTAGCAAGCAGTAGAGACGACCTACTAGATCATTTGGTGCCAATGGGTTGTAAATTTGCCATTATATGATTTAGCTGAGTGATGCTGAATAGGTCTTACACAGTTTATTGGCATTCAGGAAAGGAAACCATCACACCTGGCTAGCTCTGACATAAGGGAAAGTGCCTTGTGGGAGTTGGTTAGACCTTCTAATATGATCAATGGCCTGATGTTACCCAGCAGAAAGAAATAAAAAACTTGACTTGGAAAGTGTGTTAATTCTTTTGGGCTATTTAGTATAATTTAATGCACTGTATAGTGCCCCGGGGTATTGAAAGAGTTAAAATCCCTAGACAAAATGAAGAATTACTCTCTTTTTTCCTGGAAGGATCAGGTCCATATGTATAGAGAGAACTTTATTAGCAATGGTATTAAAATTGGCCTCACTGTAAGCGATTTTCCTAGGTTCCATTTCTGTGCCATCTGTGCTTTCCCCCCCCTCTTACCAGTAAAAGCAATAAAATGTACACATTCACTAAAAAGAAAAGAATCGAGCTTTATGGCATTCAAGGGACATTAAAAATTCCATTCTCTTATAGGATACATCTTGACCTTTCAGAATGCTCTTCTTGCAACTGATTCTTAATATACCTGCAGCAAATTGTTCATACTGTTTACGTTAATAGTCACATAGACAAATTGGGTAAAACCATGAACACAACAGACCCCAAGAAATGTAAGCAATAACTGCCACTGAGGATATAAACAGTGATTACTGTTTTGATATCAAAAAGGGAATCCCAACAAGATGAGACCTGAAACAGGGCTAAACTTGCCTTCATGGCCTGTTTATTTTTTTTTAAATGAATTTGAATGAATAGGTATTGAGTCTTTCAAAAATGTGCTCCCCATTACCTGGCCTTGGGGTCTGATGACAATAGAAGATCATTAGCAATAAAGAATCAGAAGATTCTTGTTTTTTGTTAATAAAATACTTCCCTCATTGCAGGCAAACTGGGTCTCCTACCTCTCCCTCTTATCTGTGCCATTGCCAGGGCTTACGTTTCCTTTGTAGAGTGTTTTCTGTGCTCGTTTAACCTTCAAACTAGTAGCCCTTATCAGTTTAAACTGAATAAAAAGTTTAATAAAAGTTTACTTTTAATACCTAGCCCAGTATCCTCTGGATTTGTAACAGAATCACACTAAGTACGGCCATGAAGGAATTTGGCCCAAATGAAGAAGTAAAGCTATTCCTGTGTAGTGCTAGAGCTTTGACCTTTCGGTAGCTTGGATATGCCATTTCCTAAACTCCCATGCGCTGCAATACGTCATCCTGTGGTAGGAATAACATTCTGAACGGAGCCCTTTTAACGCATTGATCCCAAGTCATTTTTCACAGAAATAAAGAACATTATGCACGTTGTTCACCAGGGGAAAGTCAAGGACAGGAAGCTTAACTTCCCTTCCTGAAGTTGCTCTTTGAGTAGGAAATAAGTCGAGAAGAGAGCTTAGAATAACACGTTATTGATTTTTCTGGGCCATTAGATCACGAGTATTTTATTCAAAGGCGTGTTTTTCAACTTTCCCAGAGCGCAGTGGCACCTTGTCTCTGCCGGCCTGTCGGGACTCTACAGCCCTGCCTTGCTCACTGTCTAACAGATCTGCAGACCCCCCCCCCCCCCCCCCCGGCGCCGGCGGGCTCTGGGACCCCAGTCTTCTCCGTCCTGAAACGCAGGCGTGGGGCTCGCTCAGGCCTGAGGCTGGTGAACCGACGGGCAGCTCCTGGGGTCAGAAAGGCCCCTCTCCTGCGTTTCGCCTTTGGTTAGAACATGGAAACTGAAAACCTTTCTTGATTTTTTTAAAACAATACTTACAAATAGCATACTTATTTTTGTTGCAGTGATATATGTAAAACAAGGCTATTGCTAAATATATGGAGAATACAGAGCAATACAAGAAATAATCATACTCATATGCCACCATCAAGACAAAAATGCCATTTTCTTTCCAGTCCCTCATCTGTGCTGGTGGCACAGCTGACACTATGCTGTGTTTTCATTTTCGTGTTCTGATTTTTTTCTACTAAGATTGCCATGTAAGTGTAACACTAAGATCAGAACTCGTAAATTTCCTTTTACTGGAGACTTAGTGATACCAACTGCGCGTATCAAATACGACTACCTCATATTTGGCCGTACAGAACTCTTTTGAGTTGAGTACGATAAATGAACACCTTGTTCAAATAGTATTAAATGGATATAACGTTGATTGCTCAAAATCTTCTAGAGGGATGTTTTGCCAATTATAAAAATAAATGTTTTAAAAGCTGTTCATTGTCCAAATTCTTTCTAACAGTGGAGTTCTTGGTCTCTGAATGTCCCCATTCAAATCCCACTTCTAGCTTTTATTCTTGTTATTTTTTGGCAAAAAGGTGTTTTTAATACCTCTAATTATTTTTGTAACAGCTGCGTATCCTATAGTTATATCTTCTTTAATCAAATGATTTATTCGCCCCCTTTCTCTTTTCTCTTGATTAATTATCAGCAGTTTTCAATGTTATGAATCTTTTCAAAGACAAAGTTTTGGTTCTGTTGACTTTCATATTTGCTCCTCACAAGCCTTCTTGTTTTTTCTAGCTATAATTTTGTTATAAAATTTTACCTAATTTTATAAGTAAACACAAGTTTAGTCAATGTTATAGAAATCCAAGTCTGCCAGAGAGTATTAAGAACAAATTATGTCCCTTATTGTTATTAGGCCAGAAAAATCAATATATAATATATAAGGTATTTTTGCATAAGTATATTTCCTGATTAGAATAATTTGATTTATGTGTTAATTACTTTAAGTTATTACCTGAATGCGACAAGCACAGTTGTGGGTGGAGAAGAAAAAGAACATGGCCTTATTGTGAAAGGAGTGATCATCTTGGCCGCTGATCATGTCCTCTAACCAAAGGCCACATCCCACTGAAGGAAGAAACACCAGGCGGCCCAGGGCTGGGGGGAACCGTCTCACAGAACAACTTCCCGGCAACCTTTCTGGTCTATTTGCCTGGGAGAGCCTTTCATTCCTTTAAGTAGCCCCCTACCCAATTATGTCAAACGTGTGGCCGTTAGTACATACTTCTTTACCCACCTGTAAGGCAAAAATTCACAGACTTCACTTAAATCTGAAACCAAAACTTCAATGGTATCCGCAGTCACGTATTTCCCTGGTTTCTATTTTGTCCCAAGTCAAAAGTCAGCTCCAATAACATTACTTTTTAACACTATCTTAACTTTCTTTTGCTTGGTAATTTTGACCTATGACAACTTGTCCCTGATGCTCTACAGTCATATAAATCCAACTTCTTGAATATCTTTACAATTTAATTATTTCTCTCCTAACTCTTTTTTTATAACATAACATTTATTTAAAAGTAAATGATGCCTGTTGCTGATCTCATAGTATCTGATTCAGTACAGATTTTCCCTCTACTTAACGTAAGGGTTTTTCTTATTAGAGACAATAGCTGTTAATGTAAATTTATTTGCTTCCTTGGAATGTAACCCATATTTAGTGGTAAAAATCTGTTTTTGATGCAATAATAAACTTTTCAATTTTCACCAAAAAGTCTCAAGTTTAAAGGACACTCAGAAAATCCCTCTGCGTGATTGCTTTTCATTTGTGTGTGCACGTCTTTGTTTCTCATGTCAAGTTTCTCCTGAAAACAGAAGTAGAAAACTGAATGGAAGAATTTACTGTGGGATGTCAGCCCCAACTGTGAAGACTAGAACCTACATGATATGATCCATCCTTTAAAACTCTCTCGCTTCCTTCAACTGACCCTACAGGGTTCCTTCAGTGATGAATGTGGGAACATCCTTATGGGCCAGTTTCTAGCAACAGAAGAATGTATCCTACTGCCTGTATTGACACGAGTACTTAATATAATCCTATGAACTTCTAACTACCTTTTTGCTGACCTCCAAAGGCATTTCAAATACTTGGACAAGTGAATTATAATATTTATAATCCAGACTCCTGCTCTAAATGATGATAGTGATGGTTATGGCATTCAAGAATTCCAATTGCCTGGTTAAAAAAAGTTGAAATTAATAATAAACTATAAGGTGCTAAAATTTGAAAATTTAAATGTCACTGTAAAACATAAATGTAAATACAGATCTGATGCTATTACAGGTGCAGAAACACATCTTCTTGCAAAGGGGCAGCATCTGTGGCAACGGGTTTGTTTTCCTTGCTGTCAGGGTCTTTGGTAAGCACTTTGCCAAATTTTCTTTCTGGATCAAAGAGAGAAAGGGTCTTGGAGATAGTAATCACAAGGTTTGGAATGTTTTCATGATTAATCTCAAGTGAGTTAAAATCATTTTTAATAGCAGACACACTGAAATAGACTTGTTTTTTATTAACTTACAGTTAACCTTTTTTTATCTAAAAGCTGATATTTTTATGAAGCATCGTTGGATTTGGGGTGTGCCCGTGAGGTGGGGGGAGGTGCTCCTGTCTGACAACAGCTCACATCCGTTTCTTTTTCTTTCAAACTGTTGAGGTTAGAAGGGGCCTGAATACAGTCACACAGAGAAAAAAAGGTATAACAATAAAATATGTAATAAGAACCAGGAACTTGGAATTCTTAAGAGCTTGAACTTTTTACCCTTCTAACACGTTTTTTCCCCTCCTTCTTTCTCAAGGCATCAATCTATATATTTAACCACCACTAAAATCCTCTGAGGATTGTTTTTAAAAATGTGTATTTCTGTGTGTGTTTATTTCCTATTGAATGAATTGGATAGGCCAAAGATCTGCTCAGAAAACAAATTAAAACAAAAATATACTGTCACTAAAATTTAAAGTTTAGATTTACCTTTTTTGGGGGTCTCCTCATTTACCCTGTAATTTCCTAACACTTTAATCCACCTGTTACTCAGGATGCCTTCTGCACAATGACCCCTTCTATGCACTTGGCGCATTGACCTCTAACCTTTCCATCAGTAGACAAGAAAGGAAAGGAGATGCTTATGTAGAGACAGAAATTCTTGCACACACGTCCAGCACTCTTAATAGCTAGTTCCCTGGAACATTTAACAAAAGATGACATGCCTTCGCTCCTGTCTTAATTTGTGTATTGGGCTGTTGCTTGATGAAGTTGCGCATCTCCGAGGCTCCCTTTCTTACAGCGCTCCATTTAATGACAGGGTGTCTCCATGCTCCTTACCTGAGATGCCTTATAGAAGCTTCAGGCCTGAACGAGCCTTCAGCCTCCCTCCCGTCTTTATAGTTCTTGTGTTCCTTCATGAGACTCCACAGATAAGGTACATTTTAAGAAATAAATAAGACTAAAGCTCTGATGTTGGTAGTATACATTTTTTTATATTTGTTATTTGGAAGGGTATGAATATTTATTCTTGTTTTTCTTAGCCTTTATGATGGTTATTTGAACTTCCTTATGGTAGGTAATTTACACATGCAATTTTAACTTTACAGGTGATTTTTAAGGTATTTTAAGTTCCTAACTTTGTTCATAGTATTTTGGAACATTATTTTTTTTTTTACCCAGTTTATAGTTGTAATGTTTTATTTATTTGGTGAGTGGGGAGTAATGACAAGCTTGGGTTCTAGCACACAGACTACATTTCTAAGTGTAAAAAAAGTACCCTTA
Source organism: Miniopterus schreibersii (assembly GCF_964146895.1). Taxonomy (NCBI): domain Eukaryota; kingdom Metazoa; phylum Chordata; class Mammalia; order Chiroptera; family Miniopteridae; genus Miniopterus; species Miniopterus schreibersii. Next base: position 188,803,417 of record NC_138101.1, read on the forward strand.
AAAGATTTGTCCTTATTAAGGTTCCAAAATAGTAAACACCTCTGTGTTTCTTTTCTGCATATATTCTTGATGATTCCCTTGAATTGAAAATTAAAATAAAACTTAAGTATTACAGTGAGGAATACATTTTTAAAGAAAATAACATCTCAGGAATATTTGTTAATCTCAGTAAACTTGTATTATAATTAATTAATAACAATATCATATTTCACAGTCAATAAAAATTTTATATTTTTGGTGCTATGTTCATAATAAAGAATTAAATTTTAATCAGTCTCTCTGTCTCAATTATAGTTTATACACAGTCAAATAGTATATAAATACAAAATAGGTATGAAACACTTAATTGTATCTTTCCATAAAACTACCATATTAGATCAGTATTTTTTAAGCAAATTAAGCCTCAATCATAAATTGAGAAAATATTAAAATAAAGATCAACAAATTGTCAGAAAGTAGGGGTACATAAAAAATGTTAATCAAATTTGCTAAATTTAAAGCGTCAGGCAAAAGCTGGTTGTTACTGTTATTTTTGTTTTTAAATTGCAGTAAATATTTAGCTTAATAAAATTTAGCTGATTATTTCAACTCTTTAACTCTATTTATTATAAAATAAATCTTCAGCTGCTGATTGTAGCTACCTATAACCATCATCAACATAAACTCTAATTGTGATATTAGTTCAGGTTAATTTAAATAGTCTCATATTATTTACATTATTAGAAATATAATTTTTATCTAATTTCCAGGGAAGTAATTTAATAAGGGAGTGAAGTCATGAAAACAAAATATTAATTCTTGAAATCAGGAGCTTTGACATGTTGAACTACTATAGCAATCTAATTTGAAGTCAAATGTGATAATAATAGAAGAAAAAATCAATAAGCAGGTCAAAAAGTGAAAAATATTCAAACTTAATATTTGTTGCAGTAAGTTTTTATTCAATATCTCTTACTTTTTTTCACATAGATAAAATATTGTGAATAAAGTAACTAGAGAGACTACCCCTTGAAAACTTATCTGGCATCTAGATTTCTTTTATAGATTTATTTTCTGTGTGGAAATATTCACTTAGGGCTGATCATATCTTGGGACTGGTGGTCCCCAAATATATCTTTTACTTCTTTTACCTTCTTCCTATTCAAATAAAAGAATAGATAGATAAATGATGATAGATAGATGATAAATAGATGATAGATAGATAGTTATAGATAGATAGATATAGATAGATGATTGATAGATGATAGATAGATGACAGATAGATGATGATAGATGATAGATAGATGATAGATAGAGATAACAGATGATAGATTAGATAGATATAGATAGATGATAGATAGATAATAGATAGATAGATAGATAGATAGATAGATAGATAGATAGATAGATAGATATAGATAGATAGATGAATAGATAGATAGATGATAGATAGATGATAGATAGATAGATAGATAGATAGATAGATAGATAGATAGATAGATAGATAGATAGATAGATGATAGATAGATATAGATGATAGATAGATGATAGATTAGATAGATAGATAGATAGATAGATAGATAGATAGATAGATAGATAGATAGATAGATAGATAGATGATAGATAGATAGATATAGATAGATAGATGAATAGATAGATAGATGATAGATAGATAGATAGATAGATAGATAGATAGATGATAGATAGATAGATAGATAGATAGATAGATAGATAGATAGATAGATAGATAGATAGATGATAGATGATAGATAGATGATAGATAGATAGATAGATAGATAGATAGATAGATAGATAGATAGATAGATAGATAGATAGATGATAGATAGATATAGATAGATAGATGAATAGATAGATAGATGATAGATAGATAGATAGATAGATAGATGATAGATAGATAGATAGATAGATAGATAGATAGATAGATAGATAGATGATAGATGATAGATAGATGATAGATAGATAGATAGATAGATAGATAGATAGATAGATAGATAGATAGATAGATAGATGATAGATAGATATAGATAGATAGATGAATAGATAGATAGATGATAGATAGATAGATAGATAGATAGATGATAGATAGATGATAGATAGATAGATAGATAGATAGATAGATAGATAGATAGATAGATAGATGATAGATAGATATAGATAGATGAATAGATAGATAGATGATAGATAGATAGATAGATAGATAGATAGATAGATAGATAGATAGATAGATAGATAGATGATAGATAGATAGATAGATAGATGATAGATAGATAGATAGATAGATAGATAGATAGATAGATAGATAGATAGATAGATGATAGATGATAGATAGATGATAGATAGATAGATAGATAGATAGATAGATAGATAGATAGATAGATAGATAGATAGATAGATAATAGATAGATAGAAAACAATGTGACTGAAGATATTACCATTGGCTTTTGGGCTGAAGGGCTGAAGGTATTCTGGCCATTTCCCTCTTCCACATCAGTTTTATTATTTCGGGATTACTGCAAATGTGTAGAATTAAAGATGGTTTCATCATAAATGAATGTACTTGGCTTGACATATGAGTGAAGAAAGAGATCACCAGATATCCATTAATATGGTTCAATACTGACATTGTTGTTTTGTTTCTTTTTTCTTCAAAAAGAGCTCAACCACCTGAAGAGAGAGGCATACAGCTAACATTTTAAGAGCACAATTTAAAATTTAAGGGCACAATTGTGTAACTGCACATGGTTAAATTTACCTGAAACACATTATCTGTTATAGAAAAATAGTTTGGAGGCAAATAATCAATAGTTTTGGGTTCTAAGGTAAAGACCCTGGACTTCACACTGTTGGCAATAGAAAACTATTAGATTTCTATGATTACAATGTTTTCCTCCACAATATATATAAAGTGTGTTTTTCTATGTACTATGAGAAAATGATACAGAAATAATTGAAGGCATGTCATATGCCTTAAATAAACTGGATATCTAACTTAGAGTATAAAAATACTTAAAACATTTAATACTAAAAAACAAGTAATTGTATAGACTATAAAATGGGATAGCGTTTTGTTAAAAATACTCATATTTCCAAATTATATGATTTTTCTACATAACAAAAATCCCCCAAATCTACAAAAATATTACTAGAAATAATGAAAGAGTTTAGCAAAGTAATTAATAAAAAAGCATAATCTAAAAACAAAAAAATTAATTGCCTGTCTAACTGAGCCAAAAGCTCAATGAAGAGAACCTGTATATTTCAGAATTCAGAAAGTGACAAGCACAACATTTTCATTATGAGCATGTAAGTCATATTTTTCTTTTTTACATTTTCCAAAAATTTAATTGGAAATAGAATTCCGATGCTATATTTCGTCCACTTCAGATGATGCTTTAAAACTGCTTATGCAAATTCAGCTATTCTTAAAATGAGCTGCTTTATTTTGCCCTCTCTTGATACCCTTAAAAAGCAGAGTTTGAAACAAGGACTGCAGCCCATGATTGTCAGAGAGGCGATTCAAAGAGACAGGGAAGAGGGAGCCCGGAGAGGAAGAGAAGAGACGAGCCCGTTTGAAGCCCAGTGGATTCGATTGCTCTGCAGGCTGCATACGAGGAAGCGGCTCCTCCACCGTCACCTGGGAGCCCACAGGGGGCCTCTCAGACCTGCCTGCCTGCGAGGGGGTGACTGGGGCATCCCTCTGCCCGCTGGCAATGCACACTGCTTGCAGGTGGCTCCTGCATGGTGTTAATTTCCTGTGCTTTTTGGCTCTATTTAGGCTTGATTGAGATGGTTTTCTTGGTTTTGTAGAAGGCCCTGACACAGAACACAAAAAGATAACCTGTCGTGCTTGAAGAGTGACCCCGTGTGAATGAATTATGTTGAGTTCCCCATGGAACTATCTCCTGCAATTGTGGCTTAACTCAAAGGTGTGCCATGGGACGGGATGTGGACATGAGGTACCAAAGACATCTGCACAGACAAATACTGAAAAATCAGTGTTCTGAAGCCATAAAGGCCAATTACTCCTTTAAGTAAACATATATATTTATTTAATATTATTATAATTGCTTATTTGAGTCCCAAGATGGACAGCTCTTTGATTGAAGCTGTAAAGATATGCAATGTAAAAAATAAAATACTCTGCAAAGCTTTTTATTAATTAAATCAATTGAATTTATCTTGTATTTTTATTCATGTGTCCCTATAATTCTCTATCTCAGTCTAAATTTTCTTTTTAATTGTATTTAAAAAATAAACAATATTTCTATTAGCTACACCGACACCTTGCTAAACAAAATGTCTATATGGGGCAGAAAAGAGTTTTCACTCTTTTAAGGGTGTGCAAATACAAAATAAGAAACAAATTACCCTCCTGAGATTAGTTCCAGCAGTATGAGATCATACTGAGGTAGCTAGTCACAAAAATCACACAAGCAATTGCAGAAAACGCTTCACGCCTTACAGAGTGGCTCATATTACTCCCTCACATAAACTAATGTTCCAAGCGAGTGTTGGGGACTAATGAAGCAAAGGAATAGGAAAGATACTATTTTGAATAATGCATTGCTAATATGTCCAATGACATAAAGACCATACTAACTCAGAAGACAACACACACACACACAAAGGCACTGGTTAGAGACCATGAAGACAAATGCTTTGAAGAATGATACTTCATGGAAACATCAAAACAACTACTTAGGACAAATATTCAAATGGAAATAAATATATATTTTTAGATGACTGTATATGTTATATGCCCAGAAGCAGAAATACAAAGTCAAGTGCCATCATCAAGTCTCATACCAATGCATCCAAATCTCAGCATAGCCGGGGCAGGCTTTGGCTCTGCCATTTATTTGTTATTTGATCTATAGTATACTGTCTAAACACCCTGCCTTAACACCCTAATTTTTAAAATGGAGAGGACAGCATGTCCTACATCACAGGCTATTATGAGATTTAAGTAATTTGATATCAGTAATGCTAGCCGTATTAGTCAATTAATATCAATTTGGCCCAGGATATTTCTTCTTTATACTTCTTGCCATAGCCTAATATAGTGAATAACACTCATTTAATCACAATAATGTCTTGCTTTGGAAGATAAATTATATGGTTGCATTAATTAATATTTAGTCTGAGAAGTCTGGGCTTACATAATACACTGTTTAATATACAGAGAAGATCATGGTCTGCTGTAGATTCAGATTTATATTGAATGGTATTAAAAGCTGGTGATTCTATAAAATTCAGGTCACTATATTTCTTCAACTTTAAGCAATGAATTAGAATAAGAAAACACTCTCTTTTGTTTCATATGAAGCACTCTTGGTGTGCAAAATATGTTGTCAAAAGCCTATGAGCTCAGAAAAATTGTTTTCAATTTGTGTATAATTATTGTGAAAAAGTATCATTTTGCAAATTGTTGAAAAATAATTATTGGTTTTCCAAAGGAGATAATTGAAGTGAAATTGTTTAACATCATGAATAATAATTTTTTTTTTTAATTGCAAAAACTGCATGAAATACATTACCATGTTTTAACATAGTTTAGGTCCTTTAAGCAAAACTTAATTTGGTTAAAATATTCAATGGTATTATTTAGTTAGTCTTTTAATTTGAATCATACAAAATGATTATCCAAATGAATAGAAACATTTTATCAATATTTTAAAATTAAGAATATAAACATGTTTGTACTTCAAATCCATTTTTGTTAACATAAGAAACTTCAGCATTTTATTTATCAATAATGTAAAAGATAGAGTGATAGATTTAAAGAATGGTCACAGATCTGGAGTACAATTTAGAGACTGACTGCCAGAAATCTTGTTCATGTTTACAGATAAATTCCTTTCAATTGGCACAAAATATATTAAATTTTATTTTCCCATTTGCTACCACCTACATGTGCGAATAAATTTTCCTGTTGAAAATGACATTTAAAAAAAACAACAACCTGGAAATAGAACTACCATAAGACCCAGAAATTCCATTTCCGGACATTAATTTGAAGAAATCAAAAACACTAATCTGCACCCCTATGTTCACTGCAGCATTATTTGTAACAGCTGAGATAGGGAAGCAACCTACTTGTCCACCGGCAGACAAGTAAGATGTGGTACATACATACCAAGGAATATTAGTCATAAAAAAGATTGAAATAGTGCCATTTGTGACAACATAGATGGACCTAGAGAGTATTGCACTAAGCGAAATAAGTCACACAGAGAAAGACAAATATTGTACGATTTTACTTATAAGTGAAATCTGAAGGTCAAAACCAAAAACAAACAAACAAAACAGACTCAGATCCAGGAAGGAAACTGACAGTTGCCAGAATAGAAGCAGGTAGGGAGATGGGTGAAAAAGAGGAAGGGATTTAAGAGGTACAAATTTCCAGTTATAAAATAAATAACTCATGTTATGTACAGCACATAAAATATAGTCAATAACATCATAATAACCTTGTACAGTAGCAGGTTACTTGAGTTGTCATGACAATCATTTCATAAGGTATATAGATACTGAATGGCTATGTTTTACACCTGGAACTAACACAATATTGTATATGAATTATACTTTTTAAGACAAGATTTTTTAGAAAAACTGGAGGAATTATTAACTATCTTGATCAATTTTCATGTTAACCCTGAAAAAAGTAATCTGTTCATAAAAGCAAATTCCAGTTTCTTATTTAAAATTTTGAGAATATAATATTGGAAATTTTATAAAATTTTGAAATTTAACAACTCCCATATTTCCCTTATTTTGTGTTTTTTAACTTATGCAAAATTAAAAGAACACATTCTTTCACAAACCCCTATATTGACGTATCCAACGTTCTCTGTTCGCTCCTTCATGTTATATAAAAATAATGTTCTATGCATACCTTAACATGGAAAAATTGAGGGAAGCAATGTTAATAAGCAGCAACTGCAGTCCCAGAGAGTGAAACCCTGGATAAAGGGAACTACTGTATGTACTCAGTGTGACTGAAAGTACTTTTCCTTCAAAAAGAGTGAATTTCAATTCCTGATGAAATTTCACAAAATAAAGTTGAAAGAATTATAAACTTGACCTTGATTCTTTGTCAAATTTATCTCAAAACTTCTTCTTAAGTGTATACCCAGGGACAGAGACTTACATTTGTTAAGATTTCTGAATTCACAGCTTATGAATGTAGACAATTTCTGATGAAGGGCAGTATTTGACTTGGACCTCGTTTGTTTACTAATCTTAAATCTATAGAATGATTTTCTTTTCTCCGAGAGTTGTTTTTAATCAAGTGTAAAATGAAGGTAAAGGCTTAGCCCCATTCATCTCTTGTAGAATTGTTATATTGACCAACTGTGATAGTATATTTCAAAGCTGTATATAAATCATGGAGAACTCTATATATAAAGGAAGTATGCATTGACTAATATATGCCATGATCATCTCTTCTTTGTTAGGTAAATTTGGTATGAGATAGATGATAGATGATAGATAGATAGGTCATAAATAGTTTGTAGGTAGTATATTTCACAGTTTGGTCTCTCTGATCCAAATTTGTAAGGGAAAGAGTTAATCTCTATATTTTTAACTTCACAAAAACTGAGTTTTTGTTTGGACAATCTACAGGAACTTGTCAAATAAAAGGGAGTAGGTATCCATATAACATATAACTCAAGGTTACAAAAACAAAGTCATTTAATAGATATTACTCCTGCCTAAGTTTTAGCCAGATCTCTGGCCCAGGACTTGAACCTGTAATGAAGTCTGATAAGGAATACGGTTTATTGGTGACATGGATAGTAAAACTCTCAGCTTGTGAGGCATTTGTGAATCAGTAAAATAACATTTCAGATAACATGCTCAAGTCAAAGAGCAAAAACACCCTCTTTAACACAACCTTGGGCAACTGTAAAACACAATCTGCAATAACAGTTAAACATAACAGTTCTGTGGGGACCTATATACCAATATATAAAAGTAAAGGGGTCACCAGGTTTCCAAATGTGGTTTGGCTTTGGAAAACCAAAGCGACAAGCTAGGAGGTGTGCTAGAGAGAAGCACGGTCTGGGCAGAGGCATTGAAACACTCTGGGTTGTGTTTTGTTTTCCCAAATGAAAGAATGACATCGTATCTCCAAAAATGTCCCCGCTCTCTTGATTATTAATTCCAGGTTGCAAAGGAGTAAGTGGCCATGAGCTTAAAGAAAAATTAAGAAGTCCCCTCCTTCTGAAACAACTTTTATAATTTAGTGATATGAGAATTGCCAATCCATGATTATTTCCAAAAATATATATTTCACTTATTTTTAACAAGGAAAATAATTTATTATGCTGCTTTCGTGATCTTAATGACTGAAGGTTTACGTTCCTTTAAAAAACAACAATAACAACAGTAAATAATTTACCTGCAGATCCTAATTGTGGATTACTAATTGGTACATATAATCTCTCAAATTATTTTCTGCAAGGTTACCTTCAACACAAGTGTTTTGATCCTGTTATTCCAAGCAAAGCATAGACAAGGATTCCCAGTATGGTTCTTGCCCGGTGTCTGAAAGGGAAGCCCTAGGTCTACACAGAGATGGCAAAGCATAAAGGAAAGAGAGGGTGACAAGTTTACTTAGCATCCACCCAAATAACAGACCGTCAAAATGACAGCTGGCCATTTTATTAAAACAGTAACTTATTTCCACCATTGGATTTAGCACTTGGCAAGACAGTCTTCTTATTTTCTTATATATATGTATATTACTAGGACTTCCAACTTGTGGAACAAAACGGTTCACATTAAATCAATCATCAAACTAGATTGTCTTTAGGAGTGTCCTAGGCCACTGGCTCAGCTCGGGTGTCCCAGCTCTGCCGGGAGAGAAATCTCCAGGTTTCTCAGTGACAAGGCCTGAATGGGCTCCAGTTCTCTCATTTCCCTGACAAGCCCCCTCTGCGCTGCGCCTGCTGTCGTTACAGAGCAGTGTCGACACGCTCAGCCACCAGACCCGTTATCATTAACTCTTTTCTGCACAGAGCAAAGGCTGCAATGTGCTTTCCTAGGGGCCAGTGCATCAGAAAAGTCCTCTTTCCTTTCACTAATGATTGAAAGCCTCTTTTTAAAAAAATAAAAACTGAGTCTTAGTGTCACACAGACACCCCCCCCCACCCCGTGATTCTATAAATGTGTCACAATTTTTTAAAATATGTTTTTATTGAATCCTGAAAAAGGAAGGGAGAGGGAGAGAGACAGAAACGTCAATGATGAGAGAGTCACTGAGCGGCTGCCTCCTGCACGCCCCCCACTGGGGATCCCGTGTAACCCGGGCATGTGCCCTGACCGGGAATCAAACCGTGACCTCCTGGTTTAGACGCTGATGCCCAACCGCTGAGCTACGCAGATGGGACTCAATGTTTCACAGTTTAAACTTAGTTAAACCCACTTGTTCTTCCAGTATCTTTTTCTACCCTTCTCTTCTACCTTCTCTCTGGTTTTTTGTTTTCTTTTGAGATTTGATGGGAAAGGAACTTAAAAAATAAACAAAACAAATCAAAACGCACATGTTCTGACTTTCTATATCACAGCAAAAATAAGTTCTGTGGAGAGAAACAAGAGATCACATCTCACTTAGGACCACTGAGAAATAGATTTTCCTTTAAGTTTCTACATTACATTTGTTAACGGAGGATCTTTGCTGGCCTTCAATGATTTCCGACAATGAGTGTGGCGCACATCCTGTTAACAGTGAGCACCAGTGTCATGTATTTCCCTCCAAGAATTGTAACTCACCATCTCAGAGAGGGGAGTCATCTCAGCCACATATTCCTAATGGGGACAGAGTCTGAGGACAGCTATGGAAATCTCATTTCCCCCAAACTTTCTCATCTATCCCATATCACATCCTAAAAAAGGAAAAGAAAAAGAAAATAATTGATCTGATTGAATTGTGTGTCAGACCCCTTTCTTTTTTTAATTTGTAAAAGAGGAGCACTAATAAGAATGTGGCATGGAAAGCTAGGTAGAAGTTTCCAGAAGAAGGCATTTTGGCTGATATTTTAAAAGGTGGATGTCTTGCTGAGAACCTACTCTTTCTAGTCTTTTCTCTGAGGTTATATACATATATATATATATATGTATATAATGCTTTTCCCCCAATAAGCCCACTAACTACTTGATTGAGTAGGGAGATTGGATTCAACCAATAAAGAAAGCCAGGGAAAAAAGTTACCTTTTTATTATATAACAGTGTCATAAATGTTCAAGAATTATGTACTAATAAACCTGTCCCCTATAATTTATTAATTAGGAGACATAAAAGGTAAGTTTAACAGTTTATAAAAACCTATTAAAGTGATAGTTTACAAAGAACTGGTAAAATAGGATCACTTGGGTTAATCAATATGTGTATTTCCATGGGACGAGGTAATCATAAAGTGAAGAGAGAAGTAAAACATAAGGAAAATAAATATACAAGCTGGATTTAGGCATATAAGACACTTTATAATCTGAGTTAAATGTTTGCCTTAGCATACCTTGTGATTACAGCGCACAGTATTTATTTTTAAGTAATTACTTCTTTACTTAACTGTACAGAGCTATACCCCCTTTTACTGTTAACAGTCATGGCAGGTGTGTGCTTCATTCACGTTTGGATCTCCGATTTCTGGCGTTGTTTTAGTTGGAGATGCTCCCATGTATTGTCCCACCGGTTCTGAGTTACCTCCTTTTGAGCAGGGATGTCTGCCTTTTGTTACCCATTGTAACCTTAGTCTGCTCAGAGAGTTAAGGATCCAGTAGACGTTCCATAAATATTTACAGAACAAGTGAAGAAGTGAATGAATCCTGGCCTTCAGGAGCCTGGGTCATAAATGTCTGCAATAAAGTAATAAGACATGAAACATGAAGGCTCATAAAATTAAATGAATTACTTGAGACGCTCACATTACGGTTCTGTTCTATAACAATGTGGACACTGCCCGTTTTAAAAAATGGAAACAAAAAGCAACAACAAAAACCATCTCGTTAGTGTCTGCCCAGCTCCACCACCTCATCTCTGTTCTCATGCTATGAACTAATGAATGATTAAATGAATAATAAATTCCTAATTTGAGCATTTTCCTCTCTGTAAAATTTGACACCAGAGGTACATCGTGGCTAGTGTGTCTTCAGTAATCTGAGTAAGCAGCATAGCACTTTACTATGAGTCAAGAGAAAATATGATGAAAGCTCTAAATTTAGGCAATTTAGAGATGAATTAGTGATGCAAAGAAGGGAAAAAATATAGACATAGGTCTCCTTTGAGCTAATAGGCCATATTTCTTTGTGGCATTGACTGAATTAACTAGCAAACACACACAAAAACAGCAAATCCACATCCCAGCACTGAACACGCCCTTCACTCCCTGTTAGGTGTACCATAAACATCAGAATATCATCAGTATTTATTTATATATTTATTTAAATACATTTTTATTGATTACAGAGAGAGGAAGGGAGAGGAGAGAGAGAGATAGAAACATCAATGATCAGTGAGTCGTCATTGATCGGCTGCCTCTTGCACACTCCCGACTGTGGATTGAGCTCCCACCCCGGGCATGTGCCCTGATCAGGGATTGAACGGCAATTTCCCAGATCCTAGGTCAATGCTCAGCCACTGAGCCATGCTCGGCTGGGCTATCATCAGCGTTGAAAGTCACAACACATAATAGTGCATCCAGTTAGCAGTCTTCTGGTGGGAAATAGAGGAGAGCGTGCCCTGAAATGTTAAATCGCAGTTAGATCATCAACTCCCCCTTTTCCCTTCCCCAGTCTACCCTGTTCCTTTCTTGTCTCTATGGATCAAAGTGCAGCACTTACACTTAGCAACTGAGATAATTTTATTTATTGATCCATTGACTTTAGGCAGTTGGACTAGCAGCTCCATTAGTAGCTGCAACTGGGTACTCCTCTGAGCCTGGGATTCTAGAGAGGAGACACTTCAGACCTGACATGTAAATTGCTCAGAGGGAAGCAAGAGACCGCTGCATCCATTACTCCCATTATTGGCCAATTTGTCAGCAGCTCAGAAAGCAGAGCAGCTCCATTGCCTGTCAAAGGATATACAAGCTGGTCCCCGAGGCAAGAGGAGATGGGATGAATTGGAAAAAATTGATTTGTGACCCAGATGCCACATAACAAAGTTATGAAGCTAAGGGAGCCCAACAGTCCTCCAAAAAGTGGTAAGGAGGAGAGGAAAAGGGGGAAAAAAAAGTGTCTGTGTGCCCATAAATAATGTATCTATGGAAATCCCTTTTGTTTCACAGTGTGCGTGTAATCCCCACAGTATTGCTGCAGAGCTGGTCTCAATGCAAGAAAATTCAAATGAAGTTTCTGGTTCAGTGACTAAAAAAGTGGGTGAGATGCAGTTCATTTTGATCTTTGACAATAGCTACTTACCGACTATCAGAGAGAATGAACGAAGTCCTGTTGGGGCAGGAAAACACACACACACCCACACCCACACCCATACCCACGCACACACCATCACACACACCTGGAATAACCCAGTTGCTATTACATTAAAACTCAAACCTTCTCCTCATTATAAAAGAGCTCATGTCTACAAACTAGTCTGCTTGCTCACTCCTTGTTTTATCTGGCACTAGTCCCCGAACAAAAATCAATCTCCAATTCCTTTTAATGCTTGGCACTAAATTCAGAAAGCAAAACAAAGCATGGGAGTCTCACATGTATTATGGAACCTCTTTTATCTGGCTGGAGGGCAGCCTTCTAATCAAGGGAATGAGTAAACAGTCATTTACTTCCTTGCAGCGAATGGAGGAGACAACTCAATCTTCTTGAAGGCCAGGCACACCAAATGGGCCTCCAATTTGTAAATCAAAACATTAGCAGCTTGTTAATCCAGCCTGGCAATTATTAAGATGTAAAGAAGTTTGTATTACTGTGTTTATTGATGGAGGTTAGACGTAGGAGCAGAACTACTTACTTTCCTTTCTTTGTGGAAGAAAAATATCTAGTAATTGAGACTAAAAAGCCTTTTGGGGACTAACATTTAGTGAAGCTTCAAAAAGAATTTTTTTCTAGTTTCTCAAATGCTACGCAAATAAAAAAAGAAAAGCAAGGAAAAAATAACTCAGTAACAGAAATATCAAAACTATTTACAGTGTTGCCCCATCTCTTGTGCAGAGGTGTGGTGTTCAGGTAAGGTCAACAAAAGGTATGGCATGGGTTGAGATTTTTCTCATCCAAGCTGTAATGTGAATACACCGTACCTGCCAGGTAGACGGACAGACAGACACAGAGGCTCAGACGCACACTCGTCCTACATAAATCCAGAGAAACGATTTCTTGTGCTCCCACCTTCACAGCTCTTTCTTTATCTGCAACCGTAGTTGCATCTGTGTATCTCCTCAGCTACAATTCAAATTCACCAAAGTATAGAGGACTCACTATCTCACATAGGGCAGAAAATGTGGATCTTTATATTTTTTATAGTAGAAATTAAGGAAATCGTATATTTTGTTGCAGACAACTGGACAATCAGCTTTTTGATGTGAAGGGTCTTTCTGATGAGACTTTTATTTATGCTGTGATTTTACAACCTGATTCCAAATAGCCCCACATTCATTCTCACCCCCTCACTTTTCTCAGGTTCATTTCACTCGGGGAAGCTGAAGTGTGGTGGGTGAGTGGAGGCGGAACGATACCTGCTTTATGTATGGTATGGTAGTTTTTTGAAAATCTAAAATCAATGGTTTAGCAATGTGTTAGGAGAAAATATAAACAAATATTTCTACAATTTCATGGTAAAGAGTTTAGAAACAGAGCTTCAGTGTCAGGCGGCAAAATGGAGAAAAAAATAGTAGATTTGATGAATTCAAGAAAAAAAAAGTTCCACAAACACATGTAAAAGATAAATTTGGAAGCTATTTGCAACATATATGAATAATGTGGTGTTGATATCCTTCATAGGATGAAAGCTTTTTAAAATTAAATAAAAAAGGAGATAGATATCTTTGTTATTATTTGTTCAATAGGACTATTGTCTATTATTCTGATATACTGTGGAGGCCCCCTTGAAACCATGGGGCAAAAAATAATCCATAGAGAGTAGCCAAGGAAATACAGCAAAGTTGAATACTCTCAGAGCTACATATTAATAGTGTTCTGAGTGAAATAGCTGAAGTACAATCAAATCACCACTCTGTACATTTAAAATATATTACAATTTTATTTGTTGATCATACCTCAGCAAAACTGAAATTTTTAAAAATCATGTGAAATATGTGTATGGTGCAAAACATTGCATTTTATGATAATACTCCCAGCTCACATTCATTTTTTTCCTGCTCTCACTATTAGGATTTCCAAACAACAAAATTTTCTCCCACAAGGCAAAACAAAATTGTTTCTCTAAAAAATAAATTGCATAATTTAAAATGAAAAAGAAAACAGAGACATGAATTAAAAATAAAAGTGAAATTAACAAAATGATTATTTTGCATTTTATGTGATTGAATACTTGTGAAACACAGCTTATCATTATTTCCCCTTAACACTTAGAATCAATCGCCTGAGCTAACACTGTAAGCTTTTGTGTTTGTGTGTGCACCCAGTGTAAAGAATGGCCATGTGGCAACCCAAATTAATGTGACATTTTTTATTCTTTTAGTGGAAACATTCCTTCTTAGAGTACTGATACACTAGAGACCATAATTGTGGAGATAGCTACCAAATATTTTGCATGTTCATCATTAGGTGTGTCAGTGTAGTGCAATTCTCACTTCCACTCGATGGGTCCTAGGTTCATATACTCTGGTCACAACAGGGGCCAGACACCATTATCTTAGAGCTGACTTTATGACTAAGTCTTCCAAAGAACGGCTCCATTCTATAAGGTCAACTGCTTCTGATAAATGGGTACATTATAAAACCAGTGAATCTCATTGGCGTTGGCCTTTTGACTAACACAGTTTGCTAAACCAAGCTCCTTAATCTGAAATGATATTGTGTGCAATATCACAGCAATGGCTTAACACCTTTCACAACTCTACAAACAGTGGTGAAGGCAGAAGCAAGACTTGAAAAGGGGGAAATTCCTGGTGAGGAAAATCCCTCCCCCCTCCAGTATTCCACTGAAATCAATTGGCCACCAAGTGGCTGATTGATCATCCCAGGACATTGCATGACATCGGGATTCCAGAAGCAGTTACTGCTTATGGCATTTTGCACCAAGCAGTGGGACCTATCAAGTCAATCATCAGAATGGGAAATTCGTGCTTTTCAGCACATGAATAAATTCCATTGCTGCGGCTAGAGATGTTTCGTTCATGAGGTCTTTGAGCAAGCAGTTGTGTTGTTGGAGGAAATTAATTTAAATTCATAGAGATTCATCTTGTCTATAGGTTTATGAAATGTACTATCTGCAGTGAGGTTGTGTGTGAGTATGTGGGTGTGCATGTGTGTGTTTAGCACTCAAATGTGATAATTTTGAAACTCGTATTCTGAGCCCGTTTTCTTTGAGCCTTCTAAAAATTTACCGACTCATCTAAAACATCCATCCAAAAACACCAGCCACTGCTTGCTTATGTGCTTATGTAAATCCATACCTCCATTTATATCTCCATACAAGACAAATGGACAACGAAACATTGTGCTTGATGTTCGCCAACTGGAAGAATCTGTCTTCCCACTGTCTTTCTGGAGCAACCCTGAAGAGAGCTGCCACATGTCAGGAGCCAGGGCGCTGAGTGGCCACATGCCACAGAATACGCTCTGTACACCAGACCCGATTTGTTATTTTCTGTAGTCAACTCTCAAGTCAGGGGAACTTTGTTGTAGATGTAACTGGGTGTTGAGGAGACAGGAGAACGGCAGCAGCTGAAGCACAAGGAGGAGAAGTCAGCTGCTTATTCAATATTCTTGCTTGTGGGCTTGTGAACTTTCTGGAGAAATGCCAGAGAATAGGAGATGGGTGTCCACGGTGTATGATTCCTTCAATGATGTCTTCCCTTAGCTTGGTTGAATGTCTTTTAGCCCCTCTTTCTCTCTTTGTATTTTTTCCTCTACTTCTAAAAAACCTTACATGATCTTGTCAATGGATTGAGGCCTTAAATATAACACGGGTTGTGGAGGTAAGACTGTTCGAGCAAATATGTACTTTTCACTCAGCCATACACTTCTCTTTAAAAAAGAAAAGTCCCTTATCTGTTTAAATGGGATCAGGGCAAGGGTGGAAATGCAGAAAGAAAGAATAAAATATAGCATCATCATGCATTTTACCAAAAATTATCTGGTCACACATATGTTTTAATTTGTATAAGTATAGTCAGATTACATTAAAAAATAGAACCGAGAGTCAACAATTAGCTCTTTTTTTAATGCCACCATGCTATCTATTATCTCACCTTGCTTTACCATGTCGCTTTGCGACAGCTGTGCACTGCCTCTCGTACAGGCTCATGACACAGCTCTGCACTATTTTGTCTTTCCATCATGAATTAGCTGTTTGCAAAACTATGGAATGTAGAAAGTGTACCTACAACGCCATTGCTCCCTATTTTCAGTGCATTTTCACCCTCTTTTCCCAAAACCCTGCTCTTCCCAGGGCCTTTAGTTTAATGTAAGAAAAGGTTCTGAATGGATTTACATGCAGGCCTAGAAAGCGTAAGATTTAGCCTGAAGTAAATGATGTTTATTAAAAGGCAAATTTCAGCTGCAATGGCACTTGAGTAGCATTTTGCACTCACTCTTCTTGACCTTCCTCAATGGGACCCACCTAGATATTCTGAAGGAACTATCTGTTAGAAAGATGTGTTGAAATCAAGTTCCTGGTAAAGGAGAAAGCTATGTCTATTAAGCAAGAATTCCCAGCAAGGCTTTCTCTGTGCTAAGTAGGTTTGGCTCTTTGAAAGTCTTCCTGTAGTCAGTTAGACAGCATGAGTGTCCCTTGAGGAGTAATGTCACTGATGATCACATTGTTGATACAGTTAATATCCCCACAACCAGGGACTTAAAAAAACATATTGGGTTTTTTTGTCATTTCCTGAAATTTTTCTTTTTTGATATTTGTCTAAGCATAAGGTTCATGCAAAGGTGAATATTAATCGCAACGTTTGAGAAAAATCCCTCAGCTCATTATGTGTGATGAATATCTGAAAAATAGGCTTAACCCACAGCCAAAAGTGGTTCTTGTGACTTTTAAGTTAATTATGATAAGTTTCAGAAAAGAAAAAAGGGAAACTTTGAACTTAGGGCCTTTCATAAGTAACCCTGAGCAAGGAAATCTTGCTCTTATCGATTTGCATTTTCCTGATTTACATACCCATTAAATCATAACTTTGATCCAGTATACTTTTTTGCATTTTATTATTAACAGAGCTGACAGTCTGAATAAGTTCATACCTCACAAAGTCAGTGGGGACTTTTAACAAAGTACCTAAGGTCTCAATTTGTGATTAAATAACAATAATTTTTTCAAATAAATTAAAAGGCATATACATAGCCCCATTCTTACTTATATACTCTCCTTTTATTTTAAAATCCATAAGCAAAATAAGGAACCAAGTGCAACATCAATTTAATTTTTGTAAATCATATGCCAAAGAAAATATAAGTAAATAATAACTTTTTTCAAAAGCAGAAAAACACATGCTCAACTATGCCTGCCTTTAAAATGAATGTGCTATTCATTTTACTAAATAAGTAGCTTTATAAAAATTAAGATATTTAGTTATGCTCATGAAATAACCTTATATAGTAAGCATGTGTCTGATGAATAATTTTTTAAAATAAGAATGACTTTCAACCTAATAAAGACTTTATTTATAAATTGTTTCTTTTTCCCTTAGGGAAGCTTTTCTCAATATGCAGAGTTAAACTAATGTCTACACAATTCCAATTCAGTTATAGTCATTGTTTTAAATAAGTTTGGGGAATATGTGTATATTGTACTCATAGTTTTGGTTTTTTTTAAAATTGATTTGATTCTACTCTGGGAGTAATCTGATAGTAAAGATCAGCTAAACATTAGTTTGTCCTTAGTCAGAAACTAGTTGAATACATCATTTTGTTTAGCTTTTCAACAACTGTTTGGGCATTGTGTAGACAGCTTACCAAGTGCTCAGCAATCCCTGCATTTGCAGCAGCTTTGGCTACCTCAAGGGAAAAACAAATACAGCGACACAATGAAGGATAATGCATTACCCATTTTAGTCTATTGTTTTAGCTTTTGTTGGCTCACTCCTTGCCAAGACCAACATAAAAGGAACTTTAAGTTGCCAGTGAAGTGCTGACAGGGAACAAATTGTCATCCTAAGTACCAACATGTATCAGCGTGTGTTTACATGAACCCAGCTTCTCATTCTCATTGGTTTTAAACCTGAGGCTGATCACAGACAAAGACACTGGAAGTGTGACAAAAAGGATGATGCTTCCACCTCCAACATGGGTAGGCACAGAGCGAGCGCTCTACAAACACTTATAAATGCCCTCTTTACGTTGATATGCCATCGATAGGTACTCTCATGTGATGTTCATCATACAGATATTACTGATGCTAATTAATCACAATTCATAGAAACAGTTCTTCATTCCGAAGCCACATGTCTTCTTAGCATTGTTACAGTCCTCAAAATTCAGCATTTGATCCACTGACCTACTTTTCTGTGGTCATGTTTTGTGCAGAACCTGCCTCTCCTTGGCTCTTCAGGATGTATTAGGCTTTCCTTAAAACCAACTCTGAGAGAAACTGTCACTGTGATCTCTTGGGTGAGATTAATTCTCTGGCCTGCTGGCCTCTTGGCCAAGTTTATTACTAATAATAAATCACAGTTGGGCCACCCACTCCCTGCCTCCTCTCTGTTTCAATAGTCTCCAGCAATCTTCTTTAACCCTCACTGTCAGGATGCTCAGGATTTAATAGGCCTTGTTCCTGCCTGATCCACACTGAGAGCTCCCATTAATTTCAAGGTACAGTTTTATGCTTACATAGAATTAGTCAAAAGATTCTGAAGCATTAGCTTAGGTTGTCAAACTAATGGAATTTGAGCAGACTTTACATGAATGGAATTAAACAATAAACAAATTAAGAAAAAATAATTTATTTCCTTGGGTCATTTTCTTCACATGTATGTAAATTTTAAAGCAAGATTATTTCATTTTGAAGTTCCTCCCATTAACATTTCTAGTTTATATTGATGTTGGCAGGCAGGGCATACTATATTTCTTGAACTTTTTATGAAAATATTGTCACTTTAGACTGTAAAGCAAACGGCTAATCACTTTAGAGCAGCCTTGGATTAGAAATGTTAGTAAACTATACAACACTTACTTGTCCACTATTCTGTTCAGTAGATTTTTTTAAGCCATGACCCCTTAGCTCGTGACATAATTTTAGGAAAGGAACTTTAGTCAACCTAGAAGTACAAATGTAAAGATAGCTTCAGATACAACATCACAAAGCTTAAAATAAAGCATTTTATTATTTAAAATATGTTATTTTGGGTTACCAATTTACTTTTTCTTGTTTCATGAAGATCAATCAAAAGCCAAAGATCTAAATCCAGATTTTTGCTTGCCTATCTAAATGCAATTCTGCCCACCGTTCTTAAGAGAAATCTGATTTTGTTCAAGTTCAACTAGCAATATATTCAAGGAAAATAGCTACTCAGCTTCTCAGCTCACCTCCTCTCCCTTTCCCCAACCACAGAGGACCCACCTGTATGAACCTGGCCACCTGATTCCCCTTCTCCAATGATTGCTAGTGGATGATTGATTCACTGCAAGTGAAGCTGGGTAAGCCTGCTGGAGAGAGAGAGAAATGTGAGAAGAAACAACTGACTTTGCCTTCACCTTCTTTCTTTCTCTTGCCATTTTCTTGCTTGGCTATTGTGCTGGAAACCACAAAGCATCTATTGTCACCATCCAGCCATGAATCAAAGCCATGGAAATGGGGAAACACTGGCCTTGACTTCATCTATCTGGTGAGTTAGCCAAACCAAGGAAGCTCCTACTTTTGTCCATCTCTATATAGTTTTTGTTTGCTTTGATTTTGTTGAAACAAAAGCTATCATTGTTGTTAAAAAGGCATAATCTTAAGAAATCAATCAAAAGCTGAGATACTGAATGTCAGTGTAGAAAGGCCTCTGTGGGAAACGTTTAAATGTGTATCAAGCATATGCAAGGGAAGTGGAGTGCTGAGAAATTAACGTTTCCTATGACATGTAGAGTTTGTTCTTCCAGAGATCTTTGATACAGGGGAACTCTGCAAGCTACACTGGTCTAGAATACAGAACTGCTTCCTTCCTTTGTGATTCCTCAGAATTTTACTCATGCCTTGCTTATGGAATTCATTTTTTATTTTTTGTAAAAAAAATCTGTTTGTCTTCCTATTTAGTCTGTAAGCCAGTTGATATTTTTATATCTGAAGTAGATTTAATTTAGTATATACTCAGAAATTGTTGAATGAAACTAAAAAGCTATATACAGATGCTCCTCAACTTACAATTGAAAATATCAGAAGTCAAAAGTGCATTTACTACACTTAACCTACCAAACATAGCTTAGCCGAGAATAACTTTTAGGGTGCTCAGAGCATTTATGTTAGCTTATGGTTTGACAACTATCTTGAGTTCACCTCAAGAGTAATTGTGTTGCCCTTTCTTTTTCTCACCAGAAACAGGAGGTACAGGTGGGAATTTTGTAGACATGATAGGATGGGAAAACACAAAACGCAATATCCAAAAAACGCTGGCAATACAGTGTACTATATAATATCAGTGGTTTATCCTAGTGATCGTGTAGCTGGCTAGGAGCCTTGGCTAGCTGACACTGCTCAGCAATCATGAGAGAATATTATACTGCATATTGCTGGACTGGGAAAAGATAAAAATTAAAACTTTAAAGTACATTTTCTACTGAATGTGTATAGCTTTTGCACCATTGTAAAGTTGAAAAATGGTAAGTCGAACAAACCATTGTAAGTCAGGGACCATTGGTGTGTGTATATATGTGTATGTGTATTTGTGCATACACGTACATGATATATATTTATATATATGATGTTTTCACAGGCTTTCCCCTCCCCACTTTTAATTACTCATAAGTGGAAGAATATTTATACATATATATAATTTATTATGTATGTATAAATTTCATTGTTGATGCTGAAGTCCTAATTATCTTGTCCCTAGGACTTCATGAAGAGAGCTGGAAATCTGCACTCTTTTAATGAAACAACACAAATATTTCTGTTAACCAGTCAGTATTGAGAACTACTTGAATTACTAATAGGAAATACAGAAGTAATGACAATTTGTATCCAGAAACTCTAGTGTAATATATTAATTGAAAAATAAAAGAATGCTCAGTAAGAAATGGCATTCTCTCTTAGTGCACCAGATGAATCCTAACACAAACGACAACAAATTCAGCTGCTTCAAATGGCCCTCCAGCAGGCCTTGGGACCTTTCTGAATTCCTTGATTATCTTGTTAGCTTTCATATCATTTCCACTCAGTATGCACTTACCCCTGTCTCAGTTTAATGGATTTACAATTGGGAAAGTGTAATATTCAGAGCTTTCAAAACTAGGTTGTTTCAGGGTTATGGCTGTTGGAAGGTTTCACTTATGCTCCTCTAATCGCTGAAATATCAATGAGAGCGTCTTAAAGCTGAAGTGACAGCTACGGTCTCAGTTACTCTCCTAGTCTGCATCTTTCAGGGCAATGTGAACTGAGACGCCATCAGAAAAGAAAATAAGGACCATTCTCAGTCAGACAACTCATTACCATGATATTTTTCTTTGATGCTTTCAAATTGTCTTTGTGGATGGATCTGAATTTATAATTTTTTTTTATATACAACTCTAGTTCCTTTAGTTGTTTGAGGTCATCTCTAGAATAAGACTCACCATGAAAGTCCTTGAAATATATTCAAATGAATGAAAAGTTTTAAATATAATTTGTTATTCAAATAAAACCTCCTGAGCAACATAAATAAAAGTAAACCAAAAATAGAGGACCTGTACTGGGGGAAAATGCAGTCATTAGGATTGGATTCCTGGCTCTGTAAAGCAAGTCATTTATGTTTTTGTGATCCTCAATTTTCTAATCTGAAACACAGGGATAATAATATTTATTTTAGATGACAAGAAGAAAATACCTACAAGACAGTATTTGGTATAGGATAAGCACACCATAAAAAGCAGTTATTTCATTGCAATTATTAACATTTACTCTATTTTAAAATTATCTGTGGAAGTTCCCAGCAAATATGTAACTATATTATTGTATATTATATGGGTAAATTAATACAGAAATGTAAATCTTCAGTGGCAAAAATTATAAGCATAGGATAAAAAGAACAAAAGAGTAACAGGAACTAGGTTATTTTATTTTATTTTTTTAAATATATCTTTATTGATTTCAGAGAGAGGAAAGGAGATGGAGAGAGAGACACAGAAACATCAATGATGAGAGACTCATTGATCGGCTGCAGCCCGCAACCCGGGCATGTGCCCTGACCAGGAATCGAGCCCCGATCTCCTGGATCCTAGGTCGACGCTCAACCACTGAGCCACGCCCGGTCGGGCCTAGGTAATTTTAGCTGTTCTTGAAGAATTCATCAAAAGCTCAACTATTATTCAGTAACCCTATTCATTATTTAAATTCTCTCATCATCATTTTGGGGGTGAAATCTAATTATTGAAGTTATTCTTCTATTTTTTTAAAAATTATAAGTGCATTTAATAAAGGATATTCTTTTTTGAATGATGGATGGGGAATAGAAATATATGAAGATAAAGCTTCTGATGTCATCACTTATCAAATAATAAGAACAAACTAAACAATGATTTTAGAGAAATAGTAAATAAATAAAAAACGATAGAGGAAATAAAGTTAGACATAATTAAACATGAGGAAAGACTTAATGGAGACCAGCCAGCATGGCTCAGTGGTTGATCACCCACCTAAGATCCAGGAGATTATGGTTGGATTCCCAGTCAGGGCACATGCCCGTGTTGCGGGCTCCATCCCCAGTAGGGGTCGTGCAGAGGGCAACCCACCAATGACTCTCATCGTTGATGTTTCTATATCTCTCTCCCTCTCCTTTCCTCTCTCTCTGAAATCAGTAAAAACATCAGTAAAAAAAAAAAAACAGTAAAAAAAAAAAAAATCAGTAAAAAAACAATGTAATATTCCTGTAATTGAGGGAATCACGAAAATGCTATTGATCAATTAATTACCAATTGGTTTTTAGCAAAAGATAATCAATCATCTAAAGAATATTACTGAAGATCTTGAAGGAAGAGCAGAATTTATACAGACATGCCTGAGGTATGATTACATTTGAAGCAGAGAGACAAGTGTGAAAAGAAATAAATCCTGGAGTCACAAAATGTCTTAACATGTATATTGAAACCAAATACAGTAGGCAAGAACAAGACTAGCAGGTGGATTCAGGCTGGATCACAGGAGGCCAACTGAGTATTAATAGAAATTTATAAAGAGTAGTTTAAGTACACGTTGATTTTTTTTAAAAAAACTGACAATGTGTATACACTGATGTGCAGAAAAGGAGGAATACATAGATTAAAGAGTGTGTCAAGTGAACTATATAAAAATACAAAAAACTAAAAGACAAATTAAAAATTTGAAGAACATATTTTAACACTTGTAGTAGACACATTTTAGAATAAAGATCTTTTAAGACTCAATAAGAACACTAATTTTTTCAAATGTTCTGAAAGATAAAATGGTCAAAGTTTATAAATGAAAGATTCATCAAGTAAGACATAAAAATTACAAATAACCACATGAAAAATCCAAACAACAGAATAAGCAAATAATATAAATTGAAACAGTATAATTTTTAACATTTCAAACTGATGAAGCATTTTTTTAATGACAATATGACATACCAATGAAGGTTCGAGGAAAGGGCCATATCACACATGTTGGAAAAGAGAGATGAATGTGTCCTTTATGAAAAAAATTGATTATCATGTCAAATGGCTCAATGTTTCCTCCTAGTTCAAGCAATGCTAAATGTAGAAATTTATTTTAATCAAATTATTATGATTGTGTCCAAAGATATTATCCTTAAAGATGTGTTTTATATTGTCATTTTATAGGAAAACTTGGAATTATTCAAAACTGATTATAGGCAGCACAAAGTCTTCAAGTATAACCTTCCAGAGAGCAGCAATTCATATAAAATAAGACACAAATAGATAATCCTAGGATTTCGCAAAGTGGTTGTTTTAATTCAAATTCTGTTTATATACATCATTGAAATGATATATTTACACACAAAAAATGAATTACACTTATACACTAAAGTTGACACTGATGAAAATGTTCTTAATATGAAAGCATATTGATAATATATTAAGTGAAAAAACAGGTTATAAGTTAATATATACATTACTCAAAAATAAAATAAAGAAAAATACACATAAATAAAACACACACGCAAACATTTCCCGTATAAAAATCTATAAATAGATACAAATAACTCTTTTAAAAATGTTTGAATGGTAGATCTATTTTCATTTTATGCTCTTCTGCACTTTCCAGATACATATTTTATTCATATGGGATTTCTTAAATATCAGTTGGAATAGAAATAAGTGGGTAGGAGAGATTATTATAAAAATATTCTTCTGTGAACTTACAGGAAAATGTAGATTTGGAAATCTACAGATATATAACTTCTTATAAGAGAAGTTTGTGAGTTTTTTCTTAAGACTTTCAGGAAATTCTTTGAAATCCAAAGCCTATAGGAAGACATCAATCTATAAATGTTTGTGTGTGTTTTTTTAATCCCAAATTCTGACCTGTTGTCAGGTCAGCATGGGTGAATATGTTAAGTCTATTTACATTTTTTAATAGGAACAGAACTGGAATTTTACAGTCTTGTGTCACCTGAAAGGTTGAGATACTAAGTTCCCCACCTCAGTTTACAGAAAACAGAGGCTCCTGTTCCATCCAATCAGAGAGTGAATTGTGATAACCTTTGATGTAGTGGTGTCACTGAGGTGGAGACACTCACAGGAAAACATTTCCCCAAGAGGATCTCAATTAGTCTCAGAAAGGCCTAACAAAACTGAAAGAATTCTCTAATTGTAAATTTAAATCCTACTGACAGGCCCTTCAAATATGAGAAGTTGTGTTTATAGAGTTTTAGGATCTATCACAGTCACTCTCAGTCTTCATGTTCCCATATAAAATGTACAATTGTCTTTTGGAGGTAGTTATATTTGAATGGACATTTTTACAAGGTGATTACACAAAGGTCTTATTTTTCTTCAGACACCTTGAATTCTCTTAACTCTAACACCTACATTTCAATGGAGAAAATAATTGCAGAGCAAACTTCCCTTTTATTTTCAAATGTAAAGAAATATTGCAGTGAAATGCCATATTTGATATTTGTCTTATAAAGTAAATGTTTGGTTTTTTTTAATAGTAAAGCCTCAGCTGGAGTGCAAATTAATTTTGTCATAGAGGCAATTACCTTGATAACGGTAGGGTCCGGGTATACTATCTGGCCCACTATCCTAGAGACACTAGACAGAAACTTTCAATGGACTGAATTGAAATGCTTGCTTTGTTTGCTTTATTAAATCCATTTGAAATGCATGGGGCAGAAGAAAAGAATCGCAAATGTACGCTGTTTAGATGTCCTTGCTCTCCTACTGTGTGGAGGGTGCTTGGGACCAATGACACCCGTGTTCTGTCTGACAGTTGGAAGCTCTATCCGAGTCTGTCTGGCTACAGCTGTCGCTCACTCCTAGCTGAGCAGCTCTGGATTTTATGTCCTTCTTGGGGAGAGGACACGTGGCACCAAAGAGAATGTCACTAAGCTTAATTAGACCTCCTGGTTATTATGTGGCTCACATGCCTTATGTATATTTAGTGTATCATCATTATTCATTGCTTTAGATGCCTGATAAACATTTACTGTCTCTTACATTTGGATCCTCATGTTTATTAAGTGTCTCTGGTGTTTCAAGAACATTAGGTGTCATTTTGGCCTTTCATTCCTCCTAAGTTCATACATGGGCACTACTCCACAACCACTCATCTCAGGAGTTTCATCAGACCCATCTGCTTTAACCTGAAGTAATACAACATGTGCGCATTGCAGATTAAAAATAATATTTGTATTGTTTCATGCCAAGGTAGAAGACAAGGAGTTTTATTTAAAAGTACCCTTAAAATATAAGTGAGTCATCTTATATTGTAGTCTTTATAGCAGAGTTCTTTCTTTTTTTCTAAATAATCATTTTAACATTTTTCTTTGAAAAATCACATTTATTGTTTGAGCATTAATGACTTGGAAGCTTAAACACTGTACTTTTTTATTAGCTTATTAAATGGCTGTGCATTTTTTAAAGATTCCAAATATCTGTTGAAATTTCTAGCACCAATAAATTACCAGTGTAATTAAATTCAGCCTTACTTAATATTTTTTTCTTTGGAACATTCTTTATTTCTGTGAGAAAACAAATCATATCACAGATTTCAGTGATCTTTCAAGAATTTCAAGTTCACTATAATTTTATTTGTAAAATCAAGTTTTATACACTCTGCAGGTATACAATTTAAAATGTTAACTCTTACTTGATGAAGCTGTCTTCTTTAAAAAATACAAAAAATTAAAATCATAAAGGTGTTCTAAAATGAGAGGAAAAAAAGAATGCTTTCTACAATATTAATAATGTTATAAGTCTGGTATCATACTAATTAATGCAAAAGTTTAGAACAATATTTTTCTCTCTTAATTATTTTCTGTGGGGTGGAGAGGATCAATGGGGGAAAAGGGGGGACATCTGTAATACTTTCAATAATAAAGATAAATTTAAAAATATGTATATTTTGGAGAAAGAAATGCCAGCAAATACACTAATTATCATTAGTTTGGTAAATGTATGTCATTCGTCTGAATAATTCATACAAATATATGCACCTATATATTGGTATGCATATATTTGTACTTATATATGTACATATATTTGCGAATTTGGGGGGTTCCTGGAACAAATTTCAGCTTGTGTGTATATGGGTGGGGGTCTTCCCACACAACACCAGTCAGTTCTGCAACACCAGCTGGGTAGCCTACAAGTTACCTTGAGTGTGACAACATCAGATTCCACAGGTTAAGAGTTCAGTCCTACACGACTTTCTTTCCCCTACCCAAGTTCAGATGCCAGTGACAAGTCGAGGTTATCATGTGCGCTTCTGGCTAACCCTGCCTATAGCTCTGACCTTCCAGTGACCCAGTCTCTCAACTTTAACACCAGTTGCGAGTCCAGGTTCTTACCTGTATTTCTGAACCACTAGCTATATAAATTATACATTCCCACAGCCCCCTCGTTGGGTTTGATTAATTTGCTAGAACAGCTCACAGGACTCAGAGAAACATTTTACTTGCTAGGCTACCGGTTTGTTGTAAAAGGATATGATTCAGGAGCAGCCAGGCGGGAGAGATGCCCAGGGCTAGGTATGGGGAAAGGGAGCAGAGTGTCCTTGCCCTCCACAGGCCTGCCGTTCTCTGAATGGCCATGTGTTCACCAACTGAGACAGTCCAGTCTTTTTTGGTTTTTATGGTGGCTGCATGTCATAGGCAAGATTAATGAAGCCATTGGTCATTGGGTATTGAGTCACCCTCCAGTCTCTCTCCCTTCCCTGAAAGTTGGAATTTTCAGTCCCAACCCTCTAATTTTAAGGTTCGTTCTTCAGGCAACCAGCCCCCACCTTTAGGAGAGATCCACGTCACCTCATTAACATAACAAAAGACACATTTCTCTCTTTCATCACCAAAGAAATTTCAAGGGTTTTAAGACATCTATGCCAGAAACCTGGACAAGACAAAGACTAAATATATGTTTCTTATCGTAAATCACAATATGACAGTATACAGACATATACACATGCATATAGAGGTGACTCCTTCACAGCTGCTTTCATATTTAGTAACAATTCTTGGAAGAGTGACTTCCATATGAGATGTCAATTTAATTATGCCTTTCTAACTAGCTTTACAAAGAAGTACAATCAGGGCTTACACTGTGCTGCCCACAAATATACAACCCCAGTGAAATGTCAGAATATCCTGCTAATGAGGATTTGTATACTTGGACACTCATTCTCAGCAGCAACATCATAGTTTTAGAAGTGCCGCATCTCAAAAACAGAACTAAGATAAATTGGAACAACAGTGATAGTGAGGTTAGAAAGTGGCTCTAGTGTCAATGAAGACACTGATGTTCAGGATTCACATGAAGAAGTTAAAAAAAAATTGTTCCATGATCTGAAACAATAGAAACACATTCCAAATTATATTACATAATGTATAATCTTACATATGTTACTAATGAGCAACTACTGTGAATGAACTAGTGACTATTTCACCTGCATTATTAAATGTTTACATATTCAAGTTGACCAAAAATCATCCCTTTTTATATTTCAATAATGAATATGAGGGATTGTCTTGTATTTAAACTCACTTTAAAATCTAACATAGACGTTATTATAAAAGTAATAAGGAATCATCTAGAAACTCGAGGATAGTATGTGAAAGTTTTCAAAAGTGCCATCACTTATTATTAACTGTCAATATTTTGTTGTATTTCCCAGACATTTTTCTAAACATGTTTATATGTAATTAATATCAAATACGTGTATATGTACACATATTATAGGTATGTTCCTGTATTTATATGAGGTAACTTTTCACCATGTAACATAACTAGTAATGTAGTTCATTTCATGCCAAGACAAGACCTATACACTAACACAAAAAGTATAAAAAAGTAGTTTGAGTTTGATTTTTGCTTCAATATTGCAAATAATACTGCAGAGTTCCACTTAATACTCTATTTGAGCTCCTCAAAGCAGCGCTGCCTTCATGAGTTTATTGCTGCCAGTATTTCTGATTAATAATTTTTCTGAATGACTTTGTATCATATGCGTGTTTGTGTTGGAGGCAAACAAAAGTTATATTAAAAGTTTGTTGAAAGCCCTGGTTGGTGTGGCTCAGTCAGTTGAGGGTCAACCCATGCACCAGGAGGTCAAGGGTTCCATCCCCAGTCAGGACACATGCCTGAATTTTGGTCTCGATCCCCAGCAGGGGCCATGCAGGAGGCAGCTGATAGATGTTTCTCTCTCACATCGATGTTTTGCTCTCTCTCCCTCTCCCTTTCTCTCTCTCTAAAACCAATAAAAACATATTTAAAAAATTTCTGCTGAAAGTGTGAAACCAAGTGGCAATGTATTCATTTAAAAAATATTATGTTAAGTATCTTCAGGAAATTTCAGTAAATAGAATGCTACTGATAATGCATGTTTTGAATCTATACAATTGAGATATATTCTAGAAAGTGTTAGAACATAGCCTGTAACCTCAAGTAGTTTTAAAATACTCTTTGTAAAATGAAAAAAAAATGAAAAATTTTACTAATTAGCTTAATTTTAATGCACACAAACCACTGATTAAGTAGTAATAATCTCTCTCTGAAAATCCCCTTTTATTAGTAATTAAAAATTAAATCACTCTTCAAATATCATCATTCTCCTGTTACAAACTGTTAGCCTCCAGTTGAACATTCAAATTTGTCTCCAAAGTTTGTAAAAAATGCCTAAAACTCCCAATATCTTCCAAACACATGCCAGTGTGCACCTTGTTTGGGGAGGTAAAAATATCAACAAACATTTAGCCACTCAAAAATAAATGCCATTATTTTCAAACCCACAAAAGCATGAGACTTGGTGTAAAGCAGAAGGGGTATGTTAAAAATTAGTGCCCTCCCTTTTCCATTCAGGCATCCAAGATCATCAGTGTATCCAGGTGAAGGATCATTCTCTCTGGCTTTTGGCCATGGAGCAATTCTGAAGATCATTAAAGCCCATACATTCTGGCATATTCTGACTAGAGTCTGTTCCAAGAAGGCCCAGAGATAACATAAAAAATCAGAACTCAGATGCATCTGGCAGAGAGAGCAGAGGGAGCTGTGAAAAATGCCTCATTGCCATGTACCTGTGTGGCACCCACTGATACTGTTTATCAAAGATGGTCCTCAAGGGTGTTCAGAGGAAGGACCCACATTTTAGATGTTTAATCAGCCTCCCATGTCTGCAGGATTGAGTTGAAATTGCTCACGGATTTCCTCAAAGTTCTGCAATAAGGTACAGAATTTTTCCTATAAAGGCACAAGGTATAAATCACCTGGAATGCTCCTCTAACAACTGCTGCTGTAATTCCAAAGTGATTTTTCCAGTAACAGGTACATGACACAGCAAGCAGGGGGAAACAGGCAGTTTGTCTCAGGAAGTTGAAAGTGGGATTTGTTCATTGGGTTTGAGCACAGAAATTATAACGTGACATTTTTTCCATAGTGCCATGACACATGTTCATCAGTCCAATTTTCTCTCATGCCACTGCCCACCACCACCAAGGTGTTGAACAGTCCTTTGTGAAAAGAAAGTAGGAAGTGTAAAAATTCACACAGATTAATGATGAGGAAGAATGAATGAATAATTCCTCCACACCTCTCTCACTGAATACAAATGCTGAAACCAGGAATTCGTGGACAAGGGATAATTGGTAAGGTGTGGTTAAAAGCATGAAATCAACTTTGAATGCTTCACCTCCTAAATTATATGGCCACTTATAAATATGGAACTTCAAGAACTTGTAGAATTATGCAAAAATGATGGTACCCAGCCCCTATAATTGGGAGAATTAAATGAGTCTCATTAAGTAGCATTTTTAAAACAGCACTGGCCCACAGGAGATGCTCAATCAGCATTAGCTGTTATGATTAGTGATGTTTATGTTGAATTCTCTAGCGTCAGTGTTGCTTGTTTATATTGGTTATGTTGATTAGTGTTGTTTGTGTTAAATTACTTAGCTTTGCAACTTTGGAAATGAGTAGCCCAGGGAGTAAATGAGATTCATTCTGCTATCCAGTCTCTACATTCTCAGTCAACTCTAAAACAAGCACCAAGTAACATAGCATAATCCTTCAGGAAATGTAAGGAGACAGTCAATAAATGAACATGTGGATGATTTGAGCCAACCTGACTTTAAATGGATGATCTGTCACATGATCAGCTCAATCTCTACAGCGAGGATGGGTACTCAAAAGTCCAAGATGGCCTGATACTCAGCCAGGAATTTTGTTTTCTGTGTCATTTGTTGAGAAGAAGATAAGCCTACATGCTGGTCTTTTTTGTAGATACTAGCTCAGGCATGATTATGACAAGTTGAAGGTAATTAAAGAGTCCTATGTAATATTAAGTAGCAAAGACCAAAGGTCCAGTTGGTTAATCACTATTGCTGCACAGGACACTTACATTCTGTCCTGTTCTCACTATTACAAATTCATCAGATTATGACTAATATTTACAGATTTTACATTTATATTTTTTCTTAAATGGGCACTTTCCAAAGAATCAGCTTTATGTTAGTTGCTAAATGCTTTGGGGGAATGTAGAGAACACAGCTTCCCATCAAGCAGCTTACAACTTTGCATTGTTGATGTAAATTAAAATCTTTTTTTGTTGTTGGCTAAAAGATAATAAAAAATAATTCAAGTTTATATTGGTTGTGTTGATTTTATAAATTTTATAACATTAAAAAATAGTACAAATACATAATGTCATATACACATATCAATCTTAAAAGAGAGAATAGGCTATTTTTCATATTTGCATATTAAGAATTTAAATTTGTAGATAATACATTTTCTAATATATGGTTATTAATTTATAAAGTTCACATTCAAACCCAATATTTTTGATTTCATAATACACACACACAAACTGAGGACTCACTTTAAAAAAATAATCAAAATGTAAAATAGCTTTTTAAAGGACTATTCAATACTTACCAAATATCTATTGACTTGAAAGAAGAAAACTGAGGTCTGTTTTATTACTCAGGGATCCTAACATTACCCAGAGGGTGACAGAACACTTTTACCATTGGAAATATAGCTGTTCCCAAATACTGAGTTAAGAGATGGAAGGCAGAAAGAAGATATCTTCAGTGTCTGGGTCAATACTTATGACTTATATTCAGGTTAGATACCCGAGTCTGTCAGGAACTATCTGTGAGTAATTCATAGGGATATTTTCAGAAAAATAACAGTGATATTGCAAAATCTGTGTCTAGATACAGAGAGGAAAAGACAGTGTATCTAAAGATCAATTTTATGTAAAGAGGCATAAATCCAATGCTGTTATAATAGTTGGCAAAGGCCACGGAACAAAGAAGTAATGTGTTGCCTTTTATAAAATCTGGTGAAATGTTTTATTACCAGATTCAAACAAAAGCATGCAGAAAGCCAGAGGGAGCTAGGAGGATGGGTGTGGGGAAGGGAAAAAGAAAGAATGAAAAGAAAAAGTCATAAGAATAGTAGTTGCCTTATGGTTTCTGTTGACAGTTTCCCCAAATCTCCGAATGAAAATATAGACTGTCAATCAACATATTTGGGCCACCCTGTTAATGTCCCCAGAAAGGCCAGCAGGAGTACCTCTTCTACCTGGCCAGATGGACTCTGGGCTCTGTGTGTACCTGGTTTCCTCTGTCCCTTTATTTACATGGCACCATCTCCAAATCTAGTAGAAGGTGAGAGAGCCACAAGAAGTTGGCTGAAGGGGAAAACTTGATTTACTGGGCATTCCACTCTTGCTGGTGAGCAAAATCAGCAAGGCCCTGCGAAAGCTCCAGGGACAGCAAGTACTGGGAGGTCAAGCTCCTAACGCCTCTGAAAGGACACGCTCCAGTTCGGATGCATTCCCAGGGAAGCAGCTGACATGTGTGACTCTCACGCTAAGCTATATTTGCTTCTTTAAATGTATTGAGTTTTCCATGAAGAACTTAGGAAACCTCACATAAGACCAAGAAAGTTATTTCGTTAGAGTGATTCCTAAGGCCTGACCAAAAGTACATTGCTTAAAACTTTGCTCAGAAAACTCACAAAGCTGAGCCCCCGTTGAGGAAGGGGTACCCTCCAGAGACAGGGCCCAAATGAATATTAAAAGAAATAATGTTTACTCAGGCCTGGGAAGCCTCTCCCTCACCCCTTTATCTTGCCTTTCTTTCACTTGGAAAAAAATAAGTTGATGATTGCTCCTGCGGGTATCTCCCCCACCAAAAAGGGAGAAATAAAAACTCCCTTTGTACCCCTACCCCAAAGGCATCTATTTATCTTTCATTCTGAAATCTTTCCCTTTGGCATTCCATGTGGGTTGCTCATTAACCTTTTCTTTGCCACCCGTCTGATTTCAACAGTTCCAGAACCCTCTATAATCCTTAAAGTGTGCGAGTGTATCGTTACACTGACTTTAGGTTAATTTAATATTTTATATTTCATAAGGCATAGTTATTACATTATTTTGGGGTATAAAAAAACACATGAAAACCTCCACATCTATTGGCCTCTATACCTTGTGCCAAAACTAAGAGCCAAACCATTGATGGTGGTTCTGCGCTTCACTCAACAAACTTTGGACAACTAAAGATTAAACGTTGTTATGATGAAGGCTGAGTGAGGTTTTCTGTTTGCTTGTTGTTTGTTTTAAATATATTTTTATTGATTTTTTTAGAGAAAGGGGAAAAGAAAGGAGAGAGAAAGACAGAAACACCAATGATGATACAGTCATTGATCGGCTGCCTCCTGCAGGCCCCAGACCAGGGATGGAGCCCTCAACCCAGGCCCGTGTCCTGATAGGGAATTGAATGGCGATCTCCTGGATCCTAGGTTGATGCTCAATGGCTGAGCCACACTGGCCAGGCTGAGTGAAGTTTTTCTAATGCAAAAAAATATATAAGCCCTGGCTCTTGTGATCTAACATAGGGTTCACCTTGTGGGGAGAGGATTTCCAAAACTGTAATATAAGACAGGCTGCGATAAATATATTTTAATCTAACTGGATATTGTATAGGCATTTATAAAAAAGAAATATTTACTTGCTTAGGTAATAAGAGAAAATATGTTTAAAGCGTTAGTATATACAGACAGGTTCAATATAAAAAAGAAAGAGATTTCCTATATTATTTGAACTGCGAGCTGCCAAAGTGAAACAATTACTTATTGAACCAGGCAATATGCTGGTTCCGACCCACATTCTGATTACACGTCATTATCAACCCTATGACATAGGACAAGCTAACTTTATGTATATGAAGACTAGGCAGAGGGGATAACTAGCAAGGTGTCAGTTCCTAATAACTGATATCAAAGCAAGGTCAGTACTGGCCACTGTCTTTTGACCGAACCACATCGTGATACTTGTTCCTTCACATGTAGGCCTTTTGAATCGAATACCATTGTCCGCCTAGGAAAAAGACTTGATGTGTAAAATAAAATTCATAAAAGGCAATAGGCGGATGGCATATAGCTTGAGAAAATCATGCAGTTATTTTTCACATTTTACTCCGTTAAGAGACTCTATTGAGCAGGCCGCCGCACTCTGACTCAGGGACATCTCACCCCACCTTCGAGGGCAGCCCCGCAGGCCCCGCAGGAGAGCGGGGCTCTGACAGCGGCCTTTAGGCTCTGCCTCCCCTGAAGTGTGCGTTTCCTGTTTGCACAGAAGAAGGGGCTGACATTTCTCCCTTTTTATCCATTCATTCCTCATCGGTTCTATTCAAGGTTATTTACCTTGAGAGCAAAGAAATGTTATGTTCTGTAAGAAAGAGAACTGACCTACAGTAACAGAAAAGGAGTCTGTTAATAGCTTTTCTGTTTTCACAAAGAAACCAGCAAAAGCAAAGTTCGTCCCACATCAGTTTCACGGGGAAATGAACTAGAAAAACGAACGCGGCCATGTGAAATGTTCAGGAAAATGTCGGTGACTTGCTTTTTTTATTGTGTTTTTTGTATTGATTAGTAAGGATGTCAGATTTAAATGAACGGAGTCCACTTTTTATTATTTATAAAGCATGGGTAGGATGAGCATTTTTCCTCTTGTCTCCTAGCAATGTATCAGCCCCAGAATGAATGGATTTCTGCCCAGACACAAGTGGGTCATTCAGCTGGTCAACAAGGATGCTTCTTATGAGAGCAGATTTTTTATGGGGACAGCTGTCTAGCAGGAAGTATAATGCCATGTGGAAGTCCATTGCATTTTTGAATTTAGCAAAAGGCTGTCAAATACTCTTAGTAATGACCCACTTAATTTTATAGTCAGTACTTTTACATAGAAGAGTATTAATAATAATAAGTCTGAATCTGGAATCGAGGTTATTATAAGTTGATAAGGGACAAGACCAATGTATACATATATACTACATAATAAATGACACCATTTATTCATTCAAGCAACATGACTTCTAGACACTGCAGAAGGACATGACCTTGAAAGTAACCTCATTTCCTAGAACCTCGGAATCCCAACCTCAAAAATGCAACCACCAATTTACAATCATCTCATGGAAAAGACATTTTCTGCTTTTAAAAGGGGAAGGAGTTGCCCAGTAATTTTCATTAAGCTCACTTATGAAAGCTTACAAGAACAGCTTTTCCTAAGATAGTATGGGAATATTTAGCTCTATTTCACTTTCTGTGAGGTATGAGCATTGACCTTGAAAACAATATGAAGTATTTTAATGTGGTTGTTCCTAATAAGCAATGACCATGTTGGGGAACGGGCCCATCTCTTGTTTGCAGTCGTGACAAGTTCTTTGTTTGGGATTTTTAACAAGATAACTTTCATAATATGAGTACTAGCCTCTCATGTTATGCTATCAGTACTGACACCAATAGAATATATTTACACATCATTGCGTTGGATTTATTGGTCTCTATGGTGGTAACAAAATCATTTACCTTGAAGGAGATAAATTTATAAAGTTTAGGGAACCAGATTCTTAATTTGACATTTATTGCCACTGACAAGCTCATACAGCCACTCAGCTGAGATGAATTTCCTGTGTGTGCTCTTGTCTTAGTGGAGTCACAGACCCCCATTTATGCCACATGATACATCAGATAATTGGCCTTCCTTTGGATCAGGTCTTGATCTTTGGGCACTTTTAAAAATCTATTAATCATGGAGATGAGCTTCGAATAATGTTAGAGGCTTGTCATAATATGTGCTCTGATTCCTATATCTTACTGTCAGTTCTCATATTCTAAAAGATGTCCCCAAGGGGCCAGAAGTAATGAAAACAAGCATCATTTAGTGTTGCTTCTCAACCAAATATTGACCATGTACTTCTTTCTGGTAACCCTACTTCTATCTATCTGATCAAGTCCATGGACACAGGGAATCCTTTCTTTCCTCCTTAATTCCATATAATGACAAACCCCAGTGTCTGAACAATCTTAAGGGAATGGGAAAGAAATTTTGGCTCTTGGCTACAGAAGGATCTAAGCTTTATGTCAAGGAGCCATTATAAGGGCAGATAGCATTAGTGGTTTGAGGAGACACAGGCTTGGTGTCACCTTGAGTATACTATTCATCGAGTAATTACCCATTCCTATTTGCCTGAGATTTTCTCCATTTTAGCACAGGGAATGTGCGCCTTTATCATCTCCTTTAGATGATTCTGATTGAGATAATCCAGGGGACTAATTTCTAGAAACATATTTTAAGCTGTGGTTCTTATTAATTCAGAATGGCTCATAAAATAATTTGAGAAGCTTTTAAAAAATGCACATGCTGAGTACCACCTCGGACCTGCTGATTCAGAATCTCAGCCAACACGTGTTTGCATAAGATCCCCAAGAGATATGTAAGCGCCCTTCTAGTTAAGAATGGCAGATTTGAGGCACTCAAGGGTCATTGACTCAGCTGTGCCGTGGAGGCGGCCTCCTTCCATACAGGTTCCTGCTACACCAACAGTATTTTCTTTCAATGGCCACTTTCAATGTTTACAATTGTTCAAGTCCAAATTATTGAGACTATAACTACATCGACCTATTTGAAAATCAACATTAAAAATACTGCCCTTCCTTTATCCTCGGATCAGAAGTGCATTTTTCTAATTGGAACATTTGCCTACCACTGTAATTTAAATGGTAGCAACTGGAGATGGAATTGACTTTAGACAAACTCTTCATTTATTTACTTCACTTTGCAGCCTATTAAAGTTCCATGGAAAGCCAAAATTCCAGACTTCTCCAAATGAAAGGAAAAATTGTGTTTCCTCTGTCCAACTTCCTGCCATTTTTTTTAGAGCTGCTTATCTCAAAAAACAAACAAGGTCGTCTTAATTTTAAATGCCAAGATCAGAGCAAGATATCAAAATCTGCTACATGATTAAACTGCATCATTTAGCAATTTAAAAGTTTTCTTGTGGAACACAAGCAATGGATTTTAGTGAGTATAAATGTGCCCAAATTTCTGGAAATCCATAAGATACATTGACATTTGTATGTAGAGTGGACATACGCCTTGGGGCTTTTAAGTACTACCTCAACTCATTGGCTTTTTGATGCGGCGAGTCCCCATTATTTATTTAGAATTGATCTTTGAGGAAATCCCTGCAACAGAACTAAAAGCAATAGTGTACAAGGATACGTATGTGCATCCATGTATGTATGTGTGCTACACGTACATGTGGATCTATAAATTCATTTCCCAGCATTTCTCATACATGTGTGTGCATGCATGTATGTGTGTGTGTGCTACATGTACACATTGATCTATAAATTCATTTTTTCCAGCATTTCTCATTATGACCAAAACCAAACAAATGAACAAATAAACTAGAACTACTTAGACTACCCATGAAGAAGGAAATTACTTAAATATATAAGTATATTCATTTCATGAAATAATATGCAGTTATTAAAAAATATGTGCAGTAATTGACCTAGAAGCATTAATAAAATGTTAAGGGTAAAAAGGAAGCTAGAGAGTAATGCGTGTAGTAAAATTGCTCACCAAAATAGCAACAGCAGAGTGCGGATCTGTGTGTAAGCGCTACATGTTTATGTGAGCACAGGAAATGTGGGCAAGAATATGCACATTTAAATGTTACTTCAAGGAGTGCGATTGGAAGGGAGTGATATTGTCTTTGTGCATTTCTGTAGCGTCTAGTGGTTGCATGAGCGCGCTTGGTTTTGTACTTTCAAGAACTGTGAAAAGAAAAAAATGTAGAGCAAGAGAGAAAAATAGGAAACGAAGATGAAAAAGCATTCCTCATAAAAATAAATAAAAATGGCTAACTATAATAAAAGTTTCTGCAGTGCTGATAATTAAAGATGCAAATGCAAGCAATGAAATTCATTTTTTACCTTTAATTGGAACATATTAAAGGAGAGATCATTCTTGATGCTGATTAAGGCTCTGTGAGACAGCACTTTAACACAATGCTAATGTGTAATTTGGAATAATCTTTCTGGAAATTGGTTGAAAATAGGTATGAAGCATATCATGTTAATACCTTTGACTCAGTGAATCTCCTTTTAGAGGCCTGTATTAAGTAAACAAGCAGAAACGAGGGCAAGAATGTGTGTAAAATGATCTTTAACATAGTTTCCTTGAGAAATACACAAATGATCGCACTGTCTTCACACCGTAAAAAATCCATAAATAATTTCTTACGTTCCTCTCTCTCCACCTCCCTCACACCCAGAGGTTCGAAAACCCCTTTCCTTCTGTTACCCACAGTCCCTTGGGAGCCCTGCTGGCCTTGTTAACCCCATCAGTCCCCCAGGAGGAGCGACAGGGGCATTCCCAGCCCGGTCCCCTAGAGAGCAGGCTTTTCTTGTCTGACTCTTTTTGTTCAGAAAACCCACCCCAGCAGGTTAATTTTGTGAGATAAAATGACCAGCTCTACACCAAAGTAAATAATCCAAGATGTAAACACTGATTAAGAGCTTTATTGACGATGTTTTTTTATTTTCCTATATTTTATCAACTTTTCTAAGATGAATATATGCCAACTTTTTAATCTAATTTAAAAACTGGCTTATTTGTTTCATATTTGCAGTCCTTCTCAGGGGCCTGCTGCTTTCTACAACTTGTGGAAGGTACTTACTGTAAGATTAATTATTTCTAATTTGGGAAAACAAACAACTTAGCCCTTTCACATAGACTCGGATATCTGAAGTGAAGACTCAGAAAGACTTTCTAAAATAAAAAATGTTCTCATTTAAATATCTGCATAGGTGGTTTTGCAAGCTGCTCAAAAATGGTGGTTCTTCATTCTATTAAAATCAGGTACCCCCTGGACAATTTGACTAATGGTCTGGCTTTCTCTCCTGAGAAACGAACACCTGCCCAGCTATAGGAGTTTCTCAGGGCTGCTCAAGCAAGTACACACACAGGGCCGCTCAAAAGAGCAGAGCGTTATTGTCGCACAGTTCCCGGGCCCAGCGTCAGCAGGGCCACGCTCCCTCTGCCCCTGCAGGCAGTCCTTCCTGGCCTCTTCTCGTGGGTGGTGGTTTGCCGAAATCTTTGGCATTCCTACATCTAGATACATCACTCCAACCCTCCGTCTTCACATGGCACCCTCTTCTCTTATCTTCACACATTCTCCCTCTGTGTGTATCTGTGGCCAAGTTTCCCCTTTTTATAAGGTCACAAGTTATACTGGACTGGGGCCCAGTCCAAAAGCCTCATTTTAAATTGATTACCTCTGTAAAGAACCTATTTCCAGACATGCTCACATTCTGAGGTACAAAAGGTAAGACTTCATATCTTTTAGAGGAAAAACAATTCATCTTGCAATGCCCACCCAACAGATTTTATCATCTAATACCAGGACACAGACAGGCTAAAATTGTGTCTCCGGACCCCAGCTTAATGACCAGCTCTGAGGATTGTTGGAAATCTATGATCCCTGAGCAGTCTCCCTCACTCATTAGCTAATGAAGCTTCCAAAGACACAGCAGATCAACCCCAAAGGCAGAAAAACCTTTCCATTAAGAATATTAGGAGGAGGTAAGGGAAATATTTTCTGAACTACTTATCTTCACTTCAATGTCAGAAGTATAACAATTGAGACACCCAGGAGGCCTTGCTGATAGATATTGGCTTCTTTCCCAATGGAAAGCCAGGTCACAATTCATCTCCACAGAGATTACAAATAGATACAATGCTGACTTCCCAGCCAAATGCAAATGTTTCTGAAGTTTACCTGCCCAGAACAATAAAGACTCCTTGAAACCTCTTAGTAATAAAAATAATTTTACTTGTAATATTATATTACTATCAGGATTGAATCATATGTATGTAATGTTATTAGCACTGAACTTAACATGTTTTTACTTAATACCATATACAAGTTGCTGTACTTTGCTCAGATTCTAGATTTTTAATTGCAGTTAGCAATCTGTTCC
Organism: Miniopterus schreibersii; assembly: GCF_964146895.1. Classification (NCBI taxonomy): domain Eukaryota; kingdom Metazoa; phylum Chordata; class Mammalia; order Chiroptera; family Miniopteridae; genus Miniopterus; species Miniopterus schreibersii. The sequence goes on from NC_138101.1 coordinate 188,843,713, forward strand.
AGTAGTTAATAAGAAATCTGAAATCAGAGCTGCATTGATTTTTCTAGTTACTATTTGATGACAAAAATATTACTCATCTCTCCCCGTTTTCAACTTTATGGTTTGTAAAACCTCTTGGGACTGATACATGTGGAGTAAAAGTGACTACCTTTAAACCACCCTGGCTCCAAAGCATGTTGGCAGGACTTTCTAGATATTTGTCCAATGTGTGCCTCAGTTTACCCATGTTCATAAATAAATAAACAAATAAATAATAAAAACAAGGATGACAGGGCTATTTATTGTGCATTTTGCTATGCAAATTAAATTGAATAGATCACATAGAAGGGAATCTCTACGTAGCTTACTATGTTAGGCACCATTCTGCAGGGACACAGACCTAATAGGATGTGAATATATATAAGAGAGCATTTATTACAAGGAATTGGCTCAAGCAGTTATGGAGGCTGTAGGTGCGAACCTGCTGGCCTATGGGAACAGGACTGATGAGCAGACTCTACGGCCTCGCTTGTAGGGCAGAGCCTGGAAAGCTGTTCCTGTTGGCCAACATCTCCCTGAGCCTTTCCCCACACCCCCTCACAGATGCACACAGCCTGTGACTTCTCTCCAGCCCTGGGTCACAGTGCTCCTTCACTCTGTCTCTAAGAGTTCTCAGAGCAGAGAAGGTGTCCTGAGTCTTCAGCTCCTCCCAGGCGGTCTGTGTCTGGGTTCAGACTCTTCTGTGGGGCAACATGAGGGCAGCCAGGGCCTGTGATGTCGGTGGTGTTGATATTGGCTTGTGAAGTTGGCTCAAGTGTGTCTGCATATTAAGCAGGCCTCTCAGGACATTGTCACCCACATGAGGAGAACACAGGAGGCAGCCAGTGACAGCTTCCCCTCTTCCTCTTTTGCAGGCAGGGGCCCTGGAACCTGAGTGCACCCCACCTCCACCCTTGTTGCACTGTGTGAAGCCAAGTGCATATTATAATCTCAAAACTGGCAAAACAAACAAACAAAAACAAAATAAGAAAACCATGGGCTGGCCTGCTGGAGACCAAAGAGAGCCAATAATAGAATTCTCATCCGAAGGCCAGCAGGTAGAGGCCCAGGAGAGCTGATATTGCAGACAAAGTCCAAAGGTGGTCTTGCTGGAACATTCCTTCCCGCTTGGAAACGCTGATCTTTTTGTTCTATTTGGACCTGTAACTGATTGAATGAGGCACATCCACATTATGGAGGGCAATCTGCTTACTCAAGTTCACTGATTTAAATGTTAATCTCATTCAAAAACACCGATCAAGTTGACACATAACATTAACGTCACATGTACTAAATAAATTGTGCGTCTTCTTTCAAGTCACTGTGCTCTAGGTAAGTGAATGCCCTCGCTGGCAGAGGAGGTTGTTGGAAGGCCAGCAGAACTTATTTTTAAGTCAGGAGGGAGGGAAAAGGCTGGGTTTAGAGTAAAACGATAAAAGGTGAGACTCCAAGACTGGGATTAAAATAAAATAGAAAAACAACAACAGAAAAGAGCATTGACATTTGAGATTTTAGAATATTAACAGGAGCAGCTGAGGGGGAAGCTTGCTTACCATGAATGACCTAATAAAACAGTTGAGGAGGCTGCATCTATAACAAAAGATTGCCAAGAAGGCTAAATTACTTGCTGTTCACCATTTCAGCCCTGCATGAATCCCTTGCCCCTTAAGTGATAAGACTCCTGGTCAAAGCCAATGTAGATCTTTCAAGATTAGGGTAGCTTGGGCAATTTCATGGAATTGGAGAATAAAAAAAGAAGTTATGGAGTTAACAGCCATTTCTGCACCAAACTGTATCTTCACTAATTAACTGGTTAACTTAGTTATGAAAATTAATCCCAAATGGACATCCTACCATTTGGGTTGAACTGAACACAGTGCTAAGTAATTAGCAGACACTGTTGACTTTGGATTGACAATGTAATTGATGATTTGATACGACAAGTGAGGTACTGGCCAGGAAAATGTTTCCAATAAATTCAGTAGTATAGGCTCATTGCCTGCATTTTTTTAGTTCTGTAGTTTGCATAAAGTAGGCACCATAATGGCCCATCAAAAATCTGTTGAATTAATGAGATAAAACTGCCATAATCTTTTAATTAGTATCTCTTTGCACAGCCCTTTTTGTGAACATATTTTAAGACTTCCCCCCTTATCACATCTGTGTTGTAAATTAATAACAACTGAACTCATGCCTCAAATTAAAATATATATGAAAGAGAATCTGTATTGGACTAGCTAGAGCTTCCAGCAAACTGATCTGCCAATATTTTGAGATGCTATCTTTGGGAGTATTTTAAGATGGTGAAGATTTTTATGGGTGTGGCAACAAAAACATAATAGCCTTATTCAAAATTAAGAAAAGTAGATTATTTGGAATGTGTTTCTAGCTAAGAACATTATTCTTCTCAAGTTTTGTGAATGCTTGCGTGAATGTGTTTATGCATGTATTGTGCACAAATTAATGTTGACTTTCCAAAAAATATCATAATGATAATATATACTCATTGAGCTTCTAACATGCGATATACTTATATTTCATGAAATAATGTATATAAACCAAACAAGGATGCTTTTAAAATGTGTGGTCTCTTTACATTTAATTCTCAGTGGAAATCTATAGAGTGTTAATTATGAATGAGGAAACTGAGTTTCAAAGTAGTTGGTGACTTTTCCAGAATCCCACATGTCTATCCACTTCCAAGACCTATGTTCATCCCACTAGGCCAGGGGTCAGACAAATTCAGGCCAAATCTGGCTTGCTGACTGTTTTTGTGAATATGTTTTATTGGAGTACAGCCATGTTCATTCATGTGCATATGGCCTATGACAACTTTCACACGACAACGGCAGAGTCTGGCAATTCCAACATAGACCATGTGGCTGCCAAAGCCTCAAATATTTACTACCTGGCCCTGTTCAGAAAATGCTGCTGACTCCTGCACTAGACTATGCTGTCTGCTTCATGTTTGGGCTATTTTTAACAAATAAGGATATGACTAGACTTTTCCTTTGAGATAAAAAGTAAGAACAAAGAAATAAGATACACATTTGTGTTCCTGTTATAATTGTTCAAATACCTGATAAATAAGTTTATCCATTTCTGCTTCTTTGAATTCTTTGTCGTAAACAAAATAAAACAACTTTGATGAACTTAAATCAAACATTGTTGGATAAGTAAAAGCTTCTGAATCTAAAGAAAGCCTGGAGAACACAGCTTGGGAGGGAGCGGAGATGCAGAGCTATGCAGGAACCCTGGCTCAAGTCTCATCCCCGAGGGCACTGCCCCTGAGCTGTCATCCATGAGGACCCCAGCGCAGCAGCATCCAGGGATGAGCAGGGCTGCTCCTCTCCATGCTGCACACAGCAGGGGAAAAACTCTCCAACCCAGCTGCAAGGTTTGAGGCCCAGGCAGAGCAGCTGAATGCTTATACTTGGACAACATGACCCTTTGGTCACCAGGGGTGCAGAGAAGGAAAATGTCTGTCCACCATTCCCATCCACAGAACATATCATAGGATGTCTTCCCAAGCTGGAAGGATATGCAAATGCTGAGCTGGAAATTTAGTAAATGTGCATTATACCATCCCTTGGACTCCCTATCATTTTAGTCTTCCACTGACTGAAATACAATTATCCCCATCATTTATTTCAGCCTTTGGGCAGAAATAAAGAAATATTAACATTATGCCCAACTTTTGATAGTAGTGGATGTAGAACCTCAGCATGCTGCACAAGCACACACACACACCACACACTTACTTCTAGATTCCTTCCCCTTCTGTGGTAACTGAAGATGCTCCCAGGAGTATCCTAGCGTGTTTATGAATAAATATATTACCCTCTCCTGACAGCAGTTACAAAATTGCCTTAGCTCCCTTCTGTCCCGATGTTCCATAATCCCTTAATGTCAATATTTTTGTCATTAGGTTGCACCGGGGCATGCTCCCTTCACTTCGTTCCTTTTGCCAGAAGCAGCTTTTAATTATCATCCTATACTTTCATGGCTACCATCCATATGGCTGCTATCTGTCACCTCGGGGCCATGCTCCTACAGCTCCACTCAAGCTGCCACCTGCATTGCTAGACTCCCAGCTTTATAGCCTCCACCCACAGCTCCCTCTGGCTGTTACTGTGGGATATTTTATTCTCAGCTGATCTCTCTTTGCTTCATTGAATTGATGCCCCATTGGTGGCTGAAGCTCACTTGCTCTGTCACAACCCCCTTAAAGAAGTTTAGAAACAATTCCTTCTCCTTGCATACAATTTTAAGTAGCAGTTACCTAGAGACAGAGGTTTAAAACTCTTAGCGAGCACATGCCATTTACTTTTTCTTCCTTAAACTGTGCGCACGGAGTCCAATGGTTAGAATGAGTTTGGTTCAAGTAACAATGAACACACAATACTCAGAACCATTTTCCTATTCTGATCTCCAGGCTCTGTGGTTGGTTCCAACGTGTGTTGGATGCTTTTCCTAAAAGAGATCTTTTCAGGGGGTTATATAATCCCCTTCAGAAAATCCCCCCTAAACCAATTAAGTTGTTTAAGTCCTGAGATGTATCTGACTATGAAGAAACCCAATCACTGGCACTCTTCAAATTCCTTTACTGGGAGGCATCTTTTTCTCTAAATGAAATGGTTAATACAAATATACACCAGGTGTGGAGAAAACTCTGAATCACATACCAGTCTCTGTTCCCTCAATCAGGAAATTCTTTTTACAATCTCATATTTATGTTTCCCTTCATTGAAGCTTGAATTATTTCTATTCAGACATTTTAAACATAAACAGAGGATTTGTAATATTTTCCATCTTTTATATCGTCCTTCCACTTACTCAGAAATGAAGGTTAAGCATGAAAAAATAGTTAAGTTCTTTATAAAGAAGTTATTATATGCCAGACATTATTTTAAACACTCCACATAAATTACCATTTCAACCCTCACCATAACATTATAAGCTAATGAGCTAGGTACTGTTATCACTATCCCCATTTTACAGATGGAAAAATTAAGAAACATAGAGTGTATGTGTGACATAATGAGAGATATATGTTTGGTCTCTGCCCTGGTTTTTCATAATGTTTAGTCTCTACCTGACACACAGCTCCTAAAACCCTTGGTATCTCTGAAATGACGACTGGTTGTTGCTAGATAGCCTCAGGGTTGGGGCTGGATGCCAGGAAAACTCACCAGTGATTACAAGGTTGAAACTTTCAGCCCCCCACGTCCAACCTCCACGTCCGATATACAGTGATTTAACCATACGTGACTATGTCATGAAGCTTCCATTAAAAATCCTAAATGGCAGGGTTCAAGGAACTTCTGTCTCGGTGGACACATGGAGGTGTGGGGAGAGAAGCGTGTCTAGAGATGACATGGAAGCTCTTTCCCCCATACCTTGCCCTATGCAATTCATCCATCTGGCCGTTTCTAAGCTCTATCCTTTTATGTAAACTGTTTTTCTGAGTTTGGTGAGCCATCCTGAGTTCTGTGAGGCACTCTAGCCATTCATGGAACCCAAGGAGAGGGTTGTGGGAACCTCTAATTCTTAGCATGGTTGGACAGAAGTTTGGGCAACCAGAGGACCCACTACTTGAGATTGTCATCTGAGGTTGGGCGTAGGTGTAAGTCTTGTGGAACTGATGTCTTAACCTTGAGATACGACACTAACTCCAGGTAGATAGTATCAAATTGAATTAAATTGCAGGTGTCTTTAGAGAATTAAGGAATTGCTTGGTAAGGACAAAAACTCCATACAATTGGTGGCAATAAGTATTTTTTTTTTTTAATTTTAAATATATCTTTATTGATTTCAGAGAGAGGAAGGGAGAAGGAGAGAGAGAGAGATAGAAACATCAATGATGAGAGAGTCATTGATTTGCTGCTTCCTGCACGGCCCCTCTGCCCCGGGGATCGAGCCCACAACCAACCAGGACATGTGTCCTGACTGGGAATCAAATTGCAGTCTCCTGCATCATAGGTCAATGCTCAACTGCTGAACCATGCCGGCCGGGCTGATGGCCATAAGTATTGAAAGTAGAGTACGGAAAGCATATAGTGAGAAAACAGTGAGTGTTTTTCTTTTGAAATGGCACCATTCAAAGTCACCCTATTAGTACATGGTAGAGTTAGAAAGTGAATCCACACAGTCTGATGTCAAAGTCTATATTTCTAAACACTATGCTTGCTGTCCTTAATAATAGGTTGTTTCTCAAAGGACAGGTAAAGTCTGTCCTTCAATTGCCTAGCTTGGTTCACTACTACTATAGTTACTTATTGCTTTGATTAATAGAAATAAGAATGCTATTCTTTTGATATAATTAATTTTAATATAATACTGCTTAGGGTACCTAAACAGTAGAAAATATTTCATAGTTATTTGATAAGTTCTCTGATTTATGTTATTATTTTTGTTTACTTATATTTTCCCATGTGTTTTGTTTCTTCTTCATGTACAGTTATATTCTGAAATTAAGTTCATTGCATCCAAATCTCATTGCATACCTGATTAACTACTGAATTCTCAACATTTAGCAAAATTCTTGGAACAATTTTTTGGTGCTCAATAAAGATTTGTTGAATGAATATGTATTAATTAATTAAAACCTTAGTACCAGGCACTGTGCTATATGTTAAGATTGAAAAGTTAAAACCAGATGGGGTTCTTGACAAGATGACATTGACATGTAAAAAAGAGCGCGTTTAGTAAGTGCTGAGATGGATAAGTTTAGAATACTAGGGAACACAAAAGGTTGGTGTTTCTCAGGCATTTAAAGAAGTGGAGATTTAAAAAACTGAATCTCAGAGCTTTGGTTTCTATTAATATGCACACACATATTCCTTTTTGTTTTTCTTGTTTGAAGATGACCCTGCTAATGGTACCACTATGGTGTCTGAGGATATCTAAAGAGAGATGGATTTGTCCTGATAAACGGTTTACAAATTGAAACATAAGTGGTCAGTGTGTTTTCTGTTTAGTATCTGTAGTCACAGTCTTGGGTTCTTTTGATCTTTGTAGCAATGACTAATTTCCTTTAATAGCCAAAGAAAAGCTCTCTTCCAAAGGGAATGTTCTACATCTATTTCAGCTTGGTTCACGCTTAAGCTTAGTTATCTCTCCCTGCCATCGATACTTGGCTGCCTGACTTAATGCTGAATATTTTCTCCAGCCCACCTTGGCTTTAGTTAAAAGCATGTCCTTACTGCTTTCATGGCCAACATACATTCTGATACACTACATTCTATTCGTGTATTTCCTTGGCCAAGAGTCATTCTGTTAATCCATTTCCAGTGAGATTACCTTTCACCTACTGTGTGCTGTGCCAGATAAAGAAGAAAAGAAATCCCACTTCTTGTCCTCAGATATTTGAAATATGGCTAAAAAGATTCAATTTCTATTCAGGGAACAACTGAAGAACAATAAAAGTAATCAAGAGGTAAAATGTGTGGAAGAGTTAATAAACACGATAAGGAACATTTTTCATCACATCACAATCAAACTGCTGAAAATTAAGGACAAAGATAAAAAACCTTGAAAACAACAAGAGAAAAAAAAGACATCATCTAAGGCGGACAAAGATCTGAATGCCTGTGGATTTCTCATGGGAAACCATGAGTCAGAAGGAAATGGCGGGGCATTTTTAAAGTCCTGAAATGAGATAAAGGAACTGCCAACTTAGAATTCAATATTCTGCAAAAATACTTTTCAGAAAATAAAAGTGAAATAAAGGAAATGAAGAGAATGCATTGCCCACAGACCTGATCTAAAAGAATTGTTGAAGGAAGTTCCTCAAACAGAAGGGTAGTGATTCCAGCATTAACTCAAGACCTCAGAAATACAGGAAGAGCAACAGAAATGGTAAATATCTGGGTAAGTCTAACAGGCCATTCTTCGTCTCTTGAGTTCCTTAAAGGATATTTGACAGTTGAAAGTAAAGTTAAAACATTTCCTCATGGAGATTTTAATGTACATACATTTAATATATGACTACTATAACATAATGGGGAAGGGGTTAAAGGGCCCAGACTATAGCTTATATTCCACTTGAAGGAGTAAAATATTGATTCTAAGTATAATGTTAAAAGTATGATTTTTTAATATTATAATCCCTGGAGTAACCATAAATATAAATATTCAAAGAGATGCAATAAAATGTAGTAAATAATTGAAATGTAACACAAAAAGTTAAAATAATCCCAAAGAAGGCCTGATAATGAAAAACATATAGCACAAAAGAAAACAAATATAAAATGGAAGAACTAAATCCAAATAGATTACAAATTAAAAATTATATTAAATGTAAATGATCTAAACATATCAATTAAAAGGCATAACAGAATGGATGAAAATGGCTCCATTATATTTTGTATATAAGAAACTCACTCCAGATATAATTAAATGGATTAAAATGAAAGGATAGTAAAGAGTATGCCATGCAGACCCTGATGAAAATCTTGAATGGCTATATTAATATCAGACAAACTAGATTTCAGAACAAGGAATATCAGTAGTGACAAAATGGGATTACTGCATAACAATAAAAGAGTTCACAAAAAGACACAATAACAAACAATATGTGTATGCACCCAACAGCAGAAGTTCAAAATACATGAAGCAAATCTGACAAAACCACTGTGCCAGAGTTTGACGGTTCCTGATAAACAAACACTTGATGACCCCGCCATGTCACTCTTGAGCATTTTTCCTAGAGAAATAAAAACTTGCCTTCACATGCAAATCTGTACAGGGATGTTTATATCAGCTCTATTTATAACTATAAAAGACTGAAAACAACCCAAGTGTTCTTCAGCTAGTGAATGGGTGAACACAGTGTGGCACATCCATAAAGTGAAACACCAATCAGCAACAAAAATGGATGAACTGCTGATAACAACTTGGATGGGTCTCAAATGCATTATGCTCAAAGTGTTAGTCATGACATGATTAGTCTCCTATGTCATTCTTGAAAGAGATGAAAGTATAAGTAATGAGGAGCTCACCATTGGTTCTTAGAGTTTGGAGGTAGAAAGAAGATACAATTAGCAAGTGATAGCACAAGAAAAGAGTAGGGAGGTAATGAAACTTATGAATCCTAATTGTGATGGTGGTTATCCAAATCTATGCATGTATTGAAATTCATAGACATGTACACTGAAAATATAAATTTCATTGTATTATAAATTAAAAATAATAAAATAAGATGCAATGCTAAATATCACATGCAGACTTTCCCTGAACTGTTTTCCAGTCCATGGATTATTCCACCCAGACATACATACATAGTGTATGACCACCGTTCCCAATATGTATTAGCTTCATTTCTATCTCTAAATTCATCAAGTCATTTGTGCTCTTTTCTACATGCATTAAAAAGATTAGAAATAAACATTTAAATAAATGATAAAAAATGAACTTATCCAGCATTTAAAATCCATTTAAAGTCTTAAATCACCTGAAGCCTCCCCCAGTTTTCCAGAGTGGTCACTCCTCCTTGAATGATGCACCCATAGCAGGGTGACCATACCTCACTGGTAAAACTTGTTATATTTGATCATAGTCATTCATGCATGTGAGCATGTACACATGTGTATGTGTGCACAGCTCCCTCACTGCCCTGACTGAAAATAGAGTAGTTAAACTTCCAATTCTTGGCATTCTGCAAGCACATGCCTCAGGCCAATAATCATGTATTAAATGAACACAGGAAAAGAAAGTATGTAGAGTTACTGGGCCCTGGTTTCTTTCTCCTGGAGCATCACCTCTGTCCACCCTTTTCAAGTTTGAACATATCTACTGCTGCATTAGCAAAACAACACCTTTTTGCCCCAATGTTGATTTTTTTTGCTTGAGTGCAAATAACACTAATCCCATTATTGATGGCTTGGAATCTGCCCCAGTCACATGACACACACAGAGGTGTGTCCTAGCAAAAGATTCTTGAGATGAGGGTCTGGTAGAGAGAAACATAATGTTCCAGTGTATCACTGTTTCATAGGCAGGGTCACTGGACATTTCCTTGAACATTAGAAATATCCTTAAATTTGATTTTTACAGTTTTTTGAAATGGTGTGGACCCTGAGCCAAACAAGTTGTTATAACTAATCTAACCTGGAAGGTAAAATTACTGTGATTTTAAAAAAGCCTCACCCAACTCTTTGGTGGGATTTCTCTAGTTGGTGATACTATAAAATTCTATGGAAAAATTCTAATATGGATTTAATTTGCATGCCTCCTCCCCAGTGATTCATGGCCATGATTAATCCCTATAATGGTTACTGTGTTCATTTGGTGATTTCAGAACTAACGATCATATCGGCCATATTAACTTTAGTTGACAAGTGTTCATTTTTCTTTATGTTTGGTCCCTGAAAATCATTATGTAGGGATGATCTCAGTTGCAAAGAGAAGAAGAAATGTGTTTGAAGAAAACTATGTGCTTCCTTTCTTGACCACAAGAGAGGAAGAAAAGATGTGATTCATTTCAACTCTACTTATTTCCATCAAAACTAGTGTCCTTTGACCTTTGATTAATCTGTCCTAGGTAAAAATTTTTGACTTGATTTATATAATCACAAACAGATCAAAGGGATAAACTTTTTCAAGCGAATACTGACTCCTATTCTAACACAACAATCATGTTGAAAAGTATTAAACTTCCAAAGACTATGAATTGAGATACTTCAACAAATTGACGAGCCACAAACTGTTAATTTACAACAGAAGGTGGACAAAGCTTTGTTCTCAAGCCCTGATGTAATGCCCACACATAATCTAAAACTCTAAGCAATTGCAGAATTCCATGAAGAGAGCAAGGACGTGCTTCCAGACCCAGTCACCTGCTTTCTTGTGTTAAAAAGAAGGAAATAAGTGCTTGCTACTAAACTGGTTAATATGTATAGAGGGGTTTTTAATGAATGCTTAAAAGGAATAATAATAATTAGAATAATAATACTAAGCTTTTAGAAAATGCTTTTTATCTTCAAATCGTTTCACAAACGTTTCTGTAGTTAATCTCTGCACCCTAAAAGCAATTTACCAAAATATTTTGTTTTATAACAGATGCATTTCAGAAGGGGTTCACTCAACGTTACATTTTCTTGGGCATAACTCCGTATTTTTAAAAAAAAAACAGGCTGTAGAAAATAAAACCTTTCAAAGCCTTTCTTTTTAATGCAAATAATCTCCTTTCTATTCTTTCTAGAGGAAAGAAAAGTTCAGTTCAAAATGACTATAAGCCCAATTCTGTTGAATCTATGTCATAAGGGTCATTTTGTGTAGGACTGGAGTTCAGCTATTCTCTGTCTCCATTCAGGTCCAAACAAATGGAAGTAGGCATAAATGGCAAAGGGCTGAGTAAATATATTTTTAGATACTGACTGCTGTGCAGGAATTAAATTCACTTAAAATAAAAATCTTTGCTAAAAGCGTTAATTTAGTGGAACTGAGCTGGACCTTAATGTTGGTGGTGTTGAAACCTTCTTTCCAACAGCGTCTGGTAAAGCATTTTCAGGTGGTTACCCAGAGCTGTAGCAACAGCAGAACACACAAGTACTAAGAGGGGGGACCAGAGCGCGACGCCCGCAGCCACTCTGGGCAGCGGAGCGTCCTGAGCCTGTGCTCCCGCCTGTCTCGTCGCCCTGCCTTGCATGGGGCTCAGAGTCAGCACCTCTTCACAAACTGCACGGCCACCGGGGTGCCCGCCTCGCACTCCTTTCCTTTGGTTCCTTTCTTCCTGTTTATTTTTTTTTTTAATTATATAAGCAATGCATGCTCATTGTTGAAATATTAAATTTAGGTTACATAAGAAGGAAAGAAAAGGAAAATGTCCTGCTCCTTCTCACAGGACATAATGGCACTGAATTCTTCCAAACCTTTCCAAATACTTGCTTTGGGAAACTTAACATTTCAAAATATCCAGTTCCTATCCTTATACGCTTTCAGGACAACATCAGTATATATACCATTGGCCTAACGGTTACACAGCATTTCATTTGTTAATGTCACTTACTAACTGCAATGATCCCCAAATTTACAATATCATAATGATCACCTGGGGGACTGTTTTAAAATATATAGTTATAGCCCTATCCTGAACATACCGCACTAGAATATCCAGGAAGGGGCCTTGGGAATCTGTATTTCTGACAAGCTCCCCAGGTTATTTGGGAAAATACTTATTTAAGTCATGTTTTGTAGGTTTCATTTAATTTCCATTAAAAGTAACTCTCCAATATTTTCTTGTATTTACTCATTAGGTTCCAGCTGGATTAGTTTCTTAACTTACATTCAAAACGGTGGAATTACTTGCCTACAGATTACGCACACTGTAAATCTTTTAGCATAACTATTCCTACGAGGCTGCAATGACTTGCATTTTTACAGCCATGCACTGGTTGGCAGAATCTAAGGTGACTGGTGCCAGAGGTTCCGACACGCTTCCCTTTGGTGGCATTGCGTTTCCAGAACAGGTCAAGAGTAGGGCCTTCATCTTTAAATCAGTAATAAGTTTTAACCTCTATAACTATCAGTGAAAACTTAGCTGAATTTTGAAGCAGGTAGAAACAATCAAATATATAAATTAGAAAAGAATACCTTGTTTACTCCCCTTTTCAAAATGTTGATATTTTAATTATTGACCATAGATTTTTTTTGAAAGGAGAAAATTGACCACTCTTCTAATCAAATATTCTTTCAATTTGGTTAGTCATTAAGGCACAAGGGGCGATAATGTAAGAAACAGGTTTCCAGGCTCACCTGAAGCTTCTCCACGCCGACTGCTGCGTGGGCGAGATGCTGCGTGTGCCCACTCGGGGTGGGGAACTCTGCTCTGGCCCAGGCTCCTGACTGTGGGTGACAAGGGCAGCCCAGGTTGCTTCACTGTGCGGCTCTATGGCGGGTGCGAGTGGGTGACAAAGCTGTGGCCAGAAGCCATGGCGCTGTGTGTGGATAGAGGGTGCTGACTGGTATTTCACTGCATATACGATTAGGCCTATGTGTTTACCCCCCAAAATAGGCATTTTTATTAAAATGCTATATATAAAAGCCACTCTTTTATAAATTCAATTATATTTAGAAATATAAAATTTGATAAAGTAGTCAATTCTACTTTAATAACCAATAAAATAACACTTAACCTAACACTCTTAGGTTTTATAATAAGTAAAGCATCCCTATTAATGCAAAATAAAGACAAATATTTCAAATATTTACCCAAATATAAAGTGTTTCACCAAAGTTCCTGCTTTACCCTCCAAATAGCTCCTATTTAAAATTTGTTCTGAATGTATCGGCGAGAGAGCCTCATTTCTGTGCTAATGACTTTAAAGATTTCCTTTCAGAGTTACTTAGCTCTTCCCCTAACCTGAGCACATGCGCCAACCCTGGAGGAGCCCAGGAGGGACAGGAGGGAGGGAACAGGGGGCCTTTAAAGTACATCAGATCCACGGCACTTCAATTACTAAGCCTAAAATCTTTAAGCGTTCCTTTATCCTTGATTACCAAGGACGCTTATTCTAAGCTCATGATCACTATGCTTTTCTTCTCCTTCCTTATCTTTCATACTTTAAAATGCATGTGATTCTAGACTGATTTATACGCCTGAGTTAGAGAGGTTCCCCAACAAACACATAGTTTCTGTTCCAAGAAGAGCTCTGAAGTTGCATCTAGCCTGTGGAAGCCATGTGCCCTGCTCACTTGGGATTGCTCAGGTGAAACCCTCTTTTCCATGATATATATCTCATTAATGCTACAGAATTCAGGGGCATTTCAATTTTGAGCCAATATTTCCATTACTTTTATCTATCTCAAAGGATTACTATTCTGAATTGGAATTTCCTACGGTTGATGTCACCCTGCCAAACAACCGCGCTCCTTCTGAGTGATATGAATGAGTATAAGGAGGGTTTTATTTTATTTTGTTCTTTAATTTCTACTACTGCAAAATGCTTCCTCAATGTTTCATTTTGGAGAAATGAGTTTTTTACATGAATTATCCAAAATTTAGCTTGTTGAAGATATAAAGTATTTTAATTTATTCAAGTTTAAAATTTTAAACACATTACTTTTATCAAGATTGTCTGTGCTTGCGTGTGTGTGTGTGTGTGTGTGTGTTGTGTGTGTGTGTTGTGTGTATACACATAGACCGCATCAGGAAAACCGTTTATTGAAGGAGCTGTGCCTCTATGTGCTCATACTAAATAACCTCTTTATCTTACTTGCTGTACGTACTTCAGATAAATGCATGTGTACATGGTGTATGTGTAGAAACAGAAATTTTATTAAATTAGTTACTGAAATAAAACATTTTGAATGCCTAATAGGCACAGGTGTATCCAATTAGGTGTTCCTCAAGCCTCTTAAGTTACAAATTGAGTCTTCCCCTTGCCCCATGGCATCCCATTTCCTGCTTGTACCCTAAGCTTCTGTAAATGGCATCACCATTGCTCACCACACTCTCCTCAACATGAGGAGGGGCATCCAAGCCCGAGGATATTAATTTCCAAACAGTCCTCATGGCTAGATTGTCACCTAGTTGTACTTCAAGGAGTATAAGTTTTGTGGAATGTTAAGAGGTGTTAGCTAAAAAATAGGGGGGGGGGGGAAATGGGGAGAGGAGGGCAGAAAGAAAGCATACTGAGGTAACTGCATTTGGAGAACACCACACTAAGGAAATGAAGCAGATTTCTTAATTTCAGGTCTTTGCTGGCAACTTTAAAGAATTGAAATGCCATTTTAAATAGTTACCATTTTAAAATTAGCTCCATCAAAGAACCATTTCACTGAGACATTTGGGGAAGCCCTGTTTAATCTGTTTCCTTAGTAGCAGGATCTCCACCACCAATCAAATCTTCATCTTCCTGTACTTGGTTTAATTGAGAGCTGAGAGCTCTCAACTAGTACCCTCGCTTTATTTGAATGCTGGTCCCAAACCTATACTTCCCAGACCTCACTCTCCTTCCACGCTTCCCAGCTCTGTGAGGTTGAACTTTCTACAATCGGAGTCTGCACTTAAAATCACTTCATAGCATTTAAGACAAAGTCCAGATGCCTTAACATGCAAAGCACAGTGCCTCATGGTCTCACATCTTTGCCTCTGATTTGGGAACAGCCCCACTCAACTTGCTGCCAGAGATGTCCTGTGTTTTCATTGTCTTCCCTGTTTGCACACACTCCCCCGTGGTTTCTCCAGCCTATGCCCGGCTCGCTGATTCTCACCTTTTATGAGTTTCCCTGGCAGTCCTTTCTCTGGGCTACCCTCTCTGAATTGCTTCCAGCCCGCCAGCAGGTGGGCCTGACTTACCCCTAGCACTGAGCACTGACTGAAAGTTAATTGTTGATTTACTTACCCCGACACCCCCCACCCTCAAACAAGGAGCTTGACATTCCTGTTTCTTTGAAGATCTTTTAATAATTGGCATTTGGTCATAATCCTAAATACACATAAAAATTCAGGGAATATTTTCAGAAAAAATATTAAAGATGACAGATAAATAGAAGAAAATAAAAGCTTAGAAAAAAGGGAAAGCCTATCATTCTTTAGGGCTAGTTATCACATTGCAGTTTTTATTATAATCACTAATTTTTAAGGTTCTATAATAGGGGAAGTAAATAAAACAAACATTATTTTGTCTCTCACTACGTATTACTGTGGATATACTTTATATTCTGTCTCTTTGAGTACCAAGTGAAGCTTTACTTCCTAAAATGCTTAACAAATTTTAATACTGCAATCAAGCTGCCTTTTTATTGTAATATAACAAGCTTAATCAACCTCAACTACTGTGTTTCATAGGTCATCTCTAGAATTTGTCTTCTCTTCTAGAATCAAAATCTTTAATTGTCTGTAGATTAAAGAAATTAATTAAATGATGTCTAAATGATTAATAAACACTGGATAAAAAATTCAGATCACTTGATTTTACATTTCCCCTTATTATTGTGTAAAATGTTAGGGTTAAAAGGTAATATAGAAGCATCTAGGTAACTTGGAAATAACTTGTGATACATTTGTACAGTGTTAGTGATCTGTGTTTGACTCATGTAGCCTGACTTGTTTTCCTGGGTGCTTAGCCCATTAAAAAGTATCGGTTTCTCCATATCAATTATATCAATTATAGCATTTATCCTAGGCTTCAGGGTTTGATGTTGATAACGAATTGCAATTTACTTGAAAAGTTCGTAATGCTCAGACTTTTGAATCCAGGCATGTGGAAGTATAAAAACCAATGCCCTTGGATAATTACATGTCTCCCTAATTAATCTGCTTGTTCCACTCTTGCCCCGTAGGCTACACTCAACTGAGCAAATTTAGCAATGCTGTTAACGCTGAAACCGTTCATGTCATTTCTCTTCTAAAAATTTCAAATGGCTCCCAGATTCAAAATTAAACCCAAAGTCTGCCTTAGGCATATAAGATCCTGCATGTTCAGGCCCACTCAGTCAAGCAGCTCCAGGCTTACTGGACTCCTCGCCATTCTCTGAACCTAGGACCTGTGGATCCAACGGCTCCTCCATAGGACTGGACAAAGCTCCTCACACATCAGGGTGAGTCACCCTTTACTTCCTTCAAGATTTTTCTCTAATGCCAACTTCTCAATGAAAGATTTAAATGTAACCCCTTGCCCCACTGGCATGGCTCAGTGGTTGAGCATTGACCTAGGATCCAGGAGATCATAGTTCGATTCCCAGTCAGGGCACATGCCTGGGTTGTGGGCTCGAACCCCAGTAGGGGGCGTGCAGGAGGCAGCCAATCAATGACTCTCTCATCATCGATGTTTCTCTCTCTCCCTCTCCCTTCTTCTCTCTGAAATCAATACATATTTAAAATAAAAACAAAAATAAATAAATAAAAAATAAATGTAACCCCTCATATCCCTGATTTTCCACCCCTCTCCTCTGTTCCCCAGAATATATATAACCATACAATCAATTCTCATCGCTATTGTCCACCTCTGCCTATTAGAATGTAATGTCCGTGAGAACACAGATTTATATCTTTTGTTTCACTGTTTTCCCAATCCTTACAACAGTAAGTGTTCAAAATACGCTTTTTGCTTACATAAACTCATCCCAAGTCTTAGGCTCCTGTGTAGAACTTGGTTGTAGTGAAGGAAGTGCTGGAAAAGAAGTCTGAACACATTTTGTATCAAAATCCTGCAACAGGGCTTTCTAATTTTAGCAGACGTCTCTTGGGCTCTAAAGCATCTAAAAAATTGAGACTAGGAGCACTCTGTAATTAAACGAAGAGAGAGTCAGCAGAGTTGCTTGACTATTTCCATCATTTATCTCTCTTATCTTGAGGTCGTGTTTATTTTACATTCTAAAAATCTCTTGAAATTATTCCGTCTCACTTATTTCCTCCCAAGTCCCAGGTCTGTGTTTTTGGTCAAGCTATCCTTAGCCTTTGTTACATTGTGCCACCATATGTCCTCATAGCACCTTGCTGTTCCTTCAGCCATAATTGTCCTACCTTATTGAGATCACTGGTAGTTTCATCAAACCTTCTCAAGGGCCACACTGGGTCCGTTTTGCTCATCAAGGAGGTATCCCTGCTGGCAAGTACAGTTCCTCACACAGAATGAGTAGCTAATTGATTAAATGAATGGAAATCTTACCTGAATCTTTGCATTAGTCTCCCATCTGCTCCTTTTGACTTCAATTTCTCCCTTGTTCCTTCCACCCAGCATTCTACAGAAGCAGCATTTTTCTCAAAAAAAAAAAAAAAATACGTGTTCAATTCTCTTTCTTGCTCACAACCATTTATTATCTACAGGGAGAATCCAGATCCTTTAAATACCTCCCTTTATGGCTTTCATCATTATGATTCATTCTGCATCCCTTATATTTTGGTCACAGCCCAAACACCAAAAATGTTACCTCTTCATATCAAAATGCCTTTACACACACTGTTGTTCCTGCTTGGAAGGTATCTAGTCATCTCCTAAACACGTAGGTCTTGCAGGGTTTGGGGGGTTGACTGATATCATAAGTACAATAAACTTCCAACTCCTTCTCCTTCTTCCAGCCCATAGTCCCATCCTGTGACATTTATAATAATATGCATGAGAGTTTTGCTCTATAACTGATGAAGGTGGGTTGAACAGGGCCAGGCTAAGAAGGAAAAGCCGCAGAATGGCGACCTACCCATCCCCACCCTCCTCAGGCCCTAGTTCTGAACTTGTACAGTGAAGGGAGATTAGGATCATATTTGACTGAATTATCCCTGAGAAAATTTCTAAGGGATTTGGTATAAACACAGTCTTGGATCCCATGTGCCAGAGAGAAAAGGCAATGGAGAAAGAGACCCTCATCCTAACCCAGCAAGTAGCCAGAGCTTGCTATTGCCGTAGACATCTCGGCAGGGGCCTTTCTGTTCCCCTGAGCTAAGTCCCGCAGTGAACGTTCATCAGATGGAGAGCCGGGCAGAGGGTGGAAAGGAAGTTTAAAACACGAAACATATTTCAGTGTGACCATAGCTGATTGAATAGTGTGATGGGGCATGCAAGGCATGCTGCTGGGGACAACCAGAAATGACCAGGGTGCAACCTGAAAGAGGCGCGCATCTAGTAATCACCCTGACGGAGGCAAGGGCAGCTTGCACCGTGTAACTGGTGAAAATGCAAAACAGGAGCATATTTTATCATTCCTGCCTGGCGAGGTCAAAGCATTTAGAATATCAACAGGCTCAGTTCAAATGCGTGTCTTCACCAAGGCCTCCGCTGAAATCTGCTCGCTCTCTCCCATCATCTGTCCTCGTGAGAACTTTTTCCATATGCCACTATTTTAGTCCCAGATTCTAGACAAACTAGCTCCCTCCCTGTTCTCAATCAAGGCACCCTTGTCCCCAGGGCTTTGGCACTTGCTGTCACTTCTGTTTTAAACTTCCTTCCAAAGAGGAAGTCGCTCGCTTCCTCACTTGCTTTGGGCATCTGTTAAAAAGGCACTTCAATGAGGCCTTCCCTAACCGCTTGTCTATAATTTCCACACTCCCGATCAATATTATATATCTCATTTCCATGTGTGTTTTTCTACCTTTCTTTCTAGGCCCTCATTGCGCACACACCCCCCCCCCACGCGCGTGCACACAATATTTTTTACTTACTTATCTTGATTGTTGTTTGTTTTAACCATTAGAAATCAAGCTTTACTGAGAGCAGAGATTCCTTGCCTCTGGTTTTCAGACTGCTGCATCCTCACTGGCTGACACAGTGACCAACACATGACACGTACTCTACCGATGCCCATTGAACACAGGGACAGTCCTTCCTCAACGAAGCAATGAGCTCCTCTTGATGGGGGTGGAGAGGTGACAGCCAAGTCACTTCTCAGCCCCTCCGTCTAACACGCTCCTTGCACACAGCACATAGTAACTAACGTCGGTTCTTCTTCGTGTCAACAAAATCCCTAACCCTTTGTTCATTCTGAAGACTATTTTTCCAGCATGACATTTCATACCAGTGGAAGTGTCTTTTTGTGATGATTTTTAAAACAGTAGGTGTAAGGTATGAACTATTATTTCCATTTCACAGCCAGGGATATTAAGGCACATGAGAAATAAGGCCCATATGTAAGTCAGTGAGAAGATCAGGATTAAAATCCAAAATGCACTTAGTGTAGGATCCCCTGAGTTATAAACGTTCCAAGGAATTACCCTTGGATATGTATATTAGAGGAGAGATAAATCCTTTTGTTTTCATCAGGGGATCTATTTGTTGACATGTGTCATTGTCAAAGACAGAAGGAATATGTGGGTGTGTTTTTTAAGCAGAGAAGAGAAAACAATTCTCTTCTCTAGAAATCTTTGAAAATTAAGTACACTTAAGAGGACAGTCAACGCCTGATTGTCATTTATTTAATATAAATCACCATAAATTGTGTTAAAAGAACATAATAACGCACTTGACTCTATTCAAAAATGTGGGGGCATATTTCAAAAGCTTCCTAACAAGGAGAAATGTAGAAATAAGAAATGTAAATATGTGAAATGTATCTAATATTCATCACCCATCTCAGAGCATCTTGCCATGTGGGAGTCTGCATCCTCCCTGGCTAAACCGTGAGCAGCACATGACCCGTCCTCTCCCGATGCTCACTGAACAAAGGGACAGTCCTTCCTCAACTGAGCAGTGAGCTCCTGCTGCAGGGGGTGGAAAGGTGACGGCCAAGTCACTCCTCAGCCCTTCACCTAGCACACTCCTTGCACACAGCACATAGTAACCAATGTTGGTACTTCTGCGTGTCAACAAAATCCCTATCAGGGGTCCCTCCTGGCATCTTTCTTAAATAAATATTTAGGAACAAAACACTCAAAATGTTTATGAAAGCAGGATATTTATTCACAAGGCAGGAACCTTCCTCTAGGCACTGATCTTGCAGGACGGCCAGTGGAAGAACTGGGGAGAAACTGAGGTCGGAGGGAGCGTGTAAGAGATAACTGGGATGGTTTAGGCAAGTGTTTACTTCAGTCAGCAGATATTCCTTCAGCCTCCTTGCCAAGAGGGACTCCTGGTGAGCAAGACAGGCCCGGGCTGGGCCGTTGGAGGGCTTCGGACGTGGCTCGAGGAGACGTGGCTCGAGGAGAGCATGGTGTCAGCCGGCTCTGCGCAGGCTGGCCTGACATGGTCCCGCACGAACGCTCTCACCAAAGTACTGGCCTGAGAATTGCAAGGAAGAAATAAACCCAACAGATGTTCAGGATGTAAATCAACAACTACCAGAGAGGGGAGAGCAGGCCAGCTTTTGTAGGAGTGTGAGAGACAAAGATATTCATTAACATTGCGCCGAAGAGTCTGGGAAACCTTGCCATTCCCGTCTTCACTGTCCTAGGACATTAAATTCCCCGCTTCTGTCCAATCCCAAATCCACACGACTTTGCTCGCGTGTCCCTTCTTGGAACTGCATCCCTTACTTCCACCCTTGCTTACATCTAAGACTCATTCTGCTACAGTCCCTTCAGGGAACTTCTCCGACTCGGCGTTCAAGGACATCCCATTGCCGGTGCCCTCAGAGAACTTTGTTTATACCGAGGCCCTGGCCCTCAGGTTAGAGTCTCCACAGCGGCCCCTGGGCCAGAGCCAGTGTTATTAGCATTTGAATTCTACTCGTAATGCTCATGACTAAATGTCATTTGGTTTTTGCTTCCCCACCCCCCAGGCTCTTCTGAGACCACACATCTCTACAGCCACTGTTTTCTCTTTGTATCTCCTTTGCAGTTTACTGGTGCTTGCTTGGCTCGGTTTGGCTATTTCTGTCCTGACCCCCTTTTCTGTCCCCTGACATACCTTTTAAGAACTTCCTGAGCAGCCCCTGCTGGTTGAGCTGAGCAGTGAATAAGTGTGACTGGTTAGCTGAGCATTTATTCCAAAATAAAATAGTAGCGCCCGCTGCTGCTGCATGAATAGGTCATTTCAGTGACTCACCTCCAGGCCAAGGTCACTGACTTTCCCAGCTGAGACCTCATCTCTCTCCCTTTCTCCCTGGTGGGTCATGGACTCGGGTGGGGCTGGAGACAGAGATGCCCGAATTGAATTGTGACATTTTCTAGCCTCACTTCCTTTCTGTGTGCCATTGCAACTTTTCACGAATCATCCCGGCCCTACTGAACCTACCTCCTTTGTGACAAAGAATATGGAAAGATGCTTCATATATAATTCAGCATATCCATTCCCATATTCCTAGAATTTCTACTACAAGAAAAACCTTAAGCTCTGCACTGGGGTGGCTACAGGGACGACTAAGACGTGGTCCCTGTTGTCAATTAGGAGCAACGGACACAAAGTTGGCAACTGTAAAATGTTTACCCAGTCCCTGAAAAGCAAGCAATTCTGCCTGAGCTAAGACGGTAAAAGTGAGAAGTTTGCAAGTAAAAAGGTAAATAACATGCATAGTACTCCAACAGGATGATTGAAGCCCCTGTGATTTAAAACTAAACCCCAATGGATTAATATCTTCTTTTCTAAACATGCATTTACTGATATTTGAAAATTCTTTATGGAAATGAGTAAATGAGTTTTGAGGGGACTACTCTGTTTTTTATGTCTTTCTATGATACATAAACTGACACTTTAAAGCCGCAAAAAATAAAATCATAATTTAGATATATACACACATGTACACAGATAAAATAAAACTAAATCTCTTATAACCTCCTGCTTCTTTATTCAGTACTTTTCATCCTGGTCCATTCCAGGTTTGTACAGTCTACCAATGTTACAAAATCCAGGGTTAAAACCATATATGGACTGTTAGTTTCAATACAGGAAAAATTTTGAAATTAAATGGGCAATACCAAGACATATGTATTGAAAAAGTCTACTACTACTTATATAGTTTTAGTTCATAATGTTCTCATGTGGATTGGGAAAAAACAGCTAATGAAATATATTTTTGTTTCTGCTCATAGTTGTTACTCGGTCATTTCTAATTGATTCACCATGGGCAATAAAAATGGAAAGGATTCTTTTTGCTAGTGCTTCTCATTGATTTTTTTTTTTATTTTACCCCCTAAAACCATCCTGTTTTAGCTTACTCATAGTAATAAAATATCTTTTATGTTTTTATTATAACCAATTTCCTCCCCCACCATGAGAGAGAGAGCTGAAAGAATATTTTTGTATCTTATTTGAAGTTAAAAGGTTTGAAGAACAGAATGACATTCTGTGGCAAGGAGACTGCTGGGAGCACAATGCATTCAGTGAGAGGGAAACAAGCAAAATCCAAGCTGCATTTGAAAGAAGCAAACAGGCAGAACTGACCTTCTCTCTCCCTTACCTTACAAATGTAGATGAGAGTGCTGATTCCAGTTCTCCTAGAGTGGAATCTAAGGTCCAGACACGTTTTACTCTGCTGGGAAATGGTGAATAGAAAATTCATTCTAATCCTGCAACTATTTAGTAAATCAAAACATCTGTCACAATACTCATTGTCCAGAAAACTACCAATAATACCTAAAGGGCACCTGAGATTTATACATTTTGAAAAGGTTTTATGGTTTAAGCTAATTTTTAGATAAGAAATACATAGATATAAAATAATCATTACTCACAGAAACATAAAAAACAAAGATTGTTACACTGATTTAAAGAAGCCCAACTGCACCATACCATATACTAATATACTTTAAATATAATTTTAAAGAAATCTTACTTACTTTAAAATCTTACTTTAAAATAAGATAATTTCTAGATAAAAAGAAAGACATTTCATGTTGATTAAAGATGTAATCTATATATGTACATGCATAGAAAAACATAGTTTCGAAAAACAACGTATGAGTTGACAGAACAAAAATAAAACAGTAAGAACAAAGAAGATATTAATAATCTGATTACCGTATTTTATCTAAGACTATTGTGACCCAATTGATGGATTATACTTCTTTAAAATCTCCCTAAAACTTTACTAATATTGATCAAATGATGAGCCATAAAACAGTTGTCATGAAATTTCAAAGAATTAAAAATAATTTACAGCCCAGCCGGGCGTAGCTCAGCGGTTGAGTGTCGGCCTAGGATCCAGGAGATGGGGGTTCGATTCTTGGTCAGGGCACATGCCCGGGTTGTGGGCTCGATCCCCAGTCGGGGTCGGGCAGGAGGCAGCTGATCAGTGACTCTCTCATCATTGATGTTTGAATCTCTCTCCCTCTCCTTTCCTCTCTCTGAAATCAATAAAGATATATTTAATAATAATAATAATAGTTTACAATATCTTCTCTGACCACAAAGGAATTAAATTAGAATTCAATAAAACAAGATAAATAGAAAATATCCACATATTGTGACATTACACATACATAGAACCAAATCATTGGAACCAAAGGACATTAGCAAATATAAAACTGGATAACTTTGAAAATGCTATATATTGACACTTGATGTATACAACTAGCTATGTTTACCAAGGCATGTATAACTTTAAGGGCATATTTTAAAACAATAAAACCTATAAATTAATGATCTAAAGATTAATCTCAAGAAGTGAGAAAGAGCAGTAAATTAAATCCAAAGAAAGAAGAAGGTAGTTTCCTAGACCTGCATAAGAAATCCCCACAAATTGGGTGGTTAAAACAACAGAAATTTATTTTCTCACCTTTCAGGAGGCCAGGAGGCCAAAATCAAAGTATCAGCAGATTGCTTCTTTCTTGGAGACTCAGAAGGAGCCACCTGGCTTCAGGTGGTTTCAGCTAACCCCTGGCATTCCTTGCCTTGCAGTTTCCTAATTCCAATCTCTGCCTCTGCTGTCATATGGCTGCCTTCCCTCTGTGTCTGTCTCTGTGTCCCTTCTCTTCTTATAATGACGCCTGTCGTACTGGATTCCAGACCCTCCCTATTCCAGGAGGCTGTCATCTAAATCAACATCTTAATTATATCTGCAAAGACTCTATCTCCTAAAACCACATTCACTAGGATTGGAACTTGAAGGATCTTTACGGGGAACACAGTCCAACCCAAAACAGAGGGACATTATAAAAAGCAGAACTAAAAAAATGTAAAAAAAAACAAAAACAACAAGCACAATAGAAAATTAAGAAAGTCAAAGATGAGCCACAAAACAGTTCTCATGAAACTTGATCAAATTTTGATGGACAAACACACACTTTAATTGAAGCTGGAAGTACCTCTTATTTTCTTCCTGAGCAGAAATTTATTTCCCTTATATATGGATCCGTATGATAAATACGAAGAATAAAAGTGAGATGTCTGTGATGTAGCTGAAAGAAGCCTGGTTTAGAAAGTACAAGACAAAGGATTCAAGCCTCAGATCTATGATTTATGAACTGCATGAACATAGGATCGTCAGGAAATTCATATGTGAAATGTGAAGAGAGGCACAATCACCATCACATGGTACTGATTTTAATAATAAATATAAATGAAAGCATCTTATAAATTTGAAGGGCAGTAAATAGAAGTTTTGATGTTATTACAGAATATATACTAAGAATTGGCCAATCGTTTCCCCTTGATTATTTAGATATTATATAAACTACTACATATCATGCTCCTAAAACTTCCTTCTTTGAAAACTATTGGTAGTTAAATCACTCCTTCATTTTTTTAATCTTGATCCTAGAATTCCTGTCCAAATTTGTGACATATTTTTATTTTGTGTCTAAGAATGATGTTACTTCTATTTGCCTCCCCCACCACTTGAAACTAGTGTTTAAAACAAGATAATGTTAAAGTAGCATTTTTATTTTAATCAAAATAACAATTTCACGTGAAACACCCTTAAAATAAAGAAAGCAGAAAAAACCTAATTGTGACAAAACACAGGGCTGAGTTTACAGTTGGCACAAGATCTGAATCTGCTTCCCCAAATGATAGTTTTATCTTCGCAAAGTAAATATTTTAAGAACACACTTGGGAAAAGATGTGTTTTTCATTGAGATTTAGAAAAATAAACAAAGACATAATTCTTTACCCTGACTGCTGTATATGGTTAAGAAAAGTCCTCAACCGAGGACGCAAAAACATTGTTGCAAAGTGTGGCTGCAAACAAAGTGGCGAAAGGAAAAGGCAGAGAAAAGCCACGGCGGGAGGTGGCTTCTGTTGTGCAAAGCAAGCCCGGGGCCCAGCCGTGCCATTGTTGGAGCACCAGTGGCCACAAAGGAGCCCCAGGGCGCTGCCAGTCGGGGTTCAGCAGGAGTGGCAGCAAATGATGGGCCACAGGAGTGCGCGGGGCTTCCTCCTGGGCCGCGTCCCCCCCGCACCTGCTTTCACAGCCCGCGTCGCCAGGGCCTCCTGCTCCTCAGGCAGGCCCACGGCCCTGCCCACGGCCCGGGGGAAGACAGGGAGACCTTGTGCTCCCTAAGACTCAGTGGGACATCCTGGTGGCCTTTCTGACGGCCAGTGAGCTACAGGGGACGCTCCCAAGGCCGGCTAGGGGACGAAGGAAACCGAACGCTTCCAACTGCATCAGGACATGCAGCCAGGGAAAACGTCTCATGGTCCCCAAGGGCCATCCGACGGTGCCGTGGCAGATGGGATGGGACGGCCCTTGGCTTTCCTAAGTACCAACGTTGTAGCCGACTTTGACCAGGAAATTGGCCAGCCTTTACGAAAATCCGTCGGGAATATTTTACTTGATGACTCCCTTCGTTAGGCTGAATGACATCACGTATGCTGTATTAAGTCGTATATGAAAAATTAGTTGCGTGACATATTTTAAATAAATAAAATATATTGGTCAGCTCATATGGTGCGATCACATTTTTTAATTGTCACAATGCAACCGTTTGTAAAGCTTCACTCTATTACAATGGCCAGACTTTTGCGCTCTAAAGTCGGCCAGCTTTCACTTAGTCTCACTACCTTTTTTGTTTTGTTTTCCTGAAGGATATCTTTTCCCTTGAGATCTTATTTTAGGAACAATTTTTTCCCAATAGCTCTTATGTGGTACCTAAATAAAATTGACAAAAATGAATGAGTTTTATATAAATCAGCGGTAGGGAATGTCCAGCCCGAAATCATGTGGTCTAGCTGTTCCAAGGCAACGGCAGGTGGGACTCAAAATTCAATAAATTTAGGAGCTTTCTCCATAGCTAATTTTTAAGTTGATAATTTTGTATGGCCTGTGAATGATATTTGATGTTATAAATATCCAAATGGCCCTTGGCAAAAAAAAGGTTCCCCACCTCTGGAAATAAATAAACCTTAATATTTTATATTTTTATTAAGGCTAGTAAACAGTGAAAATAATTGGAAAATAATTTTTCTTGTAGGTTCTCTGACATCACTATTAAACTTCTGTTCTTTAAAAGTTTTTACAGAGATGCCCTTAATAGAGAAGAAAATTAAAATATATACACCCCATGGTCTAGTAATATGCTCTAAATTCTGCATCAAGGAAAATATTTCTTTGAAATCTTATGATTTATTATTAAGCTGTACTCACAAATTTATAAAAAAAGTCCTTTAGCTGAATGTATACTAGTTAATAAGCAAAGGCCTTGCAGAGAAATGTATCATTTTATGTACAAGAAATGTATTTGGTTAAAGGTAGGGTAAATGACTGGCTCACAAAAATACAAGAAAGTGAATAAAAGTAAGATTACCTTAAAAATCAGCATACATGCTATTTACTGTGGGTCAGATATTATTAGAAGTACAACCTTTACAACAGTCTCTGAGGTAGCTACTGTCATTATACCCATTTCCTAGACAACAAAACTGAGGCGCAGGGAAGTTAAATAGTAACCTTCCAAGGTTTCCCAGAAAGTTGGAAAGGAACACTTTACACCTGATTGGTTGCACCGTTCATGCCCTTAATCACTGTGCCCCTAGTGATAAAAATAATATCAGAAATGATGGACCATTATACTCAAAATCAAAGGAACTGATAATAAAATTTAAAACATATAAGAGCATATTTCTACTATTAAATCCAAAGGTAGGTACATTGAGAATTTTATTGATTTTTATAATTTTGTTCATATTTAATTTGTACTTTTGTTTTATAGATTGCTAAGAACATAATAAATTTATATCTAGTTTGTGTCTCTACATATTTAAATAATGTAATAAAAACAATGTGAGCAAGTACTGGACATCTGCATTTTCCCCCCTAAATAAATCCATGAATCACTAGTGTTTGGAAAACCGCTTGTTATGTATCACTTTCACAAACGCAAGATGTGTCATGAGTAAGAGTTATATGCTTATGCCAGTTACTATTATTTTTTATTTGTAATCTTCACTATATTTCATTTTTACCTTAAGAGTAATCACAGCATGTCGATGCTATATTTGTCTGGTGAAGGATTACTGCAGCCATAGCTTCCCCGAGGTTGCACATCGCAAGGATAGAAAATAGGCTTTTTGTTTGTTTCATGCTTCCTGCCTTGATTTCTACTTGGCGTGGGATTACTAAGGTCACCCCCCGCCCACCCCCACCAAGCATGCCTTTGCCTAATGTGTCTTGACCATCCTTTTAATTTTATTTGGCGTTTTGTCTTTTTTTTTTTTTTTGCTTCTGCAAGAAGCATAGACTGGACTTTTGGGTTTTAATCCAAACAGAGGCCATATATTAACAGCCCTGACCCTTCTTTGCTGTAACAGATGTTCGCTCTTCCCTGTCACCCTGCCTCATGAATTTTATCACTTACAGCTTTGCTCTCTTTCTTTCCGCGGCCTGACCTATACACTCTGTTCTCTTTGATGCTAAACTCTCGGTTGACTCCTGGAATCCAGTTCAAATTCAATTTTATAAGTAAGAATAGGAAAAACCCGGTTCTGACTCTCCTTTTGCCTCCCGCCCCCTGGGCGTGTGAGCCGTCCATCAAACTGAGTTTTCGGGGCTGGATTTACTGGGGGGATCCCGTGCGCTTCTGAGGCTCTGATGTCTGAGGAACTGCGTCTTCATTAGGTAGGGGAGGCAGGCCTTCCCCCGGGCAGCCTGGCGCGGAGGTGACATCCGTCCCAGTCCCACCGGATAAGCGGGGGCATGTGCTTAACCCCCTGCCGAGGGCTCCGGTTGCGGATGCAGGGGCTCCTGGCAAGGTGTTCTCAACGTACTTGGAAGGAGGGGACATGGTCTCTTTCGGTTGATGACAAAGGGAGGCAAAATGACACACTTCTTCCGTGGAATTCCAGCTCTACGGCAGGTTTCCTGTTGGCCTGCCAGCATTGAAGTGCCATCGCTTCCTCAGGAGCCACCCCTCCCGCACTGTCACAGGCACCCCCGCCGCTTGGCCTGCGAGGTTCCCCCACATGGAGTACCTTTGGAAAAATCACCATATTATGTATCCCCCTTTCCCCCTCCTCGCCCCCCTACCCCCATTTCCCTCTGGTAATGACCGTACCCTTGTCTGTCTATGAGGTGGTTTTGGTTGTTGCTTTTTTCCTAACACCGTCACCTTTTCCACCCAGGCCCCACCGCCACCACCTCCCCTCCGACAGCTATGAGTATGTTTCTATTTTGTTAGTTTATTTTGTTTATTAGATTCTACATATAAGTGAAATCATATGACACAATACAACATACAGATAATGTCTTATAGAACTGTACACCTTAAGCCTGTATAAATTTTATTAACCAATGTAACCCCAATAAATAGGCAAAAATTACCATATCAAACAAAACCCTATCATGAAAGGAACTCATAATCCATTTAAAGATATTTAAGGAAATTAAAACTTAGCTACATAATGAGAAGAGGGATGTCTTATTTAGGCAGAACTAATGAGAAAATAACAAAAGAAAACATTATATCTGTAAAAATTTGTTTCTGGCTTTGAGAAGCATTCTTATAATATTTAGAACTGATACTGCTGCAAGTGAAATATAAAATCAAATGTGGCCAAAAAGTGGGAATGTATTGACGAGTGTGACTAAATCCAGGTGCTTAAACTGCATCAGCTGGAGTTGATGTCTTTTCATCTCTCCCTTCGAATGTTAACTTGATTTCCAGGTAGAAGCACTACATGTGGATCTTACCAAACGGCAGACACCCAGCCTTCCGGCTTCGAGCCCAAAAGAAAGAGAACTTTTATTAACTAACAGACTTGGCAAAAAATAAAAAAAATGAAAGGTTATGGAATGAGTTTCACTGAATTAATCTGGAGCCTCTGTCCTTCCCAAGAGACACGTTTTGGGAGAGAGCAAAGGGATATTGGAGAGGGTGAGTCCTTTAGAAAAACAACACTGTGCTCTCCCTAGAAGAAGGGGTAGGAGGAACATGGGCGTTTATGTTTTTAGCCCACGTGTGTTTAGTATGGTCAGAAAACTTTTAAAATGGGATGAGATGTTTTAGCTTGTAGTCAGTATGATATGCTTTCCTCTTGGTGTGTTCTTATCTTTATTATTAAAACCTATGAGTTGAGACCTCGTGTATTTTTTAAATTTTAATCACTGCGTTATGTATCTCTTTATAAACAATTATCTTGAGCATTTCCGAAGTAATTTGTGTCCTTATTTCTATTATTTATCTCAGTTATAACTGATTTAAATGCCCACCAACAGCTCTTTTAATTCATAATTTTATCACTTTTGCGTTAGTAAGTGTAGTTCTCACTAAGCACCCTCTAGTAAGAATCCAACATTTTTAAAGGGATTTTTGGAGATGATATATTTCTGAAGCCTTAATATTGAACAAAATTTATATTGAACTAATATTTCTGTTATAGTTCCATGGAAGGTAAATTAAACTCAACATAATATTTATGCATATAATATAAATATTAAGTATATATCATTTAAAATATCCTACCTCCCAGCTCTATGTAGGCAGAATCTGATTTATCATGGAATTCTGCTCTCACCTTGCCTTAGGTGATTCGACCAAGGGAAATATTTAGCAATCAGCTGGCCAGTGGCCAACCACATTTTCTCTCTAAGATTTGAAGAGACAAAGACTATGGGAAGCTATTGGGGTTAGCTCCCTGAAAGGTCAAAACCATGGCAAGGACAAGTGGCATTCACTTCAAACTTGTTAAAAATCAAAGACTAGGACTATGAAGTGAAAACTTACTGGTACATAAAAGAAGAAAAAAGGCTGATATGAGTCTGGGAGAATTAAATACACCCTTGTCTTATTTCTGGATATATTTCAAGTTTGGAAATGTGCAGCTTTATTGGTTTTCCATGAGGTTTTTGGATTGAATCTTATAGTTCAAAACAGTACTTGACTGTAGCAATAGGTCATTTTTTCCCTTCACTTAAACACCGTAGGCCTTTCCCATTGTTTTCAGGCATCCAGTATTGTAGCCAAGGCTCTAATGAGTCTGGTTATGTCATATAAGTTAATATAATTTTTATGTACCTGAATTCTCATGCAATTCTTTGGGCTTATCAAATCATATGTTTTCCAAAGCAGTCATGGGAGAGTTTCTTTTTAGTATGTTAGGCTGAAATGAAGTACAGTTTTAAAATTTGGTTTTCAGATATTTCATTTTCATTACCTTTAGCTGCAAGGTAACATTATCACGTCTATGTTTTGTGCTCAGAAGTCTTCTTTTTGTGTGCATATAATTATTATTCTAGAAATACCTTTTCTTTAAACCATAGCTATTATTTTAAGTTACTTTTATCTGCATTCTAAGAAATGATGTCATGATTATACATTGTGGTTTTGATAACTTAGTGCCAATTTTACTGAGTAAAGAAGAAAAAAAAGAAAGAATCATGGACACGAACAACCGTGAGGTGATTTGCGGTGTGAGGGTTGGGGGAATGGAAAGCAGGGGGAGATAGATAAGGGTATGGGGGGGAAATGGTGATGCGAAAAAGTAAAATAAAATAAAATATAAAATAAAGTAGGACATTAATATTCATAAATAAGTAAATAAATACTTTTAAAAGCTGTCAATGTCATTTTAAATTTTCTTTCCATAATGCAAGTTTTATTAATATGATAAAGGAACTAAAATGTATTTTAGAATTCAAATACTGTGCTCTGCATAGCAAAGCTCTCCAGAAGTTAAAGAGTAGGAGAAGAAAGAAATACCTATGCAATGCTAATAATAAACGGGAGGTATTCTATTGTACAGAAATCAAGAGGCATCTATAACCTACCTCAATTTTCTGACATGTCTCTGTTCAGTCTTTATCATGCTTTCTGAACACACCATCCGTATGTTTCGCTCTCCAAACTAAGAAGACCTTAACTCGTGAGGCAAAGGCAATTTTCAGTTATAATCACTTTATCTGGGGAATGTCGCTTGGATTTTTGGTGGGGTCTCTCTCAACATATCACACCATGATCCAGAAGACCATCGCATGGGGCAAAACAAGAAATCAGATTCATTGACTCAACCTGTGATTCACATCCCCTCGGAAAACGCACATGTCAGCACCCTGTGAGGTATGACACTCAGCCGGGTCTAAGGCATACAGAAGTGCAGGGGACACGCTGAGTAACAACAGCCAATGCTGAGTCATAGCTCTCAGTGAGGTCACAGTTTACTGGTGGAAAATAATAAAATCAGCTACAGTGTTATCTTATAAATGGTAAACTGGCCATAGGAACAGAGCGAGATAGGCCCGATAGGCCTACAGAGCAAGAAGGATACATGAAGAATGTGACCCTGTCCCCTCTGTGGGCTTGACCTCTTCCACTACTAGTCTCTTTAATTATTTAGTGAGTAGTAGATCCACTTGGGTAAACGTTTGCATCGTCTCCAAGGTGAGATGAAAATGGGATTTTGAAAGTCTTGGCTGGAAAATGTCTAGGGGATTACGGTACTCCTGGTGGGTGGGGCGAGAATGAGTCAGGGATCTATCAAAGCCAGGTCATGTTATTTCCCTGAGAGCCAGGAGGCTGCATTGCTGTGGGGCTCTGAGCATACGCCACCCCTGTCTGACAGGTACGCCGAGGTTTCCAACTCCGAAGGGCTCATCGGCAGGTCTGCTTCGCCTCCCTTCTTGCTAATCTAAACCCAGAGAGAGACACTAGTGCACCAGTGGGTGAGTGATATAAACTTGCCTATCTTAATTTGCTGGGACCCGTTCGAACAATCTTCTCTTTCTCATTTCAAGTTAATTAACATGGGTAAGAATTAAATGTGTGTAAATCTGTGAGAATGGAGGGAAATAGAAAGCTTATGGTAGAAGGACATTCTGTAGCTCTACTAGAGAACTGAGGAGACAAATAAAAAGAGGAAGAATATCACACAATAAAAGAGAAACTTATACCACATATGTGTGTATAAATATAATTATATAAAATTATATCACATACATAGACACATAGATAAATGCCAGTACTCATATTGTATAATTTTCTCCTCTTATGTGATATTCTTGATATATTTGAACAATCGTTATACCTTTTTTCTTCTCAATAGTTAAAATTTACATGTAGTCTATTGCCTTTATTAACATTTTTCTTTTACAACAAATGCTATCAATGGACGTGATACAAATTTAGATTCAAATTTTATTTTACTTACAATTTGGATGATGTAGGAGAAACCCAGAAACTGAATGTTTAAAATATAGGTTCTTATAGTTATCTCACAGTAAGAATTGTTTGAAATATTTATTAAATACACAACAATATACATGGTAGGTAAGAGGAGATACTGTGTTCATCAAACAGAAATGCACACAAAGCTCAATTTCCCTTTTTACTGTAATGAAGCTCCTTTCCGAAATGACTTTTAATGCTATGCAAAGTCACTACTACATGCAGAACTAACTCATTTGGGAGAACCCCAATCTGCCGCTTGCTCTTTTGCTTTGGGGCCTTATTAAGAGTTTCATTTTCCAAATAATATGCAAGGCATATATTCAAATGATGCTGATCCTTTGAGGTAAAGATGATGCTTTCAATGCAAACAAGGTAATCAAATCTTGATTCAAAGCACAGGACTGTTTTCTCTCTCTGAGCTGTGGAGATTGAAGACATGCCCTTGATGAACAGGAGAGACAGAGGCAGAGCCAGCTAAGTAGGGTAGAGAGGTCAGAAGTTAGGTAGATGGGTGTTAAAATTAAATTTCTCATGAGCACAATTTTAAATCTATAGCCATGGTTTCAATAGAGAGGACTTAAATAAAACTTAAACGAAGTGGCTCCAGGATGGGGTTTAAATATTCTGCAAAAAAATCTTAAGTTTCTCATATAATGTACGGTGTTGGGTAAGCAATATCTTTCTCAGACCTCTTTTAGTTTCAAATTCTGTTGCTAATTTTTTTAATGTATATAAATATGTATATGTGCATAAATAAATACATTTATTTCTCCTTTAATCTAAAATTTTTTTTAAACAAAGGTCAAAAACTTGAGATTTCCGTAATGATAAATTGTCATCATTCTAAAATTCAGATGCTATTTCCTTATATAGATACTAATCCATAAGTCTAGGAATTGGGTCATATTATATGACAAATTCTTAACATCCTGTAATTTCCCAAGTTTTGAAAATTATGCTTGTTCTCTTGGAACATTAATCTCTCTCCAGAAAGTAAACATTGTGAATAAACAACAATAAATAGTATCCAAATAAATAAGAATTCATTAGTGCTTTATGATTTCAATTATTATTATTTTGAATTAAAGCAAGAAGGGACATCTACTGTAAGACCATGGAGTGCCAAAAAGGGACCACCAATGCAAGCAAGAAGGGATGTAGTGAGAAAAGTGGAAGGTTTGTCAGTGAGATGATGCAAACACAGTTTCTGGTTCCTGATGTTTATCAAATGGTTTTCCTCTTTTTTCACAAACTCCTCGTCTTCACAACCGACTCAATGGACTCTTATCTTTCCAACTGATAAGTAACCTATGTGAGAACAATAGGGCATTAGGTTGCTTTGAGTAAGACACCAACAGCCACACCTGAAATATGCAAAGCTCCAGACTGAAAGAGATACTCAGGGGTCTATCAATGTCCTTATCACAGTGGAGCCCAAAAGGACAACCTGATGTGGGTGGAGAAGCCCAACGGACACTCCTAGGAATGTGCTTCTTTTCCCGGCAGAGCTTTCAGCTCTGGACTGTGGTTTCCTTCCTGCACTGTTCTTATACAATTCCCTGGATCTCCCTGCACCATTTACATACATTTCTTATTTAAATCTTGGTACTTGTCATGCCAATGCTTAAATGCTATGTGAGCATGAAGAGAAGTGTGATGAATAAGTTTGTGTGTATTTGCATAAGTGTGTGTGTGTGTACATACACGGGTGCGTGTGACTGAGAACAGGCCAGAGAAGGAAAGTCTGGTATGTGAAAAGCTCACTCTACTCAGAGGGAAGAAACTTGTCTACTGGTTTTAGGTGGGGGTGTTTTTACCATTGATCAATGTTAACATAAAGGAATTGGAACAGAACAAATCTTATACAGATTTCAATTCTGAAATGATATGATCCAAGGACACAGACACTCAGTAAACACTATTTTGAACTATTTGACCAATTCAGAACTTTCAACAACTGATATTCTAACATTTTCTGTTAACATGTCAATGAATTAATAAGTGTCCAATGTGAGCCAGATCATGGCACCAGGGTGACTGCACTTGTTGGAGACACACTCGTTGCTCACTGCCCTATCTCTGTCCTGCCCCACTGTCATTTGTAAACAATAATGATGCGTTATTGGGGCATCAGAGAAAATATAGACTAAGTGTTTTAATCTGAGCACTTTTACAAACCCCATCCCTTCACCGGACCTGCACGTAGTTGAGAAAGGTCAAGATGTGTGGTGATGAAATTCCATTCACTGGTAGAATTTGAGGGGTGGTATAGTCAGGGTAAAAGCTTGGAAATCAGAGTGACTTTGGGTTGAATTTTTTTCTGCCACTCACTAGTTGTGGGGTTTTGTGTATGTTTGCTTTTAGGATTGCTATTAGGATTCTGTGAAATAATGTATGTACCTCATTTCTTTACCTGCATGATCTGTGTAGACGACAGAGCAAGGATGATATTTATTGAACTGAATCAGAAAAAGACCTAAGAAAGAAAAAACAATGTTCATTTCTTTGCTCCCTTCTTGTATTTTCAGCAAAGTGCAAATTCTCTCGGGTGAATTGGAAAGGTGTAATAGCAATGCCTGAGAAGAGCTAAAGTTGGAAAATTATTCACTCTAGATCCCATCAATATAGATGATTCAATTTTTTTCATGGAAAAAAATTACTACAGCAAAAGTACTTCTGTCTAAAACAAATATATGGGTCTTTCTGCAAATTGATGGTCTCTGTGGAAGTTTTTACAAATACCCTTCATTTTATCACAGTAGAAACCACAAGGGGAATTCTAAAGAAGGGAGTGAGGATTGGATGGACATGCAGACACTCTTAGATCATCCAAGTAGTCCACCAAGTGCTATTTTAATACATTAACTCTTTAGCCACAGGACAAGGAGATTTCTGAATGCAAAACAGCTACGTGAAGAGGAATTGGTATGAGCTAGCAGGACTTTTAGGACAATATAGGATGAAATATCCTGCCCTTATTGTTTATAGATTGTATACATACATGCTTTATCATTTTATTCAATTAAACAATAATTAAAGAGCTAAAACAAATACTGTTTTCTTGTTCAGGGCTCACCCTTCTTTTACTGAAAGATGCATGAACTAACGCTCAGCATTTGGGTTTCCCACCTGCTTAGACTGTCCATTGCAGAATCCACCCTGGGGTTGTGAGATCTTTTACCCCCAACAGCCTGTGAGGATTGTCTAACCTTGTTGGAGGTGTGATTCGAAGACCTATGCTTTAGTTTCATGGCAGTGTAACGGACGTATCATTTGGAGCCAGAGAGAGTTGGATTTGAAAATCAGAGCTCCCATAAACTGTTCTATCGAATATGGCATCTTCAGAGTGCATAGGTATTTTGTTTGTTTGTTTGTTTGTTTGTTTTTAAGTTCAAGTTGGAGATCACACAACCCCTTCTGGGAGGCTGTTGCAGACAGTATATATAATGCTTGGGTAACACATAATCAGTGGTAGCAGAGGAGTTATTCTATGAAGTCCATTCATTGCAATATTTGAGTCATCATGAAGAAAGAAGTAGAAAAACTCTCTATTTAGGACATGGTTATTTGGTATACTTTTGACTGATTTCACAAAAATATGTATAACAAACAAACAAACACAAAAACTCCAACTGATAGCTATTCCCATTGTCTTTGGTAAGTGATTTTGACTATCTATTGGAGTCTATCTGCTCAGACTTGCATGTTATAGTAATTCTTCTGTTCACTGATGTTTCTCCAGTACCTATAGTAATGCCAGGATCACAGAAGGCATTCAAAAGTATTTTCAAATTCATATGTGCATCATTTTTATAATCTTTCTTAATGCAGACTCTAAAATAATACATAGTTGGTTTCGATTCCTAGATCTGACATTACTTTGGGCAAGCTACTTAACTTCAGTGAGATTCCATTGTCTTATCAGTAAAACAGAGATAATGACCTGAGTCTCTTAGGACTCGTAAATAAATAAGTTAAAACATTCCCATAGTACATGGGAAACAGTAAATGAACAACAAATGGTAACTATTACTATTGTAACTTTTTAACATTGTGTCTCTGATCAACTATGTGTTATAGAGAATATCGGATATAAGTCAATATTTGTTTCTCTAGAAATAAAAAACAAAAAAAGGAAGAAAATGAATGTTATCTTTAAAATGAAAACTTGCTAAGACACTTTCCAGTTTTCCAGTGAAAACTGGTCTGTCTCAGAATATATTCAATTATTCAAAATGTTGGGACAAGAAATTTTTTGAGCAAATACAAATCAATACTTCTACAGAGAAACAACAGTATGCCCCATCCTCTCTAATGAGTCATAATAAAAGAAGATTTTGGAAATTTCCAAGTTGCACATTTAACTCCAAGTCGACAAACATCCTACTTGCATTTCCTCCAAGAAACCGTGATAATTGCTCAAAGAATTTTCTTAAGGAATCTAGAGATGGCCCTGAAGTCTTATGAGCACATTCCTGACAGCCCACACACAAAAAACAACTTATTTGATATCATTGTTTCTCCAAGTAGAGAATCTCGGGGATGTGATTGCTTCCTGTAATCTTGTTTGCTCATAATTAAGCAGAATAGATCTTTAACTCTCAGCCAGAATAGATGAGACCCCTTCTGAAAAGAACTTTTATTAAAATAATTCCAAATCTTTTGTTGGCTCTCAAGTTTCCTTTTCTCTTATCAGTTCTGGTTTATTTTTATGAGTATCAGCTGACCAGCTCAAAAATTAAATTCCCTGAATTGAGTTTTCAGCTCCAAAACGTTTGTTTGCTGACTTTTGCATTCTGTTCTTGACTCTGAGGTGATCAATCACAGGCACAAGCAGGGACCCTGTCACCACCCTGGAGTGTTTTGGGCACTCAATTAAACAATCGCATGAACAGCGTGGTATACTACAAAATCTGTGTTTTCTTTCTAAAGTTAATGTGAATCATCTGATTATTCCTGTACTACGTCTGTGTGATTTAAGGAAATAATTCACTCCCTTTGCTTGCATTTTCCCCTTCATTTAGAAAGCTGGTGATGGTAATGACTAACTTGCTTTCATGAAAATGAAGTTAAAATGATGACACTTGCATGTGCAACTAATTTTGAAGAGTAATTTTTGTTAGTTTACTTCTAAGTTGTTAAAGTGGAGACAGAGAATATTTCAGCCCCATTCCGGCACCCATTCTGTCCATCAGTCGGTCTTCCTTTCTAATATTCCAAGCCCATGTAATACCACCATATTTATATTTAGCAAGCTCCTGGAAGGGATCACGTCTCTGCATCCAGCATGCTCTTTCTCTTTTATTTTTGTTTTTTTTTTTGCAAATTGACTTGTAGATGGTTGTTCACAAGGCCACAAAGTTGGGACTGCATTGCTAATTTGCTCAAAAATCTGTAATGTCTTCTTTGCCCAGTGTTAAATGACCTGAAACTTCAACTTGCATGCACCTTGTAAAAGATCTCTGAATCTATCACAATTTCTCAAGCAAACATGATCTCCTCAAAGCAGTGTTATTTGAATGTAAGTGGGTTAACCCTATTAGTCCTTATGTTTAAGACCCTGAAGTATTAAGTGTGAAAACTTTCAAATCCTGGCTTCCATGAGATTTCATTTTATCCTGTGTCATATACGTCTTTATTTCTAGGCTCTACCTCTGGCCCCTTTCCCCTGCATTTTTATGTAAATGCCTTCTGAGCCTAATGTGTTTATAGCTATTCAATGCCATGTGCTGGTCTTCTGTGCTGTAACAAAGCACATCCGTGCCTTCTGAAATTCCGTGGCAGCCATCTCCACGCTCACTGTCCTCCAATCAGCATTTGCAAATGTAACCACTTAAATCTGATCCCATTGTCTGAATCAGTTACTCAGATGAAAGGCAGCTGAGATCTAAGCCTTGCTCCATGTGGGACCCTCTTAATGCTTCCCCCCGGAGTGGACATGGTTCCTCTTACCAGGAGTGTCTGTTTTTTGTTTCTTTCACTCATTCTTTATCTACTCCCATGTCTCCTCCCGGATTCTTGCAAGCTCTGTCTTAGGCAGGAACCAATTATGCAGAATTTAACCAAAGGCTTTCCGAAATTCAAACAGTCATAACATATGTACTGTCATTTCTCCACACTGCTGGTACCACGTCAGATTGGAAAGGATGTTAAACAGGCAGATACGTTTCCTAAGACTAAACTTACCATTTCTGCTTTATTCCTTGGGTTAAAAAAGATCACTCTTGAGTCAATTTATTTTTCAAATCTTTAATTATTAACTCTATAGTTATGCTGCATAATCCTCTAGAAAATTAATCAGATTCCTAGCAACTTTACTGATTGATTTTATTTGAATCGCCTTTAAGCTAATGGAATATTCTCTCCTGTCCATTTTCTGTCAACGCAAAATTGTTATGTCAGTATGCAAGTAAAATTAAATAATTGTAAAGCTCTGATATGGGTTTACACATTTACAAAAATATTCAGGTTTAATTTGTGGCTACCATTAGAAATAAGCTAGAGGCACGTGTGAATGCATGCTCTTCCCAGCTGCACTTCATTAGGCTCATTCTATGGCAAGTCATCATTCTACGGGGTCAGTGAGAGCATGCGCACAGTCCATTCCATTCTTAAATAAGTGAGCATCCTGAGGAAGGCTTTATTCGGTATCATCATGGTGAGTAACTTTTCTTAGCTTGAGTTTGATTTGGAAACGAGAGGAACAATTGAGCTCTTTCTGGCATTGAGTAGTCAACAGATTTCCCGTCTATGGCGAGGAGCTGTTGGTGAGCACTTGATATGTGCCTTATGGGCAACACAGGCAATGCCAAATTTACTTTCACCCTCACAAGTTATTTTCAGGTAGGTGATAATAGTTCTATTTTTTCAGGTGGGAAAATTAAGAATTATACGTCTTAGTATTCTGCATTAAAGTCCGATAGCTAAAGTATTAAAGCTTGCATTCAAAGTCAAGAATCATTTGGATCTGAATTATATTCTTAGCCACTGAGTATATGCTTCTTCAGAAAGTGTGCGTGCACACACACACACACACACACACACACAACCACATTCCCTCAAAAAGAAATCTCACTTATGAACTGCAGAATAAGAATTCCTCTTTTAAATTAAAGAGAAAGCTGAAGGTGATCTTAATTTTTCTTCTGGGTTGGCCATCACATTTTAATGGAAAAGGGAAGGAAACTTGAAACTAGGACAGAAACTCTATCTTAGGAATTATCATTGTCCTTTGCTGGACAGTAGGTTGGACAACTTTTTCTCAAGCCAGATTGTCAATAATTTTGGGGTTGGCAGACCATGCTATGGTCTCTATTGCAACGACTCAAGTACACAGTTGTAGGCAAAACCAGCCATGGGTAAAAATAAATGAATGGGTGCGGCCACACGGGATGTGCCTGGGTGCCCACTGCTGACCTCGAGGCCAGAACTCACAACGTACTGTGTTTTATGGGAACCCGTGTTTTGTAATTAGGAGAAAGGAGGAGCCACGGGAGGGAAGTCATGATTTTCAGCTTGTTCAGCTCTGGTGAGCTGCTCAATCATTTTCATTCTTATGCTTTAGCAAGAATTAAAGCTTCTCAAGAAAGCTCTGTTACAATCAGCAGAGACCAGGCCATGGCAACTGAGCTTCTACTTTGGTGTTGACAATAAGGTTTCTGTTATTGGTTCTTTAGGGGACAAAGGGGGTGGAGAACTTTGCTTGAAGGTAAAGCTGCTCATGTCCTAACCACAACATTTGGTGTGAGCGCTCGGCACTGACAAGTTCTGGAAGAAATTAGTCACACAGTTGCAAAGCTCATTATTAGGTTTTTGGAAGAAGGATGACATGAATGTGACGTTTAAGGAAAGAATTCCACGCGGAGATGTAGAAAGTCCAGTGGAAATATTAGAAATTAGGCTGTGAAATGGTGTTTGACAGCAAGCTTTGAAATGACCCAAATACAGACAGAAAGAAAAAACAGTGGATGGAAGACCTGGGGCATAAAACAGTAAGCTAAGAAAGCAACAATTAAGAAACAGGATCTGAACATGGAAAAGGGTTTTATATAAATAAGACATACATTTTGAGTCATTTTGTTTTCAAATGAGGTACGTCAGGAAAAATGCGTGCGTTGGGTCTTTTCGAAATATAGGTTGGTCAGGAATGAAGTACTTGGAGATGAGAGAGGAAGACAAATGGGAGGGCTAGTACATGAAATTTATGCTTAATAAAAACGTTCATGTGAACACATTTTTACATAATAGCAGCCCCTGCTTCACTGGGGCTGGTCTGGCCTCTCCGTTTCCCCGGCCTCTCCTCCTTTCACCCAGTCTGGCCCCCGTGCCAATCGTGCTGGTCAAGTGGAGATCAGCTCTCAGGCCTCTCATGTGACTTCATCAGTCACCATCAATGTTATGAACGTTGCCAGGACAGCTTCCGTGTTACGTGGGCACATAATGCAGAAAACAGACTGTATCCCTGATGTCTGCCTGGTGTGACATTTATACATGCACGAAACCATTCAGAATTATTATTGTTTTAGTGGGAGCTTAGATTTATGAGAACGTACAGATGTTTCTATTTCACCTACAGGGGAAAAAAAAAAATACCTGCGATGTAATATAGAAGATAGAACTTAATTAAACCCATCAGATGATAATAAAGAAACAATGCCACCCTTCAGATGGCCTAACTGCAGCTTTGTCCCTGGCCCTCTCCCCCTAGCACCCTGTGGGTTTCTTCCGTGGCCTTTCCCCTCTTTGAAGTCAGTGGGAGCTCTGAGCTGAGAAAAGTCACCCAGAGTCCAGAGGTGCAGGGAGACAAGGCTGTTTGGCTTTTCTGCCCTCCCAGGGATCATGGGGTAGGTGAATTAGTAAGCAGAAAGGAAAAAAAGAAAAGAAACCCTAACCTCAGTTCAAATGCAAAACAAGCACTTTGCTTTCCTTCTTTCTTTTTGTTTTTGAAGTTCAATTTTATTTCCTTTGCTTTTTTAAATTTTTATTTTGTGTTTTTACCTTTGCCCTTCCTGTTTCCAACAGGGGTTGGAAGTACTTGAAACTCTTCAGAAAGTATGCTCTGTTGATATTTCTAACAGGGACTGGGGCAGAAAGTGTGACTTATGAACTTCTACCCCTTTGATGCACTAGCACGAAAGCTGAGAGTGCAAAGCATGAATGCATCAGGCTTGCAATAGCTCTCAAGGGACAGCCAAGATCAAGGAGTCATGGACGGTAATTTCAGAAGATGAACAACCAGGCAGGCTGCTTCAGGGTGCATTAGCCCTAGTAATTAGTAGAGGGCAATCCCCATGATTTTCCTATAGCACAGTTATTTTAAAGTGTTCACTTAATTGTATATGCTTTTCAACAAGTATCATTTATTAAAACATTTTGAATCCTTAAAAAGAAAGATATTTTATAAACCGTTGCCATAATGACCCATCACTACAGTTTAATAAGCTGTTAGTATTTATTAAGCATACATTTACTATCTTATTAGAATAAAAGTTAATGTCAATGGAAGACACTTAATTTAATACATTACTACTTTGGCTAGTTAATATCAACCTCTCCCATACTTTCCAATAAATGAATAAAAATTGTAATCACCATATATTGAAATTTTCTGGGTAGTTTACTTTTATTGCACTATTGCATTTACTTTCTCTTTTTAATATTCTTTGACTTTCCTGGACTTAACATCAATTTACCTGGTAATTTTTCAATCACATCAGCCCAAGACGTTTTCCTGCGCTGCACAGTCAAAGAATATGCCTGGTGGACATTGAACTGATGGATGGATTTTGACAGCAACCAAAAGGATTTATTATATTTCAGGAGATGTTAATTTAACAATGTTCATATGTAAGAAACCATGTTAAACATTTTAAGAGATAAACAAGGAGGCCCTAGGGTGATCAGCTGTGCCTGTTTGCCTAGGACTGAGGGGTGTCTGGATATGGGACTTTTAGTGCTAAAACTGTGCAAGTCCCAGGCAAACCGAGGCAGGTTTTCCCCCTATCAAAGTCATGTTCTTAGGAAGTTCACTTCAAGAGGAAAAGAGACAATGCAGAAAGAATGCATGGCCTAACAGCAACTTCTAGAAGATGGGCCAGCAATGCAAATAGGTATGTGTTACAGATAAGTGTCCAGAAACGATGCAGCTACAGTAGTTTTTGTTAATATTGATAACTATCATGATTTTGGCCATATCTTGTTTTACTGCAAAAACCTCATAACATGTATGATAATTATGTTACTTTTGTGAGAATTCTGAAATGCTAAATAGTTAAAAAAAACAACAACCCTGCACTAAGTTTTGCTTAACTGTATATTCTTGGTGCTAGAAATTATAAATATTGAGATACCTTGAGTTGTGTCTTCCCTTCCTAGAGCTTTATGTCTTTCAGAGTATCTCCCCGTGTAATCCTACTGATACTGTTGCAAACAAGACATGAATTTATTTATCCAACAACAACTGCACACAGTACTTCCATCTTACAGATAGAAATACTGAGGCTTAGGAAGGTTAAGTAGCTTGTCTGTGTTCAAAGTACAAATCATAGCCAGGATGTGAACTTGAACAGTTTAACTTTGAAGCCCAAGCTCTTAACCATAATTATTACCTGCCTCCCTGCAGCAGCACTTGACTTTGGGTTTATAGTAATTATTATTTAATTTAATTGGAACCTAATAATTAAGAAGGTTATCTCACTATACCAACTAGCAAAGTTGGTATAGTCTTGACCTAGCTTTCCTAAATTTCAGCCTGATCTTTTCGGTTATACAACAATATCTCCAAAGAAATCCTTTGCTTTTCCTTATAGCTAGCGTGATGTCAGCCCATACAATAGCATTTTATTTATTCACTCACCAAGTTATAGACAAAGTGGTGCTGGGGAAATCAAATAAACTCAGGAAATGATCACTTTCTTGACATTTATAATCTAGCAGGAAGAGGAAGTATTTGTTTTCTTTAGGATTCCTTTACTCTTTTTTAAAAGCTGTGATAGTCTTATATGGATGTATGCTTCGTTTGAACAAGGGAAACATAGAGAGGGTTGCCACTGTGGCTGAAGCAGGGAAGGGAGACTCAAAGCTCCAGCTCCTTGATGCCCCAATCCCTCCACCATCAGGAGGGGAGGCGACGTGGGGCTCTGACCAGCGTGGCTCAGGGCCATTGCTATAGGGCCCAGAGCCTCGGCACCTGTGGTTCCATCTGAGGAAATAATGGGGGGAAGACCTCACAGATATGGGGGGATTTGGCCTTAAAGA
Source organism: Miniopterus schreibersii (assembly GCF_964146895.1). Lineage (NCBI taxonomy): Eukaryota > Metazoa > Chordata > Mammalia > Chiroptera > Miniopteridae > Miniopterus > Miniopterus schreibersii. The sequence goes on from NC_138101.1 coordinate 188,887,895, forward strand.
GTAAGTAGGATCTCACTGATTCTGCACAGGGAAGCCACTTCATTGGGTGGAGACGGTCAGCAAGAAAAGCCATCTATCAAAGTCAGGGCATCTGCATAGAGATACAATGACAAATTAGAGCGTGTGAGGTGACAAAAGGCTGGACTGTGACATCCTGCCTTATGGGTTTCTTGTCAAGCCAGGAGAGGAGCTAAAAAGAGTTAAATCAAAAGGAGGAAACTGATGAGCCCTCGAAACGGACTTGTGAAATGTTGCTCCCACGGGGATGTCGGTGAGTGCCAGGCTTGAAGACTTGTCATAATTTCAGGATAAATGACATTGAACTTCTAGAAAAGTTAAAATTTTCTAGATTTTATTTTATTTTATCAAAGAATTGTAGAGGTCAATCCAACCACTCAGTACGCCTAGATGAGAGTGCGCGTCCATGACTAAAGAGACGAACACTGCGGGCTCTCATTGAATGACACGGCCTATTGGTGACCTTCGCGGGCCTGTTGGTGAAGCTGTGGGACGGGTAATGACTGGCATGGATACCCATACCCTACCTACGCCCCCAGTCACAAAGCCTCCAGGGCAGACTCCTGAAAAGAGTTCAGGGTGTGCCATTTGGATCCCAACTTCTGTTTCTGGTTATTATCCAACCAGGGCCATCAGAACAGGGAGGCCAAGGATTTTAGGATGGATTATAGTTTCTGACTGAGTCACACTATTAAACTTAAGAAGATTGAAATTATGTAGAGCAATATTTAAAAGAATTTAATCTGGACTCTTAATATTTTGATTTCAGAATATGCTGTATATTTTTGTCAGATTGAGAATTTAGTCAATCGGGGTCAAAATCAGAATTCCACTTTTAAATATGTTGAGTAAGAAATCTAGTCTTGTACTTCTTTATTAAGATCTGATAAAAGTTATACAGCCGAATGAATGATTTAATAGAATACTCTATGTATTTTATTTATTTAATTTATAAGATTCAGTGGAGTACTTGGGGCGATTTATTGTCAATTGAATAATTTAAGTATTTTTTAAAGAAAATATAATAATTCTATAAATACAATTTTAAATGTTTGAGTAGTATATTTAAATACATTTATAAATGGAAACAAACATTTGTTAAGGTTTTAAAAAGTGATTGTTATCATTTGCTATACTTACTATAGAGATTAAAAACAAAACAGAACCAAAAAAATTCCCGAAGTTTTAGGACATGTAATATCAATAACTTTAATGTGGAATGCTTAAGTCGAAATATTTGTGACCAGAAAATCATCCTTGAGAGCATCAAACCTCACATGAACATTGGGTAGGTGTCACTATAAATGAAAATGCCTTCTGTGATACTTAATAATTATGTAACAATTTAAAGATGGAGAAGTAGTTTACTAAAAAAAAAGCAAAACAAATAAAAGCTCGTATGTGATTAAAGACACTCCATGAAAGCTAAGGAAACATTGAGTTTTTAACAAATACCGTGTTGATTTCCCAAATGTCTTGGCCTTCCGACAATGAGGTACTGGAACTCTAAGGAGAGTCAAAATCAATATTGTTACAAGAAAGAAGTTTCCATGACTTAAGGGACCACTTCACAACCTGCATAACGAATGTCACGATCTGTCTTTCATAATTCTCATGCCATCTCTAAGAACAAAGTGACTGAGATATTTCACACTAATTAATAAGTAGATGATGATTTCAGACTTAATCTCATTTGGCTGAAAAGCTTTGACGGTCATGATTTAAAGTCCGTGTGGACCATACACTTAACAGTACGTTAGCGTTGAGCCTCCAGCTAAGGGGTGGGGTGGAATTAGGGGCTGCTGTCTAATGCTTTTGCTACAATCATCCATTACCCCTCAAGTCTGCCAGGAGAGCAGGAGTTCTGTATTACGGATGATTGAATGATCTCCTATCATTTTGGACATGGTTGATGAAGGAGACATTTCTGGCTAATTTTATTAAATAGCTATGTAGCCCACATAGCCTGATAGTTTTATTTGATGATCCAATTTGAAAGCCCATTTTGCTTCCGAAAGAGTCTGGGTCCCTCTGAAGGCCAACAAATCCCACACGCTTTCAGCCCCCACAGAGGTAAAAGCACTCATTTGTAGAACCACATCAAGGCAAAGGTTGGGGGCTTTCTTCAAAATGAAACATTTGTGGGCAGTTGACATTGCAGAAGGTTGGGTTGAGCAAACTGTATCAAGAGGGAAGTGTTTGCTGACAGTTTGACAAAAGTACATGTTGCTTTTGCTTTGCCAGAAGAGAGGTTAGGCGTGACACCACCACTCCCAACGAGGCCGCGGGGATTGCGCGGCTATCCATTCACAGCTCTCACAGTGATGAATTAGGTCTTAGCAGATGCCTTGCAGAGAGGGGTAGGGGAGAATCGATTCCTCATATGTCTGCCCTTTTCCCCTCAGATTGGGCCAGGCAGATGATTAGAGGAAGAATGACCTGGGCGGTTTAATGAAACCCATCTGCTTTGGCTGTTAACAGAACAGGCCTTCAGAAGCTCTTGAAAACCAAAAGTACTTTAATTTTAAAAATCACATAGATAGGTATTTCTGTGTAATTGTATGTATTTTACACACACATATATGCACACATAGCAAAGTATCTATTTATTTATTGCAAATAAAACTTCCCTTGCCTGCAATCCCATATGAGTGGGTATATTGCTGTATCTACATCCAACACCGGCCCCTAACTACATTGTTTTGACATCAATAGATAGTTGTGTTGATTGAACATAAAAGAAACTGAGTCAGTGTAAATTCAAGCCAATTTAACCTGTTAGGTTTGCTAAGCAGCATGGAAATTTTCAAGCAAAAGATCATTTATTGAAATTACCCTAGTGTACTGAATAGTTGAAGTATTGAAATCACACTGAATACTTTCGTCTCACAATGCCTTCAGGACTGGCTTTCACACTTAATCTCATGGAGGCAGCTGAAAGCCAAAAAAGAGGGGTGAAAATATTATTTCAACCTATGCACTTTAAACAGTAAATGATGTTGGAGATTTCATTCTGTATATACTAGCTTAGACACTCTTTTATTCCATCTGATATATTTCTGTTTGTATCAGGTTTATATAAAATTCAGTTAACTCTATTGTCATACATGCGTAGTGTCTTGTATATTGCAAAATATAGATAAGTATGTATATAGCATTCATATCAATCTCCTAAAGGAAAAATAAAACATACAGAAAAATATTGGTGAACTAAAGAGAGCAAAAAGCATTAATTTTGTTGAATATTTTCATATGAAAACTTTAGAGTTTTGACATTTTTTAAAATAGTTAACAACAACAGATCATTGGTACCAGGCAAATAATATTTACAAAGAGAAATATGATGGGCTGATACATTATAAATGAATTTAAATTTTGGGACCTAGATCTTAAAACAATTTTTATTTTATTAAATTTGTTTTCATTGAAAATACTCTCCATATAACAAAAGTGCACAGGGAATAATGTCTCGTTAAAATCAAGGCAAAACCAAGACAAACGTTTTCAAATATTTACGGAGAATAAATAGAAAGCAAGCCTAGTAGTTACTTAATTCACAGCCAAAGACATTATTTGTAACTATTAAGTGGTATGCTTATTTTAAATGAAGAAACAACTCATTAACACCAGTTTTAGAACATGGACTTTTAGGTACTCTAATGCATACAAAAAACCTGCTTATAAACAAATAATTAAACTAGGTGCTTCCATGCTGAAACGGGTTGAGTAGGAACAAGTTATAAAATCTTTAGGGACCTTAATGTTTATCACAGTGGTTCTTAAACCTCAGGAACTCACCACAGTCACTCACCAGAGCTCACCACAGACTGCTGGGCTCGGCCCCTCGCGTCCCTGATCCTGTCGGTGGCCATGGGGCCCCTCACATGCCTTTTGTACAAGTCCCCTGGTAGTGCCGATGCTGCTTGTCCAAGGACTGCAGTCTGAGAGCCACAGTTTCATATGATCCATATGATCTCGGAATGTGAACCCACCTGCTGCGAAAGTGGGAACAAAAATATGAAAACATGAAATAAGCTAATCATAAAGAAAGAAGGAGAATGTTCTACTTTGGTAATTTTATATGGTTACCTTATTTTTTCCTTCATAATTTTTATTTTCTTGCAAAAGTTCTCCTTCCTTCACTCATGCGAACGTTATTTGTCTAGACCTGCGAGGACACTCATCGCTCCAAAAATTGTTGCTATTACAAATTTAGGTCAGCCTTAAGGGCTGTGGCTTTTCCTCTTCATGGCTGGAGTCTCCTGGGACAGCCCAAGGTAGGCTTTACCTGTTGACCTACCATTGTCACCGCTTCATCGCCTGGATCATCCAAACTAGGCACCAAGTTTGGACCACAAAGCTTATGCTTTCTTACCTGGTCCATGAACCCAGCCAAGCGAGAGCAAGAGCTACCCTTTTCTTTGTATTTGCTCTCAAACTGCGTTTGAACTTGAGCCCCACCCCTGTAATAGGGTGATTTTCTAGGACCTGGGCTCCTAGGCCAGTTCTCACAACATCACACTCACCAGGAGACTAAATTTAAAAAGGAAATGTGAACGTCACCAATAGCATGGCATCATTTTATACAATCCCCCCTTTTTTACAAAATGAACATCTCTTTTCCACGCCCCCTTCCACTCCTTTTGGTAGGAGGTTGATTTGCCTACACTCACTAGTGGCTTATGTGCAGCTCGGGGACTGTCCTTACCATCTCGGAGACTGAGCTTCCTTCAGTGGGGGAATCTGAGCACTCTCTTGAAGGCTGCTTTGCAGCTTTGAAACGGGAAGTCCGTGGTGCCGAGTAAAAGCAATTACAGTCACAATCAGAGTTTAAAAAATAACTTGGTTTGAGGCCCAAGTTTGTTTTCCTTCTTTATCAGTAGATGCCTAATCATCTAGATGCAAATCTCAATAGATAAGCAATGAATAAAAATGAGAAAACCCAGCTCCCCAAAAGTTCACTTCGTTCTAATTACAAACTCTCTCACTGACTGTCCTTATAATATTACATAAGCCAGTTTGACAACATCACAAACTCTAAACTCAAAGCTGACTGTGTACATTTACTTCTGATCAGAAAACAAAATGTTTTGGGCTTTGTTTTGTTTTTGTTTTACATCAGAAAGTTTATTTTCAGCAAGGATGTCCCCAGATTTCCTCTTCAAAAGTCCATATAAAAATATGGTGGTGAATGGTCATCTCACGAATGAATACATGTCATATTGGTAGCTGTCTGTATATTTTTCCCATGTATCCTGTTGTTGCTTTGGTCTTTTAAAGGAAGTACAGGTGAGGTCTCAGCAGCCACAGACACTTAATGGAAATGAACAGCACTGTGAGAGGCCCAACGTTTTCATCATTGGATCTCTGTAGGGAGGCTATGGAGTCAGCCTTCCCCTAATCTCTGACCAATTTTCAATGCAAACACCGCCAGCCTGGCTAGCTCCTGGCCAGAGGACTTAGTTACACACTTGACTGAAAACCATGTCCATGCAAATTTTGAGGATAAACAGATAGGCAAATCCCCAAGGCTTCAGCAAATTATAATTCAGCCACAGTATTAGCAAAGCAGGATATCAATTATGCAAGAGATCAGCTGAAAGGTTATTTTTCATTTAAAATTTTTGCATCTTTACAACTGAGAAAAATGAAGCCTTGACTATTCTTTCTTGTAAAACCCAACCAGTAGAAGCCAAAAGCCATGTGATACATGATCACAGCCATGTTCTAAGACGTGGAGCACACACACATGCGCACAGAAGGCCACACAATGCTTCAGGTAGAATAGGGACTTCCGAAGAAGTTCAGTTGTCATATTCTCTTCCAGTGCTCTTTACTCCAAGCATAATTGGCATCTAGGAAAAGCTAGATACCTGAAGGTGATCAGCCCTGGCCATTTCTTCAATCTCATTTCTGAACTCTTATCTCTGGTCTCCCCATTTCTCTAGGTGCAGTCCTACTTCTGGGTTTGTAGCTGAGACAGTGTTAGCTGAGTTGGCCAAAATAGAGACTCAGCCTCTTATCACAGTGTGAGGACCCATTTGTGTTCAGAGAGGCCCAATCTAATTCATGACAGGTGGAGAGTTTAGTTTATTTAGTTTTGGTGTAGAGAAATGAAAGTCTTCGTAAAACATGCTGTCTCTGAAGGCAGCAGCCTCCCTGTTCACAATGCCTTGCAGCCAATGCATGTTCTGTTGCAGTATTTTCAGGAGCCCGGAAAGACAGGTGCAGTTTTGGTAGAGAGACAGGGGAATTGTGTGGCCACGTTTAGAAATGGCTGGAGTTTAGGAAAGCAGATAGCATGCTTGAGAATTAGGGCTCGGCCTGGTCTGGGTTAGAGTCCAAGGTCCCTCCCCAACCTGCTGGATGAACTGGACAAATTCCTATATTTTCTAGACCCCAGATGATCAACCATAAGTGTCTAACTCTTCGTTTCTCAAAGTGAGGCCAGCATCACTGACATCCCAAAACCACTGAATCAAAACCGACCTTTTAGTGAAATTCACGGGTGATTCTGTGCATGTTAAAAAATTGAAAATCTCCAGAATACTATGGAATAGGACCTCCATCAATGGAACTATTATTGAGTACCTACTGTCTCCTTGATGCTGTGGTAGGCTCAGTGGATAAGCACAGAAACGAGAAACTAGCCTTGGTCTGTACGCCCATCGTAGGAGAAAGAGACTTGCATCTCATAGGTAAAAAGCCCAATTGCAGATTGAGATGAGCACCCTAAAGGCCTTGACCAAGGCCTTAGGATCACAAGGAAATTTACTTGGGCAGGGGTGTCAGAGGAGATCCATGATTATTCTTAAAGTTTGTTGTTAGCTCTGTTTATAGGCTCCCTGTCACTTCCTCTTTCCCAGAGCATTTCTGTTTTAACATCTTCTGCATTAACCAGTCTTGTATGTCTGAATACCTGCGTGATCCCCTTAGGAGTAGGACAATCTTTCTCCTCCTCAACATCCAGTCCTGGGCTCCCCAGCAGCTCTGTGCCCTGCATTTACCCAGCCGACGTAAACCCTTCACCTCCTTTCTCAGTGGGGCTCTTTCTGAAAGGATGTTGAGCTCGCTGGGGGACATGCATCTCTTCGCTATTCCAGGCAGCAGATGGAGCATTCACTGCAGCCCACAGCATCCTCAAAGGCCAGGCTCCCTCCCTGGACATGTTCTATCACAGTAATTACTTTCCTTTGCCTTCTCCTGTAAATACTATCCTCTGGCTCCACTGAGTCCTGTCCTGTCCACCCAACACTGCTAGTTCCTGAGTTACCACTTCAAGAGTCAAAGCACAGCTACACACAAAATAGTGATGAAGAGAGACCCAGAGGGACAAAACCTTCAAACTAGGAAAAGAGAACAGACTAAAGAATCTGAGACCCATTCCCTCCACCACCTCTTGATACCTGGATAGATACTGAAGTAAACAATGGCAAGGACTTATGAGGCCTAATGGCAAGGACTTATGAGGTCTAATCTACGCTTTCCAGAAATATTTTAAAAGTTAACATTATCTAATATGTATAGAGCATCTTATCTTGTTGTGTGCGGTTCATTTTGTTCAGCAAATTGCCTTTAAATGCAAATTTGAGCACCACACAGTCCACAGCTTAAGGTGCTTCCGTGCCTGCCCATTAAGTAACATCAACAAGGTTCAGTTTCCTACAGGTCCCTTCATCTCATGGCCTTTTCACCTGAGTCATACCCACCCACCCACCCACCATATCAAAGACATAGCGATTGCCGATATGTCATATTGCTCCATGAACCTGAGCCTTTTATCATATTTATTCTTTGATCTGACATCTGCTTATCATTCCACTCTCCCAGAACAGTCTCTTTTTTCATCAATAGTTACTCCTGTCTCCTTGGTGAAGCCCTTCCTGACTCCTTGAGAAGACATGAGTAATTAGACATTCTCAGTAATGACTGCCATGAACTATTTTATTGCACTATATTTTTGTGTTATGCAACATATGATATAGAAATATTTCTGAGTTTTTGCATCTAATTTCACATTATATTGTGATCTCAAAAGTGGATGCCCAGCCTTCTGACTTGTGCATTCCCAGACTCTAGTATAATGTCTGGAACGTAGTACGTGTGCTTGGAAAAAAAGTGTGCTTAGAACATCAGGCAGGAAAAATTGTGTACATTTTCATAAATGAATGAGTGAATGCCCAGGGATGGTAAACTGCATCCATCCGTAACTAAATGCAGAACAAAATTAAATGCCATGTTTCTGTCCACTGCTTGTTTTGTAATCAATGCTGAAATATTTGTAAAATCAACAAAAAGAATATATGGAGGGAGACAGAAAGACAGCTCTACCTTTTATTTCCTGAGCACTGAAATTGTACCACTTGCTTACAATAACGTATAGTGCATACAGGTACTTTTCAAGAATTTCAAATCAAATGTCATGTTGGGAAAATATTATATATCAACAGAACTACTTCCATTGTTCCCAGAGCAATTTGTAAATATTATCTTATCAACTCAACTAATGTAGACTGGCCGAAAGCATTACATTGATGCTCCAGATGAGAGAGGCCTGGGGGGGGGGAGGGTGTTGGGTGAAAATCAGCCCTCACTATGCTAACTCTTCCTCAGGCTGTCTCTCTCAGCTCCTTGCTAGTTAAATAAAGATCATCACTGCCAGGCCAGCATGGGTCAGTGGTTGAGCAACTACCTCTGATCCAGGAGATAGCGGTTTGATCCCCAGTCAAGGCACATGCCCGGGCTTCAGGCTCGATCCCCAGCAGGGCTTGTGCAGGACACAGCCGATCAACGACTCTCTCATCATTGATGTTTCTCTCTATGACTCTCCCTCTCCCTTCCTCTCTCTGAAATCAATAAAAAACATATTTTAAAAAATAGGTCACCACAGACCAGGTGATCAGGCAGTGGTCTGGAGCAATCATTTAAATGACTCTCCTACCAGGTTTCATCCACTGTGGTCTTTGTGTGTAATGCTGGAGAAGTCAGCGACACAATTCCTTCCTATCTTCCTCTCAATCTCTGTATCAATCTCCTTTGCAATAATAGCTTTCTACAGCACTTCCTGTCTCTGAATTGAGGAAAAACTAAAAAGTAAGAACCATGTATTCTGCTCCCTGGAGATTCGCAATTGGATGGGATGCCAAAGCTCTTTCACAGTTTCGATCGTTGCTTATGATGATAACCGCACAGCCCACACGGTATGGCAGAAATGCATGTGTCCATGCAGTCATCCTGTTTGACGAAGGCTTCAAGGGGCCTCCTGCTCTGTGCTCTCCAACCCCTCAGTAGTAGGACATATCATCTTAGTTCATACAATCTCATTTTTTTATATCCTTTGGGGGACTAGAATCGTATTCTTGGCCTCTTGTTCCCTAAGACAATTCTCAATTCTTCTTTAGCTCATGTTTTTCCTCCTGCCCCAACTACCGTGCATATTCTACTTTCTCTGCATTCTCAGATTCCTCCCATCATTCATGACTCTCACTCGGCCTCCTAAATAAACCTGTTTCCTGGTGATTCCTCTCTATCCCTCAAGTCCAAGTTCATATTACAAAGGTTAGCATACAGTTACATATTGACTAATATTTTTCCATGTAGGCACATCTCATTTCCTCAAGGGTGATCTAAGTTCAAGAAATTTCATAAATATTTTATTTTCCGTTAGTTCATAATCCTCCAAAGGTTGAACAATGGTTGAAATTCAAAAAACACTGTTGCTTAGGAGTTGGGATTCACTGATGCTCCTGAATTTTTCCTTTGTTTATACCGAATGCTCATAGCTCCTTGACATTACTTGGATGGTTCCCTAGGCTTGGGCTTCCTTCTCTTATCAAATTCAGTAGTATCTGTAGTTGACTGAAAAATGGGCCCCAAAGTCACCTCCTAACCTCCTGATTCCTGTAATCTGGAAATGTTACCTTAAAGCAAAAAAAAAGGGGGGGGGCAGGGGTGTCTTTGCCAGTGTGATTAAGGATCTTGAAATGAGAAGATTATCCTAGATTATTCAGGTGAACTCTAAATGCAACCACATTCATCCTCATAAAAGGGAGGCAGAAGGAAATCTGAACCAGACATAAAGGAGGTAATGTATAGAGAGAGAGATTTGAACATATTGGTTTTGGAGATTACAGCAATGTAGCCACAATCCGAGGGATGACAGCAGCCATCAGAAACTGAAAGGTAAGGCAAGAATCCCCCTGAGAATCCCAAAAAGGACCATGACCTCAATAACAGTTTGATTTCATCCGGTGATACTGATTTCAGACCTCTGAACTCCGGAACTATGCCAGGATACATTTCTGTAGCGAAAGCCACCTAGTTTGTGGAATTTTGTTACGGTGGCCATAGGAAACTAGCCTGAGATCACTCAGATTAAACGAATTCTTATTCTTTTCTTTATGACCTGCCTTTAGTATTACATCTTCCATGTGGAAGCACATTTAGGAAAAGCTCATTGAGTCCCTTCTAGGTGAGCAAGGTGTCAGGCTAGTTTCGTGGAGATGTCGTTGCAATCAGGATTTGAAAGGCTACGTTTACTGTGATAAGGTTATGTTTTTATATATTTAAATACAAACTTTCCCTGAGAGTTCAGATCTGAATATCCAACTGCCTGTTTGAATTTTCTCCTTGTATTTCAAAACAGTGCCTCAGACTTCTTGTGACTGAAACATGACCCTCTAGGTATAATCTTCGGATGCTGCACTCTACTTCTCTCTAAAATGCCCATCACTAACCAAACCACACAAGCCAAAAATCTTTTTTTTTCTCTATCTTCAGACTCAACATCCAACCTGTCTCAAGAAATCGTCTCACCCGTCTTAAAATCACATCCTATATTCCTTCATCTCTCCCCATCATCATCATCATCATCATCATCATCATCATCATCTCCTGTTCCACAACCACAAACATTGCAGTGTTCTCTTAGCTGGTTTCCTTGCCTCCATTCTTGTCCTTACTCTTTATAATTTATTCTGCATTCATTTTCCAGAGTCTTCTTTTAGCAAAGGAAACCACTTGGTCTCCTACCTAAAAATACTCTAATGTCTTAACACTTCTATCTTAGCCAGCTCATTCTGCTATAACAACATATCACAAAGTGAGTAGCTAGTCAACAGAAATTTATTTTTCACAGTTCTGGAGGTTGGGAAGTCCAAAATCAAGGTGTGGGACAATTTATTACCTGATAAGGGTTTGCGTCTTGGTTGCAGAAGGCTGTCCTGTTAAGTCCTCGCCTGGCGGATAGAGAGCTACCAGGCTCTGCGACTTCTTATAAGGGTACTAATTCCATTGATGAGGGCTCCATCCTCACAACTTAATTACCTCCCAAAGCCCCCACCTCCAAATACCATCCCATTGGGGATTAGATTTCAACTTGTGAATTTTGAGGAATCAAACATTTGGTCCACAACAACTGCATTTCAAATAAAACTCCAAATTCTTACCTCATTGCACGAAGCCTACGTCTGAGACTTCATTTCCCACCACTGTCTGTTTTGTTCATTAAGCTCTAACACACTGGCTTTATTTCAGATTTTCAAAGAAACCAAGCTAACATTTACTTTGGAGCCTCTACAATGTGCTTTGCATTTTCTGACTGGAATGTTATCTCCTCATATTCACATAGTAATTTACTATCATAATTTAAAGCCCAATCTTGGGAAATGAAGGGTCCTATGACAGCCAATTATAATCCTTTGCACAGCACTTCGCACATTAGTTTGCATATTGTCTACGACCCCTCACTAAAATGTAAGCTACATGAGAGCAAGAAGACCCCGTTTTATTTTGTCTCTACCTCCAAGATCTAAATGAGTGTGTCACATATAATGGTTTCTCAGTAAATACCTGTTGAAAGAAAGGAATGCAAAAATAACAATACCCTGTTAATGAATATTCTATCCATTCTAATATAAAAAGTATGCCCAGGTCAGCAGTCTATAGTATAACAGAGTCACACAAAACCGTATTAAGACAGTATTTCTATGCCTCTGCTCACATTAGAGAACTGTTAAAACCTCAGCTCAAAGGCGGGGAAGCCATGCCCTCCTTCCTACCCGTCTCCAGTGTCAGGTCACGTTGTCTGCCCACATTCTCTCCTTGGGCCTGGTCCTTTCCCCCTGTTGAAGGTTTGCATGGAGCTGCTTGTAGGCCTCCTCCCAAGGCTGCCGCCTGAAGATACTCATATTTCTTCTGCTATATGACTCGCTGGTTTATGTGATGGTTTTCCCAGCTCCTGGTGGCACCCTCAGCATGGCTTTCCCTGTTTATCCTTTTGAAGATCCTGCCCTGACACAGGCCGGACAACCAACTGCCCCATTTCTTCTCTCTGTGACACCTTGTAAACATTCATTCCTGCTCTAGGAAATCTCTGTTCCTATCAACAGTTTAGACCGTATTCTTTGTCCTTTGAAACCTTTCTTGGGCCCTAAGCTCTCTACTCACGGAAAGGTCAAGCTAATTGCCAGTCTAATGTCTGCTTGTACTTTTCCTCCCTATTTCCCCTTCTGCTGCAGTTTGAATAGAAAACTTGGAAATTTGCCGATTTGGCCATATGCTTATTTAATTCTTTTATAACATTTGTTTTACAAAAAACAATATTGCCCATAGAGTCCTTTAGACCCTTTTTGTTTACTTACTAGGCACAGTTTATTTCAATGTAAATGAATAATATGAGATAAGGCAAAAAGGGATGCTTGATAAATGGAATATATGGTCATTAGTGTTATTAAGCACAATTAACACGGTAACACCTAACTTTTATATCTTTTTCAAAAATTCTCTGAAAATACCATGAGTTCTCAAAGCTAGAAGTCCTTTTTCACTTTCTTCCTGGGCCCCGCAGCAATGGGTTAGAAACAGAATATTCTGTCAGTCAAGGAATGAGTCTTGTACATGATGTCAAACATCCGATTTAATTTAATTACTCGATCAATATGCCTTTTGAAGTTATGCATACGTTGTCTCGTGGGCAGTTCCAGATTAAAGTCTGTGCTTACAGAAGGCGAGGAGGGAGAAAGAAAAAAAAAGTGGTATCCAGCATCTGATAGCAATTTTCCTTTGATCATGTCAAAAGTAAGATATGCACCAAAGATGTGCTCAGCAGCTGATACCACACAGCCTCTTCCCTCAGCTTATGACTATGGTCTGCGTCTCATGTTCTTAATATTATAGCACAGAAATATCCTCACTCCCTCAATAGAATCCTAGTTCTCTACAAACAGCATCACAAAATATTGTATAATGCCAACAGCACCGATGATTATTTTTGATTAATAAAGAAACTTGCATAACGCACTCCTTTGGGCAAATTATATGCTTCAGGTCCTTACTTTGAAATCCCCAAATTCCAAATAAGAGGGAAATTAGTTTTTTTTGTATCTAGAGATTAGTTTTAGAAAAAAGTATTAAAAAATGAAATTTTATTTCAAAAATGAAGACAAAATAAATCCAAGGAAGATGAGGTAGGTAATTAGCAAAAAGAAATATTAATTTCCAAAATAGAATGAATTTAAAAAATCACAATAGATGGAATTTACATTTAAATTGATTTTAAAGAATATTAGGGAAGGTTTGAAGAGTTTCTTATCTGTTTTAGGCATCAGCAATCAGCGAATAAGTCTGTTTTTAAAGGCCAACCTTGTCTGTCTTCTCAAGTCCCTCTGAGGAGATCTGAGCGCTCTGCCAGCTGGGTCCCGGGCATTGTCTCCTCCAGGAGGGCACCATGGCTTTCTAGAAATCCTTCAGGCCTTCTGCTGCCAGTCATGCGATGAAACTTCTGTAGGCAAAACTGTGACTTATTCTGCCCTCTCCGCTCTTGTCTCTCCATAGCCCTCCAGCGTCTACCACAGTCCTAAACATCAAAGGCTGGATGAACCTGTACTTGTGACAGCTGTGCTATTTTATTTTCAACCAAACACACGCCCTCTTTTTCAAGGATGCAGAACTAAAATAGTTCCTATTGGTTTCAAAAGGGGAATCCACTGGATTAGCTAAGAAACAGAGGTGTTCCCTCTGCTCTGTCCCAGCTGAGGCCTCTCGGGAGCTCTCATTGTCACCCCCAACCGCAGGAACTCACCCCATCACATTGCTGGGTGTTCAGGTTTCGCTGGGTTGGGAGACACTGCAGGCAGAGCAGGCAGGTGGGCAGCCAGGTGATCTGCTGCATTCCGCTGACTGGATCAGGTACGGGGCCCCTCTCACAGGAAGACTGAATGGTGAGGGCATAGGCAGAAAGACCTGTGAGAGAGCTGGCAGCTACTCTAGGTGTTCAAACCTCGTCTCCTACTTTTCACAGTGGGCCTTACTCTGCTCCATCCCAGAGACCGCCGGGCGTTCGCGCTCCTGGACGGCTCACCAGCCCCGTGGCCTGACTGCCTTCCCCAGTCTCACCCAATGCATGTGCCTCTTCCCTTTATTCCTCTTCCAAACCATTCTCTTCCCCTGCTTCTTCTTCTCCATTATTATTATTATCATTATTGTTATTGTTATCATTATTATCACAATACACACAAATGGCATATCAGGAGGAACCTGTTTACTCATAACAACAAAACAAAGCCATTAGCAACATAAGTTATTGTCCTCATTTCTACAAGAAAAGGGCATTCGGCACCTTGGAAATAACTTGGTCTGGTGTTTCCTCCCAGGAGAGGAGAAGGGAAGAGATGTTCACATTTCATCCTGGGAAAAATTACCCTCCCTACAACTAGAAACAGATGACTCCAAAGGCAGCACAGAAAAATGCAAGCAAATTAATAAAAATAATTGACTTTAAAAACAATTAAAAATTAAATTTTCATGACCCATTTTATCTATCTGGACAACCTCAAGCCTGAATAGTTTTTTTGAAAAACCATTCAGATTGAAGTCTAACTAAATTTTAAATTGCAGTAGCCAGTGCTTTTCATGAGCCCTCTGGTCTGTTGAAGACATTTTGATTTTCTAAACACATCGACAATTTGAAGTTTTTCTTCTGTTAGTTCAATGAATTTGTAGTTCAAATTATCATGTATTTATTTGTCGGTATCTTGACGTTGATAACATTTGCAAACATATTCTTTTCACGTTCTTCATAAAAAGTGCCCCAAAATGTTAATTTGATAATCCCCAAAAGCATTCATTTTGCTATTAAATGCTAAAGCTTAATGCAAAAGATATATAGGGAAAATAAAATGTGACATTGTCAGATCAGTCAATAAACATCAATAATTATCAGCCCATGTCAATGTTTTCTCATTTTTATATACACAACTCCCAAGATAACTGCCTTAAGTTTTTCAAATGTTTGCTTTATAATTTTATACGTAATGAGACCACTAACAAGATAAAATTATAGCAAATTCAAATGCATAGATTCTGTAGAAATGAAGTATAGAGGCTTAGTTGTTTGCAAAGAACTTCTCTGTGAAATAAGAACATGGGACTAGATGATTTCTGCATTTCCTTCCAGCTCCTGGGGTCTACGATGATCTTCAAGTATTTTGTTCATATTTCTTTTTGGAGACTAGAGGCACCATTTGTAAATGTCCTGTGGTCTAGTTTCTCAGCTCAGCTTACTCATCTGCAAAAAGGATACCCTATCTTCACTGTCTGCCTCAAGGAGTTTCTGTGAAAATACAGCCTGTAGAAGCACATTATGGACTACAAATGTTTTGCAAATCATGATGATACTTCTACTATCTATGGCACAATTGGCTTAAGAAAGCAGAATTTAGGTGTTAAAGTGTGTGGCATTGAGAATCTAACTCAATTTAAATCTTTGTCTTTTCAATGCCACTGAGCCTGCTACCTACTTGGAAAACAAGGGTGTAAGTACCTACCTTATGAGATTATTGTGAGAATTGAACAGCATAATATATGCAGAGCTCATACCACAAGGCCTTAAACATGATAAGCACTCAATAAACGTGATTAGTTTTTGTACATTCCTGGCTTTGGAAAGCATGCATCTAGGCAGTGATCATGAAACAAACAAAAAAATTAAGAGAAAAGAAATAAGAGAAGAAGCTAAGTGCACTAATTTCTAAGTCTGGCCATTTCCCAGAGATCGTGCCTCTCTCTATCAGTAAGGAAGGCAGAACTGAATAAAAAAGCTGTTTGAATTCTAGGAATATCAGGATTCCTAGAGGAGATCAACGGTCGCAAACAAGTGCTTTTCCGTCTCACTCTTCTAGCTTTGGGGGTTCCTTTGCTATCAGCACTTTTTCCAAGGGGGCATTCTAGACTAGCTTGCGATAGAGCTGGTGTGCATTAGCTTGCCAATTATTAAATTTTCAGGAGTTTTAAGAGCTGGTTGGAAAACTGCAGTTGCTTAAAATCTGCCTAGGTGGAAGTATTTACATGGAGAAAATTGACAAACACCACAAATGACAACTTTTTTGGTCATGGAATTCTTGTTATTTACCAGCACACCACTGGTTTTTCTCTTTGGAAAGGATCCAGGAGTCTTGTGAAGTTAGCCCATATATTGCTCTAGAAGAAAGAAAATCACTTACCTTTTTAAAAAAACATGAAACCAATGCTAGGGTGACCCAGGTATAATGATCTATTCTAAGCTGACAGGCAAACCAGTTTATAGCCTACTGATCAGATCAAAAATACTGAGCAAAACCTATTAAAAAAGAAAATTCAGACAAGAGTCATGTAATGATAAAAGCCAAAGAATTAGGGGTAGCCCAATCAGAGAGGACACCCCAAAAGCGTTCATCTTCTGAACTGGCATCAGACACTAGTAAACTCCCCTCTTGAGAGGCATCGGTGCCAACCTTCATGACTCCCTTGAAATTTCCAGCTCGGAAAAGACAGGTATTGTAGTTCAGACACTGTGATCTCAACTTCATCATAAAAAATAATAATGTTTTCAATAGATTTCATAAATCACTACTAAATGTCCTTTGGTTTCGTGTATGCAGTTGCTCTGAACTGAATGATTCATTGTTGTTAGAGGAATAGGCCCATTGTGGCACCTCCTCATAAGAACAAAGAGGCAATGTGTTGGCAGCATCCTTTGTCTCACAATGTGGAAGCTTATAAAAACTTACACGCTTTTAACGCTAAAAATGTTCCAATTCACCTGTCATCCGACTACATTAAATATTTTAAAAGCAAGCAGTTGAGACACATGCTCTCTCCCTAAAGTGATATTAGTTAATGTATTTAATCTCTTTCAGTATGTATTTTCAAACACAGGAACTGCAGGATAAGCAACTATGGGACCATGCAATATGACATTTCTACAGCTAAAAACAATGGCTTAATGTGGGCCTCAGTCTGCTGATGTGCATGAAAAATGACATTAGGAATCAGTAAAAAGAGATTAAAATCTCACCTTCTACCATTTTCTGACCAGACGATGTTAATTTAGTTACCACAATCTCTTGGCTTCAGTTTCCTGATCCATTAATTTATTCAAGTATTTATATAGAGAGAGGAGAGTTGGACAAAGGCAATTTTTTGATATATGGACTGGAATAAGAGAGGTGAGTTTACATGGTGCACTGAGTCACACAAAAATGTTGGGTCACCAAGTGATAGAGGCATTTCCTCAATAGTTTGATTACAATTTATGAAATGTCTCAGCTGGGTATTGGAAATTCTAAAACAGAATATAGATTCCAGGTTCGAAGTTTCCTTGGAGAAGAGTATCTAAATATGATTAAATAATACTGTCTATTTTTGTAATCATTTATATTATTTCCATTGTTTTTTAGATTGGCCATCATCATGTAATAACCTCTCTGAGACTATATTTCATACCACTTTGTTTCCTGATACCTGGTAACAAAATTATGGTAGAGTATTTCTTCACATCTTTTTTGAACTCAATTTCATGTCTCTTAAGAGCAAAATTGGCAGCACAATGCCTGCATTCATTGGTTTACTATATGTTCATTTGGTTTTTGTATTGTGGCAAAAGACACAGAACAAGAAATGTATCATTCTAACCATTTTTAAATGTATTGTCAGGGGCATTAAGTACATTCACACTGCTGGGCAACGTTCACCAACATCCATCTCCACAACTTTGTTCACACCTGTAGGTGGGATCATATAGTATTTATCTTCTAGTGGTCGCTTATTTCACTTACAATTAGGTCTTCCAGGTCTATCTGTTTGTAACATGTGTCAGAATTTCCTCCTTTTTAAGACTGACTAATATCCCACTAGATGTATATGCCACATTTCGTTTATCTACTCATCCACTGATAAACCCTTGGGTTCCTTGCAGATTTTTGCTATTATGAATAATGGTACTGCAAGCATAGGTATACAAATTTTAGTCTCTGCTTTCAGTTCTTTGGGGCATATACATAGAAGCGAAATTGTTGAATCATATGGTAACTCAGTTGAATTTTCTGAGAACTGCCATATTACATTCTATACCATTTATACATTGCATTATTTTATATTTCCACCTGCAATGCACAAGGATTCCAATTTCTCCACAGCCTCTCCAGCACTTGCTATTTTCTGTATTTTTTATAATAGTCACTTTAATGCATTGAAGTGGTATCTCATTGTAGTTTTGATTTACACTTTATTAATAATTAGAATGCTGAAAATCTTATCATATGTTTATTGATCATTTGCATATTTTCTTTAGAAAAAATGTTTATTCACGTTGTTTGCCTATTTTGGGGGTTAGCTTGTTTGATTTCGGTGGTTGAGTTTATTTCCGAAAACATGACCCTCGTTCTAATGGCAGAGAAACTAAACTAAAAATACTGAAAACTGAACAGTGTTTCTAAGTTATAAATGGAGAGCCATGTGACTATGAAACAACTAGCTCTCTCTGGGAGAGTATAGAAGTTTCGTTAGGGAATTATCATTTGATCTGTTTCTTACCTTGGCATTGATTTGTCTGTGAATTTCACAACATGGTCATTTCAGAGACATTAAGAGGTAAATGGTTACTGAGCCCAAGAAATTATAATAATGCCATTGCTGTGAAAATAAAAAAATAATTATTTTTGTCACACTGGCCTCACTTACATGGATTTAAATAAATAACTAAAAAATGTCTAAATTCTCTCCACAAGCCATACACACCTGAAAATACCATGAAGAATAATGTGAAGAATTAGCATCCAAATTGTTTCTCTTCTCATCAAATGGGAAATAACTATGTATATAGGTCTCTAATCTCCATCCTCAAGATCCTGAAATATTCTTAGAATAGATTAAGCCTGGTGTAGTAACCCACCAGACTAAATTTTCCCAAACTGTGCTGACAAATACTGGAATTCCACAGGTGTTAAACATAAGGAATAATTTTGTGATGTAGTAAAGCACGAGGAAGGGGGTGCTGGATTTAACAAGTCATATACATTTCTTTACTGTAAACCTCAGAGATATTAATAAAATAATGTGCATTATAAATCTTCAGAAAGGGAAAACAGTTGACAATGGTTTTTAAACTTTCTTTCTGTTTGAAATCACATCATTAATTTAGCAATCCTTCCCTTCTTCATATTTTGCCTGGCACCCAGTAGGTCTTCAATCAGTGTTATTGGAATAGCTGAATAACATTCAGGCAGGGTGAAAGGCAAAAACAGCACTCAGACAGGCATACAGCACTGATTAGAAAATGTCTTACTTCTGCAAAAACACCTAGTACAAGGAAAGAGAAAGCATATTCTGGGGAGTAATATTAAAACCAGAAATATACGTTTACCAGAATATTATTTTAAGTTGAGAATGGGGTGATGTTGAGTAGATTTTCTATGGTCTAGATCATTGTCTCGGTTACTTGCTACCTTTTAATAACAATGGCCTCATGGATTGAAGGGAGGAAATTCTGTCTTAGTTTCATTTGCCATTCCTTTATTTCACTAGAATATGATAAATGATTACCCTTATCTTAAGACAAATATACAAACATTATTAATGATTAATGAAATAAACTACTCAGCCTTTTAAATTATCCAGGCATCAGATTTGATTCTGTGACCTTCTAATGCAGGAAATTTGAAGAGGTAAGCTAAACTCCATCTGAAACAATCCTTTTCTCATTTTGCTGTACATTTAATGACCTTTAATTTCATCTAAAGTCATCCTGTTCCCATGATCTGGAAAATATCTGCACAGAGAACACTGAAGGCTTTTCACTATATCTGTTGAACTCTTGAGACGAGCGCTGAACGTCCAGGCAGGAGTTCTTCATGGTTACAGACATCGCAGTGGACCCATCAATCTGGAAATACTTCCACTCCCCCTACACACTGGGTACTTGCTTATATCAATATCAAGCTGCTCTCTCATTTACACCTTCTAGTGTTTCCCTTTTGCCCTCAAGTAAAGTTCAGCCTCTCTAACATAGATTAGGAGGAAATTCATGGTTATCTCATGGACTCATCTCTCCATATTCCCCACTCTCTATCTAGGTTCCAGCTGTATCAAGTTTCTGTAAAGGTCCTGAGTAAGCTAGTTTCTATCTCATCTCTGTATCTCTGTAAATGCTGTTTCCTCTATCTGCACGACTTCATTCTCAGTACCCTCCTTCCTCTTTACCTTTCAGTTTTCTTTAGCGTCATTGTCCACTGGCAACTCCATATTGACCCCCCTTTAATAGGTAAGGAGCTCCTCCAATGAATTTGAAAAACACTGTTTTTGTCTGTTATACCACTTATCGATTGCATTGCATTCCAAATGGCCTATGTACTCAGCTGCTTCTCTCATTAGACTTGAAAGAGGATCAGCACTGGTATGTGTTCTCTCTCTCTCTCTCTTTCTCTCTTTCTCTCTCTCTCTCTCCCTCTCACACTCTTTCTCTAATATCTTTACCTGTAAGGTCTAAGGTAATATCTACTTGATAGAAACTACACAGAAATATTTGTTGAAATAAGGAATAAAGAGACATAGACATGTATTATTTTAATAAATAATTGCATGCTTATATGTGAACTGTTTAAAAAGTAGTGACTATGGTGGGCAACATCCCTGAACTCATGCAAGTTACATTCAAGGGGAGAAGAGATAAAAAACATGGTTCCAAATACATATGTAATGTTCTGATACCTCTGTTCTGTAAGGGGAAAAATAGTAGTCAATAGGTGGGCAGCCTGGCCGGGTGTGGCTCAGTAGTTGAGCGTCAACCTAGGATCCAAGAGATTGAGGTTTGATTCCTGGTCAGGGCACATGCCCGGGTTGCAGGCTAGACAGTTGATCAATGACTCTCTCATCATTGGTGTTTCTATCTCTCTCTCTCCTTCTCCTTTCCTCTCTCTGAAATCAATAAAGATATATTAAAAAAAAAAAAAAAAAGAGGTGGGCAGATCCTCCCGTATATAGTATGGAACTATAGAAAATAAACCTGGAAAAGAAGCAAAATATATTTTCAAATACAAATACAAAATATAATTTTAAAAAATAAACAGGTATATTTCAAATAAAGAGAAACCATGTAGTTGTTCAGAAAAAAACAAAGAGACTATGATATTGAAAAAGTTTAAATAGGTCATGGTGCTAACTGAAGTGGATTAATTTCAAGGGAATAAAAATATGCTACCTGATCACCAAAATACATTCTCTCTCCATCTGGAACACATTATTAGACTAATTATCCAGCCTCTCTTATTGTTAGGCGTAGCTGTAATGAAATAGGGTGTGTGCCTTCCAATCTCTCTTTCTGTTTCTGCTGGCTGGATGCACACTGCAGTGAAATTGTAGGGGATCATGGAGCCACAATATAGAAAGAACCTGGGTCTCCAAAACATTGGTAAATTGAAATCTGCTTCTCAGTGAAGAACACCTAAGGTTGATACATGAGCAAAAAATATTTTCTACCTTTCATATTTTAGAAATCAGAACAGTGTAGTACAGAAATTACTATTATAAACTTCAAAGTAATCCTTATTACTTTCAAATATATATATATTACATTTTCTCATTTAGATATTGCAAAGACTTTATTTTCATTGAAGATATTGAGATTACCGAGTTTTGTCTGTAAATATACTTCTCAATCGTAATGTATTATTTATAGTTCTTTGGAACTATTTGTTATCCAGAAGAAATCATAAAAAGTAAATAATATGCATTAATATGTATATATATATAGATCCATGTACACCATAGATATCAATAGAAACTTTCAAGTAAATGTTGAAATAATATAATGCTTTTAATACTATAGAAATTTAAGTACATTAGCAATCTTAACTGGCACATTTTGCAATGTACTTGGAATATCTACCATCACAAAGTGATAATCACAGGCTAATCATTTTATAGGTGCCTGCAGAGCTCTTACTCCAACATCTTCTGTTAAACTCATCCAGCTCCAAGGAATACAGCCCTAGTTATTTAAAACATTCTCCACATGGTTTTATATGAGTATATTCCAACGGGAATTTGAGTACTAACTGTTGTTCATTTTTACATTCTGCACATTCTAAGCACATACAAGAGTTTAGTTGGATTTAAAAGAATATTTATTTTTTCTCTTATAGCTTAAAGCCCTTACATCTACTTGACATGCTTTGGAGATGGTGAAATCATGAGGCCTGTAGAAATTAATTACAATTGAAGACTCAACCAAGCCTCTTTAAAAATCCAAATGGTGTTAAGTAGAAATTTATAGGTAGAAAGTCCAGGATGTTGATCTGGGCTGGATAACCTGATTATTCTATTCACTGCAGGACTAGAAAAAAGAAAACAGATTAACTTGACACCATTGGTCTGAAAAATAGTAATGACTAGTAGGTAACCTTGGATTTGGACATCTTACCAATTAGTCCTAAGCAAAGCTAGGGAGGGCAAAGCCAGCAAACCAGTGGAAAGGCTACTAGATTGCCTCTCACTGCAACAACAATAAACAAAAAAACTAAATAAGCAAATCAATTAAAAGTTTGATTTTAGTTTATTTGGACTTGTGACTTTCATATGTGACTTTTCCATTCCCAAATCCTGACATAATCTTACCATAGGAATCCCATGAAGCATCTGGTTGCAGTAGCATGGACACATGCCCAGTTCTGAACAGAAGTGAAATATGGTACTGTTGTTTGCTTGTTTTGTTTTAGACTATGCCCTAGGAGTGGAGCTCTTTCTTCTTGTAACTAAAGGAGTACCTAAAACTCAGGGATTTTATAGTTAACAAACAAGGTCATCAAAATTGCATAACTCATAGATACAGAGAATAAACTGATTGATGGTTGACAGAGAGGAAGATAATTAGGGTACTAGGTGAAAAAAGTGAAGGAATTGAGAAGTACAGATTGGTAGGGGATGTGTAGGAAATATGGTCAATAATATTGTAATAACTATGTAAGGTGTCAAGTGGGTACTGGAAATATCAAGGGAACACTTTGCAAAGTATATGATTGTCTAAACACTATGCTGCACAACTGAAACTAGCACAAAACAATATTGAATGTAAACTGTACCTTAAAAATTAAAAAAAACGCATTAAAATTATATAAAGTGTCCAAGGGGATGAAGAATTTTTCTTATATTCAACCTACGGACCCTGACTAAAATATAATGCCATCTACTTGCATACACAGCATAACAATTTAATCCAAATCAAACTCTAATATCAGAATAGAATTATTTTCATGTGTACAACTAGACATGAGGCGCATAGTCTTCATAATAAGATAATAGTGTATATCAACACAATATACACGGCCTACCTATTATTGCTGGGCAATTATGATTAACTCACTTTTTATTAATCTTCCACCTGAAGCACAGCTGTAATTACTGATGCCATAGTATTCTCTCATTTAAAATCGAGGCAGCTGTCATGTTTACAAAGATGCCAAGGATGATACAAAATTCCTTGCAACCTTGCTTCGCTTTGACAATTATTCTTCCTCTGTACGACTGCCACCCGCCACATTAGATAAGGTTAGAAGAAATAAGCATTTGCATTTGAATAATGCCATCTTTGTGTTCTTTCTCTATTAAAAACTCACAATACTCTTGAAATATACAATTGTATTTGAATGGTTATTTATGGATTACAAGGCATTGTTGACTTAAAAAAAAGCCCCTATTTTTACATCTAAATGTGCTGAAATGTGTTCAGATTGAGCACATCTGTTAGAAGAGTTAGATAGGGACCTTGCTGCGTTCCTCCGTTGTCTAAACCAGCACACTGGCGCTTGAAACAGAACTAAATAAGCTTGCTTGATTTTCTTTTGTCCCAGGAGGAGGAGAACTTCTGATTACTCCTTTGGGAAACAGGCAAATTTGTTCTGTCTGCAGCTAGAAAATGAAGGCTGCACACCATTCAGAAACTGTAATTCAGGTTCATGCTTCGGATACATAAGAATGTGTGAAACACAAACAAATCTAAAGGCTTCGTCACTAAATCCGAGAGATGTCCATTTGGGAACAACAGCTTGTAAAGGAATAGAGATAATGTATTCCCGTGTTTGCATAAATGAGCTTTCGAAGTAGGTGCAGAAAAGGAAAGTATGAGGTAAAAGCAAATTTCAAACAACCGTGACGCGAGGGTAAAAATGAATGGGGACCTAAGGGGCAAATAAAAATGAGATGTTTCACTCTGGATAGAGAGAATCACAGGTTTCCGGTCCTCCTGTACCTCACAGTTACATGGATGACTTCCAACTCCTACATTCAATGGGGCAGATTCCTGGGTTCTGAGCATCAGAGGAGCAGGGAATAAAACTGTGTGGAGTAGGGGTACAGCTTCAAGAAGCAGAAGCGAAACCCCAGTTCTATTTCACGCCCTCCCCTGGCCTAGCTTCTGGGTAAAAACCGTCTGCTTCAAAGAGAAGATAAGAAACATTGGTTAAGAGTTTGAGATTCAAACGCAGCAGATCTATTGATGCACCAGTGGAAATATACTGAAACCTTTCCAAAGCACATGTGCTTACTTGCTACTCATTTCTTCAATAAACCTGTCTCACATCTATGGATTACCTTTCTACTATTCCTATGCCAATATGTCTTATGTACGGTTGTCTTTATTGGGATATTTGCTTGTTTTGTTTAAGCATGCCACCTTAAATAACAAAAAACTTTGCTAATGAATAGTTTATGTTAATTACTTTTATGGAGTTTATATTTAAAATGTTAAATATAGATATATATATGCAGCCTATATATATGTGTGTGTGTGTATATATATATATATATGGCTGCCATTATAGCCTATGTACATATATATCATGTATGCGTATGTATAGAATTTATATCTACCTATGTACATATATATCATGTATGCGTATGTATAGACTTTATATCTATATGTGTGTGTGTGTGTGTGTGTGTGTGTGTGTGTGTGTATATATATATAATATAATGGCAGTAATTTTGATGGTGATGGCAATGATGGTGGTATCCTGCTTATAATGTTGGCAATTGGTGATGGTTAGGTGGAGGAGATGGTGGTGTTATCAGCTTACTTCTCAGGATCCATTTTATAAACAAAATATTATTTCAGTAAAAAAAGATAATTGGACAAAATAAATAAAAATGAGAAAATTGTATTTACCTGAACTGCTACAGGGAGAATTTTATGCTATTGAAAAGAAAACTCTGATAAATCACTTGACAGAGAAATAAGATTCCCAATGTTTATACTAGAGATGGCTAGAGGAGAGATCTGGTGAGTGAACAGATAATTTGGGTGCAGGAACTGAACTTGACACATGAGTAAGTTCTGCTAGGGCACTTTCCATAAACCTCCCCATACCACACTCAGTTGCTTATCTGAATAAACTTTAGCCAAATAGTTAACATAATTTTGAAGCTTAGATACCTTATTTGCTTTTCCATAACATAAATAATTAACTTGCTCAGTGTGTTCTTATGTCTCATTTCAGCCCAAATTACCATCAGTCTTTGGATGTGAACAGTTCTCAATGTTTTTTCTTCTTCCACAAAGGAATACAATACAGGGACAATACAGGGTTTTCAAACAGTTGGATTAAAGTGAGGCCCTGGCTCCTGGGTGACTTTTCATGAGTAATCAGTTTGCCCTCTATCTTTTTGGGCTTGTGGCATTTTCTGTGATGGCCAAATAATGCAATAAGATTAAGGTCTGGGGACCTGTAAAGAAAATGCAATCTGCATTTATTGCTTTGTTACAATCTCCCCCTGCAGTGTAGAATGTTTCTGCCACACAAACTGTGTGCTGGGAATCACATTCCATCAGACAGTCTGTGGTGCACTGTCTTGGGGTGCGGCATGTGGCACTCCCCTGGTTTGAGTTAGTGTCTTCATTTGCTATCAACACGAAGTCATCATGAGCTTCGGGGTCACTGGGAGACCCTAAAGCAGCATATTAAAATTGTAATTGCAGCTATTCTGTGAAGGAGCTTTTCCTGTTCATAATTTATAAAAAATGTGGTAACAGATGTTGGCAGTCATTCTGCAACCCGGGTCCTCCTGACACTGTGTGTGGACTGGTATCATGTCTGGGTGACAACTGCTTGTTGGTATAGCACTTCGTCGTTGAAGTGTGGCCTCTTCATGACTGCAAAGAAAAAGAAAGATTAAAATACCTTTTTTTTTAATTGTAAAATGCAAAAGAAAACCCCTGCAAATATGGAGAGCGAGTATGTTCATCTTGTAAAGCCCTGGTACACACCATCTCTCAGGGAAACAATTTCAGGGGGGCTAATATTCCCAGTGGCCGTCTAGGGCAGGAAATTGAACCAAGTCTCTAGAGTTCTACTGTCAATTCATCAGGATAAATAAGAGGCTGCAATCCAGCATGTTCCAGATGAGAAACAGGCCCTAGGGTTCTTCTGCCGTATTTCATTAGCAACCTTTCTGATCACAGGGTAATACCCAAAGAAAAACATGTATGTCATATAATGCAATGAGGGCCAAAACAGGTGGTCAGAAAGAAAAAGAGAAAACCCTCGATCAGAGTTCTGACTGCTGTAGTTTATGTGAAAAAATAAAACTTGAATACAACATAGTCTATAATGAGTTAATATATAAGAGTGTTAACTTTTTATTGGATTGTTTATTATTAGATGTCAACAGTTAAACATTTTAGATAGAGAATTTTGGATGTTTCCATCATTTTGTAATCATTAAGTGGCCTATAAAATATAAATATTTACATTAAGCATTGGAGGAAAGACAGCAACGAAGGGAAGGGCACAATCTTTGAGTCCATCCAGTAGTAGAAGGGATTTGTTGTATGTAGTCTGTACTGGGATAGGCATGCATCTGACTTGGATTACCAAGCTTCCAGGTCCCTGCTGAATATATCCAATATATATTTTGCTATCAATGAGTAAGCCTTTTTCATCTTATTAAGTCCCAGTTTTCTCATATTCAAAATGAAAAATAATTACAGTCATATTATTATTGTATATAGACTTACTCTGAGAACAAAATTAGCTACGTTTTGTAAAAAATCCAGTTTTAAGCTATAAAATGTTGTTCAATTATATGACACAAGTACGAAGCCGCACTGGTTATTTCAGAGGAAGAAATTTCCCGGGAGGAAGCAGACCAGGAAACGGAGATCTGTTGTGTTCACAGGCACAAGAAAACCACAGAAATGAGGAAGAACATTCAGAAATGTATCCTGGGGCCATTTTATTGAGAACCTGGAATACCAACTTCTGATGGCTTTTGAGTTGTGTTAAAAGGAAATAAGCTAGTGATCACTGGCAAAAATAGGCTTTACTAAATTAATTTCCAAGTGGCTGTGGCCTGATTTAGGAAAGAATTCACAGATGTAGAAGGGAAGAGGAAGACAGATAATCCCAGAGCTCAGTGTCTCAATGTAGAAGGAGATCGAAAATGGGAGAATGAGCTTCTTGCCTACACTAGGTTACCCAACAGAAATAAAAAAAACTAGCAAGAATAGTTGTTGTAGATGAGATTATCCTGTCTAA
Source organism: Miniopterus schreibersii (assembly GCF_964146895.1). Classification (NCBI taxonomy): domain Eukaryota; kingdom Metazoa; phylum Chordata; class Mammalia; order Chiroptera; family Miniopteridae; genus Miniopterus; species Miniopterus schreibersii. The sequence goes on from NC_138101.1 coordinate 188,915,752, forward strand.
TCTCAAATTTTCCAAAGAGAGTATTTTTTATGTTTTGCTCAGAAGAATTCCAGTAACTTCCTGACATGTAAGTTCTAAGATTCACACACACACACAAAGGCAATTAAATTTCAACAAATGGAAAAATTTCATTGAAAAGGATTATTAACAATATAATACCTCAGGATTTCTCATCCGCTGTGTGGTCTTCTGTATTGAAAATATTTAATGGGTTTTAAGAGACCACCCAGAGTTTCAATTATTTCTTCCCTGACTGCTTCCATAACTGTAATAATATTTACATTTTCTTCCTGTTTTATTTTGCTTTATTTGAATCTGGATTCCTGTGTATCTAAAACATCCTCATAAATTGGGGTTCATTGAATTATATAGGAGGGGTGTAGACAATGAAGCCAATTCTACAAGACCCAAACTTTATATGTATTGCATAAATGATTGTAGAGCAATCTATGTAGTATCATCTGCAGATAGGTTGGTAAGGTTTATTATATCTTTTGCATAAAAACTTCTAAGCAGTATAAAGTAATTACAACAACCAATGGTAAGTTCAACTTAACCACAATTATAAGGACCCATTGGTCATTTTCAGAAGTAAATTAATTAAGGATAACACATTTTCTCTCTCTAAATACAAAATTAAAGTATCATGAATGGCAAAATCTCCAAGGTATTTTTTTAGATTGATTCATTTATTCTCTAAAATCTACTGAGTAATTTAGAAAAAAATATCATTAAAGTATAAGATTTCCTGAATATAAAACTTTCAATGAGTCTAGTTGTGTTGTTTTTATAGGTGCTCTAAGACTCCAGTATAAAAAATTTAAATATTTCTCAATTTATTGCATAAATCAGCAAATAAAATTTTGCAGTAGCTAAGGATTATGTTTGTGTCCTTAGTTACAAATTCCTTTCTTTGATAAAAAAAAATCCTTTCTGTGATTTACAGAATAGAGAACAGAGTTTTCATAGAACAGACACAGAGTTTAGCAATATATTCTTATAAGGATTCCTGTAAATCTAGATTGTACCAACCAATAATTCTCTTCCATTCTCAATTATTTTACTAAATACCTGATTTTTGAAGCCAAAGCTATATCTTTTTAGAAACAGACCATCCTTTAAAGCTGAATTTCAGACTCTAAGCTAATCGATGTGTTTCCATTGATTTCCATGTGATGACAAGTACATCATTTCAATGTTAAAAAAGTGATTTGAGAGCCTTGAAAATGTGTCTCTTCTGTATTTGCTATTCCAAGTTCTTCTCAGCAGAGTTAAGCATTTCATAAGTGCCAAGTATTGCTCTTGAGCACCGTAATTAACAAGCAAATTCTGACTTGGAAAACTTCACATTTTTATGAACTGAAATACTTAAAAAAATTATTTTTAATTAAGAGAGAGTTAAATCATCTCAGACTCTGAACTTAGCCAATGTCATATATTTAATCTTTGGAAAAATGTCCTGCACACACATGAAAGTTTTTAAAGACAATTTTACATTTTGAAAGGACAATAAAACCTGTTTTCTTAATGTTGTGACTGGTGGGTGAGGGTGGACATGCACTACAACATCTCACAAATCAGAAACGCCTAGAAAATATATCTATTGCACTAGCGCTGACATAGAAATTAGAGACCAAAGACATTTCTTAATTGTTGCTTTTGAGAATTCCTACTGTTTGCAGGAAAATAAAAAATGGGGGAAAAAAACCCACAAAAAACAAAGAATAAAAAACTCATCTCAAGCATTGAGCTCATTTAGCTCATTGGCTAAAGCTCATCTCAAGCAAAAATGGCTTTTTTTGGTTTTGAGTAGGGGTGAGGGTGAGGCTAGGCCACGAAGAAGCCCGTCTACAGCAGCACGAATCACTGTGAAGGGACCAGAGTTTCTAGCCCAGGGTCTGTTTGCCCACATCCTTCCCTGCAGGTTACGATTCCCACAACTGTCAATGGAAGGCAGAGGCAGGACACTGGGTAGGTGGTGCAGACAGGTAAGGGAGGGAGGGGATCCCAGAATGTCTCTCCCCTTCCTGTCCTTCTTAGGCGACAACTCTCACAGTGACTACATCTCCTCCAAGGCTCCAGTTCCCAGTGGACAGGCCAAGGTGTGGCCTCAGCTTCCAGTTCTGGTGACACCTTCTCCTCCCACTGTCCCTCCAGTGCAAGGATGGTGATAACTTCCTGCTGTTCCAACACCACCCGCTGTTGACTTGTAGGCTCTTTTACCACTTGGTTAACCAATTCCCTGTGTCCCAGTAATTTCTATTGTCTTGCTGAACTCTGGTGCATTCTTTTTCAGATGTCTAATTTCTTAATGTATCATCTGTATAGTCTCTAATATGCTTTTCTTAGCACAGACAGCATTTCCAGTGTATTTATAATGGTAGCTAATCTACACTAAAGTTTTTCGTTCATATATGTCAATTAACATGAAAATTTTAGTGCTTGATATTACATTTTGAATTCCTGTATTTTTGTAACATTTTCTTTAGATGCCAGGAAAATTTGTTCAGATTCTTTTGTATTGAAGTTGTGGGGAAGACCTAAAAGAAGTCAACATTGGCAGCTACTGTTATGTGCAAAGAAGAAAGAAAAAGTAGGATGGAAGACAGGGAAAAAAGAAGAATATAAAAATAAAGGTAAGAAATCTTTTAGAAAGACAAAAAAATCCAACTAATATCTATGTATTGACACAGAGCTAGCCAAGTTCACAACTAATGAAATATTATAACTAGGCTACAGAATTGGAGAGTCAATTCAATATAAAAATCGCATCCAGTTTATATGTATTCTCTTCTCTCAATCTGTATCAGCACTAGGAACTTGTCATCCAGAATCCTTTTTAGACTTTCAGAACATGCCAGCACTTGAAATAAGAATGATGCCACTGGAGATGATTAATGAGCTTCAATAGGGAGAAATACAAAGATACTGCTGCTTGGTATGTTGGTGTGTGCACATGTGTGTTTATATTTATGTCTATCATAACAATGTGAACCATGATCATCTAACATTTATCAGGGCTGATAAAATTTTCTACCAAGTAGTGTAAAGAAATTGGGGAAGCTATTTTAAATATAAATAAAATGGGTGTGAGGAAGAGAAAAATACTGAAATACAAGATTAAACCTCAACCTAGATATGTGCGTGTGACTGGGAATCAAACCCCCAACCTTTTGGTGTACAGGATGACACTCCAACCAACCGAGACACGCGGCCAGGGCATAAGTAATGATTTTAAGTAGAACTAGAGCTAGGGGAAATTCTCTTCTAAAATATCAAAAAATGAAATGACTATATATAAGAGTGAATCTATCTTTAGACTATTTTTCTGTTCCATTAATCTCCTTGTTGACTTAATTAATCTAGCTTTATAATAAGTCTTAAACTCAAGTTTGGAAATAGTCCAACTCTGTTTGTCTTTTTGAAAATGGCTTTGAATACTCCATGTTAATTTTGGAACCAACTTGTCATTTTCTTAAAAAAAAAAAAGAGATTTCTGAGCTCTTTGTGATTAATGTTTTTAAAAGATTACTCTGACTTCCATATAGGGAATGGATTAGAGTAAGAATATAGTAGGGAACCCAGATTAGCACAGTGGTCCAAGAGAGGGTGACCGAGGCCTGGCCTATAGGGTAGCAGTGAGATGGACAGGAGTCGATGGGTTCAAAGTAGGCTTTACAGTGCATCCAATGAAAAGGAGTCAACATTGAGAGTATGAGAGCATGGTTTAAGGCATTTATGAATGTAATTCAAATGTGATGTCACAGGCAACGATGTAAATTTTGGATTCACCCGACATACAAATTTAAACTGCACAAATCATGATTGTATGAGACATGCATGGGACTACATTGTTTAATTATTGGGGAAAAGTGTGACATGCTATTTTGGGAGATGATAGGAGGCTAAATGAATTAGTCTGCAATGGAACCTTGAAGTTGGATTTTCAAGCATGATGATCTGTAATTATAACACTCATTCTGTAAACCTATTTAATCAGTCGAGGTGTATAATAAGCCAAGATGTCACATATGCCTTGTGAATACATTTTACTAAGGGTGAAAATCAGTGCTAAATGAGTTTGAAGCCTGATGTGGTAATGGGTAGGGTGGGTGGCTAATCCTTAAATTAAAAGAATCATGTTAAAGAAGTAAAATTGGCCTCAGCTGAGGTAAAAGCACCAGTGCCTGAATTCAGAATCTCAGAATCCCTTCTCCTTCTCCTTCTGTGTGTGTGTGTGTGCAATAAGTCAATAAATCTGTTTAATCAAAAAAACAGCATGCTGGAAATGTTAGCTCTAATAATTTCCCTACATGTAAGCTTCTATAGCAAAATACTGAAAAGGAAAAGTTATAAAAGAGATTCTTTTCTAAAAATTTCAAGAGAAGAAAGAAGCTTAACCTTTTGACCAGTTCTAAAAAGCTGAGTTTATATGCGTGTCATTTGACAAAGGAAGGGGAAATTATTAGACATAAAATCTTCATTCATTAGACATACGTTATATGAGCATGTCCCATGTACACTATACAAATTCCCACTTAATGACCTCATGTGTAAACACTCCAATTAATCTCTTGCTCCAATGCCTTCCTTTTTCCTAGACTTTTAACAATTGGAGGTCCATTATAAACATCTTCTTTATGATCCTCTTACCTGTATCTCACATAAATGTCAGAAGTCATAGGAACAACCTACAAGCGAGAGCATTTCCAATAAATAATACTCTAGGTCAGGTATTTTTCTAGTCCATTGGGCTAAAGTTCTGAGGGATGGGGAGAAGTTTAATAGGGCTATGTTCTCTTAGACATTCATAAAGGCCAGGAATAAATCCATAATAATTACACGTTGGGGAGCTATAAAGAAACACTTTGGTGCATATAAGGCCTACAGTTAGAGAAGTGCCACTAAAACACCGTTTCCTGTTTGGAGAAGGATTTGCTCACAAAATCTTTCCATATAGAAGTTCATGATAAAATAGGAGTGTCATACCCTGTCTTTGAGTGACATCCCCAAGTATAGTTTAACAACGTATGGAGGATTTTCATGCAGGTGAGGAGGTAGAAAGAAAATGAAATAGTTTGGAAGTTGGATGATTAACCAAGGGTTACATTTATAGATATTCTATCATTTTAACCCAGGCTGTTAAAAATCTTTGTATAGTGTACACCAAACTGTGTAGCATGCTGTGGCACTTTGAAGAGAAGTGATAAAACTGGACCTGCTTTCAGAGAGTCTACCACTTATTTAGGGAGCCTGCTACACATAGAGCTAAAATCAAAATAATGCAGCATTTCCTTAACTTTTGAGCATGTGGCTGACTAACCAGCCTCTCCTAAGGCCTTTATGAAAGAACCATCATTTCACTCTGTTCAGTGATGTGTCCTGTTGAAAGATCTGCTTTCTCAGACCATCTAGAACCTGGGAGCACCCATGTGACACATTTCCAGCCTTTGAGATGTAAGCAAAAGCATCCCATATAGCTACCTAGAAAAGTCATGTGTCAGTGATGAAAATGAATACATCCAGTCGGGGCAGCTTTTTGCCATTTGCTTTCTTTATCTCCTTCCTTTCTGAAGTATGGATGCCGTACTTGGAAATGGAACAGCCATCCTGGGACAAAGAGAACAAAAGACACAGGCCCAGAGGGGAAGAATGGAAAATAGGAGAAATCTCTTACCCCAGTGCCATCATGAGGTCACCTTCACAGCTCTGGCCTGCCTGCCTTTGGGCTTCTTCTTATGTGAGGGAAATATAACTGTCTATTTGGTTAAATGTCAGACAACCGAATCCAGTCCTAACTGCCAAATATGTTATTAAAGTTAACATATGAGTCATGTCACTAATCCTAATAAATTCTTCCAATTCTTTGAGCACAATTTCATTTCTTTCTCAGCCCTACTGGAGTCACAGTACCCACTTTTCTGATGAGGAATTTGAGATGATTCTCGGAGGTTGTGTCTGTCCTGGGACCACACAGATAGCTCATGAAAAAGACAATATTTGCACTTGCCTACTTAAGCATATCCCCTTATCACTTCAATATCAATATCAGTGTTTTCCTTAAAATCTATTAGCTAATGTTATATTCTATTAAAAAAAAGACTTTTCCTTGTGTATGTCTTATGATTCTATAATATACTTGGGCTACAATATCTTACTCAAAGTTCACAAATTGATAATGGAAGTAAGAATTTGTTATTCATGTTTTACAGCTGCAGAAGTTGAGTTTCGACGGAGGCGGAACCCGTCTATGCCCTCTGACCTCTAATTTAGTGCTTTTAAGGGCCTAGTTCCACAGTGCACTCTATTTTCTCTTCTGTCTCTCTCTTTCCCCAGGGGGACTCTCTCTCTCTGAACCTGAACATAATTTGTTTGGGACGGTGAGTCAGCTCTGAGGATCCAATGCCACGTTGGTTGTGTCTTTGTCTCCTACTGCACTGTGACCAGGACACTGAGGCCTGTTCCCAGCCAGCTTCAGCCTCCTGCCGCCCCTGCACCTCAAGCTGATGAAATGGGGGGAGCTCATCTGTGTGTACCCAACAACTGAATGTCGTGACACTCAGATGCGTAGAAGGGAAGCAGAGTCATGAGGGCTGCAACAGTGCCAGCAGAACATGCAGATGAAAATGCTGGGCGACATCTGAGAAGGCTGTCTTGGGTATGTCTAGAGCCTTCCAAGGTGAGTCTGAGGTTTGCTGGTGGCCTGTCTCAGTTCTTCCATTTTGCCAAATGTGTTCAGTGGGTTTGGAAAATGAAATATTTATGCACCATGTTCGGCCTGCCAGCCTGATTGCCACAATCCACCCTACAGAGGCACAATGTTGGATAAACAGGAAAGCTTTCATCCTGCCCACCTGCTGGGCGCCTTTCTCCAAGGCTGAGTCAACACACAGCAATGGTTATATGATATATTTGAAAGGATAGAGCATGGGGGTGATCTTTACCAGATTTATTGGTCAAGGGGGGCTTAGGGTCTTCCAATGTTCTGCATATATAATGTAGCATTACTCCAATTCAAGAATTAATGATATATACACTTGTTTAAAATCTAGACTTAAGTAAATGTTACAGAAAGTTTGTGGGTTACTATAAATACACTGGGAGGGAGGGATTTCATGCAGTTTTAGGATAATTTAAAACCAAGCACAAATTTAAATTAGGACACACAGTTCATACGGTGTGAGGGCACACTTTGGTCATTACTTTCAGATTTAGTTTTTACTCCTTTTTTTAAAGAAAACACATATCTTTTCTGTTGTTCCTCAGTGGGCACCAAAGCATCTGGAGTCAGTTACATTTATTTGTGTTTTATTCTAACTGAAATGGCTTAGCTGAAAAGTATTTAAAAATGTTTTTAAGGAAAAATAAAACTGACTTGAGACTCACATGCCAGATTTTAGCCCAGAGCAAAGTGTCATAGCTGATTCTTAAATGAAATGGAAACACTGACAGGCTCTGGATCCTGGCAGGGTAATCAGGATTACAGGTACAAACAATAGCTTAAGCTAATAATAGAGAACATTTTCCACGTTTTGTTATTAAAGGTCCCTCACGACAAACAAGCTTTCTAAAGGGTCTCCAAGAAAAGTTTTCTTAAAAGATAAAAAGTCGAAATTCAGCCAATTTTCCATTGCAATAAAATATGATTCCTCTTTTGTTTTCATAGTGTTAGGTGTGTGGGTTTTTTTTGCAAGTCTCAGAATATTAGAATATGTATTTCTGGATGTTAGGCTTCTATTTAAAAGAGACCCTGTTGGCATCAATAAAAAGGAGGGGGGGGGCATTTAAAAAGATGTTACCAACATTCCTTTTAATGCAGGTTAGATGTTTACAAGATCTTTTAAAAGTGAGTATTTTTATGAAATATCCCTTACCTCACTAGTTTCCCCTACTGCTTCCACTTATAATATGATTCCTTAGTGTCTGCATTTAATTGAAATTCAGAGCATGTTGCCGTTGTAGTTTGTATTGATTTGAAGTAGCCGCATATTATTGTTTAGTTGTTTGGCTTTGTTTTTATTATTAATGTTCGTCATAGAGGGAAATGTAAAACCAGGCAGGAGGTTGAGTGCATGGACTTGGGAGAGGGGAGCAGTGCTTGGATCCTGGCTCAGACCCTCCTGAGCTTCCCAATGCGGGCAGTGTTCTAATTTTTTAAATGCAACCTAAAATAGTAGCTAAATCAAAGGGTAAGTCTGGAAATGAAAGGAGATGAGGGGCTTAACACAACTCCTGGCTTAAGGCAAGTGCTTTATAAAGCTTAGCTGGAATCATTTACTGTGTAATTTTTTTTAAGTAGCATATAACATAATTTCCCCTCATCGAGCACCAGTTAGCCAACTGTTATGAACGAAGTGTTTATCGCTACTGTTTTACCGAGGAATTATTATCATTATGAATTTCTGTACTTGCGAAGGACTGTTTCGGGCCTGTGCCAAAAAAACCCACTGTATTATCACAGTTTTATAAGATGCTTTGAAAGCTAATTGTCTGAGTCCTCTCATCTTGTTGGCTTGTTTTAATAAGTGTGTTGACTCTTATAGGCCCATTTACTCTTCTGCATATATGTTAGGATCTACTTGTGTCAAATTCTGTGAAGAGCCTCATTGCAATATGTATTGAAAATTCACTCTCTAAATTAATTCGGTACAATTGTCATCTTTTTGCATTTTGACTCTTCCTTTCCACAAGCATGGTATTGTTTCCTATTTATTTCAGTAGGTTGGATATATCTATGTTTACACATACACATGTATTCATAAACACACACATATGTATTCTCCTAAATCTTTCATGAATACTTTTTACATTGATTTATGAAAGATTATTTTATTAATTTTTATTTTTTATTTTGCTAAAGGTAATTCCTCACACTAGTTTTCCTGTTTGTTGTTATGGTATAGAAATTTAATAAACTCTGTTATTTATTCTAAATGAAATTATGTATGGATTATTATTTTGTGTGTGTGTAAGCAGTTATACTTTCTGCAATATGTAGAATGTTGAAAAAAATTCTGAATAAGTGAATAGTGAGCATATTTTCTTATTCCTGATTTTGAGAGAAAAGTCCATTATTTTATCACTATGCATATTATTTGATTTGGTAGAAACTCTGGTTAAGAAAGTTTCCTATTTTGCCCTGTCCATGTGACTAAGTTGGTTGCATCAACACCCCCTACACCAAAAGGTTGCAGGTTCAATTCCTGGTCAGTGTACATATGTAGGTCCCAAGTTCAGTCCCCAGTTGGGGTGTGTCTGGGAGGCACCCAATTGACATTTCTCCCTCATATTGATATTTCTCTCTCTTTCTCTCTCCCTTTCCCTTCCTTTCTCTCTAAAACCAGTAAAAATATATCCTTGGCTGAAGATTAAAGAAAATTATCACACTCACTTTATTCCTGGAATTATCTCAGTGCTAGGTGTGGTCTTGCCAAGGACAGACTCATGTAGGTTATGCATTAAAAAACAGCATTTTTCTTACTTTTATATATTTTAATGCAGAAAGGAAGTAATTAATATTTTACAGTTATATTTCAATTTAAAATGCTTAAATTTATTTCTTTATTCATGTTACAATAAATATGTGACAAAGCTGCTAATTTTTGCACCCATTCTAATTATTTAATAAACTATTTTCCACTCCCCCAAATTTGCAATTCAATAAATTTAACAAAAATCTTTTGAAGCAAAACAAAGGTTCTCATTGTTTCAACATATGCAAGAAGAATGGGCTAAATATTTCTAAAAACTTCCTATATGTACTATCTTTAGACAATTAAGGGGTTGTAATTGAAGTGGATCATTTTCAACAAAAGTAACCAATAATTTAATACTCAAATTTTAAATTTTATCTCAATGTATCCAAATCCAAAACAGCATATTTGTTTCAATGGAGTCTTTGGGATAATCTTTTTTCCTGTTTTTCCTGAAATTCACCCATTGTGACTGACATGGTAGATAGAATATTTATACCCTGCTCTATCAGTGAAGTATCTTTTGCTATATAATGACAAAATTTGTAGCTCTGAAGCCATTTCCTATTTTCTGGCATTTTGTCTATTTTCTCAAAAACTGTATTTATATATCTGGATAATTGCATTTATTTTTAACTCTAATGACTTTCTATTTTTTTCTAGTAATACTTTGAGCATTTATTTCTCTAACTCAGTGAGTTTAAACCAGTATGTCATGGCACACTGGTGTGTCTCAAGAAATTTTAAAACATTCCATACCAGACTATTGAGTCAGGGCACTGACCTCTTTTCCCTCAGATTGTTAAATTTAAAAAAATGGCAACAATAGATATTTAGTGTAAATGATTCAGAATTATGTCTATTTTTTTGTCAGATCAGCAAAAAATATAATATATTTATTGATGAGTCACAGAATTTTAGTAATTAGTTTATGTGTGCCATGATATGAAAAATGTTGAAAATCGCTGCTCTAACCAGTGGAGACATGATATAAAAGTTTAGTACTGTAACACATAATTTGTAAAAATATAAAATATTATCTACCTCACTAAAAAAATTGTTAGAGCAATTAAATCTGTGCTCATGACATTTTTATTTCATCAAATAATTATATGCTATAATAAAATTAGTGGATCATTATACACTAATTTCTAATTTATTACTATACTCTACTTTGTGACTTATTAATGGTAAATGAAAATTAGTTGCTACTTACCAATTCATATTAAAACAAAAGTAATTGTGGATTTAAACGAGCTCGACTCTCATTCTGGCACATAAAATGCACAGTAGACCACATGAGTGCAGTGTGAAATGTCATATTAAATCAATGTACTAGTACAAGTAGAAGATCTAGAGACTTGTCAATAGGCCCATCAGCCAGAGGATGATTTTAAACTTTTAATTAAATTTATTTTAAATATTTTCAACATGGTAGATCTGTAATGTATTTATCTTACCCAATTCATGCCTCCTTTCTAAACAGCAGCTAGAAAAACTGTACTATCCCAGTAAAATAAGACATTTTGTTTTCTTCTGTTGAAAATCCTGATGCACTGATTGATTGGAATACACCATTTTCCAATAAATTTTTTATTGTATAAATAATATATCTTTGGATTTAGCAAAATCATACAAAGTAGTTTCCATGTTAATGAGGAAGTCCACTATGTGACCAGCTGCATGCCGCCTGCCGAGACAGCCTGCCATGAGGCCTCCTGCTCCAAGAGTGATCCACGGGAGCTCTCTACTGGCACATCCATCCACGCCACTTCAGAAAAGCATCAAATGACTTTTTCATTTTTTCTAAATATATCTCCAGAGTTATTTTACATTGTTTACTTTTGTATAGATTATCCGCTCCCTTTCTCCAACACATAAAGCTCAAATATATTCTGATTTCTTAATTGAAGATGGAAGTAGTCTTCTGCTTGGTGCTGAATTGCAGAATCCTGGCATCTGAAAACAAATGATCCTAGATTCTCAAAAACTCACAACTGCGTGGCATCAAATGGCTCACCAATTCAATGCTATAACTTTTTGCAAAGTTCCATTGACTGAGCAGATGGCTTTTAATGTTGTAGATGAGTTTATACATACAACAGCGTGCACTGGTACAAAGAGAACAAGCATTTCAGTATTTTCCTGTTTGCCAAAGTTAAGGCTGAATTTTTTTCTTAGACAAAGAGAAAATTATTTGATTAAGTGAACCCTGAGGATCCTGTTATGTAAGAGCCTGAAGTTACATGGAGAGGAAATCAGATTGTCAATGGGGGCAAGGATGGGAAATAAATTTGCTGACGCAGGGCTGGAGGGCATATTTAATAGCTTTTTCCTCTCTCGTTTTCCATTTTTACTGACTTGTCCTTCATAATCAAGAATATGTCATTGAGCTTTGGGATTGGCAGATAAGAGGCGAAATGTATTTTCATCAGAGGAGCAAAATCTAATGTGAGCAAACAGCAGTGAGAACAAAAGATGACAAAAGATAAAGCAGCCATATATTATAAAAGAGAAAGCTGATGTTCTATGTTAATTTAAAAAAATGAAGTTTAAGATAAACACATTATTGGAGACAAAAAATTTAATTCAGTGAGATGTTATAAGAAATACATATTTAAATGAACATATTAAATATCTTCTAATATATAAGAAAAATTTAGAGTGCAGAATTTAGTAAAGCCACCATTAGTATGAGATATTTAAACAAAGTATTATTGACAATTCATAAAACAAAAATATTTACAAAAATATAGTTTTGAACAACAAAATTAGAAGCTCAATTTAATGGATATGTGGACAACATGGCCCCAACAAAGGGAGCATCCATATTCTTCAGGGCATCCATGCAAAATTTACAAAATTTGATGGTATCTTACATTTCCTCAGTACGTTTGAAAGAATTAGAATCATGTAAAGTGTGCTTTCTGTATTATATTGTCAATTAATTAAAAACCAATAATAAAAATATATTTTAGAAACTTATATTTGGAAAAAATATAAACATTGTTTTGAATAATTCATATATCATAGAAGAAGTCATACTGCAAAACTGAATATACTTAGAACTAAAAAATAAAAACACTTCCCACCATGTGGCTTAAACTACAGAAATTTATTTTCTTGGAATCCTGGAGGCTACAAGTAACAGATTAAGAAGTTGGCCGTCTTGGTTTCTCCCAAAGCCTCTTTCCTCAGCTTGCAGACACCTACCTTCTCCTTATGTCTTCACAAGGCCTTTCCTCCCTGCACGTGCAGCCCTAGTGTCTATATTGCATATTTACATTTCCTCTTCTCATGAGAACACCATTCAAATTGGATTAAGTAAGGTCCAACCTAATATTTCTTTGGAACTTAATCACCACTTTAAAGGCCCTGTTTTCAAATACATACACATTTTGAGGTTTTGAGGTGCTGTGGGGTTAGGGCTTCAACATGTAACGTTGAAGGGGATACAATTCAGCACAAAACAAGAAGAAAGTCTGGTCCTGGCTGGGTGGCTCAGTTGGTTGGAGCATCTTCCCAACACCAAAAGGCTGCAGGTTCTATCCTTGGTTGGGGCGTGTATGGCAGGCAACTAACTGATGTTTCTCTCTCACATCAATGTTATTTTCTCTCTCTCTCTCCTTTCCACTCTCTAAAAGTCAACAAATCATATCCTCAGGCAAGGATTAAAAAAAAAAAGAAAGTCTGTTCATTAAGGAGCAGTTTGCTATACAGAAGTAATTATAAAACAATCAATAATGCAACAAAATGAGCAGAAATAAAAGATAGAACAGAAAATCAATAGAAAAAAAAACAGAGATACATGTGAGAAAATAAAACATAAGACAAAGATGAATTTTTGAAAAAACTAAAAAAAAAAAAATAAGTAAACAAACATAGGGCTTAATTATTCAAAAAATACTGAACCATAAATAATAAATAAAATTAAGAATGGAAAAAGAGAAACAAGAGCTCTAAGAATCTCCCTCGACCTAAGAACCTCAGTAAAAATGCCTCCTATTAATTATTACTGTGTGATGGTTCCCCACACTTCATTTGATAACTAGGTGAGATGTTCCTACTAACTAATCTCCAATTACATCATTTTTATATTAAATTGTAAGTTCCTGCTTATCCTCATTTTATACTAGACCATCAGAAATGAGATAAAAAATAGTCTTTTTTTTCTTCACAGATGTAAACTCAGAATTTGTTTTCTGCCTTGCACAGTGTCCTCTGAAAATAGCTATTTTGACAGCACCTCCTCTAAATGTTCTCTCCATCTTTTTAAAAAATGCATCTTTATTGTTGAGAGTATTACAGATGTTCCCCCCTTTCCCCCCATTGACCCCCTCCTTGCCAGTCCCACCTCCTCCCTAGGCCTTCACCATACCATTGTCTGTGTCCATGGGTTATGCATATATGCATATAAATTCTTAGGTTAATCTCTGGCCTCCCCCCACCCCTTCCCTCTGAGAACAGTCAGTCTGTTGCATGCTTCCATGTCTCTCCATCTTTACGGGTTACTGAAAATACATCTTTCCCTTGAAAACCACACCCCCCCAGTCCTTCACAGTGGAGACCACTTATTTCTCTCACTACCCACAGGGCCTGTTGGTGGAATAGGTGTCTTTCTTCCTCCCAACCACACTTCAATTATCATATCCTATTTTTCTCCTTCAAAAACCCCGATTCCTTTGAATTGTGTATCACCCTGACTTTCTTTGTGGCTATCATTCATTGGCCACTTTGATGTATCATACTTGCTGAAGATTTCACCACTTGGCTCATGATTGACTTTCTCCATCTTTGCTCCTTTCTTGGTGACTTTAATATCCTGGATTCTCTGAATGACACATTGACACCCAAGCCTTAATTATAATTAACCTCCTCATGTATGCTGGTCTATAACTTCATCATAATTTGACCGTTACCAGGTTTAAAACATTGATTTCTTTTTATCACTACCTTACTTCTGAAATCTCATGTCTACATATTGAAATTTCTCACACCACCTCCTCTTCCAGGTGACCTACTTTTTGATCTTATCCAACAATCTTTTTGTCTTATTAAGAAGTCTTCTCCATTGGTCTACCCTAGCCTTTCTATGAAACATCCTCTTGAGGTCATTAATTCCATCTTTGCTCATTTTAGATTATGCAATTAATTAGCTAGTGTGTACTATGTGTCAGACAGCTCCAAGTCATTTATGAATATTAATTCATTCAATCTGAATTTCAGTGATTTCCAAATGTTACCTCCAGCCATGTTCCATTGAGGTACAGTATGATATATCCCACTGTATGTTTACCATCTCTATTGAATAATCATTTTCCTCAAAGTTAGCATTGGCAAAACTGCCCCACTGAGATAGTTAATAAAAATAACTAGAATTCAAGTGTGAACTTTCTCTATTTCTTCATTTTGTATGTGTGTGTGTGTGTGTGTGTTTGCTTTGACCTTTGAATCCAGTCTGTCAAAGCACCCATTGGATTGGTCTCAGACATGTATTCTGATTTTCTCCACACCTTTTCATTTCCTTTGTTCTCCTCATTCCAAAACATCATCATCTCTAGTCTGGACTACCTAAACCACCTCAGGACTTTTAATTCCATCTTTAACTCCTGTATAATCTACTCCATGCAGAGCAGTCAGAGTTATCTCTCCTTTTTATTATTTAGAACTTACATTATGCCACATCACTTCCCTAATGAAAATTCTCAATTGCTTCCAGTTACGTAGACTAAAATTTAAATTCCCGACGACCTGTAAGGACTTTACATGAAGGATTTGGCCTGGTTTCTTGTCCTCCAATTTTCCTAATTGTCATCTTGGTACGCTGCAGCCACATGGGTTATTTTCTTTTCGTCAAACACACCAAATTTGTTCCTGCCTTAGATCTTTCGCACTTTCCAGATGTTCTTAGCCTGGAAGATTCTTCCTCATATTTTGCCAGGTTGGCTCCTTCCCCCATTCAGTTCTGAGCTATAATGTTGCTACATCATAGAGGTTTTTACTGACCATTGAGAGTAAATTGGCCTCTGCTACTCTATCCCTCTGCTTTTTTTGATCTTTTAATAGTTACTATTATATCATCTTACTTAAAATTCTCAATAATTCCTTGAGATATTTAATGTTTTATATAGATGACAAAATTTTGGTTCTTATTAATTTGTCTAAGTTCAGCAATATTTAAGCAGCAAGGCTGTTTGTTCCTCCAGTGTTGTCTTTACAATTTGCTGTACTGATTCCACATATTAGATCACACACATATACAAATTGTCTCTTACTTTTTTCAACTAGATTTAGGCTGGCCTACTTAATGTAGAAAGTAATCGGGCAAAGTATCTCTACATCTTTGTAAATAAGAAAAATGCTCAACATTTGTTCAGGATGTAATCAATAATTATGATGTCCACATACCAGTCTTTCAGACTTAAGCTAGGTGTTTTTCAAACGCTTGGGTTTACATCGTGAAGTCCAGCCCATCTGACTGGCACTAGAATGAGAATGTTGAAACACAAACCAAATTTTTCATACTAATGTTTACATTCTTTTAAATGGCCTTGAGTGTGATCACCCAGGGGACTGAGTAATCCATTAGTTGAGAAATGCATGTATATGTGTATTTACAACATTCAGAGGTGAGGGTGAGAAGATAAAGGGGTGTGAAGAATTTCAAAGGCCACAACAATTTAGCAAACAATAAGTCCTTAAGCAGGAACACATGGTCTCTCACACCATGTGTAAAACATTAAAAGGAGAAAGAAAGAAAAAGAGAATGACGGTGAGTATTGTGTTACAATGCAAAAAAAAAAAAAAAAAAGTTTTGTTTCAAGAACACTCAATAAAAATAAAAGCTGTCCTTGGAATAAACTTGTAAATTACTAATTGTGTTTCTTCCTGGGTGCATTTGCTTCATGTGTGTTAAACACATTGTAAAATAGTCACAGCTGAGCGCATAGATCACTTATCAGTTTCAGCTCATGGCCTCCACAAATTACAAAAATGCTTTGGTGCATCATGTGGTTTAGCAGAGTAGCTGTCCAATAATCTTTAGTTCTTTGAACAGAGATAAAGTGTAATTTACTTTAAAGGTAGGAGATGGTGGTTCTATGTTATGCTTGTTTGTTGTTGTTCCTCCAATCAACAATCATCTCTAAGAGAAAAGCCCCTGCAGAGTTCTTCCCATATCTACCATTCATAATGCAGCAAGCAGATTTCTAAAATGGTTCACAATGATTCTTGTTCACTGTTACCCATGCCTTTGTCCAGTCCTTTCCTCTTAAGCTCAAACTGGACCTAGAGACTTGCTTTCAACAAATTGAATATGCAAAAGGAATTAGATATCGCTTCCAAGATCAGGCGATGAAAGTAACTTCTGTTTCATTAGAAATCTTTCCTTTGCTTGCACTCTCTCTGCGTATTCACTCTGGCGAGGAAACTACTATATGCGGGGGAGGACAATGTGGCAAGGAACTGAGAGTGACCTCAGGACAATAGTCAGAGAAAAACATAGGCCCTCATTCCAACAGCCTACAGGGAACAGAATTTTGCCAGCAAACAGGTGAGTCAGCTTGGAAGTAGATCCTTCCTCAGTTGAGCCTTCAAATTAAACTGCAGCTTAAACTGCCATGCTGGCCTCAGATTTGTTAGGAACTGAAAAGCAGTGGATCCAGCTAAGATAGACCTGGATTTCAGGCCCACAATAACTATGAGATAAGAAATGTATGTTGTTTAAAGCGATTTATTTTAGAGTAAACTGTTATGTGCACCATTTCCCTGACCAATCACTTCCAAGATTGAGTTTTGTCTACTCTATCCATTTAGGGTCTATTTCAGCCTGTCCAAACTTACTGTCATTTCCCTTCCAACCCCCAACTACTTTTGCTTGAAATATTTCAATGTTTCCTAAGAGGTATGCTTAGCTCCAGACTCATACATTCCATTTCAACCTTTATGACAACATTTCCCAAACTAGTGCTCACAGATTTTCTTGGAAGAAAAAAATTCCTTTATCAAATTAATCCTGAGCAGGTTGGTTATTTGATCACCCTTTGGAGAGCTGTAACAGAAGTTGTGGACATCATTATATACCTTTCTTCAAGATAGAGTTTCTCAAACTCAATTGCCAATAAGACTGCCCTCTCCATCTCTTATTACTTTTTTAAAGCATTGATAACATTTTATGGAATCAACTTTGTCCCAAAAAGGAAATTTCAAAAACCTGTTTGGCAAACTGCTTCAAAATACCCGAAAGAAAATTTTTCTAAAATGCACATCAAATCATGTCACTTACTAGCTTAAAACACACCTTGGCAACTTTATGTTGTTTACAGAGTAAAGTACAAAGAAAGCATACAAAACCACCTATGACCTGGCTCAACCTCTCTGGTCTTGCTTCTCAGTTACTTTTCTGACTCACTGGTCTGTTCTGTTCCCCTTATTCTCAATTCCAGCCTGACTAAGGCCCAATTAGTTTACAAACTGTTTTTTTAGTGTCAAGGTTATTAGTCTCCATTCATGCTTCTTCATGAGTAGAGTGAACACGCGTTCATAAGCCTCTCTCTCTTTTCCCAGTGGTCTCACAAATTATAACTCATTTTCCTATTCACTTCAAGTCATTTAATTTATGAAGCAGTTGCATAGCTTGAGGGCTGTGGGAAATGGAATTTGTTTCACCTCTGAGCATGTTCTTTAAAAGTACCACAATATTTACAAAAATTAAGGTACATTCCTTTTAATATATTTGCAACCCTTGTAACCCTGATGGTAGAATCACTTCAGGTTCTCATCACACTGAATTTCTCTCTTCTCTTCTTTTCTGCCTCACTTCTATTGTACCCTGCCCACAAGAATATTTCTATTACTTTATTATATCTAATTCTTTGTGTCTTTCTACTTAAGGTAGGTAATAACCACCTTAAAGTCAGACAATCATATACTCATTTTTGCACTTTCACAATGTTTAATAAATAATTAAGGCTCAAATAACACAACACGCATAAATCGACTTTCTTATTTGTTCAGGAAATTTTATTTCTAAATCAAAAATCTCTCTAATTTTCTCTTCCTCAATTCCACACTTTTCCATTAATTCTTATGCTTTTTACCTTATCTGGTGCCTTCTAATTCTATACATTATGAGTGGATTTGTGAATAATTGGATTGTTACTTGTTTGGTCTTCCCCAGAGCTTTACTGAGCTTGGTGATGCACTCTCTTTTACAGGAAAAGAAGAATAAAAATTTCTGCAATATATTTCAGTAAATTTATGGAAATGTTTGCCATTCATGGCTTGAGTTGTATTATGAAGGAACAATGCATAAACATAAATCAAAGGAGTTTATCTAAATCATGTTTCACTAATCACTGACTTTCAAGTGTAGCTTTCAAAAATAAATTCTCTATCCAGTGTATAGATACAGATTGTTAAAAGTCATGATTGCCTAGATTAAGAATGTTAAAATACATATGTAAAAATAGATGACAATTATTTATCTAAACAATGGGATAAATACCATTACTATAAATGTTCTTTATTTATAGCTTTGATGACATCAATATTCAGGAATTGTGAAACTGGATGAATTGATATTATCTTATTATATGCCCCACAGATCTGAAAAAGATTGCAATTATTTAAAAAGTTGATTTTATCTATTATAGGACATAATAGCATATGCTTTTATTAAATTTTATTATTTAAACCTCTTTATGTATTCTGTGCTTCACCAAAATTTAATTTGCTTTAATTTTTTAACTCTCTTAAAATGTTTAATAGTCTTATGTAATTAGGAATATAATGAGACCATGAATAGAATCAAGAATAAAAATCCTATCATTGTTATATTATTTGCATTCACATTTTATTGTTGCCAAATATTCTACGAAATGTTGATGGGACAAAATTAAGTTCTGTAACTGGAAAGACATCTTGTGTTTACGGATTGGAGGACTTAAATATTGCTAAAATGTTAATTTTGCCCAAGGTAATCTACAGGTTCAACAGCATCACTGTCAATATCTCAATGGCATTTTTTTTTTTTTTTAAAGACATAGAACAAACAATTCTAAAATTCATATGGAACCACAAAGGACCCCAAATAGCCAAAGCAAACATGAGAAAGAACAAAGCTGTAAGCCTCACACTTACTGACTTCAAAACATATTACAAAGCCAGAGTAATCCAAATAATATGGTACTGGCATAAAACAGACCTACAGACCAATGGAGCAGAATAGAGAGCCGATGCCCATGGACATATGGTCAAGTGATTTATAGCAGGGTGCCAAGAGTACACAATGGGAGAAGGGTAACTTCCAACAAATGTACTGAGAAAACTGGATAACCACATGCAAAAAAGGTGAAATTAAACCCTTGCACAAAAATAAACTCAAAATGGACCAAGGAGACACCTAAGATGTAAAACTACATAACTGCTAGAAGAAAACACAGGAGGAAAATTTCAATACACTGGTTTTGGCAATGATTGCTTGGATTTGACACCAAAATCACGGCAACAAAAAACATTTAGCACTTTAAAGATGATTTACTTTGTCTGATTTACAGTTTCTAGTGAAAATTGCTGTTTTTCTTTATGTTTTTTATCTCTAGGCTGCTTTCAAAGTTCTGCTTTTAACACTGGTTTTCAACAATTTCAATTTGAAGTCTTGGTGTGTTTTCTGTGTATCTATTATGCTTGGTGGTTACTGAACTTTGTGATTAAGTCATTTTATTGTTTATATCAAATTGGAAAACGGAACCATTATTTCTTCGTTTTTTTTTTGTTGCTGTTGTTCTTTATCACTCTTATCTCCTTCTGGACTCCAATTACCTGCATATTAGAGCCCTTGATCTTGTTACCACTGATCCACTGAGGTGTTAATTATGTTTTGATGATTTTTCTCTCTTTGTTTCACTTTGAATAATTTTCTATTGCTATGGCTTCAAACTCACTGATGATTTCCTCTGCTGCATTATATACATCATTAATCTCATTCAGTAGATTTTAAATTTCAGACTTTTTCTCTCTCTAAAAGTTTCATTTGTTTTTGTATATATCATTTAATATACTTCAGTTATGTTCATATCTTTGAGAATATTTATAATATTTTTAATAGATTCTTTAAAAAGCTTTTTCTGCTGATTCTAGCATCTGGGTCATGTCTGGGTCTGTTTCCATTGATGGAATGTTCTTCTGGTTGTGGTTACAATTTGTTGCCTCTTCATTTGTCTTCGTAGTTTCTTATGAATGAAGGGTGCTGTAAATGATACATCGTTGAGTGTTTAGATTCTGATGTCTACACTTATAGAGCTGAAGTCTGTTTTTACAAGGCATTTATATTTTTTGTAGATCAAAATGATCCCTTCGAGATTTATTATTAAGCCCAGTGATAGTGGCATTTACTCTAGAGTTGCGTAGCCCTTTTGAAAATGAAATCTTTTGGGGCTCTCTACTAATGGGTCTAACTGATCACCAAGGTCTCACTACTCTGGCCAGATGAAAATTAAACATTTTCCAGCTCTGTGTGAGCTCTGGAAATGTTTAACTCTTGTTTCCACCTCTGTACATATCTGTATGTAGCCACTTAAGGCAACTCCTACCCAGATTTCTGAAGCTCTTTCTCTATGAAGCTCCATGTTCTACAGTAATGGTGTCTGCAGATTCTAGTCCCTTCTGCTTCCCCGACCTCCAGTCTCTGTGCACATGACGGACGGGCTCTGCTTGGGTTTTCTTTCCCTCTAGTGGAGTCTGAGAAGTGCTTCCGGGCAGAAAGCCAGAGCGGCTGTGGAGATCACAATCTTTGTTTTCCTTCTTCCAGGGATCACGGTCTTGTTCTGCTCTAATTCAATGCCTGAAAATCTTGTCTAGTTTCCTAGTTATTCATGGCACATGGCTTAGTTTCATAAGGATGACTCTATCGTGGCTAAAACATTAATGCTCAGCATTTAATTTCAATGCGGCATGATAAGAATATCTTGGCTTTAATTTCACAAAGGTTAAAAGTATCTGCTTTTTCTTGCTATTCTCACTGGCTAATATTATGTCTGTCATATAGTTGGCCCTCAGTATATGTTGTTAACTGAATTAATACAAAAAATATAGACTATTAAAAGAAAAAAGGCAATTTTTTGTAGTATTTTTTTGGTCTTTTTCCCTTTTTCTTTGTTTTTAACCAGTAGAAAAGCTACTGCTGCAAAGAATTAATTAAGACAAAGTTCTGCAACTGAAGTTCGTGTAATATTTTTACTATTGTTTACATTATTTTTTATAAGAGAGTGACATGCCTTCTAATATGTAAACAGCCCCAAATCAGACGTAGATGATGTCCTTTTGCATGGGACTAATGAACAGCTTAGAAAGGTTGACAATTTTCCTTCTGCATTAATATGCAAAGAAACTCCAAGAAGTAATTATAATAAAATCAGCCCTCTTGATAAGGGTTATTAACCATCCAGAGACATCTAAGCTATCAATCTAAATGTGTGTGAGTCTGGGAGTCTTGATGAAACTTTCATTCTCTCAGCCATTATTAAAGATTTAAACTTGCCCAATTCATCTACAGTGAGTAGAAATAACTCAAATGTTCTCATTTCTGTATTCCAAACATAATCATGATTAGTTCAGAGTTGTCCCAGATGAAATCGGCATGTTCTTTTATGCTTCAGTCTGCAGGTCACTGAAGTCATCAGTCTTTCTTAGTTGACTGGTCCTATCCCGCACAGCAACACTGTTTTGCTAAGTCTTACAAATGAACCCCAAGGAACCTGGGAAACTCACATTAGAATCGGCGGCTTTGGCTTCTGGGAACAATTGGACATTTGGCCGTCATTATAGGAACCATTGCTAATCTGTGCTCTAATTAACTTTCCAAACCCATAATGATGTCTTGTTTTGTTCTTTTTGAATCTCTTACTCAATGCTTGCTCTTAAGGATCATTTGGCTGAAACATGGGAAGGAGCTAAAACTTAATTTTTTTTTAGATGCATTGATAATAAAGATATCCTATTAAGAAAACAATAAAATATTCTAAGAAAAGCAAAGGAAGATTCATGAACCTCAACTAATAAATACGCTATAAAGAAAATTCCTATAATTAAGGATTTCAGAGTGCCAGTCAGTTACCAATTATGAATTTAATTCCCACGGGGGCACCCCATTGAAGACACTAAAGCCATTCAGTTTTAAGACATATGGTTTCAGGTTTTGATGTAAATCTAAAGGTGAGGCATTCAGTTTGAATGAAAGAAGAACAAAGATGTTTAAATTAGCCCCAAACTCCAACCTGTTCTTTGAAATGAACTTACCATCTCTATAGTGTCTTTTATTTTATATTATCTTTGGCTTTTTGCATGTTCTCATTGAATCACAGAACTTTGAACTTTGAGAGGATCTGTAGAAGTTATGCAGAGCACATGTTCCCTCTCAGGGCCTCTTTGCAAGGATTGTGGTGCAATTGATCTGGAATGGTCCCAATAATCTGCATTTTTAAAACAATGACTCTGATCACAAGCAATAATATAGTTTAATTTCCACTTTACAAATAATGAAACAAAGACCCCAAAAAGTTAACTGATTAATGCAAGATTTTACAAAAGTTGGTGACAATTAGAAATTGTCTTTTCTAACCTAGAACTTTTTATACTGCTTTATAATGACTTGCCCCAGAGGGAAAACCTGTATTTTATAATATTAAATGGTAGAAATCCTTGAGCTTCTGTCTTAAATTTGTGTCTCTTATCAAGTCATATGTTCTCCCCAAGACATGAAGTCATTTCATGTCTTCCAACTCTATATCTTTAGTTCAGATCTACCTCGAGTTCTAGGATTGTATATCCAACTGCTTAATTAAAACTTTTCTTTTAAACAACTTTAAAGAAAACACATGTAAAGCTCAACTCTTCATCAATAGGCATCAAAGCTCCTCTGCCATTGTTCTCTGTCTCAGGAAACACACTATCAATACACCCACAAAAGTCAGAGTCCTGAAAGTAATTCAGGATACTCTTTCTCACTTACCTGCACATCCAACATTAGCAAATTTTTGTATGTATTGTTAAATTAATTAAACAAGGAGGTCCATAGGCTCAGGTAGTTCTAATGCCTTCTCAGCTGATGTAAGCCATCCAAAACTTAAGCCTATAAATGTACCAAAGCAAAGAAATCAAAACAGAAAGCCAATCAATCAGAGTATGACTGCTGAGCTTTAGGTATGCTTTTTAATTTATCTTTATTGTTGAAAGTATTACAGATATCCCCTTTTTTTCTTCCCCATTGCCCCCTTCCACCCTGCACCTGTCCCTCACCCCCGTCCCTCACCCCCAGTCTTTCCTCCGAAATTTTCCTTTGCCACATATAAGAAAAATAATGCTGTTGTAACAAATCGGTGTTGGTCCAGCACATCTTCCTAGTTCCTGCTCACTGTGTACAGGTCTTTGAAGCTTATTTCTGTTTTCTAGAGTGGATGCTTCCTGATTCATGCATCATTAAATAAAGCCAATCACATCTGAAATTTACGTATCTGTGAAAGTTCCCACCCACCTCAGTCCATGCTAAGATCCAGTTGACAATAGCAAGTGATTTTGATATAATTGTTTCAGCCTCGCCTCCGTCCAATCCATTCTTCACATAGTTGAAGATAAACCTTCTGAAAATGCAAATCTGATCCTGTCAAATACTCCAAGGGCTTCCCATTGTCCTTGGGAAGTATTCTAAAAATGTCAGCCCAATTTATGTGGCCCTGCATAATCTGTGCCTACATTTAATCTTCAAATAATGCAACTCTCTTCTTTCTCTGTTTCAGTCATAACGGGACTGCTTTTTGATCATCAAACAGGATTCAAAAAGATTTACAATTTTATCTGAGAAATAAAGTTAACTTTCTCTTTTTAAGCATTAATCCAAGGCCAATATAATTTTATTTGCCATTATTTCCTCTTTATTATATCTAATGCCATTTGTAAGTTTTCTTTGTTCTTAAATTTATTCCTTTTGTCATATAAGAAGATACTCTAATTTTTGGTTCCATATATTTAAAAAAAATATTGTTCTAAAATAGGAGTTATCGATTTTATATAAAGTCTTGAGCAAATAAAAAGAAAATCTAGACTATCACTTTAATTTGTTGTTCTAGTCTGTCACAATCTTTACAAATACTATTGGCATAGTTTTTTATAATTATATGCAATAGTATAATTTAGTATTCTAGAAACATTTGTCAAAATACTGCTTAAATTCTTCGCATTTAAGTAACAACTATTGAGGGTATATTAACTGTGAGAGAGTAAGATAAATTTTCTTCTTGAGCTTTTCATATCATCATCTGGAACAGTAATAGAGGTGATACATAGGTCTGAGTGAGTGCCCAGCGCTGCGATGCCCCGTTCACCTAACTTGCCTTCCTGGATCCTCAGATCTAGAATGTAGGCCTACCCACTGTGCGCACGCGTCAAAGGCGTCTCACATCTGGTAGGTACTCAATACACTTAGTTGCTACTTTTTTTATTCCTTCTGAGAGACAAGGAATGACTCAGGCACCCAGTACAGACTTTTAGGATTGAGGACAAGCCAGAATTTAAATTTCAAGGCTTCTACCTCCATTCCTGGCATTCTTTCCATACGATTTCAGTAGGAAACTATAAGATTAAAATAAACACTGGCATTCGCTTTTATTTTAGGTAGCTGGTTGGCCAAAGCTTCAAGAAACTTTGCCCCTCCAGATGGATCAACAACACCTGGCTCAGACCATGGAGGGCAGGACAAGTATTCAAGGAGGGTGTGCGAATGGGTGCCCCGGGCAGCATTTAGGAGCCTTCCAGGAATGGGTTCGTGGCCCAAATGGACACACAACAGTTGGAACTCCTGTTCTGCATTCGCTAGGAGTCTGGGAAAGAGGTTTCCCCTGTCTGTGATTGCAGGGGCTAAGTCCACCTTGCGACCCTGGAGATTCCGGGGGCCTTGTCTACAGAAACCTGGTGGCCTGCTTGAGAACAAATCCACGATAAAGAACAGGTTGTGCAAGGAGAAACACATCATTTTGATGTCAGTTTTGGAGTAGCTCAAACTTTCCAAATTTAAATAAAAATTATTGCTGTGAGGGGGAAAAAAGAAGTATTTCACTTAAGCCTGTATCTGTTTGCACTTTAAATGCTTGAATGGAGGGCCTGGAATAAAACACAGCTCCTCAAATTAAAAATGGAATTAAAATAGATTCTTTTGGCTACATTTCTGAAGTTATCATAAAGTTTTCAGAGTTGATCCATCTGTTTTGGCTTTTCTTCTTTATTCCTGTCCTTCATCTTTCCCTGTATCCTTATATTTATTTTCCTCCCTCCCTCCCTCCCTCCCTCCCTCCCTCCCTCCCTCCCTCGCTCCCTCCCTCCCTCCCTCCCTCATTTTATGTTTGGTAATCTGGTAATAAAGATACACAAAATATTGACACTGGGTACTGCTAACAAACAAATTACAAGAAACAAGGAGCTGGGTGACTGTGTATATGATACTTTTGAAAATAATAAATATAATGAGGTTGACTGGTTGCTGCCATGTCACTGAACAAAGAGGTGAAAGAACAGAATAAGTTCGGGAATTTGAATTTCCAGCTTAAGTGTGAATGACATGAAAGCTTGTATGTGAACCCTACAGGAGATCCTTCAATACTGTTAAAGCAATTTTAACACCATGAGAAAAAAATGACTTATTGATGAAACTCACATTAGAGGAGAGAGGCAAGAAATAAAACAACAACAAAAACACATTGCATCCCAAATAACACAGATCAAGCTTTACCTGAAGTCCATCTTTCCATTTGATTTTTAGTCTCATGAATCAGTCAATTCTCTTATATTTAAAGTCAATTTGGTTGGATTTCTGTATCTTGTAATCCAAAGTATGCTAATTAATATGAATACCATATCTCCTGAAATTGAAGAAAGCAGAGACCCCAGGTGGCTGTGAAGGTAAATCTTTGAGGTATACAATAGAGAGAAAGAATCACCCTTCCCCTAAAGTTCCAGCAGAGATTCCCTGAGAAAGATCTCTTGATTAGTCTACATTAGATCAAGAGAATACCTCCGGAGCAGTCACTAGGGATGAATTACGGAGTTTTATTTTTCTTACCCTGGTTGGATTCATGGCTTAGACTGAATTATAATACTAAAAAGAATCATTACACACTTCACATTACTAATAAGAAAATAGTGCTGCAGAGAATGTAATTCACCCACAGTCACATGACAGAGCTAGAAGTTTGATTTTTATTTTTAAAATAATCCATGTTAATTGAAAACAAAACACAGCCTATGTTTACTCAAAGAAGGTTTAATTTTACATTTTCCTTTAAAATCAATACTAGTCATTGACCATAAATCTGTTTACACTGGCAATCATTTGCCTCTGTGTACTGAGTTCTCTATATTCTCCCATGAAGACTTAATGCCTGGACCATTCATCCCTTGGCTTAGCCCTCTCACATGCTTACTGTATTGGACATTTACATGTTTAGATGACTCTCAAGTGGCCTTTAGAGATTTTTATATCATTCCTACTGTTCACAATCCAACTCCCTTTTTTTTTTCTCTTGGGGAGAAACTTGGTTCAAAATTTCTGCCTTGGATTTTCTGTGAATGTGCTTCTGGTTCTTTATAATAAAGCATATTATGAGTCACTCTTTCAAAGAAAAAAGTGAATATAGATGATCCACCACATGAAGAATTTTAATTTTTAACCAAAGGAAAGTAATTCTGTTGTTTTTTTTTTATAACGTTGCCACTGTAGTAGTAGTTGGAAATTTTCTCTAAACATTTGGAGCTATTAAAAGTGGACAAAGGATGCATCCTGCCATAAGCCACTGGTTTGTTTTTTTTGAATCTTAATGGGAATACCATTTAACTCCCTACTTGGCTTCAACTTGCAAGTCTGAGAATCAGTTTTTATCTTGGTACCTCTGCCTCGCTTGTTTCCTAGGCAGGTGATTAGTCATCGCATCCCATTTTACAATTTGAATAAAAATGGAGAAGAGCAAGCATATGATAGAGTCTCTATGCCACATATTAACTTCTTGGGTCTTGAGGGTTGTGAAGTTAGGAAAAGAGTTACAAAAACATAAAAACCAGGAGGTAAAACAAAACCTGTTCAGCACACAATCAAAGAAAAAGGCAGAACTACGGTCAGATGATGTAAGGGAGAGGACAAGGGGAACATAATTTTGCCTATAACAAGTAAGCACTGTTTCAAAATGACAACGGTTTCCAACAAATTAGGAATAAACATAAACTTGTACATTTGTGTTGTCTCTTCAAAGAGATAAAAATATTTAAAATTCTCAGTACATGACACTATCGTGAATCCTGGACCGTGAACCCTTGGCCATTTCAGCAGGCCTCACCATACCGGGTAAGAGGTTGCTATCGATGAGTGACATTTGACATCACAACCATATACTTCTATATGATGTTTCCTCAAATGTGTTAATTGAAAAGAAAAGGCAAGGAAATTCATTATTTTTTTGCAAACAAATGTCGTTCTGAACTGTGTGATTTAGCTGTCACACCTCAGCACACACACAGTCTCATTTGCGGCTAAATTCCTCTTAGGATGATATACCTAGAACTTTTGTAATCTAATTACATACTCTTTGGATCCGGGGACACACAACAGAACCTATAGGTCCAAAATAGACTCAAAGAGTTACTTCCACCTATGATGCTTGTAGCCTTTCCACAGATAGTTGACAATATCAGCATTAAGTAGAATGTTAAAGAGAACACTAGATGATAAAATGAGCTAGAATTAATGAATAACAAATGAATAAGTCTACCTCATTTTCAAGAACACTAATTGTGTTTTATCTTGTTCCACACCATCCCCAAAGAAGTCCTGTGCTGAATCCATTTTTCGGTTTCAACTGCTGATCTGTTCTCAGAAACACCTCGAATTCAAAGCAGAATCATAATGTCATTTCCCTTTTTCTTGTTCACACCTAGACCCTATGCTTCTGATTTCCATTCTCCATAAAATAACACTCTCCAAGGAGTCAGCCTTTGGTTTTCTTTTTTCCCTAAGAAACAATTTTTAATCTCCTTAGCAGTTAATAATACACTAAATCAGATTATCAGCCAGCTCTCAAGAGTGAGTATTGCTATAAGGTGCCTCTCCCTTGTCTCCTAAATTGATATCTTTCTGTTCAGTCTTTTAGATAAGTAGTTTTAATGGGTTATTGCCTATTTTCTAATTTTTGGCCAAAATGTGTCAGTAATATATGAAAATTCAGAACCCATACATGCCATGATCAAGAGAGCCTGCAGGAAGAGAAACTGAGTCTCTATTCGATGGAAGCCAAAGCCTTCACACTGGAGTAGAAGATGGCACTAGGGCCCATGGATCTGTCACTCATGCTCAACACATGACAATGCCTCACACCTCCCTCTCTACACACACTGCTCCAGCTACACTTTGATGTATTTACTACATAGGCTTTGCAAACCTAGGGGGAGATGAGGAAAAATTCTGAAAACAGGAACAAGGGTATGATCTATGGAGGACTGACTAAGCAGTGTTTCTTGGGGCCACTGATATTGTAAAATTACCACGATGAAATACGTGAATTTGCTAAATGAGCCCAAGATTCCTTCAACCTCATTAAAGGAAACAACTGGCCTGCAACAAGGATCCCTCTGGTGCCATTTTGGCCAGGCCCCACTGAGTGAGAGCTCAGTGAGGAAGGTTTGATGGAGGCAAGTAGAAGAATTGTTCTCAAATTGGGTCTCACTGGGCGGGAAGTACCATAATGAAAGCAATGCTTTGAAAGTCAGCTGCCCAGTCTGTCAGCTGTTGGGAAAACACTATCATCATCTAGTTACAGTTTTTCTACCCAGTGATTTGGCTGAATGAGAGACTCTTCAACATTTGGAATACTCCACACAAGCCTAGAATCCTGTAAAATCCAGGCCAGGAGCCAAGAAGCTCACAAAAGTCCCTGTCTGCCCAGGATGTGAAAATCTTCTTGAGTAACAGCACAGAACAGCAGGTGATCAGCTGTGACAATGGACGTGTGGCGCCTTTTCATGGCATGATGGCAGTTAGCGTAGTGTTCTATGTGCCACACTGTGCCTGAGGCTTGTTCTGTACCAGTGGCACTGGGTGGTCGTTAAAATTACATATTTTGTAGTAGCAATTTTACACTTTAATGTAAAGGCAAACACAGTCTTAAAAAATACTCTGAATGCACAATTCCACAACGCACCATCTGTACACTGTATTGTGTGTTCACCACCCCAAGTCAAGTCTCCTTCCGTCACCATTTATTTCCCCTCTACCCTCCTCCACCTCTCCTCAGACACCCCATCCTTGCAGTCACTACACTGTCGTCCATGTCCATAAGTTTTTCTCTTTTTTCCTTTTTTGCTCAGTCCCTCTACCTCCTCATCCAGTCCCCAAAACCATCCTGATGAAAATACAAGTAAATTTAATCCAGATATGAAAAACAAGATAATTCATAATGATAAAATTGGATTTTTACAGATCATAAAGAATTGAAACTTACGTCCAACAACCCACAAGGAACAACACCAACAAAAAGTAGTCTGAATGGAAAAAACAGGGTTTTGATTTTTTTTGTTTGTTTCATGGGAAAGAGTAATGGTAAATTGCAAGACTCCACAAAACAATTCCATTTCACTGCTGTAGTGGACACTGTTGGGGGCTATTTAGCTGTCCTTGCATGTCTTCCAGCTTTCATCTTCCCATCCTTAATTTACAATTATATCACACCTATGGCCCAAAAAACTTGAGGCCACATCATCAATTGCTTATTAATATGGAATGCGACAGGCTGGTAGGAACTTGTTATATTTATATGTACATACCTGTGTATATGTATAGATATGTGTGTGTCTGTGAGTATTAATATTTTTTAAGTAAAATTAGTTTTCATCAACTCTACAGGGAAGGGATTTCAATAGGAGTATAAGTGCAGTGCAAAGGATTTTGTAAAAGATTTAAATACAGTAATGTTGAGAGAATTTTAAACCACCTTCAACAACCACCACTCAATAATAAATCAACACAATACTTAATCACCTAACAAATATTTATAGAGAGTCTCCATTTCAAAGTTCTGTGCTAGATGTAATGTGGTATACACAAATGGTGAGGTTTACAGACCAGAGCTACCATCACTCTGCAAATCTCTCCCACTTTCATTAATACTTGAATATCATTATGTTTTTGATATTATAACTTTGTATTGTCGAAAGGAAGCTTAAAGACCAGTTTATTTTTATAAAAATGAATTTAGAGATTAATAAAAACTGGAATTAAACAATTAATTTGTTTAGGGTCACACAAGCTTATTGTGGAAGATACCCACCATATGTACATTTAACTTTACTTAGTTATCAATAACCAGCAAGCAAACGTCAAGACAACTTGTATCTTTTGCTGTAAAAATTACACTTGTTTCCTGTTACCCAGATCACAGCACTAAATGGGATGACCCACCTTCTAAACTTCATGAATGCAACAGAGTATGCTTCAATATTTATTACTTACTCCTTTAATGAATTCTTTGTAAGTGAAATTTCATTGAAGAATGAACTCTCACTTTCTTATAACAACAAACATTAATTGTTTTAGTTGTCATTTCATTAGTGAAATGCAGATAATGCAGGTCTTTTCCCACATGATTTGTAGTTTGTATATATATGTGTGTTTATGTGTATATGTGTGTGTACATCTTACCTTCACACATGAGGAGGGTAAAGTCAAAATTTATTTAAAACTTTCAAGCTTAACCATGATCAAATATTTCAAAAAAGTTTTGGAAGTTTATTTCTTAAAAAATTTAGTGTATAACATCTTGTCATTAATCCCTATTCTTCTTAATGTGAAAAAATATGTATAATAAAGAAAGCAGTTGCTTGAATCAATCAGTTAGTTGAGTAAAACATGCATTCTAAATACAAGATAATTATGGAGCTCTTGTTGATCCACATAAGCACTGGGGCATTTAAAGCCATTAACTATTATATAGTGCTCTTCTAATTCTCAATAATCAGAGCCCATAGTACCTAAGGGAAAACAGAACCTTTTCCATTAGTATAAGTGATGGGCCATCTCTAATAATATGCACCTAATTAATAAATATTTATGCTCACAAGATAAAATAAGTTATAGTTTAATGTTAACTCTGTAACGCTCCGGCACCCAGTGTTACATTTCTTCATTACCCAGGACTGTTCATCAAATGTATTTATCACGAATACTAACCCCATGCCCCTTTAGTCTACTCAGAGAGTCTTCCCTTCACGGCATAGCCACATTTCCAGTGTTTCTAGAAGAGGGTGTCGTCTTCCTTCTGGCTGCTTTCCAGGCAGCATACAGCCAGCGCTTTGCTTCCTTATACCCAGCTTCTCCTTCAGAGTTATATGTACCCTCTTTTTGATCATCAATTTTAAGAGGTAATGAATGTCAAAATATTCAAAATAAAACCATACAATATTTTAATGTTGAGCGAAAAAGCATTTTAACACCCTATTAAGACACAGTTTATGATGTTTGTTTAATAATAGCATTTCATATATGGTAGAATACATATTTTTAGAGAATCTATGTGAAAATGGCTTTTAAATATGCATGCAACATTGCCACATAAATGAGTCAGGAAAAGTGTAATCAAATTATTATTCAACTCACTTGACAATTTCAGCATTTACATTTCAGGTCATTCATGATTAATTTACATCTTTACAGATGTATATATATATATGCATGTATGTATATTCATCCATTTATATACTCATTTATTTTTTAAAAATTGATCAATAACACTACTGTTCTGGATAACCTTTTGAGCCAAACACCAATACACTCATTATTTGGCTTTGCTTTTCAAATTTCTTTTTACTTTTTGGTTAAATATGTCCTGTTGAAGCAAAGAAAGGTTTGTTTATAGAACCATGAATTATAATTTTATTCTTGGATTGTATTAAGGAACATTGGATAGCATAATGAAAAATTACTTTCAGAGTGTTTTTTGTTTTTTGTTTTTTTTTTAAGTAGAAACAGCAATAATGTTCAGACACCTGCGCATTTCTTAGCATTGACCATCCATCAATCAAATATCCAATGAAAAATCCCTTTTATCTTCAAAATCTCTAGAGAAATTCGTCCCCTATGTTGGATCTATTGGTTTCTTTTTCTCTTTTTCTCTATATCAAGCATTGCTCTGACTGGGGCTTTTCTTTGGCAAAACCTAGAAACACAGTGAGAGGAGTTATGAAGAGAATCTTTAGAACTGAAATACCTCTGATGGTGAGACGAAGGGAATACTGGGACTACTACACTATACCCAAAGGAAGTGGAAAAAAATAATAAAATTTAGAATATAAATTTAAAAAATACATAATAGAAAAATAATAAAGGGAATCAATACAACCAAGATTTTGTTCTTTGAAAGGATCAACAAAGTTGATGAAACTTTAGCTTGATTAACTATGTAATAAGGAGAGATGGCACAAATTAATAAAATAAAGAATAAATGAGGGTTCATACCTACAGGCCTTTGAGGAATAAAGCAGATTATAAGGAAATATGATGAATGATCATATGCCAAAATATTAGATAACCTGGATGAAATGGACTTATTCAAAAACAAAGTACCACAACTCATCAAAAATAATTTAAAAATATGGCTAGACCTTTGAAAACTAAAAGGATTAATTTAGTAGTCAATAAGTTTCCTGGCTCAAATGGCTTCTATGGCAAATTACACCAACCACTTAAGAAACAATTAGCATCAATCCTTCATTAGCCCTTGGGAACAGTAGAAGAGGAAGGAACACTCCCCACTGCATTCCATGGGGCCAATGTTATCTTGATATCAAATAAAAGACAGAACTAGAAAACTATAGACCACTACTTTACAAATATAATAAAGAATTCCTCAACAAAATACTAGCAAACTAAATCCAACAACATATAAAAGGGATCATATCATGACCAACTGCGATTTACTCCAAGAATACAAAAATCAATCAATAGAAAGCACCATGTTAATGTAATAAATGGTAAAACCACATGATCATCTCAATAGATGCAGAAAAATTACTTTGTAAACTCTAACAACACCTCTTCAGGTTAAAAAAACACACACCACACACACACTAAAAAACCTAACTAGAAATAGAATGAATATCCTCAATCTGATAAAAGGAATCTATGAAAAACTTACATCTTGCATGACAATGGTGAAAGATTGACAACTTTCCTCCTACACTCAGGAACAAAACCAAGATTTCCATTCTTACCACTTCTATTCAAAACTGTACTGAAGGCTTTAGCCAGGGAAATCAGGCAAGAAACAGAAATAAAAGCCACTCATAATGGAAAATAACAAGCAAAACTATTTATCTTCACATATAACATAATACTGTATGTAGAAAAATCATAAGAAATCTACAGAAAACTGCTCTAGTTGATAAATGATTCAGCATGTTTGCACATTATAAGGTTAATATGCAAAATAAATTGTATTTCTTTACACTACAATGATAATGCAAAAATAAAATAAATAAATAAAAAAACAGCAATCCACTTACAATAGCACCAAAAACAATAAAATTCTTAGGGATAATTTAACAAAAGAAGTACAAGATTCATACTGAAAACTATAAAACCCTGAAAGAAACAAAAAGTAACCTAGTTAAATGGGTAGGCATTCTGTGATCACGAATTAGGAGATTACATATTGTTAAGATGGCAATACTCTAAAAAAATTAATCTACAGGTTCAAATAATAATCCTCCTCAAAATTCATGCTGCCTCTTTTGAACAAATTTACAAGTTGGCCCTAAAATTTACACAGAAGTGCAAGGGACCCAAATAGCCAACACAATCTTGAAAAGAAAACAGACAGACAAACAAAAAAACAAAGTGAGGGACTCATGTCAAAACTGGATATCAGTATGAAAATAGAATGACGTTGAACCCTTACAACGAAAATTAATTAAAACTCACTCAAAGACCTAAATGTAAGAGTTAAAATTATATAACAATGAAAAGCAAACAGAAATAAATCATCATGACCTTGGGTTAGGCAATGTTTTCTTTCATGTGACCCAAATCACAGCAACAGAAGAAAAAAAGGCAGTTTGGGCTTCATCAAAATTAAAAATTTTATGCTCCAAAGGAAACTCTTTAGAAAAGTGAAAAGAACCTACAGGGTGGGAGAAAGTATTTGCAAATCATTTATCTAGCAAGATCCCCCTGATTAACATGTAAAATTTGGTTTTATGACAGCAAGGGCTGACTTCAGGACATCTTTCATTTTAAGTGGCTAGTGAAATACCTCGTGCAAGGGAAGATGGTGATTTTGATAAAATTAATCCCAGTTCTTACTGTTCTGCAAATATCGCTACGGCTTTCAGGAACGACAATAGGAACAAGGCATCCACTGCATTTGTCTTATGTGGTTTCCACAATGCACAGTTCTAAAGCATTCTAGTCCACCTGGGCCAGGTATCTTCAATGGGACAGAACTTTCTACTGTCACTGAGTCAGGGCTAATTTGTCTTTAAGAAGCAAGTTCTCAAAGTATAGATGATAAGAACTTATCCTCTTATTCCTAATTTGTATCTCACTCAAAGCAATTGTTTTTCTTTAAATTTATTGGGATTAGGAGTTCTTGCATTAGAAAATAATAGGATAGCATCAGATCCCTAAAGTATGAGAACACTACCTGAGGACCCCAATCTGAATGCACCCTTGCAAGAGAAAAGACGTTTGCAAAGCCTCAGCTTTCACCCTCTCAGGCATCTCCTTCATCGCAGGCCTAATCTAAACCTCGCCGCTGTTTCCCACCATCATGTGTATCTCTTGTCAGCAAGATCTGCAAATTACCCTCTAACCATTCAATTCACATCTTGTAGTGTTTAATGTCTGTCTTTTGTGCCTTTTCTGTACATTAGTTCCTGCCAAATGCTTTCTTTGAAGGAAGAACAAAATAAATCCTGGCCACTAAGAAAGGCCAGACCTAATTCCATCTTCAAAATGTTAAAGTGATGAAATAGCATTTTACTTCTTTCGGGTCATAGTTATGGAAGGGAGTGGAAAGTTTCCTCGTTCACATAAACAATTCCATCAGCCACACAGGGAAAGAAAAACGCCCGAGTAACTGCATCGGGCCTGGCACTCTCAGAGCGGAGT